>NC_072892.1:158598791-159848791 GCF_027943255.1 Anastrepha obliqua | reverse complement strand
CGGGAAAAACGCGTTTGAAAAAATGACTCTGAGAAATTATCGATGCTCCGCATTCGAGGTAGAGTGCCTACAAAGGCTATAACTTTGAGAGTTCTGCTGCGATCCACTTAAAATTTTGACACAACATTCTTGAAATGATTTACTATAAGATGAGTGAAGAAAAAAATTTCGATTTTGTGACCCTACCCCCCCCCCCCCCCCCCCCCCCCCCCTTAATTTTACTTGTATAGAGTGTATTTGCCCTTACTATTGCTAATTTTTGCCCCTATGATTTCTTCTCATATACAAAACGTTGCAAAATTATAAGCACACCACTACTTTTTTTTATAAAAATACTACAAACAAAACCATATAACTCAAAGTTTTACTCTTTGCATAAAATGTTAAAACAATTTTCAAACTTTTATCAAAACATTAACCTTTTTTACCAAAATTTTTTGTGGGTATGCAATCTTATAGCCCATTGAATTTTAATATAACAAAGTGCAAGTTTAAAGTGACCAAAGAATACCCTTGATTTTTGGGATTTTTTGTTTTTGTGTTGACGGTACTAGGCGCTTTGGCACATACAAAAAACGTCTTACTTTATATAGAAGAAAAGACGTGAACCCTTAGTGAAAAACTAAAATTTAAAGATGAAATTTTGAAAACAAAATTTTTTTTTTTTGTAGTATTATCTATGGTTGGTTGGTTGGTTAAAGTGGTGATTCTTCCAGAATCCAACTAGCGCTTCCGCACCATTTTGTTGCCACCTCCTCGTTACCAACTTGTTTAACGGTTATTTACATCATTACTATATCCAGCCCGTGCCGTTCAGGAGCCTTCAGGTTGTTGACATCTAAGCCAGAAAGTTGTTCGAGATTCCCGAACAGCGGTTTGCCCAGGGTTAACATTCTGTCCTTTCATAGAGCAGGGCATTCACAGAGGAAATGGAAGATTGTTTCCTTTTTCTCCGGTTGTTTACAACTGTGACATTATGTGTTGTGAGGGATGCCCATTTTGGCTGCTTGTTCTCGGATAGACCAAAAGCTAGTTATGACTGCTTTTAGTTTCTAAGTGTCCTGTCGTGTCATGCTAATTAAAGCCGACGATTGCTTGAGGTTGTAGGTGGGCCATAACGTTCTGCTAATTTTGCATTTCGTCTGGTCTTTCCACCTACAATCCGCGACGCGGAGGTATTTTTGACTGCATCAAATGGTGTGAATCTGTCAAATCGTAATTCATGGCAGATCCCCCTCTTGCCAGTTCATTTGCTTTTTCGTTACCTTCAATGTTCCGATGTCCCGGGAGCCAAATTAAGATTACTTTATGGTTTGCACTCAAGCTGGTGCGGCTTTTCCTACTTTGCTCCACCACTTTAGTGGTTGTTAAAGTCGCGTCCAGCGCCTGGATTGCAGCTTGACTATCCGAAAAAATAGCGACATTACCCTTAAAAGAGAAATCTGTGATTAGGAGCCTACAAGCCTCCCCAATTGCCAGTACTTCCGCCTGGAAGGCACTGCTGGTATTCGGGAGACGCACAGATTTCTCAATTTTAACTCTGGGAGAATATATACCAGCTCCAAAACCGCAGTTCATTTTACTGCCTTCCGTATAGACTGTAGTGTCGAAGTTTTTTAGAGAGAATCCCTTATTCCATTCTTCCTTACATGGGAAGAGAGTGGCAAAATTCCTATTGAATGTTATCGTCGGGACGGTATAGTCAGTTCTCACAGAGATTAACTGCGTTTGTCGCAATAGTAGACTAGCATGACCATAAGTTTTTTCTTTCATTCAACCTAAATGCACACATGGCTGCCTTCTTCTTAATATGTAGATCTATTGGAAGAACGTGTGTTAGTGCATTGAGAGCCTCTCTAGGACATGATCTGATTGCACCGACCCTTATTACACAGGCTGATCTTTGTATTCTGCCGAGTAATTTGGTATTGAATTCTCTCCCTAGAGCTTTCCACCAAACTACCGAACCATACGATAAAGTCGGTCGTATAACCGCCTTATACAGCCATAATGTACCTATGCTTTGGTTGAAGACCCCATCTTCTTCCAAGCATACGTTTACAGGCATATAAAGCAATTTCTGCTTTCCTTATCCGTTCTTCGACATTTAATTTCCAGCTAAGTTTGGAGTCAAGAATTACCCCTAAGTGCTTTGGTGATAGTGAGAGAGTTTGTCCGTTAATATTTGGTAGGATAAAAGTTGGTACCTTATATCTGGTGGTGAAAAGCATAAGTTCTGTTTAACGCGGGTTTACACTTAGGCCACAGTCTGTCTATATCTATATCTATATATATAAAGGAAAATCCTGTTAGTTACACTATTTATAACTCGAGAACGGCTGAACCGATCTGGCTGAAAATTGGTGGAGAGGTAGCTTAGAACCAGGAGACGGGCATAGGATACTTTTTATCCCATTGCGTTTCCGTGAAGTCACTATAAAATGTGGTCTAACAAAAACACATCTGATATGGAATAACAAAACGCAAATGACAGCTAAACGTAATTTTGTCTATGGTTAAGTAGAAAATTTGATAATATAAATTTTGTCAGAAATATATAATCACAGTAATTTGTATTCTCTGTAAATCATCATTATCAATGCCGCAACCAAGACGATCGAATCTTTCCCGACAAAGCCGTAATGCAAGAGGGATACGAAACATTGCGAATGAAACGACTGAAGAAGCACAAGGAATTGCCCGTGAAGAGCGCCGCGTTAGTATGGCTCGTCTTGAGAAGAATCACAAGAGCAAAGCGAGGCAATGCGAAATCGTCGAGCGAATAACAGAGATCAACAAGTAGATTATTTTCAACGCACAAGAAGAGAATTATCAAGTGCTGATTTGAATCGAGCAGCGTTTCGATATGATTGCAACTCTGATTACTGCTTGCATCCTAGCGTTTGCATTGGGCCAATGAACGTAGTTAGCGAATGGCGCATTGAAGTTTTCCGGAGAAACGCCCGGATTGTGTTGCCTTGGTGGAAGAGTGAAATTGCCATTATTGACTTCGCCACCTGAGCCATTGCATTCATTGCTTTGTGGCGAAATACCAGAATCATGTCGTTTTCTTGCAAACACTCAAAAATACATGGTTGTTTCCAAATGACCTCATTTGGGGCAGACATTATCGAAGAACGAGGATTTAATCCGACATTCAAGGTATTTATTGATTTGTTTTTGAACTTACTATAATTATTCATGCATATTATGTTTGCTGATTATAAGAAAAATTGTTTATAAATAAAATATACTGCCTTTGCTTTTTATAGATACAAGGACAGATTCACCATCGAATTGGATCATTGCAACCTCTCGAAGATGCACAGCATACATTTTTACATATATACTTCATGGGCAACATGGAAAAACAACATGATCGACGTCAAGGGATCAATGTAAGAGTGCTTTGGAACGCATGCCAAATGATGACTACAAAGTCGTGATCAGAGCAGATAAACGGCATGTTTGGGTTGGAAAACCATCTGCGTTGTTTGTTCTTGCACCTGATAATAAAACAAAAAATGTCGTATATCACAAGGTACTTAACTGAAGAGTGCAATCTATTAAAGCTTCATTGAAATACTTGATTAATAAAAAAATTAACTTAATAAAATAAAAAATCTTCTTTTTTATTGCCTCTAGGGCGGAACAAAGTTCGCCGGGTCAGCTAGTTTTTATATAAAAAAATAATGGTGTGTTTATAATTTTGCAACGGGGTGTATATGAGAAAACATCGTAGGTGTACGAATTAATAGAGGTTAAGGCAGGTACTTATATTACATACTTATATTACATTCTAAAAATTCCCCCCTATGCATTTGTGAAATGCTCGTAATAAATTTCTAACAAATCCCTTAAATGCGCATAGGTACTTGTCATGAATTCTATTTCGTCAGTCGCAACTAGCTAAATAATTTAAGTGCTTCTCGCAATCTATTGTGATTTATTCTCATTGTAGCTGCATACAGAAATCGTACATGAAATGCAATAAACAGAGCAGTTCAAAGTCGCCATGTTGCACTTAGTGATAAGTGAGATTAATTTGCATTGCTGTGATTAATTCGTAAAGCGTAGAAAAATAAAATGAAATAAATAAGTATGTTTTTGCGCTGAAATATTGTTATCAGGCATGTTTTGTAATTTATAGCAGTTATATAACAATCGCCTGTAACAGCTGAATGAATTGAGTTACATATAAAAATAAGCACATATTTTATACAGGGTGTTTGAAAAGTGTTGAAAGCGGCACTTATTGGCTTACTGTAGGGATCACAAATTCATACGCCATTTTATTATTCCATCTCTCATTTGCATACAATCAACTGAAAATGTCAATTCATTCCTTATTTACGATCGAGTAGAATAATTGGAAGGTGGCACTTTGAACTAAAGGTCTCTTCTGAAGCGTTTATACCACTTGTAAGCAGCTGTTTTCTTTAGAGTATCATTACCGAATAAGTTTCCCAACATTTCTTAGGCTTTCGCATCATTGAACCCATTTTGAAAGCAAAATTTAATACAAACTCGTTGTTGCAAATTCCATCCATTTTTAAAACTGCACGAAACTGCTCGAAAACACTTGCAAAGGTAAAGGGTTTTTCAATAAGGGCGGGTAGATGTTGAAATGGAATAAAATGGCGTTTGCTGTGTAGCACGTAGCGCCGTCCTGCTGGAACCACATGTCGTCTAGGTCCATATGGTTCAATATGGGCCATAAGAAATTGGAAGAGCCACCACGTCTACCGAAAAATGGGCGCAATGCGCGCAACGTTTGCGTTAATAACCACCCATTTAGATAATAAAATTTTATCATTTGAACGTGCTGCTCAATCGTGTAACTTGCCATGATGATTTGGCATAAGCAACTGAATAATAAACAAAAGATTTGACAGATGTCACCAAAACCAAATGGCTGCCACAGGACGCCAAAATCGACCCGCGCCAATTGAAAAACGCTTTAGATTTACTCAAGACGGCGTAACTTTTACAAATGTCCACCAATGGCGGTAAAATTTTACTAGATTAGTTAAGCGGGGAAACCAGTTTAGACTGATCAAAAAATCGACTTTTTTTTATGGCACAAATTGTTAGTATAAATAATTTTCAATATTATTTTATCACAATTAGGTTCATATTCTTAGGAAATTTGTTGTTAACGAAAAAAAAAATGTTGTTGCTTACAGAGAAAAATTGCTAATCGGATGGCGATCGACCATAGACAGCAGACTCTAACGTCACTATTTCCGGTAGAAATGACTTGAAAAAATTTAAGAGTGTACTTAAAAATATAAGTAAAATACTCTCCAAGTTTAAACAATTTCTGATTATTCCTTTCTTGTTCAAAAAATTCACGAAAAATACCAAAATTTCGGTCTGCTAAACCGGTTTCCCTCCTTAATCTCAGATGGCCTAATCTAACCTATCAAAAACAAAAAAAGAACTTAAATCAGTTGAGATCGTCACCTGCAGGTTGTTTCGAGAATTTTTTAATCAAGATGGTGTTCTTGTTTATAAGCCATTTGAGATTGTAGTGTCAGTGTTTTTTACAGTGAAAAGAACCGAATATTTTGCATTGATAAAATTCTTTTTTTTTCGAAGGTTCATCAGAATTTTAATATTCTTCACCAGTAAACACTTACTGAATAACGAAAAAACAGCAGTGAATAGTAAAATTTTACAGATTTATAAAAAGTTTTAGTTTTAGGTATTACAACCAATGAAAAACAAGGGCGCAGCGTATAACAAACGCAATGCAGCGCAAAATTAATCACCCTATCAGAAGATTCAAAATTTTTGCAAATGGCGTCGAACGCCAATCATATTTGATACTTCTTAAGGGGTTACGCCACTCTAGCTACTGTAAAAAAGCAGTTTTTTAAGGATTTTTTTTACATTGAAAGAAAGGTGCCAGGAAAAAACTTTTTAAGTATATTATTAAGCATGTATTTAAGTGTAATTACAAATATTTTTATTGAAAAATATTACAAAATGGCGCCTTTGGAGTGAATCTCTGAACGCGCCCTGCGAAAAAGGCACTTCACGGCAAGCAGTACAACTGACGTAAATGTCCACCTAAACCAAATTAAAAACATTCTTCTCAATCGACGTGAGTATAGCTGTAGAAATACGTACGGGATTTTAGAAATATTGAAATTTGTGTATTTTGCAGATGTTTGAAGTCAAAAGTAGAATTTTTCGTCTAAAATGGAACCGTTAATTGTTTATAAAAATTTTTCTAATTAATTAATAAAAAAATCCGTACGTATTTCAGTGCGGAATAATGTTCTAAAGATCCTTGTACAATTACAAGTGAAAATATTAAAAATTGTTTGTGTTATGCTGCTTGCCGTTTTGAAAAATCACGTTTTGAGATAAACACGCTTTAAATTTGAATAGTCGGTTCAGAGACGTCAGAGGCGCTCGCGCAAAAGTGCGAAATATTAGAGATAAACATTTTTTTCACGCATAGGACTTTTTGTTTTATATTCTAAAGAGTTTAAAGCATCTTTTAAGCAAAAAAAAAAAATTTCGATATTTTGAAAATCCTAGAGTGGCCTAACCCCTTAAGTAAACAGCTGCAGTACACAGATAAGCAATGGAGCGCGCAGAGGTCAAAATGAAGATTTCAATCACTTAAAATAATTTTTTTTATTTAGTTTTAAAGACAAAATTGTATGATTCATTTTGCGCCACCTGTTATTTATTGCACTGGTTGGGTTCGTATTATTTCTCTCTCTCGGCGCGCCGTAGCCGCATGGGTTGGTGCGCGACTACCATTCGGAATTCACAGAGAAAACGTCGGTTCGAATCTCGATGAAAACACCAAAATAAGAAAAACATTTTTCTAATAGCGGTCGCCCCCCGGCAGGAAATGGCAAACCTCCGAGTGTATTTCTGCCATGAAAAAGCTCCTCATAAAAATATCTGCCGTTCGGAGTCGACTTGAAACTGTACGTCCCTCCATTTGTGGGACAACATCAAGACGCACACCACAAATAGGAGGAGGAGCTCGGCCAAACACCCAAAAAGGGTGTTCGCGCCAATTATATATATATGTATGAGGTTATGATTTATGTTCTCTTTGGATAAGCTACATATACGAGGTGTGTTCAAAAAGTATCGCGAATTTTGTGTTTTTTCAAAAATTATTTATTGATTCTTGTCCCCTTCAAAGTAATCGCCATGAGATATTATGCATTTGAGCGAACGTTTTTTCCAATCTTCGAAGCACTTCAAAAAATCATTTTTTTTTTTTATCTTGTTCAGCTTCTCCTTCGATGCCGTCTTTATCTCGTCAATCGTAGTGTAGCGTTGTCCTTTTATGGGCCTCTTCAGTTTCGGGACCAAGAAAAAGTCACGGTGCCTGTGGCATCATTAGTGTGTTGTTTTTGGCCAAAAAGTCGCGCATAAGCAACGATGTGTGAGCAGGGGCGTTATCGTGATGCAAGAGCCAATTTTTCTTCCACAAATTCGGCCGTTTTTGGCGGATTGCGCATGACTTGCAGGTAATATTCCTTATTGACCGTTTTACCCTGTGGCAAGAACTCATGATGCACAACGCCCCTGCAATCGAAGAGAACGGTAAGCAAAACTTTTACGTTCGACCGAACTTGGCGCGCCTTTTTCGTTTTTCGGTCTTGGTTCGTGAGGCAGCTTTCATTGAGATGATTGAGCTTTGGTTTCCACGTCATAACAAAAACCCACGATTCGTCATCAGTTATGACTCTCTGGAGCAAATTTGGGTCGTCGCGCACAGAGTCCAACATCTCATTAGCAATGTTCATGCGATGCTGCTTCTGGTCGAAATTGAGCAGTTTTGGTACGAATTTTGCGGCGACCCATCTCATGCCCAAATCATTGAAAAAAATCGAATGGCACGAGCCAATCGATATGTCTAGGTCCTCAGCAACTTCTCTAACGGTGATTGGACAATTGGCCAATACAATTTTCCTCACTTCATCAATTTTTTCGTCTGTTGAAGTGCTCGGGCGTCCGGCTTTCGGTGACGCTTTTCGTCGTTCACATCTTCTCGGCCTTATAAGAACATTTTGTACCACCGATAAACGTAGCTTTGGTCCAAAGCAGCTTCTCCGTATGACACAGTCAACATTCGGAATGCGTTCGCGCACTTAATTTCGTTTTTCACACATAATTTGATTCAATTTGGGTCGAACTTTTTAGTTTCTTTTCTATAACTCACTTAAATTAATTTTTTCATTTACATATGTTCTGACTAAATAAATTTCTTAAGAGAAAAAATAGATATTATTATAAATAAATAATAAATATTATTATAAATGAATAAAAATAAAGAAAAAACATAGCCATTTAGCTGATTTTTTCATGTAAAGGCCAAAAATGGTGATATTTTTAAATTGGGGGACATCAGAATTCGTTTTAGAGGTATGATTCCTTCGGCAAAGTTTCTTATTTTGATCCCTAGAATACGATTTTCACAGAGCAATGAGCGATTTTTAAATCGACCCGCCCTAATATATATATATGTAAAGTTTATACCGCAACAAAAACCATTTAACGCAGAGTTTCGAATTTTGTATAAAATGTATGAAAAACGGCGAATTTTCATCAAAATTTTAAATTTTTTAATCAGAATTTCTGGAAAAATTTCGAATATACAGTTTTGTTCAAGGCGAATATATTAAAGGTGATATTTTTTTCTTTTCGGTATCTGTAAATCAGCTGATTTGTTTTTTTTTTTCTTTCGCCGTGTCCATGCGGCTGTCAGCCCAGAATGAAACAAGGCGAATTTATTCTTTGTTTTCTACTTTTCCAATACTTTACTGGAACAATCAAACCTACAAAACATTATTGTTGGTCTAGTGCCACTACCTTTAATGAATGCGCCTTGGCTTTGTTATAGCAAAGTGCAATTTTGAAGTCGTTCAAAGTTTGCGTTGATTTTTGACAATTTTTCCTGCCGACGGTGTTGGGTGCTTTTCTCCATATAAACAAATATTTCGAGTATATAAAAGCCATGCTAATCTTTTTTAACTTGGATACTATAAAAAAAAAATATTGAAAAACGAAAAACTTAAAGCAATTATGATAATAATAATTTTTTGTTTTTTTATAATTCGAATCGCAGTCTGCACTTGCAAACTACGGCTGTCGGCTAATAAAAAAAAGCAATATGCAGCTTCTGTCTCAGCATTCATATAATCATGCCATGCCTAATATCCGGATTTCTGTTCACTCAGTTACTCAAAACTTGTCGCATAAATATTGCGATTTTATCAGTTGCTAATTGACTGTAATAACAATTATTTATTTAGCATTTATTTACAACGATGTAGTCAAATATCAGAACATTCACAAGTTGGTTTGATAAGGAAGGTAAATTACTCATCATTATTGAGTCATAAGCGAGGTTCGTCTAGACATAATGTAACCACTTATGTATATTCAAAATACAAGGTCCTTCAAGTTCAAGGTTACTTTTTATAGTTTTATATATTGGGTTGGGGAAAAAGTAATGCCGTATTTTGTCAATTGAGCGCGACATTTAAACATATCTTGCGTTGTACTTATTGCATCGGGTCACCCTAAACGGCGATTTGAAGACGACAATCTGTACTACAAGTGTCTCTTTGACAGTGTTGTGATCGTACGTTTCAGTCTTAAGTTATAGCGCTTCAAAGATGGAGTCCACCAAGCAAGAAATTCGTCATATTTTACGTTTTTACTACCTTACAGGTAAAAATGCAACGAAGGCGGCGGCAAAAATTTGTAAAGTTTATGGGCCTGCTACTGTAACGATTCGCACAGCACAGCGTTGGTTCGATCGATTTCGTTCTGGTGTAGTAGATGTCGAAGATGCACCCCGTACTGGTAGGCCAATCGTCGTAGTAGTCGAAACTGATAATATCGTTGAAATTATCCAAAGAGACCGGCATTTGGAACCATTTGCAGAAGATTGTATTCCAAAAAAAGCTGGATGTTTGGGTGCCACACGTGTTGACGCAAAAAAATCTCTTGGACCGACTCAACGCTTGCGATTCTCTGCTAAAACGGAACGAACTTGACCCATTTTTGAAGCGGATGGTGACTGGCGATGAAAAGTGGATCACGTACGACAACGCCAAGCGAAAAAGATCGTGGTCGAGAAGCGGTGAGCCGGCCGAAACCATCGCCAAGCCCGGATTGACCGCCAGGAAGGTTTTGCTGTGTGGTTGGTGGGATTGGAAGGGAATTATCCACTATGAGCTGCTCAACTATGGCCAGACCCTTAATTTGGTCCTCTACTGTGAGCAACTTGACTGTTTGAAGCTAGCGATTGACCAGAAGAGGCCAGAATTGGTCAATAGGAATGGTGTTGTGTTCCACCAGGACAACGCTCGTCCTCACACATCTTTGATGACCCGCCAGAAGGTACGGGAG
Organism: Anastrepha obliqua; assembly: GCF_027943255.1. NCBI lineage: Eukaryota > Metazoa > Arthropoda > Insecta > Diptera > Tephritidae > Anastrepha > Anastrepha obliqua. The sequence goes on along the minus strand of NC_072892.1, from coordinate 159,838,390 downwards.
CTCGGATGGGATGTCCTATCGCACCCCCATATAGTCCGGACCTGGCACCAAGTGACTATCATCTCTTCCGGTCCATGCAAAACCCCCTTGGTGCTAACAAGTTGGCCTCAAAAGAGGCTTGCGAAAACTGGTTGTCTGAGTTTTTTGCAAATAAGGAGGGGAGTTTTATAAAAGGGGGAAAATGAAGTTGCCTTCTAAATGGCATATTTGACTTGCATCGGATAATTCTAAGTACGTTAAATAAAGCGTCAAATTTCGATCACAAATGCGACAACACCTTGTGGCCTATTGTTGCAAGATGCTTGCTAAGGAAATTTGACAATTGATGCTTTGAAAGGTGTGTTCGATGGAAATGGTCCAAAATAATGTGCAAATATTATTAAAAAATTTGCCGATTTTTACGGCGATTAAGCGAGCACTTGACGGATATTTGAAGATTATCTCCAATTATTGATAAATTTCAGAGCTTTAAAATATATTGAGGAGGTTCGCGCAAGAAAAAATATCTAGTTGTTTTTCTAGTTCTTTAAACACAAGGAGGATAGATTACAAGGTTTGGCCATCCGAAGCAAAATTGTGAGAATAATTTCGGCTGCCAGGTCACCGGAGGCCCGGATGTAGAATTTTCTCATTCGCACGTTGTTCAGGCGACAACGAAGTAGCATGAGCGAAAAGACTTGCATAACACCAACACAGTTTCTGTAATTTTTATGACAATTTGTGAATCACCTCATTATACAATATTGTACCTGCTGATACTATTTTTGTGTTCGCTCTAGTAATATACTGGTGATTTGAGGTATCGATCGCAATAGTTGACATTCCTTTGAAGCGTAAAGATCCTTTTTTATCTGACTTCAAAATGTCTACGTTTGTCCCGAAAAAAACAGCGTTTGCGGGAAGTCATGCTTCAATATTACCTTTCAAAGAAAAGTGCAGCTGAAAAGTGTCGTATATTGATCAAAATTTACGGAAATCTGGTTTCATCAAATACAAATTGTCAGGCGGGGTTCGACGCTTTCAAAGTGGCAATTTCGATGTGAGCGATAAAGATCGTGATACTCAACTACAACAATTATTGGAACCCTTGCTGATATGTCTAAAGAGTTGGATGTTGACAGATCAACCGTCGGTAAACGTTTGCACGCGATGGGAATGGTCCAGAAAGTAGGTAACTGGGTGCCACAACAATTGAAGGAGAGGGATATCGAGAGACGTTAGGTGACGTGTGAGATGCTTCTTGCTAAATTGGCCTAGAAATATATTATTTAGATGGACTGAATTGGGAAATCTTGCCCCACCCGCCGTATCCCCCAGACATTGCACCCTCAAATTAAGGGGTTACGCCACTCTAGCTACTGTAAAAAAGCAGTTTTTTAAGGATTTTTTTTACATTGAAAGAAAGGTGCTAGGAAAAAACTTTTTAAGTATATTATTAAGCATGTATTTAAGTGTAATTACAAATATTTTTATTGAAAAATATTACAAAATGGCGCCTTTGGAGTGAATCTCTGAACGCGCCCTGCGAAAAAGGCACTTCACGGCAAGCAGTACAACTGACGTAAATGTCCACCTAAACCAAATTAAAAACATTCTTCTCAATCGACGTGAGTATAGCTGTAGAAATACGTACGGGATTTTAGAAATATTGAAATTTGTGTATTTTGCAGATGTTTGAAGTCAAAAGTAGAATTTTTCGTCTAAAATGAAACCGTTAATTGTTTATAAAAATTTTTCTAATTAATTAATAAAAAAATCCGTACGTATTTCAGTGCGGAATAATGTTCTAAAGATCCTTGTACAATTACAAGTGAAAATATTAAAAATTGTTTGTGTTATGCTGCTTGCCGTTTTGAAAAATCACGTTTTGAGATAAACACGGTTTAAATTTGAATAGTCGGTTCAGAGACGTCAGAGGCGCTCGCGCAAAAGTGCGAAATATTAGAGATAAACATTTTTTTCACGCATAGGACTTTTTGTTTTATATTCTAAAGAGTTTAAAGTATCTTTTAAGCAAAAAAAAAAAATTTCGATATTTTGAAAATCCTAGAGTGGCCTAACCCCTTAAGTGCAAACTTTAAATGCAAAAGATATTCAAACAAAAAAAAAACAATACAAACTCTGAAACGTAGTAACCGCCGACTATGGCTAGTTTTGATCAAGACGAACCTATTAAAGTTGATATCAATAGACCACCTGATTTGTTCTTTTTCTTGCGCCGTGTACATTACATGTCAGCATGACGAAAAGCCGTTACATTCGCACCAACGTCAAATGCCTTTAGCTGCAACTGGATGCCCGCTGTTCAACGTAGTTCGTCTTTTTTATTTTTTGCTTTCGTACAAACTTTTGACGTGACATTCTAATATACAAAGCGTTAAAGCAGGTCTAGTGCCACCACCTTCAATGAATTCCCCTTGGTTTTTGAATTAAAAAAGTTAAAGTAAAAGTAAGCAAAAACAATGCGCTTTTCAGAATTTTACTTACCCTTCAACTCCACCGAAATATTTCATTGTTTCTTATCCAAAAGCAGATATCAGTCAATAATAAATCTTGAGGCTTTACGACGCGCTCATAACCTGTAGAAGAACAAATAAGAGAACATGGGAAATATTAGAAGGTGGAAGTAATTTTGCTTAAGTCAAGCCGAAACGTGATGTATAAAGCAACTGACTAGCAACAAAAATAATTGAAAATCATCATTTTTCGGGCCTCTGACTACCCCTAACACCTTAACAAGTTCATGCAAAGAAACTACACTTATTTTTGCTGGTTAAAAAAACAACTGAATGCAAAAACAAAAAAAAAACAAGGCTTTCCGAAGAATTTTCAATGCATGTAATTCGAGTAAGCATAAGAATCAATTTTGCAGCAATAAGCATTAAAACTCTTTTGGCAAAAAAAAGGCACTGAAAAATAATTGGTCTGAACATGCAATTAACTGGTGGCTCATGTAAAAATGTGCACGTGAACTTGCTCCAACTTATGCAACAACATGTATGGTATCCCTTTTCAGTGAGTAGAATGAGAGCAATGGCATACATACATACATGCATACATACATACATACATACATACATACATACATAAACCGACTCAGGAAATTCTACCCGTCAACTTTTGGATTTTTAAGTGATATTTGAAGCATAAAACATTTGCTTTGAAATACAACTCAAGAAAAGTTGGATAAATATGTATTAAATACCGATTTATTGATCACAAATCAAAAGCAGCTACATACATATGTAAGTCCAAATAAATTTTTTTGTGAAAAGTCCACATGTATGTACTTTAATTACAAGTAAAGTTTGTTACCATTGACTTGAATAAATACGCCAAATAAATAATTAACTTTTGATATGATTTATTTATTTATTTTTTAATTTATTTTTCTTTCTTTTCATAGTTCATTGAAGGTTTCCTCACTTTTGACATATGATTTTTAACACTCCCTTAGAAAAAGTGGCATTTAAGAAGGTGAAGAAACTGGAACAAATTAAGTCCTTCTTGCGAAAAATGGTAGCGAAAAAGTATTTTTTTACTTAAATGAAAACATACTGCGAACGGCTTACAAAATAAATTTTAATTAATATTTGAATGTAAAAGCATCTTTAATGAGCAATGTAATTATACATATAATATTTAAAATTTATGTGTGTAAATAAATATATTGTACAAACAGAAGTTATTAGCGGAAATTAACAAGTCTGATATTAAAACAAAAAAATATTTCACTTAATCCAAGATTACATTTTCTGAATTAATTTCTAAATTCAAAACCGATAGCGAAGTTAAGTAGTTTCGCCAATATGAAGCTAAGCAAAGGAGGGTCATATTATTTCTTTCATAAAATAAATGGATTCATCAAACTTTCCTAGCAGCGGTTGCACCTTGACGGGGAATGAGTGACAAGCCCTCGAGTGTATTTCTGCAATGAAAAAGCTCCTCATAAAAAACTATCTGCCTTTCGAAGTATGCTTAAAACTGTAGGCCTCTCCATTTGTGGAACTTCAATACGCACACTACACATAGGAGGAGGATGAACGATTATGCGCCATCTATACCTATATTTATATTTGTTATCGACGAGAGAGATCTAAAAGTTCAACTCAATGGTTCTAGGAACAGCCATTTTTATTTTAAACTTGCCCTCAATATGAAGGTGTGTCTGCAATCTTTTGATGTGTGTCTACAATCTTTGATGGTTCATTAGATAGCTAATAAAACTAACTACTAGATAACGTTCAAAATTGTTTATGTTTTATTTTGACTAGACACTCAAATCGAGGGAGCAAAATAAAAAAAATCCCAATTTCTCTGCGACTATCTTACCACTTATAGAAATTGGGTTATCTAATCTAACAGCGTCAAATTTTAAACTAAAACAGTTCACTATTTCAGGAGCTAAAGTTGTTTGAACTCAGTCACAGAATATGTAAAATTATTTTATGGATAGCGAAAAATTCGAGCAGTCAATTAAGCCATAAAGTCTAAAAAGTTCGGTATGAAGTTTTAGCTTTAGCCGCATTTTGTTAACAAATTGCGCACTATTTTTACAAAGATCCTTATATGCCACCAGAAAAGCAAAATATAAAAATACAACCTAAAAAAACCGTGGTGGGTCAATCAAATAGCTAAGCATAGGTCAAAATAATGATTTCCATCATTTAAAATCGTTTTTTTTTATTTAGTAAAAAAGTTATATTTTTATCCGGCCAAGAACTGGCACTTCAGCAGGATTCTGCGTGCATATATGGGTATGTTTATGCTGCTACAACAACAAAAATAAACTGAGACGTATGAAATTATATTAAATCTTGGGAAGCGGCTATGCACGAGTACGTCAGCTTAATCGAAAAAGGGTTGGAAACAAGAAAGTTCACTCTTGGTGTGTTTGTGGACATTGAAGGAACTTTTTTCAATGCTACCTTTGACTCTATGTGCCCTTCCATCAGAAGTTATGAAGTAGAAGAAATCAGTGTCAGATGGATTCACTCTATGCTATTCAAAAGACTGCTTACCATGGATAGAGAAGGCGATGAAAGAGTCAAGGTTGAGGTTAAAAAGGATTGCCCACAAGGCGATGTACTCTCACCCCTACTTTGGTGCTTTGTTGCGGACTCTCTTCTTAATGATCTCCAGGAAATTGGACACATCCAAGCCTACGCTTACGATGTGTGCGTATTAATGTCAGGACGATCACTTGAAGCTATATGCAATGAAATGCAGGTAGCTCTAAATAAGATTGAGCATTGGTGCGAATTGCATGGTCTTTCGGTGAATCCTATAAAAAGTACCTCAGTGCTTTTCACTAGGAAACGCAATATGGATGGCCTGTTGCTGCCCACATTGAAAGGGATAAGACTGCAACTGTCTTCTGAGGTTAAATATTTAGGATAGTAAGCTTACCTGGAAGAAGCACGTCGAGCAGAAGGTCTCTCGAACACTAAAAGTAATCTGGCAGTGTAAGAGAACCTTTGGCAGGAAATGGGGTCTAAGACCGGCAATAGTACATTGAGGGTACATCACCCTGATTAGACCCATTATTACATACGCCTCTGTATTATTGTGGAAAGCTACAATGGAAGGCTACAGAGAAGTGTGTGCTTGGGTATCACAAGTGCCATGAGTACGACATCTGGTGATGCCCTTAATGCCACCGAAAGGATGCGATGAAGGCGAGGTACAGGCTCAAGTTAAACGGAGTCTGAGGAAATGAAGAAAGCACTGGCCACTGTCAGATATACCATCAGACTGATCTCGATGCCAATGGACAATCGGGTGCCTGTCGTTAGCTTCGGTAGGAAGTATGATGTTTTGATCCCAGATATAGATCAATGGTTAAGTGCAGAAAACTTATTAACGGGATATCAGCACACTTTCTACACCGACGGATCCAAACCCAGTGATGGTAGCGGATCTGGATGGTACTTAGACGAAGACACTAAGTACTCCTATGCCACAGGACAGATGGCCACGGTATTATTTACGGAAGTCTTTGCCAAGTTGAACATGGCATACTGGATATTGAGGCGGGGTAGCAGTATTGGAATTCGTAGTGACAGTCAAGCTGCACTGAAAGCCCTTGCTAACTCAGGCTGCTGAAATTAGTCGGTGAATATAAGACAAAACTGAATAGCGTTGAAAAACACAACAAAGTTAGTCTTATTTGGGTGCCTCTACATTGTGGTATTACAGGGAACGAGTTAGCTGATAAACTGGCTAATGAAGGCTCTGCAATCATACTACTAGGCCCTGAACCTTTTATAGGAGTCAATTCTGCATCAATTCAACTATGGATTGACGGCTTCATATGGTCTACCCATAGAGGACGTTGGTCTGGGTTCAACTCGTGCAGAGTAGCCAAGTGCTTTGTGAAAGAACCAAAGGAAAATAGCGACCTTTCTCCTAAAACTAACACAGGGCACAACGTCTGTGGTCAGCATATGTCTGTCATGGCGGTCGTCAACAGCCCGATATGCCTATCCTGTCTTGAGGATGACAATACTGCAGAGCATTTTCTCTGTAGCTGTCCCGCGTTTTCCAGAATCGGACTTAGGGTATACTGAGTATGGATAAAGTTCATACTCTTCCGGATCTCTTAAGAATGAATCCAAGAGATTTGTGTAAGAGTGACCTCAAACTAATTTTTCCATCTTACCACCCACATTTTATCTTTCCTATCTCTATTCCTTCTGCTGAATTCTATCCGGGTCTCCTGACTGAGTGCTTGGACTTGTCCAACCCCCAATAAATCTAATCTAATCTAATGCAATATATTTTGTTACACAGTTTTTTAATACATCACTATTTTAACATAAAATTCACACAAAAAAATTAAAAATTATAATAATTTAAAAAAGGAAATAATGATAAAACTTAGTTTTCAGGGTCGTTATTTCATTGTTAGCGTTAAATTCTTAAAATTATATGCTAATAAGCTAATATTGGTACTGTTTTGCGGTATTTATGTACGTATGTGTGTCATGCTGTCACCTCACATACGCAAATAATCTATTATCACTCTCACTATATTTTAGCTCATTGACTTTATCATTTTTGACATATGCAGTTGTTGACAATATTTGCGTCTGGTTGGAGGTTTCGAGGTTTAGAAGAGGTTTGCAACACATATAAGTACGTGTGTGTGTGTGCATTTAAGGCCCGAGGACATTGAATTAATACCGACTATTTTTTCTTTTATATTCCCATTTTAAACAACATAAATTTACTATTTTACTATGATTATTATAAAGCCTTATGTGAGTAAAAAACTGACTGATTGGTATTCAGACAAAGTTTCAGTAAATAAGCAGGCACAACAACTTTGCTACCTCAAGGGCAACTCGGCAGATCTATTCCGAAATATTTTCTAAAAAGTTCACAAATAAAAAAAAGCAATTTTATTGCAAGTACACTTTAAATGTTTCAATAAAAAGAAACTCTTTGTTAAACATATCTGGAGCATTTTGAATAAAATGTGTCAATTTCCTTAAACTTTAGATTATACTTTGTATGTACGCTAATATAAAAATTAATTGTTTTTATTTTTTATTACTTTTTTTTTTAATTTTTTTTTTTATTTATTTTTTATTTTTTTTTTTTTTTTAATTTTTTTTTAATTTTTTTTTTTTATTTATTTATTGTATTCATTTTTTTTATTAGTTTTTTGTTTTAAATTAATATATACAGTGGTGGCCATATCATATGCAACAAACACAGTATTTACGGAAAATTGTTTGTACTTTACCATTAAACTTTACAGAATGTTGATTGAGAGTTAATTTATTTTAGTTTGGTATGTACACTTTTAATTTTATATTTTTAAATTAAACAAAATTAATTTAGATATAAAAAAAAATGTTACCTGTATAACACAACTTAACGTGGACAAAACAAATGCAACTTTTTGAAAGCTATCGTGAAAAATAGTGAAACTAGTATTTTGTTGCAAACCTATTGCATTTTATGACTTCGGCGGATCGTTTCGGCATTGACGCAATTAAATTATCAATGGTTTTCATCGGGATCGATTTCCAGGCTTCTTAGAGTTTATTAAAAAGTTCATCGCCATTTCTAATGCTAGTCCTGTCTATCCGCCTGTTAACCAGTTCCCACAAGTTGTCAATCGGGTTGAGATCCGGGGACTGTGGTGGCCATTCCATAACATCAACTTTATTTCCGGTAAACCAAGACTTTACATATTTTGCCGTGTGTTTCGGATCATTATCCTGTTGGAAGACCCAACGCACTGGCATTTCCCACTCAGCATATGGCAGCATTACATCTTCCAAAATGTTTTTGTAGCCATAGCGGTCCATAATTCCATTAATTTTATGTAATGGTCCAACTCCATTTGCAGAAAAGCAGCCCCACAGCATTATATTGCCTCCACCATGCTTAACCGTTTTCTTGCAATAACGAGGATCATACCGATTATTCACTGGTCTTCTCACATAAGACATTCCATCACTACCTATCAAGTTAAATTTAGACTCATCGCTGAATAGGACTGTTTTCCATTTGCTGATCGGCCAATTTAGATGCTCCTTGGCAAATTTCAAACGCTTTGCCTTGTTCTTCATTGAAATCATAGGTTTGTGTGCAGGACGGCAACTTCGCAGTGAAGCTTTCAAAAGGCGTCTACGCACACTTCTCGTGGATATTTGCAAATTTAAGTATTTTATTATTTGTCTTGGAACAATTTCAGGATTCTTTTTTGCCAGTTGTACTATCAAGTTGTCTGTCCTTTGGCTGGTTTTGCATGTGCGCCCTCCTCGGTGAATAACAGCAACCTCTTTTCTTGTAACAAACCTTTTAATTATTCGCGAAATCGTACTTTTGTGTATGTTGTATTTTGCAGATATGCCTTTCTGTGTCATTCCTGTCTGAAAATCTGCAATAATTCTATTCCGAAGTTCAATTCCAAATTTGTCTCTTGTCATTATCAAAACCGCGAAACTTTATTTAAATAAACACACTAATTTATTTGCAGGAACGGTTGATATTATATTATATGCAGTATACAAGCTATTTTGAGTGACAGATAAACCAAAGACAACGAATAAAGTACCGTTACAATAGTGTTACTTAAACTATTTTGAAGAGTTGCATTTGTTTTGTCCATGCTCTTTTAGGATTGATGTAAAAATGGGAGTCTATCTTCTTTAAGGGAACAAATACTTTTCGTTTGAAAACGTAAAATAAAAATATACATTCGAAACTAATATAATTTCCCATTAAATCAACATTCTGTAAATTTTAATGATAAAATATGTACACATTTTTGCAAATAGGATGTTAGTTGCATATGATATGGCCACCACTGTATATATAATATTTTTAATTTTTTGTACAAAATGGTAAATGTAGAAAAAGACGCGAAATTCATAAAAAAATTGTGGGTATCAAAATTGCCGCGCCAAGAAATTAGGCCCGCCGGCAACGAAATATCCACAATAACTTTTAAGAAATGTTTTGCTCTGTTGGCGCTCAGTGAAAAAGCAGAAATTAACTGACAGCCTGCTTAAAAGAGCAATTGGAAACAGTTACATATTTTAATATTTTTTGAATTTTTTTTAAACCTAAATTACGTTATATTTAATTTATTAAAGTATTTTCTTTTCTGTTTCGTATTCTTGAGGCGATCTTTAGTATCGAATGCAAGTCAAGAAGCTGTGACGGAAACTGATATACGAGTATTTATGAGTTATAGGTACATATTTATTTGCTCCATGCAGCTGTTGGTAAAATGTGTGTCTGTTTGGCGACTTGAACTTTCGCACTTAATTGAAAACGAAGGTTTATTCAAATGTAAGTATGTATGTATGCATGTATGTATGCATGCATGTACATACATGCACGCCTGCTTCTTGATTTGCCACCATTCGCTTTATACTTTAGGCCTTGAAGAGACTGGTCGATTGAGTGAAAAAGTAAAGTGGTTGGCATTTTGCAATTTATTGCATTCCTAGCGAAATTTTCTCGCTTGCTTTATCTTAAACACTTTTTCGCGAAAATTATACAATTTTTTATTAGTTTTTGGATATGAGTATTTAATAATTAGTCACACACAAGCCACTTGCAATATCACTTTATTGTGCTAGCTACAACAACAACAACCGTACTTTTTGCATTTGACGTGTGTCTGTGTCCGCTATTTTGTTAGATACCTCTTCCGCCAACTCGTTTTTTGGGTGTATTTCCAGTATTTGGAGATTGTAAACAGTGTTTAGATTTACTTTTCAATGTACACTGCCACGTCGTTGATTGATTGCACTTTTATTTCGTCAATACAAAGATATGTGAAGCACTTGTAATTGAACAAATAGTAAATAAATTCATTCACTAGCACGAAAATTGCACTGAATAATTGCACACCATCTATAAAAGTTCTAGTATAATAAGTAAAGTTGTAGAAAAATGCAATACCTAGTGAAGGTATGTGCCCTCTTTTATTGGTATCCGCTAACGTCAAAACAATAATAAGCTGCTCAACAAAAACAGGTTTAATTTTGACTTGACGAATGCGGCTGACTGACTACCCTTCCGTACAAGTTGAAGTGTATACACGAAGTGACTGCGTTTGCTGCTGAAATTTTGTCTATACATGCGACCACCGAAACAACAGTAAAAATAACAACATAAAAACAAAAAACACCAATGACATTCGACGACGCCAAACAACAAAAGTATAAACACAAACACGAATGGGAAAAATCTGCGAGTATTCGCAATACATTTTGTATCTCAGAGTAGACGATCTAAAATGTTCCTACCTGCTACACTGACGGGAGTATTAGCTGTGTTGATAAGACAGATGGGTGTGTGATAACAAAGTACTCCAGAATGGCAGGTGAGAGGTGAGATTTAAAAATAGCAAAAATAAAAATTACAAATATTGTTATAATCTGTCAGTGGAAAAAATAAAAATTACAAATATTGTTATAATCTGTCAATCGAAAACAATAAACAATTTGACTTATCTCAGTTATTATTTATAATACCTTTGAGTGTACAAATATTCACTTTTATTAGGAATATTAACAATTTTAATTTTATTAGGAATATTAACAAAAAGTACATACGTACATATGCAGATATGCCAGTTAAGTAATAAGTGCGTACTTTTATCAGAATATCGGCTGAATTGACACAGTCCGCCCTTCAAATAATTTCTTTATTTTAATTTTTGAAAATATACCACTTTTTATAAATAATGTCATAAAGTAAATATTATTAAAATAAAAATCATATTTAAACAGATGGAGAGAGAAGGTTCGCTGGAGTATAATAGCGCACATTCGTATCGTTGTAAACGAGCCTTCGTAGTAAGTTCTCTGGTACAGTACTATCTCGATAATCCGGACACCCTTAATGTTAGGGGTCGTCCGGATTATGGGGGTGCCCGGATTATAGATGATTTTTTTTTTCAACTAAACGTTGTTTTTTTGGAAATGAACATAACGCAATTAAATTTTTTTTTCAACTAAACGTTGTTTTTTTGAAATGAACATAACGCAATTCAGATATATGTACGTACATAAATAGTTTTATTAAATACAGTACAATCATACTTACATAATAATATGTACATCTGTACATAATCAAACATTTTTTTTATTTAGTATGTACTATTTCAAAAAAATTATTAATATTGGTCTGCTGCGAGTTCGCCAGCAACATTTTATCTGCAGTCTTAAAACTAAAATATCTATAGCCGAAGCGTCAATTTGTTCTGCCCATTGTATAGCCTTGGAAAAAATATTTTTTGCTTCACCGCTACTTATAGTATTTACCGCTTCAACTATGGTTCAATCAGAATCAGCTTCTTCTATATTATTATTTTCCTAATAATAATGTCCACTCAATTCAGTTTGTTACTAAAGAATAAACACAACGCGTGATTTATGCTGTTGCATTTCGTATACATATACCATATTGTTGTTAAAGTACCGCTATTTTACGAAAAACTCACAAAGCAAACTAAAAATTAAAATACATATGTATGTACATATTGCGAAGCAAATTTGAAAAATGTCCGGATTATAGAGTAAAAAATGTTAAACTGTCCGAATTTAGCAGTTGTCCGGATTATAGATGTGACCGGACTACCGCGTGTCCGGATTATCGAGATAGTACTGTAGTTAGGTTGCGAAAACGAAATTAAATTGAGAGCCTGATTTTTTGAGAGACACTCTTTCCGTCTGATAACAGTGGAAACAGTAAAATATGTACATGTGTACATACATGTGCTAGTGTGTTTTTTTTTTTTTAATTTTTTCGCTTAGTTCGCATTTTCGCTATTCAAGTTTGTTTTGCTTAGGCTTCCTTAAGTTGCTGTTTTATTTGATTTATTGTAAATAACACAGAGAACGACGTGTAGTTATTGTTGTGATTAGAAATGATTCCCTGTCACACAAATATGTGTACATACATACATACATCATTATTTCTGGGTGCTTATACCCAAAGTTAGTAAGTATAAGTTTATGGTTAGGAATTGTCGTAAGAAAAAAATTATTATTTCTAGAAATCTAAAATAATATGTTTAATTATATCTGAATAATATATTAATACATTTATTTAGTTTACGAATTTTATATCCCACTCTATGAATGCCAATCCGACGAATATACGAATCGGAAGCCGAAAATGGCTAGTGCCCCTAAAACTATGCTATCGCTTTTATAAATATATATAAGTATAGGCCTCTTTTCACCAAGCGTTAGCAAGTGGCGAATAGATAAACCAACGGTATAAAGAATTTGGTAAAATATCTTGGCAGCGCTGGAATAGAGCTGTCTAAAATTACATTTGATTGCAATATGATGAGTTATCCCAGTTTTATGAGATATAATAAAGACGAATTGCGTACTGAAGATGGCGTCTTGCTAAAACAGTTACTTTAGTTTTCACGATTTTGAAAAGTCTGACGTCAGGTCTTTTACCAATACAAAACAAACAAAATTAAGGACAAATTAAGTGAATTACGTTTGTGAAAATTCAGTGAATGCCTTGGCAATATTGTGACATTTAAACTGAACAAATAAATGAAAACGAAGTGCGCGTGTTAAATTCTGAAAGCACAAATTAATAATACAAATTAATATAAAGCCTCCAAATCCGGATTTTTTTTTTGTTTTTATGCTGTGGCAAATATGTGTGTGTGTAATTTCTTGTGTTTGGTTGTTGTTGTATCAGCACACATACATACATGTACGAGAAGTGCTGCTGAAGTGACAGTCCTGGGACGGATATATGGTAAATCTCTTTTTCCTAATTTATTTAATAGTTATAGTAATATAGTAGTAATTTAAGCTCATATTAGATCTAAGTGGTCTGTAAATATTATGTTTTAGACTTATAATAAACGAAATATTATAAATCTGGGTCGTCCCGGTAACGTAGAACCCACTGTTGGAGGAACGTCTTATGTTTGGTAGTTTCTATTATTTTCCTCTACTCTGCCTCTTCACAAAAAAGTAATTCCCCTTCTGTTTGTTCGTTAATTCATGGGCTCTGCCGAAACGGCAAATTCGAAACGGCCAACCATGTAATCTATCATCTTTGAGGCATAGCCATACTCGCTAGCGGCGAATCTTGCTCCATAATTTTGTTGTTGCTTTCACATGCAAATTTTTCGTCAATTGAGACGTGCCGAGAGAAGGGAGAAATCAGACCTGCTCAGGCTTAAGACATACAGAGGGTTGTCCACGCGGTTAGTGGCCACGTACTCCTCTCGTCGTCTGGCGCCCCCAGCCTCTTTGGCTACCACCTCGACCATTCGCAAGGCAGCCGGTTCTACATCAGCGGAATGCGTCGGGTTTTTCTCGACCAAGAGCTATCACCCCAGTAAACTAGCACTGTCTAGTGTTCCGTACTTTATTGTGAACAGAGAAGTAACGAATAGAAGAGGCTTTATACATTAATAGTTAACGCTTACACCCTTTATTGGATGTTTGGCCAAGCTCTTCCTCGTATTTGTGCTATGCGTCTTGATGTTGTTCCACAACTTTTCCGCATGTATGAATACATGAATGTCGTACATAAATTAGAGTGAGTTCTATATTAGCGAACTGACTTTTAAAGTCAGCACTAATTCTTGAAAAATCTTTTACGGCACTTTGATAGCTTCACTAAACGATTTTGCAACTTATTATGAATTCATGTGTTTCAAAATCAGTTTTTTCAATAATATCTCAATATTCAATTTTACACAGCACTGTCCACATTGTGAATGCCAACTAACAATAAAGAAGAAGAAGCACCACAAAAATTCGTGCAATTGTTTTCGTAACCTACGTAAATTATTAGTATCTTAGATAGCGCTTTAGTTTAACAATTACTAACACTTCTGCGAAAATGGATATGCAAAAGTATACTTTGCAATCGATACGCCAAGATTTGATTGATAACAATTTACAAGTCAAAGCAATAATTCAGGTAAATATGGCCAAAGTGGACAGATATCGAATTGTTTAATGCCCACTATGTTTTTAAGGATATATTAACATATCGTGGTAATATCCATGAATTGGAGGCACTAAATGAAGCTGGACGTGCCAAATTGGCCGCACTACGCAAAAGTATTCAACATCTCGACGATTGGGCACGCGACACAGGCGATGCTGAGCTGTCCAAAGAGGTGGACTCCCATAGAGATCAATTTTCAAAGACTCTACAAGCCTTTCGCAAAGCCAATATTTCCACTCGCATCGAAATTGAAAAGGCTAATCGTGAGGAGCTAATGGCCATAACAGGTGAAACTGATTTGCGACAAAGGTCGTCTGCCGCAGTATCAAGTCACAATCGCGGTAGTTTAGTGTCACAAGAGAACAATGTGACTGAGAAGATGTTAGCCATATCACGGCACTTGTCGGAAACAACACAAAAGAGTGCTGTTACACTGGAAACTTTGGTGGCGTCATCGCAAAACGTAGAATCTACGCGTGATGAACTACACAACACGGCCGGTTCGATTTCGCAGTCAGGGAAGTTACTGAAAAAGTATGGACGACGGGAGTGTACAGATAAAATGTTGCTCTTCTTTGCATTTGCGTTTTTCCTGGCTTGTGTGTTTTACATTGTTCAAAAACGACTGTTCTAGATGACGTCATGCTCTAATAACCTTTGTGGAAGGCAGGAGATGGTTCGGACGGGTGTATGTAAAGTGTTTGTTTAGGGAATTTCCATTTAAGGCAATGTACAGCAAAATATAGGTTCGTAGTTTAATGGGGAGAAGCTTTTCTAAATGGGTGAGAATTTAAGCCAAACCGTAGTGTTATTTAATATATATATATGTATGCGTATATAATTTATTTTTTATATTTTATGAAATTACTTAGCAAATTTTCCATGCTATTGTTCGCATTTAAGCTTGATTTAGGTAATTCAAATAGTTATAATAGTAATAAAAATATAACTTACGGGTGGTTAAATACGTTTTCTGCCACTTTTATTTAGGCTATAATTTTTGAGCGAAAATTTTAAATAGAAAAAGTAACAAAATGTCAATAGATTTTTACTGACTATAATGGACAAAACAAGCTTGTAAAGGCAGTGAAATAAGGAATTATAAAAAATGTGTGCCGGATTCACCCTTTAAATAAAATTATAAGATATTGTAAACATAATTAAAATCTTTAAACTAGCCCACTAAAATACTCGTTTGTGTTTTATAATAGACACGAAAAATTATAATTATAAAGAGACCTTAGCACATGTTTGGGTTTTTTCAATACATTTTTATTCACTATACAACAGATTTTCTTATAGGAAAGGTGGCACTAGACCAACAACAATGTTCTGTACGTTTGATTGTCAAGGCAACGTATTGGAGAGACTAGAAAACAAATAATGGATTCGCCTTAGTTCATTCTAAGCTGACAGCCACATGGACACGGCGAAAGAAACAAAAGTGCGTGTAGCGTAGTACACATAACAGAAGTGAAACTGTCAAGGTCGAAAAAGAAAGGGAGAGAATGAGAGAGAAAGAGAAAGAATATATATCTTAATAAATTCACAACATTTGCAGAGAATACAAATAGACAAAATTTACAAAAAACGCAGAAGGGTCGACCGGTGTAGGTAAACGCCGCACACAAACCGTGGCAACAAAGCGCACTACTCCGGGCGCTTATCACCCGCACAAACGCAGCGATTTCAGGACCGCAGCAACGCACAAATTACCGCAAAGCAATACGAATAAATCCGACGCCGGAATGGATAGCACTTTATAGTAAGCACAAGCATCAGCCAGAGAAACGGAAATAAGCCCCAAAAATTATGCACCAAAAAAATTGGGTCCAAAAATGCCCCAAAAAGTAGGCACCAAGGAAATATAACGCTAAAAAGTATGCACCAAAAATATATTTCCTACAAGTTTGCACCAACAAACAAGCTCCAAAAAGTAGGCAGTGTTATTCTCACAAGGAAAAACTCAGGAAAAATAACCTAAAGTGTATCTAAGACATATATAAGGTATAGCTCTCTCTCTCTTTTTCCCCTACGTTATATCTTTTTTCTCTCTCGCGGAACGAAAATGTCCAAAACATTGCATGGCCTTGAAATTTTACTCTCCATCCAAAGTTGCTCCACGGTCTGCATCATTTCTGCTTGAAATGTTGATGCTGATGATGAATTCTTGTAAAATAAAATTATATTTAGTTTAGTCTGCCGAGTCGGATTTTCGAATTTCGAAAAATTGTGCAATTAATGGCATTTTAGAAAAATGTATGCGTTTTACGTCATAAATATCAAACTTTAATTATGTTTATAAAGTGTTTTAATAAAAATATCAAAAATCAAATCTATAGATAAATTCGAAAGTGAATATTAAAAAAAAAACCGCGTTAAAAATATTAAAAACTGTATGAGTTAATATGCAGACCGTGCCGCAAAAAGTAATTTCGAGAGAACCGAGTTTAAAGTTGGAGGTACAGACCGCCCTCTACCTGGTTAATGGGCTGTAGAAGCTATAATATTGAAAATTTCCGTAAGAAAATTTCGCAGTAAGAATTTAAGATACTATACTTTCGAAATAATCGATTTTTTTGAAAATTCTGGACGTATGTAACCCCTTAATTGAAATTTTTACAAGCTACTCCGAAATATTAAAACAATCAGATGTAGGGGTATGTTCAACAATGCATTATAATGCGCAACATACCATTTCAGAGTGAGCAGTGCGTTCAAAAATGCAAATATGGCAGTACTGCAAATGCAACGCGTTCTTAAACGTCATTTTTGTATCAAAAGTCGTGCATTATTTGCAGCAAAAATTTTCACACTGCCAATAAATACGCTAGTACAATGTCTGATGAAAAGTGGGTATTTAATTATTTATTTTAGCTTTTAACACAAAAATTTATGAAAAATACGATATTTAAACTTTATTTTATTATACTTTTCTTGGTTTTAGTGATTACTTTAGTACATCGGAGATAAAATTACTGCTCAGTGTCCGACTGAGCATGGAGAACGAGTTCACGTCGGGAAGGAGGAAAAAGAGCGTGCTCTGGGCTAAGGTCGTAGATGAAGTAAAAAAAGTTAATAAAGATTTAAAAATAGATAGAAACATCGCCCAGCGAAATTTTTCTAATTTACTCATCACATATAAGCGAATAAAAAAAAGATATTAAACTTTTGATATTAAACTTTTGACAAGATATGTCCTTCTTTTAAGCTTTACACGGTTTTTTTCTTAAATTTAATAAAAGACTATCGGTTTTTTCCTCACATACATCGTCCGTGACCAAACTTAGTAACAATTCCATTTTACTGCACAGCGCGTTCTTAAATGCAACAAATCTATTTGCAATTTTTCAACAAATCTATCAGTTGCATGAATTATCACATTGATAGTGCTGCCAGCGCTGCAAGTACTGCGCATTATAATGCGTTTCTGAACATAGCCTAGCGCTCAGCTGTCTTGTAATCTTATCACTTGTCACTTCAGAAAGTAGGTATTAGTTTATTCAGGAAATATTATAAGCAAAAAAAATATACATTCAAACATAATTCCGAGTTGTAATTTAAAAAACCGGGCTTTAAGACGCCAGTCTTTCTTATTAGCGTCATTGTGAATGTCTGCTACAACATATTGTAAGAAGAAGAAAACTGTCAGATGCACATTTTGTTTACATCTGTTGCGGCTTTTAATATTTGTGATAGAAACTGAAAATTTGCGGAAATATTTAATTAAAAATGTCAAAAACACATTCGAATTTAGAAGATTTGCGAACATATTTCAAAACACACGGCAAAATCCGAGAGCAAAAGGCGCACACATCGAAGGTGAGTGGCAGTTTAATTGAAAAAGTGATGGTTTGTGTAAATGTAAAAATGAATGTATGTTTTCATTAAAGCAAATTAATAACATTTAAAAATAAAATAATTACGAAAGATGAAAATATGCATCTGCATTAAATTATCAGAATAAACATATATGTATCTGAGAAGTAAATATCCATAAAACCGCAGGCAAAACTAATGAACAACTTTACTATGAGCCGGCTTCATGTGATTCGAAGTGCTTCGGCCATTAAATCAAATTATAAAAGAAAACAAAAATGCTGCATTTTTCTAACAATATTTCTTTTTCTTGAATAATATTCCTATCTGACTTCTGTTCACTAGGTGCACTCTGTTGGCTGGAGCTGTGATGGCAGACGTTTGGCCTCTGGCTCTTTTGACAAAACGGTGGCTGTATACACACTGGAACGCGATCGTGTGGTAAGTGCGCATTGCTTTCGATTTACATTAACTTATAAACAATTTTTTTTTACTTTCAATTTAGAGCAAAGAAAATACATATCGCGGTCACACCGGCTCAGTGGATCAGCTTTGTTGGCATGCTACAAATTCAGATCTGCTCAGTACGGCTAGTGGTGATAAGACTGTCCGCATATGGGACATACGCGCCGGCAAATGTTCGACTGTTACAAATACAAAAGGTGAAAATATAAATATAACATGGTCGCCTGATGGCAAAACCATAGCTGTGGGCAATAAAGAGGACTTGGTGACATTTATAGATACGCGCACAAATAAAATACGTGCCGAGGAGCAGTTCAATTTTGAGGTAAATCCTATTTATGCTTGCAAAAGTATAAAGCGCACAATATTTATAGAGTAGCAGCTTGAGTTTTATGTGGACAATCTACTGTGGATTGTGGAGGTGATTAAGTGCCAAATGAAAATTTATATTTTTCAGGTAAACGAAATTGCGTGGAATAATTCGAGTGATTTGTTTTTCTTGACCAACGGCATGGGCTGCGTACACATTTTAAGTTATCCCAGTCTGGAATTGCAACACGTATTGAAGGCTCATCCTGCCACCTGTATTTGCATTGAATTCGATCCCACCGGTAATGGTTTAACCGAAAATATAATATTGTAATGCGCTGTTGTGTGCTAAATTAAAATTCTTCCTTGTAGGTAAATATTTTGCCACAGGCTCAGCAGACGCACTTGTCTCGCTGTGGGATGCCAATGAGTTAGCCTGTCTGCGCGTGCTCTCTCGACTGGATTGGCCAGTACGTACGATTTCTTTCAGTCACGACGGAAAACTGTTGGCGTCGGCTAGCGAAGATTTGCTCATCGATATAGCTCATACGGCAACAGGCGAAAAAGTTGCAGACGTTACTGTAGACGCGGCAACTTTTACAGTGGCCTGGCACCCGAAACAATATTTACTTGCCTATGCTTGTGACGATAAAGATGGTAACGATCGAAGGCGTGAAGCGGGTAATCTAAAAGTTTTTGGTTTTTCGGAGTAATTAGGAAAATGTGATGGAAATGATTTTTAATAAATATGAGCTTAAGGAAAATGTGTTGTTGTTGTTGAAGTGGTTGAGTATTTGTACTGAAATAATTCTATTTAGCGACTAGCGCCGTTTTACTGCCACTGTTCTCGTGTGATGTCTTTTTTTGCGGTTTGAGTCAGATTTATTTCGTGGGATCCAAGTATAGCAGCAAAATTTGTATATCTATGTCTGAGTTTTCATTAATTTGCTGTAGGAAAGGCTTATCGAAAGAGCGAAGTCTTGCTGGACACTGTTGTTGTTGTTTTAACAGCATAGGTAGCCCTGTCTGTGTAAGTATATCATCGGTCGTCTTCGTCTAGCTCATCTAAGGGTAGGCCCAGGAAACATGCTGTTTCGACAGGTTGGGTCTAGAGGGAGAGGGGGGTTAGATGAGTCGGTTTGAGGGGGCATGTGAAGAGGGGGTTAGTGTCGTGCGGGGTACCTTCAC
Organism: Anastrepha obliqua; assembly: GCF_027943255.1. Taxonomy (NCBI): domain Eukaryota; kingdom Metazoa; phylum Arthropoda; class Insecta; order Diptera; family Tephritidae; genus Anastrepha; species Anastrepha obliqua. Next base: position 159,818,134 of record NC_072892.1, on the reverse strand, counting down.
ATGCCGGACATGTGTTTGGTATGTCGGGGTCGATTCTGGATATGTAGGAGTTTAACCTGCTACAGTATCCAGAACGTAATTGTGCCAAAATTACACGGTACTCTCGGGGAAGCTGAAGCTCTTCATCTGCGATGGGTGGTGGTTGGACTCCGATAACGGCATTCGGGGGTCTGGAGCTTAGGAAGGTGGTAAGGGTCTCCCGATGAATGTCGTTAATTGCCTGTCTGTATACTGTCTGATCCTGGAGTGGTCTGTCCGTTTTGTCCTGGATCTCGTCCACGTAGTTGAGGAAATGTCTCCTGATGTGCCTGGGAGGCGGCTCAGGCTCGAGCAGGTGTCTGCATGGGTGAGGCCTACGGTGACACCCAAGCAGAAACTGCTTGCCGAGCATTTTGTTGTGCTCCTTAACCGGGAGCATGTGCGCCTCGTCATGTAAGTGTTGGATAGGGGACATCAGGAGACATCCTGTCGCGGTCCTGATGGCAGTATTCTGGCAGGTCTGAAGCTTCGTCCACTGCGTATCACTGGTTCCAGGCGACCAGACAGGCGCGGCATAGTTCAGAACCGGTCGGCCTATTGCTTTGAAAGTCGACAGCAACATTTCCTTGTCTTTGCCCCAAGTGCTGCCGGCGAGCGACTTGAGGACCTTGTTGCGATTTTGGACTTTTGTGGCAATTGCGGTTGTATGCGCAGAGAAGGAGAGCAAGCTGTCAAAGGTTACACCCAAAATTTTGGGGTTATTTACAGTCGGAATTGGTGTGTCGTCGACTTTTACCTTAAGGGACAGCTTGACCTCCTTTGTCCAGGTGGTGAAAAGGGTCGCCGTGGACTTGGTCGGGGAGAGTTGGAGATTCCTCGCAGTGAAAAAGCGAGAAAGGTCGGTGAGGTAGTCGTTCACTTTGGAACACAGGCCATCGATGTCATTGCCCGACGCCATTATCGTGCAGTCGTCAGCGTATGAGATCGGGGAAACTCCCGCTGGTGGTTGGGGGAGCTTCGAGATGTAGAAGTTATAAAGCAAGGGAGAAAGGACACCACCCTGCGGTACACCTTGCTTAATCTTCCTTTGCTTTGATATTTGATCTCGAAAAATCACTGAAGAGTGCCGACCGCTCAGGTAGTTCGCGGACCACCTCTTCAGCCCTGGCGGGAGTGTCGACTGATAAATATCATCTAGTAGCGTGGAATGGCTGACTGTATCGAAAGCCTTCTTTAGGTCCAACGCTACTAGGACAGTCCTCTCGCAGGGGCGGTTTTGGTTAAGCCCGCGATTTATCTGGGCGTTTATGGCGGTGAGTGCCGTGGTGGTGCTGTGCACTCGTCGGAAACCGTGCTGATGTGGGGCTGGGGCCAGGTGTGTCGTGTAGAGTGGGAGTAGAAGGGCTTCAAGTGTCTTCACTACTGGGGAAAGGAGAGTTATCGGCCGATAAGACTCCCCTTGGTTGGCGGGTTTCCCAGGTTTCAGTAGTGGGACCACTCTCCCTGCTTTCCACTTGTCAGGGATGATGAGAGTGGCCAGGGACAAATTGAAGACCCTTGTGAGGAATCCTACTCCCAGGGGTCCCAGATGCTTCAGCATCAGCGCGTTTAATCCGTCAGGGCCAATGGCTTTCGATGATTTCGACTTGTTAATGGCCCCCTGAACCTCATCACCGGAGAGAGTAAGTGGCGCACTGTCGTTCGTCAGTTTGTGCAGCCTTCTGGTAACACGACGTTTGGTTCTGTCGCCCGGACGATGCAGTATGAAAAGCCGGCTAAAATAGCTCGCGCATCTCTTCGGGTCCGACGAAGTACAACCGTTGAAGGTGATAGCCACCTTGTCGTTGTGCTTCGTCGGGTTCGACAGGGACCTAACGGTGGACCAGAGCTTACTCACCCCAGAGGTGAGGTTACAGGTCTTCAGGTGCTCAACCCATTTGGTCCGCTTATGTTGATTTACCAGTTGCCGGATCTCCAAATTGAGATCCCTTATGCGGGGATCCCCGGGATCGGCCTGGCGTAGGTGGTCACGCTCGTTTGCTAAACTGGCTGCTTCGGCTGGGAAATGAGGACGGATGTCCTTATAACTTCCAGCTGGAATGAAGCGAGCCGCAGCAGCTGTGAGCACCCTGCGGAATGCGCGTTCGCCCATGCGCACATTAGTGGGAATGGGAAGAGCGGCGAAGATGTCCTCGGTGAATTCCGTGAAGCCGGCCCAATTAGCTTTTTTTGAAGTTAAAATAGGACCGGTGATTCGCGGAAATGAAGTCGGCAGGTCTCTCAATCGAGACGATAATGGGCAAGTGGTCTGATGCAAGCGGTAGCATACATAGGTCGCCACGTTATACTATTTATCAGACCCGCGCTAGCTATTGTTAGATCAGGCGAGCTGCTACAATTGCCCACTACCCTGGTGGGGGCGTCGTCGTTCACAGTGCTGAATGTCGAGTCGTCTATCCGCTCTGCCAATTGCTGTCCCCTACGATCATTTGGAAGGCTTGAATGCCAAAGATCGTGATGCGCATTAAAGTCACCTACAACCAATCGGTTTTCACCTCTGATGAGCGCACCTATATCAGGGTGATATCCTGCCGGGCAGCAGGTGACAGGGGGTATATATATGTTAAATATTTCGCGCTCGGAATCGCCTGACCGGACAGCTATGCCTTGACATTCTAAGGTGCTGTCCCTGCGGTCGATTCCTTCATCGATGAGACGATACTGCACTGTGTGGTGGACTATAAACGCTAGGCCACCACCATTTTCTCGCTCGCGATCGTGTCTGTGCACGTTATAGCCATCCCTGGTGATCAGAGATGACCGAGCGTGCAGCTTTGTTTCTTGGACCGCAGCTATTTTAATACTGTGCCGGCTCATAAAGTCAACTATCTCGTCGACCTTACTCGCAAGTCCGTTGCAGTTAAACTGGAGAAGCTTGAAGCTTTTCAGTGAGGTCTGTGTAATCCGGGGGGTGAGTGACGCGTGGGGTTGTCTACGTTGGACCTGCTGCGCAATCCACTGTGGTTGTTGCGGCCTGATGGTGGTGGGCGGCTGCGCCTCCGGGGGTGGTGGTGGGTGCAGAGCTCTGCAGCAGGGGGCAACGTAGGCAGTTGTCCACTCACGGGTGGTGCGCAGGCCGGAACATCTCCGAAAATGGCATCAGCCATTGCAGGAATTGCATTGGACTGATACCAGATTCCGAGGTATTACGGTCGGACACACGGAGCAGACTGTACGGGGGAGATCAGGAGCTGCTGGTTTGTCCCCGCACTGGGGTTGGAGCAGGAAGGGAGGGGAGGAGTTGAAGGGGAGTTGTGTTGCTCCGATAGGCTCCCCACCGTGGAGGTGTGGGTTGTGGTGGCGGTTGGTAGTGCCGGCCTATCAGGGGGTGTAGTAGCCGTGGAGGCATCAGACGCCTGCTGGCGGGAGCAACACGTGGCCACATACCGTGTGGACCACTCCCTGTGTGACTTAAGGCCTGAACAGGTCTTAAGGTGGCTCCACCCGTTGCACTTATTACACCTAACCGAGGTGGAGTTCGGGTGAAGCCGTTTGTGGCAGACGCAGCAGTAGAATACTTCTGGCCCAGTGTTGGATTCCACTCCAGCCCTGAGGAGAAGCATTTGGAGCAGGATTGCTGTGACGTAAGGGGTGGGGTGATATACGATACACTAGACAGGGCTAGTATACTGGGGCGGCAGCCCTTGGTCGGGAAAAACCCGAGTCATTCCGGTAACGTAGAACCGGCTGCCATGGTATTGCTTGCTGGACACTCGCATAGGAAGCTTAAGTCTGGCTGCATGATTCATTACCTTCTATATTCCTATGACCGGGAACTCATATCAGAGTATTTGAAGTCAATGACCAAGCAAATTCTAGTTCCTTTCTACACTGTAAAACTAGTTTGAATGAAATATAATAGGAATGTTGTTGTTGTAGCAGGAGGAGTACTACTGAAGTGACAGTTTTTGGCTGGATATAAATCCGGGTCGTTGCGGTTACGTAGAACCGACTGTCATGGGAATCTAAGGCCTTGCTAGCTGCTGGGCTGTCTACAAAGATGGCTATTCTTGCGACCATTTCTTTGTAGTGTTTCAGTGACTTGCATGCTTCTCTGATTGCTAGAAGTTCTGCCTGGAACACGCTGACATAGTCAGCAAGTCGTTGATTTGGATAAGTTGTGCGACTCCAAATACAGGCCAACTCTCACACCACAGTTCATCTTAGAAGCGTCAGTGTTGATTTCAATATTGAAAACTAGAAAATAAGCAGAATAATGAAAAAGAAAAATAAGGAATAAGCAAATTCTGCAAATGCATTCCTTGTAAATGAGTAATGGCTAATTGAAGTTCCAGCTCGATTTAAGGATTAATTTAAATTGTATGATTCAACTTCAGTCAACAGCCGGTACTTATGGAGTTAGTGCGAAAGTTTCAAATTCAATTGCAAAATTGCAGTGTTTGCGCTTAATTCACGCCCACTCCAAACAGGCGCAGGTGAAGTTTAAACTCAATCGTCTCGGTAAATGTTCTAAGCACGCGAACAACCGATTTGCATTCAATTCTTTGCTCAAAAAGGAACGTCTCCTGTGGCGATGAATTTGTGTGCTAATAAAGATGTATGAGTGTACATGTGGAAATACTTGCACTCATGTGTGTTTGTATATATGTACATATGTGAGTCGTTTCGATAAATCAGCGCAATTGTAAAAATTTATTTTCATTTTAATTTGTTTCGAAGTGGTTTCTGTAAACTTTAACCATAAAAGCTTACGGTAAATGAGGTGATTAATTTGAATGTAGGGCAGTAGTAGGGTTGTATTGGAAAAATGGAAGGGAAATTAAATTTTTCATAGATTAAACTCGAATTATTTTCTGCAGACTTTCAAGTGCCTAAACAGCTGCTTTAGGTATATTCTGCTTATTGTACAAAACTACAAGTAAAAACGCATGATGGAAAGAATAATGAGATGGCGCCTATCGTGGTACCGTTACTTTCTTCTTAATTGGCGCGATAACCGCTTTCGCGATTTTGGCCGAGTTTAACAAAGCGCGTCAGTCGTTTCTTTCTCGTGCTAACCGGCGCCAGTTGGACACACCAAGTGAAGCCAAGGAGGCCTTCCCCTTCCTCTACTACCACCAGCTGGTACCGCATCGAATACTTTCAAAGCCAGAGCGTTTGTATCCATTCGGACGACATGACCCAACTAACGTGGCCGCTGGATCTTTATTCGCTGCGCTATGTCTATGTCGTCGGAAAGCTCATTCAGCTCATCGTTCCATCGCCTGCGATATTCGCCGCTGCCAGCTTGCAAAGGTCAAAAAATCTTACGCGGAATTTTTCTCTCGAACACTCCAAGCGTCGCTTCATGGGATGTGGTCATCGTCCAAGCTTCTGCGTCATACGTTAGGACGGGCATGATGAGAGCCTTATAAAGTGTAAGTTTTGTTCGTCGGGAGAGGAACCCATTAGTTCAAAGCAGCACTTGTTGGCAAGAGAGATTCTACGTTGGATTTCAAGGCTGACATTGTTATCGGTGTTAATGCTGGTCCCTAAATACACGAAGTCCTTTACAACCTCGAAATCATAACTGTCAACAGTGACGTGAGTGCCGATACGCGAGTGCGACGACTGTTTGTTTGATGACAGGAGGTACTTCGTTTTGTCCTCGTTCACCACCAGACCCATTCGCTTTGTCACTTTATCCAGTTTGGAGAATGCAGAACTAACAGCGCGGTTGTTAAGGCCGATGATGTCAATATCATCGGCATACGCCAACAATTGTACGTTCTTATACAAAATTGTGCCTGAGCGATTAAGTTCTGCGGCTCGTATGATCCTCTCCAACATCAGGTTAAAGAAGTCACACGACAGCGAGTCACCCTGTCTCACCCTGTCTCGTTTGGTATCAAACGGCTCGGAGAGGTCCTTCCCAATTCTGTCGGCGCTGCTGGTGTTGAGCAACGTCATCTTACATAGCCGTATTAGTTTTGCGGAGATACCAAATTCAGGCATCGCGGCATACAGGTAACTCCTTTCCGTACTGTCGAATGCAGCTTTGAAGTCGACGAAAAGATACTGTGTGTCGATTCTCCTTTCATGGGTATTTTCCAAGATTTGGCGAATTGAGAATATTTGGTCGATGGTAGACTTTCCAGGTCTGAAGCCACACTGATAAGGTCCAATCAGTTGGTTGACGATGGGCTTCAGCCTTTCACACAATACGCTCGCTAGAACCTTATAGGCGATATTTAGAAGACTAATCCCGCGGTAATTGGCACAAATTGCAGGATCGCCCTTCTTATGGATTGGGTAGAGCACACTTAAATTCCAATCGGCAGGCATGCTTTCATCCGACCATATTTTGCATAGGAGCTGATGCATGCACCTTACCAGCTCCTCACCGCCATGTTTGAATAGGTCAGCCGGCAGTCCGTTGGCGTCCGCGGCATTGTTGTTCTTTAGACGCGTTATCGCTATTTTCACCTCGTCGTGGTCGGGTAGCGGAACGACAATTCCGTCGTCAACGGTTGCGGTATCGGGATCTCCACATTCTCTGTGACATGCGTAGCTGTCACTATTTAATAGATTTGAGAAGTGTTCCCTCCATAATTTAAGAATGCCCTGGATGCCAGTCACCAGACCGCCGTCTTTGTTTTTACAGGAAAAAAAGTTTACCGTTACTTTGCTCTGAGCAAATTTGACAATGAGTGACGTCGTACTAGCGCCAGTATGGCAAGATTACCATTTTCGTAACTTTATTTGGCATTTATTTTGTTATTTAGTCTCGAAGCTACTGACTTGTGCTCTTAGTAAAATATTTCTGTTCCTTAAATTTACTTGTTTCAAGAAAGGTTCATGGTTCAACCTGTTGGGTTCATGGTGTACAATCCACGTCGTACAGTTCTCGCTGATACTAAGTTGTTGATTTCAGCTGATAATCTACATTTCATTTAACAATCTATGGTACAATTACCTTACAGACTGAACAAAAGTGTGAAGAAAAGCAAACCAAATTTGGCAAGAAATCAAGCAGTCTGAAATTGGATAATGAATTATAGTCTCGCGCGAGCAATGATACATCCCTCGGAAATTTAGTCTTAAAGATTTTCTCATAAAAAGGGTAAAAATGGCAAAGACTTCTTTGTGCAACATTAAAGATTATCCGCTAAAGTAGAACTGGACAGGCGACGATGCAATTAACAACCGAGAAAATAAAAGAAAGTGAAAGGACTGTCCTTCTCTTTTCTAAATATACTAAATTAATTAACTTTAAAAAAGAATTATAGGATGGAACAGGCGCCTCAAATCGTAGGGAACGTAATGCCTGCTTAAGAAATACTTTTTGAAGCGCTCAATTTTATCATCGAAAGTTGGTCGAAAGGTCTTCAAATGATAAGAGTGAGAACGAACAAGAGCCGTAAACAGCAGTTTATAGGTATACGGATCAGAAAATTCAGTTATATTGCGACGAATGAAGCCGAGAACCGAATACGATTTTGAAATAATAAAATTAATGTAACCACTGAAGGAAAATTTCGTATCGAATAAAACTTCAATATCCTTGAACTCTGTTATACTTTGAAATGCATTGTTAGAAATTGTGATAAAAATGAACTGACGCCTCGAAAATGTTAATTGAAAACATTTTTAATATTCAAAGACAGACGCGACTTCATGCATCAACGATGAAAATTGTTCAAGTCGAGTTGCTGAGCATCTACTGAGCCCTTCACAGATGAGAAAAGAAGGAAAGAGAAAAAGTAAAACATTTGCTTATGTCATTGATAAAAGTGACAAAAAGAAGTGACCATAAGATACTCCCTTGGGGGACACCTGACGTAGCAACAAAGCGGTTCGATAAAACTCCATTAATTTTTGTCACGCACTGTCTGTCAATCAAATATGACTTAACCCTTTCGCTACTGCTAGGACACTGATATCCCACAGCATGTTCACTTCACACTGAAACTTGCAATTTTGATAGGAAACTCAACCAAAATGTTCTAATCAGTAGCTGCGAACAATACTTACAATTTACCGTTATCCGCATTCCACACTGTTTCAATCGTGTTTAGTTTTGATCAGTTGTTTGTGAGCAGTCGCTAATATTGCATCAAATTTACGCGTAATTTTGGTGAAATAATACGTATTTTTATAAGAAGTGTTGATTTTTCAAAAGAAAAATATTGCCCTTTTACTGGTAAGTACAAATATATATTTTAATAAGAGTTTTGTGAAAAATATTCAGCGAAAATTAATTTTGGGATGCATGTGTCCCAGCAGGGCATTATATAGGGACATATATGTCCCAGCAGTACGTTGTACATAATGTATCACACAGCTAAATTTTTTATTTTTGCAACCTCGTAGACAGCCAAAATGTCGAAATTAAATCGCGATCAAATTAGTGCATTACTTCAAGAAGATGATGATGAATCCATGGAATCAGGAACTGATTTTAGTGACGAAAGTGATGATATTTATAGTCCTGAGTTAGATAAAACCACTGGCAATGACGATTCTTCGAGCGATTCAGAGGAGACCGGATTGAGTGACGAGAATGGTGACATAGACGATCGACCTGCACGAGGTGAGGAAGCCTCAGGCACGGTTATTTGGAGCACACCGAATGAGTCGTTTGTTTCAAGAAAATCGGTTAGTAACCACCGCGAATGCAAAAATGCAGTAAATATTGGGCGCCACTCAACCCCCACGAAATTTTTCGTAAATTGTTTCCAAGAAGCATGTCTTTGTACATTGCCCAATGTACTAATGAGAGGCTCAGGAAAACAGTATTCCAACAATATATGCCACTTAAGCCAGTGAAACGGGGCATCAAAATGTGGCTTCGCTGCGATTTTTTGATTGGATACACCTATGACATGAGTATATGTTGTGGAAAAGAAGGATCTGTCCTTAAAGGGACACTCGGCGAACGAGTTGTGAATGATCTTGCAGCAACGATTTCTAACCCTGACGTGACACTTTGCTTTGATCGTTGTTTCACCACTGTTAATATTATTAATAACATACAATATCCAGTACGAAGTCAAACTAAAACCCTTTAATTAATTTTTTAAGTAACTTTCTTGATTGCAGGTACCATAGCGGTAAAGTGGCAGGACGTCAAAGAGGTAATGCTGCTCAGTAACTGCCACACATCTGAAATGTGCACTGTTAGACGCAAAATGAAAGATGGAACTGAGGCAGAGTTTCCATGCCCTGACATCGTAAAGACGTACCGCGCAATAATAGGCGGTGTGGACTTGGCAGAATGTCGGGATTGTATGATATATGCAGAAAATCAAATAAATGGTGGAAAAAAGTATTTTATCGTGGTATGATGATGGCTGCTGTAAACACTTGGGTTATATATTCGGAGTTGAATAGGAAGAAACCTGCCTTCTTACCATTGCTGGTCGAGATTACTGAGTCGCTAATTGAAAAAGGAAAGGAATCTACCGCATATAAACGATCCCGTCGGTCTAGAATATCATCGAATAGGTACAAATCAATGACTAATGTGGGGGATCATTTACCCATAGAGCAGTCTAAAAGACGTCGGTGCGTAGCATACGCCAATCGAAAAGTCGCGAAAAAAACAAAAATTATTTGCCGGGCTTGTAATTTGCCATTCTGTATACAATGTTTCGCTTCATCACATTCATAAAATAAATAAAAGTGCAAATCATATGTTATTACCAAAAAAATGTTTCTACTTTCTAGGTGTAGTTTGTACCCTATTGGGACAAATATATCCCATTTTTAAATACCGTTGGGACACATATGTCCCACCTCAAAATACCGTTATCTACATAAGTTACAAGCTTCATCTAATATAGTTTCTACCCACATAAAGTACCAATGGGTATCTAAAAACTCAAACATAAGTTTGAGCAAATCCCCTGCAAAAGTCGGAGCGAAAGGGTTAAGTCATTGCAGAAAGGTGGAGTGAAAGTCCAAGTAAGTCAACTTATTTGCTAGAATCTCGTGTGACATTTTGTTAAATGCCTGAGAGAAGTCAGTGTAAAGGTTTTGGAGTTCTTTAGAAAACGATGACATACAGAATTCGCTAAAAACAGCGAGATTAGTAGTTGTAGAACGGCCAGTTACAAAACCATGTTGGTTTGGTAACATATTTTTTTCTTCCACTTTTAAAAAAGGTGTGATGATTGTAAATTTCAATTCATTTAAGAAAATGCCCGTAAATAAAATTTTATTATTTATTTAAAAATAATCTCAAGAGGAATTACCAACGCTGGACAATTCTTAAGCAAAATAGCTGAAGGACCATCAGCATCTGTGTGTGACGAAGATTTGAGAGAAAGTGACCACTTGACAATGTCATCAGATGAGATGTGCAGATTGCCGAAATTAAGAGATGAAGATATCTCAAATGAAAGGTCAGGGGACTCCTCATCAGCCGGGAGGTGCTTCGGCAGATGTACTTGCAAATTTAAAGGATCCCTTTTGGCAAGAGTCACCACTAAATTATTAGTAGAGCAAGTCGTTTTCTTTTTGACACCAAGTCGTTTTGTGGATTTTTTGGGTCTAAGGGAATTTACAACGAAATTTTTGGCCCGTAAAAGTGACTAACCGATAAATTAATACACTTTTTTTTTGTTTTCGAAGCCTGTGCAACTGTGCAATGCTGCGCTCGGCACATCTTCGAAAGAAATTCATATTAATTATTAGTTATCAAAGGAACTAATATACAAGGTGAAGTTCCAAATAAACAAGACTGGCGTCATAAACATTTTTTGATGGCACCATCTTTTTAGTGAGTTAGTGTGTTGGAAGTTACATCCCCAACTGATTTCCATTAAAAGCTTGATGACATTCGGTTCAGTGGAAGCGAAGTTATTGCGTCTAAAGTGTCAGTATGTTTGTGTCATTGAAACAAAAATGAGTTTTGAACAAAGAGCTAATATCAAATTTTGTTTTAAATCGGTAAAACGTTTACCGAAACATTTGAATTTATGAAAAAAGCTTACGGCGATGATTGTATATCTCGTGCAAGAGTTCATGAGTGGGTTACACGTTTTAGAGATGGTTGTGCGGACATACATAAATGAGAATGAACAAACGGGCCGCCCAAAATAAGTAATCACGGAAACCTCCATCGAAATTGTTCGTAAATGTATCAAAAATGAACCGAAATCATCGCTGAAATTCATGGAATCGGCGTTGAATATCTCCAAAACATCGATTTATCGCATTTTAACTGATTATTTAGGCAAGTTAACTGAGGGCCAAAAATTGCTCAGAATTCAACATTCGGAAGAAGAGGCGAGAAAAGACGAGAACTTCTTTCACAACATTGTAACTGGTGATGAAAGCTGGTGGTTCCAACATGAACCTGAAACTAAGCGTCAAAGTGCCGAATGGAAGGCCCCAGACGAGCCACCACCCAAAAAAATCGCTTTTAGAGAAGTCAAAAATCAAGTCGATGCTCATTTGTTTTTACGATTCCAAGGGAATTGCCCACAAGAAATCGTGCCAATGGGCCAAACCGTCAATGCAATTTTCTCTTTTGGCGTTTTGAAGCGTTTGTTGCGTCGCATTCGAGCCGAATACCGCAAAGGAGGAAGCTGGCGCTTATTGCATGATAATGCACCGTCTCATCGATCCACTCTTGTGACTGACTTTTTTGACTAGAAATCGTATTTTAACTATCTATCACTCACCGTTTTCGCCTGATATGGCTTCCTTTGGCTTCAACCTTTTTGAAAAATTGTATTTGGCCATTAAAGGAAAACGTTTTGCGTCCATAGAGGCCATCCAAAAGGCTTGTGCCGACATCCCGAAGAACATTCCGGTCTATGACCTGAAACACTCTTTCGAAAAGCTTTTAGATCGCGCAAAACAGTGTATCGAGGCCAGAGAAGCCCATTTTGAATAAAATAAACTCGAAGTTATCAGAACAAAGCATCTGTCGTTTCTATTTTAGCTCAGTCTTGTTTATTTTGGACTTCACCTTGTATTCGTATACATTTTTCACTTAATTGTGCCACAAAGTGCCTATTTTAGTGGCCACGCAAAATTACACCTCATGAAAATAACCAAATCTGTGCAACGAACAACGCAACTCAATATTATACAGTAGGTTCTGTTTTTATGAGGTTTTGAAATAGTGCGGTTTTTTTTTTAATTACAAAATGTATGTCGACCTATCGGGAATTGTACATATAAACAAGATTCTAAACCAGCTAAGCAAAAACTCATCACAGATTACATCAGAAATGCTACCCCTACAAGTATGGAACCGCCTGCATAACTATCCAGATCAGACGTGTACATTTCCTCAAGTGTCGAAAGTGATTTTACGCCAAATCCTAAACGAACGCGCAACATATGGGTATTGTCTGATTCTATTTCTGACTTAAATTTATTTTTCGATTCTGACGTTTCTTAAATAAAGATGTAATTTTCAAAAATACAATATTTTGTTTATGCGATTTTATTACACTATTTCAGATTTTTGCGGTTTTAGCACTTTTGAAACGTATCCATAGTTTTACTATAGAACTAGTAGCTTTTTTTATGCTGTTTCTTGCGGAACGTATCTACCGCATAAAAACAGAACCTACTGTATAACGGGTCTTTTAAATTCAAAACAAAGCAGTGATGCAATTTGTAGAAAAAGCGAAATTTCAATAATAGCTTTAAATTTTTCCGAGCGGCATAAGGAAATCGCTAGATAAAGGCAGCGTACCTATTTTAGCGATCATATGTGTACTACTATGCATATAAATGGGAATACAATACCAATTTTCTGCTTTCTAAACTCCTACACCACAACTTTCTGTGCCACCTTACGCAATGCGTACCTCAATTTTCCAACTAATATTTTTCTGCTGCCCAGTAAAACTTAAATTAGAAGTAAAATTGAAAAATAATAAAGTTTTTGTGTGCTCCATCTCCATATAGAGCACATACAGGTATGTATGCATGTATGTGCGTACATGTAAATCTTTAAGTGAAAATACACACATGTATGCATGCATTCGTGTGTGCATTTCTCGCACTTGCTGAGCGGTGCTCAGCCAACTCTCGTGCCAACAAACATTAAGAAATATTCAATTGCGGTGTGGCCATTGTCAGGCGACCATAGATGACCAGGCGACTACTCCACAAAACTAGTTGGCTGATTCCCTTGTTCATATTGTTTTTGCTTTATTTTGTGCCACACTGGATGGCATTGCTTTACAATTACGTTGAACATTTTTATCGGTTTTTCTTTGCTGCACTCATTGCTTTTTATTTGGGGGAACTGAAATTAGAATTGACAATTTTATTATGGTTAAGTGGGAAGTTTTAATACACCGGCCGGGACAATACGTGGATGTGTGATGCATGCACACACATTAGGGTGGGTCGTATTTTTCAACTTTCGAAAAGTAGCCCGCTCTCCAATAAGGGCTGACTGCATTGATCGTAACAGATGGAGCAAGATTTCCCAATTCGCTCCCTCTTAATATTTCTGGACCAATTTAGCAACGTGTGGCCTGGCTTAGTCATGCAGCAAAATTAGTTTGTCATGTCTACTGTCCCATTCCTTCCGCTTTTCTTTTTGAGAGTTCAATTCAAACGCATTAGCTGCAGTCGGTAGCGATCGCCAGTGATGGTTTCAGATGGTTTAAGGAGTTCATAATAGATGACACCCTTCAGATCCCACCAGATGCACAACATAACCTTTGAAGCATGAATATTTTTTTTTCGCTGTCGATGGACCTGGTTCACCAGGCAGGCTCCAACATTTTCGATGCTTGGGTTATCATAATATATCCATTTTTCATCGCCAGAGACGATGCGATGCAGAAATCCTCTTATTTTCTGCCGTTCAAGAAGCATCTCACACGTCACCAAACGTCTCTCGATATTCCTCCCCTTCAATTGATGTGGCACCCAGTTACCTGCTTTCTGGACCATTTCTATCGCGTGCAAACGTTTACCGACGGTTGAAGTGTCTACATTCAACTCTTTAGACACATCACTAAGGGTTCGAGATGCGTCTTCATCCAATAATTGTTGTAGTTGAGTATCTTCGATGTTTTTCGGTGCCCCTTCGCGATCCTTATCCCTCACATCGAAATTGCCACTTGGAAAGCGTCGAAACCACTCTTTACAAAGTTTTATTTGATGGAGCGTGATTGCCGTAAATACTGATCAATATACGACATTTTTCAGCTGCACTTTTCTTTAAAAGGTAATAATGAAGCATGACTTCCCGCAAATGCTGTTTTTTCGGGACGAGCGTAGACTTTTTTGAAGTCAGATAAAAAACGATCATTACGCTTCAAAGGAATGTCAACTATTGCGATAGATACCTCACATATACACCTTCAAATCACCAATATATTACTTGAATGAACACAAAAATGGTATCAGCAACGACACCTACTTTACGAGGGCGGAAACTTATTCCCATACCCAATAATTAAATACACTTTAGAGCGATAAGTTTCATTTGACATTAAAGAAACGTCCGATTTTGGGTTGTTTTGTGCCAGCATCTTTCTGAGTTTCTGCATCGTTTAGGCAAGCATTGTCTTTCTCTGCCCAGTCCAAGCATATATTGAATGCTGGTATTGCCTCCTCCGATGCATTTTTATGCGTATTTAGCATCACATCGTTAGTTCCCTCACCGACTGTTTCGTCATCTTCATTGCAGTATTCTTTATTTAAAGCTGTGAGTTACGAATGAGGTTCAATAATCCGTTGCTCAATTTCAGATTGGGATACTTGCTGCCATGGTTCTATTTACTTCCCGAAGCAGAGAAACAATGAATTGAATATTGGATGCGCCATCAGCTCCATATCTGTAATCGTAACTCCGAAAGAAAAATGGCATCGCCACAATCCACTTTTTGAAACATTTTTTGAAACGATGACTGAATTGCAGTTGCAGCAAGAGCATTCCATGCACTAGCCAAAAATCATATTATATTTTTGAGGTCGATATTTCGCAGTGACTCATCTATAGTTTCTCCTCGCGCAACAATGTGACTTTAGAGGAATTCTTTGTAGTTCAATTTAGTAAGCTTTACAACGTTTTGGTCCAAGAGATGTATGTATTAGAACCGTACAGTTTGAAGGAAAGCACGTTACTGATATTTGGACATTGTAGCTCTTTAAGGGGTGGTCTAGAGCTCGAAAATTTTATCAGGAATTTTTTTTGACAATAAAAAAAATTAAAAACGATATTTAAATTTCTTTAGCCTTTTATTTAACTTCTTTTACATACAAAAATGAAAAAAAAAATTTTTTAATTTAAATAATTTAAAAAAATGGCGAAAAATTGGACCTGGACGGTGTTATCCATTTTGGCTCCTCCTCTATTTATCTGAAACACAAAAACCAACAAAATTATTTATCAGTATGACTGTAGCTCTGTCACGTACTAGAATAAAAACAAAATTTTACAAAATGGCGCGGTTTTGAAATTCACAATCTAAAAATCGGGGTTCTCACTTTTTTAATCAAACATATTAAAATTTCAGACGATTGGGTAGAATAGCTTTTTTTTGACAGCACCAGACCGAAAAAAGTCGTTTCGACATATAGTAAATGAGTTTAAAGTTGAGGTACAGCAGTGCGCGGACCGCTCTCTACCTGGTTAATGGGCTGTAAAGGCTATAATATTGAGAATCTCCGGATGAGTACAGTACATTCTTAAGATACTAAACTTTCGAAATATCGAAAAAACAAATAATCGATTTTTTTAAATACCTAGACAACCGGGTCCCCTTAACTCGCCTTCTTTGTCGCCCTTTGAGTACATCATCATCTATTAGCTTTACAGTTTGAGGTGGGCTTTAGTTTCCTCAGCAATCTTCTCCATTCAACACGATCCAGCGTTAGAGGTTTCCAGCTTTGGCGCCTATTTTTTAGGTATGCGGTGACGTTATGGAGCCAAGCTGTTTTTGGTTTGCCAAGTGGTTTTGAGCATTAAGGATTGTAGTACAACAGGAGTTTGTGTGATCTAACGTCATCCATACAGATCATATGATATGACCTCCCCGTCTGATGCGTTGTGATTTCATAAAGCTTACAATACCACAGCAATCCTTTAGTGCGCCTGATTCTGTACTCGCCATCTTCTTTGGAAGATTTTGCGCATGAAGGAACTCTTTTACCTCTTTATTTATGCAATCTTTGATTGAAACAGGATTCTTTGTTTTGACAAAAAATGATGGATGGAACAAATGTTCTGTGGAACCATTCTTCAAAGCTTAGGCCATCCGCCCACTTTTAATTCCTTTTTAAAAAACAGTTATATCTGCAAACAATTTTAATGAACGCGGATTTGCTAATTTTTCGATAGTCATTATTTTTTTACTTTATGATTTCCAGAAGCATTTGAACACGTAAGGAACTTTATTCTCTCCTTGTTGATCTTGTGCCCCGGAGCCGAGGTTTCTTTTGAGCCCATAAGAGCTTTAGCGGGTAAGAGCTACCAAAATAAACCAGACTCATCGGCAATGTGTATCTGCTCTTTTGTCAAATATAAATCCTTTTACCTGGACTCTGAGTTCTTATGAGCCCACACCATGCAAAATTTAACGCAAAACTGTCGTTTCGTCAATAAATGAATTAGACGGTACTTCCCCTAAAGTCGCAAGTACTGAGTACGAAATGAAAAAAAAGTAGATGGAAGAATCGAGTCTCGACTGTATACTTTCCTGCAAATTATCGTATGCGAAACACTTGAATTAGTTACATATATGAAGGTGATAAATAATGTCATTGAGTATGTTGTTGTTGTTGTTATAACAGTTCACTAAGTCTTGCCAGTGAAGTGTAGTCACCGATTGTCATCATCTAACTCATCTAACGGTAGGTCCAGGAAACATACGGTTTCGACAGGTTGGGTCTAGAGGGGAAGGGGTGTTAGGTGAGTGGGCTTAAGAGGGCATGTGAATAGGTGTTTAGTATCGTGTGGGGTATCTTCACATGCCAGAAATATTGAGTATGTCGGGGTCTATTCTGGATAAGTAGAAAGGTAATTCGCTTCAATATCCAGACCGTAATTGAGCCAAAGTTGCGCAGATCTCACGAGGCAGCTAAAGCTCTTCGTCTACAATGGGTGGTGGTTGGACTCCGATAACGGCATTTGGAAGCCGAGAGCTTAAGAAGGTGGCGGGGGTGTCCCCATCGTCACGTCCTGAGCGTACGGCCTCATGCGGCGCTTGAAACTTTAAACGCGATTATCTCAAAAACGTGTTTTTCCAAAAATGCTTTTGCGGTGGACGCGATTGCAAAAAAAGTATTCAACCGATTTTTATAATTTTTTTTTTAAATTGTTCGTAATTGATGTCGCCTCTTAGTGAACGATCAACTTTTTATGTATAAATTTTTATTTTGCAGACATGAATTTTTTAATGCCAATTTTAGGACTGTAGAAGTGGAGTTTTTTAAAAACATGTTCCTATTTTCACAAAAATCAAAATATTTAATATATTGATCGTTCACTAAGAAGATATAACCCTATACTAATGAAATCTTTTCGATTTTTTGATTTCAGTTGACTTGGTGGACTTGAATCGCGTCCACCGCAAGCCTCTTCCAAAAAAAGGGTCTTGGGGGAAAACGCCATAACTCCGCCATTTTTAAATATTTTTACACAAACAAAGCCTTTTTTTTCTTTAAACATTGTAATATCCAATAATAAAAACTTTTATACAATAAAATTATTGCTACATATCTTAAAAAAAAACCCAACTTTCGCTAATTTCACCGGACCACAAGGTATATAACCCCTTAATGGTTTTTCTTTGATTAATAGAAATCTTGAATATAATCATCATCGTTATCATTGGGCAGCTTTACAGATCGGAGTGATCGTTCACGATTCGATGCCACGCACCTCGATTCTAGTTCTCCAGATTCTAACGCCCAGTGTCCTCAGGTTCATTAAAACTTCTTCAAACCATGTTAGTCTTGGAGGTCCTCGTGCCTGGCGCTACGGGGTTGTATAACACGATTGATTTCTAGGGGCGGCCATCTTTCAAGCGCGTAATATGACCCAACCAGTGCAGTGTTTTTGACTTGACGTAGATATTTCCCGATGACCTTACCATTAGTTCTTCATGTAAGCGTCCTACTACTACTGTCTCTTCAGTAGTTCTTCATTGTACCGTATCCGGTAGAAACCACCTTGTAGTCGTAGCGGACTAAATACCCTTCTCAGCACTTTTCGCTCGAATACTCCTAGACACGATTCATCTTTAGAAGTCATTGTCCAGCACTCACGCCAGAACTGGCCGTATTATTGACTGGTAAAGACATAGTTTGCAATCTCTCGTAAGAAGATTAGATTTCAATAATGTGGAAAAAGTGAAATATGCTCCGTTTCCTGCCGCAATCCTGTTTGGTATTGTGTTGAGATATTGTCGTTTTGACATTTTCGTGACGCCCAGATACTTAAACGATTGTACGCCCTCGAAGCGGTAAATGGCAATTACTATGTCTGCTGGCTGTGCCCTCTACACCTTGCGTGAAATCTTCAGATATTTGGTTTTTTTGCATTTCTTTTGAGTCCTACGGATTCAGCCCCTGTCTCAATATTGCGAAAAGGTTGGCCTGAAGATAATATAATACCTTTTTCAAATTTTTCAATTGCTTTAAAAATTAGAAAAAAATACTTAACGTTTTTTATGTATTAGAGAAAGAATGAAAGTAAATAAATAATTAAAAGAACAATGTTTTGGTCAAATAAGAAGCACCCTTATATACATATGGATATGTATGTATATGTGAATAGGAACACATTTCACTATAAATTCACATCTGTTTAAGCCACTTCCAGATAATTTCCGCTAAAAATGTAGGGGACATCCTTATTGGTGTCATAAACTACTGCAAGTATCCTTTTAAAAATGAAATGAAATGAGGAAAGTTAAATATCTTCTGTTTCATTCATACATATTCACGCATATTAAGCTGTATGAGAAAGAACAAATAGTCACTTTATTTCTTTCACCTGGCTACTTTCGGAGTGGCGCATCCAGTGAAATCAATTTTCAAAGATATCGTTGTTGTTGTAGCAAAGTCAACAAAGGCTTACTATTATTATTTCCTATGGTTCCAGTGAGGAACAAAAGGCCTCCAAGGCTTGCTTAATGAATTTCCTCTTCCTCGATGACATCGAAAGGTTGGCCCAAGCGATTAGACGAGGCTGAATCAAAGACAAATGGGAATGGTGTGGCTTGGTTTCCGGGAACAAATGCAGAGATGGTTAGTCAAAAAATGAGCTTAAGTTTGTCGTGACGCAAATATATTGGGCTGGGGAATAAGTTCATAGCGTTTTTATATTTTCTTTTATTTTACGATTTGTTTGCTGTTTGACGAAGAGTAAGTATTCATTCGATAGAACTCTTTCTGCTCTACAAAATTATGTTAATTGTATTTTTGAGTTATTTAATTTTTGATTAGTTTTGAGGCTTAGAAAAGGAATACCCAGGATGCAAAAATCAACATTTTCGACACCTGCTCTGCTTTGCTTTTCATCGAGGTCAAAAAGCTGCCGAAGCAGCTCCGGACATTTGCTACGTGCTTAGAGAAGGTGTCATAGGTGAGTCTACAGCGCGGAAATGGTTTGCAAAGCTCAAAATTGGCGAATTTGAGGTCGATGACACGTTCCGCAGCGGAAGGACTTCTGAATTCGATGAAGCTTTTGAAGAAGATGGGTTGCTAAACCAGACGTGAATTGGCGGAAAATGTGAACTGCGATCTGAAAACGATTCTCAATCACCTTCACTCAAGGGATTTACCGAAAAATTGGGAGTCTGGAAGCCTGGGCACCTCACGAGTGCAACGAAAAACACAAAGGCCCCTATTATGAGTTACATTCGATCTTCGATATTCGTTGGTTGTCGAAGATCGAATATCGAATGTCAATTTGGTATTATGAGCGGTGCAATGCTGTCGAAATTTTCGTTGTTTACCGAATTTAGAGTCGAAAGCAATTTTGCTTTCGATTGTGTAGCGTATTGTGGGAAAACTTGTTAAAATGTAAGTTGTTTGCGATTATTTATGGTTTTGTAGTAACCAAATAATAAATATATACTAATGTTGTTAATTTTATGCAGGTCGAAAGTCTTGAGTACCAAACAGCAATTAGAAACGCTAGTTGCATTAATGGAAGAGAATCCACAATTCGCAAAAGGGATTTGCACCAAAGTTCAAGCAGCAAAAAAATGTAAGGAATTTACAACGGAGCTGAATTGCTTGGGACCACCAGTTAGAACGGCAGCAAAATGGATTAAGGTTAATAATGGCTTTTTTTTTTGTGATGTTTATAGAAATACATTTTTATTTTCCCTTGGCAGGCATGGGCTGAAATACGTAGAGGAACTGAAATTCATATTTTTTTCGAATGACGAATAATTGAATAAAGAAAATTTATAACAATAAAACAGAAACTGTGGCGTAACGGTTTCTATTTAATGGCCCTTATTATGAGCAACATTCGATCTTCGACTGTAGTCGAAAGTGCTGATCGAACGAATTTTCATTTGGTATTATGGTGCTCATTCGTTGAAGAATAGGACTATTGTGAATTTCGATCGCTCGACGCATTTACAATAGATAATTTTTTCTCAGCTGATACAGCAAATCAAAATAAAAGAACAACCGATTGTGTTGAAATTCTTTGCTAACAACATTTTTTAAAGTTAAAAAAAAGCATTTTTTGTGAAAATGAGTACAACGGAGTTGTGGTTCGACGATTTATCGGACGATGAAAGATTACCGGAACTAGCTAGAATTAGAAAACAGTTGATGGGGCACATCCAACCCCCTAGAAATGACTTCCACTGAGTACGTTTAGAATTTTCGAAATGTGTTGACGTACTTAATATTACAGAAATTTTCTTACAGATTTTTAAAGAACTTTAGATTATCTAAAGAGGCGTTTATGAACCTACTGTCCAGTACAGAAAACCAGTTGCAGCAGTGCACTCGAGCCAAATCCATTCCAAATATTTTAAAGCTAGCCACAGTTCTGCGATTTTATGATCAGGCATCGTACCAATTGAGTATTGGTAATGAAGGTATGCTAGGACTTGCTCAACCCACTGTGTCCGTTGTGCTATCGGAAATAATAGATGTCCTGGAAAATTATATTTGCCAAAGATGGATACAATTTAGTAGTACAGAGGCTGATCTACAACAAAGAAAAGCACATTTTTATAGCAAATACAGCATAAGAGATGAAATCTCTTGAATATTATAGAAAAATCTAAAAAGTATTAAATAGAAACCTTTATGCCACAGTTTCTGTTTTATTTTTGTTATAAATTTTCTTTATTCAATTATTCGTCATTCGAAAAAAATATGTATTTCAGTTCCTCTATTTCTATAAACATCACAAAAAAAAACCATTATTAACCTTAATCCATTTTGCTGCCATTTTAACTGGTGGTCCCAAGCAATTCAGCTCCGTTGTAAATTCCTTACATTTTTTTGCTGCTTGAACTTTGGTGCAAATCCCTTTTGCGAATTGTGGATTCTCTTCCATTAATGCAACTAGCGTTTCTAATTGCTGTTTGGTACTCAAGACTTTCGACCTGCATAAAATTAACAACATTAGTATATATTTATTATTTGGTTACTACAAAACCATAAATAATCGCAAACAACTTACATTTTAACAAGTTTTCCCACAATACGCTACACAATCGAAAGCAAAATTGCATTCGACTCTAAATTCGGTATTTAACGAAAATTTCGACAGCATTGCACCGCTCATAATACCAAATTGACATTCGATTTTCGATCTTCGACAACCAACGAATATCGAAGATCGAATGCAACTCATAATAGGGGCCAATACTTTTTAGATTTTTCTATAATATTCTAAGAATTTAATTTCTTATGTTTTCTGCTTCTCCGTTATTTGACTCCACTTCAATATCTTCAGCATCATCGTAGAAAGTGGGTTGAGCAAGTCCTAGCATACCTTCATTACCAATACTCAATTGGTAAGATCCCTGAGCACAAAATCGCAGAACTGTGGCTAGCTTTAAAATATTTGAAATGGATTTGGCTCGGGTGCACTGCTGCAACTGGTTTTCTGTACTGGACAGTAGGTTCATAAACGCCTCTTTATATAATCTAAGGTTCTTTAAAAATCTGTAAGGAAATTTCTGTAATATTAAGTACGTCAACACATTTTGAAAATTCTAAACTTACTCAGTGGAAGCCATTTCGAGGGTGTTGGATGCGCCCATCAACTGTTTTCTACTTCTAGCTAGTTCCACTAATCTTTCATCGTCCGATGAATCGTGGAACCACAACTCCGTTGTACTCATTTTCACAAAAAATACTTTTTTTAACTTTTAAAAATGTTGTTAGCAAAGAATTTCAACACAATCGGTTGTTCTTTTATTTTGATTTGCTGTATCAGCTGAGAAAAAATTATCTATTGTAAATGCGTCGAGCGTTCGAAATTCACAATAGTCCTATTCTTCAACGAATGAGCACCATAATACCAAATGAAAATTCGTTCGATCAGCACTTTCGACTATAGTCGAAGATCGAATGTTGCTCATAATAAGGGCCAAAGAAAGTCGCCTTCAAATTCCTTTTCAGAACCTTGCCCGCCATCGAGCAACACGCGGTCATAAACAGCGCTTTTTGTACCGACGTCACGGGAGATGAGAAATGGTGCCTACACATCAATATGAATCAAAGAAACGAGTGGGTGGCTCCAGGAGATACGCCAAAGCCGAGAGTCAAGTCGGATCTTCATTCAAAGAAGTTATTGTTGTTGTAAATGTACAAAAGTGAGGGAACGAGATGTTATTTGTCTCGATATTTGCTCTAAGCAAAATAGTTAACTAGCGAAATGGATCTTGATAAAAAAATGCTGTATTTAAAGACTCATAAGCGAATTCGAATTCAGTGTACTCGCAGAGGAGCGCAGACAAAGAACTATGTAAATAATGGACACAAAAAACATTGGCGTAATTTAGATTTTAGATCTGTCATTGCGATGGTTATTTCTTTCTATTTCTTACGGTATTTGCTACTACCTGCCAATTCATTTTAAACTCTTTTCTAATTTCTTTTTTCTTTAACAATTGTTCAATATTTTTCAATAGATTGCAATTACTATAACGGCTATAATGGCATGATGCTAAATCGGGCCAGAACAGACCTGTGTCTGTATGTTGTTTTACGAATGACAGCAAACGTTTTTTGCAAACACTCCTTCATATAAATTTCTTGATTTATAGGGCCCGTGGTAATAAATGCTTTGCTTTTCATGCCACACTGGCAGATGGCTTGCCAAACCAAATATTTTTTAGGGAACTTGTACATCATATTTAGCTTAAAGGCACCTGGAACTTCTTCTTTCGTCATTGCGGTATAGAACTCAGCGCCATGAAACTGCTTAAAGTCTGCTTTGACGTACATATGTTTCTTCGTCCATAAGCACACAGCCATATTTATGGATGTCTTGACTGTATACGGGGGTGGATTGATAAGTCTTTAGAATGAAAAACTAGACATTGGTTTTTTAACAAAAAAATGATTTATTTTTCAACATAATCTCCTTTTAAGTCAATACATTTTTTCCAACGCTTTTCTAACATATTTATTCCTTCTCTAAAATAAGTTTTTTCAAAACCTGCAAAATAAGCATTTGTTTCAGCTATAACTTCACTATTTGACACAAATCTTTTTCCGCCGAGCCATTTTATTATATTTGGAAAAAGGAAAAAGTCACTGGGAGCTAAATCTGGCGAATATGGCGGATGAGGGAGCAATTCATAGCCTAACTCATTTATTTTTTCCTGCGTTTTCCAAGATGATTGTGAAGGAGCGTTATCATGATGAAAGAGGATTTTCTTCTTCTTCAAATGTGGCCGTTTTTGCTTAATATTTTGGTCCAATGTATCCAACAAAGATGAATAATATTCAGCTGTGATGGTTTTATCCTTTTCAAGATAATCTATGAAAATTATACCTTGTGCATCCCAAAAAATAGATGCCATAACCTTACCAGCTGATGCAACGACCTTTGCCTTCTTTGGAGCACTTGAGCCACGTTCTACCCATTGTTTGGACTGTTCTTTACACTATGGTGTATAGTGGTGGATCTACGTTTCATCAATCGTTATGAAACGACGCAAAAATTCTGATGGATTTCTGTTAAACATGTCTAAACCAACTTTTGAAGTCGACATTCGGTTCATTTTTTGCAAGGAGTTAGCAAACGTGGCACCCATCTTGCTGAAAGCTTTTTCATACCCAATACCGCATGTATTATGTTATGCACACGTTCATAACTAATGTTCACAATGTCAGAAATCTCTCTCAATTTAATTCTTCGATCTTGTGTGACAATTTTGTACACTTTTTCCCCCGTTTCTGGAGTCATTACCTCTTTTGGCCTCCCAGAGCGTGGCTCATCTTTGGTGCTTATCCGACCACGTTTAAACTCGTTTACCCAATTGTAAACTATTGCATTTGAGGGTGCATGTTCCCCTAATACTGTCCGCAACTCCTCAATAATTTGTTTCTGGTTTAAACCTTTCAAATGAAAGTACTTTATAACAGCACGAAGTTCCCTTTATTCCATTTTTAATAAAAATACAATAGTGTTTGGCAAAAATAATTCTCAAAAAAGTACCGTTTGACCATATGTTATGAAATTTTGACAGCTCGCTTTTGATAGTTCACTTTTAACGATCATAATAATTAAGTAAATTAATGACCGATAGATGTCGCAATTCTTAAGACTTATCAATCCACCCTCGTAATTTTGACACTTTAGCACTCTTATTTGGTTTATCATTTTGATTGGGTGCTACAATCTTTTTATATGATCGTAAACCTTCACTTTTGCGCACTTTTTCGACACACTCGTATTAACCTGTTTCGCAGCATCTCTAAATGAAAAGCAAGCTTTTTTCGCAATAATGACACCACTTCTTTGGCTTTTGACTGCGAAACCATACCTTTCTTTTTTCCACTTTCAGGCCTTCGTTCAACCGACAAGGTTTTTTAAATTTTTTAACACATAAATTACCGCAATTTTCGGACTACGTAAAGTTTTTGCTATGCCATTGTGCAAGAATACTCAACTTGTCACCAATTGATATTGCAGCGGAATGCCTAGCAGCTAAATCCGCCATAAAACTCAGCGCGACAGGCGAATTCACCTGTAAAACATTCGGACATAGCTCAATAGGCTTTAGTTATGGGGTCCAAACGGACTATATCACTCCGAAATGCAATTGGGTGAAGAAATTCCGAACAACAATAGAAGAAGAGGGGTGAAAAAAAGGAATGAAACCTAACTCAAATACTCTTAATATATTTATCGATGGCTCAAAAATGTTAGACGGAGTAGGTGCAGGGATTTATTGCACAGAGCTGGACATCAGGCGGCCAATTGAGCTCCCGGACCATTGCAGTGTTTTTCAAGCAGAAGTCTTTGCGGTAGGAAAGGCTGCAGAAATGGCACAAGTAAGGACATCGAGCAACTCCAACATAAATATATACGTTGACAGCCAAGCTGCGATAAAGGCAATAAACTCATATGAAATTTCATCTAAAAATGTTCTAAAAAGCAGGGAAGCCATAGAGAGACTAACCGCACAGAGACGGTTGCATATTTATTGGGTACCCGGACATAAGGGCATTGCAGGAAACGAACCTGTAGATGAGATTGCCAAAAGCGCTGTTTACAGACAATTCGAACAAGAAAACGACATACTGAAACCTTTAAATACGGTATATAAAGGCATCGCTGTGTACATGAAAATACGTATAGATAGGAGATGGAATAATCTAGTCACTTGTAGAACCGCGAAAATCATGTGTACATAGAGTGCAGATAAATACGTCCGATTCGTACTAGCTCTGTCTAGAAAAGAAAACAGAACTATCGTAGGTATGCTCAATTATTAAAGGTTTGCTCAGTAAGCAACTTTCTCGTTCTCTCTTGACAAATCGGCTCCCTTAGCAAGAAACTGGGTTGCCAACTCTAGAAATTTTAAGTAAAAGTGGAGGAAAAGTAAACACATTTCATTTTCAAAATGGTCTGCTTACGAGCAACAACTCGCTAAAGAGTTTTCATCGGTATGTTCAGGACTATGATAGTACGACGAGTCATGACATGATAGCGTTACTGACGCAATCCGAGATCGATGAGAGGCGAATTTACAAAGCTTTATTTCATATGATGTGGTGAGACGGATGTGGTTAGACGGAATTCAAGCATTTCCCAAAGAGTTACTACAGTGAGAATAATTGGATAGTCCCGACGCGACCGATAACATTGCATATCTCATTATAAACAAGTTGGGATTGACGTAACTTGTTTCCAATGAGCCCACCTTACCATGGATGGATGAAACGTCTAGAGTAGGCTTAGCAAAGCACAGTACCAGTGATCGGTTTTAAATTTAGTGATTAATTCACAAAATAAAATCTTAGATTAAGTGAAATAATTTCTTTTTTTTTTATATTAGACTTGGCAATTTCCGCTAAATTTCTATTTGTACAATTATTTATATTAAAATATTAATTAAAATTAATTTTTTAAACCGTTCGCAGTTTGTTTCCATTTAAGTAAGAAAATATTTTTTTGCTACCATTTTTACCAAAAAGGATTTAATTTGTTCAACTTTATTCACCTTCTTAAATACCACCTTTTGTAAGGGAGTGTCAAAAATCGAATGTCACTAGTGAGGAAACCTTTAATAAATGAATCATGGGTATGCTGATAGGCCACAATTTAGGAATCACAAACAACGATAGCTGCAGATTTTGCAATGAACTATAAGCTAGGGAAATGATGAATAATGAAATTGATTTTCTTGAGCGCTGAAAATACAGGGTGGCTGATGAAAGCCGCTACCAAAAAAAAAAATTGAATAACTGAAACGCTAGAACACCTTCTATGTTCGTGTCCTGCATTAGCTAGAACCAGATTAAAATGCTTAGGAGCTTTACAATATGAGAAGTTAGAAAACCTCTCGGGTAGAGAGCTCCAACGTTTACTTAGATTCGCAAAATACGCAGACGTATTAAAGGGTGTTTTTTTTAGAGGTTAGGTTTTCAAGATGAAATAAAACGTATATAATTTAATGTTATGGCCAAGAATTTAGCTTTATTATAAAGATAAGGGTTTGCCATTATGTTTTAAAAATGATTTCGGGCAAGTGGCCACCGCGGCTGGCTCGAATAAATTCCAGCCGAGAGGCCCAATTTTCGACCACTTTTTGCAGCAATTGGGGCCGTATGTCAGCAATAACGCGCCGAATATTCTCTTCCAAGACGTCAATCGTCTCGGGCTTATCTGCGTAGACAAGCGACTTCACATAGCCCCACAAGAAATAGTCCAGCGGTGTTATATCGTACGCTCTTGGAGGCCACGCCACAGGTCCACGGCGCGAGATAATGCGCTCACCAAAAGTTTCCTTCAATAAATCGATTGTTGCGGTGGCTGTATGGCATGTAGCGCCGTCTTGTTGGAACCAAAGGTCGTCCACATCAACATCGTCCAATTCAGGCGCGAAAAAGTCATTAATTATGGCTCTATAGCGCTCTCCATTGACTGTAACATTATGGCCGGCTTCATTTTTAAAGAAATATGGACCAATGATTCCCTCTGCCCATAGAGCACACCAAACAGTGACTTTTCGAGGATGTAACGGCGTCTCAGCAATGGCTTGTGGATTATGTTCACTCCAAATGCGACAATTTTGCTTATTGACATACCCATTCAACCAAAAGTGAGCTTCATCGCTGAACAAAATTTTCTTCGATGCGTCGCGCGAACCGAACCATTATTTTCGTAATAAATTTGCCCGATTTGCAAACGAGGTTCAGGTGTAAGTCTATTCATTATGAAATGGCAAACCAAACTGAGCATAAATCAAGTGACAGCTGTCAAAAAGACCATCTACGAAAAAAGTAGTGCCAACTTGAAAACCTAACCTCTAAAAAAAAACACCCTTTACAAGATGTCTACTACAAAGAAACGTAAGAGTCTAGCTCCAACTGGTAACACTAAGGATCAATAGGTCTATGTGATGGCTTTCAGCCAGCCAGGTCAACATAGCCTAACCTATACCATTTTGCGACATGACTACTTTCTTGCTTTTTGCCCACAATTTTCTCCGCAAACTCACACTTACACATCACACATTTTGAAGAATATGTAGAAGTTACGAAAAGTGAATAGGTCAAAATGACAACAAACTCTATGAATATGTGTATTAATTTTTTTTCGTTTTTTAGTTTTACGCAATTGACGACTAAACATTATCGACTTTATCGACATTATCGACCCTCAATTTTCGAGTGATAGTGAGTTGTCGTTTCTTGGCAATTCCCATAGTGACTAGGAGCCATCTTTAGATGCCTGGCGATGTTTTGAAGAACAATTTGTTAAAGGTGGACTTGAAAGGATATCTCTTCAAATGGAAACAACTCCAGCGTATACTCTCGTTACACCAACCTATAGTAGAAAAAAACTTGAGATGCCAATCGTAGAGGAATAATCTTTGAAATTAACAGTAGAACGTCAAACACCTCCTTCCCTAGAAGAATAAATTATTCCGTTTATGATTAATGTGACGAGAAACACAATTCCTTATTGTTTGCCCAAACAATTGGCTATGTATTTTCAGCGCTCAAGAAAATCAATTTCATTAAGTCACTCGATGAGCTACGTATGGATAAGCAGTTGAATAAAACAGCTTACTCTTATTTTTACAACGTAACCTGTGTAATACATACATAATAATGCTTTAAAGTCACAAAGGAACTCCATTTATTTTCACTTTGTCAGCGCATCGTCAATATGTGGATGCTACATTTTTCATAACTTATCGACAGTGATGTATTGTACGCGCATATGCACGTGAAAATTTCAGAAGGAGCACACATACATATACTTGCCTATAAATGCCCTGTAAGACAATCTTAACGTAACGTAAATATGTAAATTTCTGTTTAGCACAATTTCGCCAACTGCGAGCCAGTGACCAGTAGCGACGTGTGACAGTGTCAATACAAAAAGGATCGTAACTTTCTAGTGCGTTACGAGAGAGAGAGGAAGTTACTTGAATGTATCGAGAAACTTAGTCTACGAGGAACGCACAATCACATCCTGCTCATATGGGTCCCAGAACACAGGGGTATGACTGGAAACGAAGTAGCGGATGCATTGACTAAAGAAACTGCAGCCTCGTTATTAATGGGGTCCGAGGCGTTCCTTGCTATGGCACAACACTTCATCAAGGAGAAACTTAGAAGTGAAGAGCCAAGGCTAAGCGACCTGAGCTGAAGCCAAATTATGAGGCAACGCCAGGCGAAGTCTTTAGGTTAGGTTAGGTTATGGTGGTAGTCGGTTTGTACGACCAACTCACCTAGACCTTACATTATCCGTTGTGATATCACTGTGCGATAGGGGAACTTCATTTATTTGTTTTCATTAAACCATTTTGTGGCTCTTATGAAGCGCAGAATTGATCCGATCTTCACGAACAATTCCGTAAGAGAATTGAAAAAGTATCGACCTAGAAAACCTGCTCGGGTTTTATTATAGCTAAGGCTGAACAATTGCAGAGGAATAGCTCAACTATTTCTTCCTCTTCCTCATCTCTGCAACTTCTACAATATTGATGGGAGAAAACTCCTAGTCTCAAGGAATGCCTGCCAAATAGCCAATGACCGGAGACGCAAGCCACGACTTTCCAGATATATTCCCTTGAAAGGCTAAGCAGTTCCTTTGTCTTTTTCCTATTTATTGGGTAGTCGAGAAAGCCTTTTCGTATTTCTTATCAAGCTTCAACTCATTTTTTTTATATTTATAATGAACTTTATTAAACCAAATATATACCATTTTGCTCGACCACCTTTTGCCATTTTTCATCTAGAGACATTATTCCATCAGTGTAAAACTTTTGTGGTTTCTCGGCGAAAAACTGCGACAAGTAATTTTCACAGGCTTCTCTTGAAGCCAACTTTACTCCGTTAAGGGAGTTCTGCATAGACCGAAACAAATGGTAGTCCGATGGTGCAAGGTCAGGGCTATATGGTGGATACATCAAAACTGCCCAGCCAAGCTCTCCCAGGTTTTGCCGAGTCATCAAAGATGTGTGTGGCCTAGCGTTGTCCTGATGGAAGGCGACGCCCTTTCTGCTGATCAGTTCTGGCGGTTTTTTTCGATTGCTTGCTTCAATCTCATCAGTTTGTTGACAGTAAAGTGTACAATCAATCGTTCGAGCAGGCTGGAGCAGCTCATAGTGGATGATTCCTTTTCAATCCCGCCAAACACACAGCATAACCTTTCGAGGCGTCAATCCTGGCTTTGCGACCATTTGTTGAGCTTCACCACCCTTGCACCATGATCTTTTTCGCACATTATTGTCGTATTTGATGCACTTTTCGTCTCCTGTTACCATTCGCTTCAGTGGTTCGGTTTCATTTCGTTTCAGCAAAGAATCGCAGATGTTAATTCGGTCCATTAAATTTTTCACAGACAATTCATGTGCTACCCAAAAATCGAGCTTCCTTTTTTTATGATGAGTGTTTAGTGCCTTGGCGATGTCATGGCAGCTTATGTGACGGTCCTGGTCAATCTTTTCCATAATTTCATCGACTTTTTCAACGATAGGTCGACCGGAGCGAGGTGCATCTTTCACATCGAAATTTCCAGAACGGAAGCGAGCGAACCATTGTTGTGCTACACGAACTGATAGAGCATCGTCTCCGTAAACTTCACAAATTTCATTGGTGGCTTGCGTGGCATTTTTCCCTTTTTTATACAAAAATTTCAAAATATAGCGAATTTCTTCATGATTTTCACTCATTTTTGAACAGCTATAACTTTTTTCAACTTCTCCGAATTTAATTTTTTTGTGGTTAAATGAAGCTTAAAATGTCACCTTTCTAACACCATATGATATGACACAATGTGATTCGTAGCACTGGAGATAGATGACTCCAACGACATCTATTGACAAAATACGAAAAGACTTTTTCGACTACCCAATATTTGCGGCCACAGTAGCCTAGCTGTAACGTATAGTATATGCCTTCAGGAGAAGTCTTTACTGGAGTAGTATAATCAAAGGAGGTGCAGGAAACTCATAACACGCCCTACGGATAAACTGAGAATGTTCACGGCCATTGCCACGGACCACGACAGATTGCATAATCATCTTCACAAGATTGGGATATGGACCACTGATTCCTGTTATTTCTCCGACCAGTCACCGAGGACTCCAGCACACCGTCTTCTTGAATGTGACGCTTTAACGCAAAGAAAGTTGAGATTTATTCGCTGGATTCGACCGAAAAAAGGCAAATACGCTCAGCCCAACCCAACTTTATCTTAGGCTTATTAAGGAAATTGGGTTTGGATGAGGTACTGTGATGAATAGTTAGATTAGGTAAGACTTGGCTGATCCTGTTATTGCACATATATCAAAAAATTAGTCCATAGTGATACCAAGTGTTTGTATGGAGAGTTTACGAGGGGTGCCTTTTATATTTCGGGATTTGGCAACCCTGGTGTTACAATCTGGCAACTGACAGCTGTATCGCAAACTTTGACATTTTTTGGCTTTTACGTACTCAGAACGTTTTGAAATACCAGCGCTATTTGTGGTGTTTACAGTAACTTAAAAGATTCATCTCGGTCCAAAAATGGAATTAAATCGTGAACATTTTCGTGCGATTATTTTTTACAACTTTCGACGTGGATTAACTCAGCAACATTGCATGGATGAACTTAATTCATTTTTTGGCGATGAAGCTCCATCAAGGACCAGTGTTTATCGATGGTATGGTGAATTCAATCGCGGTCGTAGTTCCCTCCAAGACGAATTTCGTGAAGGTCGTCCAAAATCAGTTGTTATTCCGAAAACCATTGATGCTGTGCGCGAACTGATATCGCAAGATCGTCATGTGACCTATCGTGAGATTGAGACAATATAAGGCATTAGTGGGACCAGCATACATTCCATATTGCATAAACATTTGACTGTCAAACAAATTTGTTCGCGTTGGATCCCACACAATTTGTCAATCGCTCAAAAAAAGGCTGGTGTCGAAGGCGATGCTCAAAAAATACGATCGCGGGGTTTCGAAACACGTCTATGACATCGTGACAGGTGATGAATCATGGATTTACGCGTATGAGCCCGAAAGTAAACAGCAGTCGACTGTATGGGGGTTTCAAGATGAGCCAAATCCAACAAAAGTTGTTCGCACACGAAGCACTTCCAAGCAAATGATCACCTGTTTTTTCGGAAAAACTGGACATGTCGCAACCGTACCACTAGAACAACGCAGAACAGTAAATTCTGAGTGGTACACAACCATTTGTTTGCCAGTTGTCTTCCAAGAAATTAGGAAAACCAATCGCCAAAAACGGATCACTCTTCACCAGGACAATGCGAGCTCTCACACATCGGCTCAAACAACTGCATTTTTGAGCACCCAAAACATCGAATTAATAGGTCATCCGCCGTATAGTCCTGACTTGGCACCGAATGACTTCTTTTTATTCCCGTACGTAAAAAACAAACTAAGAGGTCAACGATTTTCGACACCTGAAGAAGCGGTTGCGGCATTCAGAATGCATGTTTTGGAGGTACGTCATTCGGAGTGGCAAAAGTGCTTCGACAATTGGTTCAAACGCATGCAACAGGGTATAGATCTTCATGGAGAATATTTTGAAAAACAATAAAGTGATTTTCGATGATTAAAATTTGTTTTTTCTCTCTAATCCCGACATATAAAAGGCACCCCTCGTAACAGCTTTATATTGTATTTTGTCTTTAATGCACAGTTTAGAAAATTTAGCTAGGCTGCTAATTTTTTGATCTGCCACACTTTCTAAGGTTGAAAATGATGCAGAACCTAAGCATTTTATTCGTGTTTAGCTAAGTGCAGGGCAGTAGCAGAGTAAGTGTTCCAAAGTTACTGTGATGAAAAGCGAAAAGTAAAAATGAGAAATTAGGTTAGATAACAGAAAGAAGAAAACTGATTTGTAAATGAAAAATTTAAACAAATATCGACAATTACGTCAGAACTTTCTCTTAGAGCTGAGTTTCTTACTTACTTACTTAGGTGCCGCTACCACGGTAAGTTGGTTTTGGCCGAATCCAAAATAGCTCGTCAGCTGTTTCTATCCTGCGCTCGCTGGTGCCAGTTAAAAATCTCGTGCGCTGAGACATCCTGCAGCACGTGGTACTACCAACGAAGACATGGTCTTCCCACCGAGCTGAGTTGCGGTACCCCGATATATGCAACCTTTCTGCATTCTCTCAACCATAGTGTTGGTCATAATTATGAATGCACTAGAAAACGCACGTTCGAAATCGATGTTTTTCTCTACGGGGCATTTTAACTCTCGAAGGCAGTATCAGTCATAGCAGACAGCTTCCTGTCGTAATTTAAAATGATACTCTGATGAGTGGATGATGACGTTGTCATTGTTATTGTACTTGTACGAGTATACGCATGTGTTGAAGTTAAGGTGTAAGAAATGTTTATGGTTGTAGTGGAAATACATATGGCAGTTGGATTACCTTCGTATCGACTGCTCGTATGTGCACGGCTATTGAGTACATTTGTAAGTACAAACAAATATGTTAATATTTTTGTTGTCTGACTGTAGTTTAGCTGCAGTTATAATAGGGAAACTGCGCGAATTTATGTGGTTCAGAGGATACACAAGTAAATATAACAACTGTACTTTGAAGTGTATGGATGTACGTATCTGTATTTTTTTATACGAAAATGTAATAATTAAAGTCAAATAAAAATAAATAAATTTTAATATTAATATTTATTAATACAGTCGAACTTCTCTACTGTGAACTTCCATATAATGAAGCTCTCCTTATAATGAACTGGTTTCGAAG
Source organism: Anastrepha obliqua (assembly GCF_027943255.1). NCBI lineage: Eukaryota > Metazoa > Arthropoda > Insecta > Diptera > Tephritidae > Anastrepha > Anastrepha obliqua. Next base: position 159,784,247 of record NC_072892.1, on the reverse strand, counting down.
GCACTGCTTTTTCGTTCTACTTTCGGTGTATTTTTGTCTCCTTATAATGAATTTCTATATAGTGAAGTTTTCTATATAATGAACAAATTTTACAGTTGGAAATTCAAGCGTCCTAAGTTTTTGTCTCCATATATTGAATTTTTTCAAAAGTTTTCTGTTGCAAAAAATTACAGTTAGATGTGGACAAACTGTAGTGAGGGGAATCCCAAAATTAAAACAGAAAGAGCTGAGCTATTACAGTTTTATTCAGTGATTGAAGTTAAAATGACGCATCGAAGCAGCATTTCGCTTGAAAAGAAGTTATTAATGATTAACAAAGGTAATGAAGGAAAGAAAAAAAAAGAAGATATTGCCAATGAATTCGGAGTTCTTCCCAGCACTTTATCAAATATTTTAAAAAATAAGGAAGTGATTTTAAAAAATGCGGAGGATTTGGCAGTAAATACCAAACGCAAAAGACTTCGACCTTGTCATTTTGAGGATATTGACGAAGCAATGCTGAAGTGGTTACTCGTTGCACGTGGTAAGAATCTCCCTTTATCTGGACCATTATTGAAGCAAAAGGCCAAAGATTTTGCGGAAGCACTAGGACACCACGAATTTGAGGCAAGTACAGGTTGGTTAGACAAGTTCAAAAGTCGGCATGGCGTTATTCAAAAGACATTATGTGGGGAAAGTGCTGACGCCAACATAGAAAACCGTGATGAATGGGTAACGAACGTCTTACCGAAATTAATTGAAAATTACAACATTAACGACATTTTTAATGCCGACGAGACTGCTTTGTTTTTCAAATGCTTGCCAACTAAAACACTGGCATTCAAAAATGAAAAATGCTTTGGTAGGAAGCAAAGCAAGGAGAGAATAACTGTCCTGGTGGGAAGCAATATGACGGGATCAGAAAAGCTAAAATTGCTGGTAATCGGAAAGGCCAAAAATCCGAGGTGCTCCAAGGGAATAAAATCTTTAGGTGTCGATTATGAGTTTAACAAAAAAGCATGGATGACCAGTGAGATTTTTACGAAATGGATTGTAAAACTCGACAAAAAATTTTGTGATCAAAACAGAAAGGTGTTGTTTTTTGTTGATCACTGCACTGCCCACCCTCAAGATGTAAGAGACAAGTTGAGAAACATTCATCTCGCTTATTTTCCTCCCAACATGACTTCGTTACTGCAACCAATGGAGCAAGGCATTATCTACAACATGAGACAACATTACAGAAAACGAATTTTAACGAATATATTGACTCAAGTGGATGAGGGAAATTCTGTTATGGCCATAGACTTGCTGCAAGCAGTTCGAAATCTTAGCAATGTATGGAATATCTATGTTAAACCAGAAACAATTGCCAACTGTTTTAAAAAGGCTGGATTTTCAAAAGATGCTATGCAGATTCCATTTGAGCATTGGGATGAAGGGGACCTTCTTTCAATATCGGATTTGGCTGCTCTACAGTCTTCATTTAAAAAAGTAGCAAATATCGAAGCATTGTTTGATGACTACGTAAATGTTGATAATGGTGTGCAGACTTGGGACAACCCATCCGAAGAAAATAATCTCAACAGCATTTTTGAAAGTCGCGGAGTTCCAGCTGAACCTGGTAAGCATTTATCTTTTTATAGTCAAACAAAAATTTAATATGTAAATATTATTTCAGATAACGATGAACACGATTTGACCGTTGCAGAATTGGCAGAAACTGAGGAGGCATTACCTACGTTGATACAAGCTGCTTCATCCATTAGCGTAATTAGAATTAGAAATTTGTGGAAATGAGGAGTGACGTGCCGATTAATGTTTTCAACTCTCTACATGATTTGGAAGCTTTTATTGAAAATGAAAAATGGAGGACTGTAATTCAAACCAAACTCACTGATTATTTTAAATAAAATTATAATACATAAAAAATCAATGTTTCTTTATAATGAAGTTTCTATATAGTGAAGTGATTTTCAGGTCCCGTGCGAATTCACTATATGGAAGTTCGACTGTATGTTAATATTATTCATAAATAAATTCTAGGGAATAACAATCAATGGGGCATACAAAACACCCAACATTGTCAGTAGAAAAAATTAACAAAAATCAAAACTTGAAACTTGTAGTTTAATATATTATATCAAAAATGGACTATAAAACTGCATACTCGAAAATTTTCTGGAATTTTTGATTAAAAAGTTTGAAATTTTTATGAAAATTTTCCGAATTTTTAGGAATTTATGGCCGATGATTCCTCCAGCCCATAGGCCGCACGAAACCGTTGTTTTCAAGGGATATAATGGCTGTTCTGGAATTGCTTCATGTTGCTCTTCAGCCCAAATGCGGCAATTTTGTTTATTAAGCCAAAAATAGGCCTCATCGCTGAACACCATAAGTTGATCTCAGCGCACAGTGGTCCGGCGGCCGGACAAAATTCAATTTTTCAACATTTTTGAAATAAAAATATGATAATGCAGATGTTTTCTTAAATATTCAAGGTAAATTTCCTGAAAATATTACTTAATTTAAAAAATTTTTCATTGTAGTTTTTTGACTTTAAACATGAAATTGTATGCAAATCGTACTTCATACAAGAGTTTCATTTTCATGTCTGCAAATAAATATTACCATTTGATTGTTAACCAAATATTGAAAAAAAAGATAATTGAATATATTAACGGAAACAGTAATAATTCTCTTAAGTTGTGGTACAAAATCCAATTTTTTTTTTTTGAAATTTTATAATTTTTCGAAAATTTTTTTTTAAAGATAATTTTTTCGAGTGGTCCACACCGGTCCACTTGAACTCAACATGAGTGATGTAGCCACATATTTCAGCTTTGATCTCAAACTGAAACCTGTTGCGCAAAGTTGCGCAAATTAAAAATAATGTAGCATTTGTGCATTTACCCACAGGCAAAACGTTACATATGGCTTATGCAATTTTGTGTAAAAGACAGAAAAAGACATCACAGACCCCATCAGCATTAAGAGACAACTAAAAAAAACAATGACAGATTTATTAAATGCTTTGCTTTGTTCATCAGATGTAGTTATAATTACAAAAACTAAGGTTCCGGAAAACAAGCCAAAACCATTTTCAAAAATTTGAAAAATGATCCAGCCTCAGAAAACAGCTCATCAGAAACCGAGTATTCTGAATCATAAAAAAAAATTAAAAATGAAAAACAAAAAACAACTACAATAAATATCCAAAAAAAATTTAAAAACTAAAACAAAAAAAATTTTTAAATTAAAAATAAAAAAAAAATTAAAAAAAAAAAAAATTAAAAAATTAAAAAAAAAAAAATTTAAAAAATTAAAAATAAAAAAAATCTAAAACCAAAAAAAAAATGAGGAGAGAATAACCTTACCGTAAACCTCCACGTGTTACTCTCTGGGGTCGTGAAAAATGTAAAAATGAACTCACCAGCTAATTACGGAAGTAACAATGTATTTATAGTATTCAATGAATTTAAAATTTGCTAAAACTAAGGTCAGGTTCGTCATACTGATCCTTAAAACCCCTAAATATATGTTTTCAGCTTAATTAAATGAGTTTTTGAATTTTGTCCGCCAACGCCTTCTGGTCGGACCATTGTGCAGCGTGTGATGAACACTTTTCACAGAGCGTCGATTTTCGTAATACATTAACACGATTTATAAACTTTGTTGAGACGTAAGTCTTTACATGATGAAATGAAAAAATTGAAATTTGAATTGGTCGAGCCAAGAGATTTGGTGACTCCTAAAACCATCAGGCTAAAAAAACCCATTGTATTTAGAGTTCTGGATAGACGGTAGATAGTCAAGGAGGAAAGGAGAAAAGTATCAGGGAAAGAGATAAGAAAGAATAGAGACAGAGACAGAGGTAGTTAGTCACAAAACACTTTGCAGTTTTGATGATGAAATGTCAATGAATGCAGAAAAACAAAAAAATGTTATATTTAGTTTGACAGTAGTCACGCGTGATCTGTCAAAAAAAAACACGAATGGAAAAAGTACCTCCAATCTGTCTTTTCTCTCCCTTTATTTATGCCCCTATTCCATCTATATTTTTCTTCTTTTCATCATAAACAACCGTTAAGCAAACAAACTTATAATAATACCCCATTGCACTACATAGAAGTGGCGGATATATAAAAATATACAATATAGAACACGATCACGAACATCATACTTTTGCATGAAACATTGTATAATGCAATTCCCTATATATTTGTAGTTTTGTTAATCCGTGAAAAAGTTTTCGACATTGCACAAAAGTTATGCATTTTGGTTGCTGCCCATTTTTCGTTTAGTTTTCGATTATTTCTTTTCAGTTCTTTTCATTTCTGCTGCAAGAAATAGAACCAAATAAACGCTCCAACTCGAATTTGAGCTCACAAAGGAAGAAATATTTTATGAAAACACATAAAACTTCACAACAACAACACGCTCAACAAAATAACAACACGTCCGCGCGCGCGCTTGAGTAACAATGACACTAAAGCAGCAGCAGCTACTAGACGCCATGCAATTTCAACGACTTTCTGCAACTTTCTGTTACTTTTCACTGGTGCTATCTTTGTGCCGGTGAATGACAAGGCGCCTGCCACTCCCACTTTTATAGAAGTCGTACTTTCACTGCAGGCTGGTTGACACTGGCATGCAACCTAGCTAAATAGCTGATGGTCGGGTAGCTGGTAGTTGGTGGCCTCTGACTGGCAGTTTGTCTCAGAGGCTGCATGTTTGCCTTGCCGACAGTCGCAGTGCATCGTTTTTTTCCGTAAGCGTAAGCTTGAATGCCTGCCGCCTGACTATTCTAACTGCTTGACGTGTTGTACATAAAATGATAGTGGCTGTTTGGCATAGTCTTTCGCCTAAAAGCGCGCCTCGTTTGTCAAACAACTTCCACAATGGATAGAATGTAAAGGGAACATTACTTGTATCACAAGTTTGATAGCAATAAAAAACAGCTGGCGCATATGCACATACATACGCACGTATAAACGTACCAACTGCAGTTTAAGCAGCGGCAGCAACTTCAATGGCAGCAAATTTTGTATGGCAAAACTTTTATTTTCTACTACAATTTGGAGGTTTGTCATATTTATGGCTTAGGTATAGAATTTTGCTTTCCTCTCTTGTTGCCCTTCCAACACGACTATGATTACTATGCGGCAATATTGTATGTGTGTACGTACTCATGCAAGTCCTTAAATTAGGTTGAGTTAAATTGTAACGGTTGCCCATTGAGGCTCATAGCCCATTATGATGCCGCATCAAGAACTTGTCCTGTTCTCACTAAAACCAATGTGAACTGTTCGAAAGTCGTATAAGATCCCTAATTTCCACAGCGCTACATCTTTAATTGGAATAGTATTTTTCAAGCGGAAGTACTCGGGATAAAGGCAGCTGCAGGATTATTAAAAACCATCCACAACAACTATTTTTTCAGATTGTCGAGCAGCAATCTTAGCTTCAAAGTCACCTACAACCAATTCAAAATTGGTCAGATAAAGAAGAACTTAATGCTTTAGCGCGCACGACAGACAACACTGTCTTCTGGGTACCAGGCCATAGAAACTTAGAAGGAAGTGAGAAAACTGATGAATTGGCTAAACACGAGGAATCCTATTACGAATCCGAATCGGTAGAAATAGGCTGCCCCAAAAGGGTGCGCAAAGGGTGATCTAGTCGCTATTCTAAAAACAGGCCGTTGATAGATGGATTAACATGGATACCTGCAAAATAAGTAAACAAACGTGGCCCAATTTCAACAAATCCAGAACTGACGAGTTTTTAAGGTGTTAAGTGCAGTCAGAATTAAAAAAAATATTTTTGCATTTTCTTGAAGTATAATATCTTAAAAATATTATGTGAAAATTTGAAGTGAATTCGACAAATACTTTTCGGGTTATTCAACTATTAACAAAGGGCACTAAGGCGCTCCGGTAATCGATAGCAAAACTTTAAATTCGTTTTTTTCAATACTAAATTTTTTGAACTGGTGATGACATCTTAAAAACCGCTTGGTAGATTTCAATAAAATTTATACTACTTTTGAAAAACATAAAATACTCGAGCCTGATCGAAGGATTTTTTTTTTCAAAAATTTCGATTTTTTTTAACAATTAATTGTCGGTGTTTTTCTCGAAAATCTGAAAAATATTTCGTGAGTAGCCATATTGTTAATTTTCAAAATCATAATTTTTTCGCGCCTCTGTCAACCCTTTACCCCTTAAGAAAGCCAAGAGCAGGCATATTCAGAATTACGTCAATAATAACCGTCCACTGGCCTTTGGGAGGTCAGGCAAGGAAGATGGGGTGACCGTACAACGATAGATGTAGAAGCTGCAATCAAGAAGAAGCTAAGAAAACAGTCTTTCACAATCTGTGTGAGTAATTATCAAATCTGAGTGCTCTACGCCATAGAATGCTGGGGGAAATCTCAATGGTTAACTTGAAAGAAATTGCAGAAAAGAAAATAGACGACATGGGCAGATTCACAGTTAAATCAAGATGTTTCGACTAATAAAAAGCAGTGGGTTCTACAATTGGTGCATCAAAATGGCATATTATGTGCTAACTGGGTCTGGGCTGTGTTCAATGAGAGCAAACGAAGCATTCGTCAGCATGTATACTTCTGCTGCAACCATTTTTTTCCGTTATGCATATTTTCAACAAAAAGTTCTTGTTGAAACATGTATAGTTCAGTAAATAAGCGGGTATATCACAATACCCAAAGTTACTCTACATATGCGACAGTGCGAAAGAAAATGTATTTCGAGGAAAACGCGAATAAAGTTTTCGTTCTTGCGCATCTTTCGTTCGACGCTCATCACTTCACTGACTTTATAGAGACTTCTTAGACTTTCTATTGAGCTTAAAACATGGAAAATATATTCTTTAGATTATAAATGAATTTTTAAAGCAAAAAAAAGGCAAAAAATGGAAAATTTGAAAGTGCTGGAGCAGCTGCCCCTCTTAAACTTTTTTATCTAAAAAATCATCAACAAAATTGCACACAAATTAAACAATTTACTATTGGCTTTATTCTAATCAATCACGAATTGGTATGATTTCTGCCATTAAATACCAGCATCCGAGCCACAAGGTTTGGCTTTTCTCTGCAGGGATGCGATGTCTTCTGAAAACTGTGTTTGTATTCATGTAAAGTCGAGTGTGTACACGAAATACTCATACATACGCACTCGTACATAAGCAGATCATTGCCAAAGGAGCTCAATTGTATGTTAAAACTACGTGTAGACATGCACCCTAATTGCAGCAATTAAGTTTTAAATTGAGACACTGACAATTAGGTGTCCCTACACACTCATTTCGGCTTACTCAATTAGCGTTTGACAGCTGAAGATATTTTGATTTTGTTTGTGAAAACTTGTGCTTGCGAATTTGGAGCCATGGAGGGAAATTCAGCTTCAAAAGATATTTATTTTAGTAGTCCATACCAGAGAAATTGAACTCAATGCCATAGAGTTTTAGACTAATTAATACATGTACAGAACTAGCGAGTAGAACTGGCTAAATGTTTGCCACATTTATGCATTTTTGACTGCTGTAGGGTTATTTTTCAAAATAATGCTATCGAATTTTCAAATGAAATGCTTAATTTATTAAAAAATAAAAGCATTAATTTGAATTATATTTATAGAAAATATTTAAAAATTTATTACAATAAAAAAAAATTATAAAAATAACAAAAATAGAATAGAATAGAATATTCAGTCAATTTTGCTCGGCGATAACTATTATTACATAAAATTTAATATTAATAACACTGTGCGACAGTGATTTTATACTTTTATGGAGACCTAGTACAACTTGTAGGTATAGTAAAACTAAGAAAAATGGTATAGGAGAAATTTCCAATACAGCACCAAAATCTCGTTTTATGGTCATAAAACCGTTTTTCAGTAGGTTGATGTGAAGAATCACTCCTAACTTCGCCAATTTCCATCCGATTTCGAATTTGTTTTTTAGTTCGAAAGAACAAAAACAAGCCTTTTTGACAGTGTGTTGAAAATTTTTCTGAAATGACAACTGACGAGACTGTAGACGGAAGTATTTGGAATTTTTTTATTTTTTCTCTATTTTTTCAACTTTGACATAATTTTTCCGATATTATCCGTTATTGAGGATTTTTTTTAGTACACTACTGTTATAATATAGTAAATTTAATTTTGCAACGATATAACAACATGCCTCCATCAATAACATAATGAACATTTTCTAAGCTTTTCAAATTAATCTGAATTTCTGGGAATAATTCGTAGAGAGTTGATTTTTTTGTCTTTCGCAGTTGGCCATCTTCAAACAGAGCAAGTGGATATGGTGCCAGTTCATAATTCATATAAGTTTTTAGTTCATCATCTGTTTTTTTTTTTCAACACACAAATACGTTGAAACAGCAACAATGGATCAACGGGAATAACATTGTCATGAATTTTTATTTTATTAGTTTTAGCCAATAGAGCATTTATTTTATCTTTCCTTAATAACTTCAATTCGTGCACATTTTTCCCTTCGATTTTCTTCATAACTTTTAAACCTTCGTCAAAAGCATTGTAACAATTTATACTTTTATCACCGGTAATTCCAGTGGCAATTGACATAATTGCATCTGTATCAGGAAAAGGACTGTGTTCTTTGAAAAAGTCTACCAATCTTTTTACATCGATACCATCCCTTTCTATTCTAGCATCTGTAGAATCACTGTGTTGATGACTTTTATTGAAAGATATGTCACAAAAATGTTATATGCCTTCAATAATATCTTTACTATAAATAACTCCTCTGATCCATTTATAAACTACACTTTCAGTGGCAACTCGTTTAAAAGGACCCCCTTCGACGCTCATTCCTTTCATCAATAATCTGATCACTTGCACTACCAGAAAAGTTTGACTACCTGCTCAAGGTCTCTTCGACCCTTCAAATAAAATCGAACGTTGGGAAGATGTTTGTCTTTATCTATTTAAGTAAAATTTAACGTAGAACTAAAAAAAAATTATTTCCAACTAAATATTATATTATGCTCCAACATATTAATTTTTCATATTTTTTTGTTTAAACAATGAAAAAAATAATTGCCCAATATAATATTGGTAGAAGTTACAATTTAGAGCATACAAAAGAAAATCCTGTTGTTTACATGGCAATTCATTCAGTCCCTATGAGATCCGAGGTCAAAACCCCCGGGCGCTCCACTACCATTCTTTCTGAACTCTTGACTAAAGATCGTCGATGTTTTTTGGGGCCATTTCGTGAGATGCTAACCGAAAGTCCACAAATTAACCATCGGGTTTAAATCAAAACTTTGTGCTGGCTATTCTCAAAACTGAAAGCCCTGATTTTTTATTCAACGTTCAATAATTTTGGCGGTATGTTTCGGGTCCCCGCCTTACTGAAGTATAACCTTATAGTTCCAATGGAAAAATCACTACTTAATATATTTTGTTGAGACACCTTAACACAATATTTATTTTTCAATTAGATTGAGTCCATCCCTATTTACAGACTCACGTCTAACTGTGTGCAAATTTGTCGTCCTCTGAGACAAATTCTAGAATAGTTTACAGTCAATTAGTGCAATGTCTGCTTTGCGGTAAGTCTTTGTTATTGTTGTTTTTAGTATGCTGGCTGTTTTTACGGAGCTGTTGTTGTATGCAATGCTGTGGTGCATTGTTGTAACTATTGCATTGCGGTTTGTGCTTGAAAGCTCAAATGGATGTTGTTACTTTACGTTGTTTTTGTTTTCCTCCAAATTGGAATGTGGTTGCGGTCAATTATGCAGCTTTGTTTGGTGTACACACAGGTGCTTGATGTGTCTTAAGGATGTGACGTTTTGGTTTCAGTTTCCTTTTTGGTAAATTAGACAAATATATTTAAAATTTTTATTATTGTCTCGAATTTTGTGTAGCTCTTTGTAGGCAGCAGCTTAAAATATTAGAAAACATTTCGTTTGGTTTTTTAAGAAATTTCTAAGCCAAAGCATTAGCTTTCCTCAACCTGGAGCCACTCCTCTGTTAGTGTGGAAATGCCTTTTGTGCACCGTATAAATTATTACTGTTTGCTTAAGCGCCGATTATGAGACGCATACTGCATAAGGCAATGATTTCCACTTTTTTCTGTCGTTGGTTGCTTGTGTAGCTTGCGACCAGGTAAGATTGTTGCTGGCTAATTCTTCGTGAAGGCTGCGTTGCCGGGATCCTTTGGTCGTCCTATGCACCTGTAACATTGAGGGTTCCATTCTAAGCCTGTCGCTGGTGTTTCTTCCGCTGGTTTTCTAAGAGTATACCCGATCCAAGATTTTAATATTGATTGCATCGTCTGTGTAAATCACAATGTTCCACATCCAGTTTGCTGGCTACCAAGCGCGGAAAAATAAATTTACAAAAATTTGCAATTTGGATGCTATTTCTTATGGTGCTGGCCGTGCAATAAAACAGATTAAACATTTTTGTTAAAAATGTAGATCTTAGTCTTTTCGGTAAGGTGTGTGGAGTGCCATACGTTTTTAAACATTGCACAGGCTGCTTTTTTTAACTTGGCTGGTATGTCGCCTTGGACGCCACTATCTGCATTAATTTAGCTCCCAAGATATGTAAACTCCTGAACCTTGTCGATCTGTTGGCCCAATAATAGGCTGGGTAGCATTGATATTTATTCGCCGTATAAAGGCCACTTCCAATGAAAAATACAAAGTACGCAAAAAATAAAAAAAATATTTAAAAAATACGTAACCAAATTTTTAATGGCATATAAGAAATACCTGAAAAGAACTGTGATTTAAGTCCAGTGAATCTAAAATTAGTTTAACTTAACTTACAATACAGATTCTGAAAGCAAACATCTGGCAAGTGTCATTCTCTCGTAAGAATCAGGAATCTGCATAACTTTAAGCTTCTTACTGTAAGACAAGTTTTGGCTAATCGGTAAATGCAAATGATTCAAAAGAAGTCAAACATTTTTTCGCATTAATTCTGATGAAATTTGGTGGATAGGGTCTGCTATTGTTAAACTTTTTTTTAATTTTCTTCATTTTTTTGCAACCCGTTTTTGAATTATAAATCAAATAATCGCTTTAAGAAAAAAAAAAATTAAAGATTTTTTTCATACATACTTTCATATGGAAATTTGGTAACATTTTTTTTAAGTTTGATATATTTTAATTATTTTTTATTTCTGCTCAAATCGAAATCGAAACTTCAAGGTTTTTCTTTAAAATACAACTTCATTCTGAAAACATGGTTACAAGTGAATCATACAAGGCATTACCCATCGCTGGCTACTACTTTTTCCCATCTTTCTGGTAGATCTCGTATACCACCGCGGTAAAACTGTTCATCTTTTGAGGCTATCCACGGATCAAGCCAGTTTTTAATGTCTTCATATGAATGGAATTGCTGGTCAGCTAGGCCATGTGCCATCGATCGGAACAGGTGATAATCGGACGGCGCAATATCTAGAGAATAAGGCGGGTGAGGTAGGATTTCCCATTTCAATGCTTTCAGGTAGGTTTTAACGGGCTTGGCAACGTGAGGCCGAGCGTTGTCATGCTGTAGAATAACTTTTTCATGCCCCTCCGTGTATTGCGGCCACTTCTCGCGCAGTGCTCGGCTCAATCGCATCAATTGAAGTGGATACCGATCCCCAGTGATGGTTTCGCTTGGTTTTAATAGTTCATAATAAATAACACCAACTTGGTCCCACCAAATACATAGCATAACCTTCGCAGCGTGAATATTCGGCCGAGGCGACGACGTAGAAGCATGACCGGGCAGTCTTCATGACTTAGTTTTCTTTGGATTGCTGTAATGAATCCATTTTTCATCACTCGTCACAATGCGATGAAGAAAACTCTTCTTTTTTTGCCGCTAGAGCAGTTGTTCACAGGCAAGAAAACGACGTTGAACATCCCTTGGTTTTAACTCATAAGGAACCCAAGTCCCCTGTCCAACACTTCCCGCAAATGACGATTATTCGGCACAAAATCAGACATTTTCACAAAACCAAAATTATATGATACCAAAACAAAATCACTAATGTCTCGAAGCAGTTTGTTTACCATATGTCTAAGCTTGGTTTATGACGTTTAGGTTGTGTTAGAATCGACTAGCACACACTGCTGGCAGCATCTATTGACAAACAGCGGAAACTTAGTTGCACACCTAATAATTTTTTTGTAAGCATTTTTTTGAATTACAAATCAAATAATCGCTTTAAGAAAAAAATATTTTTTCCATATTTGCCGTTATAAAAATTAAAAAAATAAAATTTTATTTTAAAGTTTAATATAATATATTTTAATTATTTTTATTTATGCTTAAATTAAAATTCCGAGTTTTTCCTTTAAAATTTTTTTTGAAATCTTCTTTAATTTTTGCAAGCCTCTTTTTGAATTATAAATCAAATAATCGCTTTAAGAAAAAAGAGAAAGCGGAAATAAAATTCAATATTATTTTTCATATTTGGCAATACAAAAATTATAAAAATATTATAGAAATTTTGGTAAAACATTTTTTAATTTTTTTTTATTTATGCTCCAATCAAAACTTCGGGCTTTTCTTTTAAAACTTTTTATAAAATTTTTTTTTGTAATCTTTATTTTTTGCAAGCCTCTTTTTTTCAATTCTAAATGAAAAAATTGGTTTACTCAACATTTTCTAAATTCTTTTTTTCTTATTTTGATATTTAATTTTTTTTAAATTTTGAAATTTTTTTGTTCGAAACTTAGGGTTTTCCTATAAAACGATAGGTATCTTTTTATGGAAGGAAAAAGTTTCATGATTGAATCTTGGTCTTGAACGCGCAATTCCGCCTCGGCGCAGAGCAATTAATCAACGTGCAATTGCTAGAAAAAATAAATAAATCTATAACACATGAATAAATAACTAACTACCCCAGGTTGATCAAAAATAACGACTAAAGGAGATTAACAAAAGTAATGGGCCTAGAATGTTCTGGAATGTTCACATTTGTAAAAGTTATGCCATCTTGAGCAAATCTACCTCTTTAAATGTTTTAAATTTTTTCTATAATAGTTTTGAAAATGGGTTTGGTTTTGAAACAACGAGTTTGTAATAAATGTTCTGTTAAAAATGGATTCTTCTTCTTCTTCTTAATTGGCGCTATAACCGTTTACGCGATTTTGACCGAGTTTAACAAAGCGCGCCAGTCGTTTATTTCTCGTGCTAACCGGCGCCAGTTGGACACACCAAGTGAAGCCAAGTCCTTCTCCACCTGATCTTTCCAACGCAGAGGAGGCCGCCCTCTTCCTCTGCTATCACCAGCTGGTACCGCATCGAATACTTTCAAAGCCGGAGCGTTTGTATCCATTCGGACGACATGACCCAGCCAACGTAGCCGTTGGATCTTTATTCGCTGTGCTATGCCTATGTCGTCGTAAAGCTCATACAGCTCATAGTTCCAACGTCTGCGATATTCGCCGTTGCCAACGTGCAAAGGTCCAAAAATCTTACGCATACGTTAGGACGGGCATGATGAGAGTCTTGTAGAGTGTTAGTTTTGTTCGTCGAGAGAGGACTTTACTGCTCAGTTGCCTACTTAGTCCAAAGTAGCACTTGTTGGCAAAAGAGATTCTACGTTGGATTTCAAGGCTGACATTGTTATCGATGTTAATGCTGGTTCCTAAATAGACGAAGTCTTTTACAACCTCGAAATTATAACTGTCTACAGTGACATGGGTGCCGATACGCGAGTGCGCCGACTGTTTGTTTGAAGACAGGAGGTACTTCGTTTTGTCCTCGTTCACCACCAAACCCATTCGCTTTGCCTCTTTATCCAGTTTGGAGAAGGCAGAACTAACAGCGCGGTTGTTAAGGCCGATGATGTCAATATCATCGGCATACGCCAGCAATTGTACGCTCTTATAAAAAATTGTGCCTGAGCGATTAAGTTCTGTTAAAAATGAATTCAATGGTGCGAAAACCTTAGAACTGTTGGGAAACTGTTTCGGTAATGATACTTTAACGAGAATGACGAACATAGTGACAGGCCGTTGACATCGAAAACTGATGAAAACATCAGTAAAGTGAAAGAAAAGTTGGTCAATAACCGCAATTGATCGGGTCAACAGCTGTAACGGAAAAAAGGAAGTAATGGAAAAATGGAAGACCGAGTCGGTTGGCTATACCGAAAATAGAGTTCCAGAAATGTTTCGAGGGTTGATTCAAGCGCTGGCATAAGCCAGCCATGTTTTGCGCTCTGCCAAAAAACGTTCCGGAGGCTAGAAAGATATAGAAAACACATCTTAAATGGAGAGTTATCTAATGAAATCACTTCTCTATATACTGTCATAGAAAATGACGCTGGATACATAAAATATGGGCTGTGAAGATAAGGAATCTCGTATCTGGACCAAAACGCAATGCACCAAAAAATAGATTTAACTTTTTAAACGAGCTTTAACGACGTTGAACGTTGCACGCCAACCTTTTGAAAAAAATTGAATACAACACCACTTTGTGGAATTTAAGAAAGTTTTCGACAGCATGAGGTATCCTTGGTCATTTGTATGTTCGACATTCATGCAATATTGCATGAACATTTGAACGTCAAGAAGACTTGATCTCGTTCAACGTTCTTTTGGACTCGTGTTAATTGGTGTAAAGAAATGTTGACAAAAATCAGCCGCGATGGTTAAAAGTACGTCTATGACATTGTAACAGGTGACGAGCCTTAGATCTATGCATATGAGTCGGAAATAAAACAAGAATCGACAATATGGGTATTCCAAGGCAAGCTTATTCCAATAAAAGTTGTTCGCCGAAGAAGTACCTCGAAGCAAATTGTTGCCAGCTTTTTTCAGAAAATTTGGTCATGTCACAACTGCACCAGTTGAGGAACTTAAAGCAGTCAATGATGAGAGGCACACAATCATTTGTTTGCCAGAAGTTTTCAGAGAATTAAGAAAAACCACCCGCCGAAGATGAAGCAACCTTCACCAAAGTAATGCGAGCTCTCATGCATCGGCTCACACAAAAGCGTTTTTCAGCACTCAAAAGATCGAATTAATGGGTTATTCGCCTTACAGCTGAGGCTTTCCATTTCAATTCAACAGGGCTATTCGGCGCATGTTCTTCGATTTCGATTTAACTCAAATATGTTGCTCTGTTTATGTTTGTTTTTTGCAAATTAAAAAAAATTTTCAACTACTTTTTTGCTATTGTTTGCACACGAAGTCGCTCGTGCAAATTATGACGATAATTTTGAACCCAGAATCATTAAAATCGGTTCATTTTTGTTATGAGCAATAAAAAAAAATTCTTATATAATTAAAATAATCGATTTTGAGCCGAAAAACAAAAGTGCCAATAAATCTTGAAACAAATTATTTTCGGGTGAAGAAAAAAATACGTGTCTCATTATTTTGACCAGAGAGCGACATATTTGAGTTATCTCGAAATCGAAGAACATGTCCTGAATAGCCCGGTTGAATTGAAATGGAAAGAATTGACAAATAATGACTTATGTTTTGGCCTTGGAAATCAAAAATAAAATGCGAGGCCAACAATTTTCAATTCTTGAAGGCGCTGTTGAAGACTTTAAATAGCATGTTTTTGAGGTATCCAGTTCTCTGAGTGGTTAAAGTGCTGTCAAAATTGGTTCAAGCGAATACGGAGGTGTATTGACTTTCATGCAGAATATTTAAAAAACAAACACTAAGCTCATTTTCATTATTATTTTACTGCGTTTTCATTATTGGGCGCAAAATATAAAGGACAATCCTCATATTTTACACACAAGCATAGGCGATGGCATAATTATGTGGGGTGGAAATTTATGGAATTGGTTGAATGGAAGGGTTACTGGGCATTTATGTCAAATAAATATTAAAGAAGCTGCGCCTAAACATTTCATGATTGTCTGCGCCTGGTTATTAAATTACTCAACATTGAAATATGTAAATCTTTGTTTATCGCATTGTTTGGATTATTCTAAAAAAATTTCTAATTCAGGTTTTTTAATAAAATTTGCACCATTATTATTATTATTATTTATTATTTATTGTTCGACTTTTTTTTTTAAATACACATTGCATTTCATTTTTAATCATTAACATTAGAACGTACGACAGTGACACTAGGTCATTTGTCGAAAAAAAAAAATCTTACATTTTACATATGTTACTATGGTACTATGTATTGAATTCGTTTAAAATTAATTTTTTATATTCTATAGCACCAGTCATGAACTTAAATAAGTTATTATATCCAGAAGGGCCAATACCATTTAAAATTTCTATGATTTCATCTCGGTTTAAACTATATTCTCCAAAAAATCGTTGACGAATTCTTTTAAGTATCGGGCGTTTTCCTAAGAAATGTGTGATGTCTTCTAATTCATTTAAGTTACATAAAGTATAATTTAAATCCCTTTGGCTTCCCAAATATATTAAATCACATCTCGCTTTCATAATGCACATAGTTTTATAGATTCCAGTATTATCGTTTAAATAGCTTCTGGCGTTGTTATGGTCTAATTCCTTATATAATCGGGTGCTTTGGTGTGCTCTTTCCCATAAAGTTCGAATATTCGAATCATGAACATTTTCTAGTATAGAAAATATTTCTATTCCACTCTCTTTTATTTGAAGTGCCCCAGTTACATGTTATATTTAACTTTTGTGCCAGATTACTAATTTCTTCAACCCAAAATATCTGTTTTTCTAAAATCTTTTTTGATAGTGTATGAGGCAATCTATTATCATCATATTCAAATAACGTTTTGAATATATATTTTAAATGAAGCTGCAGTGTATACAAATGAAAACTTGGAACATTTGTCTCATTTATAAAGAGTCCCTCCTCCAAGCAGTCGTGCAGGTCATTCAAGTAAAGAGCAAAGAGCAATGGTGAAAGCAGGCACCCTTGCTTTACTCCTGACGATATTTTGAATCTTTCACTCATTTCATCTCCTACTTTCACTATCGAACATGTATTTCTGTAATAACTTTGAATAAAGTTTGCCATTTTGGTGGAGATTCCTATTTCACGAAGCTTGTATAGCAATAGTTGTCTAGGGACAGTATCAAAAGCGGCTTTAAAGTCCACAAAAAACGCGTACACTTTTTTCTTCTCCCTAAACTTAATATGGACTATTGCTGCTAGGTTATATATGTTATCTACGGTTGAATGTCGCTTTCTGGAACCTGCTTGAAATTCTGTTAAAATATTTTTATTTTCTACCCAGCTTGTGAGTCGCTCATTTAAAATGCCCATCATTATCAACACAATTCATGAATGAGATGCCTCTATAATTGGAGGGAGATTTCCTATCGCCTTTTTTAAAGAGCGGATGTATCAGACTTTTTTCGAAACATTCAGATAGTTGGCCCATATTATATGGCCTATTAAAAACGTTTGCCAATTCAACAAGAAACCGGTCATCGGCATTTTTAAAAAACTCATATGGGACCTTGTCTGAGCCTGGAACTTTTCCACATTTCGTTTGGCTTACAACAAAGAAAGATGTTTTTAGTGAAAAATTTGTGTGTGGCGGAAAATCTTTCTTAGGCTTGCCATTGCCCGCCGAGAGGCAACCAATTAGAAAACACTTTGCTTTTATCACTCAATGTTTCATGTCCACAATGGGGTGTAAACCTGGTGGTAGAAACCAAAAGTTGCTATCTCAAATATTATTAATTTTTAAGTCTCAGGCATCATCGGAGGCGGCTTAAAACTGTAGGTCGCTTCATTTGCAGCACAACATTAACACGCATGCCACAAATAGGAGGAGGAGCTCGGCCAACTACACAAAAAAGTGTGTAAGCGTCATTTATACATGTCAATATAGCCTTTTTTGTAAATGCATGCTTGTATGTATGTATGTATGTGTGTATGCATTTAAGTTAATTAAGAAAACATCAAACGAACGGATTAATTGTAATCCAACTACATTTATATTTAATCCGGCTAAACTATCAGTCCCACTATATTACGTGAGGGCAGGTAACATGAAACTAATTTAAAGTGCAAAAGGGATACGGATGTGCTTTCTTCACATACTCGCTTAAAATCCTGTAACAAGTGAAAACTTACATACACACACACACACACACACACACACACACACACACACACACACACACACACACACACTTTCACGCCAGAAGATGAGCACACATTTTTCATTTTTGTGGCCTTAACTGATGCTGTGCAGCAGTTCTACAAAAACTGTAACATTTAACAGTCCCGGAACTACATACCTCAAACGCTGTTCAACCAGAAAATGTTAAACTGCTCGCTCGCACTGTTAAGCGCCAATACCAGTGAGAGCACTACAGCTGAGCGCATGCAACAAATTCAGCACTCGGGCATTCTATGCGGTGAGTAAACTGAGAGTGAGCGCTTGAAACAGATTGTGAATGCGCTGCAAAGGACTCTGGGAGCTGTGAAAAATATATAGCAGAATATAACATTGGGTATTAAATGTAAATGCAATGTAATTTTTAGCGCATGCGATAATTATTTTTTCACCTTTTAATTGGATGATAATTTAATGAATATTTATAAGAAAGCAGCCAATCGGGTTGAGCAGTTTGGCAGATTGTTGTGCCTTTTTTGCTCATCCCGTTTAGCATTGACCCATTTTTTTGTGAGCGCAATTTTTACTATACAGTAGGTATTGTGTAAAATAAGGAGGGAGATAATTGAATTAACGCATTCAAATTATTCAGATTTTTTAATTCGTATGAGTTGAATTGAGTCTTGCGAAAGTTGAAGTCACTGCGTAAATTAAATCAAATTTGAGAAAAACTTTTAAAATTCAACTCCGAAATTTTGAATTGCATTTAGCAACTAATAGCGGGAAGCGCTGAAAGCCCTGCAGCAATCTTTGAATTTATATTTGGGCTGTCATCAATTTCATGCTTTTACTTCCACTTTAGCTTTTTCTTGTCTCCAAATTAAATCAAGTGAATAAACATGGAGAAAAGATGCAAAAAGATATGCAAATGTGATATAAAAGTTGTAGAAGTTCTAAGCTCGGCGGTGGAAATGTATACAACGTAGCTGCATCCCATCAAATAGCAACAATGGCATCACTACAACAGCAAAGCAGCGAAGCAAATAAAAATTACAACAACAGCGATGCTAGTCGCTCATTCAAGTTGGTTGGCCTTTTATGCGAATGCCAAATAAATTCAACATTTTCGGGTTTTTGCAAGTAAAACTTTCCTCTTGCAAGTGCGGTTGCGTTTTTACTTTTACTTTTATTTTTATTTTTTATTTAGTTTTAGTAGTTACAGAGACACTTTTCATTTAATTTTGCTCTTTTTTCTGTCACTTCACTTCATTTAATTTTATTTCAACTTCACTTTGTTTTATTGCGACTTGGAATTTATAGAAGCGAAACCATTAATTGTGACAATGTAAACAATGGAAAGTTTTTGACAGTACGAAGCGCATATGGTGGCTGCTCTGGTGGCGGTGGTGGGGGAACTAACTCGAAAATTGGTAAAGCAAAGCTTTGTAGGAAGGCAAGTTGATAGTCGAGTTGCGGTGAATGACTGTGCACTTGCGGTTAAAGGTGGTGTTGAGGGTAGTGTTAAAGGTGTTTGTCTGTGCACTTTGCGCTGAGATGGATTTGCGGAACGTTTATGGTTGTTGACGATAGAATATCTTGGTATGAAGGTATGTTTGTATGTGTAAATACCTTAAGTAAGATTTTTTATAAAGGGTGGTTAAGTTTCAAGGGCCGGTGTTGATTTTGAATAAAATACAAATTATTGTCATTTCTCTTTATTATGATAATATTGGTATAGTTCAATTACGTATTGAACAAAATATCGCCAAATGGCCGCCGCGGCCTCGGCGGCACACCTCCATCCGATGGTTCAAATTTTCGATGACACTGAGGCATAATTGAGGTTCTATGCCGTTAATGTGCCGAATTATCTCATTCTTTAGCTCTTGAATTGTTGCTGGCTTATCGACGTACACCTTTTCTTTCAAATAACCCCAAAGAAAGAAGTCCAACGGTGTCAAATCACATGATCTTGGTGGCCAATTGACATCGCCGCAAGGTGAGATTATTCGGCCATCAAATTTTTCACGCACAAGAGCCATTGTTTCGTTACCTGTGTGACAAGTGGCACCGTCCTGTTGAAACCACATATCGTCCACATCCATATCTTCCAATTCGGGCCATAAAAAGTTCGTTATCATCTCACGATAGCGAACACTATTCACAGTAACTGCCTGACCGGCCTCATTTTGGAAAAAATACGGCCCAATGATGCCGTCGGCCCATAAACCGTACCAAACAGTCACTCTTTGAGGGTGCATTGGTTTTTCGGCAATCACTCTTGGATTATCATTCGCCCAAATGCGGCAATTCTGCTTAATGACGAATCCACTGAGGTGAAAATGTGCCTCATCACTGAAGATGATTTTTTTCGATATGTATTTTGATTTGAATGCCCGTTTTCATAATAAACCTGAATAACTTTAACGCGTTGTTCGATTATGTATCTTTCCACTGTTCAAATTGGGTTAGTCTGAAATTGAAAAATGTCAAATGAAATACAGAAACAGCTTGACGTTTAGGTGTGGTTCACATTCAACATCGGCCCTTAAAATTTAACCACCCTTTATGAAGTGCACAGAAAATCTATGAAATTAATTATGTGTGTGTGTGTGTGCGTGTGCTAGTAGCTCACTATCAGACAAAATCTATAAACGTTGGGGAGTAGTGTTTCGAGTGTTTCTTCTTTATTGGAAAGCATAAACTAACTGAAATCAAATTACTACATTTCATGATTCAATAATAAAAGATTGGGTAAAGTTTGACAACTGATTTCAAATGCTACTTAAATCATTGATGCAATTTTAAAGTAAGGGGAAAACGGGCATATGTTTATCCCCTGAATTTTATCCCTTTATCGTGAAATTTTATTTTGAAAGCAACTCTTGAAATATATTATTTACGAGGAAATATAAGAACCCCAGAGCTCAACTTCCCTCACTAGGGGCGCTCCACTGATGCTTTCTGACAAGGTAAAGTACCTAGGTATTATGCTTGACGGCAAGCTTACATGGAAACCCATTATTGAGGAAAGAGTGAGGAAGGCAACAATCGGCTTATATGGGTGCAAGGGCGCAATTGGCTAAAGATGGGGCCTTTCGCCTAGAGTTGTTTTTTGGCTATATAACACCGTAGCCGAATGGGCTGGTGCGTCACTACCATTCGGAATTCACAGAGAGAACGTAGGCTCGAATCTCGGTGAAACACCAAAATTAAAAAAGATTTTTCTAATAGCGGTCGCCTCTCGGCAGGCAATGGCAAACCTCCGAGTGTATTTCTGCCATGAAAAAGCTCCTCATAAAAATATCTGCCGTGCGGAGTCGGCCAAACACCCAAAAATAGTGTAAAGCCTTCTTGTTATATGGGGTCATAGTCTGGTGGAACTCACTAGAGAGGATGAAATTGGTGAAGAAGCTGGAGAGAGTTCAAAGATCGGCACTCTTTGTAATCAGTGGAGCACTTCGAACGCCTCCTACTCTGGCGCTCAACGCAATGTTAAATGTGGTACCCGTATACATCGCAGGCAGAATTGCCGCTGCACGTACCGCAATCAGACTGAGGGGCTCGGGCTATAGGCTCAACCTCACTTATGGGCACTCAAGCATCCTCAGAAACTTTGAGTTCATCCGCCTGTCAACGGATTAATGTATGTCCTCGCTTAGTGCAACCAGACCTTTCTCCACTCATATTCCAAGAGTGAATGGGGGGTTACACTTAGGGACAGGGCCTGGTGAATTTGTTCACGGATGGATCGAAGTGGGAAGGAAAGGTTGGCGAAGGAGTTTTGCGAGGAGCTCTCCGCCAGACTCAAATTCAGGCTACCGGACCACTGCAGTGTCTTCTAGGCAGAGGTAGCTGCATTCAAAGAGGTAGCTGATTGGCTGCTCACATGCGTACTAACAGTCAAGGAAGAAATAATTTACTCCGAAAGCTGAGTGGCAATAAGGGCCCTCGGGCCAGTGACGGTGCATTCGAAACTGGTCAGGGAAGGCTTGGCCTCACTTTCGACTGCGTCCGATTCTTTGCCATAAGCCTCATCTGGGTTCCTGGTCACGAAGAAGTGAGAGAATTAGGATCCCCCTGACTACCTGTGGTCTGCTCCTGGGAAGATGGGCATCACGCCAACTCAGCAAGCGTTGGGTAAGTACACAAACATGTAAGTTCGCGAAATCCTTCTGGCCACGTGTGGATCGGGCGAGCTTCTGAGGTTGACAAAATATCAGCTCTCGAATCTCGTGGGTTATCTCAAGGGCACTATGCGCGAGGAATGCACGCTGTGAGACTTGGAATTACCTCGATCGCCTCCGCGTGATGCACCCTGGGTAGCGCGATGCACAACGGTGGCGACCGCCTCCCTCGATCGTTTAGTTAAGTCGCTAAACAGGAGGGCTCCATGATTCTCGGAGTGATGAACAGCGGTAGGGAAGACGGCACTACCTCTTGAGAGGAATGGAAGAGGGTAGTGTCCGCTATCTCCGCAGTTTTTATGAGGGTAGTGAGGGAAAACCCTTCGATATTGGCACCTTTACGTAGATATTGGCATAGTTAAGCGAAGGAAGGAATGAAAGGAACTGCTCCGGCGAAGAGATGTTTGAAACGGGAATTGGCGGTCGACGGCGAAGAGAACGTCTTTGTGTCCGATGGAAGGAACAATTTGTAGATTACCTGACTTCTGTTGGCTTAAGAAACTGGAAAAGGTGTGCGGAAAACAAAGACTCATAGCGAGGCATTATTCGTTCGGCTGTAACTCGATAATGGGTTGTTACGGCAAATTAAGGGGCTATATACCTTGTGAGCCCGAAAAATGCACGATTGTGATACTTTTTTTTTAATATGTTTTAGAACTTTTATTCAAATGAGGCATATATTAGTATTCTCGAAGAATACATTTTGGTGTTTTATTTTAAAAAATATTATTATTTATTGTTGATATCGCCCCTCCACCGAAACGCCGTTTTTTAGAAGAGGCTTGCGGTGATCACGGTAGCGCATGAGGAGCTCAACTGAAATCAAAAAAATTAAATGATTATTGTAGAAAAAAAGTTTTTTAGTGAATCTGAAACCCCATTTGCACCAAAAAAACGATTTTTGAGGGGCTGAAAAATTAAAAACAAAATTAATTCCAGCGACCTATCCAAATATTTATAAAAAGTTAACCGTTCAGATTCACGAGGTTGTAACTTCGAATAATTAAAAAAAAAGTTTATGCAAATCGGTCAAATAGTTTTTGATAAATAATGATCACCGCGACGGTATTTTCAAAACACACGGCTTCGAGATAATCGCGTCTAAAGTTTTGCGTGCACTTCATTTATGGATAATTTGCGCGCTTCCACGGTCTGTAACTTTCGTTCTAGTGCTCCGATCTTTATGATTTTTTGAATTTATATTTTTAAGATGATGTACTTTTAGAATATGCCATAAAAATGTTTCGATTTTTTAGTCCAACACAAGGTATATAACCCCTTAAGTAAGTAAGTAAGTTTAGAGACGATTTTATAGTCGATTTGCTTTGTTTCTCAAATAGTAGCAGTAAATCTTTTGTTTGGTCCTTAATTATTATCGATATAAAATATAAGAAAGTGTTTTCTAATAACGATCGCAGGGAGGCAAGCAAAGGCGAAATTTCCAGTGTGTCTCTGTTATCAGAACTTTTCTCTTTGTCCTTTTGTGGAATAATATTGATTGCGTGCCAGAATTTGTAGAAGAAGGGCGGTCTAAACACCTGACAGAGATATACGTCTCTCACTTGCACTATTATTATAACTTCTGCTCAAATATGAACGAGACGGTATCAATAAAACGGTCCGCGGCTGACATATGGCAACAATAAATTTTTTGTTTTTTGGTAGGACTGTTATAAGCTTACATGGCAAATTTCAGCGTGATATGTCACATAGTTTGTTTTCTGTGCTACTGTAAACAAGTCAAGCTCGAGTGTGTTCTTCGAATTTAACGATGGAAATTCAAGTTAAACAAAGAATTTGTTTGAAATTTATTTTTGCCATATGTCATCCGCGGACCGTTTTATTGATACCGTCTCGTTCATATTTGAGCAGAAGGTAGAGTTTCAAATGATGGGTAGAGTCTATATCACTCATCTTTTGCATGGTATAAAATTCATTGAAAACTTCTCTCCCGAAGAGAAGAAGAAATTTTAAATTTTTTATAATCAAATTTTCGATCATTTTGATTTTAAAAATTTAAGGTGCCTTACACTTGTTGGCTGCCAGCGCAAGAAAAGTTCAAAGTAACAGATTTAGATTTAGATTACTTCGAGGCTTGCACTTCGACCTCATAGTCTTTTGTGACTTCTACTCATCATAGTCGAAGACCCTATAGAAGACTTTGAACTCCAAACAGTTACGTTCGGTATAAATTGCGCGCCATATTTAGCTATTCGAACCCTATTAAAGCTAGCCGATGACGTCCAAGATACACACTCTATAGCATCGAATATTCTTCGCAACGAAATGTACGTAGACGATGTGTTAACAGGAACCCATGACCTATCAACTGCTAAAAGAGCAAAAGATGAACTAATTTCTGCTTTGGAATCCGCTGGATTCGCTTTACGCAAATGGACCTCAAATGACCCAGAAATATTAGCAGAACTTCCTCAGGAACATAAATTAGACATGGAATTATTGAATTTACCCGAGTTCGACAATACTAAAACCCTAGGTATACGATGGAACTCCAAAAAAGTCAAGAGGGAGAATAAACAAACGCGAAGGCACAATGTATCGCAGTTGAAGGTGGCCGAAGTGGCAAACGCATACACTGATGCTCTGAAGTCAGCTGAAAGAAACAACCCTGGTGAGTCGCGTGATCACTGGCCCGGTATTAAAAACATTTTTATAACTGCTGCTAACAACCACATTGGTTACATCAAAACAGACCGAAAAGAATGGATATCCGACGAAACTTGGAATCTTATTCAACAACGGAAAGCTGCCAAAGCCGCATTCAATACCGCTAGAACTCGAAGCGCGAAGCTTGATTCGCAGAGAAAACACAACTTACCAAATCGCATGGTTAAAAGAAGCGCGCGTTGCGACAAAAGAAGACGAATCGAAAACATTGCTAAAGAAGCACAGGCCGCAAGCGAGACACACCGCAGCAGGGACTTGTATAAAACAGTGAAGCAGCTAGCGAACCGCCCGTCTACCACTAGTAAGTCAATCCGAGACGAGAATGGCTCGCTTGCCAGCTCAAGTAACGACCAACTCAAAGTCTGGGAAAACTTTTACAAAACTCTACTCTCCAACACTGATGGAAGCAGCAATTTACAATGCAATTGCGATAGACACGCTGATAACGAAAGCGTTCGGACGCAATGCCCCTCCATGAAAGAAATTGCAGATGCAATAACAACATTAAAAGCCAATAAGGCGCCTGGCATTGATAACGTCGCACCAGAACTATTAAAGGCAGACCCAATTACTAGCGCTAAGCTCGTTCAACCTATCATCGAACG
Source organism: Anastrepha obliqua (assembly GCF_027943255.1). Classification (NCBI taxonomy): domain Eukaryota; kingdom Metazoa; phylum Arthropoda; class Insecta; order Diptera; family Tephritidae; genus Anastrepha; species Anastrepha obliqua. The sequence goes on along the minus strand of NC_072892.1, from coordinate 159,758,731 downwards.
CTTCTGGTCAGACGGGCACCTTCCAGGCGAGCTTAAGGAAGGAGTTATAATAAAAATTCCAAAAAAAGGCGATCTCTCGCAATGTACTAATTGGAGAGGAATTACACTTATATGCAGCGTTAATAAAATCATTGCCCATATTATAAATAAACGAATCCACGAAGCTTACTCGACATCAATATTTCGTGAAGAACAAGCGGGCTTCAGGCCACGCCGATCATGTGTTGACCACGTAAACAGCCTTCGGGTAATAGTGGAGCAAAGCGTGGAATATCGGTCACGGCTTTATTTAATATTTATCGACTTTGCTAAGGCATTCGATACTCTTCGTCACGACGCTATTTGGGCCGCGCTCCGATGTAAAGGCATTCCCGAAAGAATGATTAATCTCATTATAAACTTATATACGGACGCACGCTGCCGAATCCTACATGAAGGACAGCTAAGCGAGCCAATAATTGTTAAAGCTGGAGTAAAACAAGGTTGCCCGCTCTCTCCAACTCTCTTTAACATTGTCCTTGACGCCATTTTAGGTCAGGCTCTTGCTAATCAGAGAGGCATCACATGGGGTCTTCGTGGATCCTTAAACGACCTCGATTACGCCGACGATATTTGCATCCTTGCGCACAACTACGACGACATGGCACGAAAACTCAAATCGATATCGACACTGGCATCGAAAGTGGGACTCAACATCAATGTCTCTAAAACCAAGGCCATGCGCATAAATGCAAACAACACGCGCCCATTCCTACTAAACTCAACACCTTTAGAGGAAGTTCAAAGTTTCTGCTACCTAGGATGCATTATCTCAACCTCTGGCGGCTGTGCGGAAGACATCGAAAACAGAATAAATAAGTCGCTGCAAGCATTCGGTCAACTGAAAAACATCTGGAGCTCCTCATTCTTGTCGCGTGGCACCAAACTAAAAATATTTAATTCCAACGTCATATCCGTTTTACTATACGGATGTGAAACATGGAATGCTGCGCCACGGCTAATACAACGCATGCAATCTTTTACAAATCGATGCCTTAGGCGTATACTAAAGATAAGGTAGCCAGAAACTATATCCAACGACAGACTGTGGGAGCTGACGAACCATACGCTCATCAAAACAAATATTCTGAAAAGAAAGTGGAACTGAATCGGCCATACGCTCAGAAAACCCGCACAAGATATCACGAGGCAAGCCATTGAATGGAACCCACAGGGATCACGCAGAAGGGGACGCCCAGCGCATACTTGGAGAAGACAGCTAGAGAAGGAGATAACATTAAGTGAAATGAACTGGAATGAAATTAAAAGAATGTCATTGGACAGGGACAGATTTAAGAGTTTTGTTGTAGCCCTATGCTTCACTATGGAGTAAAAGGAATAAATATATATATATACTCATCATAGTACCTCATACAGACCCAGCTCCCTTATTAAACTCAAGATAGAGCTGGGTTGGATTGAGCGTATGCGCCTTTCTTCTGGCTGCAGTTGGCCAATATGTTGTTGTTGTAGCAGTATACACATTCCCCATACATATATCGGGAGTGCTGCTGAAGTGACAGCCCTTGGCCGAATATAAATCCGGGTCGTTCTGGTTACATATGTATAACCGACTGCCGTCGGAACGGTTGGCGGAGAAGTCTCAACCTTCTTCGCGCTATAGCGCTGCACTCAAGAAGGAAGGTGCACTGGAGTCTCCTGGTAATAAGTAGGCCATCCTCCATAATAATAAGCACATCACCACCCGTCTGCATGGTAAAAAACAAACAATGAGACCGATATACAAAAGCCATAATTTGGCTACAGATATAAAAGTTTAAATATAAGTAGAACAAGCAACAATTTCAATTTTCAGTTTGCAAAAGTTTCAGAGTAGCCCGCAGTTGTACGGGTAGAATGCGAAATGAAGGTAGCGGCGTAAGCGTGCATTCATACATCTCAATAAGATAAAGTGAAGGTGAAGGGGGGCATAACTTTGAAGCAACTACAAGTATTTCGCCTAATGGTTAATGTAAAATTGAAAGTTTCCTGGCTCCTTTTAGAGAGCCTGCAACAACCATTACATACCAATACATACAAACATAGTTACTTTTATGCTGAAAAAAAAATTTGTTTTTAAAATGCTAACAAAACGAAAAGTACAATAGAAAAAAGGTGGTAGAAAACTTTGAAGAGTAAAATGGATTTTTTGCACTGATTTGAAAATAAAAGACGGCGAAGAAAAATAACAAACAAAGTAAAAAAAGAGAAAATCTGGAACCATGACAGCTGTTGCACGTACGACTGACATGTCTCTGCCTCGGATCGAGCTTTCAGCTGCATTCATACGAGTGTACCTGCATGCCTCTGTATTACAGCGTGTGCGTTGTGCTGTCGTAATTGCACAATTCGTCGCAGCGTAGTAAAGAAATCACAATTTCCATTGCGAATGAGGAGAAAATTGAGAGAAACGAAATAAGCAAAGAAAAAATATCGAGCTGCAAGTGCAGAAATAACTGGCAAATTAAAGCCGGTAAATGTGAAATTGCCAAGCGAAAAAGTGGTTTTTTATAAAGAAGAGATGCACTGGTGAAAAGAGAAAGTATAACTACATACTTGTGCCATTTACACGCCAATTGATTGATCGACTGGCCATGCGAGTATGCGAGTGTGGATATACATATACGAGTATATTTTCGATTATGAACTGGCACACTGGTATGAATAAGTACAAAACGCACAAAAGTATGCAACAGATTGGGTGATGAGGAGATGAGATAAATGTGATAAAGATAACTTTGCATATGTACAGTGTGCAGCAGAAGTCTTGATACCCTACCACTTCGAAGATGTTCTATAAAAAATATCACGAAAGTTTTTGTGTATTTTAATACTTTATTAAAAATTAACTAACTCCAATTGTTCCCGTGTGAAATATTAGAAATTTTAAACCAACTCATTCTCAAATATGAAAGAAAAACCATGGAAAATCTGAAAATCAGCACAGCAAAAGTGTTGATACACTTGCAATAAGGTATTTATGTATGAAAAAGTTGAATAACAACTTGAGAAAAACTACATTTAAATCTAGTAGGATATCCTCGTAATCGTATAGCCGCTTTTAGTCGGTCAGGCATTGAGTGAATCAAGTTTTTTGTATAATCCGAATTTAAATTTTGCCAGTCGACGTGGAGCAAGGTATTAAGTTGATTTTTGGAAGTTATGTGACCGCTTCGGTAGAGGTTGTGGATTCGAATCCCACGTAAAGCACGGTCCTCGCACTTCTCCAAATTTACCTACTTTCCCTGTTTCTAAAAAAAACACAAAAAAAAAAAAAATAATTCCTCAAACCCAAAACCTTATCCTTCCAATCCTTACTCCCGCACAATAGTCAGCGCATTATTTGCATTGTGGCTGCTAAAACAAGCAAAAAACAAAGGAAAACACACAGTTACACATTGCATCAGTGGTGCCAGCAAGAGGAAACGGTCAACCGCAGTAATAGCGCAGACACACCAAGTTTAGCGAAGTCCTCAACCATCTCTCCGATCCTTCTGACAGAAAAATGTGACACACAGATGGCGCTCCAAGCAGTAAGAAGGCATTATTCCTAAGCAATGACAAGTGGGCATTTCCACTATTTAGGACTGGTAGCGGCAGGCTAATCAGGCAGAAATCAAAATAGATTAACGAAACCAACGCAAGGCAAGTCTTGTCGAGGCCCTATGCTCCCGAGAGGAGTGAACAAGGAAAAAAACATCAGTTTATAGGAGATCAGGACAAGTTCCCCATGAAGCAGCACAATGAACTTTGAATTTGAATAGTGGACAACCTAACCTAAATTAGCTGTAGTATTGCCGTTTTATTTTTTTGTAATGTTTTTGGCAATGGAACTGCAGAGAGTTAGGTGGTAATTATGTGGACGATAATATTCCAAAGCCATAAAATTACCTCTGAGTTCTGGCCAAAGCACGAACAAAGCGTTTTCTGTTGCTGCACGTAGCTTATGTTGCCTTATCTGGAGTCTATTCAAGATGGAGCTGTCAACGAAATAATCAGAGTATTCAATTCAGTTTCACATTTATGTGGCGATCGCTCATCGGTAAGGCCATTGTGTTCTTCTACTTTCATATTTTCCCCATTTAAGCTACCTCATTTGGAACTCTTTTCTCTCTCTCTCATTTTAAGCTGCTGGATAAACCAACATACCCACTGACAGTCACTCAAACGCACTGATGCAAATCACTCTCGTTACCATTGACATGCCACAATGCGCTTTCAGGTTGTGAAGGTGAGTACAACAAAGTTAATGTGGTTTTTCTTTGGTTGTGGTTGCCAACTTGTTTGTTGACCGTAGGCAATGTGCAAATATTCTGTCAATTTTAATGATTACATCATTGCGTCTCCTCAATCTGTGCGAATTGTTATTGCAACTGCAAATTCTGCCACTCATCCGACGTTTGAGTGTAGTTTTTTTCACTTTGCTCATTGAATGTGATGCGGTGCTGATGATGTAGTTGTTCTAGCCATTCATATTTGTTCTTGAAAATGGCACTTGTGACAGCATCGACGACATTGATGCTTTCATTTCCCATCCGAGTGCTGATTTTTTTCAATATCAATTTTTTGCCTTTCTCCTCTTTTTCACACACTCAATCGGCAGGTTGTTTGCGAACAACTTGTTGAATTGCAAATATTTATGCAAGGTTTGCATACTGAGTATAATTGAGTAAATAAATGCTGCGGACGGATGAAAAAAGAAAAAGTTACTGGGGCTTATAAGAGGAGGTCAACTAAAGCGGTAATTGGAGTTCAAGGAAAATTTATTTGTATTCGGAATTTTGTTAAAATGTAACACTGAACAGAGTTGCTTATTGCATTGCGCTACAGTTCGATTATTGGAAAATTTACTGAAGTAGGTCACTGAGCTGGAAAAATAATTCGAAGGTGAATGCAAAACTCGTTGAGTATCATTACTGCATCTACTCATAATATCAAATAGAAAGTTCTTACGATGGCAACATGAGAAAGTTTTAAGTTTATTTCCGCTATCGTGAAAGTTACTACTATTTTTCAGTTGTTATTGTTTTTTAACCTTTTTAATTTCAAATGATTTCCCATGTAAAAGAGTTCTAATTGGTTGGAAATTCTAAAGTTTGTAGAATATCAAAAAACAAGAAAAAAAAATGTATGCAAAACATAGCAAAACGTTTTCATTTTACGCACATGTATCTTGTAATGTAATACTGCCCAAATGACCAATAAAGAATATGACCACTTGATAATTCATATATGAAAATTATTTAAATGTCTTTGTTTATGCAAAATACTTGGAAAGTTTTAAGTAATTTTAGGAGCCTTCGGAAAGTACTCCTTAGTATGGTCATTTTACAGAATTAAGTTTTAAACAGGTGGCAACTCTATCGAATATTTAATATTTTCAGATATATGATTTTCTGTAGTCTTATGGTTTGACACCCATATAGTAATATTTGAGTTAACTTATTACTTAAATTGAACTAATAACCCTTTTAAACAGGTGGCTACCCTCCACAAAAATGTGTTAAAAATAAAGATTTTTCGCACCCCTTTTGTCTGATACCCACATAGTAGTATTTCAGTAAACTTATTTATAAAATTGAACATATAACCCTTTGAAATAGGTGGCAACTCTATCCAAAAATCTATTCAAAATAAAGATTTTCAAACTTTTTTTCTTTGACATCCATATAGTATTTTTTTAGTTTACTAATTTATCAAATTGAATTAGCAACCCTTCGCAACAGGTGGCAACTCTCTCCAAAATATTTATTAAAAATGACGATTTTTTATACTTTTTTCCTTTAACACCAATATAGCAATATTTCAGTTAACTTATTAACTAATATCAACTAACAATCCTTCAAAAGGGTGGCAACTCCCTCTCCAAAAATATATTCAAAATAAAGATTTTGCATACCACTTTCGTTTGACCCCCACGTAGTAGCAGTTCAGTTAACTTATTTAAATACTAAATTCAACTAACAACCCTTTCAAACAGGTGGCAGCCCATCACAAAAAGAAATGAAAAATAAATATATTTTGTACATCTATCGTTTGAAACCCACATAGTAATATTTCAGTTAACTTTTTTATTAAATTGAACTATCAACTATATTAAACAAGTGGCAACCCTTCAACAATATTTTCTAAAACAAGCTTTCTTAAATATTTTTTCTTTGATACCCATACTGAGTTATTTTAATTATTTATTATTAATTAATTTAACTTAATTTCGAAACAGGTGGCAGCCCCATTCAAAATTATATTCGAAATTATGATTTTTCAAACCTCTTTCATTTAACATCCATATAATAATATTTCATAGTTCTTGGTGATTTTTAACGAACAGTTTAAACTTTTGTCAGCAATATCCTTTAGAGGTAAAGAGTATACTGAACCCAGGCACTTGTAACGAGCTTTGCAGGGCAGTGGCCAAGCAGAGTAGTGGCCAAGCAGAGCAGTGGTAAAGGAGGTGTTCTAACGTACCCCTTTCTTCTTCACATAAGTTACACGCGTCGTTCTGGACCAATCCCATTTTAGCTGCGTGATATGGAATGAGACAATGTCACGTCAGTACTCTAACCTTCCTTCAGAGTGATGAAATAAAGTTGGTTGTTTTCGAGTTGCAAGTTTGTAGCATTATTTTGGCAGCTTTGTATGAGGTTGGTTGTTCCCATATTTTCGGTGCTTCCAAAGCTAGTTCCTTGTCTAGTTCTATCTTCAAAACTGAGAGTGAGGGACATACTTATATGTTCGACGTACTCATCCTAGACAAGCGAATGCTTGCCTTAGCTAGCTCGTCAACTCTCTCATTTCCTCTATTCTCCTGTGCCTTGGTACCCTGTAAATGTTGACCTATCTAGTCTCGCAGAGTTCATCCATTTAGGATCTACAGTGTTGCACCCATTCCGAATTAGTCATTACAGCCATTATTGCTTTAATAGCTCCACATCGATAGTCAACGATGAAGATGCTTGTGCGAGAGTCGAGAGGAATAAATTCCAATGATAATTCAGCTATTTTGGTTACAGCATAGGTCTCAGCTTGAAATATGCTACTATGATTACGACGCCTGAAAGACTTTTGTAGATCAAACTACAGGCAAAAGCCTGTCCGTCCCACTCCTTTCATCATTTGGATCCATCTGTAAAGAAATTGTGTGCAGGGTGATCGGGTACTAAACCCTTCTGCCAACCATTCTGTTCTATTGCAAAACCAGACTTCTTGCCAAGGCTGAGTTTCTTACTACAATAGTTTTTACTTGAACTTGATTTTTCAAACAGGTGGTAACTTTCTTTAAAAATACTTTCGAAACTAAGCTCTCCTAAACATTTTTCCATTTGACACCTGTATTGGAATATTTTATTGAAATTGCGCCCAGCCAGCGCAAACGCTGAACATTGATGCGCTTTATTGTGTCCACATCGTCTTAGAGTTCGAGGTTCGTTCGGCTGTAGCAGTACTAAAGATTTCCCGAAGTATCTTCCTCTCGAATACACCAAGAGCGGGTGCATCAGTCTGTGACACAACCCATGATTAAGTGCCATGAACGTGTAAGATGAGCGTCTTGTAGAGTGTTAGTTTTGACGGGCGAGAGAGGTCTCTGCTATACATTTGGCTACCGAGACCATAGAAACACCTATTCGCAAGCGTGACTCGTCGGTTCGGTTTATCTCCAGGCAGGCAGCGTTTACTGTTGTGAGGGCGGTGCCAAGAAATATATTAGGTGCGCAACTAAGTTCCCTCTGTTTGTCAATAGCTGTCGCTAGCAGTGTGTGCTAGTCGATTCTAACATAACCTAAACGTCATAAATCAAGCTTCGATATATGGTAAACAAACTGCTTCGACACATTACTGATTTTGTTTTGGTATGGTATACTTTTGGTTTTGTGAAAATGTCTGATTTTGTGCCGAATAATCGCCATTTGCGGGAAGTGTTGGACAGGGGACTTGGGTTCCTTATGAGTTAAAACCAAGGGATGTTCAAAGTCGTTTTTTCACCTGTGAACAACTGCTCCAGCGGCAAAAAAAAGAAGGGTTTTCTTCATTGCATTGTGACGGGTGATGAAAAATGGATTCATTACAACAATCCAAAGAAAATAAAGTCATGGGGACTGCCCGGTCATGCTTCTACGTCGTCGCCTTGACCGAATATTCACACTGCGAAGGTTATGCTATATATTTGGAGGGACCAAGTTTGTGTTATTTACTATGAACTGTTAAAATCAAGCGAAACCATTACTGGGGATCGGTATCGACTTCAATTGATGCGATTGAGCCGAGCACTGCGCGAGAAAGGGACGCAATACGCGGTGAGGCATGAAAAAGTGAAAGAACGCTCGGTCTCACGTTGCCAAGCTCGTTAAAACCTTCCTGGAAACCCTGAAATGGGAAATCCTCCCCCATCCGCCATATTCTCCAGATATTGCGCCGTCGGATTATCACCTGTTCCGATCGATGGCACATGGTCTAGTTGACCAGCAGTTCCATTCATATGAAGGCAGCGAAAAATGGCTTGATCCGCGGATAGCCTCAAAAAATGAACAGTTTTACCGCGACGGTATACGAGATCTACCAGAAAAATGAGAAAAAGTAGTAGTCAGCGATGGGCAATACTTTCAACGATTCACTTGTAACCATTTTTTCAGAAACAGCGGGAACTCTTTGACATTTTTCGCTGAAATGCTGGATCCAAAACGTCGTGCATCTTTCCTATAGGACAGCATATACGAGGAGTGCCTTTTATATTTTGTTGATTTGCCTTTTATATTCGGGCTTCAAAGACGTCTAATGACATCGTGACAGGTGATGAATCATGGATTTACGCGTATGAGCCCGAAAGTAAACAGCAGTCGACTGTATGGGTGTTTTAAGATGAGCCAAATCCAACAAAAGTTGTTCGCGCACGAAGCACTTCCAAGCAAATGGTCGCCTGTTTTTTCGGAAAAACTGGACATGTCGCAACCGTACCACTAGAACAACGCCATTTGTTTGCCAGTTGTCTTCCAAGAAATTAGGAAAATCAATCGCCAAAGAAGGAGCACTCTTCACCAGGACATCGGCTCAAACAACTGCATTTTTGAGCACCCAAAACATCGAATTAATGGGTCCTCCGCCGTATAGTCCTGACTTGGCACCGAATGACTTCTTTTCATTCCCGTACGTAAAAAACAAACTGAGTGGTCAAAGTTTTTCGACACCTGAAGAAGCGGTTGCGGCATTCAGAATGCATGTTTTGGAGGTACGTCATTCAGAGTGGCAAAAGTGCTTCGACAATTGGTGCAAACGCATGCAAAAGTGTATAGATCTTCATGGAGAATATTTTGAAAAACAATAAAGTGATTTTTGATGATTAAAATTTGTTTTTGTTCTCTAATCCCGACATATAAAAGGCACCGCTCGTACTTCGTCTTGCCCTCGTTAGCCCCCAGACCCACTCTAATTGATTCTCTTTCAATGGCGGAAAATGCTGCGGTAACATTTCGCTTGCAGTTTCCTATAATGACAATGTCATCAGCACATATATAAAGAGCTGGACACTTTTGGTGAAAATAGCGCCATTTTGGTGAACATCGGCTCCCCGCAGTCCCCCTTCCATAAGGAAATTTAAAAAGTCGCACGATAATGGAATGCCTTGTCTGAAACCTCGCTCGATATTGAAAGGTTCGCAGATGTCTCTCATAAACTGATTACCTGCAAAATTCTATTCAAATCTGTTCAGTCACAAACCCGCAAACGTACAAACTTTCACTTTTATAATATTACTAATAACTTGGAATAGAAAGCTCCATTTCTTTAATAAAAAAATGTTGATGTATTTATTAAATAGTCAACTTAAAAAATCCACCTTATGAGAGAAAAGACCTACGTGTAAATATGCTTCGAAGAATTCGTATAAAATTGCATATTCAAGCCTTTCATACATACACATAAAGATAACGTCGCAACGCTTTAAACCTGAAAATTATACATACATAGTATGTAAATATGTATGCTTAAGATGTCATGCGTGAAATTTAGCGATTTTAAGACCACCAGAAAACTTTGCAAGTTTGGCTCCTTATACTATCTGAATTATTACGACGAATACGAAGCTTACTAGAAAGCGTGTCTTTGCTTAATACGCCTGAGTGGATTTTTTATGAGTAAAATTTTATGTTTTATATAATACTGTAGTAATATTTTTAAACAAGCAAAGTTAAATGAAAATTTGTCGCAATCTTAATTAAAACTCGATGTGAATAAAATCTGCCTCAAATTCCACTCATTTAGTATCAATTTTGTGGCGTGTAGTACAGCTTTTTGTCCCAGCTACTGATGATATAATACTTTAAATTTCCTTAAAAAAATCTTAAAATATTAGTAGAAAAAATACTAAGCATACTATACGAACGTTAGTACTGTGCAATGCAATAAATTATCATAAATGCCACATATTTTAACACATTCAGCGGAAATTTAAACTCGCGTGCTACGTGGCGTATGAGTAATCTCTTACCATTCTGCTGTTGATAACCCCAAGAAACGCAATCACTTACGGTGTGAACCAAATGCCGCTTGGTCAACACATTCCAAGCATAAAATGTTAACGATTAATTATTTTGCATCAGTCAATGCTAACGTCAATAGTCTCAGCTGGGCTTGCGTGTCAACATTGAAGCAAACAGGGCAGTGAATGAATTTTCGACTTAATCCGACAAATATGCCGTCGCCAGGATATAATTTTTTTGCTGTAAATTCTCGATTTTTGTTTTTATTATTTTCTTCACGCGCTTTGATGTATATTTTTTTTTACAATTTACAATACACAACGTCAGTAACCTCAACTGCCTTGTGTGCTACTTTTAGCTTGTTTCTTTTGATTTTTTTAATGCCTGACGCCGCTGCTGTCGGCACTATTTTGTCACAATGCTTTTCATGTCCACACACACAAATGTTGGCATACATATGTATGTACGTATGGAGGCATTCGTTTATCCTGTTGATAGCACCTTTGTTACGAAGTCCTTACTATTACTGAGCCGTCTAGTGATTGTCGCCCCTTTTGATTGCTGACTTGGCAGGCAGGCTGGCAGGCTGGCAGGCTGGCGTGCTGGTATGCAAATGTGAATGCATTTTAAATATTGTAATTTGCAAGTACGAGTACCTTGCGACATTTCACATTAACACCTTTTTTCTTTGACGCACACACACTTGCGAACAAGTGTACACTTCACTTTGAACTCCTTATACTCCTATTGTTCATAGCTTAGTTGGCTTTTGTGGCTTTACTGCAAAGCATTTCTTGGTAATTTCTTTTGTTTTATTTTGGTTTGTTTTTTGCTTTTTCACAGAGGTTTCGCAGGCAGTCGGGCACCCTGCTTTGCGTATAAAAAAGGAAAAGTAAATAAAAGATTGTTGTTACAATTAAAGTTCCATTTTTTCTCAAGTATCTGCCACCAAAAACTGTGTACAAGCAAACGTTTTTTCATGCTTTTGTATGCGTTTGGCTGGTTTTAGTCAATTGTGTAAGGATACTTTTAAATGAAAAAGCTGTTGGCGCATAGAACTGGAGAAGAGTTGCATGCGTGTATGTGCATATGTGTGTATGTGCGTATGTTATTATGGGTGCATGTGTATCCATTACATCCTTTCCCATGTGCGTTTACATTTATGGCGAAGAAATAGGAATAGAGGGCTTATGTACAGTTGTGGTCAGCAAAATAGCATAATTATTGTAAAATTATATTTCGTCTCGAATTTAAGTTAGGTTAGATTAAACGGTTGCCCTGCGAGGGACCCACTGGGTCAAAAAACTTGGAGTACTGGAGTACTTACATACATTCACGTGCATAAAATCGAAATGTATGTCCATTGTATGATATTTTTTTTATTTGTAAGATCCGTTTCAAAAGTGACGCCTACATGTCAGTAGTGAATAATTCCTAGATCGTACCTTTTTTTATATCACCTTTGACATTAGTCAAGTGGATAGATGCACAATTTTTACCACGGATACTTAAACGATGGAATTGAAGCCAACAGATCATTTTCAACGCAGATCATTTTCGAGAATTAGTTCTTTGAAAAGATGCTGGTTTTTCACGCAAAATCATCTTTAGTGATGAAGCTCATTTCAAAATTTGTCAGCAAACAAAATTGCCGCATCTGTGTAGAAGAAATCCATCGATTAATTTCAGAAAAATTATTAAATATATTATTAGATGTATATACTATTAGAAATATGTTTTTCTTAATTTTGGTGTTTCACCGAGATTCTGTGAATTCCGAATACAGGGTTGCCCTTATTCGACGGACCCATATGGCAACCATGTATCTTTTGACAGAGACGTCAGATCGCTTAATGACATACCGCGTTGGAAGTGTCAGTCCAAGCAGATTTTTACCAAGGAAGAGTACACGCCACGCGAGCTCTCCCAAATTGTTGAAATTTACATTCAACAAAAGAAGTCAATTGTGAAAACTCAACGTGCGTATAAAAGATTAAATAATGTGAAAAGTGCGCCTTCTAAGAACACCATTAAACGTTTGTACGAAAGGTTTTCGACTGGTGATGCTCTTTCTAAACCAAAGAGGCCAAATCAAAACCGACCAAGGCGTCACCAAGGACATCCCAAAATCACCGTTCTCAGCAGTTGGGCATTGCTCGGACCACTTTACAACGAATTATCCGCATTGATTTGCATTTATTCCCCTATAAGATTCAATTGACGCAAAGATTGTTGCCTGCGGACAAGCCTCGGCGATTGGAATGGGCCCAAAAGAGTCATCAAAATGGCTGAAGATGACGAGCAATTTTGGAACAAAATCATCATCCGTTGAGGCTCATTTCTTATTGAATGGGACGGTAAACAAGCAAAATTGGCGTATTTACGCCACTGAAAATCCTCACGAAATTCAAGAGGTACCTCTTTACGACGAAAAAGTCACTGTTTGGTGCGGCGTTAGTGAGAAAACGATTATTGGGCCGTTTTTCTTCGAAAATGAAGATGGTCAAGCTGTTACCGTCAATCAGGAGCGTTATCGCGATATGATAACCACTTTTGTGATGCCAATTATTCGTCGAAAGCGTATGAGGCAGTTCTGGTTTCAACAAGACGGCGCTCCACCACACACAGCTTGCACCACAATGGATTTTTTGAAGAAATTGTTTCCTCGTCATTTGATGTCGAAAAATGGCGATTTTGACTGGCCACCGCGTTCGCCCGATTTAACGCCACCTGACTTCTTCTTGTGGGGATATTTAAAATCAAAGGTTTATATTAATAAGCCAAAGACAATAGAAGAGCTCAAGAACAACATCCGTGAGGAAATAGCCGCTATTCCAGCCAAAATGTTAGCCAAAACTATGGAAAATGCTGCAAAACGGGCACAATACGCCGTACAGGCTCAAGGCGGCCATTTGAGAGATATCATATTCAAAAAGTCATGTCAACAAATCTACTTGAACCAAATAAAATGATTATTATCGTCAACATCAAAAAAATTGTGTTTTTCTTTGATTAAAAAAAAAAACACATGGGTCCGTCGAATATGGGCAACCCAGTAGTAATCACGCACCAACCCATTCCGCTACGGCGGCCGCCAAAAAATTATTAAATTATTATGATTATTATTACAATAATTGACCCGTTTTTCTTCGAAAATAAAAAAGAGATAAAAATGAAACAGCTGTTACTTGAGAATAAAAATCTCTATAGACAACTGACGGAAGATTATTAAATCTTTATTTTCAACAGGGCCTTAATTTTCGATCTATATTTTCAACAGCATGCAGTTGCAAGTCGTACAACATGGGAAAACTTTGCGTTATTGCATTCTAAGCTTTCTAGTCGATTAATTTCACATAAAAATGTCATAAACTGGCCATGTAGATCATGCGATCCAGCTCACACGTCTACTTTTGGTGAGGATTTTTGATAAGTAAAGTCTACGTGAATAAGCCAGCAACGATTCAAGAGCTGAAACACAATATTTTGATCGAGGTTGTGGAACTAAATGCGAGAATATGCGAGCGAGTGCTTGAAAATTTTCGCATGACGCGGCTGCAGACATATTCATAGTGGGCATTTAAATGTTGTAATTTTTCACATATAATAATTGAGAGAGCCGTATTTTGAATAAAAATATTGAAACCTAAAAGAATCTAAATTTTTACATGTTTCATTCTAAAACAACATTGAGGCACGTTTTTGAAAGACTCTCTACATTAACTCTAATACCGGAATGTATAATCATCATCATCATTCATAGCACTCCTTAGCTTAGAATGGATAATCGAGAGGAGATGGAGCGGGAAACAGATTGGACAGCAAGGCTGCACTGCAGGCCCTGGAGAACGCGAAACAAACCTCAAAGATTGTTCAAGAATGTAATCATGAACTGGATCAGCGATTATGTAGGCAATCTATATAAAGAGCGATGGTCCGGTCTAGAACACTGCAGAACTGTACAGTGTTTTGTGACAAGTCCGAACAGAAAACTGTCAAACTTTCTACTAAAACTTAGAAGGAAAGACGTTCAGTTGATGGTCGGTATCATTACAGGACACAACCCATAGGGTCAGAATATGACCACCATTGGAATCAGTGAGAACCCGATGTGGCTGTCAGGCTTGGAGGAGGCGGATAGAACTGAGCATTTTTTCTGTGAGTGTCCTGCCTTTGCTAGAGCACGGCTACGAGTTTTGGGTTCCGATATCATGAGAATGAGTAATATTCGTTCTCTAAAACTGGAGGATATTTACAGATTTGCCAAAGAATCTGGAAAATTCTTACAGGACTAACTTTCTCTACCTCTGTCTCTATTCTATTTCTATCTCTTTCTCTAATACTTTTCTCCTTCCCTCCTTGACTATCTACCCCCTTTTCAGAGCTTTAAATACAATGGGCTTTTTAGCCTGAGTGTTTTAGGAGCCACAAAATCTCCTGGTGTTCCGTGGCTCGACCTTTTCAAATTTCAATTTCAGAGCCTAAGCTTCCTCCCAATTCCTCTCAATGCATCTCGGTCCATATCCAGACTAGGATAGTTCGTCACTCCTATATTTCTTAGATCATCCTCAAAGTCGTCTAACAATGACGATCGACCGATCATGATCACCAATTCTAAGGTATAGCGCTTTTCTCAACGAGTCTTGTAAGATACTTCGTTTTGTTTTCGTTGATCTTTAATCCGCAGAATATTTCTTTTAATCGGAGTGCTTGAAATACTTCTGTGGGACATTTATATTTCTCGCGAAGATGACCAGGTTATCAGCAGAGCCACATATTTGCAAAGCTTTGTTGGATATAATCAAGGATCAGATTGAACACAAGCGTAGAGTGCGCATCCCCTTGCCTTACTCCTGATTCAACTTTGAATAAATCGGACGCTTTGCCTTGTATACGCACTTTGGAGGTATAAGCGAGTGTTAAATTTACTAGAATACCCATTTTTTTCGGTTTCCTTGCATGCGTAGGACGTGTTCAATTTTGCCTCTTTCAATACTATCCAACGTTTTCAAAAAATCTATAAAGAGGGCATGCAGGTTGATTTTATACTCATGAAACTTTACCAATATTTGGGAAACGACAAAGCTTTGGTCGGTCGTCGACTTTCCATTACTAAAACCACATTGGTATTCACCTAATATTTGTTCGGCGTACTCATTCAATCTGTGGTGTAGAACGTCCAGAAGATTTTATTTACTGCACTTAATTACGAAATTCCATGATAATTGTAGTCCCGTCTGTCACCTTTTTTCTATACTAATATTATAAAGAGGAAAACTTTGTTTGTTTGTTTGTTACGAATAGGCTCAAAAACTACTGGACCGATTTTAAAAATTCTTTCACCATTCGAAAGCTACATCATCCACGAGTAACATGGATCATATTTTATTTTGGAAATAGGGCTCGAGATATAGGTCAAAACGTGGACCCGGGTAACCTTCGGATGTGTATGTACAATATGGGTATCAAATGGAAGCTGTTGGTGAATGCTTTAGTCCAGAGTATCTTTCATGCCGCTCCGTGACTAGGGTCTCGAGATAGAGACCAAAACGTGGACCCTAGAATGTGTTTGTACAATATGGATATCAAATTGAAGCTGTTGGTGAATGCTTTAGTACAGAGTATTTTTCATGCCGCTCCGTGACTGGGGTCTCGAGATATAGGTCAAAACGTGGACCCGGGTAACCTTTGGTTGTGTATGTACAATATGGGTATCAAATGAAAGCTGTTGATAAGTGCTTTAATACGGGGTAATTTTCATACCTATTGATGACTAGGGTCTCGAAATATATGCCAAAACGTGGACCCGCCGTGTCTTTGCACCGAATCAAACCAAACTTACGCACATTGTTAAGTAAGTATTGAAAATGGGTTTCGTAAAGTTTGGTTGTAATTCGGAGCACTGGCAACGGGTACAGCGTTCTTTTGAGCCAGCCATAATGTCGCTTACTTTTTTAACGCTTGGGGCGGAACTGAACTGTCAAATTGACAGTGTGAGTTACAATGTGTCAATATTTCTTTCTGATTTGGATGCCATAAGGAAAAAGCGTAAGTGCAACATGTAAAAATTGTTTGTGAATTTTTTTGGAGTGGATTTTGGAACAGTGAATAATTTCTTACGAAATTTGAGAATTTAATGTGAAATCCGAATGAAATTATGTGTTCGTAGAAAAAACAATTTTTTTCGTTTTTTTTTTTTTTGAAAAATATAAATAGATAATGGTTAAAAAAGCTCCAATGCTTAATAAAACATATAAATTGAAACGAAAAATTCATGGATGATCAGGAAAAAGACGGTTGTTTCTTAGTTATTCATTTGCGTTGATTTGAAATTTAAAAACAATCTTCTTTTTTCCTGATTTTCAATTTGTATTTTATATTTACTCAAAAACAAATAGAAAAACAAAAAATATTGTTTATGCCAAAGCGATTGAATAAAGAATAAAGAAATAAATAATATGAAAACCATATGTTTTCTGTTCTAAACCATATCTATTCTATTTTAGTGTGCCCAGCGAAGGGGGCGGGGTTTGCTAGTATATTATAGATTGGGAACTGTATAATAACTATTTAACATTAAATATTTTTGGAAAACATATGTAGATAGTATAGATGGCACGTAGTCGAAATATACCGAAAAATAGATTTATGGGCCAATTTGGTTCAATCTGGGAATATAAATTTGTGTCTTAAATATAACAAAAAGAAATTCTGATTAAAACACCTGGAATTGGAAGGAAAAGTTTGTGAAATTTTTCTAATCCCTACTAATATTATAAATGTGAATGTAAGTTTGTTTGTTACGCTTTGACGCCAAAACTACTTAACCGATTATTATGGAACTTTGTACACATATTTTTGGAGGTGTTAGAAGTAACATAGGATACTTCTTCTTAAAAAAAAATATTTTTTTTGAATGTTAAAAATGTCAAAAAATCTCAAAATTTCAGCTGTTTGAAATTTTTCTATATATATTGTTTTTTTATTAAACAGTTTTATTTAGCTTGTCCAGTTTATTTATTTGTTTGTTTGGGTCAAATTTAGTAATTGGAATTTTACCCTTTTCTTGATGACAGATTAATCTGATATTTGGTATGCTTCTGTCATTTTTATATTTTTATATAAAATATATAAAATTTTGATTTTTGAGGTTTGGTGTCATTTTTGTGGTTAGATGTCACTTGATTATTTTAAATCTTACCACTGATTTTAATTCTTACTCTGTTCTTCTTTAAAAATGCCTCGGAAACGGAAATCTGATCTATCCAAAAATTAGTCGCGGCTCCTCGCGGCAAAAGTTGCACGAAATCAAGAGTCTTCGATTCACGCAGAGCTGAGAAAGCAACAACAAGCACAGCGACAAAGGATTTTGAGAGCAACTGAAACACCTTTTCAAGCATAAGTTCGCTCAGAAAGACAAGCTGAGTTGCAGGCAGCTAGAAGAGCAATAGAAACCCCAGAGCAATCGCAGGTGAGAAGAATTCATAATGCAGAAATGCAGAGCACGCGCCGTAGAAATTTTATAAGTAAGGATTGGTCTGTATTTAATGGTACTGGATTTCAATATGATTCTTCAATTGAATATCATAAACTCAGCCTGAAAACGAATATGAGAGTTCATCTTCATAATGACATGGACTCGGGACTTTATGCAGAAATGTTGTTGAAAATTGGTGATGGTTGTTTAGACGTTGACAAAGAAGGTTATATATCACTATCAAGAGAATTTTGCAATTTAGTAGAAAATGATGTGAATCTCATCGCTCATGTTTTTTCGGAATTGCAACAAAATTTGAGTTGTGATTAGTGGTTGTGCGCAAGAGCAATATGAACGCCAAAAAATGAAGTAGTTTCTAGGATCAACAGTGACATTTTAAAAGAGGTGCAAGGAGAAATGAAGGAATGTTTGCCAATAGATACAATTATGGATACGGAACTAAGTACTCTATATCCTATGGAATTTTTAAACTCACTTGAACTGTCGGGTGTACCGACACATAAAATTCAATTAAAATTGAATGTACCAGTGATGCTTATGCGAAATCTAAATGCTCCTCTGCTATGTAATGGAACAAGGCTTCGGATAACAAAATTGGGGCAAAATATACTTGGTGCTACTATTTTAACAGGTATGGGTAAGGGAAAAAGTGTTATCATACCTCGCATTCCAATTATTCCCACTGACCTTCCATTCCAATTCAAAAGGGTTCAGTTTCCCGTCAAGCTTAGCTTTGCTGTTACCATAAACAAAGTACAAGGGCAGACATTGCAGGTAGCAGGAGTGCATTTAGAAAAGCCATGCTTCTCTCACGGTCAACTATATGTAGCATGTTCGCGAGAGTCTAATGCCCGGAATTTACACATATTTGCAAAAGACGGAAAAACTTTTAATATAGTCTACAAAAATATCCTAGATTAATACTCTCCATTATATCTTTTTGAATTATAAGAATTTAAAATTATTTATTTTTGTTACAGTGAAATATACTTTAACATTTGTTGTTGTAATTAAATAAAGCATATTTTAAGTTTTTGAAACTCATTGTATGCAGTAATTTTTAAATACTAAATCACATTGATTCAGTCCTATTGAAATGTAATGATCTTTGATATTTATTTAAGGGATATTTATTTGTGTTTTGCAATACTAAAAACGACTGAATCATTTACAAAGTGGAGCAAAGGAAATGCTGCAACTTGAGAAAGATCGTCAGGTGTTGTGACCTTTGTTGGTTCTCTTGTGTCAATTGGTTGTAGACGATTATTGTAGGCGGATGGAAAACTGAATTTTGTGACTGCTGATTTGCTGATTGGTGTTGGTGTTGCAGATAAAGTTGTTATTGATGGATCTACTTGAGAGATTGGGTTGTTGTTAGTTTGGTTTATGCTTTTGCCCAAGGCGAATATTTTTAAGGTGGTGCTGGTAAATCAGCTGAAGGCGAAAGGCTTTGACAATCAAACGCACAAAACATTGTTGTTAGTCGAATGCCACCACCTTTAATGAATGCGCCTTGCTTTGCCAATTGAACTATTTGCTTTCGTGATGTTAGCGGATGAGTTTGGAGTCAGGGAGAGAGGATTCCACAGTTTGTGTAGTTTGTTCGCTTCAAGTAGAGTGCATTTTTCTTATGTTTTTATTTTCGTGATTTCATTCGCTTGATGCTGATATTTCTGACATAAGTTGGAAGAAGCAACATGATCGCCTGCACAATTTACATAGTAGGTGCGGATGCATGTATCGGGTATATGGAGAGGAAAATTACGTGTTTCGCAAGCTGGTGTATTTTTTGCAGAATTTTAGCGTTTGCCCTAATTTTACCAATTTTCACATCGCCTAGGATTCGGGATGCGAACTATGGACGCTAAAAATGACTGTCATTAATCAGCTACTGGGATTTGGAAGAAAAATATTGCGAAAAATGTATGGACCTTTAAGGCTGCAAGACGTTACCTATCGAATTAGAAATAATCATGAGCTGCAACTATTAGCAAAAAACGAAACTGTGATAAGACTTATAAAACTTCAGAGTATAAGAAAGCTCTCGGATACGTGCTTCGAACACCCAAGGAGAGAACAACTCGAAATGCAGTTGAACTACGCCCTGTTGGAGGCTGAAGAAGAGGACGCCCCAGAAAGAGATGGTTCGAAGACGTAAAAGTTGCGCTTGAAGGGCTAAACGTGCGGCGGTGGAAGGAGGTAGCCTTGGATTGAGAGAGATGGCGCAAGGTTGTGAATGAAGTTATGGTTCACCAAGAACTGTGATGCTAAGAAGGAGAAGAAGATATTGTGATTCGAGTAGAAGGGAAATACTTTAGTGGTGCTCCATACGATGTCAATCTTGTTCGGGAGAAAATAATTGTAGAAGGAAATTAAGATTACTCCTGTGGGTATAGAGACTCCTTCGATAATGCGTTGAAATTTATAAATATTTGTTACGTTATACTCTTTCAAGCCATCAATGATTTTGTTTTCGGGGACATTGTTGAGGAAAGGGGCATCTACAGTACCCTTAACGCAATTGGTAATCGTGGTAGACTAGGAGTTAAGCGGGCATCGATACATTTTTTTGCATAATAACGGGGTTTTCAACAGGATTACTAAGCCGTCGGATTGTTGTGACAAACAGTTAATGAGCTTAAAATTTGGAAAGAAGCGATCTATGCAGTGAAAAAATTTAATATTCGGTGAATGATTAATTTGTGTCTTTTAGTTTTATGGTAACGAATTTGGGGTCATCTAATAGTTTATAGTTATAGTTAGCGGCCGCCGTAGCCGAATGGGTTGGTGCGTGGGTGGATGGGAATAATAGAGCAAATCTATTATCGCCGAGATTTGGGTCCGCCGGGGATATGCTGATAACTTTTTACAAACACGTGCGGGCGTTTTGGTCAGAAAACACTTTTTATATATGTATGGAAACACGCAGTTAAAAAAGTTATATTTTTAAGTTATTTCTGGAATATTAAAAAGAAAAGTTGGATGTGTATTCATGCGTAAGAATATAAGAAATAGTAGTTTTAATTAATAATATAAAAAATATGTTGTAGCATACTTATATTTTCTAATTTATTAATGTATTTGTTTCTATATGGCAATACCTTCAAATTGTTAAGATTTAATTTAAAGTTTTCTTATATGGCAATGCCCTAAAATTGTAATGACTACTAGATGTCTTTTTTCAAACTCTAAATTTGAATTTTCTAATAGGATTGATTTTGCCTATAAAAAGCCTGCGCGCTTTTGGAAAGGACATTCCGTTTAGTAATCGGCGGTGAGCAGAGCTTAGGTGCTTGCCAATGACTACCTTTGTAGTGTTGACAGTGTTGGCTGGCCGCTGCAAAACAGGTGTTGCTCTTGCTCGCGAAGCTTACTAAATGCATTTGTTTTAGTTTTCCGGCGTTTTTATTACAATTAAAAATACGAGAGATATATTTTACGAAAAAGAAACACAACGTTATAAGTTTTAAATAATAAAAGAAATACAACGTTACAATGTAAATTATAAAAATTAATAAAAATAATACAGTCGAACCTCAATAAGTCGAACTTCGATATCTGGAATATCTTGATATCTCGAACAGAATATTTGGCGCCAGCTTTGATAAGTCGAATTTCCGGGGGAATCCCCTTATTAATATACGTTTTGCTTATTTTATAGCAAACAGATGTGAGCAGTTGGGTCGCTGCACTGTTTAAGTCCACAGGTATTTTATTAGTAGTTCTTACGGGAAAATAAACTCTGTTGACATGTCATCAAAATGTTGTTTAAAAACTTTATCTATTGATGAAAAATTTAAACTAATAAAGGAAGTAGAAATGGGTGCGCGAAAAAAAGATGTAGCTGTAAAGTATGCTATTCCGGCAAATACAGTGTCAACTATTTTAAAAAATAAACAAACGGTTATTACTGCAATCTAAAGTGGTGGTGCAAGTGGGAGTTCAAAGAGACTAAAAAAGCCAACATACGTAAATGTGGACAAAGCAGTTTTAGAATGGTTTAAATCGGCAAGAACACGGAATTTGCCTATATCTGGAGGATTACTTAAAGAAAAAGCATTGGAATTTAGTCAAAAATTAGAACAACCGAATTTCAAGGCAAGCACTGGTTGGCTCGATAATTGGAAACGAAGGTATGTACATTCATAAAATAAATGTGCAAGCTGGTACCTAAAGTTATTTTTTTTTCTAAGATCTGGTATATGTCATAAAAGGCGTGTGATGAGAGTAATGATGTAAGCGAAGAAGATTGTATGAAATGGCAACGTGATGTTTTACCTCATTTATTAGAAGGTTATCAAGCACGGGACATATTCAATGCAGACGAGACGGGCTTATTCTTTAAATGTCTTCCAGATAACACCTTAACTTTTAAAAACCAGAAATGCCATGGAGGAAAGTAAACAGAGAGTTACGTTGATGATTGCCGCAAACATGGATGGATCAGAAAAATTGAAATTACTCTTGATATGTAAAAGTAATCAACCCCGCTGTTTTAGAGGTGTTAAATGGTTACCTCTCGACTATAAAGCAAATTCAAAGGCGTGGATGACGGGAGCCTTTTTTGAAGAATGGCTTCTTTACTTAGACAAACAATTTGGAAAAGCCGGAAGAAATATTCTACTTTTTATTGACAACTGCCCAGCCCATCCTAAAGACATCCAACAGAGATGAAAGTTTATCAAACTTGCATTTTTCCCCCCGAATATGACATCAAAATTACAACCATTCGATCAAGGTGTCATAGAAAATTTAAAATGTCATTATCGTCGCAGAATTTTAAAAAATACTATAAAATGCTTTGAAGTAAACAAAAATCTTAACTTTACATTAATGAACTGTGTTGATGAAATAACTAATGCATGGAATATCGATGTTAAGCCTGAGACCATCTCTAATTGTTTTAGAAAAGCCGGCTTCGGTCAATATTCTGAATGGGAGGAAGAAGATGACATTCCTTTGGTTTTTATAAGCGAACGCATAAAAGAAAGGAGTAAGGAAGAAATTCAACTGCAGAATGAATATGAAGCTTGGCAAAATACCAAAGGTACAGAAGGTGTCATCTTTAATGATTTTATGCATGTGGATGACGATATTGTTGCTTCAGAGTTTCCCACAGATGAAGATATTGTGGAGCTATTGCGAAAGTGATATAGAAGATGATTTGCAAGATGATATGCTGCAACCAGTTTCAAACGAGCTAGTTGCAAATTCGTTCAAGATTTTGCGGTCGTATTTAAAAACAAATGAACATACAACCGATTCTCTGTACAATGGTTTAAATAATATTGAAGCTTTTTTTGAAGATCATAATAAAAAATCCTCTCGTCAATTCCAAATAACTGACTTTTTTACTTTAAACGAATGAAAGCTATACATCTATTCATACAATGTTCCTAATTATGTATATATAATTTTAAAATATACACATACAATATTATATAGCAACTATACATAATTTGAAGCATGTACTGTTTTATCAATAAAATTGTTTGCTAACCCTTGAGTTTTATGGATTGTTTATTTTCCATCAGGTTTTATTTTGTTTATGGATTTTTATGTATGCATGTGCATATTATATTTGATAACTCAAAATCTTGATAGCTCGATTTTTTTTGTGGCATGTCATAGTTCGAGTTATCGAAGTTCGACTGTAATTTTTTTTAATTTCGTCTTCAGCGACCAATTTTACAAGCAAATTTAAAGGTTTGGTTATTGGCTAAAAGTCATTAATTGTTTGTGAACTTATACTTTATTCGTTTTTTTTACCTTTTTGTAGTTCTAATTTCCAATTTCGTTAAATATATTTAATACAATATTCTATGTAAGTGAACTAATAGCCTTAAATCCTCAAATTTTGACTGATAAGCTTAACAATTCGAAAGTGTCATATTTAGCTGCCCATAACTGTATCGCATATGGCACTGCACACTTTGCTCCTTCGGACTCACTTTCGCACCAAATTGCATATTTGCAGTTTTGCAATTACTGCGCAGTTTTTTTTAAGTTTACTTTCTACATTTCTCTCCACTTCGCCACCTTGCGCCACTTTGTCGTTTCGTTAGCGGGCTTTGAAAAAAAAAATTGTATGTAAGTAAGCCACCGCAAAAGTGTGTGCGGGCGATGCCACTTGTACAAATATACTGCCCATATGTGTGTGAGGGTGTGTGAGTGTATGTGGTTATGCATTCGCTGTTGTGGCATCACTTTTCTTTTCACTTCTTCTATACATTTTTTCACACAACGCACAATTTCCGTTCACCCTTAAAGAAGCACACACGCACACATAGGCAACTATATGCACATAAAAACCGCAAGAGCTCCTCCTTTTGTGCGCATTTTGCAAATTTTATTTACTTACATACCTAATAAAATGTTCCCAGCATAATTTTATTGCCATCTTTAACTTATTAATGAGCTGGCTATAGCCGTGCATACGTGGCATTTATGCAATATATTTTGTACAGAATTGAGAAAAATATGGCATAGCAAAATATTAAAATTTTTAAAGGAATTGAAGTAATGCCGCATATAAACAAAGAAAAACAAACAGATGTTCTTGTCGTGAAAGCAAATATTATATTTCCTCGGGTATAAAAGGACGAATTTATGGTAGTCGTGGACGGTGGGTATGACCATAATTTCGAGATCGTGACGTGCATTCTTTTTTCACGACAACTTGGTTAAGCCTAGCCTTTTCTTTATACTTTCAAGCCTTTTCTTTATACTTTCAAGCCACCACTCTGAGAAGGTTTGAGTGCTAATCAAAATTTTTCGACTCTTATAAAATTTGATAATTTGAAAGTGCAAATATAATTTTTGGCTCCATTTAAGGTTGTGCAAGAATATTAAATCATGTTCTCTCAGCTCTTCTTAAGATTGAAAACCTTTTTACACAATTCAAAAAGCGTTTAAACTTACTGAATGCGAATTAAAACTATGGAGGTGTAATCGTTTCTTCCGGTCATCAATCCTTAGTGGGACATAGGGCATCAAGAGATGTATTCACAGTAAAAATAAGCCACAAAATACCAGAAAATACTAAAGAAACCATACTGACATTTTTACAAAAGAGTAATTTATCTAGTTACATAACCTCAAATATAGCAAATAAGTCGTTCCTAAACAAAAGAGTCTCGCTTAACAAAAAAAAAAAATCATAAATTAAATTGTACATAAGCATAACACATTTATTTAAAAAAAATCGCACATTCTAAAAACAATTTGTCACGCATTCAAAGTTATTTAAGTGATTCAATAAAAATTTGGTGTTTTATTTTCTTTAAATGGGCATTTTAGTGCGTTTTTATATCCAAAGCTAGACAACACTGCAATAGCGAGAGAGAGATTTGACTGCTGAAAGCAGAAGAACACCAACAACAACTGCACTCGCGGGCAATGCCACCAGATGTTAAAAAAAGTAAAGCTAAATAAAACTGAGTGAATTATTTAAATAATTATTAAAAAATGTATATTTTACAAAATTATAAACATGACATTTTAATTAGAACAACTAGAAAAATGTCATGAAGAAAGAACTAAAACTCCGAGACACAAAATAATCAAAAACAAAAAAAAAATAATAAATCAAGTTACGAAAATGGTAATCTGGCAACACATTATTCTTTCCATCATGTCATGTACTTGTATATTATGCTGTTTGTCAAATTCGTTGCGCAACGGACGAAACGAACCCATTGTGACGGGCCTATTAGGCTCTTATCGTTTTATAAGATTTTTGTTATTTTCTCGAAATTGGACTACGGCAAGAATATTTTGGTTGCTGATATTTTAAAATGATATAAACAACGCTTCCCTCGAAGTTCGATTCATCAGACCAGAGAAGTTCTCATTCTAAATGCTTTTTCCGATTTTTTCTGAAAGCCACGGTTTTTACCGGGCTTTGTATCCTTTTAAACCTGCTTCCAAAAGACTCCTTCGAGCTGTTCGAGCACTAACGGGCTTTCCAATTTCTTCCTACAGGGCAACTACAAGTACAGAAGAGGATTTTTTACACTCCTTGAGAGATTCGCGTATAAGTTTTCTGTCTTCCCGTTAACCAGTGAGGTATTTTCTTACACTTTTTAATTTATTATGGCGGTATTTTTTATTATTATTATTTATAGGAGGTATATACAATATAACCCTAACTTAATTAGAGGCGGTTTTTTATTTCCACAAATCGCTTAATAGCACATTCGACTGCGCACCGCGAAGATCTCACTCTATTGGCAATCTCAACCTGAGACTTCGCTTCCTCCCTTTAAACTTTGATTCTCACTGTATTTTGTATTATTTTTTATTCATTGCATCCCAAAGAAGAGTAATTAACATTAAATGGCGGCAGCTTAGCTACAAGCCAATAATATAGAACAGCTACGTAAGTTATAACTAATATTGCACTTAGAAATATTAAATAATTGACAAATTGATAAAAAAAGCGTTTACTGTAAAAAATTTCGAATTATATGGCAAGAATTAAGTAGAGCTGCTTTCTGCATATCAAAAATCAGAGATTCCAGGAGCTGAAGTGTTTTGACGTTGTCCGCTAAATTTTGCTGCACTAATCCATACGCTGAGATGACAATTGGCAGGATGTACACCTCCCTTAACTTCCATTGGCGTTTGACATCAATCCCTCAGACAAAATATTTTGATATTATTTCTGCATAGGTTTTTGGCATGTTCTTGTTCAGAGGAACAGCAACCAGTTGTTTGAGATTTTGCTGTATTTATTATTATTATTATTTTGCTGTAAATTTCAGTGACGCTTACCAAACACACAAAAGCAGTCAATTTAAGCACTTTCTCGTATTTAACGGGTTTTTTGCTCTCTACCTCATCACGAAATCTCATCTAAAAAAACCTTTTCTCACTAACCTTAGGATGTGGTTTAAGTGTAAACCCGAGAAAAACTGAACTGATGCTATTCACCAGGAAAACCAAGGTACCAAACTTTAATCTCCCAAAACTAAACGGCGTCAGTCTCACGTTAACCCAACAGGCAAAATACCTAGGTGTTATCCTAGACCCCAAACTCAGCTGGAAGTCCCACGTAGAGTACAGGGTAAAGAAAGCGAATATAGCACTTTACACGTGTAAGAGAATGTTGGGTAAAAAATGGGGTCTCCAACCAAAACTATCCAATTGGTCCTACACAGCCATTGTAAGGCCAATACTAACATATGCGGCACTAGTTTGGTGGCCTGCAACAGAAAAGAACTACAACAAAACTAAGCTGAACAAGATACAAAGAGCTGCGTGTATCTTAACTATAGGAGCGCTTAGCACCAGTCCTACTGAAGCGCTCAATATACTAACCCATCTGCTACCATTAGATTTACACATTAAAACAATAGCTACTTGCAGCGCGGTGAGACTCAGAGACATAGGAAGCTGGACAACAAGGCCGTACGGTCACAGTAAGATCCTCCTACAGGGACCCTCGCTGCTCAAAAACAGATCAGACTACACAGTCCCCGACCTTAACTTCAAGAAAGGCTTTACGGTATGTTTTCCACCGAGAGCCGAATGGAGCAAAGGGAAGGTGATTGGAAGATACGATATCGAAATCCATACTGATGGTTCCAAGATGAACTGTGGTGTGGGAGCTGGCTTCCATTCGGCGCCACTCAACCTATCTCAGTCAATTCGTCTTCCTGACTATGCCAGCGTGTTCCAGGCAGAACTTTTAGCGATCAGAGAAGCATGTAAATCACTAAAGCTCTATAAGGAAGTTGGTGCAAGAGTAGCTATCTTCTCAGACAGTCAAGCAGCTATAAAGGCCTTATACTCTAACTCCATTTCATCCAAATTGGTCTTACAGTGTAGAGAAGAGCTGGAATTGCTTAGTCATTGGCTTGAAATCACGCTAATATGGGTTCCCGGTCATAGGAACAGACGGGGTAATGAGCTAGTAACAAAAGGTTCGGCACTAGACTTAGCAGAGGCGGTGGCAATCTCCACCCCACTGAACACATTAAAAGCATCCATAGCTTCACACTATCTTGCTTTAGCCGAAAGAAGATGGAAGCAAATAACTACATGTATTACAACAAAAAACACATGGCCGTCATACCAAATCCAAAGGACGAATAACCTGTTAGAATTTTCTCGGCAAAACATCTCACGCATCACTGCAACCTTCACAAGTCATTGGAAAGTAGGGGAGCATGCAGCCAGACTCAACCTCCCCTTCAATCCCATCTGCAGAAGCTGTCAAGCGGAAGAGGCGAAGGAAAGTCCTTTCGACTATTTATGTAATTGTCCGGGGCTAGCTAGGGCACGACTCCGCTCCTTCGGGAAGCCTTTCTTACAGCAAATTCAGGAGATCTCAGGCATCGAGATAAAGGATCTGCTTTTATACTTGGACTTCACTAAATAGATCTGACTTGGCAAAAAACAAAAAAAAAAAAAGACATCATCACACGAAACAGTGGTGGACACTAATTAGAAGTATTTCAGTGGAAATATTCAACCACTTCAACAACAACAACAACCTTAGGATGAAGCAGGGCCATGCTGAGCGTACGTGCCTTTCTTCTGGCCGTATCAGAGCGAAATGTCTACTACTTCTTGGCACCGCATACGAGGAGCAGGTGTGTTGGAGTTTCTGAAGATTATTCATAGAAAGGAGTCGGAGTGGGTGAACCATATTCCGAGTCTGTGCAGATGGGAACGTAAGACATCGTATTTACATATTTCCGTAAGTAAGTATTTATGTACTCGCATATTTATATACAAATGAGTATTTTTTAATAATTTCCATACTTACTGAATATTTTCGCAGCTGAATGTCATTCGTAACTTTGACAGCTACTAAAATATAAAAATTGGAGAAACTAGCATTGCTATCTGAAGACCCTATACAACTATGTGCGACTGTAATATTTCACTAAAAGCATGCGCTGGGTATATGAAGTCTATTTACGCCCGAGCTTTGAGGTTTTTTATTATTTTTTTACGTTTTTTATTACCTTTCTTTCTTTTACTTTGTTGTGCATTAAGAGCGCTTTTTTATGTCTTGAACTCTGTGTGACAAGGTACTCGTATTTAAGTAAATGATTAAGCACAGCGAGTGCAACAACAGTAACTGAAGTAAAAGGTAGGGAAGGGAATAGCAGCGTTTGAAAGCGCAGCAACTTCTGCTACTAATGCTCGTTGTTTTTAAGTAAACTTGCATCTGCCTTTATGCTTAGTAAATCTAAACAAATCTATCTATGGTATTTTCGATTCGAAAATTGGACCGAGTCCGTTCCAAGGAAAGCATCCTCATAACATAATATTCTCGTCGCCGTTTTAAACCGCCTTTTTTATGAATTTTATGTGGATTTCTTTATTCGCTTGATTTGACCCCTTTTGGTTATTCTAAAGCCCCCGTTTCGAAACTATCAAAGAGTTTCAAGCTAAATTGCTGTTTAAACTGAAAGTCATCTTGGAGGGAGGGAGATTTTGAAAACAAAAAAAAAACTGAAAAGTGACTTTTTTCGAAGGAGGACTATTTTAACCATCAGCTGGATACCCTTTTTATAACCTTCGGTTGGGCACTCCGGTCTAGACTTATTTCGTCCTGTTCGAGGATTCTTTTTAAAAGACTATATCCATAAATCGATAGAAAATTATTGGAGGTTGAATTAGTTTTAAAGGTGACACACAGATGGCGCTATTTACCACTTTATCGCGTTGGCAATACTGAATATATATTCATGACAAAGCCTCATCCCTAGGCTTTGTTTATCAGTATCTGTCATTTCGCTGAAGTATAAACAACGCAGTGTTTTCGTGCTCCGAGTATGTCAACTTTCGTGCCGTCGAAACGCAATTTGCGGGAAGCTTTGCTTTTCTGCTTCAATTTGAAAAAAAATACAGCCCAAGCCCGTGAATTGCTGCAGGAGGCCTACCCAGACCATACTCCGTCGATTTCAACATGTGAGTACTGGTTTCGACGATTCAAAAGTGGTGATTTTCACACCGAAGACAAGGAGCGTCTTGGCCACCCCAAAAAGTTCGAGGACGCGGAATTGGGGGAATTGGTAAACGAGGACTCGTGCCAAACCCAAGAAGAGCTTGCTGAATCATTGGGCGTTGATAAATCAACCGTTTGCAAGCGTCTAAAAGCGATGGGAATGATCCAAAAGCAAGGACATTGGGTCCCGTACGAGTTGAAGCTGCGCGACGTCGAACGGCGATTTTTTACGTGCGAATTGCTGATCGAGCGACAAAATCGGAAGGGTTTTTTGCATCGGGTGGTGACTGGCGACGAAAAATGGATCCACTACGATAACCCAAAACGCAAAAAATCATGGGGTTTGCCCGGCCACGCATCAACGTCGACGGCCAAGCAGAATATTCACGGCAAGAAAACCATGCTCTGCATTTGGTGGGATCAAGTCGGCGTCGTATATTTTGAGCTGCTCCAACCGGGCGAAACAATCACGGGGGATCGTTACCGGTTGCAATTGATGCGTTTAAGCCGGGCATTGAAAGAAAAACGGCCGGAAACGGTAAAAAGGCACGACAAGGTTATTTTGCAACATGACAACGCTCGGCCGCATGTTGCTCAACCTGTCAAAAAATACCTTGGAACGCTTGGCTGGGAAGTGTTACCCCACCCGCCGTATAGTCCAGACATAGCTCCCTCCGATTATCATTTGTTCCGGCATATGAGTCTCGATTTGGCGGACCAGCGGTTCTCCTCGTACGAGGCTACCAAAATATGGGTTGAGGCATGGATAGCCAAGCAGCGGCCAGAATTTTGGAGAAACGGCATCCGAAAATTGCCCGAAAGAAGGGCGAAAGTTGTAGCTAGCGATGGCCAATACTTCGAATAAAATATTTTGTACCGTTTTTTCACAATAAAGCTCCAAATCTTCGAAAAAACCCTTTAAAACTAATTCAACCTCCCATAAATATTAGGAAGCTACCTGCAAGCTCAAGTCGTTAGCTATAATAGAAATATTTTAAATTCACGCCAGTCGAAAAAAATCTTGCCCAACGGATTGTTAAAAGGAACAAAATTCAAATGGAGGAATAAATGAAGACCGTAGATGCCTTCGGAGAGAAGAAATAATAGTAACAGCGCACAGACAAAGACACATTGATCGATGCTACGCAGCTTCAAGTCATTGTTTTTTTTTTCTAATCCCAAGAAAAACAATATCAACACAATGCAACTGACAGCTGCGCCTGCAAAATAACCACATCAAGTAAAAACGCATTTATTTGCTCATATAAAACAAGAAGACCGTATAAAAGGTAGAGAATTACTTTGGCTTTGTGTGCAGCAAAACACTTTTTTATGTACAACCTAACTTGGAGTACACCTGTCGCGGCTGGCAGGATTTCATTGCCTCATTACAGTCTTCTGAAAACAGGCACGCACAATTTTGTTGATATGAAGAATTTTCATTACTTCAACCTGAAGTGTGCTTGTGCTGGTAGCAACACTAAAGTTTGTTAATAAGTTTCTAAACAAGTTAAAAGCTTACGAGCAGTCATCTAACGCAACCATCTCATCTCACCAAGGCATCAGGCAGCCCTTTGTTTTCTTATAAACACTGAACGCGTATCATTTGCAGTTGTTGTTTAGTGGCTCTCAATGCTGAGTAGAGCCATTGAGTAGCACTTATTTTCATCGTATTTTTCGTGGAAGACATCTTATTACGCGTCGCTTAAGGGAATATGACAATTAGCTGCATGCCCCGCATAGGTAGCGATTGCCTTGGACTTTGCAAGTGAATTTCGTCGCTGGAATGAGTGAATGAGAAAAATTAGAACTTTTCTGCGTAAAACGACAAAAACGAGGTGGTAAACTGTTGAATATGAAATGCATTCGATTGTAGGTGGTTTTTTGGACTACTCGAGGGCTATTGTCTAGCGCTTTTGCATGAAATTTCTGTGTTCCTTCCACCTTTGAAAGGAAATGCAAATCAAATAGAAATCAGTTTGCAAAAATCCGCTAGCTCGCCATACTAATTCTAAAAGAAATAAACTTAGGCTTCAACGGACTCAAATATTTTTCCTTTTAAGTTAGAATTGAGTGCCATTGCAGATTGCACAGTCATCTGTACAGGATTGGTATACGGCCCACTGACTCCTGCCGTTTCTGCGACTAATTCGCGGTGACCCTGATACACCTTCTCCTTGATTGTAGCGCTATAGCGCGGAGAAGGTTGAGTAATCTTGGCCAATTGCAGCCAAAAGATAGGCACATACGCTCAGCTCTACCCAGTTTTATCTTAAGTTAAATAAGTGAACGGGGTCTGGATGAGGTACTGTGATGAGAAGAGGGCACAACAGACCATGAGGGGGAAGTGCAAACCTTAAATCAAATCTAATCTACCCTCTAAGGATATTCTACACTTTAGCGAGTTGGACGCAGAAATAAAGGTCCTACCCGTAAATACTCACCGAGTGATAAGTTCCATTCATCATAAAACCGTTGTTGTTGTTGTTGTGGTTGCTGTTGTTGTAACAGTTTACAAAACCCTGCCAATTGCAGTGAGGCCATCGGTCGTACATCTCATCTAAGTTCAGAAAACAAACTGTTTCGACAGGATGGGTACAGAGGGTAAAGGGTATTAGATGAGTGAATTTATGGGACCAAAAAAAAAAAAAAAAAAAAAAAAATGGGACCATGTGGAGAGGGGGCTAGTGTTGTGCAGTGTGTAGTGGTGGCTTCACACGTCGGCATTTCTGGGTCAATTTTGGATAAGTAGGAAGTGTAACCTACGAGGACAAAACGAAGTACCTCCTGTCTTCAAACAAACAGTCGGCGCACTCGCGTATCGGCACCCACGTCACTGTTGACAGTTATAATTTCGAGGTTGTAAAAGACTTCGTGTATTTAGGAACCAGCATTAACACCGAAAACAATGTCAGCCTTGAAATCCAACGTAGAATCTCTCTTGCCAACAAGTGCTACTTTGGACTAAGTAGGCAACTGAGCAGTAAAGTCCTCTCTCGACGAACAAAACTAACACTCTACAAGACTCTCATCATGCTCGTCCTAACGTATGGCGCAGAAGCGTAGACGATGACAACATCCGATGAAGCGACGCTTGGAGTGTTCGAGAGAAAGATTCTGCGTAAGAGTTTTGGACCTTTGCACGTTGGCAACGGCGAATATCGCAGGCGATGGAACGACGAGCTGTATGAGCTTTACGACGACATAGACATAGCGCAGCGAATAAAGATCCAGCGGCTACGTTGGCTGGGTCATGTCGTCCGAATGGATACAAACGCTCCGGCTTTGAAAGTATTCGATGCGGTACCAGCTGGTGGTAGTAGAGGAAGAGGAAGGCCTCCTCTGCGTTGGAAAGATCAGGTGGAGAAAGACTTGGCTTCACTTGGTGTGTCCAACTGGCGCCGGTTACCACGAGAAAGAAACGACTGGCGGGCTTTGTTAAACTCGGTCAAAATCGCCAAAGCGGTTATAGCGCCAATTAAGAAGAAAGAAGAAGGAAGTGTAACCTTCTACAATATCAAGAACTTAATTGTGCGAAAGTAGCGCGAGTCTCACGAGGCAGTCGAAGCTCTTCGCCTGTATTGGGTGGTTGTTGGAGTCCAATGACGGTTTTTGGGAGCGGAGTTCATAAGAGGGGTGACGGACTCCCGTTTATGACCAGTCTGTATACTGCGGAGTCCAGTAGTTGCTGTGTTTAGTTCTGGATCCTATCAGTCATATCATGGAGAGCACCTTTCTGTCGATTTGATCTCGCAATATCACTGACGAGTGTCGATCACACAGGTATGTGTCCAATACCTTAGGTAAATCCAGCTCTACTAGGACTGTTCTCTTACAGGGCGGTTCTGTTTAATTTCAAAGCTTATTTGCGTGTTGAGGGAACTAAATGCTGTGGTGGTATTGTGCTTTTTACAGAAACAACTTTCATGCATGGCCGCGGTCAGATGTCTTGTGAAGATCGGGAGTAGATGAACCCCAACTGTTTTCACTACTAGATAGTGGGACTATTCTTCCTGCTTTCCAATTTTCGAGGATTACAAGAAGGGTCATAAGCAAATAGAAGACCTTAGTGAGATATATTAATCTAGTTGGATCTATGTTTCGCAACATCAACATGTTGAGTCTTACCAATGACTTTATAAGCTTTTGCCTTCTTGATAGTCTTCTGAACTTCCGCGCTGGTGAAAGCAAGGGGTGCATTATTGTTTTGTAGGTTGTGCAGCCTGCTTGTGGTGCGAGGCTTGGTTCTGCCCAGAGCTTTGCTTGAGTCTACCATAACTAGCCATTACTAATTCTATCAGTTCACAAAAAAAAATGTTTTCTTAAATTCTTTATTGACGTGAAAACGTCTTATAATTCGATTTAGCAGGCTGCACGCACGAAAAAATGTGTCGTTACCTTGCTTGAACAGCATGTTATGTTATGTTATGTTATGTTATGTTATGTTATGATATGTTATGTTATGTTATGTTATGATATGTTATGTTATGTTACGTTATGTTATGTTATGTTATGTTATGTTATGTTATGTTATGTTATGTTATGTTATGTTATGTTATGTTATGTTATGTTATGTTATGTTATGTTATGTTATGTTATGTTATGTTATGTTATGTTATGTTATGTTATGTTATGTTATGTTATGTTATGTTATGTTATGTTATGTTATGTTATGTTATGTTATGTTATGTTATGTTATGTTATGTTATGTTATGTTATGTTATGTTATGTTATGTTATGTTATGTTATGTTATGTTATGTTATGTTATGTTATGTTATGTTATGTTATGTTATGTTATGTTATGTTATGTTATGTTATGTTATGTTATGTTATGTTATGTTATGTTATGTTATGTTATGTTATGTTATGTTATGTTATGTTATGTTATGTTATGTTATGTTATGTTATGTTATGTTATGTTATGTTATGTTATGTTATGTTATGTTATGTTATGTTATGTTATGTTATGTTATGTTATGTTATGTTATGTTATGTTATGTTATGTTATGTTATGTTATGTTATGTTATGTTATGTTATGTTATGTTATGTTATGTTATGTTATGTTATGTTATGTTATGTTATGTTATGTTATGTTATGTTATGTTATGTTATGTTATGTTATGTTATGTTATGTTATGTTATGTTATGTTATGTTATGTTATGTTATGTTATGTTATGTTATGTTACGTTAAAGTATATTATGTTATGTTAATGTTACCTCATTCTCTATATCTTTAAAAATGCAACTCTTTTGAAAAATGCAACCATTCAATCAGTATTTTCTTATGACGTTATCACGTTAAACTATCGTCAGTAAACCGACTTTACAGACAACCTCTTTTTTTTTTAAAAGCTTTCTTTTTATATAGAATTAACGATGCGAGGCCTATATAGCTTTGCAAAACTTAGAATACTAAGTGCATACATATTCACACATGCAAGCCAACACTACCTACACATATAAAAACCCAACGAAGTGCCAAGCAGGGGTTGATAGTTCATCCGTCCTCCTTCTCAAAGATATTCAAGTATATTTACCGCGCGCAAGCAAGTGGAAATCACAAACTGCCCACTTCACAACGCAGACACTCTGAATCAACCGACCGATAAACTGGACTGCCGACTTTTTGCCACAGTGTGTCGTGTTATGCCTAGTAAATGTTCCCATGAAGTAAATCAATTACATGGAATTTTGTAGCTCTTAGCACCCAACCAGGCTGACTGTGGCATAACGGCTAATTAAATGGATACAGCTTTAAAACTTCAAACTCATAGTTGGCAGTGCTTGCTGGCTGAGTATGGAGTCTTCAGCATAAAAAATTCTTAAGTGGTAAATGAAAGTTGGAGAATAAATGAGAATGAAAGATTCAGCGAAAAACTTTAGCAATATTGTTTCAAGTCGAGGCATGGGTAAGATTCGTCAGAAGCTATTGGAAAATAATATTCAGTGCAGAGAGAAGGGTGAAAATATGAACTACAATATATACGTAATGTAAATACATATGTACATTACGATGTAGTATTTACATTTTTTTTTTTTTTTTGAAATGGCATAGTAATTAAATGTTGCCTTTATAAGAGTTGATAAAAATCACAAAACATTACCTTCTTAGGATGACGAATTGAGATCAAATAAATAAATAATTGGCGCGTACACTTCTGTTCGGTGTTTGGTCAAGCTCGTCCTTTTATTTCTGGTGTGCGTCTTGATGTTGGAGGGATCAACAGTTGTAAGCCGACTCCGAGCAAATGGTTTTTATGAGAAGTTTTTTCCATGGCAGGAATACACTCGGAATTTTGCTATTGCCTGCCAGGGAGCGACCGTTATTAGAAAAATCTGTTTATATTATTTGATGTTCATGCAGGGATATTAAAAATTGCAAGCTGTATTTTCGCGGTCGCCGTAGCCGAATGGGTTAGTGCGTGACTACCATTCGGAATTCACAGAGAGAACGTAGGTTCGAATCTCGGTGAAACATCAAAATGAAGAAAACGTTTTGACGTGATAACGTCTTATAATTCGATTTAGCCGGCTGCACTCACGAAAAAATGTGTCGTTACCTTGCTCATTAGTGTTACCTTGCTCAATTGTCGTTACCTTGCTCATTGCCGTTACCTTGAATGAACTGCAAGCGAAAGCGCGGATCGAACGACAAAGCAAACAAAGCAAACGAACGGCAACGTTCGACATCTTGCTCTCTCCTATTTAAGTGAGCGTATATATGTATGTATATGCGCATATTTACATATATAAATTCACGTATTTGCATTTGCATATGCCTTCTTATTGATTATTATTAATTTGATTTACTTGAAGAATTCAAAATAAAACCAAATTTGTTAATAATACCTGTTGTTTTAATGTTATTATTATTAATTTTTTTATTATATATGAAGGAAAAAATGTATGGTAATATATACCATACCTTATAAGATATGTTGTATACTAATATATGTACATATATGAACATGCATATACATATACAATTTCGCGCAATTTTCAAAAAGAACAAATCTATATGTAAAGATGCATACAAGTCATATGGACATATCAAATATACGAATCTATTCCGTGCGCAGGCACATGTAAGCTAATGTGCTTGAACTGCAAGCGAGAGCGCGGAACGAACGACAAAGAGCACAATCGGCCCCCGCGTTCGGCAACGTTCGACATCTGGCTCTGTCCTACTTGAGTGAGCATTTATATGTATGTATATGCGCATTTGTATATAAATTCACGTACTTGTATTTGCATATGCCTTCTTCCTGTGTGCATGGTAATGAACCATTTCTCTGTTGAGAATAGGACGATGATAGAAAAAGTAGGAAATGAAAGGGAGTGTTTCGAGTGTTAAGTGTCTTGAAAAAGGCAAATCGATGATGGTGCCCCTTAGTGTTGTTGACTTATTAACGTCTGATGCACAATCGAAATTGATGAAATCTTTCATGAATTTGATAAATGTTTCGTCATTTTGCATGTTTGTGTAAATGCAACTTGACCTATTCCATTTACCTCCTCCTCTATATCCATACAAAATATCTATCAAACAAATAAAATTAAAATTTTGCTTTGAAAATTGCAACCATTCCATCAATATTTTCTTATGACGTTATCACGTTAAACTATCGTCAGTAAACCGACTTTACAGACAACCTCTTTTTTTTCTAATAGCGGTCGCCCCTCTGCATGCAATGGAAAACCTCCGAGTGTATTTCTGCCATGAAAAAGCTCCTCATAAATAATCTGCCGTTCGGAGTCGGCTTAAAAGTGTAGGTTCCTCCATTTGTGGAACAACATCAAGACGCACGCCACAAATAGGAGAAGGAGCTCGGCCAAACACCCAAAAAGGGTGTACGCGCCAATTATATATATGTATATAGTTATATATTTTCGTAACTAGTTTTCAACTGCAGTATCAAAGTCAAATATGATAATAATTCGAGTTAGTCATGCTCCGGGAGAGAAGCTGTGGAGATGGCAAAGGCTGTTGGTCTGGGTGCAATAACTGTCAGAACTATTAGAGATCGAAACGGGGATAAAATAAGGACGCTTCAAAGCCTGCAACATCATTAGATGCTAAAACGATGACTCGTTCAAGAAGTGCTTTGATGTTCAAAATGGAGTCCTTGCTTTCTATTTGGATTAAAAATCCAGTAATTGCGCAGAGAATACCATTAAGTAAAATGGTAATTCAGACGAAAGAAAAAAGCTTATTTGATGGCATAAAAAGTAAAGCAGTATACAACGATAATGCTAATGGTACACAGTAAAAATTTTAGTTTAATGTTAATACCAATTTGGTGTTTATATATAACAATTCCAGAAAGTATAGGATTAAAACCATTCCGGTTTCAGAAAAGATAGAGAGAAGTTAATTAAAATATTCTCTTTAAAAAACCAAGAATGAGACTAAAATATATACTTTTAAGGGTTTAAAAATAAAGCTAAAATGGTTTTGACTTTATCCGAGAATTTAAATAAATTTAATAATAATTAGAATTAAAGTTAATCCAAAATTGAATTAAATGTAGAAGTTTCTTGGAATTGAAAGTAAACCCTTGAATGATATTTTAATTCCAAAAAGGAATTGAATCCAAACCAAAATTGTAGTGGATTTAGTACATAGTTGACGAATCCTCAAAACAAAAAACAAAATAAATTTTTTAATTAAAAATTTACGTTTTATTTAAAATGACATAAATTTATATACATAAGTGAAATAATAATACATATTTAAATTTTATTCTATAATTTCACAAGGCATTACTAAAAACATTTTTGAATCTATAACGTACGCTTCAAATGGTCTTACATTTTTAAGGCTATTAAATTTAATTAGTTCTGAAAGATCTGTTGAAATAATTTCATAATACTGCAAAATGGAATTAAATTCCTTAGTGACAA
Source organism: Anastrepha obliqua (assembly GCF_027943255.1). NCBI lineage: Eukaryota > Metazoa > Arthropoda > Insecta > Diptera > Tephritidae > Anastrepha > Anastrepha obliqua. The sequence continues at coordinate 159,719,850 of NC_072892.1, read as the reverse complement.
AAATTTCTAAACTTAAGTAAATTTCGTTATCGACAAAATATATATTTTTTATTTTTCCAAATGTAAGAAGGCCATTTTCTTTTCTTAAATATAACGTAAATTCTGACTTATAACAATATCCATATGTACATTCGAATTTTTTTATTTTAAACACGTGAGGCATTTTATTACTAGTACATGTCTTAGACAAATAATGCTGGACACTTAAACCTAAATCTTCAAAACTTAAACTACGTAATTTATCAAAAAGAAATTTCTTACTTTTATCGTCTATTTTGTAAATAAATTTGGCAATAAATCCCAAAAAGTTAGCCAAAGTTACATCAAACTGTATATTAAATACGTAAAATGCTTTAAAATACAAGTCAAAAACTTGCCTAAATTTATAATGCTCGGGAACTGCTATCTTCTTACCATCAATTGTTATAAAATATTGGCAAATTGTGGCTTTGTCTTGTCCAACTGCAACGATTGTGGGCTAACCAGACGTTATTTTATATTCTTCTAATGGTGTGTTAAGCTGTAAAAACAAATTTTTTTATTTATGCCCATTAAGAACAAAAAATTTATAGTAAATTACGTTTTCAAAAGAAATAAAACTGTCGACAGATTTTTGGAATTTTGCTTTTTTTTGTTCGCGTCCACTGGCAGTGGATGGCAGCAACTTTAAGAAAATCAAATAAAGTATTCCTTCAGACGTCCATTCTGTACAGTTTCCCAAATTAGAACCACCACTCGCAGCAATAAAAATTTGTTCCACACTGCTTTCATATTTCCCACAGTTCTCTAAAAACCTATTTGAAATTGCCTCCCCATACCGAAGATTAAAATCAAAATCAATCTAGAATAAATTATTATTACTATTTAAATGTAGGTGATATAATTGTTTATGCATTACCAGTGACGATTCATATACAAATATTAGGAAATTTTCCAAAACATTGCACGCAGTTGCGATAAATTTTTGTCTCGATTTTAACGTTTCTCGCAATTTCTGCTGCACCAAATTCAGTTCGTCTTTAACTACGCAGTTTTGAAAAAAACGAAGATCTTCTTCAGAAATTACCTCGCTATCATCGCTTTCCTTGTTGACCTCGGACAGTTTACGTTTTTTGGAACTACAGCCACCGAGTTTTGTAAGTTTAGTTTTTATATTTTTTAGTTTTGCAACTAAATAACCTGAATTGTTCTCTGGATTAAAGAACAAATCCTAAAATGATTTTGGAGTTTAATTAAAATCAGATGGTATTTTTACGTATTAGCACAATTACACAATACTTACAATTCCTCCAAACTTGCTATTGGTAATCTTATAAGCAGGAAAAAAACGTATTATTGACTCGGCTAGTGCAATTTTTTCTTCACGCTTGGGGTGATTTCCACAACGCTGGCGGAAAAAGTTCGTAGACTCACGCACTAAGGTACGTTGGGAACTATCACTCAAAGTGTTAGTGTTTTTGTATTCCTCAAAAATACTAGAGAAATCTTACACTTTATTTGCTACTTACCTTATGATTTAAGCTTGAAACAGCTGATGCTTCTTTCCTTGGCGAATTTTCATTTATTTCCAATAAAAAACAGCTACAGCCTTTATATTGGCGAATAATATCTTGGAAATCATCAAAAAAAATTCAGCTCCGTCGCGGTCTCTAAATGCTAGTGCATACTCAGTATCAATATTTAATTGTTATACAACTGCCAAAAAACACCATTAAATTTTATAAAATCTCAACAATTGTTTCGATTACTTACTTGATGCAATTGTTTTATCCACCGAGAACTCCTCACTTTCAGGATTGATTATTTTGAGGAAATGCACTTCCGCGTGGTATTTCACTTTTAAAAACATGCTTCTAGAATAGTGGAAAAAATGACACTGAGAGTGAGTGAGTGACAGAGAGTGAGAGAATTTTTTAATACTTTTTTGGTTTTACTTTTAAACCAATAAAGATTAAAGGTTCGAGATTAAAGGTTCGAGCAAATCTGCACAGCGTTGCTCTTAAAGACGAGGCAGCTAGCGCTAATATAATTGCTGCACAACCCTACCCGACAGAGTTAAAAATATAAATTCATGAAGGTGGCTATGATCCGAAACAAGCCTTTACTGTTGACGAGACTGGATTTTTTTGGAAGCGTCTACCCAACAGAACCTTCATATCTACAAGAGAAAAATCTGCGCCAGGATTTAAAGTTAGCAAGGATATCCTGACTTTTCTTCTAGGTGGTAATGTAAATGGTGATTTCATATTTAATCAATCAGAAAATGCTAGAGCTATGAAACTTAAACTTCAAGGCTTTGGGCCTAGTAGACAATGCTCCTGTCAGAAAACGTGAAATTTGTATTTTTGCCGCCTAATATGACAGCAGTTATTCAGCCGATGGATCAGGGAGTAATATCGAATTTTGAAAGGTTTTTCCCTTCGACGAACATTTAAACTTTTTTTAAGTGAAACTGACAAGATAAGCCTACCATGCTAGAGTTTTGGAAAAAGTTCAATACTATGAAAGCCAGAGAAATTATTTCCGATTTGTAAGCGGAGGTTAAACCATCTTGCACGAATGGTGTTTGGCGCAAAATATGGTCTGAATGTGTTTACCGAATATGCGCTGCAGAAGTTGATGGTACACCAGCTGTTCCTCATGAAATTTTTAATTTAGCAGAGAGTCTAATTTTGAAGGTGTGGAGGAGACTGGCATAAATGAATTGCTAACCTCACACAATCAAGAATTCTCTATTGCAACTGGAATTTCAATTTGCTAATGAAGACGATGAAATTTCCAAAAAACAAAACTTAACCTCCAAACAAATTTCCAAAGCGGTGTGTGTGATTGACGATGCTATGGAGATTTAAAAAAAAACGATCCTGGCAGGCGGTAGCTACGAATATGCTCATGTCACACTTTGATTGTCTGCTACTTGAAAGTACCTGGTTACTGCGTTCTCAGAATAACTGCCGGGAAATTTGTAAGAAATTCTAAACTTCTCGCTGTTAGATACAACTCGCTGATACATACACTGATTTCAAAAAAAAGTCGGTTTACTGACGATAGTTTAACGTGATAACGTCATAAGAAAATACTGATTGAATGGTTGCATTTTTCAAAAGAAAATTTTAATTTTATTTGTTTGATAGATATTTTGTATGGATATAGAGAATGAGTTAACATTAACATAACATAATATACTTTAACATAACATAACATAACATAACATAACATAACATAACATAACATAACATAACATAACACAACATAACACAACATAACACAACATAACTTAACATAACATAACATAACATAACATAACATAACATAACATAACATAACATAACATAACATAACATAACATAACATAACATAACATAACATAACATAACATAACATAACATAACATAACATAACATAACATAACATAACATAACATAACATAACATAACATAACATAACATAACATAACATAACATAACATAACATAACATAACATAACATAACATAACATAACATAACATAACATAACATAACATAACATAACATAACATAACATAACATAACATAACATATATTAACATAATATAACATAACATAACATAACATAACATATCATAACATAACGTAACATAACATAACATATCATAACATAACATAACATGCTGTTCAAGCAAGGTAACGACGCATTTTTTGGTGCGTGCAGCCGGCTACATAGAATTATAAGACGTTATCACGTCAAAAAATAATATTATAATAACATTAAAACAACAGGTATTATTAACAAACTTGGTTTTATTTTAAATTCTTCAAGTAAATCAAATGAATAATAATCAATAAGAAGGCATATGCAAATACAAATACGTGAATTTATATATGTACATACGCGCATATACATACATATATACGTAAGAGAGAGCAAGATGTCGAACGTTGCCGTTCGTTTGCTTTGTCGTTCGTTCCGCGCTTTCGCTTGCAGTTCATTCAATGCAATGAGCAAGGTAACGACAAATGAGCAAGGTAACGGCAATGAGCAAGGTAACGACATATGAGCAAGGTAACACTAATGAGCAAGGTAACCACACATTTTTTCGAGCGTGCAGCCTGTTAAATCGAATTATAAGACGGTATCACGTCAAAAGATGTTTTTATTTTGTTGTTGTAACACTTTACTAGACCCTACCGGTGCAGTGTAGTCTCCGATCATCATTGACCAAATCATCTAACGATAGGACCAGTTGGTGATTCCTCGCAGTGAGAAAGCGATAAAGACTGGCGAGATAAGCGTTCACTTTGGAACACAAGTCATCACTGTCATTGCCAGACGCCATTATCGAACAATCGTCATCAGTTAGACCAGTGAGACACCCCCTGGAGCTTGGGGGAGAAGTTGAAAAGCAAGGGTGAAAGGATAGTTCACGGACCACCTCTACAGTCCCGGCGGGAGGATCGACTGTAGAATATCATCTAGTAGCGTGGAAAGGCAGACTGTGTCGAAAGCCTTCTTCAGGTTCAGCGGTACTAGGACAACTGGTTAAGCCCACAGTTTATCTGGGTGTTTATGGCGAAAATACCTGGATGCATAGCCCTCAGTATAATTGCCACGAAATCTGTAGTTTTGGTAGAGGTCTGTCTGATTTAAAAAACTTTCCGAGCAGCAGAAAAATTACCTCTAGCAATTGAAAAATAGTACCTACATTGAAATAATTTCTCAACATAATTTTTTTAGAAATCTTTAATTCTTACACTATATTAGTTCCAAATTTAAAAGACACATTTTACAAAATGTAACAATCAACATAGAAAAAAATCTATGTGAATATTTCAAGCTTTCTTTCGCTTCTTCTGCGCCGGTAATCCACTATCGAATTCCGAGGTGGTGAGTGCTCGGGACGCTGGCAGCATTTTCACTAATTTATTGCTGTTGCGCACTTCATTGGTTACAGTGGTGGCAAAGCGACGCTTCTTGGCGCGTTTCTCCAATTTAATTTTTTCAGGATCCCTAAGAGGGGATTAATAATTATTAATTATAATTTATTTGAGAAAAATATTAAAAAATATATACGATTTATTATGGTTTTAGGAAATTTCAAAGAGCAGTTTTGAAAAAATTTTAAATATAAAAAAAAATAAACTAATAATTTTTTTTTATCTAAGAAAACGAAGAAAACATATTTTACCTCTCTGTGTAGGTCAATCGATTTGTGGGCGGCGGTGGTTTGGGTTCCGAATGCTTTTTGGTGAATGTTTTGGGCTGATCCTTTAAACCGAAGCTCTTCGCAAAGTGTCCCATATGTGCGTTTTTGATATTAAATATGGGTTTTAATTCTTTTGGGAAGGTAGAGTAGAACTTGGTCCAGGAAACAAAAGCTGAATGAATAAGTAAATTTTATTTAAAGTAAATATTTTTTTAGGTAATTGTTTTTAGGTTATTTACTTGTTAATTTAACACAAATCTAAATAGGTTTATATACTTAGTCCTGCCATAAGTTCTGTTACAAAGTAAATCCGTTAAAGGAAATGAAATTATACTATAGTATACTATTATAATCCTTTTTTTTAATTGAGTTAGTTTAAATATGAAAAAAAAAATTTTAATTTTCATTCGAAAAGTTCACCATATCCTTTTACACAAGCTTTCCAATGATTAGGCCATTCAGCTATTGCCCCACACGCGGTTTACATGGATATTGACGTCACTGCTCGAACCAATGATTGTTTGAGACTATCGAAATTTCTATGAGGTCTTCGACAGGTCATGTTCTCCAATTCTGACCACAAGCTCTAGTCCAATGTATTCAGATCTGGACTGGCAGACCACCAGTGTTGTTGTTGTTGTTGTAGCAGCATAAACATTCACCATGCATATGCGAGGCAATGCTGCGGAAGTGACAGTCCTTGGCCGGATATAAATCCGGATCGTTCCGATTACGTAAAACCGTCCAATCTTCTCCGGCTATGAACCCAGGAATATTATTTTTTAGTCACTGCTGGGTGGTTTTTGCCTTATGGGTTGGAGCAGAGTCTTGCTGGAAGATTTGTTGTTGTTGTTGTAGCAGTATCTTCGCCCTGTCAGTGTATTGTAATTACCGGTCGTCTTCGTCTAGCTCATCTAACGGTAGGCCCAGGAAACTGGCTATTTCTACGGGTTGGGTCCAGAGGGAGAGGGGTGTTAGATGAGTGGGTTCGTTGGGGCATGTGAAAAGGTGGTGAGTGTTGTTGTTGTTGTTGTAGCAGCATAAAAATTCCCCATACTTACATACGGTGAATGCTGCTGGAGTGACAGTCCTTGGCCGGATATAAATCCGGGTCGTTTCGGTAACGTAGAACCGACTGTCGTGGAAACGGTGGTGAGTGTCGTGCGGGGTGCCTTCACATGTTGGACATACATATGTTTAGTATGTCGGGGTCGATTCTGGTTAGGTAGGAGTTTAACCTGCTACAGTATCCAGAATGTAATTGTGCCAAAATTACGTGGGACTCTCGGGGAAGCTGGAGCTTTTCATCTGCGATGGGTGGTGGTTGGACTCCGATAACGGCATTCGGGGGTCGGGAGCTTAGGAAGGCGGTAAGGGTCTCCCGATGGTCTGTCTGTAGACTGTCTGATCTTGGAGTGGTCTGTCTGTTTTGTCCAGGATCTCGTCCACGTAGTTGAGGAAGTGTTGTTGTTGTTGTAGCAGCATAAACATACCCCGTACATATACGGAGAAAGATGCCGAAGTGACAGTCCTTGGCCGGATATAAGTCCGGGTCGTTTCGGTTACGTAGAACCGACTGTCGTGTCTCCTGATGTGCCTGGGAGGTGGCTCGGGCTCGAGCAGGTGTCTGCATGGGTGAGGCCTGCGGTGACACCCTAGCAGAAACTGCTTGCCGAGCATTTTGTTGTGCTCCTTAACAGGGAGCATGTTAGCCTCATCGTGTAGGTGTTGAATTGGGGACATCAGGAGACATCCATTTTTTTTTTTGCTGGAAGATCTAACTCTCTGCATTGATGAGAGTATTTCTCAGCAGCTTCACCACGCCTTTTAAGACATTCCCTTGGTACACTTTTGCCCCGATCTTAACCCCTTTTCCGCAGAAATGAAGATATGTAACGCCTTTACCAGACATTTCCCACCAATCCAGTACGAAGGTTGGATGGTGCCCACGCTGAACCCTTGGAACAACATTTTTTGAGCCTTTGGAAGTTTTAGCACAGATTTTGTCTTTTTGCTTATTAAAAACTCCTTCAACAGTGAACCTTTTCTCATCTGTTTCTCATTTATTTTCCTGCCTATCATTTCAGATGTTTGAAAAAAAAAAACGATTTATTGTGCGATAAACAAACATTCTCGAAATATTAAGTTTTTCAGCAATTCGCATATCTTACTTGCATTGTAAACTTTGTCACAGAATTTATGGCAAGACTATGTATGAGCTTTGCTAGCATTAAAGAATAAGACGCACTGAATTAATCACGATTTAAGCGTACACAAAATGAACACTTCTTACCTTTACACGCCTTGCTATGCATTTCCTTATCATCAGCTATGAGTTCTTGACATTTGTGCTGAAGATTTGATGCTGCTTCTTGTACTGTGTTTGCCTCATCATCCTTTTCATTGAGAGTTTTCAAATAACTCTCCATATCCACCTGGGATATTCTGTAAAAACAATAAAAAAAAAAATTAAAAAAATATTGAAACCAGAAAAATATATTTTATACGCAAAGCTTCGTGACAAACCTGATACGTTGATCCTCTAGAAAACGCACGAACTGTGCCTCAGATGGTGCAAGAAACAATAGCGCAAGACCGCTTTGACCAGCACGTGCGGTGCGTCCTACTCTGTGCACGAAATCGGCAATCTTTTGAGGTGGTGAATACTGAATGACAATATCAACGGCAGGCACATCTATGCCACGTCCTGCAACATCCTAAGGAAACAATTTAAAATTATTATCTCCTAAGATAATGCTACGAAAATTTACCGTTGTTAACAGCACGCCAGATTTACATTCACGAAAACCATTGAACACACCTTGACGTTCAGTCTGTGTCATGGAACCATGCAATCTAATGATGCAAGTAAATAAAAGTTTAATCTAAAACCATAGTAATTTTCTTTGATTATCGACTCACTTAAAAAATCGCAGTCCTTTCAGCAGCGCCGTTTCTTGATCATTTTCACTATCCTCTTCCTCCCGCACGACTTCGTTGTCGTCTTCGTCGAGCACTTTTTCCGTTAGCAACTCATTTAACAAATCATGATGGAAATTTACCATCTCCATTGTACTCATGAAAACTATGGCTTTTAAACGCTGTTCGCGACTCAATTCATGCGCGAGCACGCCACACAAAGTAACCAAGCGGAGCTTTGGGGGCACAACTACAAAATTCAATTTTAAGTTTTCCGGTATAGTCATTACACCCATTTCATCCTCATCATCGATTATATCTGCCGTTAACGCTTCGATATCATTCTTTGTATAACCATTAGCTTTGGGTATAGCATTCGTGGCGTCCTCATCGCTGTTGTCAATAAAAATGGGTTCTTTCAATGTGAGTCCTGCCAAGCGCTGCACATTGGCTGTTAGTGTTGCCGATAACAACAAGCGTTGTAGATGTGGCGTCACCTCAGTGCTATCTTCGGCAGACTTGGCTCGTTGCGTATCAATGGCTTCCACAATTTGCTTAACATCGCGCTCATAACCCATTTCCAACAACCGATCCGCTTCGTCCAACACTAAAAATTGTGTTTTGTGCACTTTAAACGTCTCGGTGTGCAGCAAATGATCGAGCACACGTCCGGGTGTGCCAACTAGTATATTTATGCCTTTCCGTATGCGCGCTTTTTCGGCCTTGCGCCGCTCACCACCCATTAATACACCGGGTACAATCCACGTGAATGGTTTTACTAGCTTTTGAAAAAGTTCATAGGTTTGCATGGCCAATTCGCGTGTGGGTACAATGATCACACCTAAGACGCCAGAGTCGCGTGTAATTTTTGGGCGCACATCCTGCAGCTTTTCGACTACGGGCAGCGCATAAGCTAGAGTTTTGCCAGAGCCCGTTTGCGAACGCACAAGCAAGTCTTTGCCTTAAAAATATTAAAAAAAAAATTATATTTTGAACAAATTCGGTTTTATAAATAAAAAATCATTTATTTACCTTCAAGAGCCAGTGGAATCGTTTTCTTTTGCACCGTAGTCAATTCAACAATACTAAGAATATCTGCCAAGTTCTTCACTGTGTGTGGATGAATTTTAAGCGTGTCAACTTTGGTGCCATCAAAAAGCCGTTCTGCTATTGGCTTTACAAATCGTTGGCCCAAAATAGGAGTATCAGGACTTTTGGAAAATAGCCCAACCTTCTTAACTGACTTATCTTCTGGACGCACTACTCGGAATGCATTAGCTTTCCGCGCTGCTGCGTTCACACCATTTCGTTGCGCATTTTCATCTGTTTGCTCACTTTTTTCGTTTATATTGCTCTGCGGTCCCTTCAATCTTTTTGCAAAATTATTTGATTTTTTATTTGGAAATTTGTTTGTTTTGCCTTCTTTGGCTTCCGTTGCCTTATTTCGCATTCGCTCGGCACGACTAATTTTGGGCTTGGGCTTGGGGCGCGTACTTGGTGCAGAATCGGTTGCGATATTAAGTATAAGTTCACCATCCATATTGGGAGAATTCTTAACAACCTTTTTAAACGGATTATTCTGCGCGGTATTTGCCTCTGAAGCATTTATCCTATCAAAACTTCCTTGCTTTTGGCCACCATTTTTCAACTCACTAACTTTTATTGAAGGATTTTGTGTAGCATCTTTTCCATTTTCTGCCGTTAATTTCTTAATGGGTCGTTTCCGAGCTACAATCGCTTTTACTTTATGCTGCGCACCGCCAAATGTAAATGCGAATCCTCCATCATTGCTGGAAGATGCGCTCGCAGAGAAGCTTTTCTTTTTAGGAGGAGCCTGTAAATACTAAATATTAGAAACTTCTGATTACAAAGTAGAAATGTGTTTAATGAAACTTACGACTTTATTTCGCGCAGGAGGATGCGCCGGGGCGATATTTAATGCGATGTCCATAGTGTTAAATTAACTTATAATTTACGGAGGAACAAATTTGCAACATGTGTTCACGTTAATCTGTTTTGACCACGATTTTCTATCACCCATTCACAATAATGCAGCAGAGCAGCAGGGAAAGTTATCGATAACATCGATTTCGATTCAGGCACAGAATAGCCATGTGAAAGCGAATTTAGCATAAATAAGTGTAGTGGGTTCAATATAAGAAGTGGCCTGTTGCTCTCTCGTAGAACCGTAAAAATCATATTATATATAGGTATGTGCTTCCATTACTTCAAGCTTATTATCTCAAGTGTTAGCAAAACTGTATATAAAAGAGACTAATGTTTATTTAATCATATGATTAAAAAAGTAAACAAATAATTGAAAAAAGCTTACTATGAGTACTGTGAGCGGTTCTTTTCGCAAAAGTTCATAATCACAGAGTTGCAATTCGCTAACGTATGAAACAGTTTTTAATTCAAAGGCGCGTGTGATTGCTTCTTTGCTTATGCTTAATTAATAGCTTTTGAATAGTCTGTATTTATAAATAAGTTTTATTGATGATGTTAGAAGGCTAGTTTCACAGTCTTCGGAGCAGTTACTAGTAACTATTAATGATAGACAATCTGCGAACGGATATTAAAAGAGCTGCATTTCCGGTAAGTACGGCCGTCGTAGCCGAATGGGTTGGTGCGTGACTACCAATCTCGGTAAAAAATCAAAAAAAAAAAAAGAAAAAGTTTTTTCTAATTGCGGTCGCCCTCGGCAGGCAATGGTAAACCTTCGAGTGTATTTCTTCTCCATTTGTGGAACAACATTAAGATGCACACCACAAATAGAAGGAGGAGATCGGCCACACACCCAAAAAGGGTGAAAGCGCTAATTATATATATGTATATATGTATAACTCAACTGTGAGAAGCGTAAATGTGCACAGTTAACCCTAAGCGCAATGGCGTTTTTATTGATCCTAGCAGTACTCAATTTTGCACTGAAATATTTTATTTACTGAGGCTCGCTGGGTATTAAATGTGAATAATAATAAACATGAAATCAAATTGCGCCAATTGCGTCTCATTTTACTAATGCGGATTATTTGAGATAATATCGATTTGAATTTTAAATCCAATAACACACTCAAAATTGGACACTTTATACTCATATGAAAACTTTTAACTCCAATAAGAAACTACAAACATATTTAAATTCATTTCTATTTATTTATGTATACTAACATATTATATTAGAAGTACAATTATAACAACAAACTTCCCTTCAAACAAAAACAATAACAATATATTGTATATTATAAGTATACAACAAATGCAATGTGAGCTACTCACACTCAAAATGGGACAGTTAGAGTTCATTGGCGAAATACCGTTATATTGCTGAGCGGGAAATTATTATAAGAAATTACAAAAACAGAAAGTCCATTCGGGAGATTAGTGAAATAATTGGCAAAAAAAAGTCTACAGTGCATAATATTATTAAAAGGTATAGGGAAAGAGGTAACGTGTGTGACAAAAAACGTAACTTAACAAACAGAAGGAAAATTAATGATCTAAACTCCAGATTTATATTACGATTAGTAAAGCAAAACCCTAAGATATCTGCCGTAGACCTAAAAAAAACAACTCCAGGAGGAAAAGAACGTTGAAGTTTCTGCAGAAACTATTCGCCGACTTCTTAAGAATAACAAATTTAATGCAAGAGTTCTCCGGCGAAAGCCACTTACTTCGAAAAAGAGCCAAAAGGCTAGGTTACAGTTCGCTAAAAAGTATGAATATAAGGAATTTGACTTTTGGTCTAAGGTAATTGAAAAAAAAACTTAGCTATCTCAAAGCCTCCACATAATTTATTTTTATTGCAGGTTTTATTCACAGATGAAACAAAAATTAATATGTTTGGTTCAGACCGGAGGCGTTTTGTGTGGAGAATGGACGGAAAAGCATTGCAGGATAAGAATATTAAAAAGACGGTGAAGTACGGCGGTGGCTCAATAATGATATGGGGTTGCATGTCGGGAGCTGGCGTCGGAAAAGTGCATATTATTGATGGAATCTTGGATAGTAAAGGGTACATTAACGTATTAAAACAAAATGTTCATACCAGTGCTGAAAAACTTGGGATTCGTAGTAACTTTATGTTTTACCAGGACAACGATCCGAAGCACACGTCCTGGAATGCTAAAACCTGGTTACTATACAACTGCCCAAAAGTATTAGCTACTCCTGCGCAGTCTCCCGACATGAACCCTATTGAGCATTTGTGGGAGCAACTTAAAAAAAGGCTCGCCTCACGGTGCGTGAGCAGTAAGTCGCAATTAAAGCAAGCAGTATTGGAGGAATGGGAAAAAATCGAGCCAACATACTGCAAAAAACTAGTTGAAAGTATGCCACGTCGCTTACAGGAAGTAAAAAAATAGAAAGGAAGATCCACGAAATATTAGCTCATATGTGCTCATAGTTTATTTGAACTAGAAAGTAAGTGTCCCATTTTGAGTGTGATCCTTCTAAGAAGGAGCCCAACCTATGAAATGATTTTTTTTTGTTTTTATTACGAATAAAACGATTTTAATTTTTGCATATTTTGTCTTCATCGAAGAGTGTTTATAAATAAATATAGAAAACTTGAATTTAAGTCTTAGTAAAAGTGTAGAAAATAAATTGGTTTTTATATGTGAGGTGTCCAATTTTGAGTGTGACTCACTGTATTAATAGGCTTAGATAATTAAGTCATTGTTATTGCATAAATGAGAAACTCGCTTTTATTTGTTATTTTCATTCTTATTATTTTTTTCGGGCCTCTGACTACCCCTAAATTCTTGAGGGAACTCGTAACCGTGAATTTAAAGAATTTTTAGGGTTTTTATTGAAGATGAAGAAAATGCACGACGATTTTTTAAATTTGGGAGTGCATTATAAAATATACATTTTTAGTTATTTTACATTTTTTTTTAATTTATTTTAAAGTTTTATTATTTATTTAAAAGTTTATTTTTATTATATTATGTATTTTTATATGTTATTTATTTTTTTAGTTATTTAAAATGTATTTTGATATTTGAAAGTTATGATCAAATGGACGGCGGCTGAATTTTTCGTTCATTCACCTATCTGGTGGACTCCACGCCATTCCATTTCCAAATCGTAGCTGTGTTTACCGGTCATTGAACGATCGGCCCACACACCGGAAAACAGGGTGTACCATTTAATGCGCATTGCAGCAGCTGTAGCGACCTTTCAGTGAAGGATCCTGTTAATCACTTTCTCTGTAATTGTCCGGGCTTGGCAGCTAGACGATAAAGATCACTGAGGGCGCCTTTCTTTGACAGCCTGAGGCAGTGAGCCAACCTAAATCCCATCAATCTTCTCCAAAACATCAACAGCTCTGGTTGGCTGTAGATATCTGCCTGTTGGAAGTTTCACAATGGTAGGGCTACTTTGGCGCTTCAGTGCTACTTGCGCAGTGTCAGTACTTCAACCATTTCACCTACCTATCTGAGAAATAAGCTTTTAGTCTATATGAGCCCAGCTATTGGCAAAACTAGAAACAACATTTTTTGATAGATTTCTGCGCTCTTGAACGATCGTCGCGTAGGGTTCAATGTACAAAGTGCGGTGAACTCTTTCACCTAAGTTGTGTAAACATTGTTCTATCAGATGATGTTGTCATTGAAGGATTAAAAAAGATTAATTAAAAGATTAAAAACTCTTCTCATTCGGATGTAGACGGTCTTATCGTAACTTTGTTTAAAAATTGTCGCTCTGTGGCTCCTTGGCTGAACGAATTGGCTGTTTACGAATTTTCACTTTCAAAAATGGTCCTCGACCAAAAGGCGTTTTTAGACTAATTTGAGGTTGCTGAAACCAAAAATGAATTTTATTTTTTTTTTTTCAAAGAACGGTTTTCGAGATATTCCCAAAACACCTGGTTTTTTGAGCAATAGTGCGCGCCATTTCTTTGAAGTGCATAAATTTCGAAAGGCACACATATAACCTACATGGCAATATATAATTCGTGTCAATGGAAGTCGTAGTTTTCGCAAAACAGCTGTTGAAAGTTAAAAAAAGGCATTTTTGACGTCTTTTACTAAATTATCAAAGTTTATTAACTTTTTTCTGGAACAAAACATTTTCTTATATCGACATATGATAGGTTTTCTGAAAGACAATTTTGTCACCTATATTTTAAGCCAAAGTTTGTCTGAATCGACGAAAAATTGTAGAAGTTATAACCCATAAAGTCAACACGTGTGATTTTGCAGCTTTTGACTTGGCTATGTTTGAGGTCGAAAATACGTTTTTACTCTCGAACTTCTTCTTTTATGTTGCACGAAGTTGCATCTAGCAGTAGTCGCTCATCATCCCTTGATTCCAAAAGCCCTCATAACGCTTTTCAATCGTAGCAATATCTTGATGAAATCGCTCGCCTTGTTCATCAATTTCAGCCCCCAAATTCGGAGGAAAAAAATCCAAATGATTGTGAAGTAGGTGCATTTTTAACGACATGCGAGCACCTGTTAACAAAAACAAAGTTAATTGTAAATTTTCCAATAATTTTCCAATCAATTTATATGATTAATATATTTTGGAGTATGTACGTTTTACAATACTAACCAATAGTTTTAAAGTATTTCATCAATGTATAATATGAATCAATTGACAGGCGTTGTTGCTCCTGTTGTTTCCCAAGAATCCATGAACAACTTTTTGGAAAGCTTTCCAAGCTTTAGCTTTCATTGTTGAAATTCTGTGTCCGTAAACAATTTCTTTATATATGGACCGACGAATATACCCGCTTTGATTTTCTCTGTTAAAAATCTTGGGAACATGGTTTTCAAGTATTTAAGGGCTGTGTTTTCCGGTTTTTTTGCCAAAGCTTTCACAAAATTCTTCATTAGCCCTCTGTCGTCGTGCACAAATCTATACTTGCAGTAATATGGCGCCACCGAAAAATATACACAGACGTACAATGGTCATACTTAGCTCTTATTTAGCTGGAATTGGTAGAATGGGCAAATTAGCCTATTCTGTGACATGTATGAAATAAATATTGTTTTTAATTATAGTGAGACTAAGAACAGTTATTTTGCGTGACTCAATACTGGCTGGCATGATTTACTTTGGTCGAAACCGTATTGTATACATCAAAAGGATATACGACAGACGATGAAATTGTCTTCATTCACATAATACGTTCTAACTTCTACAATTTTTCGTCGATTCATACAAACTTAGACTTAAAATGTAGGTGACAAAATTGTCTTTCAGAAAACCTATCTTATGTCGATATAAAAAAAATTTTTGTTCCAGAAAAAAGTTAATAAACTTTGATAATTTAGTAAAAAACGTCAAAAATGCCTTTTGTTTTACTTTCAACAGCTGTTTTGCGAAAACTACGACTTCCATTGACACGAATTATATATTGCCATGTAGGTTATATGTGTGCCTTTCGAAATCAAAGAAATGGCGCGCACTGTTTTCGAGATTGCAGGTAATAACTGTACTATTGCCCGAAAAACCAGGTTTTTTGGGAATATCTCGGAAACCGTTCTTGGAAAAAAAAAAAATTAATTTTTGGTTTCAGCGACTTCAAATTAGTTTAAAAACCGCCTTTTGGTCGAGGACCATTTTTGGTGTAAACAAATTATCTGCGTTATCTAAATTTTTTGAATGTGTTGTCAAAGACAAGTTATATTTTAGCGTTTAACGTCTAATTAGTCCTGAACAGCATGGTTTTTTGTTGCTAGATCTACATTATCTAACTTATCCGTTTTTTCTGAAGACTGCCACGCAGGCTTCCAAACTGACGCGTTATACACGGATTCCTCTAAAGCCTTTGATAAAATCTACCATACGATTTTAGTAACTAAATTGGCATGTCTCGGGTTTCACTCAACTTTCCTTCCTCTGGTGTACCTCAGGATAATATTTTGGGACCTTTGTTGTTTGTTTTGTTTACTAATGATATTTGTTCGTGTTTTTCCTTTGCTAATCTTCTTCGCTATGCTGATGATCTAAAAGTGTATGCTGAAATAAGAAATTCAAGTGATTCAGTCGTCCTACTTTCCAAGTTGAATAGTTTATTTTCCTGGTGCCTTATGAATCGTTTATTTCTTAATATTGAAAAATGTCATAAAATCACATTTTCTAAGCTTCAAAACCCCCTTAACCCTAGAAAGGTACTGTGAGTAAAATTTACTCACATAAGGAATAGATTTGTTCGTAAATCTGCAGGTTGGCCACACTGAAAGTCAAGCCACTAGCAGTGCTTGACCCACTCTGTCATTAGTCGGCTGCCGCAAGCATTGAATGGTGTTGTTTGATTTATCGCGCTTGTGGACAATTTAAAAAAAGTTAGTGAGTAAAATTTACTCATCGGTACCCTTTACGTACTAAATTGTGTGAGTCAGATTTATTTCTCAGTAACTTACTACGTGTCTAAAAAATATATTTTATGCTGAATTATGACAACTATGTTTATGTTTTGTATTATGCTACCGTAAAGGAAACTACAGAGCATACAAATGGCAGGTCGCGGGCTATCAAAACAAAATATTTTGGATGCAATACTTGAACTAGAATCTGAGGAAGAAGACAATTTGGAGTTGGAGCTTTGTAACTTTGATGAGGATTCTTGGGGCAGTGTTGCAGATCCGGATTATCAACCAGAACCGGAAGAATTAAATGATGTCGAAGAAAATTTGATACACGGAATTATAAATGCAGAAGAAGCTGAAAAGGAAGAAAGGGAGGAAACACCTGGAAGCAGCAAACGTAAAAAACAGAAACTTATTGAGGGGAAAAGAAATGAAAGATCAGCTGCCCAAGAAATTCGTGAAACAGAAGAGGTACTTACAATTATTACACCTAGTACCAACAATCTGATCGGAAAAGATGGAAATTTTATTTGGAGTAAGGAACCTGTTGCTGTGCCAGGTCAAAAAACTCCCTCAAAAAATATTGTTCACATTCGCCCTGGCCCAACAGCAAATGCAAAAAATTCGTTGTGTCCTGCCAGCTGCTTCAAACTGTTTGGAAGACATATTGGATGTATATTCCCTCTAAACCCAACAAGTATGGCATCAAAATTGTCATGTCTTGTGATAGCGGAACAAAGTATATGTTGGATGCCATTGTTTACCTTGGAAAAGGAAGTGTTCCTCCTGCAATGGCTGCTGGGGAATATTATGTTCTTGAACTGCTGAAAAATGTAAAGGGCACGAATCGAAATGTCACGATAGACAATTGGTTTACGAGTGTACCACTGATTCAACGTCTCCGTCATGAATACAAAATAACAACTGTTGGCACAATAAAAAAAAATAAACCACAATTGCCTATTGAAGCTACAGATATAAAGTTTCGAGCCGCATCCACTTCATTGTTTATATTTCATGAGGATTTGACAGTTGTATCATACAAGCCCAATAATAATAAACTTGTATTATTGGCGTCTAGTATGCACCGTACGGGTAGTATTCATGAGACCACTGGAAAACCAGAAATAGTGCCACCACCACTTATTGCAATTGTGGATTAGCTATTTGCGGTGAACATGCACAAAAAAAGTGCCCTGAATGTGCTTGAAAATCAATTTTTATGTATTCATAATCGTCAAAAATCAATAATAAAGTATTATTTTTGCTTATTTTACATATTTTAATAAAAAATTACACTTAATATATATTATATTATGTGCTGGCTTTAAATTTTTTTCATTTAAAACTACTATTTTACAAAATAAATCAGATAATAAGGTAAAAATTCTGAAGTGAGTAAAATTTACTCATCGGTACCTATAAGCGCCTACAATTTAACCGTACCCTTCTAGGGTTAATACCTCTTATCATATTAGTTATACATATCTTGCTTCATCCGATGTGATAAAAGATTTAGCGGGTTTCTTTGATAAAAAGCTCAATTTTATAACGCATTTAAATCATGCGTCATCGCATCACTCAGCGCACTTCACTGACCCTTCACATTCTGCGTTTGTTCAGTTCAAATTAGATTATGCACTACATTCACTCAATTTCTCAGACGCAAAACCATCATACAAGTCCCGCTGTCGTTTGATTAGTCTCTTTCCATTAATCTTTGATCTCATCAATGACTACCCGGTCCTTCTAGAAAGACGTCTTAATTTTAGGTATTTTTAGGACTAAGATAAAAAAAATGATAAACATTTTTACAATCCATTTTTTTATGGTTTTTATTAATATTGGAAAAGTATAAAAAAAAAATTAATAAAAAAAAATAATTGGAGGCAACATAAAAAACGGTCCTCCATGGTTCACATGATTCCAACCCTTGTAGTGATCTAAAACAAACAAATTAAAAAAAATCTTCATTAGTTAGAATGTCGCTATTAGATTACGCCAAATCAAAGAAAAGCAAAAAAATCACAAAATGGCGTCAATTTGAAAAAAAAAAAATTTTTTACCCTCTTTTTTACTTTTTAAATTTTTAAAAAATACTTCAAACTTTAATTTTATTAAAATCCGAGGCAGGCGCGATAGGCAGATGTATAATAAAAAAATCTTATCAATCTTCAAAGCGATCGGTAGAATAGAACTTGAGATGTCATGACGACCATCTCAAAAGATGTAGTTTTGAGGAAATCGCGTTTGAAGTTAGAGCAACAATTCCAATAGAATAACTTATAATAGATCACAATATTTACTCACTCTGGATTAATCGGCGATACATTTCCAGGTATATATGATATAAGTATAAAGTACATATAGATGTACGTATAGAATAGAAGAAGATTGATAAGATTTTTTTATTATACATCTGCCTATCGTGACTGCCTCGGATTTTGATAAAATTAAAGTTTGAAGTATTTTTAAAAAATTTAAAAAGTAAAAAAAGAGGGTAAAAAAATTTTTTTTTTCAAATTGACGCCATTTTGTGATTTTTTTGCTTTTCTTTGATTAAAGGTTGTGTGGGATACAAAAGATTTTCTGGAAAGAACGAGTTCTCAAGTCGTCCGGTAACATCTGCCGTTCATTGTGCGATTCGCTTCACTCGGCCGGCTTAGACGCCACGTCACAAAATCCGCTGTATCTCCGAAAATAATTCGAATTTTGAAAAATCCGTTGAAGGGCACATTTTTGAAGGTCTGAACTTTGAAAATATGCAAAAAAAATCTATTTTTTCAAATTTCTAGACCAGAATACCCCTTTAATGTTCCTTGCAGAAAACTTCGCCGTTGCAAGACTTTTCGCGTTGGCTTTAGTAGGACATTATATAGTGCCAATACGCCACTCGTTAGAACGTTGACTGACCTTAATTATCTGTCTCAACCCTTTTGGATTTGGACCTTTCTAAGGGCCACATAAATATTTCAAATGTAATTGAAAAATTACTTTCTATGTAAGAAATCAGAATAATACCTTGTAAATATGTGTTATTTTACTTTTATAATTGTTAATTTCGTTAAAATTCAATTGTAACTTGTACATATTTTTAGCAATTTAATGTTTTTTTTATGTTGATAATCTATCATATTAGGTGCGCAACTAATTTTTTACTGTTTTTTTGATGAAAATACAACTTTATTCTGAAAAAATGGTTACAAGTGAATCATTGAAGGTATTGCCCATCGCTGGCTACTACTTTTCCCCATCTTTCTAGTAGATCTCGTATACCGTCGCGGTAAAACTGTTCATCTTTTGAGGCTATCCACGGTTCAAGCCATTTTTTGATGTCTTCATATGAATGGAACTGCTGGTCAGCTAGGCCATGTGCCATCGATCGGAACAGGTGATAATCGGACGGCGCAATATATGGAGAATATGGCGGGTGGGGTAGGATTTCCCATTTCAGTGACTCCAGGTAGGTTTTAACGGGTTTGGCAACGTGAGGCCAGCGTTGTCATGCTGTAGAATCACTTTTTCATGCCTCTCCGCGTACAGGGTTTGATTGAAAAGTAATGAGTATTCCCGCGCGGAGCGTCTGCCAAGCGATCAACCGAATCGGCTGATGGGGGAAAATGATCGTTGGATCTTCCCCTTCCACTAGAAACTGGTCCCAGTTCGCTGGAAACAGAGGTGCAGTCAACATCGCTCCGCGCGTGAAAGCTGTTTTAAAAGTGTGTTAGGATTTTGCAGTGGCGAAAATGCAGCGATCGTTGGAGCAACGTTACTCGATCAAATTTTGCGTAAAGCTAAACAAAACGAGTACCGAAACAATTGGGCTACTTAAGGAGGCTTACGGGGACCAATCTCAGTCCAGTGCCCAAGTAAAACGGTGGCATAAGTCGTTCAAGGAAGGCCGGGAGGACGTCGAAGACGAACAGCGATCTAGACCCTTCATCACGACAATGCGCCGGCGTACACCGCCTTCCTCTGCACCTCTGCATTGGCCAAGATGGGGGTTCCGGTGCTTCCCCACCCTCCCTACAGCCCAGACCTGTCCCCTTCTTCTTATTCCCGCGCCTGAAAAGAAAGCTGAAGGGGAGGCGTTTCGACTCCATCGCGGCGATCCAAAAAACTGTGACAGTCGAATTGAACGCGATTCCGGCGGATGAGATTAAAAAATGTTTTCTGCTGTGGAAGGACCGCTACCAGCGGTGTATTGACGCTCAAGGGTCCTATTTTGAAGAATATTAGTTGTATAAGCGAGAAGGTTTAATAAAACTGCTTAAAAAAAGGCTCATTACTTTTCATTCAAACCCTGTATTGCGGCCGCTTCTCGCAATAGCATGAATTGAAGTCGATACCGATCCCCAGTGATGGTTTCGCTTGGTTTTAACAGTTAATAATAAATAACACCAAATACCAAGCATAACTTTCGCAGCGTGAATATTCGGCCGAGGCGACAAGGAATCATGACCGGACAGTCCCCATGACTTTCTAATACTGAAGCAAGCTCTTCTTGCATTTGACTTGGATCCTCATTGAGCAATGCCTCTAATTCAGCGTCTTCGAAGGTTTTTGGCCATACTTCACGCAGACGGACGTCAACATTAAGATCACCGTCTTTGAAGCGTCAGAACCAATCTCGTCACGTAGTTTCACTTAAAACGGCATCTCCATAAACTTTTTGTAGTTCTCTCTCGACGCGCTTCAGCCGCCTTTTTTTTCGATTGAAAGATGAAAATCAACATTTCCCGCAAATGACGATTATTCGGCACAAAATCAGACATTTTCACAAAACCAAAAGTATATGATACCAAAACAGAATCACTAAAGTGTCGAAGCAGTTTGTTTACCACATGTCTAAGCTTGGTTTATGACGTTTAGTTTATGTTAGAATTGACTAGCACACACTGTTGGCGGCATCTATTGACAAACATCGGGAACTTAGTTGCGCACCTAATAATTTTACTACACTCTTTAATATTAAATACTACTGTGGGCAAAAAGTAAGGTGAATTTATTTGTCAAACTTCGCGGGATTAAAATTTCGCTCTAGTTATTTTTTTCATGAGTTAGCAGCACTGTTAATAACATCTAGGCCAACTTTCATGTGAATGCCATTATCAGTAATATATTTACGCTTGTGTTTACCAAACGACCAAGAGTGAATTTTTCGATTTTTGCAATGTCTGATTTGATTGAGCAGAGAAGTGCCATCAAATTTTGTTTGCGGAATGAAATTTCGGCTGCGGCATTTGGTGATTCGACCATGTCACAGAAAAATGTTTATAAGTGGTACAAAGGCTTCAAAGAGGGTCGAGAACGTGGTGATGACTTGGAGCGCTCCGGACGACCATCGACGTCAACAGATGACCAACACGTCAATAAAGTGAAGGAGTTAGTGCTCAAAAATCGTCGGTTGACTGTTAAAGACCTTACTGATACGATCGGAATATCAGAAGGATCTGTGAAAACTATTTTGAAAGACCATTTGGGCCTACGAAAAGTCAAATCTCGTTTGGTACCGGAAACTCTCAATTTCTTGGAAAAAAGTCGTCGCGTTGATGTGGGTGAAACAATGCTTTAGGACTATCAGGACAAGCTTCAATGCATCAGTACGGGAGATGGGACTTGGATTTATGCTTACGACCCTGAAACAACTGACCAATCAAGCGAATATCGTGCTAAAGGTGAGGCCAAACCGAAAAGAGCACGTCAAAGTCGTTCAAAAATAATGGTCATGATGACAGTTTTTTTCGATTTTCTTGGTGTGGTGCACTATGAAATCCTTCCACCTGGCCAAACTGTTAATAAGGAATATTATTTGAGCGTTATGCGTCGTTTATGTAAAGCAATTCGTCTAAAAAGACCAGAATTATGGGTCAACCACTCTTGGTTTTTGCATCACGATAATGCACCGTCTCACACTGCATTCGTTCTTCGTGACCATTTCCCCAAAAATTCCACGCATATCGTTCCGCAACCACCGTATTCGCCTGATTTGGCTCCGTGTGACTTCTAGCTATTCTCAAAACTCAAGAGACCACTCCGGGGAACCCGTTTCGAGTCGATTGAGGAGATAAGGAGATAAAAGCTGAATCGAAGAAGGTGCTGATGGCTATACCGGAAATGGACTATTTGGCATGTTTCGGGGATTGGAAAAATCGTTGGCATAAGTGTATTTCATCGACAGGGGATTATTTTGAAGGGGATGAAATTGATTTACAACAATAAATAAAGATTTTTCATTTTACAACCAAATTCACCTTACTTTTTGCCCACAGAGTTATGTATTGCAAATTTGTAGTTCAGTTCTGAATTTATATCTAAATGACTGTTTTCAATTTTGTTAGACATTAATGAATAAAATAAAAAAAAAATTAAATACCGAAAATAAATGTTTGCTGGGATTTCTCTGGGCCAAGCATACATACATACATGCGTACATTTATGCTTAATAAATTTTGGGAGTAACTGTACATGCACATATAAAAGTATGTTATGTTTAAGAAAAAATGCAGTGCAGTCTTCTTGTTTGATTTCGCTCAAAAAGTTGGCATTGCCTTAATTTGTTATTTTCCCTTTTATTTATATATTTACATACATACATACAACACACATTCACAGATACATTCTTCATTGTTTCACAGTTTTTGCTGGCCCTTCGAATTGACATTTATTTGTTTTTGTGTGGCTGTGCAGTTAATGGCAATTTGTTGCCACGTCATGCCAGTTGGAATTGGTTATAACTTTTCTGTCTTTTTTCCTCTACTTTTCTCGTTTGTCTATTTTATTTCGTTATTGAGACTTTTGCGTGCGCTGCAGGTTTATCATTTTGTTGTTTGCCTTTTGGACCTGCAGTTTTGCTGCGCTTCTTTGTAACTAAAGTATTTTATTTGTTTTCAGCTGATGAAGTTTTTCATTTGCACTTGAAACAGATATTTCGCAAAACCATTTGAGCACGTAAATCTCATTGACTATGTGACATTGATACCGATTGATTTCAGCGCTTCGTAAAAGGATGAAAATATTAGGGAAGAGAAATCGAGAAGATATTTAATGGCTTTTATTGATTGGAAAATAAAATGTGGACGCATACTTTCTTCATGATTTCGAGCGGCAATAATTTTTAATATCTTTTGAACTTTATTCAGTTTAACTAATAACTGCAGTTGATACTAATTTATGCTATTAGTTGCTAATCCCAACAGCTGGATGCCTTCACTGGATCACTTCAATGGTTTCCAAAGTATTTTGCATGCGGTAGTGCGCTGGTTGAACAATAATTCTGCCTTTAACCTACATATAGTGACTGCAAAAAAAAAACACTTTTTTCATGAATTTATTGTAGCGAAACGGTTCAAGTCAGTTTATTAAAAGTTATTGCATATTATAAAGTAACATTTCAAGAATATTTAATAAAATTTTCATGTAAAAATATTGCAAAATGAGCGAATGAGAGCACATTTACGTAGACGTATTTTCAAAAATACATTTTGCAGTAGTCAGCATATCTCAGCGTAGAATCATCTGAAATCAAAAAAATCGAATAATTTAGTTAAAGTATGAGTTAAACTCCCCCCCAACGCTTATTTTGATGATTTATTTTCATTTTCAGCCATTTGGTAGTCGTTTGAAGTAAAAAGTGATTTTTGACGAAAAAATGCCGCCATTTTGTAGGTGTAAAACCACCTTAATATAAAAAAAAATGGCGAAAAAAAACGTTGGGGGGAGGTTTTTTATATGTAAAATATGTGTGCAAAATTTCAAAAGGATCGGTTGAGTAGTTTTCAAATGCCAATGACTACGCACTTTAAAAAAAAAGGTTCGAGAAAACCGCGTTTAAAGTTTGTAACGGACTACGCGCGCAACTGCTGCGTCTCGGCAGATGTTTGAGGCGGCTGGGCTTTATGCTCTATAACTTAAAAAGTTTTGCTCGGATTGACTTAAAATTTTAACACGGTATTTTTGAAATGTTTTACTACAATAACATACAAAAAAAAATCGATTTTTATCCCTTACCCCCCCCTTAATACATCCCCCGAAATTATTATAAAGGCATTACATATTGACAACTCTGGACTATTTACCTAGTCACTCATATTTTTTTTTAATAATTGTAAACGTAGTCTATGGGACCCCCAAGGAAACCCAAAAGCCTTTGTCGACAACAAGTTTAAGTTCTCATTCCTACCCTCGAGGGAAAAGTGGGAACGGGACGTGGTAGGACAGGGCAAGACCATCCATGTATACACAGATGGCTCAAAAATCTCGAGGGCAGGGTGGGCGGAGGTGTATATTCCGAACATCTGGGGATCTCCTTCAGTTTTCGGCTTCCCGACCACTGTAGTATCTTTCAGGCTGAACTGATGGCAATAATGAAAGCCGCGACACTGGTAAAGTGTGATGCGTCACTTGCAGATAATATCTACATTTTCACTGATAGCCAGGCGGCGATAAAACCCCTCACAAAACCTCCCAGGTAGCCATGAAATGCCACACAGCTCTTAACGAGATTGCTGAGTCATTTCACCTTAAGATAACATGGGTTCCTGGCCATTATTACATTGAGGAGAACTGCAGAGCCGATGAACTAGCGAATATCGGTACCAAATTGACTGGTGAGTACATAGACAATGATATAGGTATACCCTTGTAAACATGTAAACTATGTATCCTCGAAAAATTGTAAGAGTAGCGAATGAAAGACGGCGTAATGAAGCCACTTGCAAAATCGCCCGAGAGCTGTGCCCCGGTCTCTCTCTAAACGCACGGAACTTCTACTAAGAAGAGATAAGCACAGTCTTAACACACTGAATTCAGTTTTTACGGGGAACTGCCTAATCGGTAGGCACGCACTTGACTTCTGCAGAAGTTGTCTGGACGAAGAAGAGACGATTCCGCGCCTTCTATGTCACTGTTCTCCTTTATCCAGACGTAGACACGCCATTTTGGGTGGACAATCCTTTAATGAATTGGAAGATCTCGTCTCTCTTGGGCTAAGGATCTTACAACATTTTTAAAAAGTACACATTGGTTTTAGGAGGGATAAGAGCTAGTTCCCCACGCGGCATCACAATGGACAAAAAAAATTAATTATTTCATAATTAGTTGTTATTCCCTGACCAATTATGAAGAGAAACTGAGTTATCCGGTTAAAATATATTCATTTTCCAGGTTTTTACATGAAATCTACGAAAAAGTACAATAAGAAAAACATTTTTTTAATAGCGGTCGGCCCTCGGCAGGCAATGGCAAACCTTCGATTGTATTTCTGCCATGAAAAAGCTCCTCATAAAAAATATCTGCCGTTCGGAGTCGGCTTGAAACTGTAGGTTCCTCCATGTGTGGAACAACATCAAGACGCACACCACAAATACGAGGAGGAGCTCGACCAAACACCCAAAAAGGATGTACGCGCCAATTATATATATATATATATCCTTTAATGAATTGGAAGATCTCGGCTCTGTCGGACTAAGGGTCTTACAATATTTTTAAAAAGTACACATTGGTTTTAGGAGGGATAAGGGCTAGTTCCCCACGCGGCATCACAATGGACCATGGCCATGAGTGTGTCCCTCAGTGGACAACCGCTTCAACCTAACCTAACGTAACCTTAAATTCTCATATGAAACCTTCCTTTGAATGGAATTTCAGTCATCCCTGCATTCATATTCATTTAACTTCGTCAACTTCTAACATCTCAATTTCTGAGTGGCGGTTTAACTTAGTCTGGTATACCAAAACTCAACCTCTGAAATATCCAAAGACATCTGGGTGAACCACTTTGATCAAAAAAATTCCCGAAACAACTGCCTAGTGGATCTCTAAGTCAACTGATTTGAGTTATGCTTTGTTTATTCGGTTGCCACATCTGTGATTAACATTTCCACCAAAATTTTATCGCCATTCCATGAAGTTTGTAAAAGTTACGCCCGTCTTGAGTAAAGCTACCTCCGCACGTGTTTTCAATGCTTTACAGTTTCAAAATTGGATTTGAATTTGCAACAACGAGTTTGTATAAATTGTTGCTTTGAAAGTGGATTCAATCGAGCGAAAAGCTTAGACATATTGGGAAATTGTTTCGGTAACGACCCTCTAACGAAAACAGTGTTTACGAGTGACATGAACGCTTCAAAAGAGATCGTGAGTTCATCGAGGATGACGAACGTACTGACATCGAAAATTGATAAAAACATCAAGAAAGCGAAAGAAAAGCTGATCAATAACCGAAAATGAACCATCAGAGAGCTGGCAGAGGTCTTGACCATTGCTTATGGATCCGTTCAGAACATTGTAGTTAATGAATTGGATTTGCGCCGTGTTGCTGAAAAGCCGGTCCTAAAACACCTGAATTTCATGCAAAACAAGACCGCGTTGAGATCGCCAAAGTCATGATTTTCAAGACTAAATCCAACCCAACATTCATCAAACGCATCATTACTGGAGACCGGATGTATGTTATGAGCACGATACGCAATCCAGACATCAGACGAACGAGTGAAGAATTCCGAATGAACCGAGATCAAAAAAACCACGTCGTTTTGAGTAAAAAAAGCGATGCTACAATTAGATTGTTGTGAGAAGTTTACGTAAAGAAGTTCGCCAAAAAATAAAGCATTTGTGGGAAAACAACTTCGGAATTTTGCATCATGACAACAGCGCACTGTCCCACAGTGTCATTATAATCCGTGAATTTTTGACCAAGAGCGGAACGAATATTACCCAGAAGGCTGCGAATCTTGATATGGCTCCATGCCATTTTTCCTGTTTCAACGAGTTAAAAAACCTATACGGTGAACGCATTTTAACAACCGAAACAGCCGAAAGGAAGTAATGGAAGTAAACAAAATCGAAGATGTCTCTGATGGCTATAGACATAGAGTTCCAAAAATGTTTCGAGAGCTGGTTCAAACGCTGTCGTAAGTGCGTTGCAGTTGATGGGGATTACCTTAAAGTCGTAAAATTGTATCGAATTTTCTGTATCCTGCATATTCTGTATTTCTCACCCGCACTGATCCTTGATAATCTTGCATTGCATGCTCTTTAAAATGAGAGTAAAGGTTAATTTAGCTTGCCTGGTTTTTCTATTACATCGGCCTATATGAATTTTGCGTCCGCATCTGCTTATTTAGTTCTTCCCCACTTTCCCGATTGAGTGACTGCCGCCAAAGGGTTAAAAAATCAAGTGTTGTCCTCCTCTGATTTGTGGTGTGCGTCTTGATGTTGTTCCAACAAATGGAGGGACATACAGTTTTGTGCGGCCTCCGAATGGTTTTTGTTTTATGAGAACTTTTTCTTGGACACAATTTTTTTTTATCATTTAGTGTTTTATGCCCGGAATCTCAGGAATCTCACAGATATTACCTCACCAATGCATTAAAAACAATGTTAACTTTGGATTATAAAAACAGGATGCGATTGGATTATAAACACAGGTTTCCCGTGTATATCTTTTTACGAAGCTTAGATTTTCAGTCTTCCCTCACGGAAGATCTCTTCACATCAAAGTGCTTTATGTTAAGATTGACTGCGTTCTTTTCCTCCTCTTCGTATGATGAGATCCATACTAGTGACGGCTTGAGGACTTTCATTCGACCGAAATGCCCTCTGTTAAGTTTTCCCTTCAGCTGTAGCACCAAGACCTGCCGCCATAGGCGAGTGGGTTTGTGGTTACCATTAGTTGGGCCCAGGTTCGGAGCCCATTGTGGACATAAAACATCAAATTATAGATTTTGTTTTTTCCAATGGCATTTCAGCGAATGCATCTTCGCCATTTCTCATAAAAACTATCTGCCATTCCGGCATGAAACTGTAGGTCTCCCAATTTGTAGACAACATCAATTACACACCTCAAAGTATAGGAGAAGCTCGGCCAAACAACCAACACCGGATGTAAGTGCCAATGACTGTTAGACCTAAGATCCCCACTCCGACCCCTTGGCAAGAAAGCAAAAAGTTATAAACAGGGATTGGTAAATATTGGATTGGGCAATAAGTTCATAGCGTTTTAACCGAAGACTTTTATTTAAACAAAAAACAAGTTAATCAATTTTATTTTTGTCGTTGCTGTTTACAACCTCTTCCCACGTCTCGATATATTTGCTGATGCCGTTCTGCCAAAAATCGCCTGGTCTTGTGTCAAAGAAGTTGTTGAGCCAGTTTTTAAGGACCTCTTTATTAATGAAGGTAACGTCCATCATATGGTTTGACAGAGAGTGGAAAAAATGGTAATCGGTCGATGCAAAGTGCGGAGAATACGGCAAAGACTGAAAGACCTCCCATTCGAGCTCTTCGCGTGCGGCTTTGTCGACTTGTGCAACATGGGTCCTGTCGTTGTCGCGAACGAGTACGGTTTCACCATATCCATCAGGTCTTTACAGTCGAATAGCCTTATTCACATGGTGTAACTGGGCAATCTAGAGCTCCTTGTTGACCGAGGCATTATTTTCGAGCATTTCCCAGTGTACCGTGCCTTCCCAGTCCCAACAAATACTTATCACGTTTTTCTTTGGATGAAAATCCGGCTTGACACTCGACTTAGGCGTATCTCCTGGAGCCACCCACTCTTTTCTTTGCTTCCTATTGATGTATAGGCACCATTTCTCATCTCCCGTAACGATTCGGTATACAAACCATTGATTATGATCGCGTGTTGCTCGATGGCGGGCGGGATGCTGAGAGGCAATTTGAGGGCGACTTTCTTTCTGTTTTTCGTTGCGCCCGTGAGGTACGCAGGCACCCAGGCTCCCAATTTTTGGGTAAATCCCTTGAATGATCGCAGTTAATTTTTTCCGCCAATTCACGACTGGTTTAGCAATCCTTCCTCTTTAAAAGTGATTTGAGAAGTTCTTCATTGAATTTAGAAGGCCTTCCTCTGCGGGATGTGCTATCGACGTCAAAGTCGCCGTTTTTGAACTTTGCAAACCATTTTCGTGCTGTAGACTCGCCTATGACACCTTCTCTATACACGTAGCAAATGTCCGGAGCTGCTTCGGCACTTTTTTGACCTCGAAGAAAAGCAAAGAAAAATAGGTGTCGAAAATGTTGATTTTTGCCTCCTGGATATTCCATTTCTATGCCCCAAAACTAATAAAAAATTAAATAACTCAAAAATATAATACAATTAAGAGGTTAGTGGTAGTCAGAGGCTCGAAAAAATGATAATTTTCAAAAATTTTTGTTTGGTAGTCAATTACTTTATTTTACAAAAATAAGAACACAGCTTTAATACATTATGTTTCGACTTGACTTAAGCAAAATTAAAAAAACAGTTAATAATTGTTGCCCGTTTCTCCAGAAGTCCCTTGCGGTGATCATCATAAGTCCTTCGACATTCATCTAAAATCAATCGGGCAGGAAAAATTAGTTTTATTAATAGATAATGTTGTGCCTGATCTAAGCTTTTTTCAAACTTAACAATATGGCGGCCTCAGGAAATATAATATTTTTCAGGGTTTCGCGAAAAATATCGACAATTAATTGTTTAAAAAATTGAAGCTTTTGAAAAAAAGCCTTCGATGAGGAACGATGTTTTTATGTTTTTCAAAAGCAGAATAAATTTTATTGAAATCTACTAAGCGCTTTTTAAGTTACAGTGATCACCAGTTCAAAAAACATAGTTTTAAGAAAAACGCATTTAAAGTTTTGCTATCTATTACCGGAGCGCCCGAGCGCCCTTTGTTAATTATAGATAGAATAAGTCGAAAAGTATTTGTCGGATTAACTTCAAATTTTCACACAATATTTTTAAGAGATTATGCTTTCAGAAAATGCAAAACAAAATCCAATTTTTTGAAAATTCTGACTACCTCTAACCCCTTAACACAAGTTTGTAGAGCAGAAAGAGTTCTATCGAATCAATACTTAACCTTTGCCATACAGCCCACAAATCATGGTAAAATAAAAGAAAATATGAAAATGCTATGAACTTGCGCCATGATTCAAATTGAATAAGTCTGAAATTAAAAAATGTTAAATAAAATGCAGAAAAAACTTGCCGTTTAGGTGTGGTTCACATTCAACATCGGCCCTTGAAATTCAGTGTTTTTGGTTTTTTAAGGGCTTACGTACGCATCAACTCCACTAGAAATATTTTTTTCCGACTATTCATGTGGGTAGCAAAAAAATTACAGAAACTTTTGGTATATCGAAAAGCTCAAAGTTTCAAAACAGAGCTTTTTGAAAATTTTTTGGTCCAATTCATAAGCAAGTGACCAAAATGACTCAAAAAATATGTTTATTAATGCTAACCCTAAATTTGCTTTATGGCCCAAAAAATTGCACATTTTCTTTTTATTTTTTTCATTCCGTTTTCTGTTTTTCTTCCTAACATTTATTTATGTCGCCGACGCTGAAATGCCGAAATGCCATTAAGTTCTAATGGAAAAATTACCTTTCCGAAAATTTCGTATAAAATGTTTGAAGATCGATAGTATTTTTTTCCGTTTTTTACCAAATTTCCTAGTTTACTAGTTTCAAAATTTTCAAAAATTATACCCAATGCATTTTCAAGCAGTGGAATAATCGTATATATCATATTTTTTTGAAAATCGTGGGGCGCGAGCTATCTCTGTTGATGCTACCTCATGATAATGGTACCACCTGATGAACCAATATTTTCTGGCCATCTGCTCTCTGCATCCTTCCTTCAGTATGCACTCATGGTTTCAACAAGATGACACTACACCGCACATGGTCGGAGAGACCAAAAAAATACTGCGTGGTTTCTTCCTTAACAAACTGATAAGTCGTTTCGGCGACACATTTTGGTCGCCCAGGTCGCCCGATCGTCCACCCATGTGGACTTTTTTTATGGAGATAATTCAGAAGTAACGTAATAGGTATATGTGAAGCACTCTCAGCGACCATCTAAGCACTAAAAGAAAATATCGTTCGCGCGATTAATGGCATCCTGACATCACTTCTCCAGCGAGTGGTATGGAGTTCGGAGGCCAAATTCGGAGAGCGTACCTGACGTGATTGTCAATATTTGTTTGAAATAATTTAAAAAAATGAAATCCGCTCTGATTTCTGGTAAATTGCATTTCGTGTATTTAGATATTTTTCCCACACCTTAATTTTTTGAGCATGGTATTTTTGTACAGAAATCTAGCTCCTAATAGAAGATAAGACTGTCATTGAAATAATATATTAAAAAACAAAATAGTCCATTAAAAAATTTAAATGGATATTCATAGTTGGGAAATCAAATTTCATAAGAAAAAACTGTAACGTGGCCAGCGTTGCAAATAGAGTGTAAAAAATTTAATCAAAATCAAAGTTAGACCCACATCCATAGTATCCAAGTAAACAATATTCTACTGAGTTCAGTATAGAAATTTTATGCTAGCGTTCGGAAAACCCCAAAATAAATTCACGAACACTTTTTTAGATTTAGCGGAGCATTCTTTCATGGCGAACGATTGATTTTAAAAGCCAATAACCAAATTTCAGCAACCATGATAGCTACATCGTATCCAATATATCGAAATAAGGAGAAAACTACCAAAGAAAAAGAAATAAAAAGATACAAAAAAATTGTTCGCGCTGAAGCACGTTATAATTAGAGAAGTAGTTCGGCAACTAGTGCTCTTTTATCAGCCTTTCTTGGATGCAATGTTTCGCAGACTTTCCGCAATCAGACATAATTTGTAGTAAAGTTTTGAATAGAGCCAGAATGTCAAATGGCTTGGACGCAAAAAAAATTCCATTTTCATTTATCAATCTTGTGACATTTGTATTTTATATTTAACAAAAGAATTTTATATTTAAAAATATAATCAAAATATTTAAATTTAACTTTAAATCAGGATTTTAATTATTGACATTTTTTTATATAATTTTCTTTTGCTGTACCTCGACTTCTATATAACGAATAGAATTTTCAGGAGTCTGCAGCAAATTTGTAGTCAAATCAAGTGTACTGACCCTCGGCAGGCAATGCCAAACCTCGGAGTGTATTTTTATATTGAAAAAGGTTCTTCCATTAGTGGAACAACATCAAGGCGCACACCAGAAACAGGAGGAAGATGTTCGGCCAAAACATCCAATGAAAGGTGCAAGTGCTAATTCCTCGACTCATTCTTCTGCACTCGATAAAAATTATCCCCCATCCCAATACTTTATGGATTTTTTTGGCGCTGCTCCGATAGTCTGGGGTATGTTACCGAAACATCTAGGATTACTATCCAGCTAAGAACTACAACTTCAGCAGTATTACTTTATAATTTAAAGGTAATCTTTAATGCTGTTGCAATAAGAACAACAACATGGAATTTTCCCGATTTGAAGTTGTGGTGCGTATTCTCGTACTTCAACAAAAATTGTGCTTAAATTGATTTCCCACTTAATGTGCGAGCATTCTGTACACTGACTGGAACTGCTGCTGCTTGCAACTGTTTCTCAACATTAAAATTCAAGAGCTCAACTCGAAACAGGTGTTGAAAATCATGTCGATACACAATTCCGCTGTGCTGCTCTGCATGTCCATTGTTTATTCATGAAACACCTTTTGTTTATATTCTGTCAGTGCAAATGTTTTGTGTCGTTATTATTTTCATATCATTGTTGTAGTTGTTGTAGAATTGTGTAAATCTAAATATCAAAGTTTCCAAATGACTACGAAATTGTCAAATGCTGCGGCTCATTGTATTCCAGCAATGGCTGCTGCAAGAGGCAAACTTTTCGGCACAAATCCTTTTGGTCCGCATCAGTCAGTTGGTATTTGTATTTGCATTTGAGCTTTCATTTCCCAGCCACGGGAGAATTTGTCAGTTTACATAGAGATTTGTGCGTTTGTCAACTAGCTGAAAGGTTCGCGTTTGCCATATCGTTTTTATTGCTGCCTCAAGCCGATATGGCCATTCAATGGCATTCAATACAGCATTTAGTTGTGCGAAGAAAAAGTTACTGAGGGGAATAAAACGAGTAATAACGAAAACAAAAAGCCCTAAACAAAAGCAACTACAAACAGCAATGACAAAATTGGCGTAATAATTTTACTCTTTCGGTTTAAGTTTGTTGTTTTATTTTTTGTAGCTATTGGTTGTTTTTCTTTGACTTTTCTGTCTCTGCCTCTGACAGAGCTTAATTCAGCATCGTGGAGGTATGGTGACGGCTGCCGCCCCCAATTAAACTTCGAACTTAGTAATGCCGCAGCAAGAATAGCAAAATGATAAAAACAATGACAAATACTTTCATTACTTGCCGGTCGCTTTTCATTGTGTGTTTGACAAAAAGAAAAACGCACAAATAAAAGAGGTTTACAGATGAAAACGGAAGCGAAAAAGCGCAACAACGCACAAAAGTTTACACAACAAATGGCTGAACAAATACACCGTGGGCGAAATGAAAAATAAAAAAGTAAGCAAATATTTTGCTTTGGCGCACAGGCGGTGGGCGTGAGGGAGACGTGTAGAAAGCTATTTGCAAAATGCCGCAACCAGCTGTTGTCATTATTCGACTGATTGCTTTGGCTAACGAAACCGTAGAAGAGTGGGAGAATTGGCAGGTCAAGTTGTGTTGCGGGTTAGGTCATGTACAAGCACCCAACTAAATTGTTTGACAATTTGTCTAGAATTAGATTGAAATGAAATAAACCTAGAAAGGGCAAACGATTTGCAATGTGTCTGCCTGCAATTGCTTGGGTGGGGTAATTTATGTATTTTGACTTACATTTGCTAAGCTTTAAAGAATCAAATGGATATCTAGGCGGTTATTTTCAATTTTCGTGCATGCTTACATATATCTGAGGCTTTATTTCAGTTTCTTATTGTGCTTATAAATGGGGTATTTTACCCATGAAGTGAAATAAGAATATTTGTGTCGGATCTGGGTTTTTTACAGAGTGAAATTTCACATAGTGAAAAGTTACAATATATGTAATTTTTAAAATACTAACTGCACGGACTGTCGAGCTGTTGGCTGTTCAGCTAAAACAAAAAACTTTTTTTCAAATTGTCTTGCACAAATACTGTAAACTCTGATGAACTCTTTTTTTGACTTTTAAAGTGATAATGTACATATTTATAACGCCATATTTGCCGATTTTGCAGTGGCGTAGCGAGGGCGAGGCGAGTGAGGCGGCCGCCTCAGGCGCCAGACCAAGAGGGCGCCGAAATCGTACGGATATAATATAGAACTTTTTTTTCGTGGTGCGGATCAAATCCACTTATAGTCGTCATGGCCCATCCTGGTAATGAGTGGCAGGTACTGGTGAATAACGGGCTAATACACGCAATTGGTTTATACTCAAAACCACATCGACACCCATATTTTGTGCTAGTTACTTAAAGACACTTTGCCATCGATTATAGTAAAATTAAAAAAGAAATAATTAATTTCAAAGAATTTTTCTTGCACGTACAGGTTGGCGTGTCTCTTTTTCAGTCACTGGCACAAAATGCAGGCGCCAGTGTGGTTTTTAGTATGCACTTATTGCGTGTATTCGCCCGATATTTCACAGTACTTGCTACTCAATATCTTGAAATGCCATAGGTGAATTTTGTTTTGCACTACGAATAAAAACAGGAGAGTTATATTATATCAATCTAATTTTGGCGCCCTCCTGGTCTGTTAAATTTTTTAATAGTCGCTAGTAATTGAACAAAAAAAAATTATAATATAATAATACTAGCAAACCCGGCCCCCTTCGCTGGGCACACTAAAATAGAATAGATATGGTTTAGAACAGAAAATATATGAATTTCATATTATTTATTTCTTTATTCTTTATTCAAGCGCTTTGACATAAGCAATATTTTTTGTTTTTCTATTTGTTGTTGAGTAAATATAAAATATAAATTGAAAATCAGGAAAAAAAAAGATTGTTTTTAAATTTCAAATCAACGCATATGAATAAACAATCGTCTTTTTTCCTGATCATCCATGAATTTTTCGTTACAATTTATATGTTTTATTAAGCATTGGAGCTTTTTTAACCATTATCCATTTATATTTTTCAAAAAAAAAAAACGAAAAAAAATTTTTTTTCCACGAACACATAATTTCATTCGGATTTCACATTAAATTCTCAAATTTCGTAAGAAATTATTCACTGTTCCAAAATCCACTCCAAAAAAATTCACAAACAATTTTTACATGTTGCACTTACGTTTTTTCCTTATGGCATCCAAATCAGAAAGAAATATTGACACATTGTAACTCACACTGTCGATTTGGCAGTTCAGTTCCGCCCCAAGCGTTAAAAAAGTAAGCGACATTATGGCTGTACCCGTTGCCAGTGCTCCGAATTACAACCAAACTTTACGAAACCCATTTTCAATACTTACTTAACAATGTGCGTAAGTTTGGTTTAATTCGGTGCAAAGACACGGCGAGTCCACGTTTTGGCATATATTTCGAGACCCTAGTCATCAATAGGTATGAAAATTACCCCGTATTAAAGCACTTATCAACAGCTTTCATTTGATATCCATATTGTACAAACACATTCTAGGGTCCACGTTTTGGTCTCTATCTCGGGACCCTAGTCACGGAGCGGATGGAAATACTCTGAACTGAAGCATTCACCAAGAGCTTCAATTTGATATCCATATTGTACAAACACATTCTAGGGTCCACGGTTTGGTCTCTATCTCGAGACCCTAGTCACGGAGCGGCATGAAAAATACTCTGGACTAAAGCATTCACCAACAGCTTCCATTTGATACCCATATTGTACATACACATCCGAAGGTTACCCGGGTCAACGTTTTGACCTATATCTCGAGCCCTATTTCCAAAATAAAATATAATCCATGTTACTCGTGGATGATGTAGCTTTCGAATGGTGAGAGAATTTTTAAAATCGGTCCAGTAGTTTTTGAGCTTATTCACTACAACCAAACAAACAAACAAAGTTTTCCTCTTTATAATATTAGTATAGATAACAAATTCATAGATGCACATAAAAAACATATGGGTGACCGGGCAAATATTTAAGTACAAAAATCCAAATCAATGACGCTGTCAAAAATCAAGTCTGCTATGTGTTTACTTGATTATTGAATCTAAATTAATCGATCCGTACAGCAATAATAATGTATACAATTAAGTGTAAAAAACTTGAGTATCACGGACCACAATTAAAAAGTCCTGCAGCTTCACACCAATGGTAAAGAGTTGTAAGTGACCGGTGTTGATTTTCGGTGTGATTTCGTATAAGAGAGTGCAACTCGCACTGAAACTGTGCGACACTCGCACCGGTTCGGTGTAAATCTGTGTTGCACATGCGAAAGTCACATACTACTCGCACCAAATAGTCGATTTTAAAGCAAACTGCGGGAAATAGTCGATTTTAAACAAACTGCATTGAAAACTTTAGAAGATCTAGAAAATGCATCTCTGCTGGATTTACTTCAAATGGTTTATGATTTCGAACTTCAAGAATCATATCCTAATATAGCTATTCGTATTTTTTTAACTCTACCAGTTTCAACTGCTTCATGTGAGCGAAGTCTGAAACTCATCAAAAACTACCTTCACTCGACGATGAGTCAAGAACGATTATCTAGTATGGCGATACTTTCCATCGAAAAAGGACTTACAAGCATGTTAAATTTTGATGATGTTATTGACGAATTTGCCGCTATCAAAGCAAGAAAAATAACTTTTTGAGATAATAATCTACGCAAAATATCATTTCATTTTATGTATCTATGTGTTGAGTATTGAGGATTTCATGTATTTTGTAACTTTCCTAGAGTAGTGTGTGAATAATGTCCTTTTGTGGGAATATAAATACACATGAAATCTTTACTATGTGCTTAAACTCAACATCTTGCTACTGTTCATGATAAAAAAACAAGTTATCGATATTATTCTATTTTTCAAAAAATAATGTAATAAAATACCATGAAAAATTCGATTTTTATGAAGTGCAGAGATTTTTTATTCACCTAATACTATGTCATGTATTAAGCCCTACCAGGGGTTTACGCTACTTGAGATATACAAAAGGCGCCAAATTGTCACCTTGCCTCAGGCGCTGAAAAAGCTCGCTACGCCTCTGCGATTTTGTAAATTAATCGAATAGAAAGTGACATTCCTTGCAGATGAGTTTGAGAGGTTGAGAAATTTAGCTTGCTAGTACTGCGCCTAGCAACTTATTTACCATTTGTTTCATATAATGTTTCATGTGTATAGTGGACATCGATTCAATGACTAACCGAGTGAGAGTCACATATATTCCATTCGGCTCCTTTGGCCGTTTGAAGCATTGCTAGTTGAATATATCAGTACAACATAGCGTATGAGTAACATTCGCAGTCAAATGTTCGTAGTTCGCTGAATGAATATCTTGGATAGGATTTTTTAGCTAGCTTTACTTTCCGACCCAGTACAACTATAAATAAATTTTCATTCACGTCTGTTCAATCGGGAAGAAAATATGAATTATAGAGAGCATTGATTTTCGTGTCGCAGATCTTTATGAAAGATATAGTATGTCACCTGCTTAGAGCGCTCAGTGCGGACGAGTAAGACAGCGTCTTCAGATATACAATAATATTATTGAGAAGGTCGGAAAACTTGTTTTCGCTGGCGCACATTTAAAAAGCGAGAATTCTTTATGCATATTTTGTCATCCTCCACAGTACATAATTTATCACATATAAAATTATCTTCACATTCCTTCTTCATTCCACAATTTTTTCGTCCTCCAATAGGACATATTTTTGAAGGTATAGGACACATCAGGAGTGGTTATTTACAAAATCAATTTAGTAAATACTTAATGCGTATTTTATGCACTTTTCTCAAAAATTTTTTTTTAAGTACAAGGTGGCGCACAGTTATATATCAGATTTATAATGTTTTCAAAATCGTCTTACGTAAATCATCTTTGACAATTCTGAACTAGAAAGGTGTAGTATCAATACAAACAGATAAGCAATGGAGTGCGTAAATGTCGAAATAAAGATCTTTATCACTCAAAATAATTTTGTTTTTGTATTCAGTAAAAATGTTATTCAGAATCAAAATTGGGTGATTAATTTTGCGCCACCTTGTATAGGAAACAGTGATCAATCAATGATATATTTTCTACTTTGTTCGATAATCTTTTGCGATCGTTCCGTGGACTTCAAAATTTCTTGCTCGTAGCAATTGAAATTAGAAAATCTAAAGAAAGTGTTGACTCACTGACTAATCTAAATTTAACATTTTTTAATGCAACTGGTTTTGAATAAAGTGGTTCAAATTATAACGGTGCGAAGTCATATTTCATAATAATATTTGCCATATTTCAATGTCGGCATAATATTCCGTCTTTCCAGTGCTTTTAATGGCTGTTTCCACAACCTATTGGGTCTATCTTTGTAATACAGCAGGATTTTTGTCTCATCACAGAATATCGCATCATCCCAGTAGCTATCTGATTGAACTTGGTACGTTCTAGCGAAAGATAACCCTTTTTCAATATGCTGTGCAGAGAGCAAAGGCTTCTTCTTTCGAGCAACTTGTGAAGTATAATTGTGATTTGAGCCTTGTGCACTGTTTTATGAGAATCTTCGACTACTCATATCTAATCTCGCTAGCAAGATTTCTTATTGAAATCTGCGGGCTTGCTGCTACTTTTTCCAACAAAATACATTCAGCGCGGTCAGATATTTTTCGTTGCCTTCCACGTGCAGATTTTGGCTTCAGCCTATTTTCATTCACACGATTTATTATGTTATTAATATTTTGCCGCGTTAAATGGAATATTTCTGATAACAGTTCCACACTTTTTCCTATTGTACTCGCATAATTATAGATAATAGACCTCCTGAGTCACTTCAAACATTCTCCGTTTTCCAGATATTTTTGCGTTCACTCACTTTTATGATTAATTTATGACGGATTGATGACTAACGCGTGTGTAATAATTCAGTGAAATAACGGTATAATGAGAAAAGTAGTTGTTCTGTTTTTTATAGTTTTTTTTCTGCTTATTTGGTGGATTCAAAAGTTTAAGGTACGGGAAGCTATGTAAGTTAATGAAGTAATTTTGAGAGGCCTTCCAAATTCAATAAGAAACGAGGGTTTTAGTTAAAGGAGTGTAAATTTTAATATGTTAAAATATTTTCTTGAACTGACAAACTGTATATGTAATCTCTTACTACTGTGGGCAAAAAGTAAGGTTAATTTATTCTTGTAAATCAATTTCATCCCCTTCAAAATAATCCTCTCTCGATGAAATACACTTATGACAACCAACCAACCAACCAACCAACCACCAGTACATCGTGCAATGTGAGCCTAACATCAGCACCACTTTTATTTCATCGCCATCAACCTCAGTGGACCTTTCTAACTAAAGAGTATCCTTGATATCAAAATTACCTGCGTAGAGTATCTTGAAACAGTTTTCATACTGACGTTCTTTTAAATCATCGCCACTATAAAATTGACGTAATTTTTCACAAGCTGAAAACTTGTTTTACTCTTCTCCGAGGCTATATTTGTTGAAGACGACCGAACTATGACTGATTTGTGGTGGTGTTAGCCGCTGCGTACTTCTAATGAAATTCATCAGATTTTTTATATCAAGGCCTGCTATATCAGCAGGCGTAACAAAGACATGAGAGCCAAAATGCTTAAATCTTAGCCCTGCTAAGAAGGGCTAATATATCTGACGCAAAAAGGACTCGAAGTGATGCATGTAAACCTCTTGACCTATGCCCTGTGAAGGCACCCACGAAATTCGAGAGCTGTGATATTGTCAATCCCAGAAGATCCCTCGAGCGCCTCCGATCCACTCGTGGCCAGAACGATTTCGCGCCCTTAAAAATGTTTGTGCTTGTCCAGCGTTCGCTGAGTTGACGCGAAGGCCACTTCTCCAGAAGTAGTCCGCAGGAAAACTACGTCACAGGTCCCCTGGCTAGCCAGCTCATCCGTCTAGCAGTTTTCTGAAATGTCGCTTAATCCAGATGAGTTTTGTATCGAGTAATTTGGATGCTATCAAAAGTAAGTTAAAAGTAAAGTCAGAGATTCCGCAACCACTTTTCAGGCACCATCATCGAGTCTCAAGGCACGGATTGCCACTTGGCTGTCGGAGTAGATATTAGCCTCGGTGACAGTTATTACACAACTCAGCAGCCAATCAGCTGCTTCTTTAATTGCCGCTACCTCGCCGAGGTAAAACAATACAATTTTTCGAGAATGCACACTTTGATCTTCCATTGTGGACTTTGTCGTCTAGAGATTTTTTAGATTTTTCAGATTTTTTATTTAGATTTTCTTTACGAATAAAGTTTAAGCCATCAGCTGATAAAAGACAAATGACGAGCACATTTATTAATGACTTCCCTGTTACAAAAACGACACCAACTCCATCTGTTTTAAGAATATGCAATGCAATGACTTTCCACTCAACCCAAAATAATTATATGAAGAGTTATAAGATACACTTACAATTTTAAATATTTATGTGCAATTCATACACATGAATTTAGCTGCCACAATCCTATTCCAAGAGGTGACCAACAATAACAACGAAGCAGTAAAAACAAATATTAATCCTAATATTCGTAATTGTACATCAGAAATTGTTGCACCCGAAATACAATCATCTGTGAAGCTATGCGAGAACTCTTCAACCACCTCTGAGTGCATTCCTGCATTTACGAAATCATTAATGCGATGCTAAGTGCAGTTATGTGTACTTATGTGTGATTCCTGAATGAGTGGCGATTCTATGTAATGGAAATGATTGCGTGCGTCATATTAATGCTAACATTTTTTAAGGTTAATTCAGTGCAGGTGCAACAGCCGTAGGCGAGCATAAGCTCAAGTATCATAGCTGAAAAACAACAACGAAAAATCAATGAGAACACAAAAACAACAGTAATAGCTGCCTATTATGCTTGTGCACTTAGCTATCGCACTCGTCATCGTAGCTGCTCGTTATTTGTCACTCACAATCTATAGTACGTACGTAAATGCAGGCTCACTCCTACTGAAATTACTGCAATGGGGCCGTTTAGCACTTAAAATGAAAATCACAATTTCCGCCAACGTGCAATCAACTGAGTCAATCGTCCATTTTCATCTCCAGCTGAAAGCTAGGATGCACTCACAACTGTTTAGAATGATAAGCTATGATTATGCACGTCTGTATGTGCCTTTATTTGTGTGCACTAGGGTGCATCACTCTTCATACAAAAAAAATTGGTATTACTTTTCTATTTGAGTTATACAATTTATAATATTTTAAGATTTTTGGCAAAATATTTTGGAAAAATACTAAGATCAGATTGAGTTGGACGGATTTGAAAGTGTTTCAAAAAATCTTATTATTTTGATTCCATTGATAAAATTTAGAAACTGTCATATGCAAACCTTTAAGCTTAACTCTTCTATTATCTGAGATGATTTCTTGTAAGAATGATTTTTAATTTGTTTATATATAAATTTTATTTCATTCATAAGAACATAAGAAGTTTTTGGAGACATTTTCAAATCGATCCAGCTTACGTTAATCTTTTGCACTCGAAGTATTCTTTCCAGGCACCGCCATTGTTTGTTTGCCATTGTACCCGAAGTGAGCCTCTCAGGCATACCAATAATACACTGAAGATGAAGCTGCTGCAATTTACAATTAAAATTTTAATAGTTTGCGTCTTAATGTTTCGTTGAAGTCAGCGTTTAGCCAGTTTTTGACCACCCCGGCGGAAAATGTGATGAACGAAGCATTGTTTCAAGTTGGTGATGGTGAATTTAGTGTGAATGAATTTGAAAGTGATTCTGATGATATAGTCATTATTCTACCAGTGAAGAAGGAAAAGTATTGCAATATTCTAGTGAAAGTGATGAAAACGTGCCAGAAAAGTTAGACAGTGTTAGCGAAAATCGTTCATTTAGCAATTGACAACAAGTCATTGAAGAAGATACTACTCCTGAACGATTTGACTTTTCAACTGGATACAAAACATGTGGCGCTCAGATAAATAATTTAAATGAACTCTTTGAATATTTTAGTTATTTTTTTGCAAATGATTTGATAGACAACATTGTAAACCAGACAAATGTATATGCACAACATATTCTTCTTCTTCTTAAATGGCTCAGTTGCCTACTTAGTCCAAAGTAGCACTTGTTGGCAAGAGAGATTCTTCGTTGGATTTCAAGGCTGACATTGTTATCGGTGTTAATACTGGTTCCTAAATACACGAAGTCTTTTACAACCTCGAAATTATAACTGTCAACAGTGACGTGGGTGCCGATACGCGAGGGCGCCGACTGTTTGTTTGAAGACAGGAGGTACTTCCTTTTGTCCTCGTTCACCACCAGACCCATTCGCTTTGCCTCTTTATCCGGTTCGGAGAAGGTGCAGTTGTTAAGGTCAATGATATCAATATCATCGGCATACGCCAACAATTGTACGCTCTTATAAAATATTGTGCCTGAGCGATTAAGTTCTGCGGCTCGTACGATCCTCTCCAACATCAGGTTAAAGAAGTCACACGACACCGAGTCACTCTGTTTGAAACCTCGTTTGGTATCAAACGGCTCGGAGAGGTCCTTCCCAATTCTGACGGCGCTGCTGGTGTTGAGCAACGTCGTCTTGCTTAGCCGTATTAGTTTTGGGGGGATACCAAATTTAGACATCGCAGCATACAGCAAACTCCTTTTCGTACTGTCGAATGCAGCTTTGAAATCGACGAAAAGATGGTGTGTGTCGATTCTCCTTTCAAGGGTGTTTTCCAAGATTTGGCGTCTTGTGAATATTTGGTCGATGGTAGACTTTCCAGGTCTGAAGCCACACTGATAAGGTCCAATCAATTGGTTGACGGTGGGCTTCAGCCTTTCACGCAATACGCTCGCTAGAGCCTTATAAGCGACATTTAGAATACTAATCCCACGGCAATTGGCACAGACTGCAGGATCACCCTTCTTATGGATTGGGCAGAGTACACTTAAATTCCAATCGGCAGGCATGCTTTCATCCGACTATATTTTGCATAGAAGCTGATGCATGCACCTTACCAGCTCCCTGCCGCCATGTGTGAATAGCTCAGCCGGCAGTCCGTCGACGCCCACGGCTTTATTGTTCTTTAGATGCGTTATCGCTATTCTCACCTCGTCATGGTCGGGTAGCGAAACGTCAATTCCGTCGTCGACGATTGGGGTATCGGGATCTTCACATTCTCTGTGACATGCACAACTGTCACTGTTTAATAGGTTCGAAAAGTGTTCCCTCCATAATTTAAGATTGCTCTGGATGTCAGCCACCAGTTCGACGTCTTTATTCTTACAGGAAACATATTGTGAGCACAAAAACTATTACTGCCCATTCGACCTGGAAAAATTGGAATATTTGTTAAGAGAGTTTCAAACATAAGTTCTTTTCTCTGGACAAATATTCAATCGAGAACAATTTTTTCCATTTTTTTGACCATTACACTTAAATAAAAATGCCCCAGCAGCATGTGATTCGAAAACAAGGTTTCAGAAAGTGAGCAACTCCATATAAGTCATTTTCTATTCGCCACTTCTCTGCTCGCTATCTCTCTGATCTACTAATTTGACGGGAAATTTGTATGCGAAAGCAACAACAAAGTTATCGAGCAAGATTCGCCGCTAGTGAGTTTGGCTATACCTCATAAAACTGGTATAACTAACTATTTTACAAACAAAAGTAATTTTAGACAGCTTCTTTCCAGTGCTGCCAAGATATATTTACTTATACCAGTTGCTTCATCTATTCGCCACTTACTAATGATTGGCGAAAAGAAGTGGCCTAGACTACATTGCCACCAAATTTCGTAAGAACTTTGTACCCGGTAATAAATCTGCAAAGAATATGAAGAAAGCTCGAGTGAATATAAAGGTAAAATCTTTTTAATAACTTATACTCCTAAAAAGCTAACTAAATGGGGTATTCACATATATGTTATGGCTGATTCAAATTCCAATATCGTACTTCAATCTGTCAATAAATCTAAAGATTTGGGTGAATTTTTGACAGTCGTTTCTCACTTAATAATCAATAATTAATTTCATCTTAACAAAATCATAATCTGTCTTAGGCTTTGTACAATGGAATAGCTCAAATTTTGAGGACTCTTTTACCCTAAAATTGTTGTTTATTGTATTCATTCGCTCCAGGAGACCATACCATACATTTTTAATTGATAGGATCAAACGTGTACAAAAGGTGGCTCTGA
The DNA here is from genome assembly GCF_027943255.1 of Anastrepha obliqua. Classification (NCBI taxonomy): domain Eukaryota; kingdom Metazoa; phylum Arthropoda; class Insecta; order Diptera; family Tephritidae; genus Anastrepha; species Anastrepha obliqua. The sequence continues at coordinate 159,675,285 of NC_072892.1, read as the reverse complement.
AATTTATACTAGGATCAGTATACACATCACGTTTGCTTTTGATCAACCTAAAGTCCTTGCAAAGTAGGAGATCGACCTTTTCTCTCTCGTTTTGTTTTCGATGTCATTAAAGACGATTGCCTATTTCTGTTTCAAAGTACTAATTTTCTTACACCTCCCAGAATTCTTCGTAACGCTCTTCCTTTCCATTTAAATAAATTCAATACAAATTATTTTCGCAATGCTCCTATTGAACATGGCCTTTGTGATTTTAATGAGATGAGAATTTTCTGTTCTAATAAACTCTATATTTTAATCAGTTAGAGGTAAGCTTATATATTTTAATTAGATGCTAGTTTTTAATTGAATTTGTATGTATTTTTATTATTTTTTAGTGTTAGTAATCAGTCTGAAACTATGTTTTCTTGACTGCTTCAAATAAATAAATAAAAAATATCGAGCGCTAAAAGTTCACTTAACAGGAACAATTCAACCCAAATAGAAAATATGTACCAAAAACAATTCAACGTTCATATTTTTCGAAATCAAATAATAATTGCCTATCGCGAGTCCAATTATTTGTTATTGTCTTAGAAAGCCAAAGGAACAATTCCAATTGCAAGTACGTACCATACTTTAAATACAACTAACATGGAAATATTTCTCCAAAATATGAGCGGAATAGACTGACCTGATCACTATACAGCAACATGCTGCTTTTTACGAAAGCATTAAAATAGCTCCACCAAAGTTATTCTTTTGAGGTTTAAATATGTATTAGCGCAATCAATGCATATATTTAATACGAACTTTGTGAAGAACGGCAAGGAAACAAACCTTTGACCCATTATAAATTTATTAAAAAGTTACTTATGCAGCTAGTGAGAAATTTTCGACACCAAAATTTGTATGGTCGCCCATCATCATCTGATAAAGAGCAACGTTTAAATGGAAAGCGCCTCATGATCAACCAACTACCAGAAGGCAAAAGGAGAGGCTGCCTTGTCTGTTCAATCCTAAAGACTAGAAGACAAGCCATTTATTTTTGTGAAACTTGCGACTTGGTCTACATCCGGGTAATTGCTTTAAACGATATCAAGCGCTTAAAAATTACCAATAATTTATGATGAAATTTTTATTTACAAAACGTTTGCATTATGATAATAATAAAATAACGTTAAAAATATTTTGTCTTTTAAATTTGATGTAAATTTTACCTTCAAATAAATCATACATTATATTGCTAGATAGGGTAAAGAAAATCTGACCTGCTGAAAGCTTCAGGCGAGAAAAAGTCCCAGTGATATATTTTACGGATATCTTAAAATGTGTGGTAATAGATTGTATAATTCCGCAGGAAAAATCACAACCTGCTTTGCTGAGGCACCGTAGTGTACATAAGTTTGTGCGCGTGGGTGTGTGTGCGTGAGTTTCCATAGCAATAAAGGTGTGTTAGTCTAGTGCTTCGTCTGCTTAACGGTGTACTTATGTACATATCTCAAGCGATGCATAAAATATGCCCGCAGGGAAAATGTTATGTGGCACGTTTACTTTAAATACAACTTAGATAATATAGAAGGATACGCATGCTTCTAAAATCGTACATATGTAAACTCGTAACTGGTAGGTTCGGGTGTTCGATGAAATATTAAAATGGGTATTTTTTACCAGACTAATTGGATGTGTGGTATATAAAAGCACTGTGACCAGCTTTATGAATGAGTGAAAATTTGCTTCATTTGCGTTGGAATAAGTTCAGGTAGCTTCTGCATATTTATTTATTTATTTTCTTCAATTATTGTACTAGTATGCCACTCTTTTCACACTCAGCGCTCGAATGGCAAATTATTATTTATATTTGGGGTTTGTTTTGACTTTGGCCTGAACATCCTGAGTACTATGCTATCGGTGAGCCATTGGTTTAAAATTTTTGAAATGATACATTTTTTAATTCTACTTATATATTTCAAAATTACAATCTTTCCTATATTTTTGGCAGAGAGCACGAAATCAAATTTAGGACAGGTTGATTTTCCTGTACTGAGATCTTCCAACTCATTAAAAAATTGTCTACCTAAAAAGGTGAACCTACGTTTGGGAAGAGCATGGCAGCTATCATATCCTTCTCTTCTTCGTTTAGACAGCTGTGGAATACTGCGAAGATTTTGTTTTTTTGTTTTTCTTATTCACTCCTCTCGGGAACATAAGGCCTCAACAAGACTTGTCTTGCGTAAGGTTTCGTTAATCTATTTGATTTCTGACAGAGTAGGTGGCTAGCCTGCCGCTACCAGTTCTAAGTGGTGGAAAATGCCCATCTGTAGTTGCTTAGGAACAACGCCTTCTTGGAGCGCCATTAACATTTTTTTTAACTTTAATATTTTTCTGGCAAAAGGATCGCACAGATGGTGGACGACTTCGCTAAATTTGGTGTTTCTGCGCTATTACCGCGGTTGCCCGTTTCCACTTGCTGGCGCCACAGTTTGTTTAGAAACAGGGAAAGTAAGTAGCTTTGGAAAAGTGCGAGCACCGTGCTCTACGTGGGATTCGAACCCATAACTTCTGGGATGCCAGGCTAGTGCACATACGCTAGACTACCGAGGCCGCCTGTGAGGATAATTCTATGAAAGCGTCAGACTCCCCTGGATTAAAGCAGACGAATACTTCAAAAACGGTGTATGAAATATATAATGGTGACCGCGAAAAAAGTCCTTCTAGTGCTGTATTTAATATACCTACTAAAATTATTTAAATGTATATTTAAATTTTAAATGTATATTTCAATAATTCTAATAAATAAATGCAAATAAAGTCAAGGGGCAATGCTACCAATTTAGCTGTGTTTTTAAGGAGGTCTTTTTGGGAAAACATTTTCCTGTATTTACAACGACGATTTAGAGACTGACGTCCAGAACATACCAAAGTTAGTGGCGACGGGACTGTCATTCCCCTACCCGACAATGACGAGACGAGAATTGCGATAACGTGGCTAAAGAGCAACAAATCCGCGGGAACCGGCGAACTATCGGCTGAGCTATTCACGTATGGTGGCGAGGAGGTGGTAAGGTGCCTGAATTAACTCCTATGCAGAATAAAGTCGAATGAATGAATGCTTGTCGATTGTAATTTAAGCGTTCTATACCCAATCCATAAGAAGAGTGACGATGCAATCTGTGTGAAGGATCTGGCAGTGAACGTAGACAAGACGAAATATCTCCTGTCATCAAACAAACAGCCGGCACACTGGCGTATCGACACCCACGACACTGTTGACAGTTATGATTTTGAATTCGGACTTTGTTTATTTTTAGAACCCGCGATAACACCAATAACAATGTCAGCCTTGAAATCCAACGAATAATCTCTCTTGCTAACAAGTGCTACTTTGGACTAAGTAGGCAATTGAGTAGTAAAGTCCTCTCTCGACGAACAAAACTTACACTTTATAAGGTTCTCATTATGCCTGTCCTAACATATAGCGCAGAAACATGAACGATGATAATATCCGATGACTTGTCCCTTGGAGTATTTGAGAATAAGATTCTGCCCAAAATTTTTGGGTAATGGTGAGTACACTATTGAAAGCGTTCCTTATATCTAAGGTGGCAAGGAGGACTATACTGTGGGCAAAAAGTAAGGTGAATTTATTTGTCAAACTTCGCGGGATTAAAATTTCGCTCTAGTTATTTTTTTCATGAGTTGGCAGCACTGTTAATACCATCTGGGCCAACTTTCATGTGAATGTCATTATCAGTAATATATTTACGCTTGTGTTTACCATGCATTTTTCGATTTTTACAATGTCTGATTTGATTGAGCAGAGAAGAGGCATCAAATTTTGTTTGCGGAATGAAATTTCGGCTGCGGAAACGTTTAGCATGTTGCAGAAAGCATTTGGTGACTCGAAACCAGAAAAATGTTTATAAGTGGTACAAAGACTTCAAAGAGGTTCGAGAACGTGTTGATGACTCGGAGCGCTCCAGACTACCATCGACGTCAGCAGGTGACCAACACGTCAATAAAGTGAAGGAGTTAGTGCTCAAAAATCATCGGTTGACTGTTAAAGACCTTACTGATATGATCGGAATATCAGAAGGATCTGTGAAAACTATTTTGAAAGACCCTTTGGGCCTACGAAAAGTCAAATCTCGTTTGGTACCGAAAACTCTCAATTTCTTGGAAAAAAGTCGTTGCGGTGATGTGTGTGAAATGCATCATTACGGGAGATGGGACTTGGATTTATGCTTACGACCCTGAAACAACCGACCAATGAAGCGAATATCGTGCTAAAGGCGAGGCCAGACCGAAAAGAGCACGTCAAAGTCGTTCAAAAATAATAATAAATAAAAGGTCATAATAATAAAAAGGTCATGATGAGAGTTTTTTTCGATTTTCGTGGTGTGGTGCACATGAATTCCTTCCACCTGGCCAAACTGTTAATAAGGAATATTATTTGAGCGTTATGCGTCGTTTACGTGAAGCAATTCGTCTAAAAAGACCAGAATTATGGGCCAACAACTCTTGGTTTTTGCATCACGATAATGCACCGTCTCACCCTGCACTCGTTCTTCGTGACTATTTCGCCAAAAATTCCACGCATATCGTTCCGCAACCACCGTATTCTCCTGATTTGGCTCCGTGTGACTTCTGGCTATTCCCAAAACTCAAGAGACCACTCCGGGGAACGCGTTTCGAGTCGATTGAGGAGATAAACGCTGAATCGAAGAAGGTGCTGATGGCTATACCGGAAATGGACTATTTGGCATGTTTCGGGGATTGGAAAAATCGTTGTCATAAGTGTATTTCATCGAGAGGGTATTATTTTGAAGGGCATCAAATTGATTTACAAGAATAAATAAAAAAATTTCATTTTACAACCAAATTCACCTTACTTTTTGCCCTTTCTGGATTGCAAACTGCCCTGCTGCGCTGTTCGGCCGCTATTTATGACAGTTTCATTTGTCCCTATATATATAATTATATAATTTACGGATCTAAAGCCGTGCTGTCTTGTTGATAGTCCTCCGGATAGATAACGCCGGCCAGTCGAGGTTTGATCAATATTTCACGGAGCTTGCCTGCTGTGTCGAACATGCATAATGACCGATATGCTGATGGGAGGCTCGGGTTGCCTTTCCCCTTGCTTATTAGCATGAGCTGCTGCTTTTTCCAGATTTCTGGGAAAATTTCCTCTCTTGAACAAGCGTTGTATATGTCTAGTAAGACTTGTGGTCGCATTTTTGCGATCTCCTTGAGGACTTCGGCGGCTATTTCATCCGGACTTGGTGCCTTGTTGTTCTTCAGCTTGCTCGCAGCTAACTGGAGTTCCCCACTGGTGAATATTGGAGGCTTTTCTGACACGTTTATTTGGCACTTAATGTCTTCTCTGGATGATATGCATATATATATAATTGGCGCGTACACCTCTTTTGGGTGTTTGGCCGAGCTCCTCCTCCTATTTGTGGCGTGCGTCTTGATGTCGCTCTGGATTAGTTACTTGGAAATAGTTCTTTTACGATGTAGTACATTTCGCTCGAGCTTAGTTCTGGTGTAGGTGTCCTGGCCCCAGTTTCTTCACCACGATCTTGTACTCAAGTCCCCAGAGATCCCTATTTAAGTCTGCCCGAAGTTGCTCCCATTTTTCTTTCTTGCTATTTGCAATAGCGGCCTTTAGCTGCCTCTTTCCACTCTTGTATGGTTTTGCGTCCACAGTGGCTTGCCCGGTTCGTCTGGCTCTGGTGTATTTCCGTCTGAGGCGAGAACAATCACGTCTCTGTTTGGCTATTTCCTCCGTGCACCAATAAACAGAGCTTTTATGTTTTTTCGTATCAAAACGGCGCTTCAACCATTTCACCTACCATGTTTTTTCGTTGTCACAGTCGGCATCGTCTGTGTTGTGTTATTTTAGTTGATTATGTATCGTCCCATTCATTTATTCCTTTCTTAGAGTAGCATCCAAGGCCCTTCATTATTTGTGCCCTTCAGTAATGTCGTTTTCTCCTGTGTTTCTAGGTGTGGTTTCTTCCTATTTTCGGATGACTTGAAGATTTATTAAGAAATTCTACGTCTTGAAGATACAATCATATATTTTTTTGACCAAGCGTAACAACTTATGCAATGGGTTTCTGCTTAATCGCTTATCCCTTATTAGTGCATAAATGCCATTAAACCTTTTACGCTAAATTTTTGGGACCTGTTCCTGCAACTTACCGTATCTCAGGGCAATGGAGATGTCTAGAAGTCATAAAGTGAATTTAAAGATGTATATGTTGTTTCTTACTTCTAAACTTTGCTTCATCACTCACATCAATTTTAGTATCTCTATTATCTTTTGCACCGTTGGCCTTTATTCGTCGTAATTGTTCTTTGTTCTCTGATCCTTACATCTCTGGTACTCGGAAATGTATGAAAATGCGAACATGTATGTGTGTGTATGTTTGTAGTTGTACACAAAATTTAATTGAGAAGCATGCTTCATTATTATATCACGGATATTCAATATCCCAATGAAAAAAGTTAAGCCCGGCGAACTACCAAAGGATCCGCTATTTGATTTTTTATTTTTATTTTTGTGTTTTCTTGTTTTTACTGTAAACAGTAATTAAATAATCAGCCCTGAATGTTAACCAAAAGGTATCTTCATTAATTTATAATATGTAATCACTCGCACATACCACCTTGATCAAAAAGTTCCCGGAATATATTCAGAAAATCAAAACACAAATTTCTGGTATTCCTCAAAAGTGATATTATCGGCTTCAAAATACTCCCCATCAACTGCATTGCACTTATACCAGTATTTGGCCCAGCTCGTGAAATATTTATTGTACTCTATTTTCAGAAGGAAAACCAAAAAAAAACCTAGATTGACAGAGTTAATAATGACGCTAAGATCTTGGGCTGAAAATCTGGAGAATGTCTGCAAAAGATCGAGATTCTTGGTCGAAGTTATTGAGAGAGGCCAAAGTTCAACGCGGACCGTCACGCCAACAATGATGATGACGAAGGAGATTTTCTGTATAGTTATCAGAGCCATTTTCGACTTTTCCATTACTTCCATTCGTCTATTAAAATGCGTTCCCCGCAGTGGTTCTTTGCGTTTATCAAAGAGAAAAAAATCGCAGGCAGATTTACTCGTATCAGATTCGATGGCTGTTGGATGCAATTCGTTTCGGTCTTGGTCAAAATTCACCGATACTGATGGCACTGTACGGTGGTACGTTATTATAGTGCAAAACACACGAGTTGAATTCCCGCAAATCCTTTCTTTTTTGGCGAATAGCAAAATGCTTCACGTAAACGTCTCATAATGCCCCAATAATAGCCCCTATTAATTGAGTGATCTTCTGGCAAAAATTCATGGTGACGGTACATCCATAAAAATCGTGAGGATCGCTTTTTTTTACTCAAAACAATGTGGTTTTTTTGCTCTCTGTTCATTCGGAGCTCTCCACTCACCTGCCGGATGTCTGCATTGCGTGTTGTACTCATTAACCCACGCCTGATATCTAGTAATGATCGGTTTGATGAGTGTTGAGTCGCCTCATGAATGTTCAGCCTTGGAAATCATGTCGTTCGCGATATCAACGCTGTCCATTTTTTTGCATAAATTTCAGATCCTTTGGGACCAACTTCGCAGCAAGTCCAAATCGTCAACTACAATGTCCTGATCGGATCCATAAGCAATCTTCAAGTCCTCTGCCGGATCTCGGATGGCTAACCGCCCCTTGGGCATCCGGGTCTGGCCAGACTTTTTCGACTTTAGATGTGAATTTATGTAACATATTTCTATTACAGCTAACGACTTGAGCTTCCAGGTAGCTTCCTAAAAATTAATTTCCCATCTATTTATGGATTTAATCATTTAAAAAGGATTCTCGAATAAGACAAAAAACACCAGACCCGAGTACCCAACCGAAGGTTTTAAGAAAGGTGTCCAACGGAGGGTTAACTTACGGTTACGGATAAGCTTTTCTTTCACTTTATTGATGTTTTCATCAGTTTTCGATGTCGATGGCCTGTCACTGCGTTCACATACGTCCAGCGAGAATAGACTCACGATCTTTAATGAAGCGTTCATGCCACTCGTAAAGAGCTGTTTTCTTTAGAGGTTCATAACCGAAACAGTTTCCCAGTTCGCACGATTGAATCCATTTTAAAAAAAAATTTAATACAAACTCGTTGTTGCAATTTCAAATCCATTTTTAAAGCTGTAGATCATCGAAGACACTTGCAGAGGTAGATTTGCTCAAGACTGCCTAACTTTTACAAATATCAATCAAAGGAAATAAAATTGGTAGTAAAGTTATTCACAGACGTGCCATCCTAACCAAAAAAAAAAGAACAGAAAAAACAGAACTGAGATCAGCTGACTTAGAGCGTCACCTGGCGGTTGTTCCCGGAACTTTTTGATCAAGGTGTTATATACATATGTTGCAGGAGTGCGAATAATCTGTTCAGCAGATGCAAGCGTAAATAAGTATCATATATCTGCATATGGTATGTAAGTAGACTGCAGGTGTTTATTAAACTTTTGCACTTCAACGAAAGGTGTCTTCATACATAATTAAACCAGAATAAACACTCAGGTGCCTCGTGTATTTACATATGTATTTATTTGCTTGAATATGCACTGTGCACATACATACATACATACATCCATGGATATATTATATTAAGTATATGCACTTTTGCATCAGCCTCTGTATTTACTTTTACAACTTTTTGAATGCATGGCTGCGCGTGCCACCTGAAACAGATGTGAAATGTGTTGCACGAGCAACTTTCACTATACACTCACAAGCAATTATATGAGGCAATAAAAGCATACCTTTTTCTACAAGCACAAATGCATATACTGCATATACCTATATACAAGGTGGCGCAAATTTAGTCACCCAATTTTTTATTTTTTATTTATTCGAGGTTGTCCCTGTCGCCCCTTCTTTTCGCCATTGTTCTAGACGACATTATGAGCCAATTGACCCTCCACAAAACAGCAAGACCTATAATGGTTCACGAGTGCCCGGTGGATTTTTGTTATTGGCTTCTGCTACGTCGGCTACACTATCACGACAGGTGGCGGATGAAGATGTCAACTGCAGCCTAAACAAAGCAAGGGCGGCGTCGGGCGAATGCATACAGTATGGGCGAGTTCGCAAATCTACAGGCGCTCTAAGCTGCGTATATTCAGCTCATGTGTGAAGTCATTATTGTTGTACGGAAGTGAAACATGGCCGGTCTCCAACACCAATCTTTCGTCAACAAATGCCTCCGCATCATCTCACCAGAATATTCTGGCCGAACACCATCAGCAACGACGCGCTGTAGAGATCAGCGAATGAGGAGCCCATCCTATGACAACTCAAGCACGCAAAGTGGCGGCGGGTAGGTCATACGCTTAGAAAATCAGCAGAATGGCACTAGACTGGAACTCGCACGGGAGCAGAGGTCGCGGTCGGTCAAAGATTAGTTGGGCAAGGTCGATGTTGTGCGAACTAGTAGATACCAACATCACATGGGACGGCGCAAAAATAAAAGTTCAGAACCGTGTACGATCGTAGAGTCTTAACAAGGCCCTATGTTCCCGAGCGGAGTGAACAAGGATATAAAAAAAGGTTACGAGTAGGACATTTGAAAAGTATTAGCTCCAGTAAGTAGCAGCATTGGATATAATTCGTGGCTATGTCTCTTATAAACAGTACCGCTGAAAGTTTTCTTCTCATTTCTAAAGTTGGCAATACTAACAAAAATCATCTATTTTACGTATGTAGACAAACTACGAAGGGAATGAATGGCAACTCTAGTGAGACGTTTCTGAACCTTCTCAATTCCTCAAGATGACCTCATATAGCATGGATCTCAAATAATGCTGTAATATCGATGTTTAATCTAATAAGAGAAAAATACAAATTCCTCAGCTTAGACATATTCTGGAACTCCTTTGAATTCCTTATTACAAAACCAAGCATAGATCTAGACTTGGCAATCATAAATTCTACATAAACGATATTTTCCATGTAAATATGACGCCCAAGTCTTTCCTTTCACACATTTTTGTGAGGGTGGTAGTGCCCAACTCGTAATCTTAATCCTTTGCAACTTATTTAAGGACAAGTGTTGGCATTTAACAGCATTAAGAGGTAAGGAGTTTCCATCATACCGAGCTTCTAAACTTGCTAAGTTCTATTGAAGTTATATGCAGTCAGCTACGACCTCTATACGACTGTAAGTCCTCAAGTCATCTGCATATATTAGACAATGTCACAAAAAACGTTTGGAATATCATTAACAAAGATTAAGAACAATAGTGGCCCGAAATGGGTTATCTCAGGTGTACCCCAAGATAGCGTCAGATTTAATATTATCGATACGAACGAATTAAGTTCTATCTGTGGGATAAGATGCTATTTAAGTAGGATATCAGGCCATCCATAAGTTCGTGCGTATTTTACAAATAATTTCACTTTTGTACGATTTTTGCATACAAAAATTATTCGCGGAATATAACAGAACTATTTATATTTTCTTTGATATATTGTGCATTCAACAAGTGATTTAATCGCGGATAGAAGAAGCACGTGTTGTTATAAAATAAAATGGAATCTTCGAACGCGTATAAGAGGCATATTTTGTATTTTTTTTTTATAAAAGTGGTAAAAATACAACAACTGCTGCTGCAGAAATAAACACTGTTCACAGAGAGGATACCGTGAGGTAAGGACTGCCCAAAAGTGGTTTTCAAAATTCTGAAGTGGTAACTGGGACGTGGAGGCTCCCCAGCGCGCTGGTCGTCCTGAAGTCTTTAACTCCGACGCCTTGCTCGAACTCGTGGAAGCTGAGCCCAATTTGACAGTCGACATGATAGCTCAGAGGTTAAATTCATCGCATGGAACAGTTAACAGGCACCTGGTTCAGTTGTGAAAGGTTTCAAAGCTGGGAAAATGGGTTCCGCATAGACTTTCCGTCGCCAACGTTCAGCAGAGAGTGAATGTGTGTTCTCAGCTGCTGCAATGGCTTGAAAATTAAAGTTTTTTGAACCGTATTGTTACTGGTGATGGAAAATAGGTCCTTTACAATAATCCTGTTCGCAAACGCCAATGTTTAGATAAAGATGAAACACCACGGCCCTAGAGATGGCCTTCACCCCAAGAAGATTCTCCTGTCTGTTTGGTGGGATGTGGCCGGTATTGTTTATTATGAACTTCTGGAACCAAACCAGACGATAACTGTTGATTATTATTCCCATCAGCTACCAAATCTGAATGAGGTACTTAAAAAAAATCGACCGCCTTTAGTGAATAGACGCAAAGTTTTGTTTCATCACGACAACGCAAGTCCTCACACCACAAGGCAAACATTAGGCAAGCTGAACGAGCTCGAACGGGAGCTAATGCCGCATCCACCATAATCTCCGGATATTGCACGTTGTGATTATCACCTATTCCGTGGACTTCAATTCCATATGAGTAACAAGAACTACTCCTCAAAAGAAGCTATAAAAAGGGATATCAAAGAGTATTTTGGCTCCAAGGACAAACAAATTTTTGAGCAGGGAATTAAAAATTTGCATAAACGTTGGGAAGACATTGTAAATAATGAAGAAAAATATATTATTGATTAAGGGGGGGGTAGGGTTTAGCGCTAAAAAAAACACTTTTTTTTTGAATTTTTTACAGAAATATGGCTTAAGATACTTTAATAAAATCAGTTGCATGTTATTGTACATCTTTTCAATAAGTTTTAAAAAAATATTAATAATAAAATATTGACAAATAAGCCCATGACAGAGTTTTTTTGGAGATATGTTTTTCGAGAGGTGCTCTGCGGTGCCAATCGGCATTCGTCGTAGAATCATCTGAAACTAAAAAAGTCGAATTTTTCAGTTAAAGTATGACGTAATGCTCCCCCCTACATTAATAAAATTTTTTTTTTTTCATTTTTGTAGTTTTGGTGGCAAAAAAACGTAAAACGAGCATTTTTGGCGAAAAATTTCGCCATATTTGTAAGTGAAAAACAACCTTAAAAAAATAAAAATAAAAAAAAAAACAGTGTAGGGGGGAGGTATTTTTGATTTAGAAAACGTGTGCCAAATTTGAAAAGAATCGGTTGAATAGTTTCGGAGTTGTGATTGGCACCGACTTTTAAGAAGTCGTTTCGGGAAAAACGCGTTTGAAAAAATGACTCTGAGAAATTATCGATGCTCCGCATTCGAGGTAGAGTGCCTACAAAGGCTATAACTTTGAGAATTCTGCTCCGATCCACTTAAAATTTTGACACAACATTCTTGAAATGATTTACTATAAGATGAGTGAAGAAAAAAAATTTCGATTTTTTTTGTGACCCTTAATGTGGCGTGGTAATAGTCTTGATACTTGAGTTGACCATATGTTTCTGGATTTTTAAGAAAGTTGCTGACGGTATTCCTATGCCGATTTACTTTCACGAATACTTTTGCCGCTTTCGCTTAGCCCTTTAATTAGGCCACGCTCTTCATCTTCCACCTGGCATTCTACAGATTAACCCATCAATAATTCAATTCTTCTTTGTTCGAAAGAAGTAATCTATTTTTCTAGCTTGCCAAATCAATACTGATCTCTGATTGCACATATTTCATATGGAATCCAAATCCCGCAACACAAATTTTGTAAAAACGGTACTAAGAATAATGACTAAAGAAGAATTTTGCAAGCGAATAGTTAAGTTGGACGGCAAATACAGACGTTGGTTTACCAAACAAAAATGTACCGTTACCATCAAGAAAGATATCGGCATAAATAACTTTGCACCTGTACTTATTTCTGTGAGGTAGTTTATATGCTTTGGTTTTTTTTTTTCATTATTAAGATTAATGAGCCTAGCATTGTACCAGCCCGGTTTGGACCGATTTTTTACAGGTACTACAGGAACGAAAATATGAATTCCCACTTTCAGCCTCTTTAAGAAATCATCGCAGACATGTGATAGTTCGGGTTTCTTCAAGACGACCTATCTACCAAATCCAATGGCCGCGAGAAGTTGTGGCTTTATAGAAGATATAATTTTTGGAGTTTTTAATTACTGATTTGATTGGCTTATACTTTATATTAAAGAGCGGTGAAGAGCGGGGCTCGACATCAGATTTTAGATCATTGTTTATGAATACTAAATCAAGTAGGCTATTGATATCATTGTGAACTCTGTTAATCTGGCGAGTTTATATTCGGCAAAAGTGTGAAGTACCTCACATTCACTCTCGCTTGATAATCCATTTGGTACTAATTTGTTAGCATCCTCGTCGTAACGCCAAATAACTTTGACTAAGTCCCCAAAATAATTATGTTTTGATAACCAGTTAAGCTATTCAATATTGTACATCAATTATTTACATGCGTTTTATATAATTCAATTGGGCTTGACGGCGGTACATAACTTATATTTTTGAATGACTTTTTTACTAAATAAAAAAAAATATTTCGAGTGATATAAAGTATAGATATTTTGACCTCCACACGCTCCGTTACTTACCTGCTTATGTACTACAGCTGTCTAGTTAAGAAGTGCCGAATATGATTGACGTAAGACGCCATTTGCTAAAGTTATGAATCTTCCGATAAGGTGATTAATTTTGCGCCACCTTGTTATGCATACATATATAGTAAAAGTACAACAATAAAATACTACATACTTACACTTATATGCATACCCTTTGCATGTGCACCAGCATTGTAGGCATTGATGTCCTTAATGGCATTGACAACGAAATCGCATTTAACTGCTTGCATTCGTGCAACTTTTGTAACCCTTGCTCACATAAACATCATCGGAATTAATTTAATTTTGTTTGTTGTTGTTGGTATTCATGTACCTACTATTTATGTGCGCATATGCGGGTGTACGTTTGCGGAAGCGGAATTGACAGTTGCGAAATTTGCTCATAGAGCCAGACGCATGTGAATAAAACGCATATCCGTTGCTGCAAACGTTCACCGTTACACACTGATTTTCCCATTTTGTAATCAACATTTAATAACTAATGTGTACTTACACATACACGTGCATGCATATGTGTATGTTTGTATGCAAAAATGTGTGTGCTAACTGGTTGCTGACACATCATAAACATGCCTATTTAATTTTTGCTCGACATGTTTGGCATTCATGAACATTACCCATTTACCATTCCGAGCCAAAAAGTGCATATACGAGTTAAGTTGCATATGTGTGGGTATTAAGGCGCCTCATCAACCAAATTTCAATTCCAATTTAAAGTAGAATTTAATAACTTTATGAGTTTCACAAAATAGGTTTGGTTCGAAGTGGGGTTATTATGCCAACTGTTGGCACGAAGCAAGCGAGGGAAAAATTATCGCAAAATTGAACGAGGGACGGGTACACAGGCTCTAAGTTCCCGATATAAGGGAACGTCGAGGTAAATCCGGAATGTTGAACTTAAAAACAAAACTATTGGATATTTACTCAAAAATAATTTTATTTGCGCTTAACTTTGCATAATGTGAGTACACATATCATAGTTGAAAATTATTCAATGTAACCTCCATCTCGTGCAATTGCCTGCTCCAGCCGGGAGCTACCTCCTCTTTGTCCATTGTGGTCATCACTTCCTCGATGGTTGTCTTCAGACAAGGCTTCGCGTTAACTTCTGCTTCAACTGTGCCCCACACGTAATAATCAAAAGGATTGCAGTCTGGGCTTGAAGGTGGCCAAAAACCTGGTGACCAGTGGTAGAGCAGGTTATTCTGGAGCCAAGTCTGAGTCTTTGTATGACTTGCTCGATCAGAAAAGACATCATCCTTGCAGTCGGCTTCACGAAAAACTTTTGCAATTTCGTAAACTTGCGTTTTTTTGTAGCCAAACCACTCAATTATCTCTTTAGGGCGTTTTCCGGCGCGAAGTGGCTCTAGTATCGCAGCTCTTCTGTCCTGCTCTCGACTCATCGTTTCACTAGCACTTACTCCGGCACTCCAATGTCAATCAGGAAACAATATACTAAAAATATGTCCCTTTATCAGCAGTTTTAGACTTAACGTTACTGCTCCAGAGCTTCCGAAATGTTTTCCGGATTTACCTCGACGGCCCTGTACATAAAATGGCATTAAAGGAAAGCTCTTAGAATTATTCGCCATCTTTCCATATAACAGCAAATTATTTGTGAAAATCGGTTTTATTGTCTCTAAAACTTAAGTTGAAACTTATTCGGGTATTCCGCAAGTAACTCACAGTGGCCCATTGTTGATCATTATTTTTATGAATGACTTACCAAATAAATTTAAGTGTGCCAACTGCCCAATGTTTTTAGATGATGCAAAACTTCTACTTGTAATTACCATCAGTGCCAAGCAAGGATGTCCCCAAGCGGGTGCTTTTTCTTCGCTGTTGTAGTGCTTCGTAGTAGACTCTCTGCTAACGGAGGTGCGGGAACTCAGATTTCACATACAAGCATACCCAGGCAATGTCTATGCGCTAACGTCGGGTAAATCCCTAAGAAGACTTTGCATGAAAGTGCAGAGAATTCTGGGTAAAATTGACAACTGGTGCACAAGGCAAAGTCTTTCCGCCAATCGTAGAAAACCACCTTAGTCTTGTTCGAGAGAAAATAGAAATTGGATGGACGTAGTCTTCAAGCACTGGAGTGATCTAGGAGTGATCTTGGATAGGAAACTAACTTGGGAGACACATGTGTCGCCTTTGGCAAAACCTGCAGTCTGAAACCTGCTGTGGATATACACAACACTTATCCAATCAATCATTACTTATGCCTCAGTGGTTTGGTGACGACGGACTAGGGTTAATTCCACATGTCAGGAACTATACAGCCTTCAAAGAAGTGTATGTTTATTAACTAAGTGTGCTATGAATACAACCTCCGGCTATGCCCTAAATGCTATGCTTGATTTGCTCCCCTTGGATCTTAAGACACAACAGGAAGCAATAAAAGCTATGTGTAGACTCCATAAATATGACTTCTGACACGAAAACGGAACTTCGAGACAAAGAGAAATCATTAAGATGCTATCTGAGCAGTACCCACTGTTTTTGGCACCTAAGGACGACCTTGTACCCATAGTTTCATTTGGAAGCAAATTGATGCCAATATAGGAAATAGCATCACGAGAATGGCACTGGACTGGAACCCGCAACGGAGTCGAGGTCGCGGTCGACCAAAAGTCACTTAGAGAAGGTCGATGTTGCGTGAACTAGCAGATGCCGACATCTCATGGGACAGTGCAAAAATAACAGCACAGAACCTTGTACGATGGAGGAGTCTTGTCGAGGACCTATGCTCCCGAGAGGAGTGAACAATAAAAAAAAGGAAATAAAATAAATAAGTTCTGGAGCCGGATGCTACTTAAACGATAATTTTGCAATTCAAGAATCAGAATAAGCTTTTACTTATATGGGTTCCAGGACACAGCGATGTTCAAGGAAATGAAATTACCGACAAATGGCAAAATCTTCCATGAGAGTTCTTTCACCGCCCCCTGGAATGAAATCAGATATTTAGCAGCGAAAAACAAAAATCATTGCACATCCTTTGTTGTATTGGCAATGTTTGCTAAGACCAGATTGATCTATTGTGCGCCTCTAAACGCTTAATTTTAATTATTTAGTATTGCGAGCAATGGAACCAGTTCTTCAGGAGGGAGCGTTTGTAAGTCCTGTAGAAGGTACGAGCCCAGGATTCTCCAGATATCTCATTTGGTCTAATGCTTCATAATTGGTACTTAAGTGCTCCATGGGCTCCTCTTCATCACAGAAGAGCCTGCATAAACTAGTGCTAGATAGCCCTGTTGTAATATTAATCGCAGGCAAAGTGGCGGCCGCCGTAGCCGAATGGGTTGGTGCGTGACTACCATTCGCAACAGGGAGAACGTCGGTTCGAATCTCGGTGAAACACCAAAATTAAGAAAAACATTTTTCTAATAGCGGTCGCCCCTCGGCAGACAATGGCAAACCTTCGAGTGTATTTCTGCCATAAAAAAGATCTCTATAAAATAAATATCTGACGTTCGGAGTTGGCTTGAAACTGTAGATCCCTCCATTTGTGAAATAACAACGAGGATGAGCTCGCTACGCGCCAATTATATATATGTCTAGGGTTAGAGCAGATTTTGCTCTGTTGGTATTAAATTAAATTTCGCTCCCATATCTATAACTTCTGCTGAACTAAACTTAGTCTTCAATGCTTTAGATTTTGATTTCAAGCAATCAAGACCTTCTTTAGTTAAATATTTTAGAATGTTTTTCTCTGCGCCACGTCACTAGTATTTATCTTAGTTTATGTATTGGGTTGGAGAATAAGTTCATAGCGTTTTTATATTTACATATTTTACAACGATTTGTTTGCTGTTCGGCAAAGGGTCAGTATTCATTCGATAGAACTCTTTCTGCTCTACAAAACTATGTTAATTGTACTCGTATTTTTAAGTTATTTATATTTTTATTAGTTTTGAGGCTTATAAAAGGAATAACCAGGAGGCAAAAATCAACATTTTCGACACCTGTTTTTCTTTGCTTTTCATCGAGAACAAAAAATTGCCGAAGCAGGCCGGGACATTTGTGATGCGTATGGAGAAGGTGTCATAGGTGAGTCTACAACACGGATATGGTTTGCAAAGGTCAAAAATGGCGTCTTTGACATCGATGACACGTCAAGCAGAGGAAGGGCTTCTGGACTCGATGAAGAACGTTTCAAATTACCTTTGAAGAAGAAGGATTGCTAAATTAGTCGTGAGTTGGCGGAAAAAATGAAATGCGATCATGAAATGATTCTCAATCACCTTCATTCAAGGGATTTACCGCAAAATTGGGAGTCTGGGGGCCTGAGAGCCTGACGAGCTCAACGAAAAAAACAAAGAAAGTCGCCTTCAAATAGCTTCTCAACATCTCGCCCGCCTTTGAGCAACACGCGGTCATAAACAGTGCTTTATGTAACGAATCGACACGGGAAAGAACAGAGTAGGCGGGTCCAGGAGATACACCAAAGTCGAAAGTCAAGCCGAATCTTCATCCAAAGAATGGTATTTGGTGTGACTGGGCGGGCAGGGTACACTGGCAAATTCTCGAAAGGAACGACACGGTCAACAAGAAGATCCACATTGTCCAGCTGCACCGCGTGAATGAAGCTATTCGACTGAAAAGACCTGATCGACATGGTCAAACTATACTCCTTCATGACAACGCCACGCCCCATGTTGCACAAGTCGTGAAAGTAGCACTTCAAAAGCTCGAATGGGAGGTCTTTCAGCATTACTCGTATTATCTGTACCTTGCACCGATTACCATCTTTCCCGCTCTCTGTCAAACCATATGAAGAACGTTACCTTCGATAACAAAGAGGTTCTTAAAAACTGGTTCAACAATTTCTTTGACACCAGGCCAGGCGATTTTCGGCGGAATGACATTAACAAATTGGTCGAGAAGTGGGAAGAGGTTGTAAACATCGCCGTTGCTGTTAGTTGATTAATTTATTGTTTTTTGTTTAAGTAAAAGTCTTCGGTAAAAACGCTACGAACTTATTCCCCAACCCAATATTTAGTTTAACGTTAACTGTGTAGTCTGTAAGAATACTTTGTATTCTAAGACACGAAATAAATTTAAGTGAATATATGCATCTGTAAAAAAAATCAAAATGGTCTCTGGGTGGCTACGGAAGCCAGTATAACAGTATAACCTAATTTAACCTATGTATCCGGTCTGTAAGGTTCTTGTAATCATAGACTTAAATAAATAAAGAGGTTAGGTTAGGTTAGCCTGGTTGGCCTTAAGCCACGTATAGACCTTTTCGTCCCTATGATCTTATCACCTGTCAGCGTACCTATGATAGTTCTGCAGTCCTTTCGCGAGACCGTAAGTATGAATTGAGTCAGTTTTTTGTCGTTGGTTCTGCACATGACTTTTGCTGTTTTGCATGTGGTCAGATTAGTCCACCTAGTTTCCACTAGTTTTTTTTATGTAGTCGTCCATTTCGTTGTATACTGTAGCGGTTTTTGTATGTCCTTCTCTTGTTCAAATGGTAGTCTAACAGCACTTTTTGCTATCTCATCTACTATTTCGATTCCCATAATGCCTTTGTGACCAGGTACCCTGTAGATATGCAGCCTACTGTTTGCGGCTAGCCTTTCTATGGCCTCCCTGCTCCATTGAACATTTTTGGACTTAATACAATATGCGCTTATTGCTTTTATTGCTGCTTGACTGTCCACGTATATATTAATTATTAAGTTCTTTCTTTTTCTTGCGTAGGCTAGCTCCGCGGCTTTCCCCACAGCAAAAACTTCCGCTTGGAAAATCCTGCTCTGGTCTGGCAGCTTGATAGGCTGCCTAATCCATAGTTTTGAGCAGTGAATGCCCGTTGCCGCCCCGTCTAAAGTTTTAGAGCCGTCTGTGTAGATGTGAAAAGTCCTATGGCCAGGGTTCATGCCTTTGTGCTATCCCTCCTCTTCAATTGTAGTACGAAACCTTCTCTCCCAATTAAGGTACGGAGTCATGTAGTCCGTGCAACCTGAGCTCTACTTTCCTATTGAGCTGTGACCGAAGGTTTTGCATGTGAATGCCCCCGCAGCCACTAGCCTCATCGCGGATTTCGCTGGCTGATTTCCGCTGAGTATCATTTCCAGCGCCGCCGTTGGAGTGATTTTCATCGCTCCTGTTATATACAGAGCAGCGAGTCGTTGAATCCTTTCCAGTGGCATTAAGTATGTCACTTTGCTAGTGGCACTCCACCATACTAAGACCCCATAGAGCAATATCGGTCTAACTACTGCCGTATAGCAAAAATATATAAATGAATAAATAAATATTTCATAAATTTATCATCTGGAGCTATTTAGTGCAGAAACAATTTTGCAGTTTCATGTTTTGTTTCTATTAAAAACTGAATTTAAGCGATATTTCCAATACGATTCACTTCGAAATATTTTCATGAGAATCATACAACGCATCAAATTGGAAAAATTTTATAATTTTTTCATTTTTTATGGTGGCTGCCTCATCCTAATGCATGCAAGTGCAAACTGTATGCGCTTGCATGTACTATATTTAGATTACTTTCGCATAGAAAAGCACGAAGCCAAGCGTTGGAAACCACAATTCAAGCGGGATGTTTTTTATATTTGTTGGCATCATCCTGAATCCAACACCCGGCTGTTAATATGCACTAAATTTGTCATTGATGTGTATTTGTGTGATCGCACGTTTCTATGTATGTTTATACGTACACGCACACACTCACATATCTAAACTATGCAACATGCAACACACACTTATCTATGCAATGCGGGATTTCAATTGCTTCCAATGGATGCGTTCATGTGTGGCTTTGCAGCTGATTAACGTATTGATGTTACATTTAAATTGTAATTTTCTAATTTCGCAAAAATGGTTACACGTGTTTTAACGCGCATAATGGACTACATATTAGCGAGCGTTTTTAGCGAGGATTTAACATGGCTGGGTAATTAGAAAAAATGAGAAGAGGAAATTTAGTTGACAATATTTTTTACTCAGCGTGCACGGTGGAATGGATACAGAAGGTGGCGACATGCGCCAGTTGCTATTATGCCCTCAGTGAATTTGACCGAATCACTTGATTTGGTTTAGGTTAGGTTAGGCGAAACGCCTGTCCTTCGACGCACCTAGGCCAGTTAGAGGTTCCTTGCGATACCACCGGAACTATTCTATTCTTACTCTACTTGGTCTTCTGTGAATTATTTTATACCCTTTAAAAAACTGGCTATACTAGCTAGTTTGAGTTTCGATACATCCGAAATGCTGTCCAGACAGCGATACCGAGCAATCTCAGCCGTCTTCTACACGGGGCCATGCATCGGCATAGAAGGTGTTCGATTGTCTCTTTCTCTTCTACTCTGATAGCTTGTACAATA
This sequence comes from Anastrepha obliqua, assembly GCF_027943255.1. NCBI lineage: Eukaryota > Metazoa > Arthropoda > Insecta > Diptera > Tephritidae > Anastrepha > Anastrepha obliqua. Next base: position 159,654,424 of record NC_072892.1, on the reverse strand, counting down.
ATTATTGGATGGTATCTCTAATTCCCTGGCATGTCTTCCTATTAAAAAGTGCCCAGATAGCACAACTACTACCATTATTAGATCCTTCCTACTTAATTTTAGTAAACTCTTAGTGCGATCCATGTTTCATTCGGGCCACGTTTGTCTACTGAGAGCGCAGGTGTTTAACTATTTCCAGTTGAAATGTGTAACAGTAAAAGTTTACGTGTTGGCAAGAGCATGGATATGTCGACCCTGTCCTGACTAATTTGAAGCGAAGCGCCCAATCTAGCCAACTGTCCTACCTTTAATGCTACTATGTCCTGGCACCCAAAGTAGTTTAATAGAAAATTAATTTTTAATAATTTATAACATTCTTTTAGTATCTTAGAGGAGTGTTTGCTTGATAGGAGCAATTTCAGAGCTACCTGACTATAAGAGTAAATGAAGATTTTTCTAACAGTGACTACGATTTCATTTAGCGCTAAAAGGCTTTCTGAGACTGCCCCGAATTCGGATTGATATACGTGGAAATGATCACGCAAGCGAAAGGATATATCAGGTTAGTCCATAAGTTCGTGCGTATTTTACCCATCATTTCACTTTTGTACGATTTTTGCATACAAAAAATTTTTCGCGGAATATAAAGGAACTATTTATATTTTCTTTGATATCGTGCATTCAACAAGTAATTTTAATCGCGGATAGAAGCATGAGTTGTTAAAAAATAAAATGGAATCTTCGAACGCGTATAAGAGGCATATTTTGTATTTTTTTTATAAAAGTGGTAAAAATGCAACAACTGCTGCTGCAGAAATAAACACTGTTCACGGAGGAGATACCGTGAGTGTAAGAACTGCGCAAAAGTGGTGTTCAAAATACCGAAGTGGAGGCTCCCCAGCGCGCTGGTCGTCCTGAAGTCTTTAACTCCCACGCCTTGCTCGAACTCGTGGAAGCTGAGCCCGATTTGACAGTCGACATGATAGCTCAGAGGTTAAATTCATCGCATGGAACAGTTAACAGGAACCTGGTTCAGTTGTGAAAGGTTTCAAAGCTGGGAAAATGGGTTCCGCATAGACTTTCCGTCGCCAACCTTCAGCAGAGAAAGAATGTGTGTTCTCAGCTGCTACAACGGCTTGAAAATGAAAGTTTTTTGAACCGTATCGATACTTGTAATGGAAAATGGGTCCTTTAAAATAATCCTGTTCGCAAACGCCAATGTTTAGATAAAGATGAAACACCAGAACCGACCCCTAGAGATGGCCTTCACCCCAAGAAGATTATCCTGTCTATTTGGTGGGATATGGCGGGTATTGTTTATTATGAACCAAACCAGACGATAACTGCTGATTATTATTCCCATCAGCTATCAAACTGAATGAGGTACATAAAAAAATCGACCGTCTTTAGTGAATAGACGCAAAGTTTTGTTTCATCACAACAACACAAGTCCTCACACCACAAGGCAAACATTAGGCAAGCTGAACGAACTCGGATGGGAGCTAATGCCGCATCCACCATACTCTCCGGATATTGCACCTTGTGATTATCACCTTTTCCGTGGATTTCAATCCCATATGAGTAACAAGAACTACTCCTCAAAAGAAGCTATAAAAAGGGATATCGAAGCGTATTTTAGCTCCAAGGACAAACAATTTTTTGAGCAGGAATTAAAAATTTGCCTAAACGTTGGGAAAACATTGACTAATAAATACCTTAAACATCTTTTTTATTAATTTTTAAAGCACCTTTAAAAACGCATGAACTTATGGACTGACCTGATATTATACTTCAACAAAAGGCGAAAAAAATCCATTTTTTTTGAAAATTCCGATTACCCCTAATCCCATAAACAACTAAGAAGATATGCTTTGGTTGACTTTAGTAAACTCGTTTCTTGGTGTACATATTCATGTATCTCTTTAAATAAAAAAAAAATGTTTTCAAGTCATTTACTCTAAACCTCGTTATATTCTCCAATAATGTCTTCCAAGCTGTGGAGGAGTTCAAAGACCTTGGAGTAATTTTTGACTCTAATTTTTCATTCTCAATTCAAATCAGTTTTATCATCTCAAAATCATATTCCATGTTGGACTTTGTTATACGTAACAGTTCAAACTTCTCAGACCCTTACATTATAAAATTACTGTTTACCGCGTTTGTTCGATCTAGAGGGGAATATGCTTCATTTATTTCGAGTATTTATCATTAATTTGCTATCACAAGAATGGAGCGGGTACCAAAGATGTTTCTTAAATAAAATTTAGTGTCCCATACCCCTCTTATAGCTCCCGCTTGTTATTAATTGTATTAAAGTCGCTTGAGTGCCGAAGGTGCATTCTATCGGTTTCTTTTATATTTAATTTAATTCAGGGTAACATTGATTGTGCGATTCTTTTGCAACGCATTAACTTTCTGATTCCAGCGAGAACTTTACGAAGCTATTACCCTTTCATCTCGAAATATTCAAAACGAATTTCGAGCCCAATGGACCTATTGCTCGGACTCTGCGCGAATTTAAAGAGTTATCGAATATCATAAATATCGAATAAAATATTGTTACTTTTAAATACTGTTCAGTTGGCAAGTCCTTAAATATTTATTTTGTAGTGTATATTTACTTGGACAGCTGGCTTGAAAGGTATCCCTATATGTCTGAAAAACACCGTTGGACATAAAATTAAGATTTTGCTCTGACCTCCAAAAAGCCAAGTTGAAATACTTGTATCCACTTCTGCATTACAGTGTTGTTGTTTTTTCTTGATTCTTAACTTTACTTATGTACATATTTTAACACCAACACGTACATTTATATGTTAGCATAGCTTAAGTGTAACAGTAGAGAATATTTGGGAACAATGTTAGTGAACATTCTCTGGTAACAGATGGAACTTGCGGAACACTCAAATAACATAAAGATTACTTTAACATTGAGTGGAATGTTAGTGCTAATAACAGTTTCTGCTATTAAGTGCTGTGATGTTATTAACCGAAGGAAGCAGTAAGCATTTGAATGTTCAGTTCGTTCTGCTAAAAAGAAGGTTGGCTATTAAGAGCATGTGTGCGTGTGTGTGTGTGTGTGTGTATTTGCTATGTTTTGACTTTGGCTGTATTAATATGATTTACATGCGCTCAATTGAAATGAACATTAATAAATCTAAGGGGACTTAGTCGACTAATATCATAAATGTTCAAGTTAAATTCAATTAAAAACGACATGAGGCAGCTAAAATTATTTAGTTGAAAAAATAGTGTATATCTGTGTAAGCAGGGAATTACTAGTAAAGCTGGCTGTTATCTTTTTTCATTTAAGGGATACTATGAATAGTCTAACGGATAAAAATAGAAATAAATATATTTGAAATTGTTCAAGACGCTATTTAAAACCGCTTTAATATTTAAAAATTTTTGAAAAGTGGGATGACAAGTGCATCCTAATGGTATCGATACGATTTCCCTCGGTCATGGCTGAGATTTTGGAAATTTTACTGGCTGTATTCAGTCACTGGCCTGCCAATCGTGAAAAAGATTCTGAGAAAAAGAAACTGATGCTATTTACCAGCAAATATTAACCTCCACTCTTTATACTTCGCAAATTAAACAACACTTTCATCGGAGGTTAGGCATCTTGGATTGATACTCCATTGGAAGCCAGACATTAAAAATCGGGTAAAGAAGGGCAGTATAGCTTTATACTCCTGAAAATCGATGTTCGATGAAAAATGAGGACTTAGGCCACAGGTCGTGCTTTGGATGTACAAAGTAGTAGTTCTGCCAATTTTAACGTATGGATGCCTTGTTAGGTGGGAACTCTTCGGAAGGGCTATAATATCGCTACTTCCCATCGACTTTTACGTTATTTCCATTGCTGCTCAAAGTGCAATCAGGTTAAAGGAGGTTGGCCTCTGGAGGGAAATCCCTTAGGCAGCTAACACCGGAACTTCGGGCAGATGTTTCTATCCACATATTGGAGTTTGAGGGTCGTGCCAGAGCGATATGTCCATGTAGACAGGGAACGAGGGAAATCTGCACAGAAGCTGGTAACGCTGTCTTCACTGGCTCCAATTTATATATATATACAAATATATATAATTGACGCTTACTCCCTTTTTGGGTGTTTGGCCGAGCTCCTCCTCCTATTTGTGGTGTGCGTCTTAATGTTGTTCCACAAATGGAAGGACCTACGCAGTTTCAAGTCGACTCTAAACGGCAGATATTTTTTATGAGGTGCTTTTTCATGGCAGAAATACACTCGGAGGTTTGCCATTGCCTGCCGTGGGTCGACCGCTATTAGAAAAAGCCTTTTCTTCATTTTGGTGATTCGTGGAGATTCGAGTCTACGTCTTTCGAATGGTAGTGACGCACCAATCCATTCGCGGCTGACGATATATTTCCTTATATTTTCCAAATACTGCTAGGCTCTTGCCATCCTTCAGGCATGCATTAACATTTTATTCGATAGTCAGCCGCGATTAAGGTTCTGACGACGTCATGATGCAGATCCAAACTAGTCAACTCCTGTAAAGAGGAGAGCAAATCTCTTGGGTGGCAAGGTAAAATTTCTCTGATCTGGATTCCAAGAGATAGGAATATAGAGGGATACGAAATTGTTGACGCGCTTGCCAGGAAGGGGACTAAAATTGGTCTCAGAGATCTCCTACCCGATCATCGGTATCCCACTGACTTTTGTTAAAGGGGAATTGCACGATTAAGTTTAATTTCTTTATGTGCTATGTTGGAAAAGCTTTGGCTCCACTACAATAGAAGGAGGACTCAGAAAAGTGCTGGGGACTCCACGCCATTCAATTTCCAAACTTGTCGCTGTGTTTACCATTGGACAGGGTGTACCAATTAATGCGCTTGCAGAAGCTGGTCCCCACAGCTTTCAGAGAAAAAGACTGTTGAGCACTTTCTCTGTAAATGTCCAGGCTTGGCAGCTAGACGATTGAGATAACTAGGTGCTCCTTTCTTCAACAGCCTGGTGCAATGCGATAACCTGAATCCCATCAATCTTCTGCAATTCATCAATAGCACTGGCTGGCTGTAGATATTTGCCTGTTGGAGGTCTCACAATAGTATCAGCGCTACTTGAGGGGTGCCAAAGTAGTACTTCAGCCATTTCACCTACCTCCTACCATGCCAAGATATACATAAATTTGTAAAATTTAACTAAAACTGACGCACTCAGAATGTAACCTCACCCTACTATAAACTGAAAAATTATAAAAAAGATGTTTAAAAATATTTTTTTTTAATTATGAAGGGGAAAGTACGAAAACTGTTTTAAGGTATGTGAATTTTAATTTCGCTTGAAAACACACACCTCTACTTGCATATATGCATTTGTTAACACTACACTTTCTTATAGTATGATATGTATGTCCTAACGGTATATGTACAGTGTTCTCGCTGCGCTTTTTTATTATGGGATGATTTCTAACCTTACATGACATTTCGCCATCATTTATTGCAAGATAATTAAATCTGCCTGTACACAGGTACAGATGGCGCATTGGTGTATCAATAAATTGAATCGAACATTTTCCTTTGACATTTCAATGCGCTCGACATCAGTGGCATCGAAAAGCTGATGGCACCATGCGCTTTGTACGGTGGGCGTTATGATGTGAATGATCATACATATACCAACAAATTTCGTGTTGTGCGATGGACGTGTTGGAATGTTTATTAACCCTAACTATGGACTGCTGCCACTACTGCCATACAATGATCGATTGGTGAATGTTTTTGTTGATTAAAAGTGCTGTAATAAACACTAGTATTGGCAGTTGAGGGCTTACACAGAAATTGTGTTGCTTTTTTATGCGCGCTGAATTTAGTTTTTTGTTTAGAAATCAGGTACCAGTGGTGAATAAAAGAAATTGAGCTGAAATTGCAAGTTATAGCAAGAATTCATTGAAAATCAAGTAAAAAAAAAAATAATGATAATAAAAAATATTAATACATAAAATGTCAGCTGGAATACTGAAAACAGCGTTAAATATATAAGTAGGAAAGTATCTTTATGCAGAAAATCAATCTATTCTTCATACTGCAGTTCAAACTTTCTCCATATTGAAGTTCCGTGTTAATCATACGCCAAGGTGTACAGCGAAATTAAACTCAACTCACTGTTGCTAAGCGCCGCTAATCTGGTCACAGGCCACTTAATTGTCACCTAAAGCAGCACACTTTATTATTCTTGGAAATTTAGAAATTGTGGGAAATTGGAAGCGTAGCATTTATGTCTTTATGTCTGCCAGGTTTTGATGTGCTTCTTATTTTTATGTCTCTTGATTGCGAAGATCAAAAACGTGACGTCTTTTAAGTGCCTTAATTTGCTTCCTAGGAAATTCTCTAAATGCCCTTTTTGCATAGTAAAAAAGCAGCTATTTTTTTATTTTAATTTAAATTCATAAAATTTCAGTCATAAAATTTCAAAACGCCATCTTTTTGTGTCAAGAATTACCCATTTTTAAAATAAAATATCTTATCACACCAACGCACAGTGGCCCGACCAGAAGGCGTTGGCGGACAAAATTCAAAAACTCATTTAATTAAGCTGAAAATATATATTTAGGGGTTTTAAGGATCAGTGTTGACGAATCTGACCTTAGTTTTAGCAAATTTTAAATTCATTGAATACTATAAATACATTTTTACTTCCGTAATTAGCTGGTGAGTTCATTTTTACATTTTTCACGATCCCAGAGAGTACCACGTGGAGGTTTACGGTAAGGTTATTCTCTCCTAATTTTTTTTTTGTTTTTAGATTTTTTTTATTTGGTATTTTTTCTTTTTTTGTTTTTAATTTTAAAATTTTTTCTTATTTTAAATTTTTAATGTTTTTTTTTATTTTTAATTTTTTAATTTTTGTTTTGTTTTAGTTTTTAAATTTTTTTTGGATATTTAGTGGTTTTTTTGTTTTTAATTTTTAATTTTTTTTTTATGATTCAGAATCCTCGGTTTCTGATGAGCTGTTTTCTGAGGCTGGATCATTTTTCAAATTTAAAAGCGCAAGAACCTTTTTTGAAAAAAAAATTTGTTTTTTTAATGAAATTTTTTTTTTTAGTTGTCTGTTAATGCTGATGGGGTCTGTGATGTCTTTTTCTGTCTTTTACACAAAATTGCATAAGCCATATGTAACGTTTTGCCTGTGGGTAAATGCACAAATGCTACATTATTTTTAATTTGCGCAACTTTGCGCAACAGGTTTCAGTTTGAGAGCATAGCTGAAATATGTGGCTACATAACTCACGTTGATTTCAAGTGGACCGGTGTGGACCACTCGAAAAAATGATCTTTAAAAAAAAAAACTTCAAAAAATTTTGAAATTTCAAAAAAAAAAAATTGGATTTTGTACCACAACTTAAGAGAATTATTACTGTTTCCGTTAATATATTCAATTTTTTTTTTTTTTTCAATATTTGATTAACAATCAAATGGTAATATTTATTTGCAGACATGAAAATGAAACTCTTGTATGAAGTACGATTTGCATACAATTTCATGTTTAAAGTCAAAAAACTACAATGAAATTTTTTTTAAATTAAGTAATATTTTCAGGAAGTCTGCCTTGAATATTTAAGAAAACATCTGCATTATCAAATTTTTATTTCAACAATGTTGAAAACTGGAATTTTGTCCGGCCGCCGGACGAAAGTGTAACGGGCGACATGCCGTATTTAACCATTGAAGCTGACTAATCGGACATATTGGCAAAGTTGCCAGTTTGACTTCATTTGTTTCTTAAAAATGATTGGTTATTTAACAGATTACTTTCACTTTCATAAATCAATTTTTTACTTTCCTTCAATGGCTATTAATAAATATGCCTACGCTACATGCAGCTTTGAAGATTTAATTATTTAACTGTATTACTCTTAAGCCCAAAAATTAAGCGCTGGATGTGTAGAAAGTATTAAGTCGATTTAAATAAGTTTATCAAGAGCACAGAGCCATGGAAAAACAATGTAATATATTTATTACAATATTAGCCAGCGCATATTTCAATGGGTTCGAACAACAATAATTTAAATCACTATTTGAATTAATGTACTTTACAGCTTATCAAAATAAATATTTGTCGCCTTCTAAAGTATTACTCGCACATAAGTTAGCTATCGCCACTTGGAAAATATGGCAGTGATCCGGCAGCTTAATAATAATCCTAATATGAAGATACTTGTAGAAGACTCCAATCAACCCTTCCATAAACCTTCAGATCCTCCATGAGCAGGTTGATTAGGTATTGGATGGGGTTGCAGAAGCATCTGCTTGGACCCAATAAAAATCAATTGGAACATTTTATTTGATGGCTCACATTCGTAAATGAAGACCCTAGGGGCACAGATAGTGCGTTCGAAATTAGTCAAGGAGTGCCTGAAAATCTTTATTGTATCATTGGCCGCCGTAGCGAAATGGGTTTAAGCGTGACCACCATTCGGAGTTCAGAGAGAGCGTAGTTTCGAATCTCCGCGTATGAACATCAAATAATATTATATAAACAGTTTTTTCTAATAGCGGTCGCCCCTCCGCAGGCAATAGCAAGCCTTCGAATGTATTTCTGCTACTAAAAAGATCCTGATGAAAATCATTTGCCATTCGGAGTCGGCTTAAAACTATAGGTCCCTCCATTTGTGGAACAACATCAAAACGCCTACCACAAATAGGAGGAGAAGCTCGGCTAAACACTTAACAGAAGTGTACTCGCCAATTATTTACAATATTTATTTTACAGGGTTTGATTGAAAAGTAGTGAGCCTTATTTTTTTAAGCAGTTTTACTAAACCTTTTGGCTTATACAACTAATATTCTTCAAAATAGGACCCTTGAGCGTCAATACCCCGCTGGTAGAGGCCCCTCCACTGCATGAAACATTTTTTAAACTCATGCGCCGGAATCGCGTTCAATTCGGCTGTCACAGTTTTTTGGATCGCCTCGATGGAGTCGAAACGCCTCCCCTTCAGCTTTCTTTTCAGACGCGGTAACAAGAAGAAGTTCGGAGGGGACAGGTCTGGGCTATAGGGAGGGTGGGGAAGCACCGGAACCCCCATCTTGGCTAATGCAGAGGAAGGCGGTGTGCGCCGGCGCATTGTCGTGATGAAGGGTCAAATTGTTGACGAGGTAGGGCCGAGCCCGGGCGATGCGGTTTTTCAGCCGAAGGAGCACTTCTTTATAAAATGTCGCGTTTACAGAGCTTCCTGGAGATACAAACTCCTTGTGGACGATGCCGATTCACATCTTCGTCTGTTTGCGTCGTCAAAGGCCTTCGCTATTCGTCTTCGACGTCTTCCCGGCCTTCCTTGAACGACTTGTGCCACCGTTTTACCTGGGCACTGGACAGAGATTGGTCCCCGTAAGCCTCCTTGAGTAGCCCAATGGTTTCGGTTTCTCGTTTTGTTTAGCTTTACGCAAAATTTGATCGAGTAACGTTGCTCCAACGATCGCTGCATTTTCGCCACTGCAAAATCCTAACACACTTTTAAAACAGCTTTCACGCGCGGAGCGATGTTGACTGCACCGCTGTTGCCAGCGAACTTTGACCGGTTTCTAGTGGAAGGGGAAGGTCCAACGATCATTTTCGCCCATCAGCCGATTCGGTTGATCGATTGGCAGACGCTCCGCGCGGGAAGGCTCATTACTTTTCAATCAAAACCTGGATTTTTATCATCTGTACCACAGCCTCTGATGATGAGAAAAGAGCCGATAGCCATGCGGCCATTAAATCTCTTAGTGGGGCTGTCTCTAATTCCATCATTGCTCGCAAATTCCGAGCGCCTCTTAACGAAATCGCAAAATATTTCCGCATCCATTTGATATAAGTGGCGACGCATTGTAAGGCAGACAAATTAGCTAGAGAGCGCACTACCACTCGCCCCCCTCTTGATAAAGTGATAGTAGGTATACCCCTCTCAACCTTCAAACTGAGTGGTACAAGTAGCATAGTTACTTCAGCTAACACGAGCTGGCATGTAATGCTACAAAAAGAGTTTGGAGCACAATGGTACGTTAGACGCTCAAAGGCGTTACCTAATCGTTCAAAGAAAAATCATCTCTATGTTAGTTGCTTTGATCACAGGCCACTGTCTCAAAGATTGAACGTACCTCATTTCGACTATTGCAGAAGCTACAAGAATGAGGAGGAGGAAGGGTCCGTTAGACATCTTCTCTGTTACTGCCCAACGTGACATGCCACTAGGTTTAGATACTTTGGTTCATCATTTCTAAATGATACTGATGACCTTAGCTAGTAAGGGCACCTTAAAATGGTGTACTTGTACAATGAAATTTCCTTTGATAAATGCCCCTCGAGTTAGCTCAGTGAGGCTGAGTGAGTGGATCCCGGCTTTCTAAGGCTAGCATAACCCCAACACTCGAGCTCGACGCTGATTTTGTACCAGGTACTGTGCGCTGTTAATCCGTATGCTTATATTCAATATATCTTCGAGTCCCTTCTGAGTGCAGATTGCTAAAGTGCCACCATCTTAGTTTCCCTGCTTTCGCGAGACTTAGGTTGAGTCAAATATGTATTAACAACCTCTTAAAAGTTTGAATGGCTCTGGTTTGTGAACCGGGAGATACTTAATTAGCGTCTGACTCGATTTAATACCACATTCCTCTATCCAACTCGCCCAAACTTGGTAATGTATTACCCCGACATGAATGTTATTAAGATCGGATAAAATAAATTCAAAAATAAATTCACGCCCACTCTTCATATATTAAGACTAAATTTTCAGTCCGTCTGTCTGATGTCAAAAGCTATAACTCTGATTATCTGTGAGTTTGTTTGATGCCAAGAAATAACAGTCAGCCAGCCAAATTAAATTTTTCTAAAATATGCGCGAATATATAAAGTTCGGCCTAGACTGAATTTAACCTGCCTTACTTGTTGAACTTGAATTCAAAAATAATATATAGGATTTTCCTATAAGAGGTGTTATCGTTTCGTATTTCGTTGCTTGTGTGGCACGTAGTGCAGTCTTGTTGAAAATAAACGTTGTCCAGATCAATACCATCCAATTCCGGCCTTAAAACATCGTTAATCATCTCTCGATAACGCAATCCATTGACGGTAACTGTTGTTACAGCTGCATTTTCGAAAAAGTAAGGTCCATGACTCCGCCGAACCATAAACCGCACCAAACAGTCACACGTTGAGGATAGAGCGCCTCTCAATAACAATAACTCTTGGATTTTCTGATCCTCAGAATCCGACGAAGCCACCGAGATGGAAATGGCCTCATCACTCAAGATTTCAATGGAATTCCGGATAATTTTCATGCATTTCAACGACCCAATCAGCAAAGATACAACGTTGTTGATGATCGACCGCCTTGAGTTCTTGTGTTAACTGGACTTTATAAGCCTTAAGACCCAAATCTTTATGCAAAATATGGCGCAATGACGTTTGTGGAATGCGTAATTCCACAGAACTACGAGGAATGGACAAACCTGGGTTTTCTTCAACACTTTTGGCTACAACACCAATATTTCCGATTTTCGGCTTTTCTTGAGCGACGTGCACGGGTTTTATTCTTCACATCACTAACTTGTCCCAACAGCTCGAAATTTCACTATGACCCGAAAATGTTCGAGTTTTACGAACCGTCTCTGCCAAATTTTTACCATTTTTAAAGTGAATTTTAATAATTTCAATGCGTTTTTTAAGCGTGTATCGTTCCATTTTTATTAATGACGTAGTTTCTACTCGTCAAATATAAAAAAACGACAGCTTCAAAAGTGGCATCTACCGAAATAGCGGTCTGTTCAAAATAACACCTGCTATTGGAAAACCCTTTAGAATAAAGTATGAATTATGAAACAATTTATTGCAAACGCAATTTTCGGTAGCTCTAATTCTACGTTATTCTGCAGCACCTTTTGTCTGGGCATCTAAGTATGTCGGCTAACCCAAATATGCCTTGTGGCAACAATGCGTCTGCTTATGTCCACTTAAATGTGCACATACTTATACATACCTACGCATGTAACCTATGAGCAAAAACAAAAAGGTATCAAATTAACTCGCACATAACTCGCACCTTTTACACCAGTTTGCGGCCATGTTGTTGCCACACTCCACTGTGTAAGCAGTTAATATTTAATGGACTTGAGGAGAAAATAAACGTCGGGTTAATTTCGGTTGTAACGAATATATTAACACAATAGTTTTAAAAGTTTTCCTAAAAGCTCTAACAACAATTATCATAGTGATAATTTACTTGAACGACTTTCGTAGTTTTCGCATTTAAATTTTGAAAAGGATTTCCTTGCCTTGCTTTGCTTACACAAGTAAGTCGCATTTAGAGGACATTTATTGTTTCACTGAAGCTGGCCGCGGATAAAAATATGAAATTATTGGGCATAGAGAAGTAGAAAAGTTGCGATGAGTTTATCTACTAATAGCAGTTTTAGCTATTAATAATTAAAAGAAAAAATATTAGTTTGGTTAAATTATGAGAATTTCTGTGCCACGATTTTGCGGGAGTTAAATTATATGGATAGAAATGCCTTGGCAAATAATTTTTAAATCAAACTTTTGTTGCCTAGAAAAATAAACTTTTGAGTCACTACTTAGCTGCTCATAACAGCTACTTACCAGTTTTACTTATTCAGTTCAGAATGGTAACCTAAGGTAGGTAGGTGAAATGGTTAAAGAACCAGTCTGGCACTCCCCAGGATAGCACTAAAGTGCCGTTTTGATACCATTATGGGACCACCAACAGGCAGATATCTCTAGCCAGCCAGAGCTGTTGATGTAATAGAGAAGATTAATGCGATTTATGTTGGCGCGCTGCCCCAGGTTGTCGAAAAAAGAAGCACCTAGTGACTTCAATCGTCTAGCTGATAAACCCGGGCATTTACAGAGAAAGTGATCAACCGTCTCCCTCTCTGAAAGGTCCCCACAGCTTCTGCAATGTGGGTTAAATAGTAAACCTTGCTTACCTACCCATGACCGATAAACACAGCTATGAGTTTGGAAATTGAATGGCGTGGGGTCTCCAGGGCTTTCTGAGTCCTCTGTCTATAGTACTAGGGCCACCAGGTTTTCAAAAAAGAAGAAACGAAGAAATGGAATCTCAAATTTTCTGCACATTCCTGATAAATAATTTTGTGTACAGTCAAGTGGGTGCCGATGTCTGGGTAGGAGACCTCTGAGACCAAGCCAGTCCCTTCCTGGAAAGCTCATCAGCAATTTCATTTCCCTCTATGTTCCTATATCCTGGAACCCAAATCAGAGAAATTTTACCTGCACACACCAGAGATTTGATCTCCTTCTTAAATGAAGTTGACTATTTTGATTCTGCATTATGACGTCGTCAGAGCCTTGATCGCGGCTTGACTATCGAAGAAAAATGTTAATATCTCCCTCACTGCCACGTTTGCATCGCTGCAGGATGAAGACTTCTGCCGGAAAAACACTAGCAGTATTCGGCAATTTTAAGGACATAGATAAATTGGCTGATTTAGAAAAAACCTCTGCTCCGAGCCGCGATTCCATCTTCGGGCCGTTAGTGAATACCGAGTTACCAGGTTCGGTGCAGATTTTGACTGGCCATCATAGGGGACCGTTAACGACTGGTTAAGGGGGGACCCTCATTTAGACGGTCGAAAAATGCATCATTTTTGGGAATTTTTTTCTCAGGTAAAATAACTTCAAACGTTTTGTAAAAGTACTTTAATAAATGTCTTGACTGTCTACAAAAATTTTCGGAGAAGAAAAAAAACATTTTAAGTATGGAAATATACACCTCGTGCATGGCACCTCATTCTATCTGTGTACATTCTAGCGCTCTGAATTTTTTTCTGAAATAAAAAAACCAAATTTTTTTTAAAACTTTAGGATAATACCTTCGATGTGACATTTTGATTTAAAAAAAAATGTCGAAATTGATATTTTTTACCCAGTTTTATGTTAAAAGTGATTTTTCATGCATAAAAATTGACTTTAAAATTACAAAAAAATATGAAAATCTTTTTTTTTAAAAAAACACTTAATGTCACATTGAAAACAATTTAATTATCTTTAAAATGAGCTATTGTAAAGCCTGATTGGTTCAATACAGCGTTCTCAATTGTGTACACAAAATCGAAAAATGATGTTTCGAGAAAAACGCGTTTAAAGTTTTGGATACAGGCGATCAGGCCACCCGTCGCGTCCTGTTAAAAATTTTGTCACTCCTTCAAAAATACAGATATCGACTTGAAATTTTGAAAGTATATTCTTAAATAGTTGTAGAATAGATTAAAATTATTTCCAAAAAATCGATTTTTTTGACCCGATAAATGAGGGTCCCCCCTTAATTACCATCAGTCATGCAACTCCCGGTATGAGTACCTCAACACCTTGCCTCAAAGTGCTAACAAGGTTATACCGCCTTGACTCGATCGGCAGTGTCTAGCACAATGGGTGAGGGTTATCGTTTGGAGAGGAGTGGCTGTGTGTTATTCGCATTACTTTCCCATTAACCCCTCATAAAGCACTATATAAGACACTAAATTTTGTCAACAACAAAATGTATTGCGAAAAACATTAACTATCGATAGGGTAGATACGATTGGACGTGGAAGAAGATCAAACTGCAGCTAAAAGTCAAAGTCGACGACATATCAATACCGACCAAAATAACTCCAAAGTATTGGAGGTCATCTTTTATGGTTTGCTCTACTTCTCGGTTACAACCACAATTGCCACTAAGGCCCAAAATCGCAACAAGGACCTCAAATAGCTAGCCGGCAACACTAAGAACAAAGACAAATAAATGTTGCTGGCAACGACTAAAGCAATTGGGTGGCCGGTTCCGAACTGTGCAGCATCCATCTGCTCGCCTGGTACTAGTGATTCACAACACAGAAAACTCCAAACCTGTCAGAACACTGTCATCAGGACAACCATGGGGGCCGCTTCTGAACTATGCAGCATCCATCTGGTCGCCTGTTATTAGTGATTCACAATACAGAAAGCTCCAAACCTATCAAAACTCTGTCATCGGGACAACCATGGGGGTTGTTTCATGACGTCTAAGATGCTCAACAAGCAATTCCTGTTGGGTTCCTACCGCAGGAATTACCCCTGCACGCATTTGCGGAAAGCTGAGCCACCTTTCAGGCGAGTAATGAGGCATCTCTTTAACTAAACTGACGAGTTCCAGAATCAAACACAGCTGGTCTGGTCCAGTCAGTATATAGGCGCACATTGTACGGCACTCATGGGGAATCTCTTATAATAAGAAATTAAATAATTGATTGCACTCCCGAATGGTAGACACGCTCGAACCGATTTGCCTGAGCCTGCAATATTTCAAATAGTTAAAAAAAATAATACACAATAGTGCTCAGAGCATCAGTGCTTGCAGGAGTTGGACAATTTTCTGAACTCTTTATAACTAACAATTTTTATATGAACAGCCTTGCAGTAAGCAGCACCTCACACCCAACAACATTTTGCAAACAGTTTTACTGATTGATTCATCGCGCCCATGACTGTCTGAGCGGCTACACCCTGCAAACCACAACTGGAGGCATGAACGACCGAGTTCTCGTATCTTCATGTTTTTTCACTAAAAGCTACTAAAAACGTAATAAATTCGTTGCGGACATGAAAAAAAGTCACGAATGCGACATGTTGGCAGTTCAGACGATTTCGACCCAAACCAACGTGTGGCTGTGTGCAACTACAACCGAATGAAAGAAAGTGCATTTTCAGACAGCAAAAACTTATTTTCATGCCTGACCATTTGACTGGTTTCAGATCTAAAGTGGGTTGTAAACTATCCTCACGAGCTTTGGACGCAGCAGAGCTCATATAAACGGAAACTTGTGCTACAAAAAAATAAAACATAAAAACCAGAAGATACGTCTAAATTGTTAAACGTTTTCCCATTCTTATCGTTTCATTTCTGCTGCCCTTTCATGTTATTTACATCCACACTCCCTAACACAGGAATGTAGCAAAAAAATAATAATCTTTAGCCGGCTAATGTTATTTCCATGCGGACTTTAGGGGAACTTTGCATGTATATGTGGCCTTTTACAACTACATCTAAACAAAATGTACGAAAAGCCACAGTTGTATTGCATACTTACTGCTAAATATTTTCATATCTCTTTCAGTAGCGTACAGGGTGGGTTAAGTAGATAGAAAGTATAGTAGATTATAGTGGAAAAGGGTCAAAGTCTGACATTTTTTAGACGATTCATGGTGTTGGAATATATTTTTCGAGCTCCACAATTAAATCGCTCCGGAATCACTTTTTTATGATCGCTGGCAAACGTCGAGACTGTCGACATCATCGGGCTTAGTTGTTGAAAGAAGCGAAGTGGATGAGTTTGAAGGTCCGACAAAGTATCTTCGGAGATCAAAGGCACAGTGAACGACCGAATACAGACAGCAACGATGTAAGTTTTGAAAGTCACTTGAATTAAGAGGATTCCGCAATCTGGGGGACCGTTACCAATACTATGAATAATAAACCACATTGGACTGAATAGGCAATCGAGTAGAAAAGATCTACTTATAAGAGAAGTTCTCTACAGGAAAAGCTATTTTGCCGTTTCTGCCAACTGTGAGAAAACAGGAAATATTTTGCTTCAATTTCCATCTTACTACGTTAGCACTCAGTGCACAGTTAGGTTAGTCTGTGTACGAGTATACCCTTGAAGACTAGATTATCACAAACTCCTGCAGGTTCGGTACGATCACTGATCTTTTCAACTGCATTCTTCTTCTTAATTGGCGCGGTAACCGCTTACGCGATTTTGGCCGAGTTTAACAAAGCGCACCAGTTGTTTCTTTTTCGTGCTAACCGGCGTCAGTTGGACACACCAAGTGAAACCAAGTCCTTCTCCACCTGATCTTTCCAATGCAGGGGAGGCCTTCCTCTTCCTTTGCTACCACCAGCTGGTACCGCATCGAATACTTTCAAAGTCAGAGCGTTTGCACCCATTCGGACGGCATGACCCAGGAGCGTAGCCGCTGGATCTTTATTCGCAGCTCTATGTCTAAAGCTCACACAGCTCATCATATTTTGCATAGAATCTGATGCATGCACCTTACCAGCTCCTCGCCGCCAAGTTTGAATAGCTCAGCCGGTAGTCCGTCGGCGCCCGCGGCTTTGTTGTTCTTTAGATGCGTTATCGCTATTCTCACCTCTTCATGGTCGGATAGTGGACCGACAATTTCGTCATCAACGATTGGAGTACCGTGATCTTCACATTCTCTGTGACATGTGCAGCTGTCACTATTTAACAGGTTCGAGAAGTGTTCCCTCCATAATTTAAGTATGCTCTGGATGTCAGTCACCAGATCGCCGTCTTTGTTCTCGCAGGAAAACGCCACGGTCTTGAAACCTTCTGTAAGCCGCTGAACTTTCTGGTGGAATTTTCGGGCTTTGTTCCTATTGGCCAGTATCTCAAGCTCCTAACACTCACGTATTTCGGCCTCTCATTTCTTCTGTCGGATAATACGTCTCCCTTCCTTTCTAAGCTCTCGGTAGTTAATACTATGCGTTAATACTAAGCTAAGCCCGTAATGTTTACCCTGTACTGATTTTCAAAGACTTGAAGAGACTATTACAGAGCCAAGAGTTTTTATTACTGTCCGGCCATCTGAGATTTAAAACTCGTTTCTCCACAGTTCTGTTACCATTAAAGCTCGGTTCGAGCGGGACTTTTTCCACTCATTTTCACTCAACTAAAGAGTGAGTGTGGCAAAGCATTTCTGGATAGGCATGGTAAACATGTTCATGAAAGACGCGAAGTTCGATGGAAGAGCTGGTGAAAAAGTATTTTGCGAAAAGCTTCCCATTAAGCTCATGTTTAGGTTATTGAATCGCTGTAGTGCCTTCCAAGCGGAGGTGACCGAAATCAGGGAAGCAATTGATTGGTTACTTACTTGTCTAACAGCGGCCAGTTAAATAAATACTTACTCCGACAACCAAGCGCAAATTAAGATCCTGAGTTCATTTTTGGTGCACTCGAATTTAGATAGGGAATGTAAGGCTTCCCTCTCAATAGTGTATGAATACTACTCATTTGGGTTCCTAATTAAAAAGTAATAATAATAATTTGCGCTGACGCCTTAGTTAGGTGTTCTGCCGAGCTCCTCCTCCTATTTGTGGTGTGCGTCTTGATGTTGTTCCACAAATGGGAGGACCTACAGTTTTGAGCCGACTCCAAGTGGCAGATGGTTCTTATGAGGAGCTTTTCTTGGTCTGCCGAGGAGCGACCGCTATTAGAAAGAACTTTTTCTACCTTAGAGTTTCAGTCACGGAGACTCGAACCTGCATACTCCCCAGTGGTAGACACGCACAAATTTAGTCGGCTATGGGTTCCAAATTACAGGTTCCTAATCGAAGGGGTTTTTCACGCGTGATGAGAGGATTGGGGTGCCTTTAAAAACGTGTGGTCGGCTACTGGAAAGGTTGACTTTGTGTAAACTTAGCTAACGCAGGTTAAGTACTCAAACGTATAAAGTCACGATATCCTCCAGGCCGTGGATAGATCAAAAGCCCTCAAGCGAATTTCTAAGGCTAAGCCGCAGTTTTCGAGTTGTGTGGGGGTCCTCTCCGAACATTATCCATTAGGTATTCACGCGATCAGACTTTCTGCAACAGCTGTCTGGAGGATGAGTTGGAATCATAGCAGCACATTCTTCTCAGCTGTACAGCTCACGCTGAGCTGAGCTTCAAACATCTTTGTTCTTATTTTTTTTTGCTACACCTGCTGATGTAGCCCGCTTAGATATCGCACACGGTAAGCGGTTAACAGAATGGCAAGCAGTAATCGATCGGTCTGCTCCACAGCCCGCAAACTTAATTCCTTTTCTTTTATCTTTCTTTTCTGTCTTTCCTCTTTCATCCTCTCAATGAAATAACAAGAGACGCTATTTGGGTTTCCTTGCATAGGCGAATATACAGCCGAACCATACAGCTACACATTTTTTTGTTGTCATCTCCCCTCATCTCACCCTGTATATTTACATCATCTATATCTGCAACTCAGCATGTATGCAAATATGTCCTTTGATATGTGTTCTGCTGACAAAATTTTTGCTGGAAATGATGATGATTTATGAGCCGACATGTGGGAGTAAACAAATTCAATTTCGCTTTCACATTCACAAATTCACATTTTTTTCTTTTTTTTATGTATTTTGACCACCCAGTCCATTCGGCACATTGTGTTTCACTTTTGATGTTGGGCCATAAATGTTTGCATGTTGTGGCTGAGCACATACATATTCCTCTGTGGATATATTACACATGTATGGAATACTTATACAAACACATACAAATATACCTCCATACATATGTACACATTTGCATCCACCTGCAACGAAATATGAAGCGATAATCCTAATATGAAATCACACATTTATTCAGATCAGCCGCACCCGGCCAATATATACATACATACACGAACATATATGTATACAGCATAAAGGAATGTGTGCTAGTGTGTTGCAAGTTGCTATGTGGCTCAGCCCTGAATCAATTTGTGGCCACGATGTGTGTATTTTTCTCTGGCTTTATCTTGTTGAAATTGCAATCAAATTTCATTATTTGCTTCTGTTTTATTTTATTTAGCATTCTCCGAGGCGCTCTAACTGCATTTCTACACATTCTAGCACCTCTCAGCTCGATTTTCTAGGCATTTGCAATGTCATTGCTGCAAAAGCTGCTGGGTGACTACCTCTGCTGCTCCAAAGCTGTCATATGTCGGTGTGGTTGTGTGTGCGAGTAGGAGTAGATTTGGTTGTGGTTGGCAAGAGAGTATTTGCATTTGTCGCAAATCTATTTTGTGCTTGGGATAGACATAAAAAATTGTCTGCAAAAACAAAACACAAGCAGAGATCCAGTTGAAATGGTAATTCGAATTCTAAATTTCGAACAGGGCAAAGGCTTGCAAATGGTGAACTAATTTTATTGCGCGCAAGCCAATAGACGTTCATATAAACCAACATATAAAGGGTGATTAATTGAGAGGCATCGTATTTTTAATTGAAATAAAACAAAGAAAGTTCAAATTTAATATTTTTGTGTAGAACCATTGAACACATTTATTTTTTAAAGATAATCCCTTTCAAATGTCGAACGCAACTGGACCGTAATTCGGCCATCCGTAAACACCAATTTTGAATGACTCGCTGGAGGACTTCGGCCGTTATCTGGTTTCTCGTGAATAACTTTAGTAGTGTTAGTTTTCAATGCCTCCATCGGAGCTGGTTTATTTAAAAAGCATTCAGACTTTGTACCACAAATAAATGTACAAAAGTGTGATATCACACGATCTTGGTGGCCAATCCACAGGTCCGAGACGAGAGATAAATTGCTCACCGAAACGGCAGTAAATCCATTGTCTCACGGGGTGTATGGCAAGTAGCGCTGTCTTGTTAAAATCAAATGTTGTGGAGATCACGGACTCCAATTTCATCAAAACGTCGCTTACCAAGGCGCGCTAGCGGTTCACTGGCGTGATATTTTTTTCGATTTTCGTAATATTGGGTTAGGGAATAAGTACGTAATGTACCGAAGCCTTTTATTTAAACAAAACATAATAATTATATCAATAAGTTAATCAATTATATATTCGCCGTTGCTGTTTACAACCTTTTCCCAACTCTCGACCAATTGGTTGATTCCGTTCCGTCAGAAATCGCCTGATCTGGTGTCAAAGAAGTTATTGAGTCATTTTTTAAGGAAGTCTTTGTTATCGAAGGTAGCGCTCTTCATATTTTTTGACAGAGAGCGGAAAAAATGGTAATCGGTGTGTGGAAGGTCCAGAGAAGAGTGTGGATGCTGAAGGACCTCCCATTCGACTTCTTGGCTTGCGGCTTTGTCGATTTGTTCAACATAGCGCTTGGCGTTGTCGTGAAGAAGTATAGTTAGACCATGTCGATCAGGCCTTTTCAGTCGAATAGCCTCATTCCCGCGGTGTAGCTGAGCAATCTAGAGCTCCTTGTTGACCGTGGCATTCTTTTCGAGCATTTCGCAGTACACCATACCCTCCTAATTCCACCAAGCATATATCGTGATCTTCTTTGGATGAAGATTCGGCTTGACTCTCGGCTCTGGGATATCTCCACTCCTTTCTTTGCTTCTTATTGCTGGCGGGCGAGATGGTGGGATGTAATTTGAAGATGACTTTATTTTTTTTTTCGTGAGGTACCCAGGGTCCCAATGTTTCGGTAATTCCCTTGAAAGAAGGTGATTGATTTGTCGTTTTATAATCGCAGTTTATTTGTTCTGTGAATTCACGACTGGCCTTTCAAAGGCGATTTGAGACGTTTTTCATCGAATTCAGAAGGCCTTCCTCTGCGGGGCGTGTCATCGACGTCAAAGCCGCCATTTTTGAACTTTACAAACCATTTCCGTGCTGTAGACTAACCTATGACACCTCCATACATATCGCAAATATCGCGGGCTGCTTCGGCAATTTTTTGACCTCGCCGAAAAGCAAAGAAGAGCAGGTGCCGAAAATGTTGATTTTTGCCTCCTGGGTATTCTATTTCTAAGCCTCAAAACTAATAAAAGATTAAATAACTCAAAAATACAATTGACATATTTTGTAGAGCAGAAAGTGTTCTATGATTGAATACTTACCCTTCGCCAAACAGCAAACAAATCGTAAAGTAAAAGAAAATATAAAAACGCTATGAACTTATTCCAATACCCCACCCAATACAACTGCTCGATTTGTAAACGTTCTTCTTCTTCTTAGTCAGACCTTGGTGAATCATTGCTTCATTTACAACTTTGCGCCATTTGTCTCTATCTAAGGCTACCTCCTTCCACCACCGCACGTTTAGCTTTTCAAGGCCAACTTCCACGTCTTCTAGCCAACTCTTCCTGGGGCGTCCTCTTCAGCCTCCAACAAGGGCTTAATTGAACTGCATTTCGAGTTTTTCTCTCCTTGGGCATTCTAAATGCACGACCGAGCCATCTTGTCCTTTGAGATTTTGTAAATCTTATCACAGTTTCGTGTTTTGCTAGTAGTTCCAGCTCATGATTATATCTAATTCAATAAGTACCATCTTGCAGGTCCATATATTTTTCACAATATTTTTCTTCCAAATACCATTAGCTAATTAATGTCAGTCGTTTTCAGCGTAGGCACGGGATGGATCAATGTTTTGTATACCCTTAACTTTTGGTCGCGAGGTAATACTTTAGACCTAATCAGCTTCAAATTAAAAAACTAAGACTTATTTGCTGCTAAAACTCTATCAGTTATTCTCAATGATGCATCCTTTTTGGCTGATATTTTGATACCCAGATTGCTAAATTCTTGTACACTCTCGAATGCATAGTCTCCGATCAACAGGTCATCATGTCTTAAATCGGAGCTAGACCGGATCATTAACTTCGTCTTCTATGTGTCAGTTCTTAGCCCAGTATTTCGTATTATTTTTTCTAATTTAAAAAATGTACTCTTTAATTCACCTCTGCCTTTCGCCACAAAAAGATTACACAGGTCTGCGAAAAAATGGGTTCGGAATGTTCTATAAAAGTGTAGTGTCATTTCCGAAGTAATTTTTTGCGTAGAATCCGAATCCGGGGTTTAAATTGCTCGAATATCTTAATTTTTCACCTGATATCGCATTTTGAAGTCAGAAGGGGAGCTTGCTCGCGGTTTGGTAAGGGTGGTTGGTAATGGTTTAGGGGTTGGGATGGGTTTTCCGTTTTTTTGACTTCGGATTCGGATTCAGCGACCAAAAATACATAGGGATATGTAGATCTAATTGGCTATTTTTTTGTGCGACTATGTAATCGACCGTATCACGTCTCATGTTATCTCAATGGATTTTCGAATATCGAAAAATTCACAAACATGGAAACTTCAAAATGCGATATCTCAGTGAAAAATAAAGATATTTAAGCAAACTCAACGGCATTTAAAAGAGGAAGACTTATAATTTAAAATACCTTGTCTACTTTTTTATGAAGAGCAAAATCTTCGTAGCTACATAACCTCAAAAATGGCAAAAACAGCTTTTTTTACACTTTTAGGTTAGGATATCTCAAAGTCCTGACGTGATAGAGCAATTTAAATCCCGGATTCGGATTCTACGCAAAAAATTACTTCGAAAACGACACTACACTTTCCTAGAACAAAACGTTATTGACCTGCGTTATCGATTTGTAAACGTTGTTGAGGTCCTTCCGTGATAAAATTTCATTGAAAAAAATTATGTATTTAGTTTGACAGTTGTCACGCGTGATCTGTTAAAGAAATCCTTTTGGAAAAAGTACCTCCAAGGGTGACAACCTTTACAAGGTGGCGCAAAATTAATCATCCTTTTTTTTAGTAACTGTTTTACTATCTCAAAGAAACGAATATTTTTAGTGATAGAAGATAAAGATATTTTGAGTTTTACGCGCCCCATTTTGCTATCTGTTTGTTTACTGCTACACGTTAGTTTACAAGCGTCAAATATGATGGCGCAAAATTAGTCACCCTATCGGAAAATGTATAATTTGTGCAAATAAGATGCCATTTTGTCAATTGCAAAAAATAAAAATCTTCCGATAGGATGATTAATTTTGCGCTACCTTGTATATATTTTTTTTTTCTTCTTTATTTTTTGCAAATCTATCTGCGCAACAGCGTAATCTATAAATCGGTGATTTCCATACGAATTGCGTCCTTTTTTTTATTTTCCTTAATGGACATAAATTTTCCATTTTATGACATTCAGTTTTCTGTCAGCTATTTGTTGAAATCCGTGTGTAAATTTATTACCGCTTTTATTGACAGTTGGATATATTTAAAATGTTTTTTGCCTAATCTATTCATCTATCTATCTAATACACAAACACACATCTGTGCACATGAATGGTTTCGACTTCATCTCTTCGTTAGATTTGGCGAAAAAAATGCATGCAAAATAAGTATAAAAAGCAAAAATAGTAGGTTGCTGGAATATTTATCGGTAAATTTGCATACTAACTAAAAAGCTCTACACATTATGGGCGCTATCAAAAAAGAACACAAAAATAAAACAAAATATTTTTCTTTTCTATTCAAGTCGCCGTGTTCAGCTTCTTTTTTGTACCACAAGCCATCCATATGTACACCTTCTCCTCTAGCACTCGTATAAATACGAGTATACCACCTTTGCACGCATCTCTCTTTGCACTAACAACTTACGCGTACACATACCACTACTACTCCTTTGCACGTACACAGCATGAAAGCACTTTTTCTTATATTATTTACCCATATCACTTGTTAGTTTTGTAAATATTGTTGTTTTTTGTTATGTGTTTTTTTTTTTGGATTTTTTGTGTGATTCTCACGTAAGGGGCATGAATCGGTATTTCGTGTTCATCTTTTCGTATTATTTTGTTGGCTTTTACAATAGTAAAAGCTGTAGTTTTCCTGTTTTCAGTTATTTCTGTTAGCAGTTTTTTTCTGTGAGGTGTGAATATCAACAAAATAACGATAAAACTATACAAAATAGCAATTGCTGTCGTATATTCTGTATTTTTGCATGAGTAGTCGAACAAATTTTATGTGAATGGAACTAGCGAAGTGGATTAGAAAAGTTTTGGTGCGTCTTTAAAAAGGAATAATTCAGCTAGAAAAGAATTTGTAACAAAAGAATAACATAGAATCATAGCATAATTTCCTAGTAAACTGAATATATGAGCGTAAACTTACAAGGTGGTGCAAAATTAATCATCGTTTCGGAAAATTTATAATTTTTTCAAATGGCGTTATTCATATTTGGCACTTGTAAGCTGGACAGCTACTGCCCAACAATCCGGCATGCATGAGCAATGGAGCAACATTTCTCGTTCTCTACGTACCGCCGCCGAAGAAGAAATCGGATTCCAGCGAGCCCGAAAAAACAATTGGTACGACGAGGAATGTCATGCTGCCGCAGAAAGAAAGGATGCCGCCTATAGAACCACGCTGCGATCGGGCGCAACGCGAGCCATGTGGGATCGCTACAGAGAGCTGAAAAAGGAAGAGAGACGTATTATCCGAAAGAAGAAACGAGAGGCCGAAATACGTGAGTGCGAAGAGTTTGAGATGCTGGCCAACAGGAACAACGCCCGAAAATTCTACCAGAAAGGCGGCTTACAGAAGGTTGTAAGACCGGGGCGTTTTCCTGTAAGAACAAAGACGGCGAACTGGTGACTGACGTACAGAGAAATCTTAAATTATGGAGGGAACACTTCTCGAACCTATTAAACAGTGACAGCTGCGCATGTCACCGAGAAAGTGAAGATCCCGATACCCCAATCGTTGACGACGGAATTGTCGTTCCGCTACCCGATCATGACGAGGTGAGAATAGCGATAACGCGGCTAAAGAACAACAAAGCCGCGGGCGCCGACGGACTGCCGGCTGAGCTATTCAAACATGGCGGGGAGGAGCTGGTAAGGTGCATGCATCAGCTCCTATGCAAAATATGGTCGGATGAAAGCATGCCTGCCGATTGGAATTTAAGTGTACTCTGCCCAATCCATAAGAAGGGCGATCCTGCTATCAGTGCCAATTACCGCGGGATTAGTCTTCTAAATATCGCCTATAAGGTTCTAGCGAGCGTATTGTGTGAAAGGCTGAAGCCCACCGTCAACCAACTGATTGGGCCTTATCAGTGTGGCTTCAGACCTAGAAAGTCTACCATCGACCAAATATTCACAATACGCCAAATCTTGGAAAAGACCCATGAAAGGAGAATCGACACACACCATCTTTTCGTCGACTTCAAAGCTGCATTCGACAGTACGGAAAGGAGTTACCCAAATGCCGCGATGTCTGAATTTGGTATCCCCGCAAAACTAATACGGCTATGTAAGATGACGTTGCTCAACACCAGCAGCGCCGTCAGAATTGGGAAGGACCTCTCCGAGCCGTTTGATACCAAACGAGGTTTCAGACAAGGTGACTCGCTGTCGTGTGACTTCTTTAACCTGATGTTGGAGAGCATCGTACGAGCCGCAGAACTTAATCGCTCAGGCACAATTTTTCATAAGAGCGTACAATTGCTGGCGTATGCCGATGATATTGACATCATCGGCCTTAACAACCGCGCTGTTAGTTCTGCCTTCTCCAAACTGGATAAAGAGGCAAAGCGAATGGGTCTGGTGGTGAACGAGGACAAAACGAAGTACCTCCTGTCTTCAAACAAACAGTCGGCGCAGTCGCGTATCGGCACTGTTGACAGTTATAATTTCGAGGTTGTAAAAGACTTCGTCTATTTAGGAACCAGCATTAACACCGATAACAATGTCAGCCTTGAAATCCAACGTAGAATCTCTCTTGCCAACAAGTGCTACTTTGTACTAAGTAGGCAACTGAGCAGTAAAGTCCTCTCTCGACGAACAAAACTAACACTCTACAAGACTCTCATCATGCCCGTCCTAACGTATGGCGCAGAAGCTTGGACGATGACAACATCTGATGAAGCGACGCTTGGAGTGTTCGAGAGAAAGATTCTGCGTAAGATTTTTGGACCTTTGCACGTTGGCAACGGCGAATATCGCAGGCGATGGAACGATGAGCTGTATGAGCTTTACGACGACATAGACATAGCGCAGCGAATAAAGATCCAGCGGCTACGCTGGCTGGGTCATGTCGTCCGAATGGATACAAACGCTCCGGCTTTGAAAGTATTCGATGCGGTACCAGCTGGTGGTAGCAGAGGAAGAGGGCGGCCTCCTCTGCGTTGGAAAGATCAGGTGGAGAAGGACTTGGCTTCACTTGGTGTGACCAACTGGCGCCGGTTAGCACGAGAAAGAAACGACTGGCGCGCTTTGTTAAACTCGGCCAAAATCGCGTAAGCGGTTATCGCGCCAATTAAGAAGAAGGAGAAGAAGCTGGACAGCTACAGTATACAAGTAGACAAGCAATGAGGCGCGTGAAAGTCGAAATAAAGAATTCCTTCACTCAAAATAGTTTTGTTTATTTAGTAAAAAAGTTTCTCAAAAACAAAATTGGTTGATTAATTTTGCGCCGCCTTGTATAATAAGGACCATTTTCTCAACCAACCTCTCAGTTGTTATGGTAAAATTATTTTCATGAGATAGTTGAGAAAAATAAAAGCGCTTTTGGCGCTACAAGTAGCACTTACGTAATGTGGACCACTACCTGTGAAAGGATTTAGGGAGGAGAGAAAACCGTCTACAGCCACCCAGTGCTGCTGATGTAGCGGAGGAGAGAAAAGGGATCTAGGCTAGAGAATTTTTTCAAGTCATCCCCAAGGGGCACGCTAAGGAATCTCAAGCGCCTAGCCGTCAAAGCCAGACATTTGCAGAGAAAGTGTTCCACAGTCTCTTTCTCTGCAGAATCCCCATAGCTTCTGCAATGGGGGTTGTACGGAAATCCAAGCTTCTCCGCATGAGTACCGATCACCCAGTGACTAGTGAACACCGCAATGAGTTTGGAAATTGAATGGCGAGGGATTCCCATCACCTTAAGCGTTCTGTTTCTATCGTATTGAGGCCATGCTTTTGAAATAGCACACGATGAGATATACGTCCATCTGTCTTGCGCTTTTTTTAGAAAGAAATTGTGTAGTTTCCCTTTAACGACGGCCAAGGGGATACCGATGTCGGAGAAGGAGACAGCTGGAACCGATTCTGGCAAGCTCATCGGCAATTTCGTTTCCCTCTATATTCCTGTGCCCAGGAACCCAGATAAGGGAAATGTTTCCTGCACGTTCGAGACGTTTGAGCTCCTTCTTACTGGAGTTCATGAGAAGAGAGCTGCAATACGGCGACGACAGTGCCTTGATTGCAGCTTGACTATCGGAAAAAATATTAAGGTCTCCCTCCCAAAAGCGATTCCGAAGCCTTTTGCATGCCTGCAGGATCGCGAAGACCTCTGCTTGAAAAACGCTGCTTGCTTCCGGCAATTTAAAGGAGACCGAAATGATGGCTGATTTAGAGTAAACCCCCGCTCCCACTCCAGACTCCATTTTGGATTCGTCAGTGAAAACAGAGGTATCTATAGCCGTACCGACTCTCCCTTCTTTCCAATCTTGCCTGCTCGGAAAGATAGCCTTAGCACAACCTTCAAAGCACAGTTTACGGATGGAGAGGTCGGTGCGAATAACAGAGGAGGAAGGGGAGATCTGCTTCAAGATGCTACTATGTCCTACAGGAAGTTGTCTCCAAAGGCCAATCTCTTTCAGCCTAATAGCACTCTGAGCAGCAATGGATTTAACCTGCAGATCCACAGGAAGTAACTGCAGAATAACTTTGAGCGCAGCAGTGGGACATGTTCTATAAGCACCAGTGATGCCCACACATGCAGTTCTCTGCACTCTCTCTAATTTAGTGGTGTTGTAGCCCTTCTGAAGAGCTACCCACCAAACTAGGCAACCGTGTGTCAAAATTGGCAGAACCACTAAGTTGTACATCCAAAGTACGACACGTGGCTTGAGACCCCATTTTTTGCCGAACATAGATTTACAGGCATAGAAGGCTATATTGGCCTTCTTAACTCGATTCTCTATGTGCAGCTTCTAGTGGAGCCTGGGGTCAAGTATTACACCAAGATACTTGACTTCCGATGAAAGAGTAAGACACTGGTTGTTAAGTCTTGGAAGCTTAAAAGGTGGAGGCTTGTATTTTCTGGTGAATAGCATCAACTTCGTTTTTTCAAAGTTGACTCTGGGGCCGCAACTAGCAGCCCATCTACTGAGTGTAGCCTGTGCACCTTCCAAATTTTCAGCCATTACTGATCGGAAGGAACCTGAGACCATTAGGACCAAGTCATCGGTATATGCTACCACCTTTACCCCACTTCTGTTTAAGCGAGTTAAAGCTTCATCCTCAACTACTAGCCAAAGGAGAGGCGAGAGGACGCCGCCCTCCTGCCACAGCATTTATTTCCCTACCACCAAGCAGGGACGAGATCCAGAGGTAGATAGATTTTCAGAGAAGTATATAATTTTTTTGTATATAACTTTTTTACTAAATAAAAACATGGTTTTGAGTGTTAGAAATATTTATTTGGATCATATATCGATATACTACAACTGTACATCAAAATTATATACAAAAAACAATTTTTGAGTACAGCAACAAAAGACTACCGCATAATCTGACACTGAAAGTATTGCGAAAAAACATATTCTGGGCTGAATCACTTAATAAAATATGAATGGACTTCAACATAAGAAAAACTTCAACTGTTTGGCCGAGCTCCTACCTCCTATTTGTGGTGTGTCTTCATGTTTTTCCACAAATGGAGAAGCCTCCATCGTTAAGCCAACTCCGAACGGCAAATTGTTTTCTATGAGGAGCTTTTTCATGGCAGAACGCAAAAGCCAATACTGATTTAAAAAATGCCTGCACTCTGCTTTCCAAAGATATATTAAAACGTAAAATGTGGTTCTTCGACAAACTCTACTGCCAATTTCGGCTCTCTGACTTTGTTATCCGATGATGGCTCATACGGGATCACTTAGCTTAAGCCGCCCCTAAAACCTGATGTAGATGGGTTTTCTGAATTTTTTTAAATATTCCAGTTTTGGTATTACGATTACGTATTGTTTTTAATAAATCACTGGCCTCAGGAATTTTCGTTCACGGTTCGAGAGTTTTCTATATTAGTCCCCTGTTTAAGAGTGGCAATAAGAACAGTGTCCGTAATCATAGACTATTGCTAAGTTTTCAACAATTTCTAAAGTCGTTGAATATATTCTCGAAGAAAAGATAAAGTTTCTGTCGAAAAGTTTCATTTCCTCAAATCAGCATGGATTTGTTTGTAATCGTTCAACAGCTTCTAACTTAGCTGTTTTTAGTGAATGAGGTATTCATTGCGGGTTTTACAAGTGGGTTCCAAGTGGACTGTATATATACAGGTTTTTCAAAAGCCTCCGATACGATGTCTCATTCTATCTTAATTAGTAAATTAGCTTTCTTCGGATTTCATTCGGGCGATGTGTTGTCACCGTTTATGGCACACCTTCTACACCGTCCTTCGCTTCTTCCGGGGTTCCCCACGAAAGTATTTTAGGCCCTTTACTATTTGTTCTCTTTATTAACGCTGGGGTAGTTCTTTTTCTTATGCTATTTTTTTGTTCTATGCAGATAATTTAAACATTTTTATGTCATAAAAGATCTGAATGGCAGGCATAATGTTCAATCTCGTATTGCTAATTTGCATGTGGGTTACTAAGAATCACTTTTCTTTGGATAGATGCTTTCCATTTCAATTCAACTGGGCTATTCGGGTCATGTTCTTCGATTTCGATAAAACTTAAATATGTTGCTCTCTGGTCAAACTAATGAGAACGTATTTTTTTGTTCGCCCGAAAAAATTTTTTTCAAGAGATATCGGCAATTTTGTTTTTCGGCTCAAACTCGATTTTTTTTAATTATAAAAATTTTTTTAAACGCTCATAGCTTAGTGAAATATGAACCGATTTTAATAATTCTGGGTTCAAAATGATCGTAATTACTTACACGAGCGACTTCATGTAGAAACAATTGCAAAAAAGTAGTTGAAATTTTTTTATTTAGCAAAAAAGAAAAAAAATTGAAATTTTTTCGAAATTCAATATTTTAAAAAGTGTATTTTTTTTTTTTTTTATAATTTTTTCCAAATCAAGAGGACGCCTCAAACTTCAATTAAGCTGAATGCCCAGTAGCTAAAATGAGTTGTTATTGAGTAATGAATTTTTGAGTAAAAAACCTGTTTCACACTTTTTGTTTTCTGCAAAATAAAAAATTTTCAAATACTTTTCTGCAACTGTTTCTACATGAAATCGCTCGTGTAAATAACGACGATCATTTTTGACTAAGTTATGAGCATTTAAAAAAAAAACTTCTTATATTATTAAAAAAAATCGATTTTGAGCCGAAAAACAAAATTACCGATAAAGCTTGAAAACATTTCTCATTATTTTGACCATAGAACAACATATTTGAGTTACATCGAAATCGAAGAAAATGACCCGAATAGCCCAGTTGAATTGAAATGGAAAGCATCGATATTAAAAAATGCTTAAAAATCAAAAACTCGTAATATCTTGTTGACTCGGTATGCAGAAACAGAAGGTCTTGTCATTATTTGACAACGAATTTCACATTTTATGTGACCATTTTGTTAGGAAATCTTATTCACATTAGGCTTTGTGTTATCTAATTCGTATACTCGTATGCTTAATCTATACGCGACCCGCGGCCGTCGTAGCCGAATAGTTTAGGAACTACCATTCGGGAGTCCGTAGCTTCGAATCTCCGAGCATAAACATCAAATAATATAAAACTTGTTTCTATAATAATAGCGGCTGCCCCTCGGCAGGCAATGGTAAACCTACGAGTGTAATTCTGCCATGAAAAAATCTCCGAAAGGCAGCTATTTTTTATGAGAAGTTTTTCCGTGACAGAAATACACTCTAAGGCTTGCCATCACCTGCCGAGGGGCAACCGCTATTAGAAAAAACTTTTTCTATCATTTTGAATGTTGCATTATTATAAGTATATGGAACTTGACTGAATAAACTAGTGTTAGTATCGCAAAAGTTCTTCAGAGCATTAAATGTTTCATTCTTAATTCTTCCAAGCTGGTCAACTCCTGTAAGGAGGAGATCAAATCTCTTGGATGTGCAGCTAACTTCACTCTGAACTGGGTTCCAGGACATAGGAACATAGAGGGAAATGAAATTGCTGATGAGCCTGCCAGAAAGGGATTGACTAAATTGGTCTCAAAAGTCTTCTACCCAGACATCGGCTCCCTGTTGTTAAAGGCGAATTGCACAACTAATTTCTCAAAAAAAAAAAAACACACGCTGGGCGGATAAAGCTCCATTTCTACGTGTGCTATTTCGGAAACCGTTTGGATGCAGTACACTAGACAGAGGACGCAGAAAGTTCTGGGTACTCCACGCCATTCAAATTCTAAACTTGTAGCTGTGTTTACCGGTCATTGGACAATCGACCCACACGCGGAAAATCAGGGTTTACCATTTAACCCCCACCGCAAAAGCTGTAGAGACTTTTTAGAGAAGGAGACTATTGACTTTTTTCTCTTTAAATGTCCAGGTCCAATCTAAATCTCGTCTCTCTACTCCATTACGTCAACAGCTTTGGCTGGCTCAGATATCTACAGCCGTTGGAAGGTTCAAAATGGTAGCAAAGCGGCGGTGGGAGTACCCACCTTATGTGAAACCCATTGAAATGGAAATTTGAAGGGCCGAGCCAAGAAGTACCGAGAAATTTGGTAACTTCCAAAACACTCAGGCTAAAAACTCCATTGTATTGAAAGCTCTGGAAATTGAAGGTAAAAAGTCAAAGAGGCGAGGAGAAAAGTAGCAGAAGGAAATAGATAGGATAGAATAGAGACAGAGATAGAGACAGCTAGTCCTGTGAGCATTTTCCAGATTTTTTGGCTAATCTGAAAATACCTATCCTCCAGTTTGAGAGAACGAATTTTACTTGTTCTCATGACATCGGAACCCAAAATTCGCAGCCGTGCTCTAGCAGAGGCAGGACACTCACAGAGAAAGTGCGCAGTGCTATCCGCTTCCTCCAAGCATGACAGGCAAATCGGGGCCTTAATGAATCCAATGGTGGTCATATGCTAACCCCATGAATTGTGTTCTGTAATAATGCCGACCATCAACCGAATGACTTTTGTACTAAGTTTTAAAAGAAAGTTCTAAAGTTTTCTGTGCGGGCTTATCACTAAACACTTTGCAGTTCTGCAGCGTTTTATGTGAAACCCATACTAACCTTTTCAGTTATTGGTAGGCTACAGCGCGGTTCCTTTTCAATATCGAAATTTTCAAAACGAAAGGCAGCAAAGTATTTCACCTCTGTTCTTTCAGTCCAGAGAGATAGACCTCTTCGTTTAAATTCGTTTAGAAAAAATCCGAATAAGCTTCCGTGAAAAATCATGTGTACACGGAATGCGGACAAATACGCCAGATTCGTTCTAGCCCTGTCTAGAAAAGAATGCAGAACTATCGTGTATACCTACGATAGGCCACAATTTGTTAGCGGTACATGCATACAAGATGGGAATTGCAAACAATGATAGCTACAGATTTTGCAATGAACTAGAAGAGAGGGGAACTCTTGAACTCTATGTTCTTGCCCTGCATTAGCTAGAAATGAAATGTTTAGGAGCTCTTCAATATGAGAGGTTAAAAAGTCTCTTTGGGTTAGAGCTTCATATCTTACTTATATTCGCAAAAGACGCAGGCTTATTACAAGAAGGCTATTACAAGGAAACGTAAGGGTCAAGCTCCATCTGGCCTTCAGCCAGCCAGGTCAACCTAACTTAACCTTCTGTGAAAAATATTGACCCGACTCTCATATTGAGAGCTTCAAAGTTGAAATAGAAATCACCTTTTTGCAGGCAAATTCGATTCTCGCAAAATTTGTAATTAATTATTGCAAACATGAATATTTTATTTGACCCACAAAACACTCAATACTTGAAACGTAGTGTGCACCTACATACACTCTTGCAAATATATTACATAACTGCAGTCTGGTTTGGATAATCAATACATTGTCATTGGTCATTTCCCACGCATCTAAAGATTCCATTAATATGCCCCGCCACTATTAAATTGGGAATTGCATAAGCCCAGCATAGCTTTATGATTGAAATTAAATACCTTTACATCATTGCGTGGGCGTCCTTGTGGGCGTTGGAGGCAAGTCAACAAGACGAGAGGTATTCGCAATGAAGAAACACTATTATTTCAACACTTTAGATGGCTATTAAGTTGGCAACAGTGCCAGTTGCGGTGCCGTTTGCAATGAAGGGATCAACTCACTCACATCTACCTACGCACAGTGTGACTTTTTTCACTTTTAGGATGCCAAAATTAATAACAGCCAAACCAATGGAGCAATTAATTTCAAATTTTGCAGTGTGGTTGCAGATACCTAAATCTGATTTGAGAATAAAAATGAGAGTGATACGCCCACTTTTTCTCCTTGCCCACATATAAGGTAAAATTTCACATAATCATATTTTCTACTTTAAAAGCATTTTCCAGTGCCAATTTAAATACAAATTGTTTAGATTTCTTAACTTTAGCTTAGAGGCTTATGACTAATATTTAAAAGATTTCATTCAGCCCCTGGGTACCTTTTTATACTACATTATACTGCTCAATGAAGGAGATAATCACAATACCTCTTGACGGTGAAGACAAACACAGCTCTTTAAATAATATTGCGGAATTTCTCTTACCGTTTGATCTAAGTCCCATTTCTGCCGCCATTAGCACTTGTTCGCTATTTGATACTGCTAAAAGACTCTTTGCTTTTCTTTTCGTTGTGCGAAGAGAAGAATCGGAAAACGCCACATGTGGTCTACCTACATTGGATCTAATAGAGGATGAAGTTGATGGCCCAACATCAAGACGGTATTTTCCAAAGTCTACACTCTTGGAAAACCAACTATAATTACGGGCTAGAACACGGACCTTAACTCGGCAAAATTCCGCCCACTTTGAAGAAAATTGGTAACACAGTTTTTTTATACGCTCTCCTAGGTTTTTAGTATCCACGTCTCTTCCGATCACCGCAAAAATTTTCTCTAACACCGCATCACGACGCGTTTCTTTTGAGCTCGTCAGCCAAATTTCAAAAAGTTCTTTCCGAGGAATCGCCATGAAAACTTCTTTTAAAGCTGTGATAGCAAATTGTAGCAAAATTTTATTCCAGTATCTGAAACACAGAATCCTAAAGGTCGTTTCGTTGTTAAAGAATGGACGGAACTCGATGGACCAATATAAGTTTTTCTCAGTAAAATATCAAAAATAATATTAAGCTATGGCTGTTTTAGTGATATTTTACTGAGCGGATTTGTATCGATAGTAAAAACTTTATAATCCTCTTACTTACCCCTGAAGTACAAAATTGTTGAAATTTAATCAGCAAATACTCAATTTTATGAAATTGATACTTATTCGTATTATATCTTTTGACAAACTTCACAGCGATGTTCGGATAATAAATAAAAATTATTCAATTGACGCACCGGCTTGTGTTTGTAAACGGTTATCTTTCTTAAAACTATTGTTTTGATAAATTTTGAGTACACTGTCGTAAAATTTGGTCATTTTTACACAACATACCGAAAGAAAATCATTTTCGCAGAACTTTTTTTTTTTAATTTTGGCATCCTAAAACGATAAAAAGTCACAGTGTGCTACGGGTAGCCATTAAATATGAGTATGTGTGGTGCTTACAAAATACATACACACGTGTAACTGTGTATATAAAATTGTGTTTAAGTGTGTACGTGTGTGCAAAATGGCGTAAAAGTGGCAGTAATTGTATCACACGAGGAGTCTGAGAAGAACTTACAGCATTTTTACTAATCTGCACATGGAGTGTATATCAATAACTACGAAACGTGACGAGCATAGCACGACCACTAAGTAGCAAGTGCAGCATGAACATTGTTGTGGAAAATAGGAAAATATGTATGGGGTGTGACATAATACAAGTACTGATTCATAATTATATGTAAGTATGTGCGATTTTGACAGGGTATCTGACCTTGGACGTGGTAGAGAAAAATTCGCATGCCAGATTTAAAGAAGTTCTATAATATTTAAATCCATTGTGGTTCTTACTACAGATATCCAGACACTAAACCGGCTTTGAAAATTAAAGGTTTCAAGATTAAGAGAAGCATTCGATTTTCGGATTTTAAAATACTGGAGTGTTATTTGAAATACTAGGTATAAAAAGGATGTGTAGTTGTTATTTGTATGATCTAAAGTTGGCCAATTCCAAATGAAAGGATTTTAATAGAAACGGGTCCAAGCGGGACGGATTCGGATGGCCCTATTATTCAGGCGGCCTCTGTTCCTGTTTATGATCCAGTCAGTGATGCCCAATCAGTATGAAATCAAAGTTATAAAACTATATTATGATTGATTCAAGGTCAGGTTTTTTCTGATGTCACAGGCCTATACAAAAAATTGCCAATCAACTGATTCTTTCAAAGCCAAAATAACTCAGACCATTCAGCTGTTTCAGTGGAGTCAGATTTAGCAGAGTGCTTGAAAATTTGGCAACTCGTATTTGCCAATCAGTAGCGACGCACTGTGGAGATTAACGAACGAGGAGCCCACCCTTAGGTAAATCAAACGCAGAAAGTGGCGATGGATAGGTCACACATTGAGAAAACCACCAGATAGCATCACGAGAATGGCACTGGACTGGAACTCGCAAGAGAGCAGAGGTCCCGGAGGGCCAAAGATTACTTGGAGAAGGTCGATGTTGCGCGAACTAGGAGATGCCCACATCTCATGGGACGGTGCAAAAACAACAGCACAGCACCGTGTACGATGGAAGAGTCTTGTCGAAGCCCTATGCTCCCGAGAGGAGTGAACAAGGAAAAAAATTTACAAGTCTTGGAAGATATTTGATTGATGTCTTATTGCATATATTTAAGCCCGTTTAAACCCCAATTTCAAAAGGCAGTTTTTTTAGGGAAGCATATTTTTCATAGCCACAACAGACTTGCTTTCCGAAGAGCGATCGTTATTCGAAAGATATTTGTTCGTGATTGGAAGTATTCTAAGCAAAATGGTTAAATTTTTCGTGCCGTTTGAAAAAAATTGTGAGATTATATTTAGTATTTTCCATATCTGATACGCTCAACCCATACAAAGTCATAAAATTGTATCAGACTTTTTTTACACGAAATCTTATCTTTCTGAGTATAATTCGAAAAGTTATGGAAATTCCACTATGAAACTTTCAAGGATTACTGAGCATAGCTCACCTCTTATTGAGACACATAAGACAAAAATCAGGAAGGAGGGGTATTTTTTCAATAATTACAAAAAAAGTATAAGTATAAGTATAAGTATAAGTATAAGTATAAGTATAAGTATAAGTATAAGTATAAGTATAAGTATAAGTATAAGTATAAGGATAAGTATAAGTATAAGTATAAGTATAAGTATAAGTATAAGTATAAGTATAAGTATAAGTATAAGTATAAGTATAAGTATAAGTATAAGTATAAGTATAAGTATAAGTATAAGTATAAGTATAAGTATAAGTATAAGTATAAGTATAAGTATAAGTATAAGTATAAGTATAAGTATAAGTATAAGTATAAGTATAAGTATAAGTATAAGTATAAGTATAAGTATAAGTATAAGTATAAGTATAAGTATAAGTATAAGTATAAGTATAAGTATAAGTATAAGTATAAGTATAAGTATAAGTATAAGTATAAGTATAAGTATAAGTATAAGTATAAGTATAAGTATAAGTATAAGTATAAGTATAAGTATAAGTATAAGTATAAGTATAAGTATAAGTATAAGTATAAGTATAAGTATAAGTATAAGTATAAGTATAAGTATAAGTATAAGTATAAGTATAAGTATAAGTATAAGTATAAGTATAAGTATAAGTATAAGTATAAGTATAAGTATAAGTATAAGTATAAGTATAAGTATAAGTATAAGTATAAGTATAAGTATAAGTATAAGTATAAGTATAAGTATAAGTATAAGTATAAGTATAAGTATAAGTATAAGTATAAATATAAGTATAAGTATAGGTATAAATGAAAATGAAAAATTAATTAATTAATTAATTTAATATATGGAAAATAACAATAAATTATTATTTTACAATAAAAAAAAGGAGCACTAGCTGCCAGGGCTTACGGCTCAAATATGAAAATATCACTTGTAATTTACTTGCACACAAATTAATTTACATTTTTACATTCCGCCCCCATCCTCGTAATCCGCAGCATCAGTTTGCTGTATTTTTCGCGATTTTCGTGATGTCACCTCGTCTTCCTCCGAGCTGTACGCGCTCAATTCATCCGACATATCATTGTTAGCATCTAAATCGTTGTAGTTGTGGTTGCTTTTATGAGTATTTGTATTCGTATTGCTTTTCGTCGTTTTACACATTTTTTTAATTTAATTTTAATTCAATTTCCTATATTTGAAAAATTTAATAAAACGAGAAAAATGAAAAATTATAAATGAAAATTTTAAAATGTTAAATGTAAAAAAAGTAAAGTGGTATTAAAAAATAAAAAAAAAATTTGAAAACTTTATCTTATACTAAAAACTAAAAAAAAAACAATTGTTTTTAAAAAAACTCTGTATCAAAATTTTTAACATTGAATAAATCTCGAAATTACTGCATTTAAAAAATTTTGTTTCATTTTACTTCATATTGTAAATAAGGTTTTTTTCCAAATTTAAAAAAACGAATTAAATTAACAATCTAAAAAATTAAATTATACAAAAAAATTAAGTCATACAAAAAAATTTACAAAAAATGTTAAAATTTTATTTTACATTAAAAATTGAAAACAAAATTGTTTTTAAAACTCTGTATCCAAATTTTCAATATTAAATACCTACATTTCGAAATTACTACAATATATTCTTTAATTTTTTTTCATTGTGCTTCTTATTGTACTCAAGAGTACAAGGGAACCAATTTTCACAAAAAAAAAATTTAAGGCAGTGCCCAAAATACTTGGATCACTCGATAAGGGAGTGCTCCTTCAATTTGTAAAATGCAATAAATAATAACAGTCTTCTAATATTTAACGTTGCAAGCAGTGGATTCTTAAAACAACTCGTTACTCACTTCAACCCAAACTCTTTTTTAAGATCTACTTTTCGTCAGATTTGCTTTCCGCCTGTTTAAAGAGAACATCGCAAACGAACATTGGACAAATCACTCGATATAGGCACCTCCATCATGTCGATCGTGAGCGCTGTACATATTTAAAATGAATAGGTTTTTTTTCATAATTTTTGATAATAGACTTAACCTATAGCTCTTAATTAGTCCTGTAGTTGCTGCTAAAGTTGATTTTAGGGAAATTTTTCGTTTCAAAAGAATTACAAAAAACCAAAGCATTCGCACGGGACAAAAAAAGAAATAGTTTTAGCAGTCAACAATTCAGACGTCGATATCAGCGAACCTGAGACAAGATTCCAATTAAACTAAATTTAGAATGTTGAGCATTTATGTACCCTAAAAATGGTTTTTATTTTCACCAAAACATTATTATATTTATACTTTTTTTTATTAATAAAATTTTAGTCACTGTAAGTTGTTGTATTGTACAACTGGGTTGCTCCAAATGGCGCCCAGGGCTGTCACTTCAGCAGCATTCCAATTAAATGCATGGGAAAAATTTATGCTACAACAACAACAGCATATCAAAGCAGATAAACAATGTAAGTATTTACTATAGAAGCGTAATATCTATCGACTTTTACAGTTCAGGAAATTGGAAAACTGACTAAAAAGAATTTTAAACTAATTCTTACAGGGAAATGGAGAGAATATTTTTTTCCAAATTTTTAAATAATTTTTTTGTTTATCTATCCTAGTTTTTTAGCTAATGCAGTTCTAATTACTGCAAATATTTTTTATAAAATTTAAAAAATTTTAAATTTTAATAAAATTGCCATCAATTATAAACAGAAGCCTCGCTGCACAAACTGCATAGAAAACTGTTGTAGTTTCGCTGAAATGTGGCATGCGGCAACTAAAATAACTACAAGAGAAAGAAAAGTAATAATTCAAAACTCCGCAAAGAAGAGCAAATGCACTTCCATGCAATAAAAGTGTAAACTACATACGAATACATACATAAATACTTCTATACTTGCGGCAGCTTTTCACTGCAAATACCCATACAATGTCTATGCTTATAAGAGCTTTAAAATTTATAATTTTCTCGTTATGCTCTTTACTATATATTTATTTATTTTGCTCATATTTTATTTTTATCTTATTTTCATTTTATTTTATTGCTTTTTTGTTTTTCATATTTTCTGCATTATTGAATTTTTGAATTTGTGCAAAGCCTGTGCATTCACCGTGGCCGCAGGTGGCTTTAACATCTTTCAATGTAAAGTCTTATTTGTGTGCAAGACTTTGAAAGGCATCTCATTAATCTATTCAACCTAAACTTTGCTTGTAAATCAATTGAAGAGGAGCATAATGAAAAAGTTCGTCATTTTTGGCGGCTAAGTACATACACCAACAATTATGCCGCTCTTCCTAGCTTGACTCTGTGGCAATCAATGACATCGTGTGTATGTATAACACGAGTAGGTTTTTTCAGGTCACCACTTGGGGTACACTTAGTACCACTTGGCGGCCGCCGTAGCCATTTTTCTAATAGCGGTCGCCCCTCGGCAGTCAATGGCAACTTGGGGTACAACTAGTTGCTCAGAGGTACTAATTTTCTCTTTAGTTCCCCCTAAAATTTAACAACTAAGAGAGCTCGATTGTGAATTTTGACGTCGTTTGACATGCCGCTAGGCATACAAAGAAGTATTTTTCGAAGATAACAAAATCGCGCCTTAGTCAGAGCGGCATAGTGGCAGAGGCTTAGCGTTCAAAGTTCATCACTTATTTCGTTTCTCTGCAGATACACCGTAAGGCTCTGCTTTTTACTGAGCGTATCCATAATAGAAAGTCGAACCGATTTTTCTTCTTCATCTTTATTGTAGATAATGCCACCTCCTGTCCATCCGTATTTTCATGTCCGCAGCGACGTCTTTGTATAGTATACCGTATTTAGAGGTTTCAGTATGTGGTTTTCTTGTTAGAATTGTATGTAAACAGCGCTCTCGGCAATCTCATCTACAATTTCGCTTAAGAACGTTTTTATATAGATGAAATTTCATATAAGTTTATTGCCTTTATTGCCGCTTGATCGTCAACGTATATATTTATGTTGGAGTTGCTCGATGTCCTTGCTAGTGCTATTTCTGCAGCCTTTCTTACCGCAAAGACTTCTGCTTGAAAAATACTGCAATGGTCAAGGAGCATAATTGGCCGCCTGATGTCCAGCTCTGCGCAATAAATCTCCGCACCTACAGGGTTGTCAATATTCGACGGACCCATCTGGCAACCCTGTATCTTTTGACAGAGACGTCAGATCGCTTAATGACATACCGAAGCGTCAGTCCAAGCAGATTTTTACCATGGAACAGTACACGCCATGCGAGCGCTCCCAAATTGTTGAAATTTACATTCAACAAAAGAAGTCAATTGTGAAAACTCAACGTGCGTATAAAAAATTAAATAATGTTAAAAGTGCGCCTTCTAAGAACACCATTAAACGTTTGTACGAAAGGTTTTCGACTGGTGATGCTCTTTCTAATCCAAAGAGGCCAAATCAAAACCGACCCACTTTACAACGAATTATCCGCATTGATTTGCATTTATTCCCGTATAAGATTTAATTGACGCAAAGATTGTTGCCTGCGGACAAGCCTCGTCGATTGGAATGGGCCCAAAATACACATTAAAAAAAATATTGTAAATAATTGGGGCGTACACTTCTGTTAGGTGTTTGGCCGAGCTCCTCCTCCTATTTGTGGTGTGCGTCTTGATGTTGTTCCACAAATGGAGGGACCTACAGTTTCAAGCCGACTCCGAACGGCAGATATTTTTATGAGAAACATTTTCATGGCAGAAATACACTCGGAGGTTTGTCATAGGTTGCCGAGGGGCGACCGCTATTAGAAAAATGTTTTTATTAATTTTGCTTTCACCGAGATTCGCACGCACCAACCCATTCGGCTACGGCGGCCGCCAAAATACACATTGGTCCGTCGAATATGGGCAACCCTGTACTCCGTCCATAATTTTCGAGCCGTCAATAAATATATTAAGCGCATTGGGGTTAGGTTTCATACCTCTTTTCCACCCCTCTTCTTTTATTGTTGTTCGGAATCTCTTCACCCAATTGTATTTCGGAGTCATATAGTCCAAATTGCAGGGATAACTCATACTTACTGAGCTATGCCCGAATATTTTACGAGATTAGTTGAAAAACGTCACTGTTGACAGTTATAATTTTGAGGTTGTAAAAGACTTCGTGTATTTAGGAACCAGCATTAACACCGATAACAATGTCAGCCTTGAAATCCAACGTAGAATCTCTCTTGCCAACAAGTGCTACTTTGGACTAAATAGGCAATTGAGCAGTAAAGTCCTCTCTCGTCGAACAAAACTAACACTCTACAAGACTCATCATGCCCGTCCTAACATATGGCGCAGAAGCTTGGACGATGACAACATCCGATGAAGCGACGCTTGGAGTGTTCGAGAGAAAGATTCTGCGTAAGATTTTTGGACATTTGCACGTTGGCAACGGCGAATATCGTAGACGATGGAACGATGAGCTGTATGAGCTTTACGACGACATAGACATAGCGCAGCGAATAAA
This sequence comes from Anastrepha obliqua, assembly GCF_027943255.1. Lineage (NCBI taxonomy): Eukaryota > Metazoa > Arthropoda > Insecta > Diptera > Tephritidae > Anastrepha > Anastrepha obliqua. Next base: position 159,612,247 of record NC_072892.1, on the reverse strand, counting down.
GATCCAGCGGCTTCGTTGGCTGGGTCATGTCGTCCGAATGGATACAAACGCTCCGGCTTTGAAAGTATTCGATGCGATACCAGCTGGTGGTAGTAGAGGAAGAGGAAGTCCTCCTCTGCGTTGGAAAGATCATGTGGAGAAGGACTTGGCTTCACTTGGTGTGTCCAATTGGCGCCGGTTAGCACGAGAAAGAAACGACTGGCGCGCTTTGTTAATCTCGGCCAAAATCGCGTAAGCGGTTATCGCGCCAATTAAGAAGAAGAAGAAGTTGAAAAAAAATCAACGAAAGAAATAAAAACTTAATTATAAAAAATTATATTATAAATTAAAAATAAAAATAAAAATTGAATTCTTGCGTCATTCGGATCGGGAACCAAGCGTCCAAAATTCGTATCAATGCTTTGGTGGTCTTCCTGGAAGTCGTGGTGTCTTAAGTTAACAATCTTTTGCAATTGCGCTTTATTACGTCAGTGATTTCGCATATCTCTCGTATCTCTTCATTTCATTCAAGATCGCGCCTTGTGTATCCAGCTACTTCTAGCATCGTTTGCATTTCGGCGGTAGATATTATTCGCTCTGTTGTAGTTGTATCCGCTCGAATTTCAATTCCGTATGTCATAATTGGCCTTATGTATTTTGATGCTCATTGATTTGTTTTTCCATCGCGTAAACACCCGGACACCCATGCGGCTTTTTCGGATTGATTTCGTACTTCATCAAAGATCTTTGAAGATGTTATTATATCCACACGTCCATAACATTTATAAAAACTGCTCTGTCAAATGCCTTTGCAAGGTCTGCAATGCAAAGTTAAGCAAGGCACTTAAATTCTATGGATTTTTCAATCATTTGTCTCAGTATAAATATTGCATCGATTGTCGATCGGTCTTTCCTGAAGCCTTGTTGTTCTTTATTTATACCCGCGTATGCTTTTCTCAGCGAAAATTTTTGATAATAGCTTTCCTATAACGTTAAACCCCGATAATTACTTGGGTTATTTTTGTGACTTTTTTTAAAAATGTGTAAGTGGCCGTCGTAGCCAAATGGCTGGTGGTGACTACCATTCGGAATTCAGAGAGAACTTCTGTAGATTCGAATCTCGGTGGAACACCAAAATGCAGGAAACGTTTTTTTCTAATAGCGGTCACCCCTCGGCAGGCAATAGCAAACCTCCGAGAGTATTTCTGCCATGAAAAACTGTTGGTCCCTCCATTTGTGGAACAACATCAAGACGCATACCACAAATAGGAGGAGGAGTTCGTACAAACACCCAAAAAGGCAGTACCCGCCAATTATATATATATTATATATTGTGATGCTTTTTTTCATTCTATTGGAACTCTGCCCGTATCGAGAAGCTTTTGAAACAATCTGCTAAATTCTTCTGAAACAACTTCGTTGCCATATTTTATCATTTCGTTGTGTTGCGATTTTTTAGATTCTTCATCGTAATTGAAGCACCTTCATTCGAGATCTCTGCACTCGCCACTCTTGGGCAGTTAGGTGGACGGTTATCTTACGAAACTTCATTGTATAAGAGTTGAACCATTCGGCTCAATTGTTGACTGAAGTAGACATGATGTTGATGTGAAAAATGTATTTTCAGCGCCATTTGTCGAAACAGTCTCCGAATGACACACATCATAAATATAGGAAAATCTATAATATAAAAATAAGTCGGGCTTTCCTTCCTGACACTATAATTCCAGAACGCACGAACCGATTTCCGCGGTTTTGCATTTGTTGGAAAGGTCCCGGGCTTCGTGAGGTTTATAGCACGTACTCTGCTCAGTTAATTTCACGTGACATTTATTATGCGCACGTTCTTTCAAACGCTAACTTAATATTGTGCAAATTTTTATTCATCTTCAACAGCAGGCATTTGTCCTTAATGTGGTAAGTTGAACTTCGTAAATTATGTGGATCGTGTATTTGAGGTTAAATTCACCAGTTTGTCCGTAGTCGAAAATGCCGCGAGAACGACGTGCGAACATCGGCCGCCGCACAGAACTTAAGCGAAGAAAGACAAAATATAATAAGAGAAAATGCCCGATTGAGACAACGCGTAAGCACATGAAGATCATTGGCATTCCAATATGATCCCACTGCGAACTACGGTGATGATGACAATTTAGATATTGGACCAATGCCGACTGTATGTCGATATTGCGGTGCGTTAAAGTTCAAAAGAGAAACGGCTGGATTGTGCTGCGCAAGTGGAAAAGTCAAACTGGATCCATTACTTACACCACCACAGCCACTGAATTACTCGGCAGAATACAAAGATCAGCCTGTGCAATAACGGTCGGTGCAATCAGATCATGTCCTAGAGAGGCTCTCAATGCACTGACACACGTTATTCCAATAGACCTACATATAAAGAAGACGGCAACCATGAGTGCATTTAGGTTAAATGAAGCGAGTCGCTGGAAAGAAAAAACTTATGGTCACGCTAGTCTATTATTGCGACAAACTCAGTTAACCTCGGTGAGGACTGACTACATCGTCCCGATGGTAACGTTCAATAGGAATTTTGCCACACTATTTCCATCTAAAAAGAATGGAATAAGGGATTCTCTCTAAACACCTTCGATACCACAGTCTATACAGATGGCAGTAAAATGGATTGTGGTGTCGGAGCTGGTATATATTCTCAGAGACTTGGAATTGCAAAATCTGTGCGTCTCCCTAATACCAGTAGCGTCTTCCAAGCGGAAGTACTAGCAATTGGGGAAGCCTGTAGGTTACTAATCGCAGATTTCTCTTTCAAGGGCAATATCGCTATTCTTTCGGATAGCCAAGCTGCAGGCGCTGGATGCGACTATAACAACCTCTAAAGTGGTGGAGCAAAGTAGGAATAGCCTCACCAACTTGAGTGAAAACCATAGAGTAACCTTAATTTGGGTCCCGGGACACCGGAACATAGAAGGTAACGAAAAAGCTGATGAACTGGCAAGAGGGGGATCTGCCATGAATAGCGCTCTTGCAGTACCAGTACTCACCCCAGTAGGTGCGGTCAAGAATGCAATTTCCCTAAAATACCTTCGAATTGCAGAGTGTAGATGGAGAGACCAGACGAAATGCAAAATCAGCAGAACGTTATGGCCCACCTACAACCTCAAGCAATCGTCGACATTAATAAACATGAAACGACGGGACACCTGTAGACTTACGGCAGTCATAACTGGCTTCTGGTCTATCGGAGAACAAGCCGCCAAAATGGGCATCCCTCACAACACATACTGTCATAGTTGTAAACAACCGGAGAAAAAAGAAATAATCTTCCATTTTCTCTGTGAATGCCCTGCCCTATGGAAGGACAGAATGTCAACCCTGGGCAAACCGCTGTTCGAGAGTCTCGAGCAGCTGTCTGGCTTAGACGTCAACAACCTAATAAGGTTCCTAAACCGCACAGACTGGATATAGTCCTGCTGCAAATAACTGTTAAACAATTTGGTAACGAGGATGTGGCAACAAAATGGTGCGGAAGCGCTAGTTGGATTCTGGATGAATCACCACTCTAACCAACCAACAGCCACTGAAACCATTGTTCGATGGAACTGATCCCGATTCCAACCATTTTCTTCAACGCATCCTTGAATACAATAACTGCTTTCGCATGACTTCCTTTGGAGCTAATATCATTCGAGAAGGCGGCTTCATGCCGACTTGCAAGGCGACTGGCATCTTGGTGCCAGAAACCATCTTCATGGAATCTACACATTGCTTTTATTGCTTCTTGCACTATCTTAAGGGGAGCAAATCAAACACAGCATTTAGGGTATCGCCGGAGATTGTATTCATGGCACCCGTAGAGTTCCCGAAGTGGGGACTAAACCATGATCCATCACTTCCAAACATCAGAGGAATAAGTAATGATTGGTCTGGCAAGTGTTGTGTATATCCAAAGGATCACAGCAGATTTCAGAGCGCAGGTTTTCGCATGTGTCACCCAAGTCAGTTTCTTATACAAGATTGCTTCTGGGTATTTAACTTTCTCAGAGAGACTGAGTGTCACACCTTTCAGTGCTGGAAGACTAAGCCCATCCGATTTCCGTTTTCTCGTGAAAAAGACTAAGGTAGTTTTTTACGGATTGACGGAAAGACCTTGACTCATGCATCAGTTGCCAATTTTATCCGGAATTCTCTGCACTTTCATGCAAAGCCTTCTTAGGAATTTGTCTGATGTTAGCGCTCAGACATCGTTCACATATGATTGGACATAAAATTCGAGCTATTGCATTTCCATTAGCAGAGAGTTTACGGCGAAGCACCACAGCAGCGGAGAAAGAACACCCGTTTGGGGACATCCTTGCTTAGCCCTGGCGATGATTAGTTCGTCAGTGTTCTCACCAGCGGTTAGCAGCATCTAAAAGAGCTTGGAATGTATCCATTTTATAATGGTCTAATTAATTCCTGTCCTTCGGCAGAGGAACATATTGAGCCGAAAGTGGCAACATCAAAAGCCCCATTACACGTCCACAAACACGTCCGTTATGTGCTCGTCAGCTTGCTGCTCGGCTTCAATCTTGCTAACAAGATCGTGTAAGGTTGATTCAGATGATTTTCCATTCTGGTGAGCGTGTTGATTTCTACTAAGTGGACTTTTCGGCAATACCCGCACTCGAATTTATTTCTCTACCACTCGTTCTAGACTTTTCAACAAGAACGATGTCAAACTGATTGGTCTAAAACGTTTAGCTATGGAATAGTCATCTTTGCCTGGTTTCGGAATAAATATTACTCTTAAGCGTCGCCCTTGGCATGGTGAAGGCTGAAACTGCCCACTAACCGCAGTTCGCTTCCTTATTCCTCATGACTGTGAGTAAAATGCAAACCAGCCATCCACTCTGTCGTCCCTCACAACTCCTCATAGTCAAGAATAATAAAATATTCAATATTCAATTCCCTTTTCCTCATAGTGGTACCGTAAGACTTATTAATTATGAGATGGCCAAATAACTAAGTGAAGCACCTTGCCCTTTGAGAGACCAGTCAAGCCAAGTGTATATCCTCCAACTATAATTCATCATCATCAACAAGCGCCCAATCACTTTGTTGGCGAGTGGCTCATATTACACACATCATCAAATTGCCATTGCACATTTAAAATAAAACAGTTTATTATGCACATGACCTGAAAAACATCATTAACAACAGATATACGCAAGTGCATACATATATACGCAGATACCCAACAAACACTTGAGTTTGAGAGCAACTTCAGAATATGAATAAATTTCATAATAATGCACTGGTGGATCGAAATTAGAAGATGGTAGAAAGGGGCGAGAATCAATGGGCCTAAATTCAAAAAAACGATTCCAATGGGTATCTACCCCACAATCTTCTAGGCATAAATACATACATACATGCCATTGAAATAAGTGTGAGGGAATGTGCCCGCAGAAAAATAAGAGGAGCTCACAGTTGCATACCTTCAGATAGTCAAGCGGCTTTGAAGGCCCTTCTATCAACTACAATCACCTCAAAAATGGTACATGACTGCCTGAACCCTCCCAACATGTTAGCGAACTTCAACAACTTTCATTATTAGTTTGGGTTTCTGGACACGAGGGATATAAGGGAAATGAAATAGCGGACCATCTAGCTAAAAAAGGGGCAAACATGCCTCTAATTGGTCCTGAGCCTTTCTGTGGGCTCACAAAGTGCCACATCAATGAACTTCTCGGGTGGTGGGAGGAGAAGAAATGCGTTGAACACTGTCGAAATTCTATCGATTAGCAACCAGCGACACAATTTCTAAGGGAAGACAGATGAGTTTCTGATAAGCTACTTTCACTCAGCAGCATAAACTTAAGATTTCTAGCTGGTTACTGTACAGGCCACTGTAGCCTGAGATAACACTTAAACAAAATTGGTACCTGTGAGACCATCATCTGCCGATTGCGTCAAATGGACACTGAAAATTCAGACAAAAAACGGTTAAACAGTCTTGGTGGTATTTCCGGGCCTCCAGATAAATTATGGAACAATAAACCCCAGAATGTGCTAAAATTTTGAAAAAAACCTAAAATATAGGGAACCTCAGCAGGTTTTGCACAATAGATATATTTTGGTCGCAGTGTGCAATAGCCTAATAATAAGAATAATAATCCTAATAACCTTTATAAGAACTAAGACTTAAAAAAATACCAGTCTAACGGTTAGACGCGATAGAAGTGAAACCTTCCGTAAAACAAACTGAGAGAGAATGAGACGAAAGCAGCATTAGGAGCGGGATAATTATAGGTTCATTATAATATTGCTATAAAGTTCATATTTTATTTTCTTCATTTTATTATTATTCATCCTCAATGTTTTCAATTTCAACAAATGATACGAGTGGCTTATGATAGCTAAAATATGATACAAATGCTTTGGTTTCGATGTTGTCAACATACCTTTGAAATACCGCGTCAATGGTTGTTTTTGATCGTGTTGTCGATTCAGTGCGATTGTTACACATTTTTAAATTGAATGTTGTATTGAGAACGTCAATTAAAGGAACCGCTGTGTCCAATGCAAAATTTACGTTAAAATCGCCACTTAAAATCATTGGAACTTTATTGTAATCTTTTCTAAGTATCCGCGATACTTCTGGTGTATACTTTATTAAATTTTCGTGAATGAATTCCGTGATGCTATTTATTGATTTTTTTTTCTGTCGATATTCACGACACTTTTCTGTATTATTTTTCGGCATAATTGCGGTAAATATTTAAAAATGAAAATATTTACGAATATAAAAATACACACGCGGTTGCTATTATGAGCGTCCCCAGCAAAACCTGCGTGACCGAAACTCTAACACAATTACATTTTTTTGAATGTTACAAACACATATGCACGCAGGTTTTGCTGGGTCGTGACCGAAACTCTAACACAATTACACATATGCACTCGTATTTGTTTGAAAATCGACTTTTTTTTTTGGTTCTCCGTCACCTTTGGAAAATGTGTAAACAGTAAGCAAACTTTATTCATATATTTTTCCTCATTTTTGCATCAGTAAAATTAGACAAATGCCGTAGCCGAATGGGTTGGTGCGTGACTACTATTCAGAATTCACAGAGAGAACGTCAGTTCGAATCTCGGTGAAAACACCAAAATTAAGGAAAACTATTTTTCTAAGAGCGCTCACCCCTCAGCAGGCAATGGCAAAACACCGAGTGTATTTCTGCCATGAAAAAAAGCTCCTCATAAACATATCATAAAATAAAATAAAATAACTGTATAAAAAAATTTTTTTCTTGTGATTCGAACCAAGAATTTTGGATCGGAAGCTCACATTGCTAGCCGCTCGGCTATCACGCCATGCTGTCGGCGCTGGCCTAAAAGTTATTTAGTTCGTCGCTACGTTTATATGTAATATTCGTAGCCAAGAGTGTCGCTTTTTTCTTTTCACTTTTTCTCAAATCACTCCCAACGATTCTAAAGAAGTTTTCACTTCAAAAAAAAGAAATCAAAATCAGCCTTTACTTTTCTTCTGAGCTTTGTGAAGCTAGACTCTCCTACTTTTCTTTGGTAGGGCTGGTGTAACATCACTAACGGAGTCACTAACAGATAATTCATTTTTCTCCAAACTGATTGTTTTCTTTTCCTTGGTTTTTCGTGGCATTATAGATCTCTAATAAAGTTGAAGGACTTGAACAGCATGCACCTCCACTTGAAACACAGATGCTTACATTCCAACAGCAAAATGTAGTTTTGTTCCGCTGGATTCCACGTAGACACCAGAGCTAGCGCCGTGCTCCGTATTCCTGGAACCATCAGTGGAAATGCGAAAACAGTGTTTGAGTGGCTCATTTTCAGAGTTTGACCAAAATTGTGTCTCTGGCATCAGCCCATTGTATCTCTTTTCAAGTACGAGTCCTGATGGCATGGAGTCAAGGGGCATGGAGAGAATCTTTGGATTGAAGCTGATGCCTTCTCTGTTATCCAATACCGGGCAGGGGCTATATCAATTCCTATTTGTTTTCAACCTGCAGATAGCCTTCAAGGCTTCTCCTTGCAAGGCAACATCAAGTAGTGGTAGACTAATCAGAGCATGTAATGGCGAGCCTGAAGTAATCGAGAAAAGCTTCAACAGATGGCCACGGTGCGTTGTAGTCTCGATAAGGTCCTCCTGATGCCCACGAGAGAGAGTCTACTCAACCAGACCACTGATGGACTATTACGAAATACATTTAAAAAAACTACGAAACTGCATTTTTTCACCTGTAATCAGAATTCGATCAGAACAAATGACTTCGACTTTCTTCTTCACGCAAAATTCCACTGCTTTAATATTTGCGACTGACGTTTTGGAAAAGGGTGCGTTTGGTAAATTCGAACTAGCCTTTAAAAAAGTACTTCAGCAATATTACACTGATAAATGCCATAACGCATAACTATTGGCATAATGCCAAAAACAAAAAACTCCTTGTTGTGATTTAAAAACCATGTAAAGGCGAAATCGTATAACTCGAGTAGCGTGCACCGTATGCCGAGGCTATATTTGACATCAACTAAGAATTTTTTTTATATCCTTGTCCACTCCGCTCGGGAGCATCGAGCCTCGACAAGGCTCCTCGACAAACAGTCTGCGGTTCTAAGCTGTTGTTTTTGCACCGTTCCATGTAATGTCAGCATCTGCTAGTTTGCGCACCTTTGACCTTCTCCAAATAATATTTGGCTCACCGCGACCTCTGCTCGCTTGCGGATTTCAGTGCAATGCCATTCTCTGGTGGTTTTCTAAGTGAGTGACCTATCCATCATCACTGATTTGCCACAGGATGGGCTCCTCATTCGTTGATCTCCACTGCACATCGTTGCTGATGGTGTTTGGCCAGAATATTATTCTGATGAGATGATGCGGAGACATTTGTTGACGAAAGAGTGTAGCCTCTGTGAGATAGTGTTGGAGACCGGCCATATTTGACTTCCGTACAACAATGCATACTTCACACACGAGCTGAATATTCCCAGCTTAGAGCGCCTGGAGATTTGCGAACTCAACCGCATGGTATCCATTCGCCCCTATGCCGAATGCTTTGTTTAGCCTGGAGTTGAGATCTTCATCTTCTTCTCCACCATCTGTCGTGATAGTGTAGCCAAGGTAGCAGAACTTCTTCTTCTTAATTGGCGCGATAACCAATAAGCGAGTTTGGCCGAATTTAACAAAACGTGTCGTTTCTTTCTCGTGCTAACCGGTGCCAGTTGGACACAACAAGTGAAGCGAAGTACTTCTCCACCTGATCTTTCTAACGCAGAGGAGGCCTTCCTCTTCCTCTACTACCACCAGCTGGTACCGCATCGAATACTTTGAGATCAGGAGCGTTTGTATCCATTCGGACGACATGACCCAACGAAGCCGCTGGATCTTTATTCGCTGCGCTATGTCTATGTCGACGTAAAGCTCTTACAGCTCATCGTTCCCTCGCCTGCGATATTCTCCGTTGCCAACGTGCAAAGGTCAAAAAATCTTGCGCAGAATCTTTCTCTCAAACACTCCAAGCGTCGCTCCTTCGGATGTTGTCATCGTCCACGCTTCTGCGCCATCCGTTAGGACGAGCATGATGAGAACCTTGTAGAGTGTTAGTTTTGTTCGTCGAGAGAGGCCTTTACTACTCAGTTACCTCCTTAGTCCACAGTAGCACTTGCTCGCAAGAGAAACTCTACGTTGGGTTTCCAGGCGAGGTAGCTGAAGCTTTCGACAAATTCCACCGGACACCCTCAACCATTATAGGTCTTGCTTTATTTTGGCGATGTTGACCTCCAGGCCGAAAGTGCGAGCCAGCGTGACAAGTCTGACCGCCTTCGCTTGCATATCATATCATATCAACACGAATAATTTTAATTATCAAATTATGAATTTCACAAAGGATAGAGAATCAACTTTTTACTGCATGTTGGATATGGATAAATAGGCCGTAAACCCGCTTACATACAAAGTAATTTGAGTGATGTAAATAAGTCAATAAGAAAATAAAGCGATTATTTTTTATGCAAAAACAACTGCCAAATGTGACATTTTCCTTCCTCCAACATACATACACACAAGCATGCGAGTCTTCATATGTGTGCGTGTATGCGCATCTACAAGCACACACCACTCGACGACACCCACACAAAGTTATGTAATTTATCAACCACTCGCGCCCGATCAACAAGAAAAATAGTAATATAAAAAGACAACAACTACAACAAGCAAACATTGAAGAAATGCTGACAGCGCACAATAAATAAAAATGAAAACATGAAATTTTTTATGGTACCATAGCGAAAGGTTGCCACCCCCACCGCCGATCTGCCCTTAACCAAGCAATCACTGTAAACTTGACTGCACTTTTACTGCCAATTCCAAACTGCCAACCACACCCGTACTACCTTGAGGCGCTTCACCCATTCACCTACCTGGCACTGTGTGCGTGCAATACAGATGTTGCAGGCAATTTCGCGTGGATAGGAAGTAAAATTGTCTTAACTTGCAGTTGTAGCAATGAGCAATTGCAAAAGCAGAAGCCAACAATAACAACAACAACACCTACTACTACTACCACCACTGAACGATGACGTTGCAATATCTCTGGAGGAAATTTTTCATTAGGCTACGGATACGTGACGCCGGAAGCAAGCGCAAGAAAATCCATTTAAATGCGATGAGGTAACACGACGAAGAGGAGCAGCGAACGATTGGGCAGCGCGCAGTGCCACAGAAAATGCCTCACTTTGTGCACTTTTCTTCGGCAAAAACAAGAAATAATAATGGAAAATTAGTTGGCCCAACTTTTATTGTGATGTGCACCCAGCTGAAGTGAGTTATTTTTCCTCCCCTTATCTTCAGATGCAGAAATGCTCGCAAATCAAATGTTAAGTGAATAGAAGCCGTAAAAAAACTCAAATTCGCGGAAATGCCATAAATTTCAATTTTTAGTTAAATGCTAAGTAATTTTTTCTTTTACTACTGCAATGTAAGATTTTACTGCAGTAATGCATGTCAGTGTGCGTGTGGCTGTGTGTGGATATTTTAGCGCTAAATGCAACTGTTTGCTTTGACATTAGCAGTTGCACAGTAGCACAATTCTTATTTGATATTCAAATGCGTTTGCACGAAAATTACTAAGCGATTGCAATCATCGTTCGTGTAATTGAATTCTTTGTCAAGTGTTGGCACACGTGTAAAATCAGCAACGCTTGCGACAGCTGAGCGAGTGAAAATATGGACTCATATAAAGGGTTTTCCAATAAGAGGTGTTAGGATCAATGGTTTCGTTGTTTGTGTGGCACGTAGCGCCGTCTTGTTGAAAATATACGTTATCCAGATCAATACCATCCAATTTCGGCCATGAAAAATCGTTAATCATATCTCGATAGCGCAATCCGTTCACCGTAATCGTTGCTCCAGCTGCATTTTCGAAAAAGTAAGGTCCAATGACTCCGTCGGACCATAAACCGCACCAAACAGTCACATGTTGAGGATAGAATGCCTCTCAACACCAATAACTCTGGGATTTTCTGAGTCCCAGATCCGACAATTTTGCTTGTTGACGAAGCCACCGAGGTGGAAATGGGCCTCATTACTCAAGACGATTTTTCGTTGAAATTCTGGATAATTTTCATGCATATCAACGACCCAATCAGCAAAGACACGACGTTGTTGATGATCGGCCAGCTTGGGTTCTTGTGTTAACAATGACGGTTGATGCAATGTATAATTCCAAAGAACGACGAGGGAGGGACAAACCTGGGTTTTCTTTAACACTTTCGGCTACAACGCAATATGTTCGGCTGTTCTTGAGCGACGTGCACGGGTTTAATTCTTTACATCACTAACTCGTCCCAACAGCTCGAATTTTTTCAGCAATTTCTATATGAGGTCCGACAAGGACAAAAAAATGTTGGAGTTTTACGAACCGTCTCTGCCAAATTTTCACCATTTTTATAGTGAATTTTAATAATTTTAATAATTTCAATGCGTTGTTGAAGCGTGTATCGTTCCATTTTTATTAATGGCGTAGTTTCTAGTTATCAAATATTAAAAAAAGACAGCTTCAAAAGTGACATCTACCGCAATAGCGGGCTTCAAAATAACACCTGCTATTGGAAAACCCTTTATAAGTAGGTAGGTAGGTGGCTCATAAAGGGTGGTCCCAATGATGGAGTCTATGGTTTATTTATGGATGCCAGAATCTTGGACTCTTCTTCTTCTTGATTGGCGAGATAACAGCTAACGCGATCTTGGCCGAGTTTACCAAAGCGCGCCCGAGAGCAGGAGTGAGAGTCGACGGGGGAATTTTCTGGCTGTCTGCGATTGCAGCTTTTCGATGTCGTACATTTTTTGCTGTACAGAGGCGTGAGCGCAGTTTGGCTGCAACGAGGTAATGACCCGAGTCAATGTTCGGTCCTCGGATCGTGCGTACATCTAAAACACTAGAAGCGTGTCTCTCATATATAATCACATGATGGATCTGGTTTCGCGTTTTCCGATCAGGAAACAGCCACGTTGCTCGGAGTAACTTTTTATGCTGGAATCTTGTGCTGCAGACTACCATGTTCCGAACCTCGGCGAAGTCGATCAGCCTCTGTCCGTTGCCGGATGTCTCGTTGTGCAGGCGAAATTTTTCCAATTGTGGGACCAAAAATTCCCTCCTTGCTCACCCTGGCGTTGAAGTCGCCAAGCACGGTTTTTATATCGTGGCAGGGACAACACTCATAGGAACATTCCAGGTGTTCATAGAAGCAATCTTTAGGCACATCGTTCTTCTCCTCCGTCGGGGCGTGGGCGGAAATGAACGAGATGTTGAAAAATCTCGCTTTAATGCGGGCTATTGCGAGACGCTCGCCCACCGGAGTGAACAAAAGTACTTGGCGACGAAGTCTCTCTCCGAGTATAAATCCATCACCGAATTCGCGCTCCTTTACATAGCAGCTATAGTAGACGTTGCAAGGTCCTATGGTTTTCTTGCCGTGCCCCGTCCACCGCCTCTCTTGAATGGCAGTGATGTCAGCCTTTACTCTCACGAGGCCAACTCTCACGAAGGCAGGCAGAGGCACCTTCCCCGTTAAGGGACCGGACATTTCAGGTGAATACCCTCGAATCGTAGTCCTTAGTTCATTTGCAGGAGTCGTCATCAGTATAGGAAGTTCTTACCCGGCTTTGTTGCTGTTTTCATTGGCGGATCCCAAACTCAGCACACAACCAGCTATCTTGGGATACTTCGCCTTCTCACGCTGGCTCCCTCCCTCGTCCTAGCAACTCTCAAGTGAATGGCAATCAAGGACTTTCCAAGCTTGCGTGGTGTTCTACACACGGGACCATCCTCCAGATACCTATATATATGTATATAATTGGCGCGTACCCTTTTTTTGGGTGTTTAGCCAAGCTCCTTGTCCTATTTGTGGTTGATGTTGTTCCACAAATGCAGGGACCTACAGTTTCAAGCCGACTCCGAACGGCAGATATTTTTATGAGGAGCTTTTTCATGGCAGAAATACAGTCGAAGGTTTGCCATTGCCTGCCGAGGGGCGAACGCTATTAGGAAAATGTTTTCTTTTAATTTTGGTGTTTAACCGAGATTCGAACCTACGTTCTCTCTGAGAATTCCGAATGTTAGTCACGCACCAACCCATTCGGCTACGGCGGCCTATGGGAAATGAAAAAATCGTTTTATAAATGTGTGTGTGTTTCGAGGAAATAAATTAAACAAGGGAAAGAAGATATGGTTGTTGATAAGATAAGAGTTTATTAAGTAGAAAAACGTTACAATATTTATGTTATCGCACAATTTACAGAATATGATATAAATCTTAATTCTACATCATTATATTTATGGCTGATGAATTTTGCTACATTAAGAAACTCAAATAACTTTTTTTTAGTGTATGGAATTCATTTATTTTTTCTTTCAAGTTGAAGGTCATTAAATTTTATTAAATGTAGCTTAACTGGTTTTAAAAATAATTGAATTTAAATGCCCCCCATGCTCGTTGACACAAGTGCGGCATCTTAGTAAAAAGTTGTTCATTGCTGCTTTGAGAGTTGCGACAGGAATAGCCGCAATTGTTGCCCGAATGGATTGTTTTAGTTCATCCAAATTTGTTGGTTTTGTTTTATAAACTTCTTGTTTACATAAACCCCACAAGAAAAAGTCAGGTGCAGTAAGGTCAGGCGACCTGGGGGGCCAACGAAATTCGGAATTTCTTGAAATCAGTTCATTAGGAAGTTTCGTCGCAACTCTGTCATAACAGTCTGGGCTATGTGAGACGTTGCCCCATCTTGTTGAAACCACACAGAGTTGAAAGGAATTCTCTTTCGGCGTAGTTCTGGATAGAAAAATTCTTTCAGCATTTTCAAATAACGGTCTCCAGTAACCGTAACGGTGTGACCATTTCCTTCAAAAAAATAAGGCCCGACAATACAGCGTGAAGAAACCGCACACCACACTGTCACGCGAAGAGGATGCAATTCCGTCTCGTGGAGTATCTGTGGGTTAGAAGTACTCCATATTCGACAATTTTGTTTGTTCACATTGCCGTTTAAATCGAAATGGGTCTCATCAGACATGAAAAGGCAGTTTAACATGTTTTGGTCTTCTTCCACCATTTGCAGGATCTTCTGGTAAAATTCCAAGCGAATCGGCAAGAATGCTGCATTCAGTTTGTTAACCATTTGAATTTTGTAGGGAAATAAGTCTAAATCTTTGTGCATTATTGTTTGCAAAGACTGTCGGCTGACACCAAGTTGAGCAGATAAGCTTTTTGTTGAAACCCTTGGATTGCTTTGTATAGCTGCAGCTACAGCAGCGATCGTTTCCTCCGTCCGAACTGGTGGGTTTCGATGATAAGGCCTTCTTGCGACTGTTCCTTGCTCAGCAAAATTATTCACCAGTCTCATTATGGTCCATCTGCTCGGGGGATCGCCGCCAAACATCCGCCTGTACTCTCTCTGTACCAAAACTACGGACTCCAGTGCGTGATAGCGGCGGACTATCCAAATTCTTGTTTGCGTGTCCCAGTTATCCATTTTAATAAATTTTAAAGATCAATCTGCAAATTAAAACAAAAATGGAACAGATAACTTAAAAAGAAAAAAAGTTATTCAATTTTTTTTTTTGGTAGCGGCTTTCATCAGCCACCCTGTATTTATCACAGGTTTCGGTTTTTTTAAACGATTTTTTCTTTTTTTCGAAGGAAAAAACTACTATGAAAAACCTCCGCTTTACATCTTACAAGCTGGGGTTAATCTATACGCATTTAAGTACCAGGGCCTAATTGAACATTAAGAAAGTTCAGTTATTAGCAGATTGTCCGAAAAACTGGAACGAATTTTGAATATTTTAGTCAAATTTTGTATTTGATCTGACAAAATCTTAGTTTTTGATTCATCATGAAGCTTTCTGGTGGAGAAATGCCATGGGAGTCGTAGCATCATTTTGAGTACCTTATTTTGGCAGATTTGCAGTTTTTTAACATGTGACTTTGCGATATTACTCCAGGCTGGACAGGCATATAATATTATTGGCTGAAATATAGACATATAAATTATTAGTTTATTTTCATCACTTAATTGTTGATATTTTAAAATGATGTAAACTAAGCCTCTCTCGAAGTTCGATTCAACAGACCAGAGAACATTCGACCAATCTTTCTCTAAAAATGGTGGTATCGGACAGCCTATTCTAAACCTTTTTTCCGATTTATTTCTGAAAGCCACAGCTTTTTTCGGGTTTTGCATCCTTCTTCGATCTGTTCGAGCACTTTTGGATTTTCCAATTGCTTCGACTGCGCAGCTGCAAGGATAGAAGAGAATTTTTTATGTTTCTTGAGAGACTCGCGTATAAGTTTTCGGACTTCCCGTTCACCGGTGAGGCGTCTTATTATACTTTTTGATTTATTATGGCGGGATTTTGTCTCCGCAAATCGCTTAATAGCACATTCGACTGTGCACCGCGAACATCTCACAAAATTGGTAATATGAACCGGAGACTTCCCTTCCTCCCTTAAAACTTTGATTCTTTTGTCGTAGGAATGTTCACTTTTTTAGGCATTTCGAAATTTTAAATATCCGCTTGATAATTGTGCACTAAAGATTACTCACACATTGACTACCAAATTTAAAATGCCAAAATATTTTAAGTATACCTTTAAAGAAGCCCGCTTTTTAGACTTTACGCACCAAGTTTGCCATGAATTTTCATGCAATATAATTTATTGTTGCAATCAAAGTCTAAACAGACCAGCAAGGCGAATTTATAATAAATCCACCTTGCAGACCAGCGACACATTTGCAAAAAGCAGCGGTCGCTTTGGTAGCCACATTTGAAAAGAATTATAGTTTAGTGGGGTGCCTAATACTTTTGACCAATGCGTATATGAACATGAAAGTACATCATGAATAGACCGTGTTTAAACCAAAGTTATAGTCCAGCACGCTTCATATTCTTTAGCAGTGGATCAAAGCTTCCAAATTTTATTTATAGAAAATGTTATTACATATGAAAAGTGTTCATTGTTCGATAATGGAATTTCTTGGCGACCATTTTCTTAGACAATTTCAATCTTCAATTTCTGTGGGTCAATTTCACCCTAATACTTTTGGTCAAGCCTGTACGTACCCAAATAATACTAGTATACAGCTATGATCAAAATAATAGATACGCGGTATTGTGACCTAATTTGATTACCTTTTTTACATTTTTAAATTTTCATTCATTTTTCTTAATAAAAACATAGTCCATTCTACAAAAAATTTCATGCACATAAGTCAACGACTCACACTTTGTAAAAAATTTATAAAAATTCAACTAATTTGCATCAAAATGTCAACTTTTTAATCAGAATTAAAAAAATGAAATGTAGTTTAAACGCAGTTTTATAACCCAGTAAATTTCAGTGTAATAAAGGGCAAGTTTGAAGTAGCTCAAAACTCTTATAAATTTTTGATAACTGTTTCCCATGTTGTGTATTTTCTCCTTATAACGAATGAACAATATGTTCAAATCCACCGCGTGCTCGGCGCTTCGGCAAGCTACAACTATAGCCTGCAAATGCATCAACGACATGAATCAACAACGGACACAAAATCAAGTAAGTGGGAAAGAATAGAAAAACATAATTTTAGTACTGGTATTCATACCAGTCATTAAATAATAATAATAATAATAATAGAAAAAGTTATTTTCTCACAGTAATAAGAACTGCCCTGGGGGCACTGCGCTCCACTCCAATCGCTAACATACTCTTCGAAGCCAATATACGATCGGTAGAAAATCAGAGAGACTTGACCACTGCAAGGTTATTTAAAACATGTTTTGTATCAAAACACAACCCTCTCCATAACATCGCCCAAATCTACAAGAAAAGAAAATACATACCCAAACAAGAGCCAGCCATAGGCAAAATATTAAACCTCAGTTCAAAACTCAATCTACCTACAAAACATCCAAAACATACCATCCACAACTCGCCTTCCTGGATACTAAACCCTAAAGCAATTAATACTACCCTAAGTAACTTAAACAAAAACAACACGAGCCCAATCCAGTATCAAACAAAGTTCTACGAAATTAAAGAGAAATAGCACAACTATACCTTTATCTACACAGACGGATCTAAGATCGACAACAATACTACATACAGCATAACCTCACAAAACGAAGTTATGAAAATGTCAAACCTACCAAGCTATAGCTCAACATACTCTCCAGAAATTATAGCCATATGTGAAGCTATAAACACAATAAAGAGCAAAAGCAAAAACTTCGCAATATGTTCTAATTCCCTCTCGCCCATCAACTCAATAGCAAACATATACTACTACTATAACTACGATCACTACCCAATCACCATTAGAAACATTCCAATAGCGACACGCCAACATAACCGGAAATGAATTCGCTGACTACACCGCAAAGCAGCACATCAAACAGCAACACTAATGACAGATAACTTCAACTTAACCGACATTAAAAAAACATATAAAAAAACATTTTGAAAACAAACAGCACCATACATGGACCTCAACCAATGACTGGTACCAACAGGTAAACCATACAAAAACCCACATAACGGACTTTATAAAATATAATAAAAATAGGCTGACCCGACTAGACGTCATAAAGTTCGGGCGTCTTCGGCTAGGGCATACAAAGACTACACAAGAACACTTCATGACTAACACCAACCCAACTACGTGCACGTGCAACCCGGACGTAATATGTACCATACCCCATATCCTCCTTCATTGCACACTATACACCGCCCGCAGAAGACAAATCTTCAGCAACTCAAACCCAATGACGCATCTATTTTCCCCAACCTCCGATTCAATATCTTTAATAACCAAATTCCTTAAAATAACCAACCTATACCATAGAATTTCAGACACAATACAAAAGAACTCCATATACACAGTTTAAGCGTAAGGCCTCGGCGCTATCGCTTTATTTACAATTAGCTTATAATATTTACTCTTTAAGTCAATTTTTAAAATAAATAAATAAAATTTTCTCACAATAACGTCACGTCTCGACGCCATGTTTTTGTTATTATCAAGATCTACGAATTATGCGACGAAGCGAAAATGTAGAAAACAGATGTGATTGCTCAGCGAATGAATAAACAAAATCGTTTATTGTCCAAAATCGTTTCAATTGTAATAAAACAGTGGTTTTAAAATGATATATGGCATAAATTATTCTTCACATTATTTATACTGCAAAAATGGATCTCTGCCAAAATGACTTCTAAATAGCAAACAAGCCATTACCAAAGGAGTGAACAAGCAAAGAAGTGTTCACAAAGAATCGCAAAGAAAGTGACGTCACTACGCACTTTTTTCCTAAATTTGACAACAAATATACGGTCGTCTGCTTATGTGATCTGGTATAATTGGTTCATGATTTTTGTAAGTTCTCTCGACACACCTGCCATACTTGTCGGTTCTGTTCGTTCTTTATGTTGTTGCCTAACAGAGAATCAGCTTCTACAGCTGCTGTTACGGCTGCATTCTCTGCTAATCAAAACGAACACATAAATTTACCCCTGCAAAAATTTAAAACGCGGCCACAGATGTTTCTCGCAAAAATATCGATATGAAGGCCATAAATTATAGTTAGATGATTTTATCAGAACTAAGTCTTAGGACGCGTTTTTCCTTTTTTTGAGCCAGCTGGCAGCATAACTCACACAATTTTTTTTATTCGTTTACTTAAAATTTAAACTCTACTCTAAATATTTAAATAAATAAAAAAGATGAAAAATAAATAATATATATAATAAAAAAAAATAAATAATAAATAAATAAAAAAATTTAAAAAATTTAAAAAAAATAGTTAGCAGTTACCGCTTGGAAATTTAAAAGCACATCAAGTGACTGGCAATATAAAGAAACTTGTAAAAAAAAAAATATTATACAGGAATTGGATCTATCGATTTTTTTAATATACTTTGCCAGCTAAATAAATATCTGGGATTTGCCAGAAATTTAGTTTTTAGTTTTTGCTTGCAGAATGCTGGGAAATATTGAAAACATAAATATGAGTCCTAAAATCATCTGCTCAGATGAAATTCACCGCAGAGGTGAAGGTTATGGTCAGAAAGAACAGACGTCATCAAAGAGAAGCTGATGCATGCACCACGATGCGCGAAACGAATTTTGGTCGAGCTACATCATTGAACAATTCTTCTTTTCGAAAATGAGTCAAAAGCCTTCGTTAAAGTTTCAGTCAAAGGCGACTGCTACTGCGCCGTGTTTTCCCCCGCAAATTGAAAGGCTAACATAGGCGACATTTAAGTTCAACAGGCCAACGCAACGGTACTGCTTTCGAAAATCGAATAATCAGCCAACATGATGATGCCAATAAGTCGTCTAGAAGCTGTCCGTAGGGCCCTTTACAGATAAATTTAAAATTTAGGCTTCTTATTCACATACAAAAGTGAAACTTTTTTTTTAATTTTAATAATATTAAAAATGGCGCTGAAGTTGACTCTCTCGAAAAATTGTTGTCCAATTTGGCTCCTCTATTTATCAGAAACACAAAAACCAAAAAAAATATTAATCAGTATGACTGTAGCTATGACCCGTACCAGAATAAAAAAGAGGTTGTCTGTAAAGTCGGTTTACTGACGATAGTTTAACGTGACAACTTCATAAGAAAATATTGATGGAATGGTTGCAATTTTCAAAACAAAATTTTAATTTTATTTGTTTGATAGATATTTTGTATGGATATAGAGGAGGAGGTAAATGGAATCGCAATGGAATAGGTCAAGTTACATTTACACAAACGTGAAAAATGCCGAAACATTTATCAAATTCATGAAAGATATCTTCAATTTCGATTGAGCATAAGACGTTAATAAGTCAACAACACGAAGAGGCAGAAACATTACACTCGAAACACTCCCTTTCATATTTCCTACTTTTCCTCTCATCGTCCTATTCTCAACAGAGAAATGGTTCATTATCATGCACACAGGTAGAAGGCATATGCAAATACAAGTATGTGAATTTATATACCTACATATGCGCATATACATACATATACATACATATATACGCTCACTTAAGTAGGAGAGAGAAAGATGTCGAACGTTGCCGAACGTTGTGCTCTTTGTCGTTCGTTCCGCGCTTTCGCTTTCAGTTCAAGCAACATAACGGCGCATGAGCAAGGTAACGACGCATGAGCAAGGTAACGACGATAGAGCAAGGTAACGACACATTTTTTCGTGCGTGCAGCCGGCTAAATCGAATTATAAGACGTTATCACGTCAAAAACAAAATTTCACAAAATGGCGCTGTTTTGAAATTGGCACTCTAAAAATCGGGGCTTTTTCAGTTTTTTAATAATAAAAATACGAAATAATTGGTATAATAATATGATTCTAGTACGATCGATAGCCATTGATGTTATGCCAGGTCGGAAAAAGTAGTTTTGAGATAATTGAGTTTAAAGTTTTGAGAGCGGCCGCGTGACGAATTTTACTTTACCTGCTAAAACGGCTGTAGAATCGAAAATACAGGGAATATCTTTCCAAAAATTTGACAGTATATTCTTAAAAACCTATAATTTTGAAATATAAAAAAAATCGATGTTTTGAAAATTCTAGACCACTGGGACCCCTTAAACATGGAATCGCCATAAGTCGCAAAAATTTACTAAAAAGCTTGGTGGACAGAATATAATCCTGGCAGCCGTTTGAATATTTAACCGCAAGGTCCTCAAAATAGCATTCAAAATTATTATTACGTCATAAAATTACTCATTAAATTATTGGTACCAATTGTAATTATTTTCAGTCCATTCGGTCCAACGTACGTCGGAATTATCTCGACGTGTTTTTCTATATTCCGGGGTCAAATACAGGCTCAGCACGCCAATAGCCTTTGCAAAAATGTAGTCTGGGTTTTTGATTCTGCAGTTGAATACATTTTTTTCAATTTGTGTAATTGATTATAAGCTTCAGCAAAGCTTTAAAAGCAACTTTTTGCGTTCTCATTTTTTTTTCATACGCAAACTGCATCAAGTGCGCCAAAAAATCCATCAAAAATTAACTTTAGAACTCTTTTCGCTGATTCGCTAAAATCTATTTTGTTTTTCTAATTCCAAAAAGTCCATTTCTTTAAAGCCTCTTCGGCTTTTATCGCACCGCTCATTACTCCAATTTACTTTACTCCCACACGTCGATGCAGCGAAACAGGAAACCTGCTAATAACAACAGATTTGCACTTACAGTTGAGTAGATAGCGCCCAGCCAACTTGCACTTCTCCTTCACATATACATACATACATATACTCGTAGGCTCCACTCAATCACTCAACCACTTCCGCTATATGCTTACGATTGCTATCGATTTCAAGTGCACAAACAAAACTGCCCCTAACCCCTTCCCAACACGAAATTAAATTTGCGGCAATGAAATCCGAATTGCATTTACCCCCATTTTCAGTACTGGTTAGCTCGCACAACGCAGCCAATGGCGAAGCACAAACGAAGCGAGAATTTACAATAACCACTAAATCAAAAGAAGCAAAATGTTTGGGGAGCAGAAGTATGTGGAAAAGCAAAGCTTGATGGTAATAAACTTTCGGAGAGTATCGCAGCAAAATGGGCAGAAATGGTAAAACTGGCTCGCTTGGCACGTGACCAGCATGCAAAGGATTAGCTTACTAGCGACCGTACAGTGGAAGTTTGCAACAATGGCGTTGCAGCGCTTGCAATCATTGCCAGTAGCAGCGGAATTGCAATGGACTAACTCGTATAAAGTCAGCGAAATGCAATACACACAAACAAACGAGGAGCAGCGAAAATTGCATTACCACTGTTGACTCTTGTCGCAATTTCAAAGGAGTATCAATTCGGAAGGTTAGTATATGAAGCAGTTACATGGCGTATACGTAACTTTTTAATGCAAGCAAACCAAAACTGATTTTCAGTACCAGAGGAGAGTACAATAAGTCACTCTTAAATGCCTACACAAGTCATAAGAGTTTCATGGACACATATATGGACTGATCTATGAGATCAGTTATTAAAAACATACAACTTCTCAGCCATTGCCCGGTCATACAATCACAAATCCAAGCTGACGTAGTAGCCGTGCATTCTAGTGCTTGTCGAGGCAGCTAACAAATCGCCTAGACTTAAGCCTCGATGCTATACTCTCAAAGAAACAAAATTTGAGTATGAGACTTTTAATGCTAACTTCCTTTATCACGACGATAAAATTCAAATATGAACTCTAACATTCAGCTTGGCTTCATGACTGATAGTCACTAATCTTTCTATTTTTTTAGTTTTGCACGTCGACCTTTGACACTACCTTTACCGCCTACCCCTACCTTTCTAAGACATTTGTCAAGTTAGTTACTCACACATGATGACCAAACTAGCTAGTCTAGGTTTTCATTAAATCGTTTACCGTGGAGAAAGTCCTATCTCCCCCTTCTTTATTGCGTAGTCGTTGTCGATGATACTTTCTGATATTCTTTTGTAGCTTCGTCTAGTGTTCTTCAGGGCATACTACTACTTAAGCCCCTTAGGTTTAGGTTTAGATTTGGCAGCCGTATCTCACATACAGGGTTGCCAATATTCGACGGACCCATCTGGCAACCCTGTATCTTTTGGCAAAGACGTCAGATCGCTTAATGACATACCGCGTTGGAAGCGTCATTCCAAACAGATTTTTACCATGGAACAGTACACGCCACGCGAGCGCTCCCAAATTGTTGAAATTTGCATTCAACAAAAGAAGTCAATTGTGAAAACTCAACGTGCGTATAAAAGATTAAATAATGTGAAAAGTGTGCCTTCTAAGAACACCATTAAACGTTTGTACGAAAGGTTTTCGACTGGTGATGCTCTTTCTAAACCAAAGAGGCCAAATCAAAACCGACCAAGGCGTCGCCAAGGACATCCCAAAATCACCGTTCTCAGCAGTTGGGCATTGCTCGGACCACTTTACAACGAATTATCCGCATTGATTTACATTTATTCCCGTATAAGATTCAATTGACGCAAAGATTGTATCCTGCGGACAAGCCCCACCGATTGGAATGAGCCCAAAGAGTCATCGAAATCCTCGGGTCCGTCGAATATGGGCAACCCTGTAATGACAGCGATGCCACTTAGACCACGAAATGGATCCGTTGTGAGCCGCAGAGGCTGGGCTACATTTCCCTTTCCATATTGAACCATCCTGAGCTTTTGGCAAAGCGTAAAAGGTTGTTGATACCTAAAGTGTATAGATTATCTATATTCATTAGAAAAAAATTAGAAGTAGGATCTTAAATATCGGTTCCTGCTTCTGGCTAGAACCGGGAATGTGCAAAAAAGGTGTTGAATTGTTTTCAATGTCCTGTGAGGGCTCCTACTCAGCTTCTAATTTGAAGTCTACTACAAAAAATTGAAGAATAGAAAACAAAATTAAAATAATCTTACAACAGCAAATAAGTCAAGTATTTTTAGCGAAAATCGGTTTCTTCTTCTCACTCCAAGTAACTGCAAAAAATTGAAGCTTCGAAAAAAATCATTTCTGACATAACTCGATTAGCATCTCCTTTAACAAATGAAACTTGCTTTTTTTCTGTTTTTTTTTCTTTTTTTAGATGATTCTGTTCCGAGTTTTAGTGTACACCGCAAAACAATTTTTTGTGTCACTCGCTCAATTTCCTTTTTTTTCAATGAAAATTTGTTGTATTACGAGTATGGAAATTTACTAAACAAACTAACATTGTCTGTATCGCCAAAAACAATTCTTTAAAACCGGTTAAGCTCTCCCACAGTCCCTCCCACTCCTTCATTTTTTTTTTTTGTAAAACGAATATAACGGGCATCAAATACGCAATCCCGCCGTCCCCACCACTTTCCAAAGGCACTGTTTGTGAATTGCCAACCGGTCGAACTGCTCCAGTGGCTGAGAAAATTTCTCAACTCACACATAAGGCACATACACAAAAGGCACATAAGAATAAGAGGCAGGCGCTTATATGCGCTTGTTTGCATGTCACTGCAAAAGTATGTACAACTATGTATGTATATATTAAGTGTATGGTATACTCACTTGTTGTAGTTTCAGATTTACGGCTCATTTCCCCTTCTTGGGACTTTCGTTTTGTACGTACCAAACACTTAAAAATGCCCATAGCCAACGTAAATGACGTGCATGCCAAAATCTTCTACATACTCACAAACGAAATTGTATGTGTGCAGAATCTCAGCGTGTTGGTAGCAACAAAAAACAATAGCTGCAAAATTTATGTGCTCATATGTATGCATGTATATGTATGTGCATGTTTACTCACGAAAATGCAATATGAGCACACAGACTTTAGCGCTTACTCACATAAATTTAGGCGCACAAAAAAAAAAACAATCGGAAAGAGGTTGGCTGCTTGCCAGTTGATGCCTTTTTTGCTGATTTCACACATATGTAGCTACTATTACTTGCGCAGGAATCTCCTGTGAACGTTACTCTTTAATCCGCTGGTGGATATCAAACGAAAACGAAGTGATGTCCAGACACAAGCAGGAAATATACTTTTTTACATTTCCAGTTTAAGCTTCTTTGCTACCCGTTGCTTCTCCTACCTTCTCCTTCACTCCATCCAATTGAGCTAACATACAAATTTATCTAAACAGTGCACATACATACATACATACAGGCATGTGCTTGTTAATAGCATCCTGACTGCGTAATGTGTGTCTTTGGGCAACGCTTGCTAAAACTAGCTACAGCTACCTGTGCGGCTCAGATGCTCATAAACCCAGTGAAGTCATTCTAGATGTCTAGCATGTCTATGCAATGAGGTGTGCACGGGGTGTACGCAGGTGAAGAATTTGGCTGCTTCGTCTATGGCTTGACGAGCATATGTTTGATTTGTTGCGCACACTAAGTCTTTATAGCTCAGTCACTTGTGATTGATTAAAGCCAGTACGTGAATTTCGTTGAAGGATTAGGATCTAAATGTGGGCATATGGGTTAGTGCGTGTGTGTTTGTGTGTGTGTGCCGCAACAGGCAAGCAATTTTACTTCACTTAAAACGATAGATGGAATATTTTAGAGTACGCAATTTTTAAAAATCATTCATTGCTGTTATACGAAATGCTTTTAGTAGAATCCGAGAATCTCCTGGAAAATTTAATTTTTTACAAACAAGGTTAGGGTGTAGATAAAGTTAAGTGTGCTGCCTTTGCAAAGAGTTCACTCAGTTGCCTCAAACCATCCCACATCATATCAGCTAGCAAGGCTGCGCTTAAACTTTTCAGATACCCGCAAAATTGTGCCCCAAAAATCTTAACCGCATCTTTCGTAAGACATGGCAAACGGGCGAAATGGGCAAGGTTTTTTTTGTTTTTTTTTTTGCGTATGAGGGGGTTTAAAATGCCTAATGCATCATCAAAGTTGCCATCGCAGCAATACAGGGTTTGATTGAAAAGTAATGAGCCTTCCCGCTCGAAGCGTCTGCCAAGCGATCAACCGAATCGGTTGGTGGGGGAAAATGATCGTTGGACCTTCTCCTTCCACTAGAAACAAGTCCCAGTTCGATGGCAACAGCGGTGCAGTCAACATCACTCCGCGCGTGAAAGCTGTTTTAAAAGTGTGTTAGGATTTTGCAGTGGCGAAAATGCAGCGATCGTTGGAGCAACGTTACTCGATCAAATTTTGCATAAAGCTAAAAAAAAACGACTACCGAAACCATTGGGCCACTCAAGGAGGCTTGCGGGGAGCAATATCTGTCCAGTGTCCAGGTAAAACGGTGACACAAGTCGTTCAAGGAAGGCCGGGAGGACGTCGAAGACGAACAGCGATCTGGAAGGCCTTCGACAACACCGCCTTCCTCTGCTCCTCTGCATTGGCCAATATGGGGGTTCCGGTGCTTCCCCACCCTCCCCACAGCCCAGACCTACCCCCTCCGGACTTCTTCTTGTTCCCGCGCCTGAAAAGAATGTTGAAGGGGAGACGTTTCGACTCCAGCGGTGTATTGACGCTCAAGGGTCCTATTTTGAAGAATATTAGTTGCATAAGCCAAAAGGTTTAATAAAACTGCTTAAAAAAATTAGGCTCTTTACTTTTCAAACAAACCCTGTAGTATGTCCGAAGACTAAATAACTCCCCCTCGTTTGGAACCATCGCCTACTCCGGAAGCGCTTTCGCATTACTTCAGAAGGGTGGCGTTCCATTCTCCTCATTACAATACCTACGTACCTACGTCCAAATCCCGCTTTCTCCTTCAGAGAACTTCTTTCGCGAACCCACAGATGATCTCCCATGTCTCCTCGGTGCTTAGCATCTTATCGATAACATTTTCAGTGGTTATGTGACCGACTGCTTTCTCCAACGCATGCATTGCGAATGTGTGTTCAGCGGCATCTTCGGCGGCATCCCCGTATGTGCATGTGGGGTGTTCGCTTTTCCGCCCCTCCCCCCACCCCAAAGCATTTGGGTTGCGTAAAAATTGACTTCACCGAAGTTCCTGCTGCTCCATGTGGCAACTCCGTCCATTTGCGGCGTGTTTCATTCAACCAGCGGTCTTGCCATAGCCTTAGCGTTTCATCCCTTATTTCGCGCGCTGCAGGTTTTCTTACTCTTTCTTCCAGTCCCTCTCTCTTTAATGCCCATAACTTTTTCCTCTCAAAAACTAGTAAGTCTATCGGTACTGACCCGCTTATTACTTGAACAGCTGGGCCTGATACTGTGCGGTAAGTGGACACCAATCAAACGGCTGTTGTTCGTTGTGCCGATGCTAAGAAATGCGATGCAATTGTCCACAGTACAGCCCCGTATAAGGGAAGGGAAAGCGAGGTGACCTTGATTATTTCCCGTTTCCTTTGGGTTGGACCCCCTATATTTGCCATCAGTGTACTGAATAGGGGTGCCATCCTAGCGGCTTTCTCTGCTGCGTGTTTTATTTGCGCCCAGAAGGTTAGTCTTGAGTTCAGTCGTATGTCT
Source organism: Anastrepha obliqua (assembly GCF_027943255.1). NCBI lineage: Eukaryota > Metazoa > Arthropoda > Insecta > Diptera > Tephritidae > Anastrepha > Anastrepha obliqua. Next base: position 159,584,811 of record NC_072892.1, on the reverse strand, counting down.
AAGCACCGTTTTTGTGGTTAGCGTATTTGAGCAAGTTTGCATGCTAACTTCTGACGGGATATGCTTCTTTGTAAGAAGTATTAGCTCCGAGGCCACGTGAATCTAGCCACGTTTGTGTTCGTTTCATTACTTGATGATTGATCTACGAGCTTCTTTAAGGTTTCCTGCTGTGATGACTGCTGCGATATCGTCTGCGTATCCAATTAGGAAGGTACTATCAGGCATTTCTATATTGAACATTTCGTGATAACTAAAGTTCCACAAATCGGCACCGAGAATTGATCCTTGTACTGCTCAGCATGTGATGTCTATACAACGATAACCCTCTGGGGTTCGACAGACGACTTTGCAGTCTCGCAAGTAGTTCTTCATTATAGGCTATAGATAGGCCGGAGTTTTAAAACTTAGCTCTAGCTTAGGCTGGGCAAGGTTTTGTAGGTGGCGACTATATGACTAATAGTTTAGTGCGCTTTAAAAATCCCCATGAAAATCCCATTCGCCTATTCGTTTTCGAGAGTTACGGTGAATTTCGGGTTCTTCTTCTAATGTTGGCCATGGTAACTGCGTTACTCGATGGTATATAAATTCGTATACTTCCTTGCAGTAATTTCTCTAGCATTCTGCTCAACTTACGAAAAAGGCAAATCCAGCGGAGGTCCTATATCTTTTCTTCGCGCACTCGTCTACTCCTTAATTTTGCGAAGCATCACTTGGGGCTCAGCGCAGATTGAAGCAATACTTTCGAAGAGCTGTGGGGTCAGGCTGTCTACAAAAAATAACGACTTTTGATGTAGTCTGGAAATTTGTAAGCTTGAGAGTTACTAGAAGCACACGCCAGATTCTTTAACACTGTTCATTTTTGAATCGTATGTGAAGATTAGAATCTCGCCATCACTTTGAACGATATAAGCTCCCATTGACTTTGACGGGGGAAGGGAACGTTTAAATTATATTCAACATCTTCCATTACGCCAGACACCTTGTCGCGCTATGAGGGCTTAATCGAATCTCAAACCGGCTCAAGCCACCGAGAGGAGCAGTCGTTTAGATGATAACTCATCCTGATTTCTGGTACCGCTTGAGAACGATGACTACGAGCTGCCACTTCCTAGTCCAGGGTGTTATGCGTCACTGTACCCATTGAATAATTTGCAGCCAGGATATTAATTCGGCGTAGTGTACAGGCGCATCCTTAACACCGGGCCTATTCAGATCCCAAAAAATTTTAAGACTTCTTAGCTTGCCTGGAGCAAAAAAGGCAGCAACAACAACAATAATAAAAAATAAGGCAGTGGGAAAGAGCTGGGGCTCTGAGCGCGGCTGAGATATCCTATTGAATGCCTTAGAGACATCCGTCTCAATGGCATTCAAACCTGTTTTTCAAACTTCTTCTGTCGTGCCAGTCGTTTCTTTCTCGTGCTAATCGGCACCAGTTGAGCACACCAAATGAAGCCAAGTTCTTCTCCATCTGATCTTTCCAATGCAGAGGAGCCCTCTCCTTCCTCTGCTACTACCAGCTGGCACCGCATCAAATACCTTCAAACCCGGAGCGTTTATTTCCATTCGGACGACATGACCCAGCCGCGTACGCATTGTTCCATCGCCTGCGATACTCGCCGTCACCAACGTGCAAAGGTCTAAAAGTCTTCCGCAGAATCTTTATCTCAAACACTCCAAGTAACGCCTCATCCGATGTTGTCATCGTCCACGCTTCTGTGCCGAACGTGCATGATGAGAGACTTATAAGGTCTTAGTTTTTTTCCTCAAGAGAGAGATAAGAGCGGACACACTTTAAGTTGAATCTCGCCGCAAGATTATTGCCAAAGCCATGACAAAGGTATGACACACAATTCGGAGAGGTGAACTTCTATATTACTCAGATGCTATCTGGACATGGGTATTTTCCAAAACATCTAAACGAAATAGGGAAAGCGGAAACCGCTGAATCCGTCTGCATCCATTGACAATGCAGATCAGACATTCTTCAAATGTGAGAGGTGGAAATTAGATCGCAAAGCGTCGAAAACGCGGAACACTAGCAACTTCTTGGCAAGTATAAAGATTTGCGTGCCAAAAGTTTGACATGGACCGAGATGCTTGTTTTTTTGTCGGAATAAACCAGCAGTCGGGCAAGTACAGCACTCAGACAACATTAAATCCATTGTACTACACTCGGGTTCCCCTTTTAATTTTCTTCAAATCTGCCTGACCTTCGAAGAAATCTGAGTAGGTCTTGTGGTGACATGGAGCCAAGATGGTCGCTTCTTAACACATCAGTGCCAAAGATCTCAAGTCTGATTCGAGCAAAGTCAGGGCAGACCCACGGAAAGTAGTCCGCCGTTTCATCCTCCTCTCCACATGCTGGACAGACTGCACTGTCTGAGATAGCTACTAGGCCCAAAGAAAGTGGCTCGTCATTAGTCCAAACAGCTGCCTACAGTCCTTTCTGCTTAATGACAGGAGGATCATCAACAGCCGGTCGGGCATGACACTTAGCATCAGTTTTGTCCATCTGCAGTCTCTCTCAGTCTGCCAAGCTCAATTGTGGGTTGAAGTAACCTGTTTGCTAATCGTGGCTACAGAAGAGAGTGGCAGAACGGGCTCCGGGCCCAAGAAGTTAGTCTCAGAGCCCATCGAAGCTAAGCCTCCTAGTCAGAGGTCTCGTTACCCGCGATACCAATGCGTCCTGGAGCCCATGTTAGGAGATTATGTCTACCAACATTGTTCAGCCTAGATTTACAGGACTCAACTACTCTTGAAGTGGTTGCAGGGCTGTCTAAGGCCATGAGCGCAGCTTTGCTGTCGCGCCAGACATATACAGAGATGCTTAGCGGACATGCTAACCTATTTACTCAGAAGATTAGCCGATAGCATGATGCTGGGTCGAAAACTGGCGACCCAGGGCGCAGGGAGAGTAGAAGAGGCAGTCTTTATCAGAACTCCTACTTGGATCTTTTCTGTCTTCGACGGAGTGCTACCGTAGTTCCATGTCAGAGGAAACATCCAGGTGAGGAAGAGGAGGGATTATTTTAGTGGCACACCACTCGACGCAGAAGACGACGGTCGCTGTAAATGTGAAGGCATTTTACCCTCTACCTCATCGCTATAAAAAATAAGGAGGAAACTATTTGAAATTTAGTAGCCTTACCTTTTTAAAGCTCAAAAACGAAATTCCATAGAATCTCAAGAACTATTACACTTTTATAATGCACGACTATCATATTTGAATGTTGTGGAAATTTTTGAAAATTGGTTGCTTGTGTATTTGTCGATTTAAGGACTACTTCGAAGTAAAATGAATGCACCTGGCGCCAATTGACACTTCCTAACGCATAGCCGTGCAAAATTCACTGGAAAAGATAAATTCACTAGAAGCGCACCAGTTCGCTACTATTGGATTTCCCAGCAGGATGTGGACATGCACGCACTTAAAGGTGTATATGTATGGGTAAGTATGCGTGTATGTGTATGTAGCTTGCACGCAACAGCACTTTGGTAGCGAGTGCTACCAAGTGAGTGGACATAAATTTATTGGCATTCGCCAACGCCTCACCCAAGTGCTAGTTCATCTACTTCATCTGCACGACACTCCACCGCCTCGTATTGGGTGCTGGCCGTAGTAAGGCATGTCGAAAGTTAAAATTGATTAGAGTCTCGTTGCATTGCCACAAAATCGATTTTAAGTTACCTAACAACTTCAGGCAATTTTCTAAAAGGAAATCACAGAAAAAGTCAAGGAAGCGAGTGCCACTACACACACACACGCACGCTTAGAGGCCGGTGCCATAAAACGCGCATATGTTACATCTGAAACCTACACATACGCATACGCACAAGCTCACCAGTATTCACCTGGAAAACGTTAGCTTATTACGTTGGCTTCGTGCGACCGCAACAACAGCCTTCACCAACGTCGCCCATCGACCTATCAACACCGGAAATTCATCGATTGTTTTTTAGAAATGAACGCATTTCCGCTACAAACAACTTTGTGTTTGTGTGTGTGTGTGCCCATTTGTCCTCGCTCATACTTTGTGCCATTTACTGGCTGGTGCTGTTCACCGTTGGGACCGTCTGGCGTTATTGTGAGTGGTGTGCGTAAGAATTTAAATGAAAAAATTTAAAATTATTGCTTTAAGGGGGGAAGCTGGTCTAGAGCGCAAAAAATGGGCATATTTTATGAATTTATTTTGACTCAACAAAGGAATCAATCGAAAATCTGTGAAATAGGTTTAATAATATAGCTTTCATGGTACAAATACAAAATTTTTCGTCTGAATTAATTTCAAAATGGGTCCATTGCCGAAGACGTAAACTCCTTAATTTTTGTCCTGGATCAAAAAATAAAATTTTTTTAGTTTCTATATAACAACAGAAAGAGACGTACGTAGGATTTTTTCGATATTTTGTTTTTTCGCGAAATGGTGCACGTTTGAACAAAAAGTTACAATTTTCACTATAAAGAACGACATAAAATTGTTGATTAAAAACAAAACTATGTAATATAAATAAAAAATCCTACGTACGTCTCCGGAGAAAGGTATTTCGAATGTATTGTCAAAATTTCGTAAGAATCGGTAAAGATTTGTTCGAGTTATGTCTTCGGCCAGTTTAAAAAAAGTGATTTCGAGAAAAACGCGTTTAAAGTTGTAAATAGCGTTCGGGGCATACCTGCGAGGCACTGCCGTCGAATGAAAAATTTGGGCATTTAGACATTTTTGCTGGCATCCCTCATTTGGTATATTATTTCTAAGACCCTAAAGCACCTTTTAAGACAAAAAAAAATTTTTCGATTTTTTCAAAATTCTAGACCAGCTTCCCCCCTTAATAATTTCCCGGTGGTTTAGGCCTAAGCGAAAAGCAGACACTTAAAAATGCGTTAATAGTATTTAGCTGTGGTTTGCTAGAAAATGCTGGAAAAGTCATAACGTTTAACTTTCGCTTCTCCGTTCTCGTTCAACCGAATTTTGAACTTAATAACCAAAATATTTGCATGTAAATATAAAAAAGAGCAAACTTAGTTTATTTGTTGTACTTGAAAATTATGTATGGTTTAACCCTTTCGCTCCGACTTTTGCAGGGTATTTGCTCAAACTTTATTTTTGAGTTTTTGGATACCCATTGGTACTTTATGTGCATAGAAACTAGATGAAGCTTATAACTTATGTAGATAACGGTATTTTGAGGTGGGACATATGTGTCCCTACAGTATTTAAAAATGGGATATATTTGTCCCAACCGGGTACAAACTACACCTAGAAAGTAGAAACATTTTTTTGGTAATAACATATGATTTGTACTTTCATTTATTTTATGAATGTGATGGAGCGAAACATTGTATACAGAATGGCAAATTACAAGCCCGGCAAATAATTTTTGTTCTTTTCTCGACTTTTCGATTGGCGCATGCTACGCACCGACGTCTTTTATACTGCTCTATGAGTAAATGATCCAGACCGACGGGATCGTTTATATACGGTAGATTCCTTTCCTTTTTCAATTAGCGACTCAGCCATCTCGACCAGCACTGGTAATAAGGCAGGTTTCTTCCTATTCAGCTCCGAATATATAATCCAAGTGTTTACAGCAGCCATCATCATGCCACGATAAAATATTTTTTTCCACCATTTATTTGATTTTCTGATTATATCATACAATCCCGACATTTGATCTGCCAAGTCCACACCGCCCATTATTGCGCGGTACGTCTTTACGATGTCAGGGCATGGAAACTCTGCCTCAGTTCCATCTTTTATTTTGCGTCTAACAGTGCTCATTTCAGATGTGTGGCAGTTACTGAGCAGCATTACCTCTTTGACGTCCTGCCACTTTACCGCTATGGTACCTGCAATCAAGAAAGTTACTTAAAAAATTAATTAAAGGGTTTTAGTTTGACTTCGTACCCGCCGAATTAACTTTGAAAATAGCTTCGCCTCGCTGTAATTTTTCTGGTATTTTCGGAACATTCTTCCGGTTGGATATGAATGTTCCCAAAGCTGGATATTGTATGTTGTGAATAAGATTAACAGTGGTGAAAAAACGATCAAAGCAAAGTGTCACGTCATGGTTAGAAATCGTTGCTGTAAGCTCATTCACAACTCGTTCGCCGAGTGTCCTTTCAAGGACAGATTCTTCTTTCCACAATAGATACTCATGTCATAGGTGTCTCCAGTCAAAGAATCGCAGCGAAGCCACATTTTGATGCCCCGTTTCACTGGCTTGAGTGGCATATATTGCTTGGGCAATGTATATACAAAGATATGCTTCTTGGAAACAATTTGCGAAAAATTTCGTAGGGGGTTGAGTGGCGCCCAATATTTACTGCAATTTTGCATTCGCGGTGGTTACTAACCGATTTTTTTGAAACAAACGACTCATTCGGTGTGCTCCAAATAACCGTGCCTGAGGCTTCCTCACCTCGTGCAGGTTGATCGTATATGCCACCATTCTCGTCACTCAATCCGGTCTCCTCTGAATCGCTGGAAGAATCGTCATTGCCAGTGGTTTTATCTAACTCAGGACTGTAAATATCATCACTTTCGTCACTAAAATCAGTTCCTGTTTCCATTAATTCATCATCATCTTCTTAAAGTAATGCACTAATTTGCTGTCTACGAAGTTGCAAAAATAAAAAAATTAGCTGTGTGATACATTATGTACAACGTACTGCTGGGACATACAGGGTTGGCCATATTAAACTGACCCATGTGATTATTAAAAAAATATGGAAAAAGAAACATTTTTTTGTGTTTCATTGTGAAAAACATTTAATTTAGTTCAAGGAGATTCGTTTACATCACTTTTTGAATATGATATCGCGCAAGTGGTCGCCCTTAGCACGTATTTGGATATGTATGTATATGTCCCTATATAAAGCCCTGCTGGGACACATGCATCCCAAAATTAATTTTCGCTGAATATTTTTCACAAAACTCTTATTAAAATATATATTTGCACTTACCAGTAAATGGGCAATATTTTTCTTTAGAAAAATTAACACTTCTTATAAAAATACGTATTATTTCACCAAAATTACGTGTAAATTTGATGCAATATTAGCGACTGCTCTCAAACAACTGATCAAAACTAAACACGATTGAAACAGTGTGGAATGCGGATAACGGTAAATTGAAGGTATTGTTCGCAGCTATTGATTAGGACATTTTGGTTGAGTTTCCTATGAAAATTGCAAGTTTCAGGGTGAAGTGAAAATGCTGTGGGATATCAGTGTCCCAGCAGTAGCGAAAGGGTTAAGAAGAGGAATGGAAATGTAAAAATTTACAACATATTAAGAATTGATCGGGTGAGTTATCGATAATACAAGTACAGATACTGATTTTTCATGAAAAACTTTCGCGTACAAATATTTTTTCTTCAAAGAAAAACATTTTGAAACTTTTTTTATGAGTAAAACACTTCCGAAACTTGAGACGGCAAAAACTAAAACTCTACAGCAACTATATAAAGTGGCCAGTATTACATTTTAACTTAAGAAATATACAGAGCTTTTATTACTTCGTCTACGTCGGAAAAATGCTATGATCAATTTCGCTATGATCACGGAATACTCCCGCCATTTTGAGTTTCGAAATTCGTCAAACCGGTATTATTTTTTTCATATGAAATACATTTTTCCGTGACTTGTTTATGCGAATGCTTTGTCGGAGGAAAATATAAAATAAATAATAAAAATAATTAAAGGAAATAAAAATAATCAAAAAACTTAAAATAAACAAAAAAAATTCATTAAAATAAAAATAATTAAAAGAATTTAAAATAAATAAAAAAAATTAAAATGAATAAAAATAATTAAAAACAATAAAAATAATTTAAATATTGTAAATAAAACAAATTAAAATAAATATTTAAAAAAACTTTACAAATAAATAATTGAAATAAATAAAAAAAGTAAAATCAGTAGAAATACCTACAATAAATATAAATAGTTTAAATAGATAAAAATAACTAAAATTAATAAAAATATTAGATGCGCAACTACGTTCCCACTGTTTGTCAATAGACGCCGCCAGCAGTGTGTGCTAGTCGATTCTAACATAACCTAAACGTCATAAACCAAGCTTAGACATGTGGTAAACGAACTGCTTTGATTTTGTTTTGGTATCATATAATTTTGGTTTTGTGAAAATGTCTGATTTGTGCCGAATAATCGTCATTTGCGGGAAGTGTTGATTTTCCTCTTTCATTCGAAAAAAACGGCGGCTGAAGCGCATCGAGAGTTACAAAAAGTTTATGGAGATGCTGTTTTAAGTGAAGCAACTGTCCGAGATTGGTTTCGCCCCTTCAAAAACGGTGATTTTAATGTTGACGACCGTCCGTGTGAAGGTGGGCCGAAAACCTTCGAAGACGCTGAATTGGGGGCATTGATCAATGAGGATCCGTGTTAAACGCAAGAAGAGTTTGCTTCAGTAATAGGAGTTACCCGCCAATCCATTTCCAAGCGATTGCATGCTTTGGTAATGATTCAGAAACAGGCGACTTGGGTTCCTTATGAGTTAAAACCAAGGGATGTTGAATGTCGTTTTTTCGCCTGTGAACAACTGCTCCAGCGGCAAAAATTGAAGGGTTTTCTTCATCGCACCGTGACGGGTGATAAAAAACGGATTCATTACAGCAATCAAAAGAAAAGAAAGTCATGGGGACTGTCCGGTCATGCTTCTACGTCGTCGCCTCGGCCGAGTATTCACGCTACGAAGGTTATACTATGTATTTGGTGGGACCAAGTTGGTGTTATTTATTATGAACTGTTGAAACCAAGCGAAACCATCACTGGGGACTGGTATTGACTACAATTGACGCGATTGAGCCGAGCACTGCGCGAGAAGCGGCCGCAATACGCGGTGAGGCATGAAAAAGTGATTCTACAGCATGACAACGCTCGGCCTCATGTTGCCTAGCCCGTTAAAACCTACCTGGAAACACTGAAATGGGAAATCCTGCCCCACCCGCCATATTCTCCAGATATTGCGCCGTCCGATTATCACCTGTTCCGATCGATGGCACATGGTCTAGCTGACCAGCAGTTCCATTCATATGAAGACATCAAAAAATGGCTTGAACCGTGGATAGCCTGAAAAGATGAACAGTTTTACCACGACGGTATACGAGATCTACCAGAAAGATGGGGAAAAGTAGTAGCCAGTGATGGGCAATACTTTCAATGATTCACTTGTAAAAAACCAGCGAGAACTGAGTTGCGCTCCTAATAATTTACAAAAACCAAAATAATTAAAAAAAAAAAAATCAATTAAAAATAAACAAAAATTAATAAAAAGTTTTAAAATAACTAAAACAAATAAAAAATTTTAAATCAAGAGAAATACATAAAATAAATATTAATATTTTAAATTAATAAAATTGTAACTGAAATAAATAAAAATAATTTACAAAAATAAAAATAAATGGAACTAATACAAAAAATTAAAATCAGTAGAACTACTTAAAATAAATTAAATGAATAAAAACAGTTTACAAAAATAAAAATAATTAAAAAATAAAATAAAATTAAAATAAATAAAAATAATTAAAAAAATTAAAATCAATATAAATGGTTAAAATAAATAAAAATAAATAGAAATTATTGAAAAAAAATAAAACAATAAAAATAATTAAAATCAATAGAAATACTTTAAATATATATAAACAATTTAAATGAAAAATAACTAAAATGTATAAAAATAATTTACATAAATAAAAATAAATTAAAAATAATTTAAATAAATTAAAATCAATAGAAATATTTAATATAAATGTAAATAATTTAAATGAATAAAAATAGTTGACAAAAATAATTGAAATAAATAAAAATAATGAAAACTAATCAAAACAATTAAAATGAATGAAAATGATTTAAATAAATAAAAAAAACTAAAATTAATAAAAATAAACAACCAAAATAAATAAAAATAATTCAAATGAATAAAAATAAATAAAATAAATAGATATAATTAAACAAAAACTATAAATTATCAAAATAAATAAAATGAATTAAAATTAAAAATGCAATATATATAAATATAAATAATTTAAAAAGCTAAAAATAATTAAAATAAACAAACATAATAAAACTAAATAAAAATAGTTAAAATATATGGAAATAATTAAAATAAAAAAATACTAAAATTAATAAAAGTAATTAAAATAAATAAAAATCATTCAACTAAAATAAAAATAAAAAAGATTAAAATAAATACAAATAATTTAAGTAATTTAAAAAATATATATAATATAATATAACAAAAATAGTTAAAATATATAAAAATAATTAGAAAATAAAAGTAGTTAAAATGAAGAAAGGTAAATAAAATAGTTAATAATTAAAATAAATAAAAAAAGTATTAAAATGTGTCAAAATATTTAAAAAAATAAAAATAATTGAAAGAATAAAAGTAATTAAAAAAACTGTGTTTTATTATGCCTTTTTAATTCAAAGTGAATGGTGCTTGATTCTTCCATATCATCTTCATGAGTCTTTTCGTGGAAAACTTTTTCTAAGACATCGCTTTCCGTGTTTTCAACGAGCATATCATTAGGAATACATCTCACTATTTTTCACTATTTTCATTTTCAATTAAAGTCTCAGAAATTCTAGATTTCACTCTTTCTGGCGATTTTTGATTTCACTTTTCAATAAAACGTTATAAGGTGTCAAACAATTTACCGGTCCACCGAAAGTTAATAAAACTTGTTTACAGTTAAAAGATTTACCGTAACAACGCTTTGGCATAGTAGCAAGTGCGATGTGAATACCACTTTTTTATTTACCTTTAATAAATTCATGATTTCATTACATTGCACAGTTTCAGCGTCACTGTGAAGAAATTGTTTAAGCTCGTTCATCCACCAAACTCTAGCGCTTCTCAAACTGTACCAGATGCTTCAAAACTGTTTTAGCAGAGGAAATATAAATATTGAACATTCTATGACTTCGCTACGAGATCAATGTTGCCGTCTTGTTTGTTTAAACAAAATTTGCTTAATTATTTCTCCTCAAAAACATTGCAGTTATTAAAATATTTCTAAAATGGATACTTTTTGGTGCACACTTGGATTTAATCGATTATTTTCATTTTGAGACTTAGACCTAATACTTCTTAAACAGAAAAGTTCCATCGGAGTCGGAATAATTGGCATTATCTTATTTACCGAGCATTTGACTATTGCTGAAGCTGTAACGACATTGAAGAAGAAGAGACTGTGAAACACTTTATATGCGGGTGCATGGCTCTGGATAAAAGAAGGTTCAATATTTTAGGAAAAAGTTCCTTAAATAACTTGGCAGAAGTAGCCAATTTAAAAATAACAAGACTTGTTAGAGACATTAAAGCCACAGTTTGATTCAATGAGGATAATGTAGAGTGAGGCGAGGGGCCAGCCCTGGTTGTATCACAATGGGCCTACAGCAGGTGTGTCATCTGACAACCACTATACCTAAGTACCTACCTACCGAGAATTTCTTCCGAATCGATTTGTAGCGCAGTGCAATTTTATTGTTATTAAATTATCAATAACGGTCCTACTACAAAAAAATCTAGATATAAAATTGCTTCGACTGTTTATTATTTTGCCCTGTAAACGAATAGGCTGATTATAAAAATCTGTCGTTATCCCCTTCCATGTGAACATAATGGCATTGCTTATTACAAAATATTAGAATAGAGCAGGGAAGTCGCCCACAAAAAATCTGCTTCCTACTATATATATGCCATATGCCCACAACTGAGATCACCTGATTCCAAAACACTCACTTATGTAACATGGATGTATAAAAATTGACGATGATGAAACTTCATAGAAAATTGTACTAAAGGATTAAGGGTAGTAAGAGGCCCACAAACATTTGGATTTTCAATAATTTTTTCAATTTTATCAATTGCATTATTTTACTTTAATACATCTTGCTTCGACTTGACTTTACCAAAATTTAAAGAAAAAAAAAGATTAATAGTAAAAGTTATCGCTGTTTGTGTAGAGCACATTCCTCCAGAAGTCCCTTGCGGTGATCATCACAAGTCCTTGGAGATTCATATAAAATCAATCGGACAAGAGAAATTAATTTTACCAATAGATTATTATTATTAGAAGGCCATTACGCACTGCGACCAAAGCTGATCTATTGTGAAATGCCTATTTTAGTAACCCTAGAGTTTGAGGCTTTTTAAAAATTTTAGCACAATTTTGGGTTTGTTGTTCCAAAGGAGATACTACATAACATAACATAACATAACATAACATAACATAACATAACATAACATAACATAACATAACATAACATAACATAACATAACATAACATAACATAACATAACATAACATAACATAACATAAGATAACATAACATAACATAACATAACATAACATAACATATCATAACATAACATAACATAACATAACATAACATAACATAACATAACATAACATAACATAACATAGCATAGCATAGCATAACATAACATAACATAACATAACATAACATAACATAACATAACATAACATAACATAACATAACATAACATAACATAACATAACATAACATAACATAACATAACATAACATAACAAAACATAACATAACATAACATAACATAACATAACATAACATAACATAACATAACATAACATAACATAACATAACATAACATAACATAACGTAACATAACATAACATAACATGCTTTTCAAGCAAGGTAACGACGCATGAGCAAGATAACGACGCATTTTTGGTGCGTGCAGCCGGTTACATAGAATTTTTAGACGTTATCACGTCAAAAAATAATAATAACATTAAAACAACAGGTATTATTAACAAACTTGGTTTTATTTTAAATTCTTCAAGTAAATCAAATTAATAATAATCAATAAGAAGACATATGCAAATACAAATACGTGAATTTATATATGTACATATGCGCATATACATAGGAGAGAGCAAGATGTCGAACGTTGCCGTTCGTTTGCTTTGTTTGCTTTGTCGTTCGTTCCGCGCTTTCGCTTGCAGTTCATTCAAGGTAACGGCCATGAGCAAGGTAACGGCAATGAGCAAGGTAACGACAAATAAGCAAGGTAACACTAATGAGCAAGGTAACGACACATTTTTTCGTGCGTGCAGCCTGTTAAATCGAATTATAAGACGTTATCACGTCAAAACGCAGATCTACTCTGCTTAGTGAGAGTAGTTTGTCAGATATTCCTTTGTTGGAACTTAGAAATAGTTTGGCTTGATGCTGACCGGCACAGTTTAGCCAGTGTGCAGCAAATTTCCTTTCTTCCCATTTCGTAAGGAGTTCATTTATGTGGCTTTTTGTGAGTCCACAAAAAGGCTCAGGACCAGTAAGTTGCATATTTGCTCCTTGTTTTGCAAGGTCATTAGCCATTTCATTTCTCTCATGTCCTTCATGTCCCGGAATCCAGCCTAGTGTTACTATGTTGAGGTTTCCTAACGTGTTGAGAAGGTTTAGGCAATCATTTACCAATTTAGAGGTGATAGTTGTTGATAGAAAAGCTTTTCGAGCCGCTTGGCTATCTGAAAGTATGTAGATGTGAGTACCTCTCATTTTCCTGCTAAGGCATTCTCTCACACATATTTCAATGGCATGTATTTCTGCCTGGAATATTGTTGGGTAGAGTCCCATCGGAATCGATTTTTTGAATTTAGGCCCATTGATTCCTTCCCCTGTTCTACCATTTTCCATTAGTAAACCATAGCTGAGAGCCAGGTTTGAAAGTGATAGAATTACCAATAGACAATCTGGTAATTATCGAAGCGCCGGAGCGGCCGAGCGCCCTTTTTTAGTTATTGAATAACTTGAAAAGTATTTTTCGGACTCACTTCAAATTTTCAAACAATATTTTAAGAACATACCAAAAAAAAAAATCCAATTTTTTTTAAATTCTGGCTACCCCTAACCGCTTAGGTAACAGGGATGTATAAAAAATGAAACGATGATGAAATTTCATGGAAGATTGTATTAAGCAGTCTAGAAAATGACGTAAAAGTTCAGATATTTCTCAATAAAAAGCATTATAGCTAAGAAATATATTTAAAAAATATTTCTTATTGTAAATTTTCCAAGTCATAGATATTATATTCTATATTATTTTTTTCGATATTCTATAGTTTTTAATGTAACCCTAAAATTTTTAATTTGGCATAACAACCTCATCAATATACTCAAACAAAAAGACCAAGCACTCACGCCATCACTCACTTGACTGTCTCTCAAACTCTCTCCATAGGTGCCTGTCTACAAATAGGAAGAAAAAGAATATTTGTACTTGCGTTTTTGTTCAATGGGAAAGGCTACGGGTATTGTAATCATAAGCTGGATGTAGGGTACTCAAGTGCTCTACCTCAGCAAGAACTCTGTTGTTTTTACGCAACCCCCCATTCGAATGCAATTTCCAATGGGTATGGCAACTCCACAAGCGGTCAGCTGCTGTCATTTCGCAGTCTGCCTTTTAGTAATTTTCGTAGCGTTCTCGTTCTTTCAACTGCATAAACTGCTGTCAACTGTTTGGTTTTTTGCATTTTCAGTATTTTTGTTCCTCGCGTTCGTGCAGGTTGATAGTAGATGTTTGAAGTTTGATTGCATTTGATAGCAGTTGGTTGTTTGGTGTTTGCTATTTATTGTTGATTGTTGGTTTTAAGTATTAATTTTCTAGTGCTCTTTATGGTTGTTGGTGCTGTTGTTATTAAACATTTGCATTCCTACGTGTGCGACTGCTGATTTTCCAACAATACGAACTACTAATCTCGCAACAAAGATAATTTATTGCGGCAGCAGACACAAAAGGGAAACTTATCGATTAGTTTTCCACCGTACAAATACATACACAAACCAACAATCAACCAGCGAGTCAAAAAGAAAATCTGTTTCCTTTGACGGTCAATTGTGTGTTTAAAAAGATGTATATATGTAGATGAAAATAAGTGTAAAATGTTATTGTTCTTGTTGTTTGTGCGCGGCAACGTAATTGACGGCAATTGGTGAGCGTTTACCAGACGGCCCCCGTTTGTCTTCTTAGACACCAACGTGGAACGGCTAGAAGTGATTGGAATTTAACGGTATTGGTGGGGGTCGAATACAAAAATACGTGGAAAAGAAAAATACCAAAATAAATCAATTGGTGTTTTAATAATTTGTTTGATGCAAAAATGTTAAGATGAAAACGTGAAAATAAAATTGGCAAAACCATAAATTAGTGAAGTAAAATATCACAAAGTGCAAAAGGTGCGAGGGGCCAACAGCAGCGTACAGCGACAAAAGAAGAGTAATAACGCAAAGTGTGAATTCCAAAAAGAAACAACAAAATAGAAAACGTAAGGGAAGCAATCAAGAAAAATAAAATTTAGTGCAAAATAATAAAAGTAAATAAACGTTGCAAAAAAGTATTAAAAAAGTAGCGGAGAATCTGTAAATAATGTGAAAATGTCGCTTTTATAGTGCTATAACTCATTTTAATTACAAGAAATTAAGACCAACAGCAAAAAAGTGAAGAGCACAACAACCGAAGGCTTCATATTATTGCTGTTGTTTGCTGTTAAAACCAAGCGGGCAAGGTTGGACGTGACTTCGCTGTTGTTGTCGCTATTGCAGAAGAGCTAAAATGTGGATATCATCCAACAACAAATACGGCGTTGGTAAGTACATAAAGCGAACGCGCCCAAAAGCCGACTACTCTCACACACCACCTCTGGGTGGCCACTGTCAACCCCCAGCTGCGCAGGTGGTGGCGATGATAGTGCTGGTTGCCGGTGCCAAACAACCACCCACATGCGCTACTCATCGCTTGCGTATGTATGTACATCCGAGTATATATTGGACTTTGTGTACATATTTTATGCAGGTATGTAGAGATGTATGCACATAAATACAGGCATCTGCAATGGAAATGTGTTTTGTGCGACAGCGTGCGGATTTTCTTATGAATCACGTTTGCTTTCCACGAATCAGTGACGTTGAATGCTGATGAGGCGTTTGTCATTGCAGCCACGGCCCCGGAAAAGTGTTCAGTCGCTAGCTTCTACTCTTCCGCATTTTGTTTGCTATGATCATTCGCTCAGCTTTTATATTCTAGTGATATTTTTCTTTGCATCTCCGCTCTAGCGTATTTTGTTTAGCCTGTGCTCGTTTCCTTTTTTTTTTGCCTTTTGCGCTCTGCTACATTATAACGGCCTGAAGGTTAATGTGGGGAAAAGTAAACACCTCTCAGGTGTTGTTCTCTTTCATAATCTCTCACAGAGGCAGTGGTTGGAGAACAATGGGCGCATACTTCTCTGTTTTCGCTTTTAAAAATTGGCCTTTTATTTCGATTACATCAAGTGAATAATTAACATTTGATTTAATTTTTTGTTTCTTTTTTTTGTGGAATATAAGGGGTTGAATATTATTATATGAATATTTTACAACAGCTCTTGGTTATTACTGTAGAATGCTGGATTTAAGTGAATTCTCAATAATTGCAACACTCTAGAAATTCCTTTGCAATTTCTATAACTAGAATTCCTAAAACAAACCGAAATACTTGAAACTTTTTTGCTGTTTAGCAATACATTCCATTATTATTTTTGCTTTATTGTGCCATCACTTTCGATAGCACAGGTGCTCAAAAAATTTGTGAGCAGCAGGCAATACATTTTTCAAAATTTTGCACAAATCCGTCAATAGCAATTTGAATATTTGTGTGAGAAGGTACAGCCGTTTAGCCAAATGCGCAATACATCTATGCGTGTGCGTATCAAAATAGAAAAAAATAGTTTCGCTGACATCATGAAACCTAACATCTGGTGACAGCTACCGCAAACCGTCTCAAATATTTCACATTTGATGCGCATACACTGTGGGAAAAATGGAATGAAAAAATATGCGATGAAAAGTGAGATGAATCACCAATTATTGTTGTAATATCATAAAATATTATCCATAAACTTTTGTTGGCATGCAGCAGTAACTACAGTAACAGATCTTGACTCGTTTGCACGAGAGTCGGCTCTAGGTTACTGGGACGACCCGACTTTATGTCCAGCCACGAACTGTCACTCTATTAACACTCCCTAAACGTTTATGGAGAATGTTTGTGACTGTTCTTGGCTGTGCATTAATTGGCGTCCTGACTAATAAAATGCAATTAATTCTTTCTGTTATCGTTGTGTAATTAGAACTGTTCATGTAAAAATTATCCAGTAACTTAATTTCCAAGAATCCGCTCTCAAACAGGAAAATATCAAAAAAAATTACATGAACGCAAAATCTGTAATAATTTGCAAGTACAGCTGATTAAATTGTTGGCGGGAAAAATTACAAAAATTAAAAAAAATTTAGTTATTAAATTTAAAAAAATAAAGCAAAGAAAATGCAAAATAACGAGCTCAGCATCACATGATTTTAGTTTGTCCATAATAATTTGTTTTCATTGTTTAATTTAATCAGTTTTCCTCTATGAATGAATGTATGTATGTATGCACATACATATGTATATTTCCTCATTAGTTAATAACCAAGAAGTACCATGCAAGAACAAAGCACAAGAGATGCCTTCAATGATCGCGGCTTGTATTTCGGAAAATGCAGCAACGGTGATTAGATGCTGCGGTTCAGAAGTATACCTCTATATCATTGGCTGATGCCTATTTAATATTTGACAGACGAACTTTTTAAATGTTATCTAAAATATGTATATTGGCTTAGGTTCTCCTATTTATCAGCATTTTTATTTAAATTTGTAACTTTGACTCAGTTCGCAAATTTTAATTCGTTTTTATTTCTACTTTGCGGTCAGCTGTTTTTCTCACTGAGTAGGCTCACACGCAGCTCGTGTGGTTTTCGGACTAAAGGGAAAAGAGTGTTTTATAAACTGGTTTTAAAGGCAGCACACGCCAAAGATAGCTTATGAATTGGAAATGTTCACTGGACTCTTTACCCGGCCTGTTGGAAAGGCGTCGTTGTTGTAGCGGTTTATAGTCGTAGCAGTCGTATTCCCCTTTGAAGACCCAGGAAAAACTGTTTACAGATATATACCTCACAGAAATAAGTATATGTGCAAGGGTATTTTCAAATGAAAAACTGTAAAGAAGCAGGAGAAGGGTTCTACCAATAATCTATAAATATAAAAGAAAGTCATATTAGTTACACTATTTATAACTCGAGAACGGCTGAACCGATTTGGCTGAAAATTGGTGGAGAGGTAGCTTAGAACCAGGGGACGGACATAGGATACTTTTTTTTATCGCATTCGAACGCGTTTCCGTGAAGTCACTATAAAATGTGGTATAACAAAAACGCATCTGATATGGAATAACAAAACGCAAATGACAGCTAAACGTAATTTTGTCTATGGTTAAGTAGAAAATTTGATAATACAAATTTTGTCAAAAATATATAATCACAGTAATTTGTATTCTCTTTGAATCAACATCATCAATGCCGCGACCAAGACGATCCGCGACAAAGATGCCGATTTCCCGACAAAGCCGTAACGCAAGAAGGATACGAAACATGGCGAATGAAACGACTGAAAAAGCACAAGGAATTGCCCGTGAAGAGCGCCGCGTTAGTATGGCTCGACTTCGTGCTTCTCAATCACAAGAGCAAAGCGAGGCAGCCCGTGAAACGGCTCGGTTGGCAATGCGGAATCGTTTAGCGAATAACAGAGATCAACAAGTAGATCGTTTTCGACGCACAAGAAGAGAATTATCAAGTGCTAATTTGAATCGAGCAGCGTTTCGATATGATTGCAACACTGATTACTGCTTGCATCCTAGCGTTTGCATTGGGCCAATGAACGTTGTTTGCGAGTATTGTGGCGCATTGAAGAGTTCCGGAAAAACGCCCAGATTGTGCTGCCACCAACTATCCCATTGAATTTTTAAACTCCTTGGATGTGCCTGGCTTACCACCGCACAATTTACGCCTAAAAGTTGGCTCCGTAGTAATCATGCTTCGAAACATAGGCCCACCAAAACTTTGCCACGGTACGCGTTTGGTGGTAAATAAATTGATGAACAATATGATTTACGCGACGATACTCAAAGGAAAATTCGAAGGTGAAGGAGTTCTCATTCTGTGGATCCCGATGATCCCAACCGATCTTCCGTTTGAGTTTAAAAGACTTCAATTTCCGATCTGTCTTGCATTCGCCATGACCATTAACAAATCACAAGGTCAATCCTTGAAAGTTTGTGGTCTGAATCTAGAAAATCAATGTTTCTCTCATGGTCAATTATATGTGGCATGTTCACGGGTCGGAAAACGATCTGCGTTGCTTGTTCTTGCACCTGATAATAAAACAAAAAATGTCGTGTATCACAAGGTGCTTAACTGAAGAGTGCAATCTATTAAAGCTTCATTGAAATACTTGATTAATAAAAAAATTAACTTAATAAAATCAAAAATCAAATTTATTTAGGAAAAATAGGAACAAAAAATTATACAACAAAAGTGCAACTTGACTAAACTTATTAAATTAAAAAAGAAATTAAAATAACTTCATATGAAATAAGTATATGTGCATTGGCCTTTCTTTACACTTTTTTTCACTTGACGGTAGGAAGGCCTTAGTTAAACGAGCCATATGGATGGGGGCGTTGTCTTGCTGGGAAACCCAGTCGTCTCCGTATATGTTTGCTGCAAACTCAATGAGAACATCCTCTAATATTTCAACATAGAATTGTGCGTTGGTTCTTATCGGAATAAAGACAGACTTGGGGACTTTCCATCATGTCCGAAAGCGGCCCAAATCATCAAATACTCGCCACCGAGGTTCCGCTTATGGCGCGCGTGGCGTGGTTGCTTAAGGTCCCGCGAATATTTCTTGTAACCATCCGGACCATCTAAGTTGAACTTTTTTTCGTCCGAAAATACAACTTTTCGGAATTCCTTAGTCCAAAATTTATATTTTTCGGCAAACGCTAAACGAGCCTTAATGTGGCGTGCTAATAGTCTAGGTACCGGCTCACGCAAACAATATTTAAGTGTTCCGTCCTCGACCAAAATCTAATGTATTCGTCTATCGGTGACCTTAAGACTTAAATGGTGTTTAATTTCCTTGCAAGACATTTCTTTTTGAGCAGCCAGACGACAAATTTCTCGTTTGCATCTGCTGTCGATGTTAGTTGGCCTGCCGCTTCGTTTGAGTTGGCCATATGTTTCTGGATTTTTAAGAAAGCTGCTGATGGTATTCCTATGCCGATTTACTCTAGCAGCAATTTCACGAATACTTTTGCCACTTTCGCTTAGCCCTTTAATCAGACTACGCTCTTCTTCGGATTAATATCTTCCATGTAGCATTCTACAGATGAATCCATCAATCATTCAATTGCTCTAATCTATTTTACTTACATTTTTCTTTATAATACCAATGCAAATAACTCAAAATTTTGTGATAACCTGTATACTTATTTTATATGAAAACCAAATCTCGCAACAAAGATATTGGTATAAAACACTTTGCACATATACTTATTTCTGTGAGGTATGTGTAATTGGCGCTTACACCCTTTCTCGGTGTTTGGCTGAGCTCCTCCTATTTGTGGTGTGCGTCTTGATGTTGTTCCACAAATGGAGAGACCTCCAGTTTTAAGTCGGCTCTGAACGGCAGATATTTTTTATGAGGAGCTTTTTCATGACAGAAATACACTCCGAGGTTTGCTATTGTCTGTCGAGGGGCGACCGCTATTAGAAATACATTTTTCTGTTTTGTTTGTTGTTTCACACACAGAGATTCGAACCTACGCACTCCCGAATGGTAGGCACGCAGCAGGCTTTCATTAATTTTTGGTTTCATCAAATGCGGAGACATAAATTCCCATTTCGTTCCACAGTCCAACGAATGTCGTCATTGTCGCAAGTTCATGGTCTCCCAAAAAGCAATTCAATCCGCAATTAACATAGATATTTATATAATTGGGTGTATAATCAATAAAAATCGTTATCGCTACATTTATTCGCTGCGCAGACTATCAATTAATAAATTAAAAAATACTTACAATTGTGAGAGATAAAAGCGAGTATTAAAGGCTTGCATGCACACTTACATAAATATTTATAAATAATCTCTTGCTTTAATTGTTGACTAATTGTAACTGCACTTCATAAAAATGATAACAAAGCGTGAACGTGACAGATGAAGTTGTTGCTTGTTATACATATAAATGTGATTAAATATTTATACGCGGCGCAGTGCGAGTTCTGATATAACAGGAAGGCGCTTTTTTAATACTGACAAATGATCGCAAAAGTATTGGCTAAACGAGATGACTATGAGTGGATTATAAGTTGAGATTTTATACGAAATATTGGCAAATACTTATATACCTGTGTGCATGTATTACATATCCCAGTGGTGGTGTGAGGCTGTAAAATAGTAATAAATAAAAAGTTAGTGTTGATTTCATTCATATTCACCTTTAATACAAGGTGAAGTCCAAAAAAACAGGACTGTGCTAAAATAAAGGGTGGTTAAATTTCAAGGGTCGATGTTGAATGTGAACCACACCTAAACGTCAACGACACTGCTGAACTTCTTTCTTTAGAGTTATTTGAAAGAAAAGGTGTATAGTACGTCGATAAGCCAGCAACAATTCAAGAGCTAAAGGATGAGATAATTCGGCACATTAACGGCATAGAACCCCAATTATGCTTCCAGCGTCATCGAAAATTTGGACCATCGGAGGGCCGATATTTTGTTCCATACGTAATTGAGCCATACTAATATTATCATAATAAAGAGAAATGACAATAATTTCCTAAAAAAATTATTCAAAATCAACACCGGCCCTTGAAACTTAACAGGATCTTTGTTCTGACAACTTCGAGTTTATTTATTCCAAATAGTCCCCTCTGGCCTCGATACACTGTTTTGCGTGATCTAAAAGTTTTTCGAAAGAGTGTTTCAGGTCATTGAATGGAATGCCCTTTAGAATGTCGGTACAAGCCTTTTGGATGGCCTCTACGGACGCACAACCTTTTCCCTTCATGGCCAAATGCAATTTTCCGAATAGGTAGAAGTCACAGGAAGCCATATCAGGCGAATACAGTGAGTGATTGATGGTTAAAATGCGATAACTAGTCAAGAAATCAGTCACAAGAGTGGATCGATAAGATGGTGCTTTATCATGCAATAAGCGCCAGCTTCCTCCTGCGCGGTATTCAAGGCGAATTGGACGAATGCGATGCAACAAGCGCTTCAAAACGCCAAGATAGAAAATTGCGTTGACGGTATGGCCCATCGGCACGAACTCCTTGTGGACAATTCTATTGGAATCGTAAAAACAAATGAGTATCGACTTGATTTTTGACTTCTCCAAACGCAATTTTTGATTGGTGGCTCGTCTGAGGCCTCCACTCGGCACTTTGACGCTTAGTTTCAGGTTCATGTTGGAACCACCAGCTTTCATCACCAGTTACAATGTTGTAAAGGAAATTCTCGTCCTTTCTCGCATCTTTAATGAGGTTTTTCTAATGTTGAATTCTGAGCACTTTTAGGTCCTCAGTTAATTTGTGCGGAATGAAAGGTGCACAGACCTTTCGTAAGCCCAAATGATCAGTTAAAATGCGATAAATCGATGTTTCAGAGATATTCAACTTCGATTTCATAAATTTCAACCATGATTTCGGTTCATTTTTGATAAATTTACGAACAATTTTGGATGGACTTTTCGGTGACCACTCATGAACTCTGGCACGAGATAGACAATCATCGCCATAAACTTTTTTTCATCAATTCAAATGTTTCGGTAAACGTTTTACCGATTTAAAACAAAATTTGATATTAGCTCTTTGTTCGAAACTCATTTACGTACCGATGACACAAACATACTGACACTTTAGATCCAATAACTTCGCTTCCACTGAACCGAATGTCACCAAGCTTTCACTGGAAGTCAGCTAGGGATGTAACTTCCAACGCACTAACTCATTAAAAAGATGGCGCCATCATCAAACATTTTTATGACGCCAGTCTTGTTTATTTTGGACTTCACTTCGTATACTGCCCTTTTTTAACGTTAAAACGCTTTATGATGTTCTTCTATTAAACCGATGATTCTTCTAAATGTGATGGAAGTCTGCTTCTGTCAGCTGCTTTGGGACGCGTGCCACTTTTTCTTTAGCAGCTTCAGCGTACTGAAATTTTTTTCGATGTTAGTGCGGACTCCCCTTAGAAATCAGGTAGAAATTGCATGACGAATAAGGCGGCTGATGTTGTTGGTGGAGTACTCATGGCATGCCCTTCCAATATTCGTGTCCCATTTTTCGTATTCTTTCATAGAGTTTAGTAAGAAGAAAAAGCAGTAATATTTACTAGTAATTTGATATTCAATAACCAGTTAAGGTACGCAATCTCATGAACGGAAAAAACAATAATAATAACTTCGAGTTTTTACAAATCGAAAACATCTGCTCGCGATAAACAATCATTTTTTCAATATACTATAACTTTGAGAAGTGGGTTTTCCAACTTTCAAATGACGTTTCTCAACAATTCGTTAGCTCATTGCTACACTTAACATTTTTTTGCCGAAGCAAAAAGTGTATTTTTTTTTGTGACTTGTGAATGCCTTAATAATTTCTGCGATGGTTTCCGCGACAGTCTGTTTCTACTTTACCGGAACGAGTAAAATCTTTCATATTAACATAACTCCGACTAAATTTTGCTAAAAATATAACATTAAATTGTAAACTCATTGCGCTCTTCCAGTGCATTAATAAAATTTTGTATTAATCCTTATATCATTCTTCCTTTACACCAAGCTTCTGGTCAAGGATCCAATCCAAATCTGGTAAAGCATTGGGACTCATCTTTTTTACCTGTACCTTCAGAAGGGCGGAAGATGTATATGGTTTACATAAGGCTTACCACTTACTTACCAAGCCACGCCAATGTCAAAATCTCCACAATTGACAGGAAAAAAAGTTTACTTGTTGAAGAACATACCAATGAGATTATATTGCATGCCTAGCTTTTGGAATAATGGCCGGGTGCAGTATCTGGTTGGAAGTGAAGATAGGACTCTTGTCTGATAGTCATGCTCTTATATCAATGGGAAGGAGATTTTTATATTTCATCATCGCATACATACAATTGAGCTTTTTAGGGATTTACAGGGTCCGGCACTCGAAGTGTAACCAACTACAGAGCGCGATGCACGGGCAGCAGCTGTCTGTTAGTTGGCTAAATGACAGTCCAGAGTATTGTTTAAAAGCACGCGGAAGCATTTTGCCGAGAGTAAACGCGAAAACAGGAAATCAGTAATGGATTTCAAACGCAATAGTGAGATTGCACTGGAAATTCACAACCAGCGATTGCTCGTGAGCTCGAGCACCTTAAGGCCAGGTTACCCTTGATTTGTGTGCTTTTTTAAATAAACTTTATTCATAGTACAAAATATATTTATTAATCAATTTTTTTACATGTGAAAAAACAAATATTAAATTGCTTAAAAAAAATTTTTTTTTTTTTTTTTTTCAAATGGTGGCTTTCAAAATGGCTGCTAAATTTTAGCTGATTCGTAGTTGGATGCCATCATATCTCGAAAACGAATTATCTGAAAGTAAAAAATCAAACGGTTTCATCTTCTGTATTGAATTGGTTATGACCGCAAGCAGAATCAAATATTTTTAATAAAAAAAAAACAAAATGGCGGACTTTTGAATTTTTTGCCACTATTTTTTCACTTTTAATTGTTTATAACTTTTTTAAATAACAATAAATGTTTGTGATTCTGCTTGCGGTCATAACCAATTCAATACAGAAGATGAAACCGTTTGATTTTTTACTTTCAGATAATTCGTTTTCGAGATATGATGGCATCCAACTACGAATCAGCTAAAATTTAGCAGCCATTTTGAAAGCCACCATTTGAAAAAAAAAAAAAAAAAATTTTTTTAAGCAATTTAATATTTGTTTTTTCACATGTAAAAAAATTGATTAATAAATATATTTTGTACTATGAATAAAGTTTATTTAAAAAAGCACACAAATCAAGGGTAACCTGGCCTTAAAGTAAATAAAGTTTCTATTTATCGCACCATAACTCATTACAATGATACTGGTAGCATCGCGAATCGTCATGGGGGTGGTCATCAAAAGACTGTAACGTCACGTGAAATGGTTCAAAAAGTGAAGAAGCGACTTGAGCGAAATCTCAGCCAGTCAGACTTGAGAGAGCGAAGGAGTTGCGTCGCTTGGCCGAAAGCGGTCAATTTCCGAACAATGCCGACGAAAAAATTTTTCAAATTGAGCAATTCGTAAACTCCCAAAACGATAGGGTTTATTTGAATTTGAGTCATCGATTGGCCACCAGGAGGTAGCACCTGCCACAGGTAATGGTTTGGGACGCTGTAACCACAGATAGGCGCTCTCCAATCGTTTCTATCGATCCTGGCGTCAAAGTAAATGCGAAATATTATCGGGAAAGTATTCTTTAGGTTGCTTTGAAGCGGTGAGCAGACAACCATTTCGTTGGCAGACCATGGACGTTTAAACAGGACTCGGCACCATTTCACAAAGCTCGAGTGAACCAAGAACGGCTAAAAAACAACGTCTCGAACTTCATAACGTAGACACAATGGCTCTTAAATTCACTAAGCACAAATCCGATGGATTATTCTCTTTGGGCTATTTTGGAGAGCAGGCTCCGAACTAAAAAATTCAGCGGTCTCGAGGCGCTGAAAAAAGCCATTTTCCGCGAGTGGGCAAAATACCTGCAAAACACATTCGGGCAGCTTGCCATTCGTTTCTGGACCGTGTCAAGGCAAAAGGTGGTCATATCGAGCAAAAGTAAATGGATTCTTAATTTTGTGTTATTTCCCACATTTTTTACTTTGAATTGAATAAAAGTAATTTTTCAAACCAAATTAATGGCCCTTTTTAATTGGTTACACTTGAGTGCCGGGCCCTGTATATACATATATTGTATTCATAAGTATCTTCTTCTTCTTCTTAGCATGACAGCCCTTGGTGAACCATTGGTTAATTTACAACATTTCGCCATCTGTATGCATCTAAAAACGGAAACGTTTAAAGTTTCACAGATAGCCAATACACGATCGATTTTTGTGATATCATTAGTTGGTTTTCCTAGTAAAAAATTGCTTAAATTTAGAGATTTCATTTATGAAATGTAAATAGAATGCAGGTATCGAACTTGAATGGCGAACTGACAGCATCCCTTGAATAAATCCAAGAACAACAATAACAATGTATTTACTATTTTATTCTTTATTCTTCTATGTTAATTATCTTGAGCAATCTTGTCATGGATAATCATGGATCTAAAGAGATCAGCGCATCTTTCAGTAAAGCCCTGACTCTTCATTACTAGACATGCACACTAGGATATTGACAATGTTTGCTGCACCGGCTTATCACTCAATGATAACAGGCTTAACATTCCATGGGAAGTTTAACTAAAAACGTCTACTTTGTTTGTGCAGCCTTAGCGTCTGCGGCATATCTAATTTTGTAAATGTTAAGGTACATTTTTTTTTCAAAATATCTTTCGAGTTGACACGCGACTCGACAAGCAACTGACCGAAAAATGTTTCAAACTGTTAATGTTGCCCAATAACAAAATTAAATTAATCTTGAAAATCAACTAAAAAAAAAATTAACTCTCATAAAACCACAAGCTAAGTGTCTATAAAAACAAAATAAACTGTTGGTTTTCCATTTAAGTCGAAATACATACGCACATACACATATAAATACACATACACATACACACACACACTAAATGCAAGCATCTACACGACCACTTCTTTTATAATCTGTTGACACATGTGCTTGAAATTTCTCTTTCTATCTTCTTAACATTTTGTTTTGATAAATAATTTCCACTGCTTTTTCTTGTTTTTGTGCTTTTCTGGTTTCTTTTTTTGAATGTTTTTACTTTTTGACTTTAAGTTGTCTATTTTCACTCCATTTAACAACAGAAGCTGGACCGTCAAGTCAACTGCGGCATCTGTCCGCCGGTTATGTAGACATATAGCCAACTGCTACCAAGTACAAACATACACATACACATACATACTTTCTTACATACTTACATAGTCAACATTTGCTCCAGTTTAATACATCTGCAAATGACAACAATGGCCATAATAAAACAGCAGCAACAATGACCAAAACAACAATTACAATGCAACAACAATAAGTATGATAGCAATAAAAAGATAGTTGCCACAGCTTTTACAAATACTCGTATCAAATAGCAAGAGCAAAAACTCAACTAGAAGCTGCACCAGCGATATAGAGGGTGGTACGAAAAATAAATCGAGTTGAGAGTAAAATCTGTTTTGGCAAATTTTATTGTCAGAAGCCACCTTTAACACCGACGCTATTTAACGTTTTTGAAGCTTTGCTGTCAAATATTTTGATAATTTTAAACAAAACTTTGTAACAGGTTTTTACAATAGAAACCTAATAGTTTTGTAGTTAAATACGTACATGCATATGCCCACTTACATTTTTTCTTGATGTGGCAATATCAACGCGTTATTCTAGTTTTACGCTTTTATTCTAGAGAGAATCACTAACAGATAGTCTGTTAGCAGTTTGCAAATTCTTAAAAATTATCAAATACTAGCTTTAACCCGCGGCCCCGCTCGCGTAGGAGTAGTTTTGAGGGATTTATAAAAGAATTACAAACAATAATTTCATAGAAAATAATTTTTTATTAATAACCATAATATTACAATACCCGGCATCCGTTGCTACGCCTCGTTGAATAAAATCAAAACAACCAATCAGAAAAATATCAAGCAAAATTATTTTAATTAGTTTTCTATATCAAACCGTTTTTGAACTTTGCATTTGGGTCATAGTTGAACAGCTTATGCGGATTATGAAGTCAAGAGTGTGCTATAAATAGTGGGAAATAGGAAAAACTAAGAATTTTTAGATTAAATTTAAGCTAATATTCGATTATTAGTGACGAATGAGAGTGGTGGCGCGGCCTGAGGGCTGTGGGAAGGGAGTCCCATCATAAAAACATACCTATTGACTTTCATTGGGTGAAAATATGAATGTATAAAAATGTTTACGTCATTTGGTGTTGTCGTTTCGTAGTGATGCGCGGACAACGTACAGACATTCACCTTTATAGTAAAGAAGATATCAGTCGCTGCACACAACTTTATCTAAAGCTCTCTTCTATGCGCCTCTTCTGTGCTCGACAAACTTGGCGAAAAATTTGCATGCGAAAGCAACAACAAAGTTATCGAGCGAGATTCGCCACTAGCGAGTATGGTTATACCTCATACAGATGGTATAACTCGCTATTTTACAAACAAAAGTAATTTAAGACAGCTCTGATCGAGTATTGCCAATATATGTTTTTATACCAGTTCCTTCATCTGCTCGCCACTTACTAACACTTGGCGAAAAGAACAGGCCTTAAGTCGTTTAAGTCGTCCGTAATAATTGTCCAACCAGAGAGACTAAATAATTACCTGATTCAGGTTAGACATGGAACAGCTAATATTAGTTGAGTTCGATAACAAAATTAGCCATTAACAAAATTAACCAGCTTTCAATCAAACTCAAAAGCGTAAGCGCAAATTCTCAATTCTCATTCTCCCAAAGAGCAGAAAGAGCAACAAATTAACGAACGCAAAATTAGTCATCACTTGCAAAAACCGATAGAAGAAGACGTATCAGCTGAGTTTGTTTACAAAAATTTGTATTTTTGTTGTTAATTTTTCCATTTTCAAAATATTGAAGGTATGAAAAAGTTCGCAAACTTGATTTGACACCCACTTGAATGCTGCGCATCAAAAGGCTATATGGTTTTTTTTTTTTTGTTTTTTTTTCGTATTTCGAGTTATATAAGGTTGGGTTTTTGTGGCAGTCGGTTTAGAAAAGCCATGCAAGTCCATTGGGGTACCACTGTGTAACGCGGGAGCCTTACTGCTTATTTTGCATGGAACCAGTTAGGCTCTCTTGCGGCCGCCGTAACCGAATGTGTTGGTGCGTGACTACCATTCGCAATTCACAGAGAGAACGTCGGTTCGAATATCGGTGAAACCCCAAAATTTAGAAAAACATTTTTCTAATAGCGGTCGCCCCTCGGCAGGCAATGGCAAACCTCCGAGTGTATTTCTGCCATGAAAAAGCTCCTCATAAAAATATCTGCCGTTCGGAGTCGGCTTGAAACTGTAGGTCCCTCCATTTGTGGAACAACATCAAGACGCATACCACAAATAGGAGGAGGAGCTCGGCCAAACACCCAAAAAGGGTGTACGCGCCAATTATATATATATATATATAGTTAGACCCTCTTATGAAGCGTAGGTTAGGTTCTATTCCAACACCGGATAATTTCGTAAGAAAGCCAAGTGCCTAGAAGAGTGCTTACCTTACATCCAATAACCGTTGACACAAGCCACGACCTTAGAGAAGTTCTCTCTTGAGAGGCTGATCAATTCTCCTAATCTTTTCTTATCTATTTGCAACCAAATTAGCCTGGTTGTAACAGAAGTATTTTCTTTCGCCATGACCTATTGGCTTCCTGGAGAATATTATTCTTATCCTTATTTTGTATGTTACTATAGGAATTCCAATATTGACTCTGTTTTCAAGCAGAGTTCAAGCAGGTTCTATGTCCCGGAACCAATATAAGGTTGACCTTGAAGACGGTACTAATATAATTTAGAACTCTCAGGCGTTCCTAAGTAACCTTTGATCTTAATATAACTGCCTCCACTGATTTGATGGCCGCCTGGCTGTCCGCGAAGATGTTTATAGTAGTTTTTGTTACGGCGTGCATGTTAAAGTACACAGTTATCTCTTTTTTGGCTAAGACTTCTCCTTGGTAGACGCTACAGTAGTCGGGAAGTCAAACCGATAATTCTAGTCCTAATTCTTTTGAAAAAAAAAAAACACCATAGCCTACTTTATTTTCTAGCTTGGATCCATCCGTGTAGAAATTTATTTCCCCTCTTCTCCATGATATTTGAGTTTACCACTCGCTTTTGACGGGATGTTAGTCTTGAAGAGCCTGTCGCAGGTGGGTTTAGGGCAGAAGTAGTCGATTTCTTGGTTATAACTACTCTACTGTTAAGTCGAAGCGCTGAAGCGGCCGCCACGGGTATTCCTACCAGATTTAGAGCAGGTTTGTTGAGTAGCACCTCAAGCGGATAATTTGGGGTAGTCTTTAAAGCGATTATGATGCATAAAAACGCAGTTCTGTGGCCTTGCTCCGCAGTGTCATATAACTTGCCTCTTGAGTTGATGGGCAGAGTTCCAAAATTTGTTATTTTCCGGATTAATGTTTTCCATCATCTTTTGTAGGTGGCGTAGAATATAAACCAAATTTATGCGAATTCCAACTACGCTTACTATTTTTAGCCCTGGTTTATATGAGAACGTTACACTGTGCGGCGCTGTCACGTGCTTTCTACTATTAAATAAATTTTTAATGAAATGTTTAGAAGATGAAATCGAATTTATCGTGTGGACAAATAATCTTGCCTGTTCATGTGCCGTAATATTCATACTAACTAACCGGAAGTTGAAGAAATAGCGTGTTCCTCAAATTTTCCTGTAAATGTATTTCATGTAAATGCTTACAATTTCTCTGTAGTAGTCAAAATTGGTCATTCCGTTGTTGTTGTTTTCACCCATGTAAAAATGTACAAATCATTTGGCAGGGTTCAAGGATGATAGATTACCAGGTTTGCTACTTAGCTATGGTGGAAAAGAAAATTGTCAGCGGAAGTTTGATTGTCACTTCACTTGGGGATTTGGCAGCAGAATTCTGAACGATAATTTCCCACATATTCACAGCCTCCTCGTGCAGACGGCAAAGAAATGTCATTGGTTGATTTTTCTTTTCGTACATCACCAACCCAGGCGTATGCAACAATGTTTTTTATGTTTGATTGTCATGTTGGCAAAGTAGCAAACAATGAATGAATTCGCCTTGTTTCATTCTGTGCTGACAGCCAAAAATAAATCAGCTGATTTCCCGATCCCACCTTTAATAGATTCTCCTTGTCACTAACACAATCTCTGTGTTTTTTTGTAAACACACCTCAAGTGACGTGAGCCCACCGGCTGATTCTGTCAAATTCGCTAAGAGCCGAATAACGGTCTGTTATAGAGCTCACCTTTGAAGTCTTTTCACCATAGGCTGCGTTGATTTTTCTTTTATGACCAACACAATAGCGATTTTTGGTAACCTCTATTGTAATCACACTGCTCTCATCTCCTTTATTACGTCAGCAAATCAGCTGATTTCTTCAAATCCGCTGAGCGCAGTTGTGTTATATGCACCTTCCGAAATATTATATGTCTGATATTGCCGTTGATTTTTCTGAAGTAAACTGAAAAGATTTCATAGTTTTGAGGTTTAATCGATGTTAAAAATTTTGATATAAAACTTTTGAAAGCGACATATTATATCGTCCCCTTAGTATTAAAATAGCCTATAAATTTTTTGATGTTTTGAGAAAATGAATTTCAAACTTTTTGTCGAAAGTAGCTCTCACTCAAATCTCGTTATGTCTGCAAATATTTATTATTTTTTGACTGACGTTTTGACTCACTTTGTGGAACTAGAATTTGACAAAATTTTGACCACATATAAAATCGACGATGGAGAATCCAAAAATCCAATAAAAAAATAATAGCCTATGAGCACATAGGCTATTGTTATACTAAGGGGACGATATATCTCTCCGCTCATTTTTACATTCTCACATTTTACATTTTTTTTTTTTTTTTTGGGATACAAATTACTTTGTAAAAATTATTAAATTATTATAATATTATGTCATGGCTGAAATACACTCGGAGATTTGTTATTGGCTGCCGAGGCGGGATCGCTATTAGAAAAAACCTCTTCTTCATTTTAGTGTTTCAAGGAGATTCGAACCAACGTTCTCTCCGAGCTCCGAATGGTAGTCACGCACCAACCCATACGGCTACGGCGGCCGCTTCCAGGTAGTCTCCTAAAATTAAATTTTCTATCGGTTTATGGGTTAAATATTTTATATATAACCTCTTAAAAGTGATCGAATAGCACGAGAAAAGGTCAGACCCGGCTGCCCAAACGAAGGTGTCCAACGGAGGGTTAATATGCATATGGTCCAGTTAAAATTTCAAGCCATTCAGTTAAGAATAGTTCGAGTTATGAGTCTAGCCAACTTGAAAAATCGATATAATTTCGAGAAAGTCGCATTTGAAGTTCTCAGTGCGCTCACATCGAACTAAGACGAGCTGCTTCACGTTTTCCCCACCTTTCCTTTGAGTATGGATGGATGGGTGCGTGGCTTACAACTTATGAAACACGAAATTATAAAAAAAGTTTTTTTCTAAAAATGGTCGCCACTCGGCAGGCAATAGCAAAACCTTCTAGAGTATTTCTGCCAAGAAAAAGTTTGTCATGAAAAACCATCTGCCATTCGAAGGCGACTTAGGCATCAACAACATCAAGAAATACTTCAAAAATTGGAAGAGAAGCTCTGTCAAACATCCGATAAAGAATGTACGCGTCACTTAGGCATACATGTATCGGATGTTTTTTTTTTTTTTTTTGTTAGAGTTTGATACCTTCCTAAAATGATAAGAATAAGAAACAGAAATATTGTTGAAATGAATTCTTTCACATTTCATGGCATTTCATTTTTTTTATATTATATCCGACATAACCGCCGCGGCTACGAGTTACATAGCCCAATAGATCAGTCCAGTTTTTGAATACTTTTCCCAATAAATCTGAATAATAAATAAACAAAAATGCGATCGCTGGTCATTTGGTTTCAGTTCTTGGACGAGCTGTACTTCGTAGTCGAAGGACAAAGGCCAATAAGTTGAGAACGACAATAGAATCGGCATTGCGGCGTCTTCTTCAACACTTCGCGAACAGATTTATTTTTGTTTTATGTAAATTTCCATAATTTCGAAACATTGTTTTGGCGTTAAACGATTCATAATGATTAGCCAAATCTTACTGAACAGAGATGTCCGTTCACACAGTTGGCCATTCTTAGCTGTCAAATCATAGTTACCGATATCGATAGTTCTCATGTAGCTAAAACTCACCTACAGTGACTCACAGCTTATTTGATCCAGGTAATACTTTTTTCGAAAAAAGAAAATGACTCGATGTTTATTAAATTTAATAAAAAAAAAAACTTATACGACTTGTATGTATATACCATTTACCACTGCAGAACAAATAGTTTTCTCTGAGAATGCAATAACGGTGAAATGTATTTTTTCTATTTAGCTTAGCGTCTTAAGCCATTCTCAAAAACTTTTTGTAAAGAAAAGTTGAAAAAATTTAAATTTTTTAAAATGGGAAAACGCACCTCACTTGAAAAAAGGGAAGACGTTGGCAAAAGCCAACGAAAAATGGGAGAAACTGTTGCTATTAGTTCCTCAACTGTCCAGCATTTTATAGAAAGGTTTCGCCACGAAAACAGGATAGACGATAAGGGCAAATATGCGCCAAATAAAATATTTAATGTGTCTGCATCAGGTTTATTGTTCGCAAAGTTAAAGAAAACCCCGATTTAAGCGCTCCAAAATTAACGAACGAAGTCGAAAAATACTCAGGCAAGATTTGTAACCTTGAAACTGTTCGTAGAGTTCTGCGCAAGGAAATTTTTCATGAAAGGACTGCCTGAAATAAGCCGTTGATTAATGCTCGTAATAGAAAACAAGGAATAAAGTTTTACAGACAACATTTCAACAAAGACATTTGGAAGTCCGTTATTTTTGCGGATGAAAGCAAATTTAACCTTTTCAGGTCTGATGGGAACGAAACACCGCGCTTCAACCATATAATTTGTTCTCTTCGGCGGGAGCAGTGTGATGGCATGGGGTTGCGTGTCCTATTCAGGCGTCGGAAATTTAACCTTTATCGAAGGAAACATAAATAAAGAGATGTGTTTGCATCTACTAAAAGATAATTTAGTACAAAATGCGGATAAAATGGGCATTAGGGATTCGTTTAGGTGGTACCAAGACAACGATCCCAAGCATACGTCTGGTATTGTAAAAACTTAGCTTATCTGGAACTGCCCACATGTAGTACAGACACCTGCACAGAGTCCAGATCTCAACGTTATTAAGAATTTGTGGTCAGTGCTGGAAAATAAAATCAGAAACCACAATATTTCTAATGCTTATTATCTGAAACGGGCACTACAGGAAGAATGGGATAAAATTAGTTCCGATTATACAGCAAAACTTGTAGAATCTATGAATTCCCGATTAAAAGCTGTTATGAAAGAAAGGATACCCCACTAAGTATTAGCCGTAATCATGAACTGTAAATATTAATGTGTTTATGTTTTCTGAATACTTTTAATTTAGTGCATCGTTTGAGCTGTGACCTCAAAACTGTAACTGAATTATTTTAATTTGCCATATCTTTCTTGTGAAGAAGCATTTTTTGTTATTAAATAAAAAATGTTATTTAACAATAAAAAATATAAGATCTTTTTCTGTAATAGAAAAACCGTCATAAAACATATTTGATATTTTAATAATTTTTTTTGGCTGCATCAAATAAGCTATATATGACATTTTTAAGGTTTTAGCGCAACTTCTATCAAAAGAAGAAAATCGATTTTTTTTTTTAATTTCTGCAGTAAAACACTCTTAAATGCTTTTCACACCACCCTTTTTACAAACACCCTACTATTGGTCCATCATACAGCTGGCCAGCAGCCTCGAGTATTTGCAATTCGGTTTATTCGCATTGGCAACATTTGTGTTGACTCCGGTTGAGTTAGTCGATTTTCTTACTTATTTGCATATCCGCCTACAGCAACGCATTCATGTCCACTATCTGCAAACCTCACAGCCCACTTCAGCGTAGCTCTCCAATTTTCCTACTACTACTACTACTACGACTCTGCTGTTATTAGCTGGTGGTACTCGCCTTATTTCGCAGACCATGTGACCAGGCATTTGTCGTCACACATTTACACACACACACACACACACGTACGTACGTACGTATGTATAGAAGTAATATCTATTCAAATTTCGAATTTGCACCAGTATTTGCATTGGCTTGGACCAGCGTCAATTGCCCCTTTTGTGTTTGGCTTTTGGCTTTGGCTTTAAAATTTTGTTGGTTGTACTATTTTAGCGCGGGGTTTTCGGGCAGGCGCACTTGCACAGCCAATGCGCCTTTGTCACAGTAGGCTAACGCCCAAGGACTATTTGGTTGCTTTAAAAAAACTGTAACTTCGAAATTGTTGTGGCCGATTTCGCTGAAGCAAATCCATTCACTGATTTTCAACTCAATTTATACTCATTCCATTGTTCTAATTGTGCTTTTAATTTTTTTTTTTTTTTTGTTTTTTGGTGCTCTACCATCATTTTTATTGTAAATTGTGGCAAGTGAATAACGATTATTTGGTCTGGTTTCTCCATTTTGCATGCTTGTGACTTTTATTGCTTATACATACATACATACAAACATACAAACATATATGTGTGTGCATATTTAAATGATTGGTGGGGACGTTGACTTGAAATCGTACACTACTTGGATGCCGATCTGTGGCTCGCTTTTGTTATTAGTTGGTTGCTTCACTCCGGCATGCTTTGAGTGTCTTTGCTGCCCTGCCCTTGCCTCTATCGAAGCGGCATTCATTCACGTGTTCAGCTGAGAGTAGCACGTTCTCGTTTTACTATTCTCTTCCTACAATTGTATTCAATTTAGAAATTACTTGTGCTTTTATTTTCACTTAACTGCGCCACGCCGGCAACGTTGTCGTCGTAGTCGCTTCCTTTGCCGGTCTGTCGACTGTTGCTTCCTGTGCAACTTCACAATGTGAATTCATGGTGGATTGCGCAAGAATACAACATTCAAGAGTTCAAAATCGATAATGGATGCTTACACTACACTGGAAAGGGTGTTTTTCGATTAATTTGACTTTTGTCTATGTTTTTTTTGTTTTTTTTTTTTTGTTTCAACCCTCATTTGATGGCACGCAGGGAATTTGTACTATTTGAGTAGATTATTAAAAAATAGCAGATGTTCGGAAAATTTAATCGCCGGGAAGGGTGTAATGATAACTTTCAAATATAATTTTGGTTTGGAAGCTAAGTGTGACATTTTAAATTGATTGAAATACAAATCGTTCAAGGTGCAAGAAATGATAAAAGGGTGGATGACTTTACAATCACTAATACTCTGGCACTCACTCTACCTGTGAATGTATCACACTAACAACCTATTATGATAGGTTGGGTTAGGTAGTGCTGTCTGATCTGTATAAAGATCTCACTTAGATCTCTAGAATCCATTGTGTTGAAAGTGCTATATATTTGGAGTCGAATTATCATTTGATGAAATTCTTAATGCACCTCTTCGGCAGATTAAACAAGCCGCTGAGTCTTTTGTCAGCAATATCCTTCAAGGATGAAAAATATGTTGGTCCTAGGTACATTTTCTGAGTCCTACAAAGAGTAGGGAAGTGACAAAGTTGGTGTTCCAGAACACGCCTAGCATTCGCCTCGTCGCATGTGTTACAAGCATCGCTCTGGACTAATCCCATTGTGGCTGCGTGATGTGGGGTGAGATAGTGTGCCGCCAGTACTCCCACTAATATTTTGCAGTCTTTTGTAGAGAAGGAATAAAATAAAGTTTGTATTTTTCGTCCAAGTCCTTAGCATAATTTTGACTGTTTTGTATGAGGTTGAGTGTTCCCATATCGATTGCGTTTCCAGAGCTAGTTTCATTTTCAGGAAGGAGAATGATGGGTATATTTCTGACGTGCTCATTTCCGTAGCGAGCTCATCGACTCCTCATTTCCTTCTATTCCTTTGTGTCCGGGTATTCAGTTAATAGTGACCTGCCCTTTTCCGCAGAGTTCTTCCATTTTGGACCTGCATTGTTGAACACATTCCGAGTTAGTGCAAGGAGTCATAATTGCGTTAATAGCCGTTTAGCTATCAATGAAAATGTTTGTCCGAGTATTAAAAGGAGTTAATTTCAGAACCAATTCAGCTGCTTTGTTGCGGCATAGATTTAAGCTTGAAATATACTACAATAATTAAGGAGTCTGAAAGACTTTTTGAGATCAAATTGTAGAATGACTTTTCTCCATCAATTAGCGCAGTCGAAAGATGGGTTGCTGAAGTTAAATGTGGTCGTACAAGTCTTGAAGACAATCCACGAAAGGGACGTCCAAAAACTGTATCAATAACAGAAATCGTTGAAAAAATACAGGATATTGTTTTGGAAAATCTCCAATTGACTGAACGGGATTTAGTAGAAGCCACAGGCATCTCATTGGCAACGTAAACAAGATTTTTACTGAAGTATTGGGTTTCAGAAACTGTGTGGACGGGCAGTGGGTGCCGCAATCGATAGCAATGGAACAAAACACATTCCAATTTTTATTCCATTATTCATGAAAGAATAAAGTGGATTTTACGCATCGCTTAACCACTTTGCATGAGACTTGGGTCTATCACCATGTTTCTAAATCCAAACAAGAGGCTAAAGAGTGGTGTGAACTTGGATTTTCGGCTCCGAAACAAGTTCGTTAGCACCAGTTTTTTGGGATGCAAAAGGAATTTTGTTTGTGGATTACTTGTAAATTAAAAAAAAATCTGAATATTATTGTAACCTTTTAGACCACTAAAGGAAAAAGTTGTTGGGAAAAGACCCAGTTTGCAAAAGAAAAAAATATTTTTCATGGGGACTCTGATCAGCATTTTGACAATGGCTAAAATCCATGAATTAAAGTTTGGGATTGAATTTCGAATTGTTGGAGTATCCACTGTATTCACCATATTTGGCCTCTAGCGGCTTCCATTTGTATCCAGATTTAAAAAAAAATCTTGCCTGGAAAGCATTTTTTTTTGTCAAATGATGAGGACATAACATCTATGGAAGCCTTCCAGGTTCTCACTTCAGGAATGGAATTCATAAATTGGAATCTCGTTGGAACAAGTGTAGTGATGTTCAGGGAGACTATACTCAATATCAAAGTGTGTTTGAAACCAAAAATTTGTGTTTTTCTTAACGAATCGCAAAACTTATTGAACAACTTCGTATAAATCTTTGTATGTAGCCAATGTGCTAAGAAGGAATTAGGTCTACTAAGAGGTCTGCTCTTTCGATTACCATTTTCTTTCTTTTAAAATCATAATTTTCGTCCTTATCAGAGATATATTTTTTTCTGGGATGACGCCGATGAAGAGAAAAATATCATGAGTACTGCTATACCGACATCGCAGTATGCACGACTCGTAGCCTCACAGCTACATCTACGTACTAAGCACCTCTCCAATATCTGTCACTCGCCCGCAGAACTGCCAAAAAGGTATTGCCTTACGGGGTTGGTTAGCGCAAAAGCTTCTAAATATTGTTGACGCCTGCGAAACTCTGCGCGTCTTAGATCGTTATGAATCTGTGTTATACGCGCGCAAATTCTCTTCCAGTTATTAGCTGATTTCGGTATAAAATCCTCAATATTTTATACGTTTAAAATTTTACAGGTTTTGGGAACATAGCGGGGGCATTGGAACAAGACGTGTTTAACATCTTCTTTCCTCTCCGTGCAGATTGGGCAGTTTAGTGAACTGTCATGGCCAAATCTTTGGAGATATTTTCTAAATACCTCGTGCGCTGAAAGGAATTGAGTTAGGTGATAGTTTGTTCCACCGTAGTGCCTTTCTAACCAAGTTGTAAGGATGGGTATTAGCTCATGCATCCATCTACCCTTCGGTGACCTGTTCTACCGGTCGTGCCAGTAGACGATAGAGCGACGCCTTTCTCCTTCAGCGATTTCTTTACGCATTGATCTTTCGTTGAGTTCCGATAGCCTTATAAATAGTCTTTGTATTTCTTTAGCCAGAATGTCAACTGGGACTAGTCCTGCAATGACAAACGATGCGTCGCCAGAAATTGTGCGGAAGCCGCAGATAGTCCGTAAAGCGCTTAGCCAATAGACGACT
Organism: Anastrepha obliqua; assembly: GCF_027943255.1. Lineage (NCBI taxonomy): Eukaryota > Metazoa > Arthropoda > Insecta > Diptera > Tephritidae > Anastrepha > Anastrepha obliqua. Next base: position 159,545,865 of record NC_072892.1, on the reverse strand, counting down.
ATTAGTTTCTATTTATGTTCAATGCATCCGCCCAGATCAGTGCGGCATGCAAAAGGACCGAGCTGCCTACCCTACTATACTGCATTATTTTGCTATGATTACCGTGGTTTGGCATTATTCGTGCCAGACAGGACTGCACACTCGATGCCTTCCTCACAGCGTATTCTAGGTGCGATTTAAAAATTAGATGACTATCAATCATCAGCCCTAGGTATTTAATGACGGGTTTTGAATTGATAGTTACAGTCCCAATTTTTACCTTCATGGATTATATTGCCTTCCTTTTGCTTATTAGAACCACATCAGTTTTGTGCTCAGCTAATTCCAGGTTCATGGCCATCAACCAAGCCTTAATCCTACTTATCGATTCGCTGGCGATCCTCTCAATGTCTTGGATGTGTTTTGTCACTATTACCACCGCGATATCATCCACAAATCCAATGACTTTCGTTCTGGGAGGCATATCTAGTCTAAGTACCGCGTTGTACATAAGGCCCCATAGTAGTGGGCTGATCCTTGAGGGACCTCTACTGTTACATTGTACTCCTCAATGCCTTTGTCGGTTCGTAACCTCAGTTTGCTGTCCGAAAAATAGCTCCTAATTTTTCTGGTAATATAACTAGGAGCCCCTACTTCTGTCAGCTCGCTGTGCTAAAAGCGTTTTTAACGTCCAGACTTACCACAACTCAGTATTCTTTTTCCGTCATGCCATTTCTGGCTCTCAATGGCTTCTGTTGCTAATTTTATCACGCGTTTGATTGCATGCACTGCTGAGCAGGATCTCTTGAAGCCAAACTGGTAGGTGGACCAAATACCTGCATCTTCTGCGAAAGATGTCGTAGATAATTCTTTCAAGAATTTTTCCCATTGTATCTAGTAGGCATATCGGTCGGTAAGACGTTGGTTCACTTCACCAGGCCTTTGGTTTCCCTTGGGTTAAAGCACAAGTGTTTGCATCTTTCACCTCTTTGGGAAAGTGCCTTCGTTAAGGCAAGTTTTGAAAACCGATAAAAAATATGTCTAGACGTTCAGCGATCGCGATTTTCAGAGCCCTATTTGGTATGGCCGCCGTAGCCGAATGGGTCGGTGCGTGATTACCATTCGCAATTCACAGAGAGAACGTCGGTTCGAATCTCTGTGAAACACCAAAATTAAGAAAAACATTTTTCTAATAACGGTCGCCCCTCGGCAGGCAATGGCAAACCTCCGAGTGTATTTCTGCCATGAAAAAGCTCCTCATAAAAATATCTGCCGTCCGGAGTCGGCTTAAAACTGTAGGCCCCTCCATTTGTGGTTGTACGCGCCAATTATATATATATATACATATATATTTGGTATGCCATCCGGTCCAAAAGCTCTTTGAGACTGAATTTTATTGCACGCCTATCAGAGTTCTCCTTCGGTAAGGCAAGGGATGTCGATTACTTCCTGTATCACGCATTGTGGCAATATGTTCTCATATCTTTCAGGAAAAAGAGTCGTAACAATTTTACGCAACTTTTCTAGGCAAGTAATTTGTGGGGTTTTGTTTTGTGGTTTTTGTTTTGGATAATACCTCCGGGTAAGCAGCGCCCAGGGATTAATATCAGCTTCTTCGCAAAGTTTCTTGAAACTTTTTGTTTGCTAGTTTTAATAGCTGTTTTTATTGACTGCCTTGCCGATCTGAAACTATGAACATTGTCAGCAAAATCGGGTCTCCCTCTACTGCGCTGCATCTTACGTCTAGTGCAGAGGCAATTTGATCTCAGTAGCTTGGTGTTCTCGTTCCACCAGTAGCACCGAGATATGTGTTTACCCATTACTCGCCTGGGCATGCGAGCGTCGCATGTATTTAGAGGGAAGATATGTATTGGATCATTCGCAATCGTACAAATATACCAATGTATGCTCAGAGCTGTTTTTTTATTTCCGATTTTTCTATGCTTGTATACTCCTACCCCACACCAGCAGCAAACTTTGTCAAAAGTTAATTCCATTCCTTCTACATTAATTTATTCGAGTCATTAATTTAATACCAAGTTGATTCATAATTTAATTTATGCTTGGCATAACTAATTTGGGTGCTTTCACCTCATCACATGCATGCATACATACATACTTACTAAACATACATACATACACACATATATTCCCATGGATATGTTGATATTGGCATTCCCGAAATTCTGCACGTCCCATAACTACATTGGCATTTTTTTTTCATTGACTACGGATTCAGTTCCTGTTTTGTCAGCTAATTTACTTAGCATTGCCGGATGACCAAACCACACGCATACATGTACAGACGTATTCACATAGAGGGTATTCATGTACATACAAATTTATTTGCGTTGTGAATATGAGAAGAACGCTGTTGTTTTCGATTTTTGTTTAGTTTTCAAAGCAGCACAGACACTTTGAAAGACAAATCACATGCAAATGCCAGTTGACAAGTGTCAAGAGGCCGGCCACCACATTCGATTATTTACATTAATGTACATTTATTAATGTGATTATGATATACGAGTATGTGCGCATCTGTGTGTGTGTGTGTATGTTCATACATATTTACTATGTTTTTTCATTAGTTTATGCATATGTGTAGGTATGTATGTATAGTAGGCACACACATTTATTTATTATTTTTATTGAGTTCTTGGTATAGCACGCACCACTCCTCCACCGGATGAAGAATAGCTGCATAAAAGAAAAGGCGAGAGAAACTCATGGCAATAATGTCCAAGTCCGAATAGGAATAGCCAATTAGGCGAGTTGCCGATTTGAAGGTAATGAAACGTACAGTTTGCTTTATTGTTGGAAGTGGAAGTAGCTGGGAATCGCAGAAGTAGCGGTAGTACATCCACTTGCCATTTAGGTTTTGAGGTTTTACTTTTCTAAATCTTTATACGCGTTTGTACGTACAAACACATTACTTCATAATTGCATCGCGCTTGTGAGTGTGTGCGTGAGACCGCCACGAGCTGCATACTGTATTAGATGGTTGTGCGCTCAGTAGCAGCGAATTAAATACGTACAGTCCAGGGCATGAGTATTGGCACATCTGCTATTATGAAAATTATTGTCAAAAATTGAATAAAATACAATATATGAAATAATACCTGTTTCGTATTAATTTCAAGTAAAAATATTAGTGTGAATTTTATTTATTAGGTTGGGGAATAAGTTCGTAGACAAACAACAATAATTATATCAACAAGTCAATCCAGTATATATTCGCCGTTGCTGTTTTTGTCCAACTTCTCGACAAATTTGTTGTTACCGTTCTGCCAAAAATCGCTTGGTCTGGTGCCAATGAAGTTGATGAGCCAGTTTTTAAGGGCCTCTTCGTTATCGAAAGTAGCGCGCTTAATATGGTGTGACAGAGAGCGGAAAAATGGTAATCGGTCGGTGCAGGGTTCGGAGAATACGACGGATGCTGCAAGACGTCCCATTCGAGCTCTTGGAGTGCGGTTTTGTCAACTTGTGCAACAGCGTTATCGTGAGGGACCATGGCCTGACCATGTCGATCAGGTCTTTTCAGTCATTCACGCGGTGTAACTGGGCAATGTAGAGCCCCTTATTCACCGTGGCATTCTTTTCGATCATTTTCCAGTGCAGCATGCCCTCCCAGCCCAACCAAAAACATATCATGATCTTCTTTGGATGAAGATCTTGACTCTTGGCTTTGGGGTATAATTCACAACTGATTTGGCGACTGTTTTTCTTCAAAGACGATTTGAGACGTTCTTCATCAAATTCTAGAAGCCGCTGCGGAACTTGTCATCGACGTCAAAGTCGGCTTTTTTTTAACTTTTGGTTACTCCAAAATACATACAAATACAAAATGAAATAACTCAAGATACAATTAACACAGTTTTGTAGACCAGAACTAATTCTACTTTCTACTAGAATACTTACCCTTTGCCAAACAGCAAACAAATCGTTGTATGAAAGAAAATATAGAAACGCTATGAACTTATTCCCAAACCCAATATTTTATCGACATAAATTAAAGAACTTAAAACTGACTGCTTCATAGCGCCCTCAAAATGGGAACTTTTCTTTGGGTTTAATTTGCTTATCTGGCAACGCTGGTACACAAAACATTAATTGTGACGTTCCATTACTTTTGTTACATTAATTGAAAATTCACCGCCCGGAGTGTAAATCAACTTGGCTGCCTAAATCTGGTAGGACAACACGTGGCGGCCGCTTCAGCACTAAGACTTAATAGTGTAAAGCTATAGAAGAACCGGCGGTCGACCCCGCTTCTACACCACATACTATGAGTTGTTATAACACTCAAATCGACTACTCCTACCCTAAACCCACCTTCGACAGGCTCTTCAAGAATAGCCCCCCGTTAAGAAGAGAGTGGCAATCTCAAAGACCATGGAGAAAGAGGGAAATAAATTACTTCATGGATCGATTCAAGCTAGAAAACAAAGTAGGCCATGGAGTTTTTTTCAAAAGAATTAGGATTAGAATTATTTGTCCCATTTCCAGACTACTGCAGCGTCTACCTGGCAAAAGTTTTAGCCATAAAGGAGGTAACTGTGTACCTTAACACACACGCCGTAAAAAAACTACTATAAACATGTTTCCGGATAGCCAGGCGACCACCAAGTCAATGAAGGCAGTTATCTAAGATCAAAGGTTGCTGAGGAATGCCTGGCAGCCCGAAATGATATTAGCACCGACATCAAGGCCAATCTTACATGGGTTCCGAGAAATAGAGATATTGTAAACAGAGGCAATATTGGAATTCCTATAGCAAGAGAAGAAAATACTTCTGTTACAACCAGGCTAATTTGGCCCCAAATAGATAAGAAAATATTAAAAGAGCTGGTTAACCTCTCAAGAGAGAACATCTCGAAGGTCGTGGCTTTTGTCACTTTTCATTGGCTGTTAGGTAGGTATTTTTTAAGACTAAGAGTTTTCTCCCATGGATAGTGTAGAAGTTGCAGAGACGAGGAAGAAGCAATAGAACAATTTGTCTGTAATTGTTCAGCCTTAGCCAGGTTGTTAGGAGTAGAGTAGAGAACATATTCGCGCTATTAATACAAAAACCTTGCGCCGTAACTGAATGAATCGCAACGTAAAATCGTCTCAGATCCAATTCATACGATAACTTTTTGATGACTGGGTTCTTTAAAAAAGTCTTCGAAGATCTTCGCCCATTTACACGATGACTTTTTGTTTGTGGTTTTCCTTGCGCGTTTTTAACGTTGAGCGGACAATTTTCTTTGGTCCATCACTTGAATAGAAATACGAAAATGTGCAAACGGTTAAGGCGAAATGTCAAAAGAGCACATCGATTTCGCTGGCCGTAAGTGTACAGTCCTATCCCGTTGACTTCCCTACACTTTTAGCTCATGCAGGCGGAAAAGTCATTGTGAAAAGTGGCTCTTACACTTTAGATTCAGATTAATTGGAGGTTTACACTTCGACCTTATGATCTTTTGAGCCGGTACTAATACAGCGATGGTGAATCGTGTGTTGAGATTGAAGAGCTAAACGGGCTTAGCAGACGTTTCATAAGCAAAACTTGTATCGAAAATGCGCCACGTGTTGGTCTCCCAAAGAAACTAGCCGAACGTGAACGAGCCCTATTCATCAGAAGTTAAGAAGAAGCTGAACACAAATCCATACAAATATCTTCCAAGGATGATAATGGTAAAGAAGTGAATTCCAAAAAAATTTGACGAGTATTACACGAGACCGGTTACAATTCGCGGACGGCAAGACGCGAGCCACTTTTTTCGACTACCAACAAAGCAAAGAGGATTGCTTACGCAAAAGAGTTCAAGACCAAAACACTTAACCAATGGAAATAAATTCTGAGTTCGTATGAAAGTAAGTATAAGGTGGCGCAAAATTAATCACCTTATCGGGAGATTTATAAACTTTACGTTTTCGGGTCGTTCCGGTAACGTAGAACCGATTGTCGGGGGAACAATCAATATCTATCGCTCTGACAGCCGAACCAGGGTATGGTCGCATTGAAAGTGTATTTTACTTAAATATTTGAAAGGAGAATTTTAAAAAAAGTGCGGAGGAACCGAAAATAGCGAATGCATTCACCTTTTAGCCAGAAAACGACCCGAATCACACGGCTCTTAGTGTTCCCATATGGGATGTTTACAACGTTGCTCTTACATTACCACACTCTCCACAGTCACCTGGCCTTAATACCAGAGATCATTTTTGTGAGGAGATGGAACGAATTTTCAAAAGTCGGTCAACAAAGTCATGTTTGCCAAGAGCATTGAAAGCAGATTGGCAAACTATTGGGGAAAAGACCACCAAAAAGTTAGTGCATCCAATGCCGCACTGCTAGAGTGCCGTCCTCAAGCAAAAATGGATGCCAACAAAACATTTTTAAAAATAAGTTGTTTTTTGTTTTACATTTTAGTTTTTAGTTGTGTGCCAATACTCTTATCTCCCTATGAAAGCGGTTCATTTTAAGTTACTTAATTTTAATAGATCAAGTAAATAAAATTCATGCTGATATTTCCTTAATATTAATAGCCAATAAATCAGAAAATATGAGATAAATACAAAAAAAATTAGTACTGCATATATTTTATCCAATTTTTGACAATAATTTCCAAAATGGGAGTTGTGCCAATTTTTATGTCCGCGACTGTAAGTGATGTAGTAAGTATAATAATGTTCATAGAATATTTACTTACATCTACCTGGCACACAAAGTGCAATCAGCTAAAGAAAAGTAAAAAGTAAAAATTCGTTGCATGAGGAAACAGGCAAAAAAGTGCATGTAATGAAAAGAGCCGATTTTTCCAAGAAGTATAAAAAAACAAGATAATTTTCCTGTCTACAATTTCTTGCACGTTTTTCAATAGTGCAATCGATGAGTATATAAATCGAGTATATAAATCGAAATTGGGGAATTTTTGTTTTGCAAAAATATGATTTTACACTCAAAGTATTATCGCTTAAAATCTGTAACTTTTTACTATCTGTTTGGTAACTTATTGATGCCGTGCCGGAAAAAAGTGCATATTTTGAGAAAAAGTGACAATGAAGCCAAAATTTTGATGTCATCAGCTGAAGTGGAAATTATTTGTAAAAAGGCATTTTTAATTGGCCGGAAGGGATAAATTCAGAAGAGGCTTAGAAGAGATCTGGTTTATACAGCAGATGCACTAAGACTACCCCTAAAATTTCTAAATACTAGGGGTCTAGGGTCTAGTCGCATATTCGGTAATTTTTCTGTCAATGCTTTCTTTACACAAATCATTTTCACTAGTATACAAATATTTTCTTCTACAAAGTAGTACTCCGTCACCGATTGTAGGGTGAGTGAAAACGATGCTTGGCATCAAAATAATTAGCTCAACTCTGGGGGCTGAAACAGTCTCAGTACAGGCAATGAAAGGAGGCATTTTGTCACCACTTCTGTGATCTTTAGTCATTGATCATTTCCGAATAAAACTACAAGTGACAAGCTTTAGTGCTATTGAATATGCTGACCATTTTGTAGAATTAAAAGCAGTACCTTCAAATTCTGTGGAATCGAAACTAGTCTACGATTGCTTTAGCAACGTAAACAAACTTAGTACAACAAAGAAAATTGTACTTTGCTGGGTCCAGGTTCCGAGTCACTCGCGAATAAAAGGTAATGAAATTACCGATGAACTCGCTAGGGCGGGATCGGCAGCAGATTTTCACGGTCCAGAACCTCACGGTTGATTCCAACTGGCAGGAGCTAAATGCAGGGTAAATAAATAGTTGCGAGTATACTCAAAGAATTCCCCATTTTATTGTCTTGGCAATGTGTAATTTAAACTGCGGCGTGAATTCTCTGTATGTTTTTTTTTGCGTGGATGAGTGGACGCTGTTTTGTATTTGATATGAGTTTTGTATGAGAAATGAAATAAAACAAAATAAATAAAATATCTGCCTCCTCTGTTTTTACATTTTCGCAAAATATTGTGAAATCTACTATAGAACACTTTACAAAAAAATCGTATCTGTATCAAGTGAGGTGTGAGTGACTGTATGTACAATATAAATAAGATATGGTAACAATATTAACTTGGCCTCAAGTCAATTGAAATTCTTTATTTCCTTGATGTGTTATTCGTCAATTGATGTCTTTGGCCTTATTTTATTCAAAAAGACCTGTCCAACGAAGTGGTTTGTCAACATTCTGAACTTCTCTGCTGCCGAAATTCAATGCTTCCAACAAAATTCAATGCAACTTCTCCGCTCAATAGAATCATAGATTGTAAAAATCGCAAATTAGTTGTTAGTTGCTCACAAAACTAATGATAAAATTACTCTAGACTTAAACGTAACTTAACCAACTGAAGAGCAAGCTGGGAAATGGAAAGAATAATGAGATGGCGCCTATTGTGGTACCGTTACTTTGCTCTCAGCTAATTTGGCAATGAGTGACGTCGTATTAGCACCAGTATGGCCAGATTAGCATTTTCCTAACTTGATTTAGCATTTTTTTGTTATTAAGTCTCGGAGTTCTTTCTTCAGGACTTTTTTCTAGCCTGTTCTAATTAAAATGTAATGTTTATAATTTTGTAAAATATACATTTTTTGGAAATTAGTTCAATAATTCACTCAGTTTTATTTAGCTTTACCTTTTTTTTAACATCTGGTCGCATTGACCGCGACTGCGGTTATTGTTGGTGTTCTTCTCCTTTCAGCAGGCAATTCTCTCACTCGCTACTGCAGTGTTGCCTAACTTTGTATATAAAAACGCACTAAAATGCCCATTTAAAGAAAATAAAATACCAAATTTTTATCGAATCACTTAAAGAACTTTGTATGCGTGACAAAATGTCTTTAAAATGTGCGTTTTTTTTAAATAAATGTTTTATGGTTATGTACAATTTGATTGATGAGTTTTATGTTAAGAGAAACCCTTTTGTTAAGAGAACGATTTTTTGCTATATTTCAGGTTATGTAACAAGATAAGTTAATTTTGTGTAAAAATGTCGCTATGGTTTCTTCAGTGTTTTCTCTATCGGTTTAATTCGCATTCAGTAAATTCAAACGCTTTTTAAAATGTTTAAAAAGGTTTTGAGGGTGAAGAAGAGTTGAGAGAGAGATATTTAATATTCTTGCATCACATTAAAAAACCAACAAATTTTCATTAACACTAAAATCTTCTCAGAGTGACCTTTTTTAACATTCTTTTGTTTAATAATAAAGTTTTTTTTAACTTATAGTTTCAGTACCTTTAAATTAAAAATAAGTAATAAACACCAACTTAAAAATTTTCGCATTTTGATATATTAAAAAGCACTAAATTTATTGCGAAGAGCAAATGGTTGGTAACACTGCACAACTCGGCTAATGGGACGTCACGCATTCTCTGATGGGCGCAATCATGTTTCTATCATTCTTGGAAAGCATCCATAAATAATTAGTCCAACTTTAAGAAATTAAAAAAGCTCTCTAGTTTGCATTCTTAAGTTACGTCAATTACGTCAAGTTGAGAGCGGTGAGAGAATCATGCTATCATGTGATTAATTTCTTCTTAATTTAATAAGCCTTCAAAATTTTGTATGTGATAGTAATTTTTTTCATAAATTTATTTGATGGCATCTTTAAAAATTGCTAATGCAGGTACAGACTAGTTATGAACGGTTTTTTTATCATAACTGTGTAACTTTTAAAGTGAGTGAGAGTAGGGGACCAGACTTAGAATAAGCATCGAGTTACAGCAGCTAGGAATTACATTTTGTTAGGAGTATTGATCGAGCTCAGTAAAACTGGGAGGAAAAGCTTATACAAAAATTCCATTCTCTTATTTATTTGGCATGATTCTGTATGCCTAGGCTGATTTGACAGTTTTAGTAAACACCTTTAAGTTCTTACGTGACTTAAGTTAAGTTTACGTCTAGAGTAATTACACTAAATATAAGACATCACTGTGAAACCAATAGAGACAATGGCATGGAATTTGGCACAAGTATCAATAGCCGTCAAAAATCTATACATTCGCATAGTTTAGATTGGAAAATCACCTTGCAGTTGGAAAAGTGATGACCGCATTATATTCACTATTGCAGTCTTATGCTAGTGAGAGAAAATAATGCTAAAAAATGTCCAATGTTAAGTCAAATCAGTCGTTGCAAAATACCTGAGAACAATACCCAATCTTATTTTAGAATATTGTTAGGTTGTGTCCACTTAGTCCCTTTCTTATAAAAAACATTAACCTGAGAATTAGCATTGACAAAACTCTAAAATATTCACAAACTTAGTAAAGCAAATTAAGAAGAATCTAATCTGATGTAGAGTATGCACACTCCAAACGTTGTATAATGAGTTGGACGGCTGTTTAAGCTGGCCACAAACAGGGCACAATTCCCAGCGATTTGTTTCTAGTCCATAGCACACCCAAAACAAAAAGCGGATGACGCGATTTGCTCTTGCAGCTATTTACATGTGCACTAAGAAAAAAAAAATTGAAAAAAAAAACAGGTTTCGATAAAAGAATGGTTGCAAAATAGGAGCAATCGTTCTCATATTGAGTTGTTCGGAAATATGAAAATTAGTGCTCCAGAGGAGTATAAAATTTCTTATTAACACTTGTCATTTTTCCGCTTACTCTTATCTCGACGACGGTCAACGTCCGATGTTTTTTACGTGAATACCTGGCGGTGACGGCCTAAACACACGGTGCTCAAAAGCACACGGATCAATTATTATCAAATATTATTGATCAGAACCCAAAGTATTTATTTCATTTATTTTTGTATCCATTTATTGTTCTCAGTGTTATTTTATGGTTCTAAGTAATTATAGGTCTTGGTACCAATTGGCAGTGTGGTGCGGACACACTAACCTAACCGCCTTGCTAGGGCTCAAGGCTCAACCTTTGCCGTTCCAGTGGGGCCCGACACCAGGTTGCAATGCAACTCCACATTAACCAGAAAATATTTACCAGCGTTTTAGGTATTAAACACAGCCACTAAGAAAACCTCCCCGAGGCGCCGTTCCCAAGAACAGGTCAGACCGAACTCTAAGGGCTCCTGTTTCTCGTGGTACCGAGATTCGCGGTTAGACCTTGTACCCAAAGATACTACCATTTGAGCTCAATACACTGTCTTGCGCGATCTGAAAGCTTTTCGAAAAAGTGTTTCAGGTAAATAAGAAAAGGTCTATGTGATGGCTTTCAGCCAACCAGATCAAACTAACCTAAGCTCTGAAGGATATTGCTAACAAAAGTTTAAATTGTGTATTAAAACTCGCCAAGACATGCAGCACAAACTACAAGGTGAAGTCCAACAAATAAACAAAAATCAGCTAAAATAGAAACGACAAGGACTTTTTTCTGATAAATTCGAGTTTATTTATTCAAAATAGTCCCTCTGGCCTCGATGAACTGTTTGCGCGATCTAAAAGCTTTTCGAAAGAGTGTTTCAGGTCAATGACCGGAATTCGAAGTGTCCATTAGGATGTCGGCACTAGCCTTTTGGATGGCTTCTACGGACGCAAAACGTTTTCCTTTCATGGCCAAATACAATTTTCCGAATAGGTAGAAGTCACAGGGGCGAATACGAAGTCACAGGGGCGAATGCGATTTCTAGTCACAAGAGTGGATCGATGAAATGGTGCCTTATCATGCAATAAGCGACAGCTTCCTCCTTCGCGGCATTCGACGACGAATGCGATGCAAAAAACGCTTCAAAACGCCAAGATAGAAAATTTCATTGATGGTTTGACCCGTTGGCACGAACTCCTTGTGGGCAATTCCCTTGGAATCGTAAAAACATGAGCATCGACTTGATTTTCGACTTCTCCAAACGCAATTTTTTGGGTGGTGGCTCGTCTAGAGCATTCCATTCGGTTGGTTTTCCAAATAAGCCCACAGATGTTCAGTTACATTGATGTCTGGACATTGTGGAGGTGTTTCAAGTGCTTGGGATCGTTGTCTTGATAGTACTGGAAATTGTCCTTTATTTTTAACTTTTCAGCACTTTGGACGTAATTTTCTTTCATAATTGTTAGGTATTGTTTGTGGCCCATATTGCCCTGAATGAGCCACAACTTTCCTGTACCAGCAGCAGATATGCAGCCTCATACCATTACCGAGCCACCCCCATGTTTAACTGTCGGACGTAAGTTTTTTTCCAGCAAGTCTTCATTAGCTATTTTCCAAAATATGATTGCCCATTTGACCTAAATATTATATGTTAAACTTGCTTTCATCTGCAAGTAAAACGTGCTTCCAGCACTGGAAATCTTTATCCCCATAACGCTTTGCGAATTTTATTCTCTTGCGTCGGTTAATCTCGCTGGTGCAAGGTTTTTTACATGCAACTCTTCCATTATAATTATTATTTCGCAACACTATACCTATACTTTCGGGGTTGCCGTCAATATTAAGGTGTTGGGCGACTTCTGCTGCGAGCTTAGCAGCGCTCAATTTTGGATTTATTTTAATCTGTTGCGCTATTCACCATTCATCTGCAACCGAAAACAGTTTTGGTCGTGCCGATTTCTTCTAATTTTCCACGGATTTTGTTTCTTTGAAACGTTTTACCACATCGTATTCAGAGGAACGGGGTCTATACACTATTTCTGCGACTCCCCGAACGCTTTTACCCTTTTCATGATGACTAATAATTAAATTTCTGACTTCAATTGACCTTCGTCCACGCTGTCTACCCAGGTTTCCAATTTGGACATTTATTCAACAAAACACGACTGAAATTTTATTTTAATTTATTAGGTTTGGTTCTTCCTTTGCACTGTTCTACCGAGAGAAAATTTATATTTGGAATTCCCGCCAAACAATGGCAATAATTTCAAATGTCCGACTTCTTTTTTTAAACCAATTTTGCGAATGCTGCATGATCAATTACTGTCAATAAATATTGATTAATATACTCTAGTTCATGGAGCGCGATTATGAAGGAAGCACCCCGAGCTGTAATTGCTATAGTGATGATGACTCTATCATAGTTCATATATTTTGTCCCAAAATTTTTTAGTTTTGTATATTATTTTTAACTTAAAAGTGATATGGGCCGCGTATATGTATATTTTTGTTCAGGAATTTTTAAAGCTGTATCTTTACTTACTTTATAATGTCTAACAGCTGAATTCAGTAATATATGCAAAAATATACAGAGCGATGAATTATATCTAAGTATCAGTTCAATATCTTTTATTCGACGCTGTATGTGCGAAGGCATGCACAGCATAGCTCTACCCGCTTAATTTTCCGCTAAACATAAATCAATTTGTATACCTAAGAAATAGTAGTATCGGGTAACACAAACTAAGAATTGCTACAGTTTTAAACTCCGAAGCGTAAAAATTTCCTAAACTAAATATTTGCAAAGGCACTTTATTAAAACTATTGAGCACAGCTACATACACACAATACTCGTAATAATAAGGCGCACCCTGGTAGTGATGTAAACCAATAATAGCTCAATTAAATTGGCGCATAAAGATACTTACACATTTCTGTACTTCTGTTTCGTTATTACAAAGTTGATTTATAAATGGCCATAGTGTAGTGCCCACTCAGGGAAAGTATTAAATTACCTTTGGATCAATTAATATGGATATATTAGACAAAGGCTACAGTTTGATGAGCTAAAAACTAAATGATGCAATTTCGCAAATAACTTGTCTCATAATCGTGTTCATTGGTACTCGTACATACAGTGGTGGTAAAAATAATGCAGCGTGACATATGCAAAATTCAAAAATTTTTTTTTAGTTTTTAAATATTTTTGGTGGGATATGCAGTTGTGTAGCCCGTACAATTTTGGTACAATTTGTGCAAGTTGGAAGTGGGTAAAAATTCGCGTTGATTTTTGATAAATTTTTTTGGGTTCATATAACTAAGGTTTGAAATTCTGTTATGTGTAAGAAAATAGGCAACATTGTCAACAAGAAATTTATGAAAAATCAATAGAAATTTCCAGCCACTTCAGAAGCAGAGCAGAATAAATGCAACATTTTTAGAGTGGGGGTCAAATAATAGCAGCGAAATTGAGCAAAGTTTTAACTATTTTTCTTTTATTTTGTTTTTAGTTAGTATGCTGTTTTGTTGCCAATGAAACAATAAAATTTTGGTATATTCTGTGAAAGTTGAAAATGGCCTGAAATGATTGAGTTGATTTTTTGATAATTTTTTTTTAATTTTTTTGAGTCCATATAACGAATATTTACAATTTTTTATGTGAACGAAAATAGGCAACATTGTCAACAAGAAAATTTGTTCAACATCAGCGGAAATAAATGCTACATTTTTGCAGTGATGGCCAAATAATAGCAATGTGACATAGTGCAATGTTGACTTTTTTTTTAAATTACATTGTTTTTGTTTTTTGTATGCAGTAGCCCGTGCAAGTTAAAAGTGGCGTTGATTTCTGATAATTGTATTTCAGTCCATATAACAAATGTTGGGAATTTTTTTTATGTAAAAGAAAATAGACAACATTGACAACCAGAAAATTTGTTGAACTTCCGTGGAAATATTCAACCATTTCACCAGCAGAGCAGAATAAATGTGACATTTTTGGAGTGATGGCCAGATAATTGCAACCACGACCAATTGCGAAGTTTTAACTATTTTTTTTTTTTAGTTTTTGTTTTTGTTTTTTTTAGTTTTTGTTTTTGTTTTTTTTAGTTTTTGTTTTTTTTAGTTTTTTTTAATTTTTTTTTTTTTTTTGTGTGTAGCTTATTCCATTTTCGTACAATCTGTGCAAGCTGAAAGGGGGTCGAGTTGGTGTTTGATAATTTTTTGTTTTGCGTCCATATAACGAATGTTGGAATTTCTTATGTAGAAGAAAAAGCGCAACAGTGCACACAAGAATTTTTTTAAAATCAATGGGAATTTTCAGTCACTTCAATCTTGCGGAATATTAAGCCAAAATTTGATGTTCTGCAAAAAAACAAAAAACAAAATTAAACTCTGACTAGGATAAATGGCTGTCCAGACGAGGACCCACTTGGACAAAAAATCAAATTCGTCCATTGTGATGACATACAAAGAAAAAAATTAGGAAAAAAACAAAGGAAAAAACCAACGATTGCAAAAAAGGAGAAGAAAAGGAAGAAGGAGGATGATGACTAATTAGGATAACCACTTCAATCTGCTGCTGAAAGTCACCAGGTGCGTATTACTTAAACTGCTATATCCGCAAGTGTAGCAAAAAGTGAGAGCCCAGATATATGAATCTTAGGGCTCGTCCCCCAAACAACTTCTGCTGAAAAGACTTCAGCAATCGGAAGTCTCACCGTATGGACACCTAGCGGACAATGACCGGTAAGGAAACCGAACAAATTTGAGTGCTGCGGCTTTGTTAGTCTGAGAAGTTCTGACCAAAAAGCTTGAAATTTTGGTGGAAATATAAAGAGTTTTCCAATAAGAGGTGTTATTTTGATATTCAAAGAAAAATGTTATTTTTTAATATAAATGATCGGATGTTTATTTCATTATAAATAGGAAGGTATGGCGTTAATAGTGAAAAATAACATCAGGCAAATTACCACCACGACCACGCTTACAGGACAATATCCTTTTCATGAAATTTTCCATAAACGAATTGCAAAGTAGCTGCCCTATGTTCTCGATAGCCTCACGAATTCCATCTTTGAGGTCTTGAATCAGCACTGGGCTGTTAGTGTAGATCTTTTCTTTCACGTGGTCACAAAGAAAAAAGTCACAAGGTGTTAAATCACAAGATCTCGATGGGCAATTGTCATTACCTCTTCGAGAGATAACACTTTTCCAGTAAAAGATCAATGGTTTCGTTGCTTGTGTGGCACGTAGCGCTGTGTTGTTGAAAATAAACGTTGTCCAGATCAATACCATCCGATTGCGGCCATAAAAAATTATCGTTAATCATCTCTCGATTGCCTTTTATATGTTTAAATAACACCTGTTATTGGAAAACCCTTTATTACACATTTGTTTGAACCATATTTTTTTAAAGAGAAGAACACGACAATTTGACAGCTCTATCGTAGAGCCAAATAAATGCGACATTACGAGAAAAACAAACACCATTAATTTTCATTAATCAACTTACCGTAAGAAACTTAAGAACCTGCAGAGTTTATATTCCTAACCCAAGACCTTTCATACAGCGCATCCACTTATTCCACACACCACCGCCTCCTATTCCCTACCACTCCATTACTGCTCAATATCCAGCGGTTAATGCAATTTCATATATCATCGACGGTGGTCGCGGCATACTTTATTCTAATTAACCTAATTAATTCTCATGTTGTGGTGAGCCGCGTTTACGATAACTTGCTTAAGTGTGCATGTACGTGCCCATTTGTTGTAAATTAACGCATACAAATGCATGCACATAATTTCGTATCTTCAAGTATGTATATCTACTCTTGGATGACAAAGTGTAGCTGCTTCCTTGTGCCATATTCCTATTTGCGCGCTTATAGGCATGCATGCGTGCATGTGTGCGTGTGTGTGCATGAATGTGAGTTTACGCGCATTACACAAATTTAATTTATGATTTGAACTCACAAAGCTGGCAGTGCCAACAAACTGCCTTGCCACAAGAGCGCAAATGACAACCAGTATGTCGCCGACTTTAGGTCAAAGCCTCTTGGCAGTGCATTTCCGAAGATGATGCCAATCATGTGTAAATTGTGTGTTGTTTTTGTTTTGTTCATGCAGACGCATTCAGCGACTCCACTTTGTGCGTGCAGATAGCAATAAGTACAGAGCTTTACAAAGTGTGATTTTTCTAGTTTTCACTTGATCCAGTTCCAGTTGGTATTCTAAATTTGATTTGTGTTGAAGTTGGAGAGCGGGCTGTCTGTCTTCCATTCAATTGAAGCTGCAGTGCTTCCATTTAGGTTTTAGTTATTGGTTTAATAGAAAATAAGGGGATGTTAGATGCAATCCTTATTGATGAGAAGGAAGCCTAATTTATAGAAGATTATAAGTTGATGCAATTGAAGTGGAATTTTAGGAGTAGTTTTGCAGTGACATAATTTTAAATGAGTTACGAGAGAGAACTGAGGGGAAAGTGTTGTTGTTGTCGCAGCATAATGGTTAATGGTGGTAAAGGGTTAGGGTATGGCCCTTTAGCACTGCGACCATATTGATCTATTGTGCACCCTATGCTGTCTATTGACTGTTAAGTATGCTTATGAATTGTACCAGCCCCTTCTGAGGGAGTGATTGAAGGTCTTCATCTGTAAGCATGGACTTGTTTAAAAACCTTTTCCTTCTATGCGTCAACCCCGGACATTCGATAATGAGATGTTCTATAGACTCCTCATCTTCGCAGCAAAATCTGCAGGTGCTGGTGTTAGTTATGCCTAATTTATGTAAGTGTTTGTTGCACGTGAAGTGACCCGTGAGGGCGCCTGTGAGAGTGCGACTGCTCTTTTTGTTTAACGTGAGGGCCATGTTAGCTCTTTTAGCGTTGAAACTTAGGAACTTTTTGGAGTGTCTAAGACCCTCTAGGTTGTTCCAATGCTGATTTAATAGAGTTTTGGCCCAGTATTTTACTTTTTGTTTCAGGTTTTTTTTGTTGAATCCGAACATAGGACTAGGTCCGATGAAGTTTTCATCTGCCCCTTTTTTGGCTTGAAAGTCTGCCTTTTCGTTGCCGTCATATCCCTCATGTCCCGGTACCCAAATTAATGAAACATTATTTTTGGATGCCAGGTTATTGAGTGCCTTGTGGGATTCTAAGATGGTTTTTGAGTTGTAGGTATAGCTATCTAAAGCTTTTAGAACTGATTGGTTGTCCGAGAGTATTTTGATCTTTACTCTCTTGTGGTTTCTACGTTGCATGATGTCGCAGCATAAATATTCCCCATAAATGTTTCAGGAATGCTGCTGGAAAGACAGTCCTTGGCCGGATATAAATCCGGGTCGTTCTTGACAGTTTTGCAAAGACAATAGCAATACATTCACACTTTTTCACTACTATGTATTATTCTCAATTCTCTCCTTGTCTTCGTCACTGTATATGATTTTTCGAAGACAGTAAATTTGGCAAGTGATTTGACGTAACAGGCGAATTCTCGGCGACGTTTCGTTGTAATTCGTGAAAGAATCGAAGTCAGAGCAAGCAGATTAGGAGAATTTTCGTTGGCAACAGTGCCGAAAAATGGCAGATAACATCTATTGTGAATGAAAAATAATGAAACTATTAAAGAGAAGAACAAGATAGACTGGATGGAATGCTAGTTTACAGTTTGAGAAATTGCAATTTAAGATTTTTTTAAATAAAAAATTATTTCTTAGTATCAGGGCAGCTAATACCAGTATTTGTCTTCTGCGATCCATCTTTTACTGACAAAACTATCCACTAAGCAAATGAGCTGTTCACTACTCCGGGTAACAACCGTCTGTCACATTACAATTTTTATCAGAATTAACTGCGCTGGTAATCCCGTTAACGTTGAGCGGTTGCTCAAAAGTGAATTGTCTTTATAACTGTCTCGACGTCTAGGCTAGGCACGCAATGTTTGTCGTTTTTTACAGCTTCCAGCGATTTTGAAGGAATCACCTGATTGGCTGACGTAACACGGGTTCTGACAGCGGTTTGTTGATGAAAAAATTCGAAAAAAAACTCAACGCAACCTTCGTCCATGTTACTTCGTATCCGTCTGAACGACTACAGATTGGAGGAGTGTGTGAAATGAACAGGCAGAAGTCTGCTTCCGAATCCTAATCTATCATCCTCGGCTAATACTCAATACGTGCAAGAGTTATACTAGAATACAAGACTGCGTCATCCCAATACCTTGACGCCAGCACAGAAACAAAGCGAATGAAAAGGAGAGGAAGGATAAGCGTTTGAAGGATTTACACGGCAGAGGGCCCTGGAGACTGTTTCTTCGCAAAACGAGAGAATTTTGGTTCCCTCGAGAACCTGTGATCTATTCCTAGAAAATCGGGTCTCTCGTTAATTCAGCAAGCGCAGGATTAGTGCGCAAACGTGCAAAGTCACGCGACCATTCCAGCCACGGGTAGATCAGAGAAGGGTTTTCTAAGGCTAACAAAGCCGCAGTTCTCAAATTTGGTGGGTATCCTTGCCGAACATGGTCCGATAGGTATCCATGTGGTGAGATTTGGGGTTGCGTCAAATCCTCTTTGCAGAAGCTGTCTGGAGCATGAGGTGGAATCATCTCAGGACCTTCTTCCCAGCTGCTCTCTTCTTGTCGGGCAAAGGTTCAGATAACTGGGCTATCAGTTTTCTGCTACACTTGTAGATATAGCAGGTTTAAATATCACACACCTGGTTAATTTCATCAGTAACTTGGTTACAATACAAATGTAATTATTCACTTTTCAGCTTCATCCTTCAATCCAAAACCGAATAATAATAATAATAACTGGGCTAAGTTCGAATATTTCACTTGATATTTGTCGTGGAATGAACTTTATTTTTATTAGAAGTTAATGAAAGTTAAAATAAAAACCTGAAAAGTAGTCAAAACAGGTCAAAATGTTTTTTTTGTTTATAAACTACAGTGGCCGACAGGAGTCTACATACACCCCTCCCTTTCGTTGTTTACAAAATACAAACACTTTGCTTAAAAATGCGTTTATGCAATTTCATTTGAAATCTTTTTCTAATCTACTTAACTAAAACAAATCCATTCTTTAACATAAAACAACACAATTATGCTAAAAAAACGCAAAAACAACGTTGACAAAAGTGTACATACAGAACCGGTTTCCTAGCTTATACTCTGATATCCTATGTTGTGATAACGGTAAAATACCGTTTGTCTATTTCTTTCCTTTTCTAATGTTTGTTTCTTTGCTAATATTGATTTTAGTTGCAATTTGAATCCTAAACATCCTGGCTCCGCGAAAAGAAATATCAGTTGACGTTAGAAATTTAGTTATTCAGCACAGGAAAGAAAAAAAATCATATGGCGAAATTTCAAAAATCTTAAACTTAAGTCGTGCAACAGTCCAGACCAATGTAAAAAAACTTTAAAAATAGTGGTTCCACCGAAAATAAGCCGCGCAGTGGCCGCACGAGCAAACTATCTCGCAGAGACGTCAGCTCGATTCTAAAAGAAGTGGACAAAAATCGAAAAGTTTCTGCTCCGAAATTGGCCCAGGATATAGCAAGCTCATCCAACAAGTGCTGTTGAAAGAGCTCTGACCAAAAACGGCTTTCATAGTAGAACACCACTAAAAAGCGTCTTATTTCTGAAAAAAACCGTAAACTTCGCCTGGAGTTCGCCAAAGCACACAGAGAAAAGGGGATGGAGTTTTGGCAAAAAGCTAGGTTTACAGATGAGTCGAAGTTTAATATATTCGGTAGCGATCGAAGAGTAAAAGTGGAGAGGGGAAAAAATACTGCACTGAGTCCGAAGAATTTGGTATCAACAGTGAAGCATGGTGGCGGCAATGTAATGGTTTTGGGAGCTGTTGCTGCATCAGGAGTTGGAAGATTAGTATTTATTCAAGGTAATATGGATCGTTATAAATACAAATCACTATTGGAAGTCAATCTGAAATCTTCGGTGGATGATTTGGAGCTGGGTCCAGGTTGGGTCTGTCAACAGGATAACGATCCAAAGCATGCTACAAGGCAATTAAATACACCACCGCAAAACCTAGATTTGAATAGTATTGAACATGCCTGGGATCGAAAAATTAGAAAAAATCCGATTTCAAGCGCTTCAGTACTCAATATACAGTGAGTCACACTCAAAATTGGACACTTTATACTCATATGAAAACTTTTAACTCCAATAAGAAACTACAAACAAATTTAAATTCATTTCTATTTATTTATGTATACTAACATATTAGAAGTACAATTATAACAACAAACTCCCCTTCAAACAAAAACAATAACAGCATATATTATAAGTAT
This sequence comes from Anastrepha obliqua, assembly GCF_027943255.1. NCBI lineage: Eukaryota > Metazoa > Arthropoda > Insecta > Diptera > Tephritidae > Anastrepha > Anastrepha obliqua. The sequence goes on along the minus strand of NC_072892.1, from coordinate 159,525,034 downwards.
ACAACAATGCAATGTGAGCTACTCACACTCAAAATGGGACAGTTAGAGTTCATTGGCGAAATACCGTTATATTGCTGAGCGGGAAATTATTATAAGAAATTACAAAAACAGAAAGTCCATTCGGGAGATTGGTGAAATAATTGGCAAAAAATGTCTACAGTGCATAATATTATTAAAAGGTATAGGGGAAGAGGTAACGTGTGTGACAAAAAACGTAACTTAACAAACAGAAGAAAAATTGATGATCGAAACTCCAGATATATATTACGATTAGTAAAGCAAAACCCTAAGATATCTGCCGTAGACCTAAAAAAAACAACTCCAGGAGGAAAAGAACGTTGAAGTTTCTGCAGAAACTATTCGCCGACTTCGTAAGAATAACAAATTTTATGCAAGAATTCCCCGGCGAAAGCCACTTATTTCGAAAAAGAACCAGGTTTTGCAGGTTTTGTTCACAGATGAAACAAAAATTAATATGTTTGGTTCAGACGGGTGGCGTTTTGTGTTGAGAATGGACGGAAAAGCATTGCAGGATAAGAATATTAAAAAGACGGTGAAGTACGGCGGTGGCTCAATAATGATATGGGGTTTTATGTCGGGAGCTGGCGTCGGAAAAGTGCATATTATTGATGGAATCTTGGATAGTAAAGGGTACATTAACCTATTAAAACAAAATGTTCATACCAGTGCTGAAAAACTTGGGATTCGTAGTAACTTTATGTTTTACCAGGACAACGATCCGAAGCACACGTCCTGGAATGCTAAAAACTGGTTACTATACAACTGCCCAAAAGTATTAGCTACTCCTGCTCAGTCTCCCGACATGAACCCTATTGAGTATTTGTGAGGGGAACTTAAAAAAAGGCTCGACTCACGGTGCGTGAGCAGTAAGTCGCAATTAAAGCAAGCAGTATTGGAGGAATGGGAAAAAATCGAGCCAACATACTGCAAAAAACTAGTTGAAAGTATGCCACGTCGCTTACAGGAAGTAATAAAGTACAAAGGAAGACCCACGAAATATTAGCTCATATGTGCTCATAATTTATTTGAACTAGAAAGTAAGTGTCCGATTTTGAGTGTGAACCTTCTAAGAAGGAGCCTAACCTATGAAATGAATTTTTTTGTTTTTAGTTACGAATAAAACGATTTTAATTTTTGCATATTTATCTTCATCGAAGAGTATTTATAAATAAATATAGAAAACTTGAATTTATGTCTTAGTAAAAGTGTAGAAAATAAATTGGTTTTTATATGTGAGGTGTCCAATTTTGAGTGTGACTCACTGTAACTTCTGCAGAGTTAACAAATTTAGTCACCTCGATGCCACGACGGCTTCAAGCTGTAATTGATGCTAATGGTGGACCAACTAAATACTAAGAAGCAATATTACTTAGAGTTAAGGGAAGTTTTTCACACTTAAGATATTTCTGTACTGTATGTAGACTTTCGTTGGTTTTAGGTTTTTTTGCCATAGTTTGTTAATGTATGGATTTTTTTAAGTTTAGAATGATTAGAAAAAGCTTTCAAATAAAACTGTATAAACACATTTTTCAGTAAAGTTTTTGAACTTCAATCCAGTGAAAATGGGGGGTGTATATAGACTTTTGTCGGTCACTGAATGTGTTTTTTCTGTGTTTTTCTAGAAACCTTTAAATTGACCAACTTCTCTACGTTTTACACTTCCTTGCCGCTTTATTATTTTTTTTATTTTTGTTTTGTGCAATATAATAGTAAGTTCCTTTACAATCAGTTTAACTATCACACTTGAATTCTTACTCATTAACCGGAAACTTGAAATTATCACCCATTTCCATTTATACATAAGCCCATACATACATACATACATACACAGATATATATTTCAGTAAGAGAGGAATTTTATTTATATATAAAAATTTAAATGAAAACAGATTATTCTGCTGTGGCATTTCTTGGAGCATTCAACAGAGGCGCCAAGCGCTCAATACGCATTCGTGACATCTCATTTTATGTAAATGTAAATATTTTCATTCATTTAATTCCGGCTTGCTGTTGCTTCTTATTACAGCATACAAATATAGCTGCTGTGTGATTGTCTCTTGTTGCTCGCGTGTTTGCTTACTTAAATGCTTATCAGCTTTAAAATGGTTTGCAGGAGCATGCAACTTTACATACAGGGTGCGTTTTATGTTCCAGAGCGAAACTTGTTTTTAATAACTTTTATAGCCCGTTGATAAAAGCGGAAAAATTTAATTTTTGTTTTGGTAAAAATTAATCTAGTTTTGTAAAAATAGAAAAAAATATATTTTATATTTTTAGTCATTTTTAGAATTTCTCATGTATAAGGTGGCGCAAAAGTAATCACTCTATTGGAAAATTTATACTTTTTGTAAATGGTGTCGTACTCTTGTGAACTTGACAGCTAAAGTACACAGACAAGCAATGGAGGCGCGTAAAGGTCGGAATAAAAAATTCCATCATTCAAAATCATTTTTTTTATTAATAATAAATTTATTCAAAAACAAAATTGGATAGAGTTTGGAGGCTTTTATGGAAATTTTGACACGACATACAGAAATTTTAAATAAAATTAACCCTTAAAGGGTATCGTGAGTTTATAAGGCGAAGTCCAAAATAAACAAGACTGACGTCATAAAAACGTATTTGATGACGCTATCTTTTTAATGAGTTAGTGCGTTGCAAGTTATATTCCTAGCAGACTTCCAGTGGAAGCTTGGTGACATTCGGTTCAATGGAAGCGAAGTTATTGCGTCTAAAGTGTCAGGCTGTTTGTGTCATCGGTACAAAAATGAGTTTCGAACAAAGAACTAATATTCAATTTTGTTTTAAGATCGGTAAAAAGTTTAAGTTGTGCGGACATAAATGAGAATGAACATACGGACCGCCCAAAATAAGTAATCACGGAAACCTCCATCGAAATTGTTCGTAAATGTATCAAAAATGAACCGAAATCATCGCTGAAATTCATGGAATTGGAGTTGAAGTTCTTCAAAACATCGATGTATCGGATTTGAACTAATCATTGAGGCTTACGCAAGGTCTGTGCACGTTTCAATACGCACAAGTTAACTGAGTGCCAAAACTTGCTCAGAATTACACATTCGAAAGACCTCACTGAAGAGGCGAGAAAAGACGAGAACTTTCTTTAGAACATTGTAACTGGTTATGAAACGTGGTTTTTCCTACATGAACCTGAAACTAAGAGTCAAAGTGCCGAATGGAATCCCCCAGACGAGCCACCACCCAAAAATCGCGGTTGGAGAAGTCAAAAATCAAGTCGATGCTCATTTGTTTTTACGATTCCAAGAGAATTGTCCATAAGGAGTTCGTACCAATGGGCCAAACCGTCAATGCAATTTTCCATCTTGACTTTTTAAAGCTTTTGTTGCATCGCATTCGTCGAATTCACCCCGAATAACGCGAAGGAGGAAGCTGGCGCTTATTGCTTGATAATGCACCATCTCATCGATCCACTCTTGTGACTGATTTTTTGACTAGAAATCGCATTTTAACTATCAATCAGTCACCGAATTCGTCTGATAAGGCTTCCTTTGACTTTTACTATTTGGAAAATTGCATTTGGCCATGAAAGTAAAACGGTTTGCGTCCGTAGAGGCCGTCCAAAAGGTTTGTACCGACATCCTGAAGTCCTGAAAGACATTTCGGATTCCGGTCAATGACCTGAAACACTCTTTCGAAAAGCTTTTAGATCGCGCACAACAGATTATCAAGGCCAGAGGGGACTATTTTGAATAAATAAACTCGAAATTATCAGAATTAAAGTCCTGTCGCTTCTATTTCAGCTCAGTCTTGTTTATTTTGGACTTCACCTTGTAGATATTTTAAAGGTAATCTTTGACGCATCAACAAAGTTCTTCTGTATCTGTACTATTTTTAATTTTTTCCATGAAAAATGTGCCAGTGCGTCAAGCATTACTTTTAATAATAATAAATCTCAGCAGGACCCTAGTCGTCTAAGAGATCTTTTTACAGATCAACCAGCCCGACCTAACCTCAGCAAGAAAGAAAACACGGCTACTTATTTTTGAAGTTATTGTTTATATATTTTATACCAAATTGCTCTCCAGTCCACTTTTTCGAAAAATGGAAAAAGATCAGCAGTGGTGAATTGACGTGCAGGGCTAACAGTACATTCAAATTAAACCAATCGAAAGCATAATTTTGTTGCTTTGGCTTTTACTTTTGTCGTAAATAAGATTGGCTGGTCCTGAATGAGATGGCATAATCCAAGTTGGGATGGTCTAGACTATAACTAAAACTATGTTCAACTGGACAGAGCGCATTTTGCTATTCTTTGCCTTCACTGGTGCTACAACTCCAGATTATCACTGCTGGTAAATATATTTAACGGCCGGTGCAATGCAGGTGATGGATTATCTTTATTATCTAGCCCCTTCGAATAACATTTTTTAACTTCCATCACTGCTCTTAAATAATTGTTTAATTAAATATCACAAGATGAATACAATAAAAGAAAAAATATTCCTTCTAATGCAAAAACCCTATTTTTGTATTTTTATATAAGAGAATGTAGAGAGCCCACATAGGACTCGAGGTGGTGAAACCATTTTGTCTTTCTGATAAAACATGACAAATTGTGGATGGATGTAGATTCCAAGTCTACCAGACGTCCAAAGAAGGAGGCAGCGATGTCGTGTTCTGGCAAGAGGAAGACAGTGGCCCCTCCTCCTCGTTCCTATGACAGAGATTCTTAGAAGAAAACCCCACACGCTTCCCTTGTATTCCTATTAGGCATTGCCTAGTGATGATGCACGAATGAAAGATCCGTCTAATTACCTCACATGTGGCCCATGCGATGTAGACGGACCTGATCCAGAGTTTGCTTGAGGATAATGGGATATCCACATCTTGGACCGAGTTGACTGATTTAAGATCCCTTCCTTGCCAGCTCGTTCGCGATCTAATTTCCAGGAACGTCTCTGTGCTCAGAGACCCAGACAACGTTCGTTCAGTTGCCATTTTGGAAGAAGTATTGTAGCACTATTTATGGCAGAATTTATTATTAAATTTTAGAATTTGTGGCAGATTGGCTGTCAAATAGATGATGATCGATTGTGCTACAACGGACAAGCTGCTGATCGAAAATGCAGCCTCTTTGGTAGCTACTAACTCAGCTTAAAAGACACTACAGTAGCCAGGTAGCCTTAGGCTTAGGTTCGGCTGCAGCACTTCTGAATGGATGTTACTCCCGACTTTACGTTTTAATCTTGAGCCGTCAGTGAAGACAGCTACTGACCCTGGGTCAAAGTCCTTAACGTTATCCCATTCTCCCAGCTCTAGTTAACATCTAATGTCTTTTCCACCAAACTTATAACAGAATAGCTTAGCACGTCTGAAGTTCCCTCTTGTTTCAAAGTGCCTTCTAGCCTCCCCTGAGTTTATCCTATCAGTAACTGTAGTCCTGAAAAAAGCCGAATGCTTAAAAATCTCCTAATTACCAGCTCGTTGAAGACCTATTTGTCGAATTTACCCGTTGCTATGATTGCCAGTTCATCAACGTAGTCTACTGACACGTAACCACACCCAAGTGGTCTAATTGAGCTCATGTTCTATGGGAGGCCATTGCATGGGTCACATGACGTCACCATATGGGCGCTCTTTCTCTAATACTCATGGAAGCTTATTCCTCTTACTGTTAATCCGGCCGACGGTGGAGTGATCTATGTCTCTTTTGGTCAATGCTCGAAAGATTCTCAGGGACGAAGAAGGCGCGCAAAGCAATCTGCTTCAACCCGCTGGCTTTATCGATCTTCCTTACAAGTAACTGATGCCCCAACTATTAACAACTAATTTTTTTTTTGTTTTTTTTTTTGAATAATTTCTTTTTTTTTTTTTAATTTTTTTATATTTTTTTCCAAAATTTTTTTTATAATTTAGCACGTTTTGGGGTTTTAAGTTGCTATCAATCTAATTGCTAAATCAATTATCAACTGCCGCATGTCATCCAAACCAAAATTTTTGTCAAACAACCGATCTGCAACTTACAATGCACCCTGTATATCTGGCTGCTTTTTCTGCAGCTTTTCATAATTCAACTAGCACAAGAATTTTATATTAAGAAAATGTTCAGCCAAACACAGTTTTACACACTATTCTTATACATGCATATGTAGGTGTGCATGTATTTATGTTTGACTATGCTACAGTGGAACCCCGATAACTTGTAGTCCTTCGAAAAATGTTCATGTTGTTGCCATTATCGGTTCGCGAAAGTTACAAATCAGCGGAAGCTAAATAGATTTTTTTATTTATTTAATTTTTTTTAGTGAATAATAAATGCGATACATTTAATTCCTGAAAATAAGTCAGTAATGGATAAAGTTTATAAAAAACTTACTGTCAAAGTTTTCTCGCATTCATCTCTTTGCTGGAAACTAAACGCGTTGGGGCACTTTACAATAAAAATTGCGCTTACAGATTAGCGAGATTTCACTGTATTTGTATATAATAAGGACAACGTGTTCTTCCATGCCTACCAACAGCTCGGATGGCAATTCTGCACGCATAACTAACTGTCTACAAATGTATGCCCCCTACTCCACATACCCAACCGCACTCAGGGATTTTCTGCTCAACACAAAACACCGCACCAACACTGCTCCGATAGAAGTAGAACAGTATCGGAAAAATGTGTGTTAGTGACGCACTAATTACTCCGATAGCTATTCCATTCTATGCACGTTTTTCACTAGTTTCCAAATGGTTACAAAATGTGTAGTAAGAACTGCTGCTTAGTTGAAAAGTTCAATATTTACTTTAGAAAGTATACAAAATTCAATGTGTGGAAGTAGTGGCAGTTAAGTTCTGCTGAAAATTATTATAATCTGCAGCATTTGTTGGGAAAAAAAGATGTTGCTTGGATATTCCCGGGTCCACGATCCGGATTAACTTCAGCAGAACTCCCTTCAAATTAGAGGTTTTTTCACAATAATAAGGAAAGCTCTTTGATACACAAAGACCTATTATGCAGCAATTGTGGACCGTGTGGGTGGCCATACAAAAAAAAAACCAAAAACTTGTACCAGTATTTAAAGCTTATTTGAAGATGATTTATTTTTTTAATTTGTTACAACTTTTATTTTTATCCGATTTTCAAAACCCATATGTCACTATTTTAGACTTGAAGTATTCTATATTTTCTTCTTATGTGTTTTCGAGCTCCGTAGTCACCAGAGTTGTATCACCCTAAGATATCTTTTTTGTTTCATCAATCTCAAGTACTTTAAAATTCACTTACATAAACAAAAAATATATTTTACTTTAAGCGTAATTTCTTTCACATTTTGTCCCGTATCCCTTTTGTTTTTTCCTTGTTCACTCCGCTAGCTCGTGCAACATCGATCTTTCCAAGTAATCTTTGGCCGTCCACGACCTCTGCTCCCTTGTGGGTTCCAGTCCAGTGCCATTCTCGTGATGCTTTCTGGTGGTTTTCTAAGCGTATGACCTATCCATCGTCACTTTCTGCATTTAATTCGCTATAGGATGGGTTCCTCTTTCGTTGATCTCCACAGCTCGTCGTTGCTGATGGTGCTAGGGCAGAATATTCTACAGCTAATGCGGAGGCATTTGTTGACGAAAGATTGTAGCCTCTATGTGATGGTGTTAGCAACCAGCCATGTTTCACTTCCGTACAACAATACATACTTCACACATGAGCTGAATATTCGCATTTAGTGCGCCTGCAGATTTGCGAACTCGCCCATACTGTATGCCCGAATGCCGCCCTTGCTTTGTTTAACCTGCAGTTGACATCTTCATCTGCTCCGCTGTCTGTCCTAATAGTGCAGCCGAGGTGGCAAAAGTTTTCGACAAATTCCAGCGGACAACCGTCAACCATTATAGGGTCTGCTTTATTGTGGTGGATTCTCATAGCCTTGGTCTTGGCGATGTTAACCTCCAGCCTGACAGTGCGTGCCAGCGAGACTGGTCTGTCCGCTTCGTTTGCATGTCAGTAAGTTTGTGAGAGAGGAGGCAGATTTTATCGGCGAAGTCCAGGTCCTCAAGATGTCTGGTGAGAATCCATACGATACCTCCTTTGTGCAAGGTGAATTGGCTCATAACGTCGTCTAGGACCACGGCGCACACTGGGGATTTTTGTACAGAGATGCGGAAAAAAGTATACATCCCAAAAAATATTTACATTTTTACTACTAACGAAGTTGTATATATTTGTGCATGAAAAGAACATGTTTAAAAACTATACTATTTTTTAAAAAAATTAAAAAAAAAAAATTGTTTTTTAAAATTCATAAATTTTTTTTTTTTTTGTATTAATATAAGCCGGCAAATATTTACGCACAGGATACATGTAAGTTCATAATTCTGAATTACCCTCAAAATGTCAAAACAAAATTAAAAGTGTTTCGTTATCATTATGCACACACAAGAAAGCGTTTAGTTATTATCATTGCCAAAAAATAATCAGTGGCGTCTGGTGGCACCTGCAATTGATTAAAACTGAAAGAGACGCTATTAAGAAACACGTTGATACTAGTTTTTAACCGTAGGTAAATGTAGCTCAACTTGCAGATCCAAGAATATGAAGGAATATGATTTTTTTTTTCGTAAAATTAATTATAAATAAATAATCAAATGCTTCACAGCCTTTGTTCTTCCGACTAAAATATATAAAAATATCGTACCCTAAATGAAAAATAAAAAATTGGAAGTCAGCTTAAGCAAAAGGAAAAAAAAACCACCTTGGGCTTTGAAGTTTTTTCTTAGTCAGTTCAATACTATAAAAAAATTATACTTTTGACATATCTATAAAAAAAAACTGTAAGTCGGAGTTTAGTAATTCTTTTTGATTTTATTGTTGGTTCTATTCTGGAATTTAAAAATACCATTAAACATTGCGTAGGTGGTATGTTGCAAATTTGACTTTTTTCCGCTAAATCCCCAGTGTGCGGCGGTAGGAGGAGAGGAAGCAGATTTTATGGCGAAGTCCAAGTTCTAAAAATGTCTGGAGGAACTCCATACTTTTGTGGAGGGTCAATTGGCTCATGACGTCTAAAACGATGGCGCAGAGAAAGGGCGACAGGTGACAACCTTGCCTTACGATTGAGTTCATGGTGATTGGGTCGTTGATATTGCCATTGTGAAGCAGTGCCAGTTAGGAGTTCGGATTGTGTCGCATGCGTTCTTAAAGTCAACGTAGACTACATCCATTTATTTATTTTTTCTTTTTGTACACAGCTTCTGCAGTGAAATGAAAGAAGATTGGAAAATTTTCCAAGGAAAATGTGAAAATATTTGCAACCGTTTTGGCAAAGATGACGTTTAAAAATGGCGCATGAACGATATTTGGCTAAAAAATATAGAGGGACCTACAGTTTTAAGCGACTTCCGAACGCCAAATGGTTTTTCATGAAAAGCTTTTTCATGACAGAAATACTTTCGGCGGTTTGCCATCGCCGGCCTAGGGGAGACGGTCGCCACTTAATGCAATCAGCCGCCTAATAAAAACGGTTGAAATACGAGTAGGTGTGGTTCGATTTACTATGGAACACAACTTGTGCAGCCCTCGACAAATCATAGCACATAGAAAATTTGGTTCAAATAATAAACGCACGACATTTTTTGTTTTTTAATATGCAGAAAATGCGCAACAGCGTCAAGAGAAAAAATTATCAAAAATCAACGAGATTTTTTAGCAACTTCAAACTTGCAATTTATTATACTAAAATTTAATGAGCTATAAAATGGCATACCAAAAATCCTTCTCGAATTCTAAGGGAAACCCTTGGGAATCGCATGAAAAGTTTGGGGAAGCTTTCTAATTTTTTTTTAATTTAAGGGAAGCTTTCTAATTTTTTTTAATTTAATTTTTAAAATTTTATATATTATATATGGTTTTTGTTCTCTCTCTTAGCTTCACAGTCTGTGGCGGACCATAGCTTCATCAGCAATCCTCCTCCAATTCAGTCTCTATCTTGCCTCATTTCTCCAATTACGAACGTTCGTCGCTTTTAAGTCTGCTTCTAAGTCATCAAGCCATCTCTTGGTCGGCCTCTCTTGGACGCAAAGTAAACAGCCTTTTTATTGGATTTTTTCGTTGGGCATTCTTATGATGTGGCCAATCCATCTAATCTATGGTTTTTGTTAGAGCTATTATTTTATACAAAAACCATGAACGTTCAAAAAAAGAAACGAAAAATAATCAAAACTGGTCAAAATGGCGATGTATGACACTAACGTTTTGTCGTGGACTGTATATCTGCTGACTTGACGGCGTTGTCTAGAAAATCACAATATTTATTACGCACAATTTGAGAGTTAAATAACGTCCCATTAGAAAAACTGAATTAGCGAGAAAAAATTTAAAAACACAACCTACATTCATCACCATTGGAGTCACTCTTTTTCACTGTGTGGTTATTTTATGCGCCGTACATTTGTATGTGTGTGCGTTCATTTGGCAATGGTACACACTGTGTTCCATTGTGCTTGTTGTCACTAAATGCCGAGTGTAAGAACGTTCCTTTTTTATTATTATTTATTTATGTTTTTAGTGAAAAAATGCTCTGAAGTGCCATAGCAGTTGTGCCCTCCCTTGCAGGATTTCTATGCGCGTTGTTGCTTTAGTGTGTCCTAACAACCCAACAACAGCAGCACTTACAACCGCGCTCTTATCTTAATGTGACTGACCTATTTAGGAGCGTTTTAGTTGCGCCACTCACGCTCCGCTTTGCTCACGTTGTTGGCAATGTTTTTGCTTTTGCCATTTTGCAGTTGTAAGTAAGTGCAAGTGTTTGTTGTCGCTTTTGCCAGTCGCATATTTCGTAGCTCACTTTCCCATACTTCGCCGCAATCCACATTTTTCTCTGCATAGTCGTAGTCAGCATATGCTCCTATGCAAAAACAAAAAGAAGAAACTAAAAAAAAAGTTGCGCAATTCGTAATTGCCTGTCAGCGTGTGGTGCAGGCGGTCGGTCGGCCGCGTTGTTGCAATTAGTGCTAGTGGTACGTTTTAATTATAAAATGCCTACCATGCCGTGTGGCGTCCCCCTTTCACTGGTTCACTTACTTACGCGCTAAGTACGCGTATTACACACCCACTTTACCTAGGGAACGCACTTAATTATCTTAAATACTTATATTTTCGTAGCTTATGCCATTTATCCTCCTTTGACGCTTTATTAGCTTTTTCACATTTGCGGCAACGCTTCGCCAAAGAACTTGTGTTGATAGCAGTCATGATGCAGTTGTTCTGGGAAAGCTGTTTTGTTTCTTTTTTTTCATATTCTTTATTTATTTTGCTAAACAAATTAATTACTGCTGATACACAGGCAACCGCAAGTTAAGTAATGACCTAAAAATTTTCAAGTGTTGCCAGAACATGAAAGCAGCAAGCATTGGACCTAAAAAGAGCAGTTAAGAATAATATTTGGCATACATGAATAACTGGCATAGAAAACTTTATTCAAAATTCATAAAAATCTCTTAGTTACTATTAAATGGGGTTTAGTTTTCGTTCATGGAGAAGCTCCTTGCACTAACTCGGAATGAGTTCAATAATGCAGATGCAAAATGGATGAGAGAGAAAATGAGAGAGCCAATCAGCCCATTCAAACAGGTATTTACTTACCGAGATTAAGCACGTCAGGAATGTACCCATCACTCTCCTTTCTGAAAACGGAACTAAATGAGGAACTAACTATGGGAACGCAGTCGATATGGGAACATTCAACCTCATACAAAACTGTCAAAATTATGCTAAGGACTTGATATATGAAAACTGTAAACCTTTTTTTATCACTGGCTACGAAAGACTGCAAAATATTGGTTGGAGTACTAACGGGACACTGTCTCACCCCACATCACGCAGCCAAAAAGGGATTAGTCCAGAGCGGTGCTTGTAACATATGCAACGAATCGAACGCTAGTGGTACTTTGGAACACATACTTTGCCACTGTCCTGCTCTTTTTAGGACTAGCCAAATGTGCCTAGGATCAACATATTTTTCACCTTGAAGGACATTGCGGACAAACGATTGAACGACTTCCCGAAGACGTGCATTATGAATTATATAAAATGATATATTCGACTCCGAAATATGTAGCACCGGCAACTCAATGGACCGTAGGAGTCTAAGTGAGATCTTTTTACAGATCAGCCAGCACTACCTAACCTTTCGTTTTGAGCCCGATAATAAAAATACATGAAAATGGGTTTATTGTTTTTCAAAATATTCTCCTACGAACTTAATACACCGATTTTTATATGATTTTTGCCACTCAAAAGTGGATACCTCCAAAAGGAGCTATGTAAAGGCTTAATAGCTTCTTCAGGGCTTGAAAAATATTCACCTTGCTTTTTTTTATACTCGAGAACAATCAGAAACAAAATCAAAGCTGTAAGGCAGATGACCCATTAATTCAAGGTTTTAAGTGCTCAAAAACTCTCTTGTGTGAGCCTATACGTTAGAGCTCGCATTGTCTTGGTGAAGAATGATTCGTCCTTGGCGTTTGGTTTTCCTGGATTCTAAGAAAACTTCTGGCAACCAAATGGTGGTGGATCACTCAGAAATGAATGTTTTATGCTCTTCTCCTCGCATAGTTTATATGAGAAAGTTTATATAAAAAAGTGAAAATTGCCTCAAGAATGTTGTGTCGAAATTTTAAGTGGATCGAATCAAAATTGACGGGGTTATGAGTATTTGAGCATCGCGTTGCTCCAGGGCTGGTTTTTACACCTCTCCGACTTTGGAGCGTTTTTCCAGAACTGCTTATTTTGGTCGTCCGTGTACAGCATATTTCAAAATCCGCTAATCGTTTTGAAATAAGCGAACTAGCGGCTCATCTTTTTAGATGGTTCTTTTAATGTTGTTGCTGTTGTGGCAGCATAAACATTCCCCATGCAATTACCAAGAATTCTGCTGAAGTGACAGTCCTTGGCCGAATATAAATCCGGGTCCTGTCGGTAACGTAGATCGTTGCGACTGCTTTGGGAACGATTCGAAAGAATAGGAATTTTCAGCCGAGCATCTATTGGAATGGTCAGAAAGCGAAGAAAGCCTGAGATTGTCCAGTAGATTATTTCATTTATATGTTTTCACGTCAGCACTAAGGCGCTCAACTTAACTTAGTTGTACGAGCATAGGGTGTTTTTTTTTTTTTGCTGCATGATAACTATATATCGGTAAGTATGGTTTGACAACTGAGAATGCCAAACTGTGTTGACATTTCTGATCACTAAGGTTTGGCAAGTCACCATGAATCCTTTACGCCAGAACAACGCTTCCAAATTGTGGCAATTGGAAAATGTGGACTTTGAAAAAAATAAATCTGTTCGCGAGCGAAGTGTTAAAGAAGGCGCCGAAATGTCATTCCTCGTCGTTCTCAACTTGTTAACCTTTATTCTTCGATTACGTGGATAGCTTTACTTAAAGATCTTGGCTTAAAAATAAAAAAAAAATAAATAATTGGCGCGTACACTTCTGTTAGGTGTTTGGCCGAGCTCCTCCTCCTATTTGTGGTGTGCGTCTTGATGTTGTTCCACAAATGGAGGGACCTACAGTTTCAAGCCGACTCCGAACGGCAGATATTTTTATGAGGAGCTTTTTCATGGCAGAAATACACTCGGAGGTTTGCCATTGCCTTCCGAGGGGCGACCGCTATGTGCCTATAAAATACAGGTTAGGTGAGCCAGGTTGCTTGTCTAAGGCAAGATACAGAGTGGCCCTAAAGCCGATTGTGATGACTGCATTTGCTTTCCATCCCCTAACTAAGTTGCTTAAACCACTCAAATATTTTTAAGAAGGTAACTATTTTAGTCCCTCCAGTGAGACATTTTGCAAAGTTCCCAGGTTTCCAAAGAAATAATCGAGAAGATATTTGTCACAGCATCTTTGAGGGCCCAGGAACACAGAGGTGGTGTTGTACCGATTCAATTTCTTCTTCATATCAAAAACTCCTGCAGATGTCGTTGTGAAGAACACCTATTCTACTGAAAAGGGTGCCAATAGCGTTACAACACCTATGAGGACGCTGGTAGTTGATCTATTGACTCCAAGCAGACATTTTGTCCTTTTAAGATTCAGTTTTGTCCAGAGCGTTTTGGAGACCGTGCAATTAGTAGTCAAAGACCACCTTCCGTTTATTGCCGCGCTTACGCTCAGATCAATCGCAGTGTATAATTGTGTGTAGAGGAATGCGAGTGATAGAGTCGCTGAAAACCAAGCTCAGAGCCTTTCCTTGCACACTCATCCGCTCTTCCATTTCCCTCCACTCTAGAATGACCGGGATCCCAACAAAGTGTGGTGTTGAGTTGTTGAACATGCGAGAGCGACCTCCTGCATTCTTCAACATATCGCACCCTAAATACAAAAGGGTCACAACTCAAAATTTTCCACACTCGAACTTGACTTGTTTACAGTAGCATAGAAAACAAACTATGTGACATATCACGCTGAAATTTGCCATGTAAGCTTATAACAGTCCTACCAAAAAACAAAAAATTTATTTCTGCCATATGTCATCCGCGGACCGTTTTATTGATAACGTCTCGTTCATATTTGAGCAGAAGTACATTTTGAGTTGTGACCCTTTTGTATTTAGGGTGCGATATCTTGAATTGATGCGTCAGTGCCTTGATCGTTGCTTGACTATCAATAAATTACCATTTTTACTGGAGGTAAGACCATCAGTCTTATCGTTTTTACTGCTTGGTCTATAGCATAGATCTCAGCTTGGAAGCCGCTACACCAGTCTGGGAGTCTAAAGGAGCAATTTAAAGACAATTGTTCCGAGTACACACCCGATCCAGTGAGCTCTAATTTGAACTCTACTTCGTCAATTCGGCACCGTGTGTTTTCGTTATGTGACTCTTACAGATAAACTTTAACTTTGAGATGCCCGCCCAGAAGATTATTCAAAGCGGTTAAATTGCGCGGACTTAGCTGCAAAATATCGTGAAATTATTCTTCTCGGTAATTTCATTTGCAATAAATTGGTTGTTTCTTTGCCCTCAATATCCTTAACATGGGTCGAGGAAGCTAGCACCGCCACAACGTCAAAATCAAAAACTTTTTGTGCCCAATTTATGGGCTATTTATGGGCTAATTTTGGGCCGCGACAAAAATTTTTGGGCTCTTCTCAATCTAGAATCATTGACACTTCAAAGTGGCGGTGCCAGCTGTAAAATAGCCAGCACCGCCACAATGATAACTCGAGAACGGTTGGTCGTAGAAAAATCTCAAGCATATCAAAATTTTGGGCTATTTATGGGCTTTCAAATGCATACAAACAAAACAAAAAAAAACCACCCCCTCTGTGTACACTAACACCCACACTCAATTTTCGCGTAAATAATAATGAAAATGGCAAACTAAATAATATAATTTTTACAGCAGTATCATTACAGTTACATGCTTCTTAATAGTATTCAGCTGCAAAATAATTTTTAATAAATTTTTTAAATTTTTTATAAATGAAGGTTGAGTGAACGATCAACCGTTCTCGAGTTATCGCTGTACCAATGTTGGCTATTTCACAGCTGATATGCAAAACTGAAAATTAATCGAAAACTATACAAGTCCAAAAAATTTTGTTGCAGCGCATAAAGTAGACAATATTGTATGGAGAAGTAATTTTTTTAGTGTCCTATTTAATAGAGTTAATATTTGATGATTGAACCTTTTTTGTAGGCAAACTAACAGATGTGTCATATAGTGATAAGAAAAAAATCGCAATCACACGAAAATATATAGTTTTTTTTATTGATTTTGAGATCCAAAAAAAAATTAAATATCTTTAATTAAACTATATTATCATATAGGTTTTATAATTTCATACAGTAAATATAAAAACAAACTATTCATTAAAATAAATATTTATTTTTTAAGCTTATAGATGGCTACATGTGGCTGAAGCCACGTACAGTCTTTTATTTTTTTTGGCTTTTGTTGGGGATTAAAATCATCAAACTCTATCCATGAGTTATCTCCACACAAAACAAGACCCGTGTAATGGCCATTTACCGGAACTGAAAAAGAATCATAATTTTTAATACTTTCATGGCAATTTTTGGTGTTAGCGATTCATTACCTTCGTTTTTTGAAAGAATATTTTCTTTATTCTCAATGGCGGTTTTTAATTTTTTCATTTCTTGATTTCTTGTATTTTTTCGAGAAATAAATTCTCTAAATTTGACGACACCAAGTAGCTGCAGTTTATTTTTATTCTTAAATTCAATACATTTTTGAATATCCTTCAGTTGTATATTGCAGTTATTATCGTCTACAGGGTATATCTCGACTATTGCAAAGGGCCCTAAAATAAAATTTTTTTAATTAAATAAAGTAAAATATTACAAATATAAGAAAATAAATTTATAAATTGATACACACCAATTCGAAAATCAATATTTGTTGTTATTTTGCAGTTTCGACATGGCTTTGCATGTCTAATAAATACAGATTCCTCCAAATACTGAGGAATTTGTTTTATTTCGTTGAGTGGCACTAAAACTGTTGGCCAATCCTTTTCTATGGGAGCGCAGCCAGTACTACAAGTTTTGATCGTTGTAAAGCTGGGAATTTTTGAAAACAGTTTTGCGCATAATTCTCCAGCGTTAATTTGGCATTTCACTGCGTCGATTTCCTCTCCTTCTTGAAATGGCATCAACGATTTTAATAATTTTGCTCGCGTAATGTACATGCCGTAATTCAGTTGGTGGGTACTCATGCTTGCAATAAGATCGAAGAAAATCAGTTTTGATTTTTTGCAGCACTCCATAAAATCGGCATCGTCAAAACATGCAACCGTGAAGATCTGAAATAAAATGTAACGATTGCATAACAATACAATAACAAAATTATCATATTAATTGTTTTTATTGGAAACTTCGCTATGATGCGTGTATATATTACCTGAGCAATGGAATCAAATGCACAAGTGTTTGATAAAACTGTGGCTTTTCCATCGACTGGTACAGGTGCAGTGCAACTATTTCCATTTTTTAATACTGGAAAGCGTTTAAGTGATTGATGCAGTAAAAGCTGATTTTCAGTAAAATTCGGCTGCAAGTATAGTGATTGTGTTTCAACTTTTCGTTTTTTTTCTACGGCTATTTTCTTTTTTTCCTCTTTTGCCATTAGCCCGTACCAATTTTCATAAGTTCTGGAGGCCAGAATGTTCTCAATTTCCTCTTTTGACATCCGCAGACACAATTGACACAGATGCTTGTCCAGTGGCTCATCTTCAGGAATCGTTGCAGCAAACGAGGACGTGCAAATTTTGCAAGTAACTGAGGAATCACGATGAAGTGGTTCCTTGCAGAACGATCGTGGAGAATTCACATCTGTTGGCGATTGTTGTGAAGACATCGTCGGTGTCGTATCTATTCCACTCATATGCATTTTCCCATCAATGATGTCTGTATGCTTTACAATAAAATCATCCACACGAATTGGAAATGTCATGTTTCCAAAATATCGGTTTCTGATGTTATTGAACATTGACTCACTGCAGCTGCTCGTCGCCGGAACTCTGCCATAATTGAAAGTATCACGACAAACACACGACCATAACGGAAATGTTTTAGATTTCCTTAAAATATGATTAATGATGTCCGGGCAATAATGGGCATTATCTGAATCTGTATTGTCTTCGTCATTGGTGATGCACCGTGGAACAATTTCATCGTGGATGGTTTGGGCAAACATCAAACATTTACTTTGTTTTCCGGAATCGTTGATGTCGACATCGTCACCTCGACGTGTTTCGTTCCATATATCATCTGAAATGCACAATTAGTCATCAGTGGGCTTTCAAATGCATACAAACAAAACAAAAAAAAACCACCCTTTCTGTGTACACTAACACCCCCCTCCTCAACTTGCGTGAATAAAAATGACAAAAAAATATGCAGAGAGGGTGACTTTTTAAAAATTTGTTTATATGGATTTGAAAGCCCATAAATAGCCCAAAATTCTGATATCCTTGAGATTTTTCTACGACCAACCGTTCTCGAGTTATCATTGTGGCGGTGCTGGCTATTTTACAGCTGGCACCGCCACTTTGAAGTGTCAATGATTCTAGATTGAGAAGAGCCCAAAAATTTTTGTCGCGGCCAACAAAATGTTTTTGATTTTGACGTTGTGGCGGTGCTAGCTTCCTCGACCCCCTTAACATCAACTGTTGTAAAAAAGCGATCGATCTTATCTCGATGCCGCAATCCGCTGAGAAGAAACGATTGCCCAACTCTTTTTTGATACTTTCCCTTACCTCAGTGATATTTTCAATTGAAGGGCCTCTTAAAATATTTACTGGAGTTTTTAAGTATTCTACCAACATATTTCATTCAAATTCTTCGTTTTTTTTTTGTGGCCACTAAAACAATCCCTTCCCTGCTTCTGGGGAGACTCCCTTCCCGGAACTACCTACCTTGCATTTCTTCGGGAAGGCCCAGAACGGTGTCCATTAAATGGACCAATACTATTCACCCACGTCTGGCCCCACCATATTTGTAGCCAGCTTTCATGCTATAGGCTCGTCTTCTAATGTCTCTGGGCCATCATACCAGTGGTATGTGTGGTATGCTCTCAGGTTCATATCACATGAGCGTATGGATATTATACTCTATCGAGGTTCCTTTCGCATTTGCAGCAAAGAAAACCGTCTGTGATTTGTCGTCAGTTCTTAGACAGTCCACCTCCTATCGAGGGCTGATTTGTTTTGCGCTGCCATTCCGCGCGTTGCAGGTGCAGCATTATCCTAACTGCGTTCCAACAGTCATGTGTAATTGATTAAGCTGTCTGGGCTCAGCTGTTCACCCAAGACTAACTCAACCGTTCGGCGTTCTTCTTTGAAACAATCACAGTAGAAGAACAAGTGCTCCGCGCGTCTTTCTATTGCATTGTTGCAACTTGGACAGAACGGAGTGTCCTCTATGTGAAAACGATGGAGGTACTCGAAGAAAAATCCGTGACCGCTCAATATTTGGGTTAAATAGTGGTCTACGTCATCGTGCCTTCTGGTCACCCATTGGCTAATTTTGGGGATACGTCTGTTAACAGACGAGTCCCATCTGCTGTGTCACTTTTCTTACGAATGCAGACGTTCTGCAGCTTTCGCTTCAGTTGTCGGCGTTACTCCTTGTCTATCATAAAGTTGTCCCATTTCCTGCGCAAGTATATCTATTGGGAATCTGAATCCACCACACTTGCCAAGAGGTGCCTTCTGGCGTGCTAGATACTTATTGCCTCTTGCGACAGTATTTCATTTCGCGTAGTTACGAGGACCGCTTCTGTTTTTTGTGCGGCCAAATTCAGCCTCGCTGTAGAAAGCCATAGTTGGAGCCTAGCTGCTGCATCATTACACTTCTTCAAATTCTTCGTTAAGCTTTTTTATCCTGAACTCTGTTAGACGATTACGACGACTGAAAATATCATCAATTTTGTAAATTTGGAAAGATGCAAAATCCACAGAACCACTGTTTTCGTAATGCATTTTAATTATTTGCATACAGAAGTTGAACTCAGCTAAGGAAATTCTAGTTTTACGACTTCAAATCTGTTCAAAGAAGCGCCATCAAATTGTGATAGCAGTAAAAAAAGCACTAATAAAAAAGCAACTCGAACTACAAAGACCCTGTGTAACCCTAAATCATCATCAACTACGGGCAACACATTAATTCTGATTGTATGTATGTATGTATGTATGCACGTCCTATGTGTCTTTAGAGGCAAATAACACTTTATGAAATGCCTCAAATCAGCTGTGCCATTGGTTAATTTTAAACAGTTGATAACAGAATACTGCGCCATTAATTCCGTCTAAACGACGAACGACAGCCGACTACCCGCCTCAGCATGAACACGAGCATGTGCGTGTGTGTGTGTTTGTGTTCCGGTAGTGATGTGATGCTCAGTGAAGTGCAGGAAAGTGCACTGCAGAGTGCATAAGCGTCAATTGCATCAATTCCAGCCCAACACAACACTAAATTATAAAAACATTAAATTAATAGCAACAAAAGTGGATTGTCTTTACATACGAGTGCGAGTATACTGCGTTGTTCCACAGAGTCACAGCAAAGATACATATGTACACACATATATACATGTGTATATATGTGAGTTGTTGAAATTCTTAAGGATTGTGTTTTAAATTTTTTTGTTATTAAAAATCAGTTTGCTAAAAATTTTACTTGAGGTATATAGCAAAGCCGGGTTAACTATACAGGCAAAAGAGAAAGCCTTAGGGCACCACAAAAAAGCAAAGAGAAAGATTAGAAGATTAGTAAACAAATCTACCTTTTAGTTGAATTTTTTTTTATTATAACCTGGTTATTTATTTTTTTAATATTATATCCAGCATGTGGTCGCTGCAGCAACGAGTTACATGGTCCATTCGATCGAAAAGTTTGACATTTTTTGGCTTTTACGTACTCAGAACGTTTTGAAATACCAGCGATATTTGTGTTGTTTACGGTCACTTAAAAGATTCATCTCGGTCCAAAAATGGAATTAAATCGTGAACATTTTCGTGCGATTATTTTTTACAGCTTTCGACGTGGATTAACTCAGCAACATTGCATGGATGAACTTAATTAATTTTTTGGCGATGAAGCTCCATCATGGACCAGTGTTTATCGATGGTATGGTGAATTCAATCGTGGTCGCAGTTCACTCCAAGACGAATTTCGTGAAGGTCGTCCAAAATCTTTTGTTGTTCCGAAAACCATTGATGCAATCTTAGGCATTAATGGGACCAGCATACATTCAATATTGCATAAACATTTGACTGTCAAAAAAATTTGTTCGCGTTGGATCCCACACAATTTGTTAATCGGTCAAAAAAAGGCTCGTGTCGATTGGTCGAAGGAAATGCTCAAAAAATACGATCGCGGGGCTTCAAAATACGTCTATGACATCGTGACAGGTTATGAATCATGGATTTACGCGTATGAGCCCGAAAGTAAACAGCAGTCGACTGTATGGGTGTTTCAAGATGAGCCAAATCCAACAAAAGTTGTTCGCGCACGAAGCACTTCCAAGCAAATGGTCGCCTGTTTTTTCGGAAAAACTGGACATGTCGCAACCGTACCACTAGAACAACGCAGAACAGTAAATTCTGAGTGATACACAACCATTTGTTTGCCAGTTGTCTTCCAAGAAATTAAGAAAACCAATCGCCAAAGACGGATCACTCTTCACCAGGACACTGCGAGCTCTCACACATCGGCTCAAACAACTGCTTTTTTGAGCACCCAAAACATCGAATTAATGGGTCATCCGCCGTATAGTCCTGACTTGGCACCGAATGACTTCTTTTTATTCTCGTCCGTAAAAAACAAACTGAGAGGTCAACGTTTTTCGACACCTGAAGAAGCGGTTGCAGCATTCAGAATGCATGTTTTGGAGGGACCTCATTCAGAGTGGCAAAAGTGCTTCGACAATTGGTTCAAACGCATGCAAAAATGTATAGATCTTCATGGAGAATATTTTGAAAAACCATAAAGTGATTTTCGATGATTAAAATTTGTTTTTGTTCTCTAATCCCGACATATAAAAGGCACCCCTCGTAGAACAAAATATTCTTAACATATAAAGAAAAGTGTGAAGCTGATAGTTTTTATTATACGGATGACTCTTTGCTCGAAGAATCCCCGTCTTATGCTGTTGTAGAACAACGGGAGGACGGAGCCTTCCAAAAAATCCATCAAGCTCTTTCTTCACCAAATGCTGGTATTTTCAACGCCGAACTAACATCAATTCATTTTGTCGTGCACCACGCTGCCAAAAACACCAAACGGACCGTCATATTCTCGGACAGCTTGAGTGTGTTAAAATCGCTAAAAAATAGAAAGAATGAAGCGCACCGATATGTAATGGGAAGAATAAATAGATAGAACGACATTGAACTAATATGTATACCAGGTCATACGGGAATAACAGGCAATGAGCTTTCAGACAAATCTGCGAAACAAACGTTTAACATCCCACTCGTAGCGGAGACTCCTTGCTTAACCACAGTAATGACAAACTTCCATAGATCGTATCTCAGAACATTAAGAGATAGCTTGTGGGAATCGGCAACCTCAAATGCGAATGGTTCGACTAATAAAAAGTAGTCGTTCAGCAAGTGACATCTTTTGTGCTAATTGGATCTGGGCTGTGTCACTCAGACCACACTTGCAAAAACGCCACCACCACCACCACCACACCATTGGCTGTATGGTTGCGTCATACTTTGTGTTAAATTCTGCGCAAGTTGTGGAGGTAATCCGCTCCAAATTAGACGAACTCGTCTTGATAACTTTTTGAGCGTCCATATTTGTTTTCCGTTACTTAACTATTGCCCAAACATTTTCAATAGGGTTGGCATCAAGCAACTGTGAAAGCCAATCCAACATTTCAATCCCATTTTGCTGTATCCATTCTATACGCCTTCAGCTTCGATACCGGCGATCGTGGTCCTCGGTTTTTGTTTAAATCAAAGGTTTCCCAGATTTTCGAAATATCGTTGCTGCTCATACAATGATGCTTTTTGGTAAATTTTATTCATCAAAAATTCTTTGAAATTGGCGGTAAACACAAATAAACGGCATAACGCTATTTCGGACAAGCAGCCCCAAACATGAAATAATAATAGTTCGTGTCGATTATCTGCTGTGTACCAGGACCGACGCAGCTATTCGCCCAAAAGGAAGATACATTCCAATTCCATTCTGAATTTGCCTTAGCTGAAGCAAGTATTTTTTTAATATGTAATAATGAGACTAGCGGTTTTTTCAATGTGCTCCGGAATTTGAGGTATTCTGCCCTTAAACGTCCTCAAATCGTGTCTTTGGATACATTAACATCTTTCCATAAAAATGCTTCAGTTTCACGCAACGATAAAAGTTCGGCTTTGTCACAAACAAATCAATGATCTCCCGATCTTGATTTGGAGTGACATTTTTTTTCGGACTTTAAAACTGCACAACGCGTATTGCGAAAAGGATGCGCCCATATAAATAAATAAAAAATTGGCGCCTGCAATTCTCTTAGGTGTTTCGCCGACCTCCTCATCCTATTTGTGGTGTACGTCCCAAAAATGCTGGGACCTACAGTTTTAAGCCGACACCATTTGCCGTTGGTTTTATATTAAAAGCTTTCTGCAATATACGCTCGGAGGTTTGTCATGCGTGTCGAGGGGCGACCGCTATTAGAAAAAACTGTTTCCCGAATGGTAGTCACGCACCCACCCATTCGGCTACGGCGGCTCATTTAGCAGCATTTAAATTTTTTTATAATGGAACTCTAAGTTTGAGTTTTGCCGGTCACGCTTCCATTAGGGGTTAGGGGTTGTCAGAGGCCCGAAAAAATTATGATTTCGAAAATTTTTTTTTGCTAGTCAATTGCTTTATTTTACAAAAAAATTAATAATTTCGGTGATCATCACAAGTCCTTGGGGAATCATCTAAAATCAATCGGACAAGAGAAATTAGTTTTATCAATAGATAATCTTTTGCCGGATAGAAGCTTTTTTCAAAATTAATTAAATTCCTGGCGGGCTCAGGAAATATTCTTCAGATTTTTGACAAAAAACCGACAATTAATTGTTAAAAAAAATCGAAATTTTAGAAAAAAAATCCTTCGATCAGGCACGAGTTTTTTTTTTTGCTTTTTGTTTTTCAAAAGCAGTATAAATTTTATTGAAATCTACGAAGCGGTTTTTAAGTAACAGTGACCAGTAGTTCAAAAACATAGTTTTAAGAAAAACGCAATTAAAGTTTTGCTATCGATTTTTGTAGAGTTATACGAATTATTTAATTACTTAATCTATTTCATCTATTTCTGGGCCATATAATAGTTCTTCAGTCATAATAGCAGCTGCCAAAATATCGATTTGCTGTTGCCTACGTAGCATTCTACCTTCACGAGTGTTATCGTTGGCTCGCTTATCTGCCACTTTTATTTGCAGCTGCTGCTAGTTACTTACTCTCGAACGCTCCGGAGCGCCCGAGCACCCTTTGATAACACAGGCCGACAGCATCACAGACCCAGAAACCAGACTATATATTTCCGAAGGTTCAAGAAAAATAAGACTTATTTCAAGAAAAATATGCGACTTAACTTGCTGTTCCCAAGGTTAGGTAGGTTAGCCTGCTTGTGGTGTGGTAGGGGTGGTTTCTAGGGGTTAGGGCAGTGTGTGACTCGGTACCCGTGGGTTAGATAGTGTAGGGGTTTGTGAGTTAGCACACTTATGGTGTGAGACAAAATTTTATGAAAAATAAGACTCAATTCAAGAAAATTATTAGTAATCGACTATATCATGTCTATGTTATCTTAATCGATTTTCAGGTGTAGGAAAATTTAGAAACAAGAAATTTTCAAAATGCGATATCTCAGCGACAAAAAATGATATTTGAGCAAACTCAACGCCATTTGAAAAAGGAAGGCTTGTATTTAAGGATGCCATCCTTTAATTTTGGTGAAAAAAAAACATCTACAAGGCTACATAACCTCAAATATGGGCAAAAACGGTGTTTTTTGCACTTTTAGGTTAGGATATCTCGAAAACCAGAGCTGATAGAGCAATTCTGAGGCCAGATTTGGAGTCAGCGCATCATCTGGGTCTGAATGCTGGTTAAATTTTGTCGGCCTGTGTAAGTGATGAATACCTCGAAAAGTATTTGTGG
Source organism: Anastrepha obliqua (assembly GCF_027943255.1). Classification (NCBI taxonomy): domain Eukaryota; kingdom Metazoa; phylum Arthropoda; class Insecta; order Diptera; family Tephritidae; genus Anastrepha; species Anastrepha obliqua. The sequence continues at coordinate 159,500,364 of NC_072892.1, read as the reverse complement.
GATTCACTTCAAATTTTCACACAATATTTTTCAGATAAAGTGCGAGTATAAGAAAATGCAAAAAAAAATCCAATTTTTTTAAATCTGTTCAAAAACGTTCACCAGTTTTCATTCAAAAAGCTCAATAACTTGGTATGCCATTTTTAATAATTGAGAATCGCTCAGTTCGCGTGGCAAATGTTGTGTCCAATTAATTAAAAATCCGAAAGTGGAACCTCTTGAGCATTTGAAGCACCGAAAATTCTCCAATTGGGCTTTGCCTAAGCCATATTATACTCCTATAAGGAACAATAGATCTGCTGGTCGAAGTGCATACCTCCTTTTCATGTGCACTTCTGGCGCTATTGAAAATATCATTTCTTTATGTCCTTCAAACTCCCTCAATGCATTCTGGTACTGCGTTCTGAAGTTAAACGTACTTTTATTGCGAAATTAACAAATATAAGTGCATTCTTTTAATTTCGCATAATTTTCTCATTGACTTAATGTTAAGGTTAAACAATACTTCGTACTTAATATTACCTCATTCCCTTTTATTGTTTTTTTTTCTTTTTTATTATTTATAATTAAGAGCTGTAAAACATTTTAATATCATTAAATATGTCTATCTGTCTGCTGTCGCCTTTATAAACACCTCACTGTCCTTTAGCGACGTCGACGGCGTCGCTGCTGTCGCTTTGCCTTTTGTTTGGGAAATACTCTGCTGTGTTGCTGCTAGCAACGCTGCGCTATTTGCCAAGCCCATATCACCATCACCACAGCTGGGACGGGCGATTCTCTGTGCCGGCCCCAAAGCTGACGGGGCTGCCCGTCTGGCTGGTTGACTGCGTAACTGGCAAGTGCTCGTCCCAAAACAGGAAACCGCATTTTTTGTGTCTTTTTGTAACTTTGTTTACTTTTTTTCATTGTTTTTCTTTTGAATTTTTCTTTCATTTCTATTTCACATTTCGTAAATTTGTGCTTTGTTTTTGTTTGCAACATTTAATGCTACTGCATTTCTTTCTGGCTTGCCTCAGCGTCTGCCGGCTGACTGCCTGCTTGCTTTTATCGCACTTCCCGCCGTTTTGCCTTTCAAACAAACATAGATACCTATGTGCGTATGTGTATAAGTATGTTTGTCGGTATATATGCACATCCATACAATACTTTTATATATTTTCTGGCTTTGCAAATGCATGAAGCGTGCAAGTGCATGTGCCAGCGCGCGTGTGTGTGTGTGCTTGTGTGCTTTATGGTACTCCATGGAGTTGCATTTGCTTCTTGTCATATCATTTGCACGGCTATTTCGTTTCTTTTTATTTTTTTCATTATTTTTTTATTTTTTTTTCGTTCCTTTACATTTATTTTGCGCTGAATTTGCTGACTGCTGCAGTTGCCAATGGCGCGTATGCGCTTTGAATCCATAATTGGCAACGCTGCTAAAGGGTTTTAGCGTGCAAAGAAAGAAAATATTAAAAAATCGCTTTCCGTCCATAAGTAGCGTATGTATGGATGTATATTTATACATATATACATACACACACACATACATAGATATGTTAATATATAAGTTAATGCGCCACTGTTGCCAGGTAGCTGCTATGCGTAAGTGCCTGCCTGTTTATACAAATACGCCAGTAAATATTTGCTTACTACACCCACAATTGCATCCTGGCGCCCACTTTTCGCAAGCTAATTCCAATTTATGCGCCACATCATTTATTATCTACTTGTTTAATGTTCTATTGAAGTCAATAAATTTTATTTCCGAACAGCTTATCGCGCGATTTAATTATTCGTGCTCAGTTTTGTTTAAATGGCTTGTTTTCCAAAGTAACAATGGCTTTTGTTTAAGATGTTTTTCTGAGAACCTATCGGTAGTTTGAACGATACTTAAAGGGTATTTGTAATACAGCCACGTATGAAGATATGGTCAAAATATTATAATAAGTTCATTGCTGATTGGTATTGATATTCCAAATCCAAAACCGATTTAGGTATTCCTACTGTTGGGCGAAAATATGAACCCAAAAGGCGTCTGCAATGGCAAATGAAAATTTTAGTAAAGGTTGTCAAAAAAGTATTGCGGTATTTCCGCAAGCTTGTCTTTGCAAGCGCGTAGTTCTAGTTGTATTCGTCGCATCTGTTCACGCTAGAGCTTTTTGGAAAGCTCTTTTCACGTGCTAACACGTGTTTGATTAATTGTTGTTTGCTTTTAGTCGTTCGTGAGTTATAGCGTCGCAAACATGGAGCAAAATAAAGAGAAAATACGGCATATTTTACAGTACTACTACGACAAAGGCAAAAATGCATCTCATGCTGCCAATAAAATTTGTGCAGTTTATGGACCCGATACAGTTGCCATTTCCACCGCACAACGATGGTTTCAACGTTTTCGTTCCGGTGCAGAGGTGATCGAAGATGCGCCACGGTCCGGAAGACCTGTCGTCGAAAATTGCAATAAAATCGCTGAATTGATCGAAAGAGACCGGCATAGTATCAGCCGTAGCATCGGCCAAGAGCTGGGCATGAGTCATCAAACCGTTATAAACCATTTGAAGAAGCTTGGATTCAAAAAGAAGCTCGATGTATGGGTGCCACACGACTTGACGCAAAAAAACATTTTTGCCCGTATGGATGCATGCGAATCGCTTCTGAATCGCAACAAAATCGACCCGTTTTTGAAGCAGATGGTGACTGGCGATGAAAAGTGGGTCACTTACGACAACGTGAAGCGCAAACGGTCGTGGTCGAAAAGCGGTGAAGCTACCCAGACGGTGGCCAAGCCTGGATTGACGGCCAGGAAGGTTCTTCTGTGTGTTTGGTGGGATTGGCAGGGAATCATCCACTATGAGCTGCTCCCCTATGGCCAAACGCTCAATTCGGACCTGTACTGCCAACAACTGGACCGCTTGAATGCAGCACTCATGCAGAAGAGGCCATCTTTGATCAACAGAGGCCGAATTGTCTTCCATCAGGACAACGCCAGGCCACACAATCTTTGGTGACGCGCCAGAAGCTCCGGGAGCTCGGATGGGAGGTTCTTTTGCATCCACCGTAAAGTCCGGATCTCGCACCAAGTGATTACCACCTATTTCTGTCCATGGCGAACGAGCTTGGTAGTCGGAAGTTGTCCACAAGACAACTGTGAAAATTGGCTCTCCGAGTTTTTTGACAATAGGGAAGCGAGCTTCTATAAGAGGGGCATTATGAAGTTGGCATCTCGTTGGGAACTCGTCATCGAACAAAACGGCGCATATTTGACTTAAATCGCATTATTATAACCAATTTTATGAACAATTGAAAATTCAATAAAAATACCGCAAGACTTTTTTGACAACCTAAGTTTGGGGAAAAATAAATCCATTATTTTTGCACAAATGGTTTAACCCTCTGGGGAAGAGTGTCGGCATATAGCCGGCCAAGGCTCGCGAACTCTGTCGTTCTTAGCGATAAGATACGCATAGGTATAGTATATAAAAGAATCACGTTTTCATTCAAAGACATTAGGGGCCATTACCGACGAATTCTTATCTTCCTTATACGAGTAATGTAAAATTACGATGTGAAAGGACGGTAGAGTCAGAGCGAATTTCAGTTCTTCGATTCAGTCTCTCAGTCTCACTGCCAGAGGAACCAGCAGACTTTTAATATATACAGGGTGGGCCATGTAAAACTTGCTTTTTGAATTGGCTATAAAAAAAACGAATCAATATTTTTTCAAACTTTTTTTTTATTTTGAAGATTGAACATTTTGATTTATGAATGAAAAATAATATCGTTCAAATGACTGCCACGACTGGCTTTACAGTAGGCCATTCGATCAACCCAATTTTTAAGCACATTTTCGATTGTTTGGGCTCCAATTTCATGAATGGCAACTTCGATTTCGAGTTTTAAAGCATCAATCGTCTCTGGATGGTTCGCATAGCATTTGTCCTTAACGGCTCCTCACAAAAAAATAGTCCAACGGGCTTAAATCACAGCTCCGAGGCGGCCAATTAATATCGGAATTCAAAAACGGTAGCCAAAAGTTCGAGTGTAACTTTGGGAGTGTGACAAGTTGCGCCGTCCTGTTGAAACCAAATGTCGTCCATGTCATCCTCTTCAATTTTTGGAAACAAATAGCGTCCCATTTCGTAAATGTCAAACCTTTAAGTAAATTATGAACACATTTGACATGTCATTTGTCAAACACTATTGGAGCACCCTTTATTAACCTACGCACGAAGGCTAACCGATCTAGAGATGATACGTTAGATAGTGACAGTTCTGGCAAATATCACTTTGAATCTGATAAGACGGAAGAAAACGGTACTTCGCCAAGTGGAAGTGAAATCCGTGCAATAAGGAATCCACTTAGGCATTTCAACATTAACCGTGATTGCAGTTTGTTTATAATTATTTTTTGATTTTATAAAAATTTTTACTGCGCACTCCAATACCTCTCGTCCTCAGCGACGCTCACCCGTCGAGCGGCTCCGTCCCCAAAGGGTTAAAACTGTTCTACGGTCCACCTGTGGATTCTGGCAGCAAACTGGATCTTACTTAAAATGTAAAACGGAGGACCAAAGTTAACTGCTTATGCAGATGGCCTGGAATCAGGTTCTTGAAGGTGCACTTAAAGAAATCAGCAAGCGGGCAGTTGCAGCGGGACTATAAGTAAATCCTGAGAAGACGGACTTAGTACTGTTCACCAGGAAGTATAAAGGACAGGAAGTACAAAATTTCGAGCTGGACCCCATCTAGGCTGGTTAGCGTCACACTACAAGTTAAGACTTGCACTAAGTACTAGGGTGTCCCTTATATGAAAATTTTTTTTTTCCGAATTTCGAAATGCATACCCTCTACATTTTTTACTAATGCTATAAGATGCTCAAATATAAAATCTCATCTTTCCAGCAAAGTTGCAACCAGTGTCGACCGAGCTTCAAATTTTAGTAAAAATCGTGTTTTTCCCCCTACTATTTCGGTCTGCAATAAAATCACTATAAATGCAATCAATTAAAGTATAATAAAAGTAAATTCAATTAAAGTATAATAAAAGTAAGTCCGTTAAAATCTTATATCAGAAAAAGTAAATTTAACTTACCAAACAACTTTTCAGTATGTTCTTCTTTCGACGGGTCATAGCGCTTGTTAAAATCTGAGGTTTTGTCCCTGTTGAAGTTGGCAATTATTTTCTTTTTAGTTTGGTTTTCAACTACATCATCAAAGAGTGATAGAATGACTGTCTCTTCACATAAATACCAAAAAATGATGACTAAACTTTTCCGTACTCTTTTAACATCTTCAACACGCGCAAATCTTGGTTAGGTCGCCACTGTGCATTCGAGCCAAGCTTTAACATACAACATCACGACAAATAAGCAAACATCTTGTAGAGCCTTTTTGTTCTTCACAGTCATTCTGCATAGTGAGTGAAGTAAACATACATAGCTCCCGGGGGCCTTGGTTTAAATTTTTCCTCTGTGTCTCCTCCCAAAAAATATTACGCACAGTTCGACCAATTCGCGGTAGTCATCTTTTAGAAAACCTTTGTCTAATTTTGCCTTTTAAAATATTAACAGAGCTTGAATGTCCGTCTCGGCGACACGTTGTTTAATGAAAGTAAGAGATGGTTCAGTGTTCCCTGAACTTTTCGAACATCAGAATATCTGGGCTGCTAGTAATTTGCTTAATCTTGGTTTCAAAGACACCTTTTAGGACCAATTTATAAACATGATGACGACAGGCGAAAAGCAACATTTCTCTTCCTAAAGTTTACTCCAAAATAGCACAAGCTCCATTGAAACGGTTAGTATTGGAAGCTGTTGTATCGCAGAACATTATTTGTACCGTACGGTGAAGATTCCAGTCAAAGGGAGCTGTTGAAACGGCCTTAGCTTGATGTTTTCCAGAAGAACTCTTTAGTTTTGGCACCGGAAAAAGTTGTCCATCCCAATGGACAGATTTTATTGCTTCTGCCCTTGATTTTCTAGTTTCAGAACGAATTCGCTGAATCGAGGATTTGTTAACAGGGAAATCATCGCCACTCAGATCAGACGCTTCTACTCAGACCAAGCGCTTCTACCACCGCATTAAGAATGTAAACGAATTTAATAATGCTCTATGGCATTCTAGTATGGTGGATAAGTTTGAACAAGAAGACATACGCTAACAAATTGGAGAAAGTACAAAGAGTTGCAGAGTTGCAATGCACACCACTCCTAAAGCAGATCTGGACTTTCACCCAATAGATTTAGTACATAGAAAAAAGTTCTGCAAAGACGTCTGCACTTAGGCTAGTTCAAAGGCCTTATACCCACTGCCGGATATGTAGAGGATTAAACGCTAAGTCGGACTACTATACGTTGTTGCTCAAGCTAATTTCAGCAGAGGCGGCCGCCGCAGCTGAATGGGTTGGTGCGTGACTACCATTCGGAATTCAGAGAGAACGTAGGTTCGAATCTCGGTGAAAAATCAAAATGAAGAAAAAGTTTTTTTCTAATAGCGGTCGCCCCTCGGCAGGCAATGGCAAACCTCCGAGTGTATTTCTGCCATGAAAAAGCTTCTCACAAAAAAATATCTGCCGTTCGGCGTCGGCTTGAAACTGTAGGTCCCTCCATTTGTGGAACAACATCAAGACGCACACCACAAATAGGAGGAGGAGCTCGGCCAAGCACCCAACACAGGGTGTACGCGCCAATTGGGTATGTATAATATATGCACCTGAGAAGCTCTCTCGCGTTATTAACTCTTCGAAGTGCCTTAGAGTTGGAGATACGGTCGGGCCACGGAATTTTCAGTAGTCTTCTTAGCATCCACATTTCGAATGTGTCTATGCAATTCATAGTAGAATCTTTCAGCGTTTCCATACCATACAACAAAACTAACAGCGCATAACGTCTCACAAAGCGTATTTTTAAATGTAGATCCTTCACTCAAGTACGATTTAAACGCATATTTCTTCAATTTTAAGTTTTTAATTAAAAAATATGATAACATTTTGCGCTCCACTCGTAAATACCTGTTTTACCAAGCTTCCTCTTCTACCAATACTCGTAAAACTGCTGCAACAATGGAATTCGTTGTAATTTTAAGTGCTGTGCACCTTGAACACCTTGACATGCTAATTATTTGGTTAGCTGCTTATTTTTAAGCAATCAGAACAAAAGTATTGAACCCACTTCAATTAAGTTTGTAATCAGTTGAACGTAAAAAGTAAAAAGCCAAATTATAGAATTTAAAGTACAGGGGGGTCCATTTAGTAGTTTTTTTTTAATTATGTGTAATTTGGGAGTAAATGTTCATTTTGATAAAAACTAAGTTAAGGAATATTGCAAACTTTTTTCCAAAGTCATTGTCCAATGGTGTATAGCCCAAACACTGCATTTGTTGAAAATAAATCAAAATCATACTTCCTGACGAAGCGCATTCCCATCTTGACGACTATGTCAACATGCGAAGGTGCCGCGTCCAGGAATCGAAAATCCCACACGAGATCGTCGAGAAGCCAAGCCATTCTCAGAGAGTGACAGTTTGGTGCGGATTTTCGAGGACTTTCTTTGAAAATCCTGTTACAAACGCCATTTTGGTCAAAGATGAGTACTACAGAGGTATGATAAACGATGATGCGCTATGCGACACAGTCCATGCCAAAATCGATAGTTTGCGCGCCAAGTTCGGTAATCGCGCTAACAGCCGTCGCGGCGATGTCAATAGGCCACCTCAGAGCTGCGATTTGACACCGTTAGCCTTTATTCTTTGTGGTGTGCCGTACAGAACCAATATTTTGCAAGCAATTCATTAATAACTTAGGCTCTTAAAGCAAACATCGAGCAAGCCATTCGTGAAATGGAGTCAGACCCGACTCCTAAATGCCATTATCGGAGTCCAACCACCACCCATTGGAGGCGAAGAGCTTCATCTGCCTCGTGAGACCCGCGTAACTTTGGCTCAAACGTAGCCTGTTGAATACTACCGTGGAAGGCCTCGGGAGAGGAAAAGCGATATCATGTAAAAACATGGAATTGCTGACGCTGCAGCTTCCACTTTACCCAGAGATGATATCACCAAAGTCATCAAATCGAAAAGAAGTTCAGAATTGAACTGGACGATAAGTTAAACTGGAGTATGCCTGCATTTGAAAGGAAACTCCAGGAGTATACCCTGCACTGGTACACAGATGGTTCGAAGACCGCAGAAGGCATAGACAGAACTATCCGGAATGAGCGAATTACCATTCTGAGCGGCAGTCAGGCGAGACTCAAGGCTCTATCATCCTGTGAGATTAAGTCCTCACTGGTCCTTGAGTGTATCGACAAACTGAATCTTTTAGGAACGTACAATCGCATCCGGCTACATAATTTGGGTCACAGGACACAGGGGTATAACTGGGAACGAAATAGCGGCCACATTGGCTGCAGCCTCGCCATAAATAGAATCCAAGCCCTTCTTTGCCAAGGGACAACACACCATCAAGGAGAAGCTTAGGAGTGAAGAGCTAGGGCTAAGAGAGTTTGCTGGCACTTAACTATGGGGGTCCCCTAGGCGAAATCCTCACTGGGAGGATACAACCAAAAGAGGTTTAAAAGACACATAAACCTACCAAAGCATAAGCTGAGAATGCTCACGGATATTGTCACAGGCCACTACAGACTATGTAGATATCAGCACATGATCGGAATATGGTCTACTGATACTTGTAGTTTATGCGACCAATCCCAGGAGATTCCAAAGCTATAGCGCGAAGAAAGTTGAGACATCTCGATCAACTGCAGCCAGAAGAAAGACACACACGCTCAATCGAATCCAGCTCTATCCTGCATTTAAAAAGGGAACTGGGCACAAAAGACAATGAGGTTCAAGTGCAGACCTCGTAGAAAATCTAATCTAATGGTCTGAATATTGTAGCAGGTGAAGCTCCTATCTATCCAGAATCGACTCCCTTTGGATCCAACCTGTCGAAATAACACGTTTCCTAGGCGTTATGTGAGTTAGACGACGACGATCGGTGACTATACCGAACTGGCAGAGCCTAGTGAACTGTCACAACAATAACAACAACAACAATATGGAGTCATTAAGGTCTTGGAAAACTAGGTTAACAGGATGCGTTACTGTACAGCCAGCTGGGGTAGCCACATGAATGAAATCGTGTGCCATGTTCTTCTAAATAGCAAAAAAATTGATTTTTGTTTATTCTTCTGAGTTAAAACAAAACACCAAATGGACCACCCTGACCAGACCACCAGTGCTGCCAACACGGAACTATTCTGCTGGAATTCATTTAATCCTCTGTTGGACACCTTTTTTAAAACCTTCTGTTGGGCAACCGAGTCTGGCCCTTTTTCGTTCTGTTCCAAGAACCTTTTTAAAAGATTATATCCATAAATCGATAGAAAATTTAATTTTAGGAAACTACTTGGAAGCTCAAGTCATTAGCTTTAATAGAAATATGTTAAATTCACGTTGAAAATCGAAAAAGTCTGGCCAGACCGGGATGTTCAACTGCAGAGTAGAAATCAAAGAATGAATTCGCCTTATTGTGTTGACAGCCAAGGCGAATTGAGTACTATAGGTGGCGTCTTCCCCTCAGTGTTGACAGCCAAGGCGAATTGAGTACTATAGGTGGCGTCTTCCCAAAACAGTTACTTTATTTTGCGCGATTTTGACAATACAAAACTAACAAAAGGAGGAGAAATTACATGTTTGTGAAAATTAAGTGAATGGCTTGGTAATAATATGATTTATGAGATTTAAACTAATCAAACTAATAAAAACGTAAATAATGCCGCGTATTAAATTGTTAAGGCACAAATGAGTATAAACCCTCCAAATGCAGTTTTGTTTTGCGTTTTTATACGGATAACGCCGTGGCAAGAAAGTATGTGTGTGTGCGTATAATTTCTTGTGTTTAGTTGCTATCATTCCTTTCGCTTACTCTTTCTCTTCACAAGCAAGTAATTCTCCTCCCTTTTGTTTGTTTGTTCATGGGCTCTGACGAAACGGCAAATTCAGATGAGCAACCTTGTATTTCGTTATCCTTGGATACCACCTTTAATAAATTAGCCTTTGTTTGGTCATAGTTGGTTATTTTCAACAATTTTTTGGTGTTGCTGATATAACCGCGTGACTCCATAGCCGGCCTTACGTGAACAACCTAATTCATTTGTATTGTTTTTGATTAATTCTATGCGCATCACATTTGACTGCGTTTCTATCATTTCACTTCTTGCTAGCCAATTGTTTAGTTTCGCTAGAGAAATAGCAAAGTCAATGTCAATGCTTACTCACACGTTCAAAGCTGATAACACAACCATATGCATTTGTATACAAAAACAATACATGAGCACCTCGATTTTTCCCAGCGGCTGTTTTGCATTTTGCGCACTTTGAACCTATTGCCATGACTAAGCTGCCACCAATCACATTGATTTTGCACATACATACAAGTATAAATGCATACATACACACATACATACATACTTACAGCTTCATTCATGCAGAATGCAAATGTTATATAGTTAATGCGCGTTTATTTTATCGGATCGTTGAACCTTAATTACAATTACAGGCTCACTACTTACTAAATAAAATAAGTTGCTATGTGCGTATGTATGTATGTATGTATGTATGTACGTATATAAGTATGTATATATTTTATGAAGCAAAAGCGGTACAATAAAATGGCAACGTAAGAGTTATGAGATTTCACAATTCACCGTGCTGATTTTCATGAATATAATGAATATAAGTATCTACACCTGTGGACAAAATAATAGTAGCGCGACGAAATATCAAGTGGCAGAATTTTTTTATGTTTTATAAACGTTTCGTGCAATATGCAATCAAGATCATATAACTCAAAGCTTTAAACTTTGTGCAAAACTCCCAAAAATGTAACAAATATTAAAGAAACGACATAAAAATTTAAAAATTTTTATTTCGATTTTTTTGGTATGCAGTTTTATATTATAGCCCATTCTATACGAGTATTAAAGGGGGAGCCTGGTTTTGAGGTCTAAAAATTGCATCTCTTTGCGATTTTTTTTTTAAGGAAAGAATTAATTTAGCACTGCAAAATTTTTTCTATCTTTTAATGAACATTTTAAAAGTATAAAAAAATTTTGTACTGGTTAAAATAAGTTGAAAAAAATATTTAACATAGAAATTAGTAGAGCGCTGCAACGCTGAAGTTTCCAACTGGCGTACAAGATACAGCTCGTAATTATTATCTAAAACAAAAAATTCAAATGGATTTCTAATTATCATGATTTTTTATTCTAGATGAACTAAGAAAACTGAGAGAAACTCCAAAATTTCAACTCTTTGGAGGTTTTAAAGAAAAAAATGCCTTTCTATAAAAAAAAAACTCACTTAGACTTGGTATAAAAATCTTGAAAAATTTTGTTTAATCTATTTTGTTAGTTCAAATAGAAGAGAATTTAATACTGAAGGGAACAAGCTATGATTCATTTCAAAAGGTTCATTAGTTTTTTTTCATTCATGTACGCCAATTCAAAGAAATCATAAAAATGAAAAGTCGAGAAAAAAGGATAAAGTTTGTACTATAGCTGTCCGGTCACAGCGTAACTACCTAACGCTCGCCTACCTTTGGCTTTGTATCTACGGAAATATTGAGAATTAGGCTCTGTAACTTTGTGTGAATATTCTGAAATATATTAGGAATCGCTTAAAACGAAAAAAAAATTGATTTTTTTGATCTTATAAACCAAGCTCCCTCCTAAATGTAATAAAGTGGAAGTTTCAAGTAGCTCGAAATTCTCGTTGATTTTTGACATTTTTTTTTCGATGAGATGTTAAGCAATTCTTTTCCATACATACAGTTAGTAACATAAATAAGTATACAGCAGCCTGATTTATGGAATTGTTTTACGCCAACGCTTTCCTTAATATGTAATCAAAATATTTTATGCGTTGTAATTGTGTACTGGGATAAGCTTTCATATGCGCCTTAATTTAGCTGTAAATTTTAGGTACCGTTATCCACGGTTTGCTTAGTCTTTGATACCAGCGAAATTTACGTCACAAAAGTTAGTATACAGCAAACGATTGTTCAGTTAGCATAACATTTATTTTTACGTATTGATTAAAAAAGGTAAAGCTATTAAAAGGAAATAATTAAAGTGAGTATAAACATTTAGGGAAGTACGTTTTGTATTAATTTTTGCGACATTTTTAGTAAGGCCACCAAGAGGAAAGAACTTTCTGATGATTTTATGAAGGAACATAAATCATTGCGAGAAATCGGTTGTTTGATAGATAGGAGTTTTGCTACAGTTCAAAAGTTTGTGAATAAATATAAAAGTGCGGGAAACACCACTAATAAAGAGCGTTGTGAGCGTCCGCCGCTCTTAAGTCCCAGAGAAAAAAACTTAGTCGTACGGAAAATCAGGACAAACCCCAAAATAAGTGCCCCCAAATTGAAATCTGAAGTTGAAAATGAGACTGGAAAACAATTTAGCACCCAAACTATTCGCCGGGTTTTGCATAGGCCGGGTTATCATGGGCGCAATGTTAGGAAAAAGCCCTTCGTGAGTAGTGTCAATCGGAGTAAACGGATTTCATTCGCAAAAGGTCATGAAAAATATGACCAAACGTTTTGGAATCAAGTCATATTTTCTGATGAGTGTAAGTTCAGTATCTGTGGATCTGATGGCCGTGAAAAAGTTTGGAGAAAAGTTAACGCGGAATTGGATCCAAACAATATGACCGGCACTGTGAAGCATGGCGGGAGGCTCTGTGATGGTTTGGGGACGTATGGCTGCGAACGGGGTTGGAAACTTGGTATTTATCGAAAATATTATGGACCGATATGGTTATTTAAATATTTTGAAAAATAAAAAGAAAGTGCTACGAAATTGCGCCTTGGAGGAACGTTTATCTTCCAGCAGAATAATGACCCCAAGCCACATCCAACAGTGTACGAGATTGGCTGTTATACAATGTGCGAAAACAGCTGAAAACACCGCCACAGTCCCCGGATACCAACCCAATCGAACATTTAAAGCGGCAAATAGGTAAAAATCCGATTAGAAATAAGGACCAACTGAAAAACCTCCTTCAAGAGGAATAGAATAAAATACCACTAGCTCTAACTGAAAACTTGGTGAAATCAATGCCATCACGACTTAAAGCGATTGTAAAGTCTAATGGTTATCCTACCAAATACTAGGATTTGATTTTAATTATGTTTTTGATTTCACAAATTAATAATATGATAAACTGTATACCTACTTTTGAGACATGAATTTTCATAAAGTTTAATATAAAAAGCTATAATTTTGTTCCTTTTTAAAATTGTGTCACTATTTGAATTAAATATGATTTTTGTATTTCATTCATGTAAATAAAACACAATTTTGTTATAACTTAAGAAAAGAAACGCTTGGAGGAAAATTGAGAACGTATCCGGTGTATACTTACTTCTGTTACTAACTGTATAAAGGCTTCCGTACAGGTGCTTTAGGCAACACATAGGCTGAAAAGTTCTGGGCTTAACACATAGATGGCACTAGTTTTATAGCATTCACCTCTTTTTCAGTTAGTACTAACCTTAAAAAGACTTGAAAATGCTGCTAAAATTTCATGATATTCCATTCATTAGTTCCTGAGTTATCGTGCTAAGAGTGATGCTATTTTTGTTATTTTCCAAAAAAATGGATCAAAAGGAATTTCGTGTTTTAATTTTGCACTGCTTCTTGATGGGGAAAAAGTATCGTTCAAGCAAAGCAATGGCTTGAAAAGTGTTCTGCGGACTCCCCTCCATCAGAAGCAACAATAAAGTGGGGGTTGCTGACTTCTAACTTTAAACGTCGTTGTAGAACCAATGATGGGCACCGCAGTGGACGTCCAAATGAGGCGGTAACACCGGACATCATCAAAAAAATCTACAAAAACGTTTCGAATGATCGAAAACTGAAGTTCCGTGAGTTAGCTGACATCGTAGAAATATCTACGGGTTGGCTTTATATTGCATGAGCATTTGACTATGAGAAAGCTCTGTTCAAAATGGGTGCCGCTTTTACTCACAGTTGTCCAAGAACAAGACAACGTACCCTGTAACAAGCCAATCAAAATCATGTCAAAACTACATAAATTGAACTTCGAATTGCCCTCACATCCACCGTATTCACCAGATTTGACTCCCAGTTACTACTGGCTGTTCGCAGACCTAAAAAAATGTTCGCCGGTAAGAAATTTCGCTCGAATGAAGAGGTTATCGCTCAAACTGAGGCCTATTTTAAGGCAAAGAATAAATCGTTCTACAAAAGTGGTATTGAAATGTTAGAAAAATAATAATAAAGCTAATTTAAAAAAAAAAAACCTGTTTTCTGTGTTAGGCCCTTTGTTTTCAGCCCATATGTTAGGTACTCTTATTTACTGTGGAGCCTGATAATTAGTTCTCACATGGCTTCTAAAAGCGCGCTTACGCCACTTACTAGTGGATACCTTCAAAACAATCAATTTAAAGGCTTAAGAGCTTAAGGCCTTGCAATTTCTCTTTTATGTTTGCTAACAAAAAGATGTCATTAGGTTCCAAATTAGAGATGTACGTCGGATGGCTCATTAAATCGATCTTTTGAGGGCTCAGAAACTCTCTTGTGTATGGCGATGCGTGAAAACTCGCATTATCTTGGTGAAGAATGATTCGTCTTCGGCGATTTTCCTCAATTTTCCGAAAACTTCTAACAAACAACAGATTATACATCACTCAGAATTGAATGCTTTAAGGTGCTTTATCCGCGAACAACTTGTCTTGGACCGCGGCTGAATTTCTTCAGTATATCCTTACAACAAACCACACGGGTGTTCTTTCGGGAGATTATCAAATTATGCGGCCACCGTAGTCGAATGTTTGGTACGTGACTACCATTCGGCAGTGCGTAGGTTCGAATCTCCGTGCAAAAAATTTTGGCTATAAAAAAATATTGGCTCATAAAAATACTTTTTTTCTATCAGCGATTGCCCCTCGGCAAGCAATGGCAAACCTCCAAATGTATTTCTGGGATGAAAAAAACTGCTCATAAAAACCATTTGCCGTTCGATGTCGGCTTGAAACTATAGGTCCCTCCAAATAGGAGTAGGGGCTCGACCAAACACTTTAACAGAAATGTACGCGCCAATTATTTATTTTATTTTTTATCAAATTACACGGCATTCAACGAAAGCAAATATTCGTGATGACCAAATTCTCACGAAATATTAAATATTTGCTAGTTCCAAGGATGCGTCTTTCTCGCGTATGTCACATGTTGATCTTGCGTTATCAATTGGCACACGATATTTTCTGGCACTACAACCGGTTTTGGACGGCCTTTACGTAATTCATTCTGTAAAGATCGACGGCCACATTAGAACTCACTGTACTAGCGCCTTAGTTCCATTTCAGTGACTAAGGTTAGTGCTTCAACGCTAAATGTCGAAGTAAGTTGATCAATGGAGTTCTGTCTCGGTAATCCACGTTGAAAATCGTAATACGTCATCGCACGAAAATTTTCGCGAGCTAATTCCATCTTTTGGACGAGATGAACTCTTCAACTCTCTGCAAAAAGAACAAAAAAAGCTTGTATAATAAATGAAAATTTTATATAATATATAAATTTATGCTAACAAATACCAAACTTTTCGAACAAAATATCGAATTATAGCTCATCACGCGAAGTGTTGCAATGGCGACCCTGTTAAACGGTAGCTTTCGTACTTCGCGATACAAATTTTAAGGATTTCTTGATTTTTAGCTTGGATTTGCAAAAATTCATAACTCCGGTTCTATTTTTAATTTCATTTTGAGGCTAAGAGATTGAGTTAAAAAACAAAAATAATAATTAAATATAAATAATTTTAATAGTACAAATTCCTATTATTTTAAACAAATGAAGTATTTAAATCGTGTTTTTCCCTTCTTTTGTTTCTAAATAAATTCTCCTTTTTTCTTCTTACAGCCATTCACAACTGGCATGGTGATGTCCGCTACGGTCTTCCGCTCGATGTGGGCGACTCCGTCGAAATACTGGAGGAATGCACAAATTGGTATCGCGGCACATGTGCGCGCAAGTCACGTGCAGTCGGTATCTTTCCCAAAACCTATATACACATCAAAGATCTATCGAAGATTGATCCAGTTGTCGCCGAGTGTACGCAAGTGCTGCGCGAATGGTCCGAAATATGGAAGAAACTTTACGTGGTTTGTATAATTGAAAGAAATAAAATATCCGCCAGTTTTTGACAAAGCAACTTCTTCGTTCAATAATGTGTGTGACTAATTAATTAAAACACATTTTTTTGCCAAAATTCGTTTTTATTCATCAACATAGTCCCCTTTTAGGGGGTAGTATGGTTAATTCGGTGTAAAACAAGCATATTTTTCGAAATTTTTTTTGTCGACACAGTTGATTTATTCAAAATTTTCAAATTACTTCATTATAAAGTCATATTTAAAGAATATTGTGTGAAATTTTCATTGATTTTTATGAAGAAATGAGTTGGTGGCAGCGAATCTTCGCGGACGTCTAATAAAAAAGTTTTATTGCGGTGTCCCTCAGAACTCATTACTGGATCAACTAAAATCAAAAAACCAAATTGATTTCATCAGCTAATAAAGTTTCGCAGGTAACAACGTCGAATTTTTTTTTTTTTTTAATTTTTTAAAGCGCTTTGAAGTCAAAACACCGATTTTTCATAAAAAAAACTTGAAAACTTTGTTGTTTTAAAATATGACAAAATTTAAAAAAAAAAAAACTCGACGTCATTACCTCGTGAATAAAGTAAAGAAACAAAAAAACCAAATTTGAAAAGAATCGGTGCAGTAGATATGAATCTACAGTGGACACCGACCGTAAAAAAGGCAAGTGTGAGAAAAACGCGTTTAAAGATTTTCGGCAGCGTGAAATCCGGTTGGAGAGGTAGATACTTAATCCTTTGTGTCTTTGTCAATTTTACTCTAATGCACTTCAAACTTTCACACAATAATCTTAAGGTGTTATAGAATAATTAAAAAAAAAAAATACCATACTACCCCCTTTAGGGAGATACAATCATTCCAACGCTTTTCCAATCTTTCGATACCGCGTTTGTAAAACGATTTTACTTTGCCTTCAAAATAGGCCTCAGTTTCGGCGATTACTTCATCATTTGAGCCAAATCTCTTACCACGGAGCATCTTTTTGAGGTCTGCGAAGAGCCAGTAGTCGCTGGGGGCCAAATCTGGAGAATACGGTGGATGGGGAAGCAATTCGAAACCCAATTCGTTCAATTTTGCCGTCCTTTCCATTGATTTATGACACGGTGCATTGTTTTGGTGGAACAAAACTTTTTTCTTCGCCATATGAGGCCGTTTCTTTGCGATTTCGTCTTTCAAACGCTCCACTAACGCTATGTAGTTGTCGCTGTTGATGGTCTGCCCATGAATATTATTCCATGCGTATCCCAAAATACAGACGCCATAATCTTGCCAGCCGACTGCTGCGTCTTTGGTCGCTTTGGGCGGCTTTCATCGGCTGCATGCCACTCAGCAGACTGCCGATTTGACTCTGGAGTGAAATGGTGGATCCATGTTTCATCCATTGTGATGTACCGATGCAAAAACTCCGACTTATTGCGCGTAAACATGTCCAAACAGCTCTTTGAATCATCGATTCGTTGTTGTTTTTGCTCCGGTGTGAGCAAACGCGGCACCCATTTGGAAAACACCTTTTTCATACCCAAATGTTCGTGTATTATGGTGTGTACACTGCCTGCTGATATCTTTAGAATGTCAGCAATCTCCCTCACTTTCACTTTACGGTCGGACATAATGATTTTCAGTGTTTTTTCAACGTTTTCCGGAATAACAGCGTCATTTGGTCTTCCAGTAGATGGAATGTCATCGGTGTCTGTACGACCACGTTTGAATTCGGCATACCAATAACAAATGCTTCTTTTTGATGGAGCAGAGTCCGAATAATGTTTTTCAAGCCATTCCTGGCATTGAACAGTATTTTTGTTTTCATTAAAAAACAATGATAAATCAGCACACGGAATTGCTTTGAATTCATTTTTGTTTAAAACTCAAAAGTAGCGTTACTTAAATCACTGTAACTTATAAACAAATGGTCGGATTAACATATGATTTTGACAGTAAGCCTAAAAAGGTTGCCAACTTTCGAAAAAATATTGATTTAGTACTAGTGCCGCCATCTATGTGTCAGTCACACACATTATTGAACGTCGTGGTATCTGATTTTAGCAGGTTTTGATTCGTGAACTTTAACAAAAATAATTTTAATTTTTTCAATGAAAAAAAACAACAAAGTTATGAAAAGATTTAGTTGAAATATTTCTTAAGAACTTAGCAATTAAATTCAGTCCTTCATAGGTAAAAAGTGCAAAGCCCACTTAAGTTATGCTGTTAAAAGTCCACAGATATGCCATAATTATATAATATAGATTCATATATTTTTTATTTAATATTTTCATATCTAATTTATTTCGTTATTACTGCGGCTAAAGGATCGCGAAACGTATAAATTTCACACACTGCGTAAGGTGATGCTGTCAATTCTGGATTGTCGTCGCGAACTGTTGGGTGCCACGCTGACGCAGGATCAAACACTGGAATTGCAAACATTGGTTGTATCGCGCATCGATTGGGGAAATCGGTGAGTGAATTTTTGATTGGTGTGCATGTATTGAAATACCTAACAAAGGGTGTTTTTGTTTTTTTAATAATAAAATAAGGAGGGCAAAGTGGCGCCAAGTTCGAGTTGAAAAGAATTTTATATGACGTGTGCATTTTTAATGAAAATTTTAAAGAATAATTCGCTTAATAAAAATCGCGCAATTTTTTGTTTTCAGTGAATATCTCAATTGCACAGTGCAACAATTATATCTAAATGGTAGGCTAGATGGCAAGAGCATCACGGGTACACTACAAAACAAACAACACTACAAAATTATCTACAACAATACAGGGCCATTGATGTAGTTCATGAGAGAAAAGGGATCTAGGCTGGAGAACTACCTCAGGCTATCTCCAAAAGGCACACTAAGCCTAGTCATCACACTCGGACATTTGCAAAGAAAGCGCCCAACAGTCTCCCTAAAGCTTTTGCAATGGGGGTTGTACGCATTTCGAAGCTTCTCTGCATGAGTTGCGATCACCTCAGTGCTCACCCGAGTTCATCCGCTAGTTCATCGGCTCTGCAGTTACCCTCAATGTCACGATGGTCAGAAACCCATATTATCCTTAAGCGAAATGAGTCAGCCACCTCGTTAAGACATGTGCGGCATTTCATCGCTATCTTGGAGGTTATCGACTGTTTTGTGAGGCATTTTATCGCCGCCTGGCTATCAGTGAAAATGTAGATATCATTTCCATGTCGCATCACACTGTACCAGTGTCGCGGCTTTCATTATTGCCATCATTTCAGCCTGAAAGACACTATAGTAGTCGGTGAGCCGAAAACTGAAATAAATCCCCAGATGCTCAGAGTATACACCTCCGCTCACTCTGCCCCCGAGCTTTGTGCCATCTGTGTATACATGGAGAGACTCGCCCTGTCTTACATCGTCCCGTGCCCACTCTTCCTTTGAGGGTAGGAGGGTCGTGAACGTCGTGAACAAGTGTAAACGGGAAACCTCCGAAGTGCCAGCCAGGATTTTGCCGTGACCGTAGCTCTTATTTGACCACTTAAAATCTATCTAGCTTGCGTTTTTTATGAAAGAAATTGTGCAGTTTCCCTTTAACAATTGTCCAGGAGACACGGATGTCTGAGATGGGGACAACTGAAAGCGTTTCTGTAGACCCCTATCTGGCGAGCTCGTCGGCAATATCATCTTCCCTTTATGTCCTATGCCCTGGAACCCAGACAAGAGAAATGTTTCTTGCCCGTTCGAGGCGTTTGATCTCCCTCCTCCTTATAGTAGTTGACCAGAAGAGAGTTCCACCATAATGATGAGGCCTTAAACGCAGCTTGACTATCGGAAAAGATATTTATATCTGCCTTCCAACAGCGATTCCTAAGCATTTTGCATGCAGAATCGCGAAGACCTCTGCTTGAAAAACACTACTGGAATTCGGCAGTTTAAAGGGGACTGACCAGATTCCATCTTGAATTCGTCGATCAAAACAGAGGTACCTATGTCCATACAGACTGTCCGCACCTTCCAATTTAACCTGCTTGGAATGAGGGCTCTAGGACAACCCTCAAAACCCAGTTTGCAGATGGAGAGATCCGTACGAATTACAGAGAACGAAGGAGTAATCTGCCTCAAAATGCTACCATATCATTCAGGAGACTGCCTCCAGAAGCTAACCTCCTTAACCTAATAGCGCTCTGGGCAGCAATGGATTGCACTCAAAATGAAAAAAGCCCAATAATTACGAAAGATAATCAACTTTGCTGAAGACAGTAACGGCCAAGGTTTTAAAATTTGAATCGAAAGTGCCAAGAGTTTATTGAAAATATTATGTATGAAACGACTTCAAATATAATTTCTCTCAGGTCGTAAATTTTAACCCTCTAACTCCTACCTAAATAAACATTCTTGACCCTTTCCAAAAGGGATATAATAAAAGTTTAGTAAAAAATACAGTTGGAGGTGCGGATTACGGTTAGTGCGCAAGAAAGCTTTGTCTTTGGTCTTTGTGTTTTTGACTATCGTGACGAAGGTGAACTTCGCGTAAATATTTAATAGCATTGACAGACATTGGAGTTAATCCGGGCAATTAATCTGACCAAAATCGTAGTGTGACAAAAGGTTGTTACGCGGATTAGTGAACAGCTGATTTGCTTATTGGATAGTTTTGTCAGTAAAAGATGGACGCAGGCAACAAATACGGGTATTAGCTGCGCTGATACTAAGAAATAATTATTTATTTAAAGAAAATTCCTCCGAAATATCAAAACAATTATTATAATTTCGAACGTTTAGTATAAACTAGCATTTCATCCGTACTATCTTAGCAAACAAGAATCTCAGCGAGAAATCTGGAAAACTGTAAGTTTGATATCACACAATTTATAGGGTTGTAATTCATATTATATATTCATGAAGGACCGCAATGGTACATTTTGGGAGTATGACATGCATAGAATGGACAACGCCAGATTCAAGGAGCACTTTCACCTTTCTTTTCTTCTCTTTAAAAGTTTGACTATTCATTCATTCACAATACGTATTAATCCTTTTTCGGCAGTGTTGCCATCGAAACTTCTCCTAATCCGCCTAAATTACGGGACTTAACTCTGGTACGAGGTTATTTAATTAGTTTTGCGGTTCGATAAGAATAACGCATTTTATATTTTAAAATACACTTCGTTATTCAGTATTCAGATTCCAATTTATGAATTCCATCCCTGAAGTGAGAATCGGAAAGGACTGCAAAATACGCTTTCATCGCTGTGATGACCTTGACATTTGATGGGGAAAATGATTTCCACGCATGCATTTTTTTAGGTCTGGAAACAGATGATCCCATAATTCGATCTTTTATTCATAGGTTTTAACCATTTGGAGGATAGTATTGGGCCTTGTCCTGATGAAAAATAATTTTTTTCTTTTGCAAACTGGTTTTGTTTCACGAATTTTTTCCTTCAGTCGATCTTAAATCTTTTCCTTCAGTTCCGATTTTTTGTTCTACCATTTTGAAAGTAATCCGGAAACAAAATTCCTTTCGCATACCAGAATACTGATGTTAACACCGTCTTTGCCGATTTCTGGACTCAAACTCGTTGCGAAGCCGAAAAACCAGGTTCCCACCACGCTTTACCCTCTTGTTTTGATTTGGGATCATGGTGATAGATCCGAGTCTCATCCATAGTGATGAATTGATGCATAAAATCCACTTTATCCTTTCGAAAACTCTGTTAAATTTTGCTGAGAAAGTCGCATTCGAATGTGTTTTTGTTGCATTGTTAGCGAGTGCGGCACGCACTGTTCATCCACACAGCTTTCTGAAACCCAATACTTCAGTTAAAATCTTGCTTACGTTGCCAATGAGATACCTGTGGCTTCTACTAAATCTCTTTCAGTCACTCAACGATTTTCCAATACGAGTTCCTGTGTCTTTTCTACGATTTCTGGTGTTGTTGCTGTTTTTGGACGTACTTGACGTGGATCGTCTTCCTTATACACTTTCAACATTCGTTCATAAATCTCCCTTGCTTGTAAACCTTCCAAAAGTAAAAATTCGATCACTGCACAATACTTGATTTTTTCCATTGTAGAAAATACCGTGACACGCCGATACTAAATGGGTTGTAAACACAGAATGAATTGACAGATTCAAATAAAACTTCACAAATGTTCATATGAAGAGTGTACCAACATAACAAAAAAAATTTAGGCTAGTAGCAACGCCCTCTTTTATCGAACCCCACAACTTATTGAACAACCGGTTAGTTGATCCGGATTAGTTGCAATTAATTCCTGAAATAATTCCTAATTAATACGTTAATCTCGAGTAACACCACCGTATATGCTATAAGTGAAATCGTTCTGTACATTTTTCATTACTCTTACACCATAAGCGGAAAAAGGCCTGGCTATTATCCCATTTTGCTATTTTCCTATACAACCGCTCCTATACAAAGAATGTCGTGTGTGCCAAATTTCGTAGAGATATAATATTTGGACTTTTGTTAGAATTATGAGTTGCAAAGAGAATTTTCGATGTCAAAACGACTTTATACTAAGCAGGTATTAAAATCCGCTACTTCATAACTTTCATTTTTGTTCTTGCTACTGTTCCGAACTTGAACGGTAGCTGGAGGACGCATAAATAATTTTACAAGTAACGCTGCGGCCGACTCCAAGTTCTTTGCTACTACTCAAATTACAAAGAGCATTTACAATTTTTTTTACCATTGCTCTGAGGTAGCAGTAACGAAACGTAGTTCAAAACGTAGCTTGAAGCGGAGCAAAAAAGTTGTTGCTGCGCTTTTCGTTACCTGCGCCACTACTCAACTGTTCAAGTTCAGAGCAGTAGCGAGAGCAGAGTCGTAGCGAGAGCAGAGCAGTAGCTAGAGTACTACTCTGTGGTTTCTCAGTGTTTTCGTTGTTATTACTGCCACGAAGTAGTTAATGCAAACATGAATTACAACTATACAAAAACACAACTTGTATTGCCACCCACCACCACCAAAACCATTTGTGAGTGTGAGTAAGAGAGAAAATAACTGTGGATATCGCTTCATAAAATAGAAAAAATTTATTTAAAGAAGTCTGCCTATCAATAATCACAATATTCACTTTTTTCGTACATGAATTTCTAAAGTTTCGCTTATCTAAACACATTAACGAATGTATTTTGAATTTTTTTGCTTTTAAAATTTCCAACTCTTCTTTTTATGCGTACAAAGTAAAAGATCAATTAAGTAAAAGCTAAAGTCTTACTCACAAGTTACAAATATTTCATTTATGAACTAAAAAGATTAAATAAGAAATGCACATACATACATATAAAAAGTAAAAGTACATATGAAAATGGAAGCAAATAGGGAATATGATTTTCGCGCATACATACATACAGCAATTGTTACTTTTATTTGTAATTTTTTTTTTTTTTTTTCTTCTTTTTTTGTAAAAATATGAGTCGTATTCGGAAAATAAGTATAACTTAGTTGTGCTAATAGTAGACAACTTTTCAAAGCAGCTACTCCAAGCTTATAACTGAAATTTTGCTAAAATTTAATAAGACACAAAACTGCATGCCCGAAAAAATTCTAAAAAATCAGTATACATTTTTTTTTTTTTTTTTTGAATTTAAAAGCAATTTATCGATTTTTTTTTTAGTCTAATTTTTTAATTTATATTGCTTCTCTTATAAATGGTTTGTTTATGAATCGCTTTTAATTTATTATTGAATTAAAACAAAAAGAATAAATTTCGCAAAATTTTAAATTTTTTTTTAATTTAGTAGCAATTTTTCGTACATTTTTTTATATGCTGTTTGTCAAGATTTTGTTTTATACTGTTTCTGTTATAAATGGTTTGTTTATGAATCGCTTTTAATTTGTTATCAAATTAATACAAAAAAAATAAACTCCGAAAATTTTTCCAAAAAATCGCTGTACGATTTTTAGTAACACTCACTGTATATGGTATGCGTTCATATTGGCTTCGAGCATAATTAAACATATTTGTTTTTGTATTTAATAAATTCTATATTATTTGTGCTTTAGATAATTTTCGTGATCGACATTTTCGATGTTTCTTTCAATAGGATTACGAAGTGTAATAATTGCACTGATGCGCTGACAATTTTTGTTGGGTTTTCATTTTTTCATTTTCTCAGCTAACAAGCAAACATTCTTATTTTTGCTTGGCTGTGTTATGTTGCCGCTGTTTGAATTAAAATTACACTATTTTCTTGTATTCTTATTCCTTTTTTAATTTTTTGTTTTGTCAAAAACCGAAAAAGACAGTCTTAAATTTAAGTATACACCAATTTTGATGCAGGCATTGTTGTTGTTGTTGTTGCTCTGGAGTGGATCCAAGGTATATCATCAATTAAGGTGGCGCATTTGTGAAAGCGATGTATTGCGACCTGTCAGTTTTGCAGGCTTAAACACATCGTAACACAACATTTGCCGATTGCTGCTGTTTGCATTGCTTCACTTCATTAAATTTTTATTTGTATTTTATTTTAAAATGGCGCTTAAACTGCTTTAAAGTTTTTACTTCTGTATTTCTTCCACGGTTGCCTATTTTCGTTTCGGTTGCTAGGCATTGTTTTGCTCTGCCAGAGCAAAAGTCTTGCAGGGGAAATGCATTTATGTCTCCGTCTCCTTGCCGAAGCGATCTGTTTGCGGATACATGGGATGCATTTCCAATGTGGATGGTGCCGAAGGAGTGCGAGAACTGCCGAGTATGTTGCAGAGCTCTTGTATCATTTCGCAGTAGTACCTAGTGTTGACATTTTGTCCCAAAAAGTGCAAAATGAGGAAATCACCAATCTGTGGAAACAAAAAGGAATAGTTGTGAATTATTAAATTTATTCGAAAAGCGAGGAAGTACAAAAATAATTTTTCATTTCGAAATAAACTCACATCCAAACGACGTATTAAACTTTGAATTTCCTTGTTTTGCCCCGAACGATATGAACGCTTGATGATGGTTTCGCGTGTAGTTGGCATCATTATGACGACGAGTGAGTAAACCAGTGCTATGCCAGAGATCACCGACAAAATAATGAACCAGAACCTGTAAAGAATTTTTTTTGTTATTTTTATTATTTTTTTTTATCACATTCAAATTCAAAATTAAGTTACCGCCTGAAAATCTCAAGCAACTTACCACAGGAAAATATAAATCTTCTCATTTAAAATATTCAATGCCAGTACACACAAAGTGTCGTGGGTCTGTGGTGAACCGCCCGGACCGAATTTGCGGAAGGTGCACTTGGTTAAACGTGGAAATATTTCAATCATCGGATCGTAGCGGCGCTCCTGATCCATATTTGAGAACTTAATCACGTCTGTGCCGTAAGTCATAAAAGTGCCGCCCAAAAACTTGTCAACCAAGAAGATGTTCAATATGACATTGGCAAAATTCAATGCCTCACAGAAGTAGTAAGCGAACGAGTAGCCGTTATGCGAATTCAAGCTGTCCATCAGATATTTAATGATACGCGCCTGACGATCCTTGCGATAATCGTCGGGTATGGTGATGAAGCCGCGCAGGCCTTCGGTGATGTTGCGCATTTTACCATCCTCCAGATTCTTCCAAATCCAATGTGGCATATAGAACATGAGGCCCTGCAGGCAAATTAAAGGTATAAAAGAATAATTGATATTGATTTGCGTGTGTAACTTTAAACAAATAAATATCTCGCACTCACCTGGAAGAACAATACGAATGGCACCCATTGATAGTAGCTGTGAAAGCGTTTCTCTTGTCCATGTTCGTTACCCAAACCGTGAGCTGCCACATCGGTGCCAATTTGTCGGTGCTGTTGCCCGGGTATGGTGAATGTGTAGGTAATCCAACAGAACGTGTTGATGACATGCATTGGTATGGAGCCGTCATTGATGCAGGCGATGGGATCACCTGGTTGAAAAAAGGAAAGAAAATTCATTAAAACGGATTAATCTATAAAATTGTATGTATGTTTTATTAATTTGAGTTAAAATTAAAGAAAAATACTCCTTGAGATATAGAAAACTGTTCGAATTCTATCGAAAATCCAGCCACGCTAATGGATGTCTGACCAATGAAAAAAATTTAACGATACTATGATTTCTCACTTGCACTGTTTGTTGCCAACGAGCTGACCTGGATGGTTGTTGCTCAGATCAGGATGCAACTATTTAAGAGGTTTCACATGCATGTTTTTAACCTAAAATTCACTATCTAAAAGCTGCTCGAGACATTTTAGGTGTTAGGAGTGTACTAGAGTAGGTTTGAGAGTCTCACGGGCTGCGCGGGTCTCACAAGGCAGCTGCGCAGCTCTTCGTCTGCAATAGGTGGTGTTTGTCCTCCGAGAACGGCATTCGGGAGTCGCGAGTTTAGGAAGTTGGTAAGAGTCTCCCGATAAATGTCGTTTAACGTCTGTCTTTATGCTGCCCGATCCAAGAGTTGCAGTTGCGCTTACACCCATTGCTTTAGGTTTAACCGAGCTCCTTCTCTCCTTATTTATGGCATGTGTCTTGAGGTTTTTCCATAAATGAAGGGGCCTACAATTTTATGCGCCTATAAAGCAAATAGCTTCAGTTACACTGATGGTCAATGACGATCTGGGTATTAAGCAGATTAAACTCCTATCCGATTGGGAAGACGCCCCGCATGACACTAACCATCTCTAGGCCTTTTCTATTCGCCACTTCTCTGCTCGCTATCTCTCTGCTCGGTTCTCTTGACCAACAATTTGTGTGTAAACGCAACAACAAAGTTATGGAAAAAGATTCGCCGCTAGCCGAGTATGGTTAGAATTCATTAAATTGGTTGCTGCTGTTGTACATTCTCCACAAATATACGGCACAAAATAGAAACTGAGAGGTAATTCTAAGAAAAAAAATTTTTTTTTTTTGCTAACATTACTTTTCGATTTTTTTTCTTTTTTATTTGTAAAAGTTGCTAATACCTTTTTTTCTATATATTATTTAATTTTTCATATTAACTTTTTTTCATCCTATTCCATTTTAATTATTTATTTTATTTATATTTTCATTCTTTTTTATTTTATTTTCATTTTAGTTTTATTTATTTATTATTTTTTAAATTTTTTTTTTTAATTTTTTGTTATTTTTTTTTATTTATTTTACTTTCATTAATTTTAATTTTAATTGTTTATTTTATTTTCATTCATTTTTTATTTCATTTATTTATTTTATTTTAATTTTTTTTATTTATTTTTTTATTTTAAAAAATTCTTTTACTTTCATTATTTTTTAATTTAATTATTTATTTTACTTTCATTAATTTTTATTTTAATTATTTTCATTCTTTTGTATTTAAATTATTTATTTTATTTTCATCGTTTTTTATTTTATTTTCTTTCTTTTTTATTTTATTTATTTTTGTTTCATTTTTTATTTATTTTTTTCGGTCTTTTTTATTTTAATTCTTTTACTTTCATTCTTTTTTCTATTTTTTTCATTTTCTTTTTTTATTTATATATTTTACTTCAATTCATTTTTATTTTAATTTTTTATTTTATTTTCTTTCTTTTTTATTTTAATTATTTATTTTATTTTTATTTTATTTATTTTATTTTAATTTTTTATTTATTTTTTCGGTCTTTTTTATTTTAATTCTTTTACTTTCATTCTTTTTTCTATTCTTTTCATTTTCTTTTTTTATTAATACATTTTCCTTCAATTCATTTTTATTTTAATTATTTTCGTTCTTTTTTTATTTTAGTTAGTTTTGGTCTTTTTTTATTTTAATTATTTAATTTATGTATTTTCATTCTTTTTATTTTATTTATTTTCATTCTTTTTTATTTTATTTATTTTCATTCTTTTTTATTTTAATAATTTATTTTATTTTCATTCATTTTTAATTGAATTATTTATTTTGCTTTCTTCTTCTTTTTATTTTATTATTTATTTAATTTAATTTATTACTTTAGTAATATATGAATTAAGTTCATCTTCATATTTTATATATTTTTTTTTTATAAAATATGTTTGTGCATATATTTTCCATTATTTTTTTTATATTAATGATTTTTTATGATTTACTTTATTTGCGTGCGCTCTTTACAGAAGCTCTTTTATAAATCACATGACCACTTTTTTTAATACCTACTTGACCTAAAACTATTATAAATACAAATTCCCCATTAACTATTAAATAAGAAAAAAGAAAGTTCACTTCCCCTAATCGCAGCTGTCACTGCTAATAATTACTTGAATTTATACAGTTACGGAGCGCAGCGCCTGTGATTTTCTCCACCCACTCAGCATCATTAGAAAATGCGTGATCAAGCCAAGCTGTGCTTATAACTATTAGCTCATGATGCTTCGAAATACTTACACACATACTCACATACATACATTCATCTGTATTCAAATTAACATGATCAGCAACACTTATGAGACGAGTGCAAACTCATGTAACATGCACACAAACAAACATGCATACAAATGTAGGGGCATTCACAAAGTCATCCGCTGGTAGATTTACACATGCATACATACGTATGTATGTAGTAACTTTATGTAATATTGTGTGGGCGTGTGATTGCCATGCTGGAAACACATACACCCACACACACACTAGGCCTGTAAGTTCAAAAAGTAAGAAGTGAAGGAGAGTAAATATGGAAATGCCATACAAACTAGCATGAAGCCGAAGCTGAAGAAGGAGCTTTAGTTGGACTGCCTTTTTGTTTCTATAATTTTATTCTTTATTTTATGTAATTTTTTTAGTATTTGCTGGTATATCGTATAGTAATTCTACGTTCATGTTCTAAAAAGATAAGAGCCTAAAGTGCACTTGCTTTGCCTGTTTGAATGCCAGTAAATATGGATGTATGTATGTGCTTATGTATGTATGTATGTATGTGTATGTATGCATATTTGTATGGCAAACTACTAATGATTTTTTATATTATGACGAAATGTAATGTAAGCATGCATACAAACATACATTCATACATATATGCACACATACATGCATACATACATACTCACATACATTCAGACGCGTTCATAGTTTTGTGTGTGCATTGTGAAAAATCCAGTTTTGAGTTTGAGTTGTTGGAGTGTTTCGCCGTTGGCTCGCCCGGCAATTGAGGAGCAAGCAAGCACTCTTGCCGCAACACATTTACATATGCAGATAACAAAAAAAATAATAATAATAAATAAACAAAAGGAGAAAACACAGTGTGTCATGCAGCTACATTTATCACTTGTATGGGTGTGTGTGTGTTTGCGTATGCATACGTAAAGCTACGAAATACAGCGAAAACATAAGCTTGGCACTTGTCCCTTACGTTTTTTTTGTTTGATGAATTTCAAGCCAAATTGAGTTAATGTGAATTGAATTTAGGGAGTGCCGCTCCATGGGGAATGAACTATGTGCATACATACGTATGTATGGTTGTGTGTATGTGCTTTGCTGGATTTATTACTAATGTAAACAAAGGTGGCTTAGTTATGTACAACTTTTTTCCACACTCATACTCACAATTTTTTTTTTTCGTTCATTTCTTGCTTGAGCATAATTTTCGAGTATTTCAATCAAATCTGCTTAAAAAGGATACGAGAAGTCCAGTCAAATAAAAGCTGGGATAAGATATTTCGATACTTTTTTATACTCTGACACCTAAATATTTTTGCAATTTTACTGTTCATAACGGTTCTTAGCTCCATCAGTCGATGACATAATCCGCAAATAAAAACCCTCTAATCATCATAAACGGAACAAAACCAAGAGCGGAATAGACCGCGCGAACAAAAACTCCCTCTTAAAATAGTAAGAACGGAATAGTCCGCAATCTAAGAATTTTTTTTTTTTTTTGTTACAATTTGAATAAAATAAAAAATTTTGGTAATTCTGTAAGATTCTTTTTCATTACTATTATGCATAAATCGCGCATTTCGAACGGTGATGCAAAAGGGTTAAAAGGTTACAAAAATAGAATTGATTTTTTAAGTGTTCATTATTTGAGAATTCAAGGCGTAATACAAATCCCTAAAAGGCGTTGATTTGAGGCGTTCGAGCGAGCTTTTATATGACACAGGGGGTTTAATTTACCGGAACGACCCGGACTTCTATGCGAGTATTCACGAGTTATCAACTTTCATTTCAGCACAAGGATGATAGATTACCAGGTTTGCTATCTAGCTATGGTGAAAAAGTCATTGTGAGGGGAACTTTGGCTGCCATGTCACTTCGTTGATTCGGCAGCCGAACTCTGCACGATCATTTCACATGCATTCGCACACTCGTCCAATCAGTCGTTGTTCAGACGGCAACGAAGTGCCATTGGTTGATTTCGATTTTGTATATCACCAACATAATCTCCGTTTTTTGGTAAACACATCCCAAGTAACTTCAGCCCATCAGCTTATTCCTTCAAATTCGCTGAGAGCCGAATAACGGTTTGCTACAAAGAATACCTCTGAAAATCTTTTCACCATGCATCAGCAGCCTTCCCCAAAAAGTAAAGAAATTTCTTTAATGCTGTTGCAACAACAAAAAATAGCTTCATTCTCACGATGGCTGCTACAACAACTAGGAGCTTCCATGGTGAAAAGATTTTCAAAGGTGTACCACCTAGTAGACCGTTATTCGGCTCTGTGCGAATTTTACAGATATGCCGACGTCATTCGTTTTGTGTTTCACTAAGCTAAAGCTAAATTTTGTGAAACAAAAAACGAATCACGTAGAATCAAAATGTTCTCCTCAAAATTTTTTTTTTCACCATACCTAACGAACAAACTCCTCATCCTTGAGGAGCTTCTAAAGCCTACTGAGCGTTAACTATCGTTGTTGGATGGGAGTCTTAACTGGCTACTCTCTGCTAGAGGATTCGTGGGAGTTAGTACAAGGTAATAATTTTGGTTCTTACTTAAATTAATTCAGCATCCTAACCGACGATTGTGGCAGACTCTCAATGCTAAACGCACAGAATCTCGGCTAAGCCAAAATAAGTAGACTTAGCATACTAACTTAGGTTATAACAGGGCGCTGCCTAATAGGTTCCCTTGCCCAGAGGGTGGATGTGCAAACACATGACTTCTGCAGAAGTGATCTTCTGTGTTTTCTAGATGAGGAAGAGACGATATCGCACCTTCTGTGCCATTCTGCTACTCTTTACGGTTTAGGTTTACTCTTCTAGGTAAATAATTTTTTAATGAATTGGAGTATCTCAATTTTGCGGAAATCATTCTACGCGGCATCACATTGGGTCTGGGCTATGAGCCTGAGTGTGCCCCAGAGGACAACCGCTTCAGCAAATGCTGGTCCGTGACACAGAAAGTGCGCCAGGGGTGCATTAGCCTCTACGACTATCAGCCGTCTGTGCAATTTTATTATCAGCAGGCAGGCAGCGTTTCATTAATTAACTTTAATAGCTACCATTCACAAATCTGCCATGCCTTTTTTCTTTCCTACTATCACTTCTTTCTCCTCCTATCTCATCATATTACACGAACTGGTGTACTCTTGCATCTCTCTCTGAGACCGCTACCTAAACTTAATCTAGCAAGAAGCTCTGTTTTATCCAAACGCCACATGTGGCTATAGTGCGGCCATTGCTTGACCAAATAAAGCTAGAAGGCTTGGGTAGTTATTGAAAAAATTACTAAGCAGCGATATTTCAAATTTGCCTCGTAAACGGGTTCACTTTACATGATTCACGCTTCGATTCGTGATAAATCCCGTTGAATGGAAAAGAGCAGATAAATCACAAAAGTGTGTGGTTTTGGCCACTTACGTGACACTCACAACTCGTTGATTCGTCAACAGAAATTAGCACATAAAAAGTAACAGAAACAACAAGCGAAACAAAGGCAAGGAATAAAAAAAGTAAGACAAAAAAAAATGACTTATCAAGTTACGTATTGCTGAAATCGAGGTTTCACTCAAGCGGGCCGTTCAACAATGCTAATAATAAGTAGGAATGTATTTAGCTGGCTTTTTTAATTTTTTTTTTATCATTTTTTTTTTTTTAATTTTTTAAATTTTTTTTTTTTTTTGTTTTTGTTAACTTGCATTTTACAAACTCATATTGTATCAGCTTTCATGCTAAGCAGTTAAAAATAAAACACACACACTCACGCTAAGCAGGCGTTTGTACAAATCTAACAAAAGCAGCACTTAACAACATTTTAATTGTGGAAATAAAGAAATAAATAAAAACTGAAAACAGAAACAATGTTGCAATAAATCAATAGCCTCTTTCACAAATACCCGCCGCACTCCAGTTTCCCATTTTTTATTTGCTATTTTTTTTTGTTTTTTGAAATGCTTCTGCTAATATGCACTTTTGCGCAAACTCGCAAAATGAAATTCAAACGAAAAATAACAAAATTGCATGAAAAACGTGCGCTACTCAATTTTCACTAAACGGCTAATCGTTTTGGCTAAGTGCGCTGTCAATACCTTAAAAAGGTGTAAGAAAGCTAAAATGTGCACTGCAACGCTGCACTGCTGCTCACAGGCAGACAGGCACGGCAGGTGGCATTGCGGGCGGGCATCATGGGAGGTTTGGGCGTTGTGTTCATTGCTCCGAAACAAAAAGTAAGAATTACATGTACGTATGTATGTATGTAGGTATATGCGTTGGTGTGCGGTGAAAGTTGATTGTCTAGCACAAATTTGACGCGCGTCTCCGAGTGCAACGCGCAACAATAAATCGTACAAATGCACAGCGACACTATTATAAGCGGCCGGCCTTGTTTGCGAGCTTAGCGACGTAATCAACTAACAAGTCTGGCTTTTTGTTATCGATCTTTTGTAATTTTGTACAGAAATATTTCATTGTATTTCGAATTTTTTTTTTTTTTGTTTTGTTTTTAGGATCTGCACTTGATAATTAATACTTGCATTGTGGTCACACAGACGGCGTGCAATGCTGCGATACTAATTTAGGGAAGTCGTAGTCGTTTAATATGGCAAATATAAGTAAAAACGAAGTGCAAGCTTTACACTTTCAAAATTTT
The DNA here is from genome assembly GCF_027943255.1 of Anastrepha obliqua. NCBI lineage: Eukaryota > Metazoa > Arthropoda > Insecta > Diptera > Tephritidae > Anastrepha > Anastrepha obliqua. The sequence continues at coordinate 159,467,281 of NC_072892.1, read as the reverse complement.
CAATAAATTCTTCTATCAGAATATCAAATCAACTTCAGACAACTGAAATGTCACCTCTGTCAAAGAAACAGTTGTCCGATAGCTGGCAAAAGGCCAGCTGTTCTGTTGATTTGTAATCAAAAATTGAGCGGTAGACTTTTTAAGAGGTAGACTTTTGGCTACAGCTGGAATTAGAGTTAACCCAAAAGATTTATTATTTTAATGTTAGCGGGCTCTCGAATATTATGTATACATATGTATTTACAAATAAAAAATAAATTTTATTCATTTTAAGCAAGAATGCACATTTCATTTGCCGAAATTATTTTTTCTGATGTGAAACATAGTAAACTAAAAAATATGAAAGACGAGTATTCACAAACCGAATTCATACAAGGTAATATCACCTAAGGTGGCCGCCGTAGACGAATGGCCAAGCCATTCGGAATTCAGAGAGAACGTAGCTTCGAATTTCGATGAAATACCAAAAAATATCTGCCGTTCGGAGTTGGCTTGAAACGGTAGGTCACTGCATTTGTGGAACGACATCTAGATGCATGGTACAAATAGAAGGAGGAGCTCGACCAAACACCTAACAGAAGTATACGCGGCAATTATTTTGTTTTTTTAATATCAGTGAAACTGTTGATTTGTTTTTTTTTTTTGTTTCCTGCGATTTGAAACAAATAATATATTTTTTGTTCATTTGTTGACCTTCTGATTGAGATTAAGATGTAAATTTTGTTTTTGTACTAATTTTTTTATTTAATTTTTATTGTTGTCTAATCTTTTTCTTTTCACTTTATTTTATTTTTGTTAATTTTTTTCATTTCTTTGTATTTTATTTCGTTTTTTTTTCGTTGAGTTTAACGTTATTTAATTTTATTATGGATAAGTTCGTGCGGTTTTACAACAGATGGCGTAACTTGATTATTATTCCATCGATCCACATTTCCAAACATTCATTGGAGAGCTACTGTCGTAAGGCACAAACGTCAGTATAAGTTTTTTATTTGAAGCGTAAACAACAATATTTTTACCACACTTGAAAATGTCGAATTTCGTGCCAAATAATGTGTTTTTGCGGGGAATTCTTTAATATGAAGAAAAAAGCAGCCGAAAGTCATCGTATCTTGGTGGAAGTTTATGGTGAGCATGCTCTAGCTGAGCGAACGTGCCAGAAGTGGTTTGCACGCTTTAAAAGTGGTGATTTTGGCCGCGCCGCCAAAGTTCATGGATACCGAATTGGAGGAATTGCTCGATCAAGATCCGGCTCAAACGCAAGAAGAGGTTGCAAAAACTTTGGAAGTTGATCAATCAACCATTTCCAAACGTTTAAAAGCCATGGGAATGATCCGAAATTCAAATTTCAAAAAAAACCGCACGAACTTATTCATAATTAAATTTTTTCGAAATTTTGTTTTTGTACTCATTTTTTTAATTTAATTTTTGTTGTTGTCTTTTTTTTCTTTTCACTTTATTTTATTTTTGTTTTTTTTTAATTTCGTTGTATTTAATTTTTTGTTCATTCAATTTAACTTTATTTAATTTTATTTATTTCTTTTATTTGATGGTGCTTAGTTTTTTTTATTGGGTTTAATTTAACTACATTTTTCGATTCCTTTCAGTTCAATTAAATTTTGTTCTATTTAATTTTTTTTTCATTACATATTCCTTCATTGCATTTCATTTTATTTTATTTTCATTTAATTATACATAATTTCACATCGTTTTCTTTTTTATTTTATATTTTTTCATTTCACTTGTATTTTTCATTTAATTTTTTTTTTTATATTATTTGGTTTCATTTTATTTTACTTTAATTTATTTCTTTTTCCATTTGGTTTTCTTTTAATTTTTTCATTTCATATTGTTTGATTTGGTTTTATTTTATTTTTTTACTTCAGTTTATTTATTCTTTTATTCAATTTATTTATTTTTTCTTTCGATTTTTCCTTCCATATTATTTAATTTGGTTTCTTTTTATTTTATTTTACTTTTTTTATAATAATTTTTTTTTTTTGCTGTTCATTTTATTTTATTGTTTCCTTTGTCTTTTTATTTTATATTACTTTATTTTTCATTTTATTGTGATTTTTCTTTCGATTTTTTAGTATTTCATATTATTTGGTTTGGTTTCATTTTATTTTGTTTTAATTTATTAATTTATTTTTTTCTTTCTTTAATTTATTTTTTTCATTAAATTTTTGTTTTTGCATTTCATTTTTTCCCTTTTATTCATTTTATATTATTTTATTTTTCATTTTATTTTATTTTTTCTTTCGATTCTTCATTATTTCATATTATTTGGGTTGTTTTCATTTTATTTGGTTTAACTTTAATTAATTAAACTTTAGGAGCTTAAGGATTGAACAAAAGTGTCATGACATATTATTTAATTTAATTCAATTTTTTTCATTCCATTTATGCTATTTTGTTTTTCTGTTTGTTATATCATATTATTTAATTTAGTTTAATTGTATTTTGTATATTTGTTTTCTTTCTCATTTCATATTATTTGATTTGGTTTTATTTTGTTTTACTTAATTTTTAAATTATTTAATTTTATTTTATTTAGTTTTATTATTATAGTTTTTTCTATGCATTTTATTATTATTATTTTTTTATTTTAATTATTTATTTTTATTTAATATTATGTAAATTAATTTCAATGTATTTAAATTCAGTTCATTTATTTTATTTTTTTTTTCTTGCATTTCACATTACATATTTAATTGGCTTTAATTGTATTTTTATTTTGTTTCAGTTTTCTCCATTTCGTTTCATTTATTTTATTGTTGTTTTTGTTTTTTCATATTATTTATTTTCTTTAAATTGTACTTAATTATTTATTTAATTTTTTTTCATATTTTTGTTTCTTTGCTTGCATTCCATTTCGTCTCATTTATTTTACTTTTATTTTTTAGGTCATATTATTTCATTGAATTTCCTTTTATTTTATTTTATTTCACTTCATTACATCATCTTATTTTCTATTATATAGTATCCTATGCTTCTCTATTATATTATATATTTAATTTTTATCTTAATTTATTTACATTTTTGTATCAATAATTTATTTTTTTTATTTAATATTTTCTTGTCTTTATACCTTATTTTATATTATTTCAGCATATAAATTTAAAATATCTATAGTTTTTTCATTTATCGTAATAAATTAATTGTTCACCTTTAATTTTATTTCCATTTAAATTTTTTTCTTGGCTTTTGCTCGCTTATTTTACGTTAATGATTGTATTTTATTTTGTATTATTTCATACATTTTATTTTATTTAAGTTAGTTCACTTCTGTTTTTCATATTTTATTATTATTCTTTCGCACTAATTTTGAATTTCCCCTCTTCATCATTTTATTTCATCGAATATAGTGCCTAGCATATTTTCTTTATTTTTTTTCTGATTTGCAATTTCTCCTACTCACCAATCAAATTATTCGCCGTTACAATGATACAGCAAACAAATAAAATCGCTGTGGTAATTCTGTAGTGGCAGCGAAAAACCATATTGTCGATAACGGCACGATCCAAAAGACTTCGAATTTTCACAAAGCCGGAAACGGCTGAGACCATCCCAAAGAGGGCCATCTTGTTGCCGTAATCCTCTCAAGCACTAATTAAGCAACGGATCTCCTTTCCTGGTATCTAATTTGCCTCCAAACGTGCGTCGCTCAGTTCTTGTGATTTTCTCTCTTTTTGCTTTGTTTGTTTTTGCGTTTCAACTGTAAGAATAACAACAAAAAAATACACATTAATTAATAACCAATAAAGAATTGTATTTAAATTTAATTACAATATTGCGCAACCTTTTTGCATACAAATTAAAGAATTGCGACATTTGTGTACATTAATTTCATTGATTTGTTTATTAACGTGATTTGCTAGCCGCGTCACATACATACACACATACGTGCATATTGCCACCGGCTTTTATGCGCTTAACCGGCTATATTTGCAAAGTTTGTGTGTGTGCCCACCCGATTTGCGTGCACAGTTAATTGAAGCCGCTCAATGGGTAAGAGTCGCGCTAGACTACATTTAATTGCTGAGTATTTATAATTAATTTCTTTTTTTTTCTCACATTGCCAGTGTGACGTTTAGGCTGTAACTGTCTAGCTGTGAGAATGCATAACTTAAACATTTATGGTAATCGCTAAGATTATCAATGAAATGTGTAAAACAGTAATAATTATAATACTCCTATTGTCGCGTGAAATAGTAGTAGGGTGCATGATCTGGAGCTAATTATTGCTTAGTGGTGTGAATTGGGAGAATTTGAAGATAATAATGAAATTTAGTGTAGTTTAAACTGATGAACTGAACCCATTAATGAGTGTTGAAAAAATGTATAATTGCAGAAACTAATTTTTAATTAAACAAATTTTTACAAATGCAGATTTTAAAAAAATAACTAAATAAATAATTGACGCGTACACTTCTGTTAGGTGTTTGGCCGAGCTTTTTCTTCCATTTGTGGAAAGCGTCTTTATGTTCTTCCCCACATGGAGAGACCTACAGTTTTAAGCAGACTCCGAACAGCAAATGACTTTTTTCTGAAGAGCTTTTTCATGGCAGAAATATACTCGGTGGTGTGCCATTGCCTGCCGAGGGGCAACCGCTATTAGAAAAAGTTGTTTCTTCATTTTGTTGTTTCAGGCAAGGAGATTCGAATATTCGTACTCTGAATGGTAGTATCTCAGCAACTTATCCTGCTACGATAGCCACCTACCCATAATCAATAATGCTAATAAATCTCAATGCATCACCATATAAAGGGTGATCGATTTAGAGGTCTCGGATTTCAAATTGAAATAAAACAACGAAAATTCAAATTGATTGGGCAATCTTTATAAATTTTATGTAGAACCATTCATGACATTAATTTTTTTAAGATAATACCTTTGAAATGTTGGTCACAACTACGACGCAATTCGGCTATACGTACTCAGAATGGCGGCCACGCTCCAACCGGTTCGGCTACGGCGGCCGCAAATGCAGAATTTAATTCAACTTTAATTTGGCTTCATCTCAAAAATTGAAATTTCGAATAGAAAGTTGATTATTTGTGGTTTTTTCGACCCTCTAAGTAAACGAGAGCTTTCAACTCGAGTGGAGTTTATAAATATTAATTTATAATTTTTTACTTTTTATTTGAAATGTTTGTAATTTTGTCCAAAATGTTACGATAACGCTTTATTACGATAATGCTTTCGGTAAAGAGAGTTGACGAAGCTGAACTCGCGATCTTTTCAACTAAAATTTTCGAGAATTACTCTCACTACGACCAATACTCAAAATACGTCAGATGGTCGTACTTAGCTATGATTGTTGGTAATAGGAGTATTCACGTAACTGATTCATTACTTGTTTCAACAATTCACCGATTCAACTCCATAAAAGCTATGACGCTGTGAGAAACAGATCGCATTGGGCGGCACAGGGAGAGTGACTGTTATTCGACAACAGATGGTGAGTCGCACTTTGTATGCCAAAAGTGCAAACTCTCCATTACTGCAAGAGTGTCAACCAGGAAGATATTATACATTATCCTATTTTTAAATACCAACAAATGTAATGTAGAGATCTGACAGTAAAAGTAGCTGATATGCGTGAGAGAGAGAGATTGAAATGATTACGACTGTGAGCCCTCGACCTTTTTAAATCATAAAGCTAAATACACACCAGGCAACCGTTGAAGCAACGGTTGCAGCAACGTGTTGCCTTTGTTTAAGAAACACGTTGCGACCGTTGCTTCAATCTCAGTATTGTGTATAACTGTGGTGCAGGAAAGGTATGTACAAGCGGAAGATACGTAAAATTAAATTTTTTAAATGATCGACGAAATGCGTAAAATTACTTCTCTTATTATAATTGACGAACTTTTGTACGAAAATGAGGAAGAAAAAAAATCTGGTCCAAAAATTGGCTTTTAAAAAAATCGAATTTTCGAACGAGAGGCTGCTGAAAGAACTGAAGGAAAATGAGCCAGCGGACTATAAAAATTACATGAGGATGGACGAAGCCCTGTTTAGAAAATTGTTGGACTTCGTAAAGGCCAAAATAACGAAACAAGATACCATAATGAGAGAGGCAATATCAGCAGAAATTAGACTGGCAATAACTTCGCGGTATCTTGCAACAGGAAACGCTTTTGCGGACTTGAAATTTTTATCAATTTTATTGTATTCATTTTTTAATTGTTCGTATGCTTTTTTTCTAAAAAATTTTTATTTTTATATTTTTCACTACTTATATCCCACAGCTCTCTCAAATTTTATATTCGTTAATAAAATTAACATAATTTTCATTATTTTCAATTGCCATTTTTTCCTTTTTCACTATATTTTACTCCGCACGAACCTACTTCTTTGCTTGTGTTCAACGAACTGAACGAGTAACAGCAGTAAACAATGATACACACGAAGCAACGGTTGCAGCAACCTATCCCAAAAATCAAATTTATTTGATATTTCAGGCAACGGTTGCAGCAACACGAAAATCATTTGGCAACACAGCTACACACGAGGCAACGGTTGCTTCAACATGGCCGAGTTGCTGCAACGGTTGCCTGGTGTGTATTTAGCTTAATAACTACCCTGTGTTACGTTTCGGCACTCTTAATTATTCTAGTATTGTATTTATTTTCTAGCACTTGAATCCGATTTGAAAAAAACTCGTTTCTCCAAAGAGAGTCGTAGTTCCCCCACTGAACAAACGCCTTTGCAAAAAGTCAGAACATTCTGCTTTACATTTATCCTACCCGTGATGATGTAATGCCGCATTAATGAAAATAATAATTAGTTTCATGAATACCTCTTATTTCAGTTTCAACATAATTGAGTTATGCGCCAGTAATTCATCCTTATTTATCATATTTTTATGTATGTGAATAATAATTGAGTTTTATTGTAATTAAAGTAAATACATGAATCACTGCTTCAAGTGACATTAAAGCTCGCAACCTACGTGTGTATGTGCGTATGTATGTGATTATTTTTATCATATCCTCACATTGATTTCTGCATAATAAAGAAATGAATACGATTATCCGAAATGCTGGCGCACTTTTATACCACGAGAAATATGATAAAAGTAAAAGTGTATCGGTGCAATTCAGTTGAATTGCTTCAGCGGTTAATTATTATTTTTCATTAAAATTATGAGATTTATTTCTGCGTAAATGGATAGGGTAACTGTTACACAAATATTTAAACAGTGGCCTTTATTTCTCAACGTCAAGAGCAAAAGCATCAAGTCCGCAAAAAATGTGTTAAAGACTGATACCCACAGGTGTTTTCTGCACGTAACCAAATGTTTTGACGTGATAACGCCTTATAATTCGATTTAACGGCTGCACGCACGAAAAAATGTGTCGTTACCTTGCTCATTAGTGTTACCTTGCTCATTTGTCGTTACCTTGCTCATTGCCGTTACCTTGAATGAACTGCAAGCGAAAGCGCGGAACGAACGACAAAGCAAACAAAGCAAACGAACGGCCACGTTCGACTGATATGTTATGTTATTTTATGTTATGTTATGTTATGTTAATGTTACCTCATTCTCTATATCCATACAAAATATCTATCATACAAATAAAATTAAAATTTTCTTTTGAAAAATGCAACCATTCAATCAGTATTTTCTTATGACGTTATCACGTTAAACTATCGTCAGTAAACCGACTTTACAGACAACCTCTTTTTTTAAACAAATAAAAGTAGTCAAGATTTGGACTAATCCAATGAATCTTGTAACTGAAAGCCGTGGCGGACATATTTCGGGTGTCATTATCAAAAATAAATGTCATTAAAGTGCACCTACTACTCTTTTTACACGATAGATACTTTCCCAAAAAATTCGTGTAAAATGAGAATTAGGTGGAAAAAATATTTAAAAATTCTTTGTAGAGTTCACTTAAGAATTTATTTTGTGCTTACACATTTTAATAAATTAAATATATTATAAGAAATAAATTATTAAGCGGCGAAAGCAAATCTACCGAGTCTCAGAGGCTTTTCCTGATACTAATTTAAACGTTTCGTAAATGCGTCGAAAAATCTCACTCTATTGAAAAATTCATAAAATATTCAAAATCGTGTTAAAACAAACAAATTCGTGTGGAAAAAGATTTTTTTTCTTCTTAACTCGAGTTAAATGAAAGAAAATTAGGTGTATCCCGAACGTATTTTCGACAACCGTTTTTGTGGAGGAGTGTAGGTTAGGTTATGGTGGTAGTCGGTCTGCACGACCAACTCACTTAGACATTACAGGTCCGTTATGATACCACTGTGCTGCACGGAAACCCCATTTACCTTCCTTTGTGGAACGATTTTGTGGCTCTTATTAAACGTAGAATTGATCCCAACCCCACGCCAGACAGCTCTGTAAGAGAATTAAAAAAGTATTTGGAGGAGTGTAACAAATTAATTGTTTATGTTGCATCCTCTTCGTACTATCGAAACAAAAGTTTTATTTGTCCCGATTTACACATAGAGACATCTGGAAGAGAGCCACTGTAAATTCTCTTTTGATGCTTCTTTCGCGGTCACACGGGCAGTATTGTTTTCGGTAACATTCATTGCTATTGACGTTTACTTCTTTAAGTTTGACAATACGAATAAGGAGCACAATGAGGGTCGCCAGTGGGGGTGGGGGAAAAAATACCTCACTCTTTCCTGTCCGTCTGTCCATCTCCCACGAACAAAATCTTTCCCTTTCAAAATGCTTCCCTGTGTAAATCGGGACTATCAGTGCTAGTAACACCCTTAAAAATTATCCTTATCGTAGTGTGAATTCTTGTAGGTGTTGTAGTAGCATAAACATTCTTCATGCATGTAAGGGGAATGATGCTGGAGTGACAATCCCGACTGCCATGGCAACAACGAGTGTGAATTTATCGTTGTACTGAGTTGGGTAGCCCATGGAAACACGCTAATTGTCACGGTTGTTTTTTGTTTTTGTAATCGCTTTTCTGTCACACTGGTAACGCTGCCAACAATGCGGTTCGCACCTTAGATGGTGATGAAAAAGTTTCTTCATTTATGATGTTGCATATTTTTATATAATTTTTATTTAATTTTCTAATAGCGGTTGCCCCTTGGCAGGCAATGGCAAACTTCCCAGTGGATTTTTGCCAGGAAGAAGCTCCTTATAAAAAATCTTTTGTCGTTCGGAGCCGGCTTGAAACTGTGGGGCCTCCGTTTGTGGAATAATATCAAGATGCACACCGCAAATAGGAGGAGGAGCTCGGCTAAACACCTAAGAGAAGTGCACGCGCCAATTATTTATTTATTTATTTTTTTTTTTTGTTTTGTTTTGTAAATACAAACAAAAAAAGTGCACAAAGGCATAACGCTTGTGATTAATATAGTAAAAAAAAACCCGCTTGACCAAAATTAATCACCCTAAGGGAAGATTTTTTGTTATTAAGACTTTTGAAGTCGACAGTGGCAATATACAAATAGCCAACAATGAAGCGCGTAAAGATCAAAATAGGGATTTCCATCATTCAAAATCATTTTTTTTTTATTTAGTAAAAACGTTATTCAAAAAGAAAATTGGATCACTTTGATCTATTATACTCTTCTTTCCCAAAATCATTTTTTAAGTTATTAAAAATGGGTGATTGATTTTGGGCCACCTTTGAGCCATCGTACATATATAAAAATGTGTTTTTGTTTTTTAACTTTTTGTTATTTTTTATGTTTTTTTTTTAATTTTTTTTTTGTTTTTTTTTTTATTTTTTTTATTGCTTCTTTAATTTGTTTTTTATTTATTTATTTTTTTTTTTTTTTTAATTTTGTTTTTATTTTTTTTTTTATTTTTTTTTTAATTTATTTAAATTTTTTAATTTGTTTTCTATTATTTTCACACTTTTTTGTTATTTTTCTTTACGAAAATTTGGAATTTCACCACTATAATCAATTCATCCACTCCTATATAGCGAATCATCCTATATTTAAGCAATCGCACAGTGTAGCCAATTTCGTATTCATGAACTCGAAATTTTCTGATTTTTTTTTTCAAATATATTAAAAAAAGATGCACTTATCGTACTTATACTCATTTGCTTGAAAAGTGTCATAAAAAATATATATAAGGTTGTCAAAAAAGTCTTGCGGTATTTCCGCAAGCTTGTCTTTGCAAGCGCGTAGTTCTAGTTGTATTCGTCGCATCGGTTCACGCTAGAGCTTTTTGGAAAGCTCTTTTCACGTGCTAACACGTGTTTGATTAATTGTTGTTTGCTTTTAGTCGTTCGTGAGTTATAGCGTCGCAAACATGGAGCAAAATAAAGAGAAAAAACGGCATATTTTACAGTACTACTACGATAAAGGCAAAAATGCATCTCATGCTGCCAATAAAATTTGTGCAGTTTATGGACCCGATACCGTTTCCATTTCCACCGCACAACGATGGCTTCAACGTTTTCGTTCTGGTGCAGAGGTGATCGAAGATGCGCCACGGTCCGGAAGACCTGTCGTCGAAAATTGCGATAAAATCGCTGAATTGATCGAAAGAGACCGGCATAGTAGCAGTCGTAGGATCGGCCGAGAGCTGGGCATGAGTCATCAAACCGTTATAAACCATTTGAAGAAGCTTGGATTTAAAAAGAAGCTCGATGTATGGGTGCCACACGACTTGACGCAAAAAAGCATTTTTGCCCGTATGGATGCATGCGAATCGCTTCTGAATCGCAAAAAAATCGACCCGTTTTTGAAGCGGATGGTGACTGGCGATGAAAAGTGGGTCACTTACGTTAACGTGAAGCGCAAACGGTCGTGGTCGAAAAGCGGTGAAGCTGCCCAGACGGTGGCCAAGCCTGGATTGACGGCCAGGAAGGTTATTCTGTGTGTTTGGTGGGATTGGCAGGGAATCATCCACTATGAGCTGCTCCCCTATGGCCAAACGCTCAATTCGGACCTGTACTGCCAACAACTGGACCGCTTGAATGCAGCACTCATGCAGAAGAGGCCATCTTTGATCAACAGAGGCCGAATTGTCTTCCATCAGGACAACGCCAGGCCACACACATCTTTGGTAACGCGCCAGAAGCTCCGGGAGCTCGGATGGGAGGTTCTTTTGCATCCACCGTATAGTCCGCATCTCGCACCAAGTGATTACCACCTATTTCTGTCCATGGCGAACGAGCTTGGTAGTCGGAAGTTGTCCACAAGAGAGTCCTGTGAAAATTGGCTCTCCAAGTTTTTTGACAATAGGGAAGCGAGCTTCTATAAGAGAGGCATTATGAAGTTGGCATCTCGTTGGGAACTCGTCATCGAACAAAACGGCGCATATTTGACTTAAATCGCATTATTATAACCAATTTTATGAACAATTGAAAATTCAATAAAAATACCGCAGGACTTTTTTGACAACCTTATATAAAAAATGTCCAGAAAAATAGTTGCAGAATTCTCCCTTTACTATACCTCCCTAAGTAAAAGTACAAAAAAAAAAGTTAAAACAAAATTGTATGATTAATTTTGCGCCACATTGTATCTATTATATATCATAGATAAATTTAAATATATTTATAATACCAAACTTAAAACCTTGTAATATTTTTATTCAAGAAAATTTGGAGTTTCACCACTATGACCTATTCAACTACTCTTACGTAGTGAATCATCCTGGAAATTTTCTGATTTTTTTTTTTTCAAAAACATTAAACGAGTTGTATTTATCGCTCATTTCCTACTTCAATAGTGTCATAGCTCAAAAAACCAAAGTGTTGAGAAAAACGGCTGCAGAATTTTCAATTTACTATGCCTCCCTAAGTAAAAGTAAATACTTATTTCCATCTAATGAGGTACCATTAATAGATATCGCCATGAATTTTTTACACAGCATTCAAGAAGTGCTTGTGGTCATTTTTATATAATATACTTTTTTTACAATGACGCTATTAAAGTGAATGAACGATGCGTATTTAAGAAAACCGCTGCTGTAAATATAAATATGGAATGCTTTGCTATTGAGCTCAAAATCTGTGACATTCTCAAAAGTCACTTCAGTAAATGCCCCTCTGCTTCATGTTTAGTTTTATAAAAAGAAAAAATATGTCATTCGCCGTTCAGAATAATCAATTAGTTTTCGAAGAGTTACTGCAGTAAATGCTCTATGCTTTATGCCTACATACATACCTACACATGGTGTTAAAACTAGCCATTTGTTGCAACTGTAGCAACATGATAACCTCGGCCGCTGGTTTTTTTTTGTTTTGTTTTTATTTTGAACTCGCCGCAATTTCACAATTTTAAAAGCTGCTACAAGCCGGGCGTTTGCATACGCATAAAACGTCGCATTAAAAAATTTGTTTAAATAACAATTAAAAACGTTTTAAAAATAGCAACTAAAAACATTAAAATTTAAATAATTTTAAAAATAAAAATTTAAAAAATAAATATTAAAAAAATAAAAGTTAAAAATAAATATTCCAGTAAGCCGATTTTAAAGTTTTCACTTTACAATGTAAGTAAAAAATAAATCAAAAAATTATTCCAATGAGATTTCCCACTCAAAAAAACCAAATTATGTGACTCTCCCAGCAAATGAGTGTTATTTAGCTGCCTACATTGTACCTTTTAGCGCCATTTTTCATTTAGAACAGCTCAAATTTTTGAATTAAAATACGCTTTCAAATGCAAATTTATTTGAAACTTAAAAATATCAATGAGCAATGCGTAAGTTTTAGTTCTTTTTAAAACTTAACTACCGTCCAGTCACAAATATGTAGGCAATCATATCAAGGCATATACCGACACACACTTGGGTTAACTGTAGATGTGTGCTATATTTGAGTTCTTTAACCACACTCTTTTTAGCTATTGTTTTGTTTGTGTTTTTCTCTAATTTTTTTTTTTTTTTGTGTTTTTGCTCTTTTTTTGTTTTTTCTTTTTTGTTTATTACTCCGGTCTGCGATATTATTCAATGCCAGAAATTTGCATTTTCACCACATACGCACTCACGCGCACACAACTACATAAGCATAATTTATCCACCAAATACATATGTAGGTATGTATGTGTGTATGTATTTTACTCGCAGCTTGAACCTTCAAACCTTCCAACTCTTTCGTTCGTTTAGAAGGTGTCATAAGCAAATGTTTCATTTCCAGTTCTATTAAAATTTACGACTTTTCCTCTCTTTTTTTGTTTTTTTGTATATTCGAAATGTTGTTAACTGTTGCTTGTGTTGCCTCATTTTTAGGTATGCTGTTGTGCTCACAGATCTCTCTGATGTCTCAACCATATTTGGAATATTTGTGAGCATACATTTTCTTATATAAAATTTAACCGTAATGTTTTTGCTACATGTTGCAGTTGCTTTAAAAATGCATGCGGACTTTGTAGAAGATAGAAAGGAGGGGGGAAAGCACAAAACATATGTGCGAGCTTTGAGCACATTTCTTATTACGGGAGTGCACTCCTTTGCGCCTCTGGAATGTTTTTTGTTTTGTTTTTTCGTTTTTTTTCAACTCGCTACAATTTCGAAACGGGTTTTGAGTCTTCGTTCTTGATTCTGGAGTGTCGTCAGACGGCTGTGGCTGATGCCACTCTTTCCCGTCCGTCTGTCTTGCTGCCGCATTGGTAGTGTTGGTGGTGGTGAGTCTGCTTTTATACTGCCTCCGTGTTTGTGCGTGTGTGTGTGTGTGTTTTAGAGTGGTTTATGACCCAAACTCCAAACGAGATGTTCTTGATGCTTTGCATGATTTCAGCTATTGCTTTCTTTACAGTTTTAACACATATCTTTTTATTGCTTCCTTTATTTTATCGAAAATTAATGGTATTCAACTTTTTCAGTTACTTTGTTTTCTTTTATGCAAATTTTTTCTTATATTTACATACATTTTTTTTGTATTTGTTGCTTTCACGTAGGTTTTTGCGATTTTTTTTTCGTTTTTGTTTTTGTTGTATTGTCTACAACATCTTAGCCATATAATAAATTATTTATTTATTGACAAGTTGCTAGTTTTTCGTTTAGCCTTACCTTTTGAATTTTGAATGATTCAGTAGTAAATTCATTCCATTTATAGAAGAAGCCTTGACTTTCTATGTACTTTTAAAATCAAATATTTTACTTTAAAATTTTTGTTTAATTATTCATTTAAATTGTGTTGCACTTTCTCAATTTTTATTTCCTATTTTGTATATTTATTTTATTCACTTTTCTTTTAATTTCACCCTCGTATGTGCTACTGCACTTCAATTTTTATTTCACTACAGCTTCTGTTTAGCCTATTCTCGTCAAAAACTTCGCCGCATGTGTATTGCAATTACATATGGAAAAAATTACAAATGGACGTTTTTGCTACTGTATCTGGAATGACTTGACTGGTTGGTTGGTTGGTTAGTTCGTTCGTTTGTTAGCTGGCAGTTTTCGCTCTACTGTTGAGTGATATTGATGGAGTTGTTGGTAGTGTAGTGTTAGTAGTTCTTGTTGTTGTTGGTGACACTGTGGGCCTATAGTTTGTGCTTTGCCACTTTGATCGTTATTGCGTTTATATCGTCCGGCTAATTCTACCAATCTTTTCGCCTTCTCAAATCACACTGGTGAATGTACTTTCAATGAGCGGCTCACGAAACCCGCGCTGAATGAAAAACCCCAACGGCAACGTTGGCAGCAGCAGCGACAACATCAACTGCAGCTTTAGCGCGTTTGAGCTCAGTGGCTAATGGCCGCGCGCAGAGTTGCCATGTGCTAGATCGAGAATACTTTTTTTTGATAATATTAATGTGCATCACCAAATATGCGGCGGCCGCCGTAGCCGAATGGGTTGGTGCGTGACTACCATACGGAATTCACAGAGAGAACGTAGGTTCGAATCTCGGTGGAACACCAAAATAAAGAAAAACATATTTCTAATAGCGGTCGCCCCTCGGCAGGCAATGGCAAACCTCCGAATGTATTTCTGCCATGAAAAAGCTCCTCATAAAAACTGCCGTTCGGAGTCGGATTAAAACTGTAGGTCCCTCCATTTGTGGAACAACATCAAGACGCACACCACAAATAGGAGGAGGAGCTCGGCCAAACACCCAAAAAGGGTGTACGCGCTAATTATAGACATAACCAAATATGCAATCGATATTCTTCGGTGAATTTAAAAATATATGTCTTAATAGCGCTTTAATAATATTTCAATTACTCTAAAAATCAGACTATTTCCGTTAATGCGGCGAATAACTGTTGAAACTTCACGAAACACACGCCGAAATCAGCTGTTCCTCTCAAGAGTGATTACTATTTCGTTATGGTGAAAAAGAAAATATGGGGGGAATTTTGGCTGCCACTTCACTTGGGGCTTCGGCATCGGAATTCTACACGATCATTTCTCATGGTTTCACACACTCATCCAATCAGTCGTTGTTCAAACAGCAACGACGTTTCATTGGTTGACTTTTTTCGTACTTCACCAACACAAACTCATTTTGTTTTTGTAAACACATCCCAAGTGACATTAGCCCATCAGCTGATTCTGCAAAATTCTGCTTAATAGCACTCCTCTAAAAAATGTTTCACCATGACTTCTTCTAAAAGTACCACAACAGAAAATATTTATAGTATGAGACGGTGTTTTTACAGGGAAACTTTTGTTGTTTCAACTTTGTGAATTCTCTTTTAGTGTTGTCCGCGACGTTCACACAGGATAACTCCGTTGCTTGCAATTGTTTAAGTTTTTAGTCTACAACAAATAACAAAATTGAACAAACATAGAGGGCTCCTAGTACTTCTCCAGCGCCGGAGCGCAGAATCAACGAAGCCGCTGGATCTTTATTCGCCGCCGTCGCCAACATGCAAAGGTCCAAAAATCTTCCGCTGAATCTTTCTCTCAAACACTCCAAGAGGCGCCTCATCGGATGTTGTTATCGTCTAAGCTTCTGCGCCATACGATAGAACGGACATGATGAGAAGCTCATATGGTGTTGGGCCCGCAATCTATCGTTGCGGATTTGAACTAGGTATTATTTGAAGAATGGTAACACTTAGCTGTCATCTGATTTGACAGAAAATTAGTTTTATTCTTCCGCTGAACGAAAATGGTTGTGTATACGTTCAAAGAACGCTGGGAAATATTGCGACATTACTTTGAAAATCATGGTAATGTTTCAGAATGTGTACGAAAATACTTTGCGAAAAAAGTCAGAGAAACTGGGTTGCTTATTGACAAATCAACGCGTGCCCGACCAAAAACCGTGCGTACACCCGGCCAGTGTTATGCCAACAAACCAGCAACAATTGATGGACTGAAGACCAACATACGCGATGTCATAGCTGAAATACAGCCGCATACAATCGAAAATGTGTTGAAAAATTAGACCGATCGTATGGGATGGTGCATGGCTAGCCGAGGCAGCCATATGAATGAAGTTGTGTTAAAATGTTAATTTAATGTTTAATGTTAAAATTAAAAAAAAGTTTGGAAAAATATTGAGTTTCTTTTTATAGCATTTTTAATTCCGTAAAATTATAGCAAGAGAGGCAACGATCTTTTCAGTAGGCGCCGTTATTCAGTATTGTTCGTCATTTTATAATACAGACTTTTTCTCCCGCAGCATTTACAACCTGGAAATTTATTTTCCAAATCCACTTTGAGTAAGTAAGCGCCAAGAGCGCTTTGCTCCAATTTTTTGTATTCAGTGGAGAGGCTCACTTTTATTTCGGAGGCCTGGTGAAAATTGTAAATATTGCCAATTTTGAATTCCATCTATCGAAGCACGGGAGCACCACGAGAAATGTACTATTTTTTCTATTGATCGTACGTATTAAAAACGAAAAAATTGACCAGCATAAAGCAATGCTCAACAGTCTGTGTTTCCAAAAGTGCTTGAACTCAATCTGAAATGCCTTTGTTTCAACAGCAAAGTGATAAATATTATATATGCTCGGTAAATCGGTGGCTTCATTAGCTTCCAAAATCATATGATTTTACGTGTTTAGACTATTTTTCAAGGGGGCTTTCAAAGTTATTAGCTTCGTACACACTTTGTAAAAAGCATATTGATGTTGTCCTATAAATGAAGTTAAAACAAAAGTTTCATCCCACCTCCAGACAGCAAATTGTTTTTATAGAAACATTTTTTCGACAGAAACTTTTATTTAAGTTTATCATTACTTGTCGATGGGCAATCCTAGTTAAAAACCACTTTATCGGGCATTTTGATAGTATTAATATCTGCACACTCGGAATCGAGTTCAGCTGATTTTTATAAAAGAAGAATTAAAAGTAGTTGGTTTTTTAATTAAAAAATTGTTAGTCTTCATTAGGATCGGCAGTGTATAATACCTAAAAGAATCAATTGTTCAGATTGTTAAAAAAGAAAGCTGTACATATTTTTGCACTGAATCTCTGGTGCTTTCCAATAAAATGTGTGTATTTATAGAGAAAATCACTTTTTGATTATTTTTATTTTATTTTTTTTTTATTTATATACTCATTCATTTGTTTTACGGTTATTTGAGTAAACATTTTAAAATTCGTTATTCATTGAGAAAAAAGAACACATTTTATTTCATTGAATTAAGCAATTTAACGTTTGGCAATCCTATTTTGTATCTTTTGCATACCAAAAACTCTTCTAATACTCTCCCGCTCTCTGCGCGTATTTCGGTAGATACATACATTTATATGTGTGTGTATGTCAACTACTCGCTGGTGCTTTGGCAATGAGTTCGCTTATCTCCACATTCAGCGCTAACCAAAGAACTCGGTTAACAAGCGTTGATCCAAGCCAAGAAATGCAGGAGAAATATGCATTGTTGCATTTCGTTCGCTTACAAACTCATACAAACTCACTCATTCAGCATATTTCCATTTTCCACTCTATATTTACCTTCGCCACCAACGCTCTCTCTCTCTCGCGCTCTCTCTGAATACCAACATGACCAAAGTCATGTTCAACTGAGCGCATTCAGCCTTCATAAAAGTGCAGCCCTGTTTGTGCGTATGTATCCATACAATACATTTACACGCATCTACATTTGTGGCGCTGATCCTGACAATTCTCATTGCATTGATCATATAAATTCCTACCTGGTGTGTTCCTGCACGTTTTTCTTCTCCATTCGAACATTTTTACAATCGTTTTGTTGTTTTCGTCTTTACTGGGATTCTATAGTCGATATATTGCCTGTTGCTACCTTAAATTTCAATACCTATCGCTTGGAAGTGCGGCTTGTTGAATGTGGCTGCTTTTTGGATTCCGGCTTGTCTGAGCAGAATTTTATTTTCTTTTAATTTGCATGCAAAAGAAATTTGTGTACATACATATGTAGGTGTGTAGATATTTGCAAATGTATGCAAGTAATGCATGAGAAGCCAGTAAGAATCCCTTCTTCATTTGTTTTTTTTTTTAGTTGTTTACTTTGCTTTGGTTTCTGAACCTAAACAGGCTTGAAGAGTAGAGAAACTTGTTGTTTTGGCTTGAAGAGATCAAATGAAAGACTTCTTCTGAGTCATGAGGCCATCAAATAAAATGCTTTGAAACAATCGAGATTCCCTAAAACAAGTTGGAAAAATGCATAGATAAAATGGAACTGAATTCCAGTGACTTTCGTTGAATGTTTTTTAGCTTCTTGTTTAGCCCCTAGCGGCTTTTTTATTTATAAATTCTATTTATTTATTGAATCAAAAATTAGTTAACAAAACCTTATTGTCTTACAGACTAATAAAGATGATTTAACAAAAAATGTAGTAGAAGTCTTAATCAGGAAGAAGAAAATATAACAAAATATTATAAATCAATTATTCATAGGCATAATTAAGAAGTTGAATGAAAGAGGGTTTAGAGGAACACAGTCAATCTCAAAAGCGTTCTAGATGATATTGAATTCTATCAGAGCTCTCTTGATGCATGTGCACTCCTTGCATACAGAGTTTTTACAATGCCAATATGGAGAAAATCCAAATAGCGAAGCGCTCTAGATGAGGCATACGACAGATTTGCTCCAAAGGGAGGGGCAACTCACAACACCTTGAATAAAATCGAAGTCGAAAGATAAAGACAAAAAATATCGCCAGGACTGCAGAGATTTCAAATTCATATACAGACATCTAGAATATTATACATATTATATAGCTCTCAGTCGGAACTCCTAGTCGCTCCTATGTTTCAAAAAAAAGGCGGCCCGTTGTCCCACGGTTGTAAAGGTTGACTGCGCTCCCCTTCTAAATTGCAGTGCCGAACAAATACAAAACTCAGTAAACAAAAATTCATAATAACTGCAAACCATAAAATTGAGGGGAGGAGAATTTCAAATTCTCACTCTCTCTTACACACTCGAAGAAAATGTTATCATTTCTCCTAGTCGCTCATTTAGTTCCATTTAGGAGCGATATATTATACATTAAGCTAAATACACACCAGGCAACCGTTGCAGCAACTCGGCCATGTTGAAGCAACCGTTGCCTCGTGTGTAGCTGTGTTGCCAAATGATTTTCGTGTTGCTGCAACCGTTGCCTGAAATATCAAATAAATTTGATTTTTGGGATAGGTTGCTGCAACCGTTGCTTCGTGTGTATCATTGTTTACTGCTTTTACTCGTTCAGTTCGTTGAACACAAGCAAAGAAGAAGGTTCGTGCGGAGTAAAATAAAGTGAAAAAGGAAAAAATGGCAATTGAAAATAATGAAAATTATGTTAATTTTATTAACGAATATAAAAATTTGAGAGAGCTGTGGGATATAAGTAGTGAAAAATATAAAAATAAAACTTTTAGAAAAAAAGCATACGAACAATTAAAAAATGAATACAATAAAATTGATAAAAATTTCAAGTCCGCAAAAGCGTTTCCGGTTGCAAGATACCTCAAAGTTATTGCCAGTCTAATTTCTGCTGATATTGCCTCTCTCATTATGGTATCTTGTTTCGTTATTTTGGCCTTTACGAAGTCCAACAATTTTCTAGACAGGGCTTCGTCCATCCTCATGTAATTTTTATAGTCCGCTGGCTCATTTTCCTTCAGTTCTTTCAGGAGCCTCTCGTTCGAAAATTCGATTTTTTTAAAAGCCAATTTTTGGACCAGATTTTTTTTCTTCCTCATTTTCGTACAAAAGTTCGTCAATTATAATAAGAGAAGTAATTTTACGCATTTCGTCGATCATTTAAAAAATTTAATTTTACGTATCTTCCGCTTGTACCTTTCCTGCACCACAGTTATACACAATACTGAGATTGAAGCAACGGTCGCAACGTGTTTTTAAACAAAGGCAACACGTTGCTGCAACCGTTGCTTCAACGGCTGCCTGGTGTGTATTTAGCTTTATGATTTAAGCCCTATGTTCCGAGTAGGAGCTATATATTATGCATTATGATGTTTTTCTTAAATACTTTTTTTATTTTCAATTGAGAATGTGATCTGCATGTATAATTTATGAAGGAATAAAAAAAATGCCGCCATGAAAACGAAGGGAACGTAGAGTAAGCCCAATGTTTGAATACGTTCAATTCGAGTTATTTAAATGACAGGCATGATAAGGTATCCAGTTAAAGGATGCAGATTCCGCTATAGAACGAACAACTAATGTGTAGCGCAATTTAAGAGTATAAGAACTTTTATAGGAAATCGCATCAAATCGGAAACATATGGAATAAAATTATTAAACCAAAAATAAATTTTTGCATATTTTCAAGTGCTAGCCTCCTTTAATTTCATGCGCATGCGATTCATTTTCTTCTACTATTTAAGAAAATTATATTAGGTCTGCTCATATAGCAAATAATTTGTTCCATTGTTAAAAATTATGAAGTTTTGGTGTTCATATATCCAAAAAACTTGCAAAGTAGGGGAAAATGAAAGAGCAAAATGGCATTCACTTTGGGGGGAAGTTGTCAATTTTTACTGTATAAATTTTTAACTTGTAAGAAATTGCAAGTGAGGAAAAAAGCTGAGTGCAAAGGAAAATAAATATATTTACGAGTTAAATAAATATTATATATGGATGTATGGAATAATATGAAAAGTAAGCTGGGGTAGCTGGTGTTAAGTATATGACATGTTGTTGTTGTAGGGGGGCCTCTTATTAGTGGCTTCAAAAAAAGGTGTTTTTTCTCAATTTTTTTTCGAGACGAAAAAAGCGACACACAGGAATAATCGTTTGCATTTATTTGAAGGCATGATTGAAGAGTAATAAACAATTTTTGACGTGATAACGTCTTATAATTCGATTTAGCCGGCTGCACGCACGAAAAAATGTGTCGTTACCTTGCTCATTAGTGTTACCTTGCTCATTTGTCGTTACCTTGAATGAACTGCATGCGAAAACGCGGAACGAACAAAGCAAACGAACGGCAACGTTCGACATCTTGCTCTCTCCTACTTAAGTGAGCGTATATATGTATGTATATGCGCATATGTACATATATAAATTTACGTATTTGTATTTGCATATGCCTTCTTATTGATTATTATTAATTTGATTTACTTGAAGAATTTAAAATAAAACCAAGTTTATTAATAATACCTGTTGTTTTAATGTTATTATTATTAGTTTTTTTATTATATATGAAGGAAAAAATGTATGGTAATATTTACCACATACCTTATAAGATATGTTGTATACTAATATATGTATATAAACATGCATATACATATACAATTTCGCGCAATTTTCAAAACGAGCAAATCTATATGTAAAGATGCATACAAATCACATGGACATATCAAATATACGAGTCTATTCCGTACGCAAGCAAATGTAAGCTAATGTGCTTGAACTGCAAGCGAGAGCGCGGAACGAACGACAAAGAGCACAATCGGTCCCCGCGTTCGGCAACGTTCGACATCTGGCTCTGTCCTACTTGAGTGAACATATATATGTATGTATATACGCATGTGTATATAAATTCACATATTTGTATTTGCATATGCCTTCTTCCTGTGTGCATGGTAATGAACCATTTCTCTGTTGAGAATAGGATGATGATAGGAAAAGTAGGAAATGAAAGGGAATGTTTCGAGTGTAAAGTGTCTTGAAAAAAGCAAATCGATGATGTTGCCTCTTAGTGTTGTTGACTTATTAACGCCTGATGCACAATCGAAAGTGAACATATCTTTCATGAATTTGATAAATGTTTCGTCATTTTTCACGTTTGTGTAAATGTAACTTGCCTATTCCATTGCAATTCCATTTACCTCCTCCTCTATATCCATACAAAATATCTATCAAACAAATAAAATTAAAATTTTGTTTTGAAAATCGCAACCATTCCATCAATATTTTCTTATGACGTTGTCACGTTAAACTATCGTCAGTAAACCGACTTTACAGACAACCTCTTTTTAACATAAATAAAAAAACGAAATGGCGGACATATAAGGGATCTCGCACAGCTTCTCGTTGCGCGCTAGTAAAACGGCGGTAAGATTGCGGTCTTAGCTTTCACCTGAAACACAAAAGAAAAATATTGTCTTATTCAGAAGGCTTTCCCGCATAAAAATATGAAAAAATGAACACACAATTAATTATTGAAAAAAGTGATTTTTTCGCTATTTTTTTTCAAACAAGGTGTCAAATAACATTAAAAAATGTTTTTTTTTTTTGTATTTTGTTAGTTAAATAGTTGCGCATTTTAATTATCTTTATATAGATTATCGGTTAGAAGCGATAACTTTCGTCGTTTTTTTTTAAGTATTTTCAAAACCATGGTTTTGAGAAAACGTGTTTCAAAGATTTCAGAAGGTAGACAGTATACTCACACGTGGGACGGTACACAGGCATGTAACTCTGAAATCACTTTAAATTCCGCTATAAAATTTTGAGTGCATTTTCTCCTATAATATATCTATCGATTGCAGTAAAAAAGAATCGATTTTTTGAAGCCGACTGATAAGAGGCGCCCCTAAATTGACAGTCCTTGGCCGGATATAAATCCGGGACGTTCCGGTTTCATAGAACCGACTGTCGTTGGAACGTAAGTCTATGTCATCTTCTAAATCGCTGATCTCATTAACAGTTTCATTGCCGTCGAAGACAGCCTCTGGGAAATTGTTTTTTTTTTTCTTTAAATACTTGTATTTTGTCCAGTTCACTGTTTATTAGTTGATTGAAAAAGAGAAATAGATAGAAACCTGTTTTGTCGTGCAACCAAAGCCTTTTTAAAACTATAATATGGGTAAAACAGTTGATATGGGCAAACTAGGCTAGACCTATCTGTTTTTGAATTATGGAGCTTTATTCGCTTAGACTTCCTTTCTAGGCAATACAAGCTCGTTGCCCATTTTGACCCACTTCAGCTTTTTATTCTTTAGAGTGGCATTTTCCTCTACTTTTGATCTCAAGTCTTCAACTTTAGAGACGGGCTGCTTTGTTGGCGCATCCAACCAAACATTTTTGGTTTCCGCACTTTCACAGCTACCACCTGTTGTGTGGTGGTGCTAAGCTCATTATTAGACATTTTATTTGATTTATTATTATTTTTTTTTTTTGCTTTATTATCATTTTTTTTGCTTTATTATTATTTATTTATTATTATTTTTATTTTTAGTTTCATACGAAGTAGTTCAAATTATTTTTTTTTTACTTTTTGTGATTTTTCTCGGCAACCATTTAATCAGTTGTTCATGTAACTCGCAAATTGTTATTCGTTTTGCGTTCAAGTACTTTTTTTAACATTTTTCTCTTTGAAAGCGAATTCTCGGAAATTAAGTTACTAGATAATTTTTACATGAGCAAACCTATTATTCCAATTACCCAAATGCTTTTCTCGATATTAATGATCATTTGTGTATAAAACTCGTACAGCATTCATGTCGGCCCTTGGCCACTGATCGTTGAAAAGTAAAGTCATGAAGCAGAAAACCCATGCACAATTCGATTTCACGCATTATAATGGTCACCTTTGTGAAGTGCAACATAATCTCAACAATTTTGCATATGTTTATATGTAAATAACTACTGCTAAAAGCAGGCCGAACCACGAACCAGGTCATAAAATGGTTTCATACTCAATTCCATTTCTATCGAACCCATAGCCACAATCGGCGCTCCACCCGTCTGTATGTATGTGCAGATGTGTGTGTATGTATGTATGTTAGCAACACCGCATAATGGCACCTACAATTTTATGGTTATTGTTAGTGGCGTTGTTGTTGTTATTGTCAATCTCGTTTTCTTGTCACTTATCGGTGATAGTCGTGCATTTTTTTGTCACACCCTTTTTCTTATATGCCGGACTGGGATACTGTCAATGCACTGTTTTGTGAATGTAAGTGCGAATGTGCGTATTTTGATTCCAGCTAGAAGTCCATTAGGACGTTGCCTACAGTGCATCTATGATAGATATGTCACCGGAATTGAAGAAAAAAAGTTGAATGCAGGAATTGGGTGCAAATATTCATTTAGTACGGTCGATCAAGGATCGAGGAGTCGTCATTTTTGCTCCCTGAAGACAAATAAAAAAAAACATTTCAAGTAGTATTACACCTGGTTTCTCAGAGAGGTAATATCAGGGCTTTTATCAGAGGTATTATTTTGCATTTTTGACATTTGACTGCTGTCACTTGAATCTCATTTTCACAGCCCGTTGCACTTGTTCACTATCGAACATTTAACCGATTGGTGTTATCATTGAGCGAAACATTGACTCGATCTTCGGTTTTGAGCCAGAACCCACATCCAAACCAGAAAAACTGTAAAACGTTTGGCCGAACCTTCCCACTGAACACTGATTTGGAAATATATTTCAACAGCTGGTTAAAAGTAGTACTCGTCCGGTTTACATACATACAAAGGCATACTTGGCTGGGTCGAAAAAAACTGGTAATTGTCCAGCATATGTTGAGAGGATTTCGGCTCTGTAAACATTTTTTTTTTGTACTTTGAAAAGTCGCCGAAGTAGTTCTTTTATTATAACTTGGTTTCGGTTGAAAGGATTTCGGCTCTGTAAAAAAAAATGTTTTTCTTTTAAAATAATCCAAAAAGTAGTTTTAAAAGGTTCAAAAAAAATGTTTTTGTGTATTGCCGAAATTCACTCTACATAAGCTCTAAATACAGGGGTGGATTTTCGTAACCTTAATTCGGTTGCGGTGGTCGTCTTCAGTGTAGACAGTTCTCATCCGAGGCTCTGTTTTCGTTTTCATTGGAGAGAATTTTTACGTGGCGGGTCCCAAGCCCAGCGCACAACCTGGTATTCTGGATTGCTTCGCTTTCTCACATTAGCTCGCTCTCGAACGGATGTTGGGAAACTACCCAGAGAATACTTGGATGAAGCCCCCAAAGTTGTGAGCTACTTGGACCGTATGCAGCAGAAGAATTGTCTTGGCCACTCCCAAGTGAATGGCGAGCAGACACGTTCCCGACTTGCGTGGACTTCTACATATTGAACCATCCTCCGGCTCTGATCCAGCGGCTTCGTTTGCTGGGCCATGTCCTCCGAATGGATACAAACGCTCCGACTTTGAAAGTATTCGATGCGGTACCAGCTGGTGGAAGCAGAGGAAGAGGAAGGTCTCCTCTGCGATGGAAAGATCAGGCGGAGAAGGACTTGACTTCTCTTGGTGTGTCCAACTGGCGTCGGTTAGCAAGAGAAAGAAACGACTGGCGCGCTTTGTTAAACTTGGTCGAAATCGCGTAAGCAGTTATCGCGCCAATCAAGAAGTAGAAGAAGGAGTTTTGTAACTTTTTTTTGTATGAGGCCGACCCGCTCTACTTAGCACACACTAACCACAAATGTCTAAAACCTACTTAGTCATGTTTACTTGAATGGCGATGTTATACGTATGTATATATCGCTATCGACCAAAACACTTATCAGAAACGCGATGAGGTTTCCAGAAACCTAGAACACGATCATGGCACAAAGTGTGGCAAATATATTTATACCAGGGTGGCTACTTAAGTTTTCAGGCATGAGGGAATATGCCTCCCGTGAAATTTTAAATGTCTAATGGTAGTCATTGTCAGAAAGTTTTGTCATACGAGGACTATTTGTGTTGCTTACAGACACTTGAAGCACCCATCTTGGTAAAAAAAATGGAAAAATATAAATCGTGAAGAATTTTTTCCAGTGCAACGATCAGGTCATATTACTACCCCCATGGGAGCAACGTAGGAAGGGCAATCTCTGCATGGTATATCCACCTTTTTTTTACTAGAAGTGTGGGGAAAATGAGGGAAAAAATCACAAAATACGAATTCTTTTTCACCAGTACAATGCGAGCTTTAACACATCGACTCAAACAAGTGAATTTTTAAGCCTTCTAAACATAGAATTGGAAGGTCATTCGCCATACAATCCAGATTTTGCACCCAGTGATTTCATTTTATTCTCACAGAGGTCTGCGTTCAGCGCCTGGGGAAGCGGTTGATGTGTTCAAACCACTATTTGTTGAGTTATGTAGGTTAATCGGAGTGCTTCGATTGTAAATATTTTTTTTGTTAATTTCCACACTTTAGTAGCAACTCCCGTTTTTACATGACGCAAAAAAATTTAACTAAACTTGAGTAACAACCCTCGTATAATTATTTGAAATCCATGCTTTGCTTGCATAAAAAAATTAACTAAACTTGTGTAGCAACCCTCGTATAATTATTTGAAATCCACGATTTGCATAAAAAAATAACTCAACTTAAGTAGCAACCCTCGTGTCATTACTTAAAGTGCATGCGTAAAAAAATTTAACTTAAGTAGCAACCATCGTATCACTGTTTAAATTCTATGACTTGCATAAAAAGTTTAACTAAATTTGAGCAGCAACCCTCGTATAATTATTTGAAGCCCATGCTTTGCATAAAAAAATAACTCAACTTAAGTAGCAACCCTTGCATAATTATTCAAAGTTCATGCATTGCATAAAAATATTAAACTAAAATTGAGTAGCTACTTTCGTATAATTATTCAAATTCCATGCTTTGCATAAAAAATTGTTAACTAAACTTGAGTAACAACCCTCGTATAATTATTTGAAGTTCATGCTTTGCTTGCATAAAAAGATTAACTAAACTTGAGTAGCAACCCTCGTATAATTATTTGAAATCCACGCTTTGCATAAAAAAAAATAACTCAACTTAAGTAGCAACCCTCGTTTATAAAAAATGTAACAACACTTGAGTAGCTACCCTCGCATCCCTGTTTATAGTAAATTCTATGCATTGCATAAAACTTAACTAAGCTGGAGAGCAACCCTCGTATTATTATTCAGACTCTATGGCTTGCGTAAAAATTGAACTAAACTTGAGTGGCAACCCTCGTATCATTACTTAAATTCTAAAAAAAAATATATTTTTTCATGTCTCATAACCTCGAACTTTTAAAAATCCTTTTAAAAATGAGAGACATTTCCATGGAGAAGCCACTAGTGTTGTTGTCTCTCCAGGTCATCAGGTTCGTCGCCAGTGAAAGACTTACACACAAATCCATGCACGTTATTTGCACTTCTTGCATACTCGCATGTTGTCTATAGGAAAATAAATCGCATCAATAGACTTTACTGTTTACCAGAGCACACAACATTCAGCCGAATATTTACATACATACATATATGCATATGTTTGTGTACCTATCCGTGCATTTTTAAGGTATAATAGATGGCGATGGTTAACGACAAAGTCGAGGCTTTCGACACACTGAAGAAAAGAAGATATCACCGCTGAAAACTTGTCGCCAAGGCATTGCTGAAACAAGACGACCACTTCTACATACCAGCAAAAGGTTCACGCAAAGGCTGCCGACCGCAGACGAGTTCTATGAATCTGTATATACTACATCCATACATACCACGAGAGTGTGTGTGCGTGCGTGTGTTTGCGCATAAAAGTGTAATAGGTGTATAACAGATGAGATTGTGCGATGTGCAGATAAGGAGATCACATATCTATATGTATGTGCATATGCGCATGCTGACGGACGCAGACAAATCAACACTTCTTACTGCATGCGGGATTTGTATGTAAGCGCATACATACATACTTACATTCTTATGAACTTTTATTTATAATTTTTCAACTGTCACATTTTTTGTTTATTTGCACTTTATTTGTTTGGATTACTAATCCAAGGATACGATTAAAAAAACGATAAACACTGAGTTTGTCAACAAACAAAAAAAAACGGTTCTATTGAAGTCACTGACATGTGGAAAGTTATTTGCATGTATGCACGTACATACATACTTATCTACATAGTTGGGTGAACAATTTCACGTTCCATGCCACAACTAACTTCTTATTTATTTGTATGCATATGTTAGACAATTGACAAAAAATATTGACCGGTCTTTCTTATCAAAGAGTAAATAATTGTAGAGTTTGGTTATCTGCGTGGTTGGCTCAAATTCCCAGTCTGTTAGATCCGTTGTAGTTGGTAATATATGTATATGATATATGTATGTATTTTTAACACTTCCCACTTTATTTCAACTTAAATGCCTGTGTATGTGTACATGTTTCTTTATTTATCCTATTTTTATTTTTTTCCATTTTATAGTGCTTAGATCACATATTTTTTTTTTTTGTTTTTTTTTTTTTTTGTAATTTAAAATTGAATACCTTAAATTTATCCAAAAATAATACTCTGTTGCTGCGCCCAATTAAAAGCGACTTAAAGAGTTCATTACTTAAACTGCTACTGTTTAGTTTGTTAGTGAGCCCCGGCACAGCCAATAAACATGCGATCGTTGAGGCTTTAAATTCGAATCCTCGTTTGTTGTTTTGGCCAAGTCTACCAATTGATTTTAGCTTGTAAATGTGTGTGTGTATGTTAAAAACTTAACCTTTTTGACTCTCTCTCTCTCTCTTTCTCTGACTCTCCTTTTGCTCGCTATGTATGTATGTAGGTGATAATTGTAAGCACGCTTACTTAATTATTGAGCCATTTTTCAAGATTAAAACTCGTTTTTATCAAAAAGTCAACTAACTACTCATAAATTTCGTTGAATATGTATTCGTGTATGTGTTCATGTGCCTATGCATATATATGTGTGTGTATGTATGCACGGATGGATCTTTCAAGAGAGGTGCCAGCTATTTTAAAATAAAGTAATGAGTGATCAACAAAGAAGGTGAGAATGCAGTAGGTTGGGCGGTACCAAGGCTAATAGATTTCAAGGTTTGCCCTTTAACTATGCTAAAAAAGAAAATTGTGAGGGGAACTTTTGGTGCTACGTCGCTTTGGGATGCGAAAAAGATGATAGATTTCCAGGTTTGCTCGTTAGGTATGGGAGGAACTTTGGCTACTACGTCACTTTGAGATTCGACAAGGATGATAGATTTCCAGGTTTGCTCGTTAGGTATGGTGGAAACAAAAATGTTGGGGGGAACTTTGGATTCCACGTCAGTTGGGATGTGTTTCACAAAATTTAGCTAGCATCACATCCAAGCTAAATTTTGTGAAACATATCCTAAGTGACATCAGCAGATTTTTAAAGGTGTAATTTTTCACCATGGGGATTCGGCAACCTAATTCTGCACGATGTTTCAAATGCATTCACGCAGTCGTTCAATCATTCGTTGTTCAGCAACGAAGTGTTATTGGTTGATTTTTTTCGTATATCACCCACACAATGTCAGTTTTTTTTTTTTGTAAACCCACCCCAAGTGACGTCAGTCCATCAGCTGATTCTGTCAAATTCGTTCAGTGCCGAATAACGATCTATTAAAGAGATCACCTTTAAAATCTTTTCATCAATGGGGCGGAACCGCTACTCGTCTCTTAGTGATATTTACAGAAACAACTTTTTTAAATTTATTTTCTCCTGATGCTTTCCATTTCAATTCAACCGGGCTATTCGGGTCATGTTGTTCGATTTCGATGTAACTCAAATATGTTGCTCTCTGGTCAAAATAATGAGACACGTATTTTTTTCGTTCGCCCGAAAAAAATTTTTTTTAAGAGTTATCGGCAATTTTGTTTTTCGGCTCAAAATCGATTTTTTTTAATTATATAAGAAAAATTTTTTTAAATGCCCATAACTTAGTCAAAAATGAACTGATTTTAGTAATTCTGGGTTCAAAATGATCGTCATTACTTACACGAGCGACTTCATGTAGAAACAATTGCAAAAAAGTAGTTGAAAATTTTTATTTCAATAGCAAAAGAGAAAAAAAATGAAATTTTTTCGAAATTCAATATTTTAAAAAGTGTATTTTTTTATAACTTTTTCCAAATCAAGAGGACACCACAAACTTCAATTAAGCTGAATGCTCAGTAGCTAAAATGAGTTGTTTTTGAGTAATGAATTTTTGAGTAAAAAACCTGTTTCGCACTTTTTGTTTTTTGC
The DNA here is from genome assembly GCF_027943255.1 of Anastrepha obliqua. Taxonomy (NCBI): domain Eukaryota; kingdom Metazoa; phylum Arthropoda; class Insecta; order Diptera; family Tephritidae; genus Anastrepha; species Anastrepha obliqua. The sequence goes on along the minus strand of NC_072892.1, from coordinate 159,437,073 downwards.
TAAATAAAAAATTTTCAACTACTTTTTTGCAATTGTTTCTACATGAAGTCGCTCCTTGAATGATCTACTTTTTTTACAAAGTGATTTTTGTCGTCAATCAATTCTTCTGATCATAGAAATTGAAATACGAGGAAATAAAATTTTAACGTCAAAATGAAATGTTCCCACTAGAAGCAGAGCAATGCCCCAGCAATAGCATTCTCAAATTTTATATTAAATATGTTGTCAATAATAAGAAACGTGGAAGTATGTCGCTAAAAGAGTGGAAAATTAGTGAGAAATGCGAAACAAGTAGCATATTTTAAGGCACTTAGTCTATACATAAAATGAAGTTAAGAAAGTTACTTTTTTTTTTTTTGAAGAGAGAAGAGCTTAATATCATATATTGTAATATTCGTCTCACCTTTAAATATACAGCAAGTAAGGCCTATCGTCTGCTTTTAACGAATTCAATTAGTGAGATTTTGCCCAAATTGCTCAGATTCTGAAGCGCATTCGTCGATGCGAGCTTCATTTGTACAACTTCTTAATGGACTTTACCTCTTTTTTATCAATACAGCTGACGATGTAGAGATAAGGTTTTTGTACGCAAACCGCTACTTTGTTCTTGGCCAATTTGACAGTTGAGTGACGCCAGTACAGAAAATAAACAAACCTCTGTGGACAACTGGCGCAATTTTGAATTCTATCATCCTTAAATATAGCTCATATGCCACGCACGGCTTAGATGTGGACAATAGTCCAGCGTCCCGTAGGCAAAGAGTAATTCCTCAAACACTGAGCTCTCCATCCGACACCCGCTCCAGTCGCACTTAACATGGTGAAATGACGCTGAGAATTAGACTGTTTTTTTTTAACGAAGTTTTCCTTCTTTAGGCTATCCGGCACCTGCGATGCGTCCTCTAGTTGTTATAGCCATCCCCTAAGTAGTAGGCGTAACTGACGCTAGATTGGTCACACTCCGCAAACCTGTGGACCATATCGTAAGGCAGGCGCTAAGATGCAATTTGAAATCCTCAGAGTTCGTGACGACCTGGCGCTCCAGCCAACACTTGGCGCAGAACCGTCGATAGGGAAGTCAAATGAAATGGACGGCAAACGCCAGCGAATAAAATGGGATTTAGATCTATTGTAAATACTCTAAACTCCTCGAGGAGATTAAGATAGCAGTAAGTAAGTAAGTAATGATGTCATCGAATAGCATGGTATATACAGGTATGTGGTGAAAAAATAGCTGTTGTGGACCCGGCAATAGGTTCTAGATTCAAGGTCTACTTTGAACATAAAACAATGACAAATCTCCGACTGTATTTCTGCCACGAAGAAGCGTCTGCCATTCTGGAGTTTTTAAGGGTGTATGCTATTGCAAAAACAAGAAATAACTTGTTTGGGTCATATGTGAGCACTTTTCGAATTTATATTAAAGTTCCCGTTTTGTGAGACGCAGCATCTTGCCGTAATTCAAATAAATGAGCTGATGTCGACCTGGTGACTAACAGTTTAAGTCGCTAGTATCGACTTGAATCAGATTAGGTAAAGTTGAATTGAATTAAATTTCGTAAAATCAATCAAACTAAACTTGCTTGGGTCGAATTAAATGGTAATTTTCATTTACCTACCTGAAAGTTGGCAACTCTTCCAACAATAGTACTTGAGTGTGTCTTTCTCATACGCTTAATACCTACTTTCATGTATATTTGTATGCATGTAGCCGACATGACTCACTGATCTTGGAGCGAGCAGCTTTAACCTCAAAAATGCACACCTACTTGCACCTACACGCGCGCATACACATTGGCTTTTTGGAGTCAGAGAAATGAAGTTATAACCTGTTGTCACAAATGTTTGTGAGTACTACATATGTATGTGTGTGTGTGTGTGTGTGCAGATGGTGGTGTTCTCGCATAAAATCAATGAGTTATGTACATATCATTAACTCTGGCATAGCTGGCTGTCATACCTACGCTGAGTAACTGAGCAGCCCTTTTCCAATACTTGCTGAATGGCACAGGCAACCCAGGCACTCTTCAAAGTGCATACAGCAAAATGAGTGCATAAGAAGAAGCAAAGAAATAGAAACAAAACAAATAAGCAAAATCAATATGAATGCATTCAGAGACTTTGAAAAATGTTCGCAAACCCTAAACTGGAACGTGATGAATTGCATGAGACGGCATATGTATACAGCATAGCATAGCATAGCCACGTGCATACATCTGCACATAAATATGTATGTACTAACATAGATTTGTACATTGCACATTTGTGCCTTGTTAGAGCCATCATCAGCGGTGAGAGTCGCACGCACGCGCAGCGCCTCATCAGCAGCCGCTACAACATTGTTGTTGTCGCCGCTATGGTCATCGTCTACCACGATCGGTCTTCATTTCAACTTATGCACCTTCGCCGTTCATCTTCGTCGCCATCGCTACCATCGTCATCATCGTTGGGCAGTTAGTTGGTCGGTCGTCTCTTTCTTTGCGTAAGCCAGGTAGACGACGTAAGCGTAGAACAGCAGCCCGCTGTGTAGCACAACAGCGACAGCGGACCTGCTTCTGCTGCTGCTGTATGTAAGTGCTACGCGGCGAATGCCCATCGCGTTTTCGTTCCGCCTGAGCATTAGCTGTGCTTGTAGTGGTAGTTGGCCAACAAGTATACATCAACAACAGCAATCGCCACATGATCGTACCAAACTGATCTGCACCGAATTGTTGTGCGCTCTGTTGCTTTGGAATGTCGTTTATTCACTTTCGTATCATTGTCGGCTTGGATTTGGATGTTGGATTTGGCAGTGGTGATTTACTTCGAAATGAATGTAACGTCACTGCCGAATTTTGGTTGTCTTGCATTGAACTTGAATGTGGGGAGGCCATTTTTCACTATTGCCGGTACTTATTAATGTCATTTCAGACCATAAATATATAGTTTGAACGGGAAGTTTTTTTAAGGCATAAAGTACTTTGGTGCTTTTCGTGATCGACGGCCGCTGTATTTGGGCGTATTGGTGCTTGCCATGCCGACAAGAAGAACTGGACTTTATACCCGCCTTGGTACCGCCGAGTTTATTTGTTATGAAAAAACTTCTAAGTCCCATGTCTCTGCCGTTCAGAGGCGGCATAAAATTTCACCAACAAATGTTTCTCCTTGTCCGTGGAAAGAAAAACTACTCCTTTGCTTTGTGTCGATGTCGTTGAATAGCTCGAGCAACTCAGATTGAAAGCAGCATAAGACACCCGCAAAACTTGTTTCATTTGAAGTTTGTCGCTGATGTCACATACAGTCCGGTTCACGTAATTAGAAGCAATTATTTTTATGAAAGAAAAAGGTTATTAAAGTAAAGGTATATAATAAAAGCGCATATACTCAGCAAAAATACTTAAGACCGATATCTCTTTCTTATTTCCTACTGAAAACTTTGATGAGGTTAATAGACCTTCACTTAAACCTAACTATAGAGAAAAATCTTATCTCTACGACACAACATGCCTATAAAAAAGGAAATCGGTGAGGACAGTTCTTCTTCTTCCTAATGGGAGCGATAACCGCTTACCCGATTTTAGCCGTGCTAACCCGCGCCAGTTAAACACCAAGTGTAGCCAAGTCCTTCTCCACCTAATCTTTCCAACGCAGAGGAGGTCTTCCTCTTCTACCACCAGCTGGTACCGCATCGAATTCTTTCAGAGCCGGAGCGTTTGTATCCATTCGGACGACATGACCCAGCCAACGTAGCATCGAGTTTTGTTCTGTTTAATAGCTGTTTTCAGCTCAAACTTGCGTTCACGGCATTCGGCGTGCAGCACTGCCCATGTTGGACGATGTCTTCCTCTTTGCGCTTTTCTACGTGTTTTATTACGGGCTTTACGTATACTGGCTATCTCCTTTGTCCACTAATAGACGGGGTTTATTTTATTGTTGAATCTACATCTTGGCATGGCTGCATCACACGCCTCTTTCATGTGTTCGGAAATCTGTTTCGTCATATCTTCCGCCGCAGTGCGGGAGACAGTAACATTTCTCCAAATCAATTGGAAGCTCTCGGCATTGAAGGCAAGTCACTTCCATTTTTGTCGCGACCTTCGTTCTTCTGGCGGTTGTATACCGTTATTTATCTCAATTACTATAGCCAAATGATCGCTGTGAGTGTACAAATTTCCATCTATCATCCATTTTGCGCAGTTTGCTGTAGTGGAATCTGCAGAAGCGAGGTCGATTATTGACTATTTGACTATTGACTGTTTGACTATCTGAAAAAATGCGTACTTCCGATAGTTTATGCGGATGGTTTCTAATTATCCTGCAATCTTCCCTTATCCCGAGAATTTCTGCTTGAAAAATACTATTACAGTTTCCTCGGGCGAAAATACTTTGAAGTTTTCAGGTGGTATTCTAATACTTTTCAGGAACTATCAATAGTGATTATGACTTCTATGATTATTTCCTACTCTGTCTAAACAGATGAGTTTCTGCTTTACTGAACACTATCTTAAATAGCCATCCATATCAACGTCAGGCGTGTTATGTTAACAACTTTAGTCCTGACTCCGATTACTCTGACCGACTTTTCATCAGGGCTTGATTTGTAGAAAATCGTGAATGAAAATTGAAAATCCAATAAAACTATTCAGCAGTTATTCTTCTGGCAATATTTTGTCGACCAGTGGTACTTAAAAATTCTTTGACGCTAGTGTTCATAACTCTGTCATAATCGGGTTATGAGACGTTGGCGTTCGGACATGCATTGAAATAGATTCCCTTTATACATATTCGGTGCTACATCATTTTTGTTTTTGGTGTGGATGGGTGTTAGCCTGACTTCTCAAGAATGATTGGTATGCCAAACACCTAGTCATTGTGTTTTTCGTAAGAGGATTAACTATCAATTTCAAAAACGTAAATAATTAGCCAGAAGCTTTTCACCTTGAATACGTGTGTGAACCTTATCGCATTGTTAGCAAAGAAACAACAAAAATATCTAATAATATTATTGTGTGTAAGAGTTTTGTTTAGTAATAATAATATAAATTTTATAATAATTTAGTATATTAATATAATATTTTTGTTTATTCTTTTTTTCCATACTTAGTAATTCAATCAATAATTTTTCTAATTACAGTAAACTGGCCTTGGATCAGGTGCCACGCATCGGCCCATTAGCAGTTGATCCGCACAAAATCGGAATTGTGGGACTTTACAACGTCCATGTGACTAGCGCAGACAATGCCAAGGCGTCATCGGTAAGATAAGCTTGAACGGAGCTTCATTTGTCTTCACATAACTTTTTTCATTTAATTAATTTTTTTTTTTCGTTATAGAGCCGCGGTACGTTACGCCGCAAAGTTCAAAGAAAAATACTCACACACCATTTGTACTTTTGTATGCGTGATTTTGGCCACCGCATCGGCGGCGATGATGCTGAGATCTATTTCTTCCTATACGATGCCAACCCATCGCGCATGCGTGCGCTATCGGAACGATTTTTGGTTAAAATCTCAAAGGATGGTTTCTCGAATTATATAGAAAAATTACACAGCAATTGTACAGTGTTTACGGATTTGGGTACGTTTACAAAAACCAATGAAAACGCGTATACTTGTACATAACCGCAACCTCCATTTCAAAACGTGTATAGCTTTTATTGACATGCACTTTTTATTTTACCTAAAATTTTTTCAGGTGCCATCGATTTGAATGAAGATTTACATTTAGTGGCTGTGGTAATGCGAGTGGGCAAAATTATCCCCTCGGAGACGGGCAAAAAAGTTGAAAAGAACAGTAATGTTTACGGCACAAGTCCCACCTATCGTCGACCTTTCGGAGTGGGTGTGCTGCCGCTAAACGAAATTATACACTATGACAGCTCTGTTGAATCTGAGGAGAAGGAATTTAATTTTAAGGTCTGTATGCTCTGCTCGGGTAATCGAATTATTGTATACGTATATCAATAAATAGGTAGTGAATTCCCATACAAAATTTTATCTGCATTTAAAACAGAATAAACCTCAACTTGACGGACTCTGAATTTTTTTTGTTAGATAAATACATAATAGTAAAAAAGTTGTTCAAAAACAAAAACGGATGATTAATTTTGCGCCTCCCTGCACATTTATCAATAATAGGTAATGAATTAGAGTGCAAAATGTAACCTTTATTTAAACTTGAGGGACCCTGTATTTTTTATTTGTTAGATTCATTTTATTGCACATCATTCAAAATTATTATTTTTTATTTAGTAAAACAGTTTTTCAAAAATAAAATTAGTTGACTAATTTTGCGCCACATTGTACATATATCAATAAATAACTAATGAATTAGAATGCAAAATTTAATATTATATTTATTTAAAAAAGAAAGACACTTAAACTTGAAAGACCCCGTATTTTTTGTTTTTGATAAGTACATAATTTTTTTGCACATCATTAAAAATTATTATTTTTTATTTAGTAAAAAAGTTGTTCATATTGTTAATATTTATTTAAAAAAGAAAGACACTTAAACTTGAGAGACCCTCTATTTTTTGTTTTTGATAAGTACATAATTTTTTTGCACATCATTAAAAATTATTTTTTTATTTAGCAAAAGAGTTGTTCAAAAACAAAACAGTATGATTAATTTTGTGCCACCTTGTACATATATCAATAAATAGGTAATGAATTTCCGTGCAAATTTTAATTTGAATTTAAAAATAAGAAATTTATACTTGAAGGACCCTGTTATTTAGTTAGGTAAATTCAAAATATTGCACTTCATCCAAAATATTTTTTTCTTTATTTAGTATAAAAATTGTTCAAAAACAAAATTGGATGATTAATTTTGCGGTACATTTATCAATAAATAGGTAGTTAATTTCCCTGCAAAAATTAATCTGAATTTAAAAAGAATAAACCTAAACTTGACGGACCCTGTATTTTTGTTGTTAGATAAATAATTTTATTCCGGATCATTCAAAATTATTTTATTTTCTTTATTTATTGTAGTAAAAAAGTTGTCCAACAACCAAACAGGATGATTAATTTTGTGCCACCTTGTACATATACATATACATACATATATCAATAAATAGGGAGTGAATTTCCCTGCAAAATTAAAAATAAATGCAAAATTATAATAAAAGTTAGCCGTGAAGCACCCTGTATTTTTTGTTTGTTAGATGAATAGTTTTATTGCACATCATTCACAACTAATTTCTTTTTATTTAGTGTAAAAGTTGTTCAAAAACAAAATTGAATGATTAATTTTGCGCCACCTTATACATATATCAATAAATAGGTAGTGCATTTTTATGCAAAATTTTATCGGAATTTAAAAAAAGAAAACTTGAGCTTGAAGGACCCTATATTTTTTGGAAATTTTATTGTCCGTTTTCCAATACACACACACATACACACTTCGGAATTACAATTGCTTAATAGTTTTCTTCTTTCTCCATTTTTCCCAATCACCTAAAAAATCGATAAACTTTAGATTTATCAATGCGAAGAAAAAGACTTTCATCAACTGCACGAACTAATCATTAAGAAATCAAATGGCAAATTTTCGCCAATAACCTCAGGCAATCAAAACACGCAGGGCATCGTAGTGTCTCTCAAACTGCTGCATGGCGGTCTCGGTCAAGCGCGTCAAGAGCAACCGCTACTCTTCCAAGGCACGACAATCACCCGGAAAATGGGTTTTCCCGACGTCATTATGCCCGGCGACGTGCGCAACGATCTCTTCATCACCTTGGAGCGCGCTGAATTCGAGCGTGGCGGCAAGAACACTGCCAAAAATATCCTAACAACCGTGGTTGTGCTCGATACAGGTGGTACTATTCTGACTGAATGTTTGTGGGGTGCTTCCGGCATGGATTCGCAAAACTACTACAAATCCATGATACTCTACCACCAAAACTCACCCTGTTGGAATGAAATGCTACGCTTAAGTGTGCCAATCGATAAATTCTCAACCGCGCATGTGCGCTTTGAGTTCCGGCATTGTTCTACGCGCGATAAATCCGATCCCAAACTGTTCGGTTTCAGCTTTGCGCGCTTAATGGACCCAAGTGGTGCGACACTCACCGATGGCCAGCATGAGTTGTACGTTTATAAGTGTGAGGATCCGGCAAAGCTGCATGCTGGCAATTATCTGAAGTTACCAAGTAAACCGAAGGATCCACAAGCGATAGTGGATTGCAGTTCGATATTTCATCGTAGTTCGAAGGAAGTATTTATCATAAAATCACTGTTGTGCTCAACAAAACTGACCCAAAACGCGGATTTGCTATCGCTTCTCCAATGGCGCACGAATCCCGAATCTATACAAGACTCACTCACGGGCGTACTGCGGTTGAATGATGAGGAACTGGTCAAATTTCTGCAGGATGTGCTAGACGCGCTATTCGCCATGTTCTCCAACGAAGAAGGCAACAGCACTGAGCATTCGGGTTTGGTGTTTCATGTACTCGTCAGCATCTTCAGCGTATTGCAAAGCAACAAATTCCAACACTTTCGACCTGTAATGAATGTTTACATTGAAAATCACTTTGCCGCAGCACTCGTCTATAAGGGACTAATCACATCAGTCGAGCATATGGCAGTGTTTATGACCAAAGCCGAACATCCCGACCCATTCCAAAAATGCTTTAGTTCATTGGAGTATATTTTCAAATTGCTGATACAATCGCGAAAACTGTTTGCACGTGCTACTGGCGGCCAATACGAGGACTCATTCCGTAGGGATTTACATTCGCTCTTTACCGCGCTTAACGGTATGTTGGCAGTGCCGTCCTACGATGTGATCATACCAACACAAGAGGCGCTGCTGAACTCCACTGGCGTGGTGCTGGAACAATTGAAGGACACTTTGCCAGCGCCTGAGTTGGGTATGTTGGCGCGCAATATGCTCGATGCCATACCCAGAGATGCACCCGTGCGCCTGATACAAGCGAAGTTGAATGCTGTTAAGGATCTGGTGTCCGGCGAACTATTTCACGAAGATGGTAAGTGTTGCTGAAAATCGCGCTCAGTATTTGTCACAGATTTCCTAAAAACGATCAAAATTTTGACTATGTAAAATTTTTTATTGTAATTTTTTTTATAATATAGTTCACATTACAACAAAAACCATATACTATTATGCAATAAAAGACATCCGACATTTGTTAGTTCTATGAAAAAAAAGTTATAAAAGATCAAAACCAATTTAGAGCCACTTTAGACTTGCATGACATGGATGTAGGTCTTCAATCCTATATACCCACAATATTTCAAAAAAAAATTTTGAATTTTGTACAAAGTTTTAAACTTTGAGTTATATGGCTTTTGTTGTAGTATGAACCACATTTTATAAAAAAGGTTTTGGTATCAAATTACAAAAGAGACTTTAGACTTCCCAAATTAAACGACCACCTTCTCTCGATTTCATCGGAAGTTAGGTATCCAGGAGTGATACTTGACTCCAAATTCCATTGGAAGCTACACATTGAAAATCGGGTAAAAAGGCCAGTATAGTCTTCTATTCCTGCAGATCTACATATGTTCGGCAAAAAATAGGGGCTCAAGCCACAGGTCGTGCTGTGAATGTACAAAGTATAGATGCCTAGCTTGGTGAGAAGATCTTCGGAATGGCTATAATATCACTAAACTGAGAAGAATACAAAAAAAAAGCAATAAAAATGTATTGCCATCACCGGAGCAGGTAGAACTTGCCCCAGTGCTGCCCTGAATATCGTTTTGCATTTGTTGTTGTTGTTGAGGTTGCAGGCCACCAAACTAGTGTCGCATATGTTAGTATTGGCCTTACAATGGCTGTGTAGGACCAATTGGATAGTTTTGGTTGGAGACCCTATTTTTTCCCAACATTCTCTTACACGTGTAAAATGCTATATTCATTTTCGGGTTTTGCATTTACTTCCTATCGACATTATTTCCATCGCTGCTCAAAGTGCAATCAATTTAAAAGAGGTCGACCTCTGGAGGCAATCTCTCAAGAGACATGGTAGCATTTTAGGGCAGTTAACACCGTATTTCTCCGAACTTCGATCAGATCTCTCTATCCACAAACTAGAGTTTGAGGGCCGTGCTAGGGCAATCTTTCCAAATAAGCAGGATTGGATCAAGGGGAAAATCCGCACCGACACTTGCACCTCTGTCTTCACTGACGGTTCCAATCGGGAATGGAAATGGAATCGGGAGTTGGAGCAGGAGTTTTCTCTAAATCAGTAAATTTATCTATCTCCTTTAAACTGCCGAATGCTGCTCGTGCTTTTCAAGCAGCAGTCTTTGCGACCCTGAAACTTTTTAGAGAACGTGGGAGCAAGGGAGATGTTAACATTTTCTTCGATAGTCAAGCCGCGATCAAGGTTCTGATGATGCCATGGTGCAGATCCAAACTAATTACTTCCTGTAGGTCTAAGACTGTAATGGTTGCCCAGAGAGTGGGCCCACTTGGACAAAAGAAGTTTGATTCATCCTTTATGATACCATTGCAAGAGGGAAAAAGAGGTGAAGGGAAAACAACGCTAGCACGAAAAAGAGAGGGGTGGGGAGGGTTGAGTATTTGTGGACAATATACGGTGACTAATTTGTGGTTGTGTTAGCCGTTTTATGCTGCTGATGAAGCTTATCAGATTTTTGATATAAGACCTGCTATGTCAGCAGGCGTAGAAAAGAAGTGAGAACCAAGATGCTTAAATCTTAGTCTCGCGAGAGCGGGGCAGCTAAGGAGCAGGTGCTGTGATGATTCCACCTCTCCTCCTAACTTCTGTAAGAAGGAGATCAATACTCTTTGGTGTGCAGATAACATTCCTCTGATCTGGTATCAGACACCTACTATCCAGTCATCGGCATCCCCCTGACTGTTGTTAAAGAGGAATTTCACAATATTCACAGTATTTCTCAGGAAAGCGCAGAAAAGTTGGAGCTTCATTCCTTCCTGTACTATTTCGGAAACCGTTTGGATCCAGTACTCCAGACGGAAGACGCAGAAAGTTCTGGGGACTTCACGTCATTCAATTTCCACACTCGTAGCTATGTTTACCGGTCATTGGACGATCGAAACACACGCGGATAAGTTAGATTTACCATTTAACCCCCATTGCAGCTGCTGTAGGGATCTTTAAGAGAAGCAGACTGTTAGGTACTTTCTCTGCAACTGTGCGGGCTTGGCAGCTACACGATTAAGGTCACTGAGCGCTCCTTTCTTTGACAGCCTGGGGCACTGCGCCAACTTAAATCCCACCATTCTTCTCCATTACATCAGCAGCTCTGGTTGGCTGCAGATATCTGCCTTTTGGAGGTCTCATAATGGTATCGACGATAGTCAATCAGCAATAAAAGCTCGCGGTTTGTAAAAATCATTCCGCGACAACAACTTAGCTCGTCAGCACAGCCGGGGGACCGTAACGTTCATAGTAAAAAAATTCCGTTCAACTGGCCCGGAACGGCGGGTACTCTAAGTATCTTAGAGCCATAAGAGGTCATTATGTCTTTTAATTGCATCAAAGCTCGAATCAACACTAGTTGAGCTTGGCAGATGAAATGATCTATAGATCTGGAGGAGAGGTTTGAAGCTTACTTCGACGCACAGTCTTCAGACATCAATAAAATGAGAAGGACGGATATATACCTCCCAACCTCTGACTTCACGGTGCACCGAGTGCTTACGTAGGCATGCAGTGTCTTCTGTGCTTTGACAGCAAATAGAAATCACGGTAGAGTACCTCCTCTGGAATTTCTCAGCACTATGTAGGTTTAAAATGCCGCGTTTGACTAAACCTTAACGTTAATTCACTGAATTTTCTAGGAAGATTCCCACTCAGATCGCTTCCATTCTAGACTACATTGCAAGTTAAATTAAGTTGTAATCAACGTCACATCAACTAACCAGCCATCCACGGGTTAATATGAAATATTATCGTTAATTAATCTCTTACAATAAAATTTCTTAGAGTAGTCAGTCTTTGAGCTAAAAACCGGACCTGTGCGAGATTGAAAGCAAATGCCTATATTGCTGCAAAAGTTTAGAACCTTCCACAGTGGCGATTAAAACACCCCTTTAACTCGCTCAGTTAGAAGTTCAAACAGAGAATCTATAAAAGTTAACTTCATTCGCGATTTAGACGCACAGGAGTTCACGATGTGTTTATGCTTTGTGGGTGCCGGACTATTTCATACTCCTCACTCTTTCACTGCTTCTGCAAGCCTATATACCAGCTTTGTTCCCTTTTAGAAAAATATTAAAAACTTCCTCTCCATTTTTTTAGATTCACGCACTGTGGTTCTCTCAGTTGCCTGCAAACACCTACGCATGCATTTGGGACGTCGCGACGAGTTGCGTCTTTGCGCTGAAATCATATCTGAAATTCTAAATCATCTCTATGACTTGCAACGACAACAACGCGAAAAAGTGACAAACACTTTGCAACACGATCTGGATTCGCTGTGCAAGAATATACTCGGCATACTCATCAAAACCATTAGCATAATGATGGAAGGGGCGCACGCCGTGCTGCCACAACTGGTCGCCTGCCTGCTTGGTTTGCTGCAGCTGCTCGATGAGACACATTACAAACACTATTGGGATGAACTGAGTCCCAATAAAGATCCACGTGATTTGAAAGATTTTCTCAGCAAATCTTTAATGGTTTTCGAGGAGCTACTCTCGCAGGATTGGCAGGTGTTTCCCATCGATTGGCTAGTCATGAAGTTAGCTTGCAATGATGTGCTGCGTAAGGCGTTGGAGGAATTCGCAAAACCATTGGTTTATCGCTTTCTCGGTTCGCAATCCTTTGATTCACCACTTTGGTGGTCCTACTTTAGTTTGGCTGTCACATTTTTAACGCAACCCTCACTGCAGTTGGAAAAATATCGCGAACCGAAGCGCCGAAAGATTTTGAATACTCACGGAGATATGCGTGTGTTAATGGGGTTCCAAATACTCAGCATGTGGTCGCAGTTGGGTGAACAGAAATTGCACTTTATACCCTCTATGGTGGGACCGTTCCTGGAAGTAACGCTCGTGCCAGAACCAGCGCTGAGAAAGGCGACCTTAACGGTGTTCTACGATATGATGCAGTGCGAGCAAGTAAGAAAATTTTACATTAAATTTTAACTAAATTGCAATCTACAAATTTATAAATTTTTTATTACTTTTTTTTCGTAGAGCGCACGTGGTTCCTTCCGGCTGGTGGAGAGTGAGCTTATCGATAAGTTAGATTTACTAATTAGCGAAAATAAAGGCGACGATGAGTATCGCGAACTTTTCAGCACAATGTAAGTTTTCTAATTAAGAAACAATATTAACTAAATATCATAGCTTCTAACGGCATGTGCAATAGGCTGAGATGAACAAACAACGAATTTCAAAAACGAGATGTACATTTGTACATCAAACCATTCCATAAGAGGTAAAGGCTCTCGGATTTATGTACCTTTACTCTACATTTCGTTTAGTTCTTTGTCACAAATGAAAATTGCGGTTTACAAAAGGTCATAAAAGTAGTCAAAAACCAAGCACACATTAAATTAGGTATTCATTTTATTTCAGAAATTTTTTAATATAATTTTCAAAATTTAAGGTTAGGGCGAATTTGCATGGTGATTGAATTTATGGGATAGCATTGTCGGAAGACTCTAGTTGTGATAATTAGTGATAATTCGCCCAATGATTGCAAGCTATGCAGATCAACAGGCAGATCTCAATATTTAGTCGCATCGCGTCGATCGATTACACAGGCCGACAAAATTTAACCAACATTCAGACTCAGAAACCAGACTATATATTTCCGAAGGTTTATGATGCGCTGAATCCAAATCTGGTCTCAGAATTGCTCTATCAGTTCTGGTTTTCGAGATATCCTAGCCTAAAAGTGCAAAAAACACCGTTTTTGCCCATATTTGAGGTTATGTAGCCTTGCAGATTTTTTTTTCACCAAAATTAAAGGATGGCATCTTTAAATACAAGCCTTCTTTTTTCAAATGGCGTTGAGTTTGCTCAAATATAATTTTTTTTCACTGAGATATCGCATTTTGAAATTTTCATGTTTCTAAATTTTCCTACACCTGAAAATCGATTAAGATAACATAGACATGATATAGTCGATTACTAATTTTTCAAAATCCTTCGAAAATATATAGTCCGGTTTCTGGGTCTGAGATGCTGTCGGCCTGTGTTATTTTATAAACTTGTTGAGAATTGGCGGCCTGCACTAGGCGAATGAAATAATAATTAGACACATACACTGGCTCTATTTATCCTAGGCTCCGCTTCATATGGAGTTTCTTAACGGCTTCCCGAGACAAGTAGAATATCGAAGAGCGCTTGTCAAAGTCTTCTTCTTCTTCCTCTTAATTGGCGCGATAACCGCTTACGTGATTTTTGCCGAGTTTAAAAAAGCGCGCCAATCGTTTCTTTCTCGTGCAAACCGGCGCCAGTTGGGCACACCAAGTGAAGCCAAGACTTTCTCCACCTGATCTTTCCAACGCAGAAGAGGCATTCCTCTTCCTCTGCTACCACCGGTTGCTACCGTATCGAATACCTTCAGAGTCGAAGCGTTTGTATCCATTCGGACGACATGACCCAGCCAACGAAGCCTGTGGAACTTTATTCGCTGCACTATGTCCATGTCGTCCTAAAGTTTATACAGTTCAGTGTTCCATCGCCTACGGTACTCGCCGTCGCCAACATGCAATGGTCCAAAAACACCTATGGCGCCTCGGAACGGTGAGAAACGATAACCCCAATTCCCATTTTTCCTCTACATTTACTGGAAGCACATCATTCAATTTAAAAGCGCTTTAAAACTTGGCGCAACTAACATTCTACCACTATTTTGAACAGAGCGAGAAATAAGTGAAAATTTCGTCCCTATCAAATCCATGCGTTTAGCTTTGGGTGTAACTAACTAACTTTGCCACCAGAAGCGAAGTAGAGTCCAGTGTCGAAATCAAGTGACGAGATCACTAATGAAAGTTGGAGCTAGTGATTTCTCGCGTCAACTTTCTCTGAGGGAAACCTAAACAGATTGAGATTGTAATGATCTAAAGCGTCAGTAATAATTTTCAGGTCGACTTATGAACTGAGCATGACAGATTAATCGACTTCCTTGTAGGCAGTAAAGACGCGATCTCCCATCTGTACTTTATCCAAAGACAAAGTTGTATTCCGAGAAATGAGAAAGTGTGTAAAAAAACAACCGGTGTTGAGTTAAGTTATATGATTTCCCTCAAGGATAAGATGGTTCACTTAGACGGAAGTTAAATTCGTCCTTTGTAATGTCATAGCAAGTGAAAAGGGAATTGGCAAGAAGGTGAAAACCCAAAGTGGACTAAGATTGTGTTAATTGCTTCGTGCTGTTGATGAAATTCAGTAGTCGGCTAATATCCAAACCTGCTATTTCCGCAGGCGACCCTAGATGTTTAAATCTTAGTCTCGAAAAAGCGAGATAGCTGAGGAGGAAGTGCTGCGATGATTCCATCTCATCTCCTAGACAGCTCCCGCAAATGCGACTCGAAGTAAGGCCAAATTTCAACGCTTAAATACGTAACGATGCAACATCTACAACAATCGAGAGCTGCACCTAAGTATTGATGACTTGAGTCCAAACTTACAAGTTATTGTATTCACAGATCGACGAAAAGTCTAAAAGGGACTTACGTGAAGATGAACGAGATAACGAATTTTTTTAACAGGAATAATGGACTTCTCACTGAAAGGGATTCCGAAGAAAAAAGCCTAAAATAGGTTCAGGGTCGACCAGCTGGTTGCCTATTTTCTCTCCTGAGAGCAAACGCGACACTCATCTGAAACACGAAAACGAAATTTTCATACAAGAATAAGCGACTTCTCACGAAAACACCAATGGTGCTGGCCCAATGCAGCTTTGCCTACTGTTCTTGATCTACTTGGCTTTAAAAACTTGTATAGCTAAATGGGCGCGTTGGATGTAAAGGAAAAAAGAAAAAGACAGTCGAAGAATTCGTCAAAATATCGAGATAGCTTAGAGCTAAGTAGCAGGTGTAGGGTTGGAGAATTTGTTTTTTCCTTGCCACCACAAAAACCTGTCTAACCCGAAGAAACCTAATCGCTATTAAACGGTGATAAACTCATTTATTGTGATGCAGACCATTAGAAGATTGAGCCGGGTATAGTATTTATTTATCAAAAAACAAGTTTTTTTAATGAATTGTAACGCTATTCTAACTCTTGACATTTAATTCAAAAATTCAAACAGCAGAGTCTCAGTATAGAACCATCGTATGTACATAACTTTAAAACCTCTATATTTCCTCCAGCCTCTTGCACAGTGCCAAACTTTTGTATGTTTATTTAATATATTTATTGTTTGTCTTTGTGCGTGCGTATGTTTTTAAGATTGAAAATATACCTCCAAATCAAATATTGTAATAATTCTACTAATTTGTATACATTTATGTGTGTAAACATATGCATATTTTGTACTAATCATTATCATGTTAAATGTCTGTCCATCGCCTACAACTCGCCTCTTAAAAAACTTGTTAAATATGCATTCAATTACCCTACACAAAATGCTACCAACTAAACGAAGGGAACATCTGAGCTTGGTGTAAGTGAAAAATCTCAACTCATATGCAGTCACCAATTTTTGTTGTTGTTATAATCTATTATTTCTGATTTGCTATCATCTATCTCATTGTAAATTTTAGCATTAGTTAGCGAAAACTTATTTCTACGATCAAGTAAATAGTGAAATCTAAAATATTACACATTTATTTATTGTAGTATTTTGTTTTTCTAAATAAGCTAAGCCATTCGTATGCTGTAGGTATTACATTTTTGTTTAGATTTCATTATTGCTGTTTGTCAGCGCAGTTACACAGTTATGTGAAAAATAATAATAGGCAATGGCGTGCAATATAGAAATTTTGGAAGTAATGGAAGTAATGCAAGCCAATTCTTATGCTAATGCAATGCTTTGTGATTTTATTACGCGAGGGTCGTTCAATAAGTGCTTAGAAAAAGACAGAAAAGGGCATTATTTAATATAGATATCTCTTTCCTTTTTTCAAACAAAACTCCCTTTAGTTCTATACACTTTTCTAGACGTTTTTCCGACTTTTTTAAATCATCGAAAAAGCAAGATTCCAGGTGGTCAAAAATAGACATTTTGGGCGATGACCTTCTCAGTCCGTTGTTCACTAAGCGATTTGGTGTCTGACTCTTTAGCTAGGACGGGCTCTAAGGCCAACTTCTTTGGCCGGAGCCTGTTCTGCCAATCCCATCTGCAGCCATCAAAGCCGCGATAAGCAAACGGGTTACTTTAACGCACAAGCGAGCGTGGTAGGCTGAGATAGGCTGCAGATGGCCAAAACTGATGTTGCCTGTCATGTCCGACCAACTGTCGCAGATCCTCCTGTCATTAAGCATCTGTAGGCAGCTTGTTGGACTGATGACGCGCCACTTTCTATGGGCAAAGCACATGGAAAATGTAGGCATCTCAGACAGTGCACTCTGCCCTGCTTGTCGAGAGGAGGATGAGACGGCGGACCACTTTCTGTGCGTCTGTCCGGACTTTGCTCGAAACAGGCTTGAGGTCTTTGGCACTGATGTGTTAAGAAGTGACCATCTTGGCTCCTTGGCACCACAAGATCTACTCAGATTTCTTCGGAGATCGGGTAGATTTAAAAAAAATTAAAAAGGAAACCCAGGTGCAGTACAATGAACTTAATGGTGTCAGCGATTTGTTTTTTTCTTCAACTTACGTACATACGGAGGATTTTATACAAATTCAAGCTTTAATTTTGGCCATTCAAACTACGCAGGTGCGCACCAGTCTTGAGGAAACAGAATCAGTTTCAAATGAGGACATTTATTTTTGCTTTCTTGTTGTTGTAAAAATCCGTCCCAAATGACCACTATTTAAAGTACAATTTTTATATCACGCAAATTTGTATCGCTGATGTTTTTTATTATATCAAATTAAATACAAAAAGTAAGTGGAATTTAAATTAATTGAGTGAATTCAAATGCACTCTTATCTTTTCGATAAAAGCTGGAAATGGTAGAGAAAGGGCCAAGCTTATCCAAGTAGTCCTAAAAAATGAGTGAGCGTGCCAATCTCGAAATTGTGGTCGCACCCACCGTCCATAACTACCATAAATTTTACTAAAATTCCTTCTTGAATCAGCCCATACGCGATTTTGGCCGAGTTCATCAAAGCGCGTCAGAGGTTTCTTTCTCATACTCAACAGCGCCAAGTTCTTCTCCACCTAATCTTTCCAACGTAGAGGAGGACTTTCTCTTCCTCTGCTATCACCAGCTGGTACCACATCCAATACTTTCAGAGCCGGAGCGTTTGTAACCATTCGAACGATATGACCCAGCCAACGAAGTCGCTGGATCTTTATTCGCACCTCTATGTCCATGTCGTCGTAAAGCTTATGCAGCTCATTGTTCCATCCCCTACGATACTTGCTGGCGCCAACGTGCAAAGGTCCAAAAATCTTACGCAGAATCTTTCTTTCAAACCAAGCGTCGCTTCATCTGATGCTGTCATCGTCCAAGCTTCTGCGCCATACGTTAGGACGGGCGTGATGAGAGCCTTGTAGAGTGTTAGTTTCGTTCGTCGAGAGAGGACTTTACTACTCAATTGCCTACTTAGTCCCAAGTAGCACTTGTTGGCAGGAGAGATTCTACGTTGGATTTCAAGGCTGACATTGTTATCGGTGTTAATGCTGGCTCCTAAGTATACGAAGTCCTTTACAACCTCGAAATCATAACTGTCAACAGTGACGTGGGTGCCGATACGCGAGTGTGCCGACTGTTTGTTTGATGACAGGAGGTACTTCGTTTGTCCTCTTTCACCACCAGTTCCATTTGCTTTGTTCTTTATCCCGCTTGGAAAAGGCAGAACTAACAGCGCGGTTGTTAAGGCCGATGACGTCATTATCGGCATACGCCAACAATTGTATGCTTTTATTAAAAATTGTGCCTGAGCGATTAAATTCTGTGGCTCGCACGATCTTTTCCAGCAACAGGTTAAAGTAGTCACATGACAGCGAGTCACCCTTTGATATCAGACGCTTCGGAAAAGTCCTTCCCAATTCTGCGCTGCTGGTATTGAGCAACGTCATCTTGCATAGCCGTATTCGTTTTGCGGGGATACCAAATTCAGACATCGCGATATATAAATAACCCCTTTTCTTCGACGAAAAGTTGGTGTGTATCGATTCTCCTTTCATGGATCTTTTCCAAGATTTGGCGTATTGCGAATATCTGGTCGATGGTGGACTTTCCAGGTGAAAAAGCCACACCGATAAGGGCCAATCAGTTGGTTGACGGTGGGCTTCAGCCTTTCACACAATACGCTCCCTAGAACCTTTTGGGCGATATTTAGAAGACTAGTCCCGCGGTAATTGGCACAATAATAGTAATAAGCATTAATTTTATAAAATATTTTTCCTCAGATTGAAAAGTTCAAAATTTAGTTGAAATTTTATTCAGATTTTTTAAATTTGTATAAAGTTTGAAAGCTTGATTTACATAATAGGTTTTGGTTAAAGAATGAACAATTTAAAAAAAAAACCAACTCGAAAACCATTGTAAATACATATACAAGGTGAAGTCCAAAATAAACAAGACTGAGCTAAAATAGAAACGACAGGCGCTTTGTTCTGATAGCTTCGAGTTTATTTGTTCAAAATAATCCCCTTTGGCCGCGATAACTGTTTTGCGCGATCTAAAAGCTTTTCGAAAGAGTGCTTCAGGTCATTGATCGGAATGTCCTTCAGGAAGTCGGTACAAGCCGTTTGGACGGCCTCTACGGACGCAAAACGTTTTCCTTTCAAGGTCAAATGCAATTTTCCGAATAGGTAGAAGTCACAGGGAGTCATATCAAGGTGAATACGGTGAGTGATTGATGGTTAAAATGCAATTTCTAGTCAAAAAATCAGTCACAAAAGTGGATCGATGAGATGGTGCATTATCAAGCAATAAGCATCAGCTTCCTCCTTCGCGGTATTCAGGACGAATTCGACGAATGAGATGCAACAAACGCTTAGAAACGCCAAGATAGAAAATTGCATTCACGATTTGGCCCATTGGCACGAACTCCTTGTAGACAATTCCCTTGGAATCGTAAAAGGAAATGAGCATCGACTTGATTTTTGACTTCTCCAAACGCGATTTTTTTGTTTAGTGGCTCGTCTGGGGCTTTCCATTCGGCACTTTGATGCTTAGTTTCAGGTTCATGTTGGAAACACAACATTTAATCACCCGTTACAATATTGTAAAGAAAGTTCTCGTCTTTTCTCGCCTCTTTAATGAAGTCTTTCGAATGTTCAATTCTGCGCAATTTTTGGTTCTCAGTTAACTTGTGCGGAATGAAACGTTCACAGTCCTTTTATAGCCCAAATGATCAGTTAAAATGGGATAAGTCGAGGTTTTGAGATATTCAACTCCGATTCCATGAATTTCAACAATGATTTCGGTTCATTTGTCATAAATTTACGAACTATTTTGGATAGACTTTTCGGTGCTTACTTATATTGGGCGGCCCTCACAACCATCTCTGAAACGTATAAACCACTTATGAACTCTGGCACGAGATAGACAACCATCGTCATAAACTTTTTTCATCAATTCAAATGTTTCGGTAAACGTTTTACTGATTTTAAAACAAAATTTAATATTAGCTCGTTGTTCGAAATTCGTAACTTCCAACGCACTAACTCATTAAAAAGATAGCGCCATCAAAACCATTTTTCTAACGCCAGTCTTGTTTATTTTGGATTTCACCTTGTAAAAGGCCAAATAATCGATCAGTTATGCTCGCCCATTGTATACATACTTATATACATACTGTTAGTCAGATGTTCTAATTATATTTCACTAAAATCTCCTCTGGATAGGTAAACGAGTAGAAATTTCTGTCTGGATCACACTTTTACTTATAACTTTTTATTTACCAATTTAATTATTATATAAAACATTAAATTGAATTATAAAATTTTAAATTCTTATTAGTGACATTTTCGTACAGTTAATTAAATGCTTTAGTTGTTGCATAGAAAATGTATGCTTTAGTTGTAAATTGAGATATGAAATTTCAAATTTTTTTATAGCTTATTTTTGCGCCTTATTTTTACAAAAATTAATTTTAAAATCGCTTTGTATTTAGTTTACTGGAAAAAGTTCAAACGGAGAATCCCAGCTGGAAAGACTCTGGTACAGCTTTTATAGCATCGGTAACGCGTTTACTGGAGCGTCTATTGGATTATCGCAGCGTTATGCAGGGCGAAGAGAATCGTGACAAGCGAATGTCTTGCACAGTGAATTTATTGAATTTCTACAAAAATGAAATAAACCGGAAAGAGATGTATTTAAGGTGAGTAGTGAAAGGAAATGTGAGCGCATAAATTTATATTTAATTAGGATACTCGCCAAAGGGTAAGTGTATTATTTAAGTAAAAAGACTTTATAGCTTATGCCAAATTGAAATTGCTTCCAAAAATAATCAAATTGAAGAAAATCCATCTCAATTTTGTGCATATTTCAAAATATAGTGAATTAAAATTTTATTGCATTTTATTGATTGCACAAAATAAATCATTTACATTTGTTTTCGAATAACTTTTTTTATTAAATAAAAGAATTTTACCGGCGTGTGCGGTTCGAAAATCACTCACACAGATGGTTTGGGAAGTTGGAACCAAGCTTTGTATCTCGCAGTCTGTCTGAAGCATCTCAACTGCAGAGAAAATGTTGAGATAATTGAACCAACCCGTCTTGCAAGCAAAGACCAATTAGGATCACATTTATTCTTACCGCTTATATCCCTATCGGATAGTGTTAAGTTATAACTTCCACCTATAAAGTTCAGCATCTACGACCGCATATGTAGTGATATCCTGACTAGGGCCAGCGCTAGTGGGTAGTGCAAGTGCACTCATTGATTTTAAAGGGTCTTCGTCAATGATCGCTTGCACTTGTTGAATAAATTCTGCAGATCAGACAGTGTCAGAACGTTTCTCGTGTTTTTTTGCGTTTTGCAACAGATTCTGCATCCAATTCACGACGAAGCTTATGAACGGACGCAAAATTTGAGATTTTTAAATCGGTGACATTTGCGTATATAGCGACGATAACTGCATTTCTGATCATTTCTTGGGTTAAGTTGCAGTCCTCTATGTCTTATCTGAAAAACGGCAAAAAGTTTCTGGGAGTTATAGCCAAATGTAGGCATGTCCTCAACTACCGTATGCAGCCTGTATATAAAAATACGTGAACAGATTTATCGGTAGTCGGTTCCAAGTGTTACACTTTAACCAGTTCTGTGCGACTGCCCATCCCGGGAACAGAAAGAGAGAAATCATATGATGGCTACCCAGTCTCCATCCGCGTTTCGTATCAAATCAGCCGAACAGATTTTTCCCGAATTCTGATGGAGTTGGTGCTGTTGTATAACGTAGATTTGCACAGTCCTTTTAATTTAGCGAGGAGGACAAATTCAGGCTGAAAGTCGCCAAAGAAATGGTGTAGGTTTCTCGTACAAAGGTTTAGTGTGCTGGGAATTTCTGATTAATGGTGTGTTTACTGAATCTAAAACCCCTTTTCTCCAATCAGTTCATTAACAGGGGATTTAGACTTTCATACAATGCGCTCGATTACATCTTAGTAAAAGAAATCAAAGAAAATTAAAAGAAAACTGATGCATCTATAATTGACCCAAGTTGAAGGATCGTCCTTAAGTTTATAAAGGCACACTTATTGGCAGGCATTTTTTCGCCCCAGAACAATAAAATGAGTCGAATACTCCAGACATAGTTGTCATTTTGTCTCCGTAGAGATATTTATTCGATGCAGGTGCGAATTGAGTCGATTACGACCGTTGCAGTAACCTATAAACAACCTTCGGCCCTAGCTAGGCAAGTTACATTAGTCGCACTAAGATTATCTTCCTAAAAAGGTGTTCAAAATTGTTTGCCTGATTAAGAGACAGTCACCTAGGTCAATGGATCGTTTTTTGCTAAATTTGCTAAAGACTACCATGTTCTGGGTATTAGCGAAGTTACTCAGCCTCGATCCATTAGCGAACGTTTCGTAGTGAAAGATGAAACTCTCGATTACGCGATCAAATAAAGTACGATTTTTATATAATAGCAATCACTCCACACCCTCATAGAAGCGATCTTTGTTCGTGTCGTCCTAGTCTTCCATCGGGCCGTGGACGCAAATGGTCGATATATAGAAAAATCGTTTAGCTACCAATAAAGCTACGAGGTAATTTTAGTATCATCTTATCATTATTTGGCCTCCAAGTTAGTAGTCTGTGGCATCTGTGGCTATCGTAGCCGAATGGATTTATGCGTGGCTACAATTCGGTAAAGCTCTGGCTCGAAACCCGCTGTGGTCATGAAACATCAAATGCTAGAAAAGATTTTTTCTATTGCGATCGACTCTGAGCTATCAATGACAGACCTCCTAATGTTCTTCTGTCATGAAAAAGCTCTTCACTGCTTTTCGGAGGCGACATAAAACTGTTGGAGGAAAAACTCTCCTGAACACCCAAAAGAAGATGTAAACGGCAACTATATACTCGTACAAATACATGGAATGAAATTTTCCGCCATGCAAAATAAAAGTCGAGTTTACTTGTTTAACAATCCTTCAACACTGTATTAATTTAATGTTACAGTTAATCGAGTCCGACCGGTCCCGTGCATCTTATTTTTGTGTGTGTGTCCGTTTAGTAACGTATAGTTCAGAGCTCTTTTCGGTTGGCCAGTGATCTCCATTTTAATGGATGCATTTATATTGTAGTCTAAAAGGTAGTAGTCCTGCATTTGTCTGTCAATTCCACATATCAGATCAGTCCATAAGTTCGTGCATTTTTTAAAGGTGGTTTAAAAATTAATAAAAAATATGTTTAAAGTATTTATTAATCAATAATATATTTCCCTTCATTATTTGGAATGTCTTCCCAAAGTTTAGGCAAATTTTTAATTCCCTGCTCAAAACATTTTTTGGCCCTGGAGCCAAAATACGCTTCGATATCCCTTTTTATAGCTTCTTTTGAGGAGTAGTTCTTGTTACTCATATGGGATTGAAGTCCACGGAAAAGGTGATAATCACAAGGTGCAATATCCGGAGAGTATGGTGGATGCGGCATTAGCGCCCATACGAGCTCGTTCAGCTTGCCTAATGTTTGCCTTGCGATATGAGATCTTACGTTGTCGTGGTGAAATAAAACTTTGCGTCTATTCACTAAAGACGGTCGATTTTTGTTAAGTGCCTCATTCAGGTTTGATAGCTGATGGGAATAATAATCAGCAGTTATCGACTGGTTTGATAATAAACAATACCGGCCATATCCCACCAAATAGACAGGAGAATCTTCTTGGGGTAAAGGCCATCTCTAGGGGTCGGTTCTGGTGTTTCATCTTTATCTAACCATTGACGTTTACGAACAGGATTATTGTAAAGGACCCATTTTTCATCACCAGTAACGATACGGTTCAAAAAACTTTTATTTTCAAGCCGTTGCAGCAGCTGAGAACAAGAGAGTGAATGTCTCTGCTGAAGATTGGCGACGGAAAATCTATGCGGAACCCATTTTCCCAGCTTTGAAACCTTTCCCAACTGAACCAGGTACCTGTGAACTATTCCATGCGATGCATTTAACCTCTGAACTATCATATCGACTGTCAAATTTGGCTCAGCTTCCACGAGTTCGATCAAGGCGTCGGAGTTAAAGACTTCAGGACGACCAGCGCGCAGCTCCACGTTGCAGGTACCACTTCGGAATTTTGAAAAGCACTTTTGTGCAGTCCTTACACTCACGGTATCCTCTTCGTGAACAGTGTTTATTTCTGCAGCAGCAGTTGTTGCATTTTTACCACTTTTATAAAAAAAAATACAAAATATGCCTCTTATACGCGTTCGAAGATTCCATTTTATTTTTCAACAACACGTGCTTCTATCCGCCATTAAAATCACTTGTTGAATGCACAATATATTATATCAAAGAAAATATAAATAGTTCCGTTATATGTCGCGAATATGGTTAAAATACGCACGAAATTATGGACTGACCTCATAGATATAAATTTAAAAAGGTATGGAAAATAAGAGGGTAAACGCTACCAATCTTAAATTTACTCTAATTTACTCTAACTACAATACATATTTTTTAGGATTCACAACTTTTCCACAATACGCGAACCACTTAATAATCAAGTTTATATAACCTTGCATCAGCTCAAAACCGTCGTCTCACAAGGTCTTGTATATGAGCGAAAGAACTTCATTCATTCTGCCTCGACAATTCTTCCATATAGTTTGTAATAATTTAAATCTCAGAAGATAATTCAAAGATTTAATGACGTTACCTTCACAGGTAATCCATATGTAGTTAAAAGCTTCGTCGTAATAAAGAGAGGCATTTGATGCAATAACCTGCCTTAAGGCAACTCATAAAAAGACTCATATAGGGCTTTATGTAGATATGTAGAAGTGACAGTCGGTCTTTAAAGCAGCTCACTTAGGCCGTTGCCGATCCATTGTGGTACCCAGTACCAGTTTACCTGCTACTCCTCGTTGATCTGGCTGGTACTTATAACCCTAGGGTCATCAGTATTATTCAAGAACTTTGAGCCAAAGGA
The DNA here is from genome assembly GCF_027943255.1 of Anastrepha obliqua. Classification (NCBI taxonomy): domain Eukaryota; kingdom Metazoa; phylum Arthropoda; class Insecta; order Diptera; family Tephritidae; genus Anastrepha; species Anastrepha obliqua. The sequence continues at coordinate 159,411,457 of NC_072892.1, read as the reverse complement.
TCTAAACCTAGTGGCATTCCACGCAGGACAGTGACAGAGAAGATGTCTACAAGACTCTCCTCCTAATTCTTGCTTTGCAGCTTCTGCAATAGTCGAAATGAGGTACGTTCAATCCTTGAGCATGTCGGCATCTGAGATAATGGCCAGTGATCGAAGCAACTAACATAGAGACGTTTTTCCTTAACCGCTTAAGTAGCGCATTGGACCGCCTGACATCCCATCTTGGCAAAATTCTTTCCTACATTTCAGACTATCAACCCATCTCGTGTTCGCTGAAGACAAAATGCAACTAGTACCACGCAGTTTGTAGGTATATATGAGCCTTTTAGTTAGATTAGGTTAGATTGAAGCGGTTAACCTGTGAGGCACACTCAGGCTCACAGCCCATTGTGATGGCACCTGGGGAACTTGTTCCTATCTCCCCTAAAACCATTTTGTACTTTTAAAAAATGATAAAGTATCCCTGATTTCTGCAGAACTGAGATCTTCCAATTCATTAAAAAATTGTCTACCCAGAATAGTAAACCTACGTCTGGACTTTAACAATTGTCAAATATTATTTTGCACTTACAATAAACACAATTAATAAATAGGCAAATTATTTGAAGTTGATATATTTCTATGTTCACCTACAGATACATCTATAAACTGCACGACTTGCACCTGCAAGCCGAAAACTACACCGAAGCCGGTTACACGCTCAAACTCTACGCGAACATGTTGAATTGGGATCGTGAATCACTCTGCTTCGCTCCGAACGATAATACTGGGCAACCTGAGTGGCAGCGCAAAGAGCGGCTCTATCATGAGGTAGCTCTCTACTCTACTTAGTTCTCTTTACTATTATTTACTTTCTGTTGTCTAATTTTATGTGCGCCTCTTTGCAGATTCTAAAATATTTCGACAAAGGCAAATGTTGGGAGAAGGGCATTCCCTTATGCAAGGAATTGGCTGTGCTCTATGAAACACGTCGCTTCGACTACAATAAGCTCAGTGAAATACTTATACTCGAGGCGAAGTTTTTCCAAAATATCTTGACACAATTGCGCCCTGAGCCCGAATATTTCCGTGTGGGTTTCTTTGGGCTTGGTTTCCCGCTCTTTGTACGGGTAAGGTTTTGTCTATTTCTTTTTATTTTCGCCGAATTGTTATTGATATATTTACTTTACATAAAACTGCTTATATTACAGAACAAACAATTTGTGTATCGCGGCTTGGAGTATGAACGTATAGGTGCTTTCACTCAACGCTTACAAACCGAATTTCCTACAGCTCAGATTTTGACTAACAACAGTCCACCGGACAATTCGATACTCACTGCAGTCGAGCAATATATACAAATTAGTAATGTGCGGCCGGTTGGTGATGCGCAAGCTCTAAAGACGGCGATGGTGCCGGTACCGGAGAAAATTGCTAGATTTTATGAGGTGAGTAAAGCTGATTATTCTGAACGAGTAATCCATATTGGGCTATTTTTTGTTAATACGATCGTTCTTTGAATATTTGCTTATCATTTTAAATGCATACTACAGTCCGCCTAATAGAAGCGTAACCGCCATAACTTGGAAACCATTTGACTAATTCGTTACTAACAAACTGCATTGTCTGGGCCTATAATATTTATTATATCACTAATATTTTAGTGGTAGTTGAAATAAGGGTTTCATTGTCACTAAATCTTATATTTTTAACATCTTTGAGTCATACTTTGTGTTAATTTCCGTGCAAATTGTGGAGGTAATCGACCCCAAATCAGCCGAATGTGCCTTGATAAGTCTTTTGTTCGTCTAAAATTGTTTTCCCTTTTGTTTTTGCTTAACTATTGCCAAAAAAATTGTCAATAGGTGACTGTAAAGGCCAATCCAATATTTCAATCGCTTTTTGCTGCTTCCACTCTACATACCTTCGGCTTCGATGCTTGGGTTCATTATCTTCTTGTACAATCCAATGTTGGCTAGTTCCTCGCAGCTGACGGTAATAATGCGTTTTGATACATTTTATTCATCAAAACCATTTTTTAACAATCTCTGAGATTTGCTTTGCGTTCTTCAGGGCCTTCAGTACAGCCTGACTATAGACTCTCTGTTCCCCGCTTCCAGAATACCACAAATTTTCGATTGGAAAACAGTTGCTATTCCTCCCAGAGCACAATTACTTATTAATATCTTTTACGTGCTATCCTACGACACCTATTTCATTCCTGGACCCATCGGTAAAGAAAATATCCGTCAAATTTCCTTGAATGCACTCTGGATTACTACATTTGACCTTAAATTTCCTTCCAAACGAAACTATGGGTATAAGACCGTTGTTAGATGGCAAAAACAGTGGATACTGCTCAGATGTTGTCGTTGTTGTAGCAGTAACAGTGAGTGTAGTGTAATCACCGGTTGTCTTCGTCTAGCTCATCTAACGGTAGGCCCAGGAAACTTGCAGTTTCAACAGGTTTGGCCCAGAGGGAGAGATGATTGGGTTTGATGGAGCATGCGAAAAGGGGGTTAGTTTGGTGCGGGGTGCCTCCACATGCCGGACATATGTTTAGTATGTCTGGGTTGATTCTGGATAGGTTGGGGTTTAACGTACTAAAGTTTCCAGAACGTAATTCTGCCAAAGTTACGCTAGACTCCGGAGAAGTTGGAGCTCTTCGTCTACGATGGGTGGTGATTGGACTCCGATGACGGCATACGGGGGTCAGGAGCTTAAGAAGGTGGTAAGAGTCTCCCGATGAATGTCGTTTATGGTTTGTCTGTACAATGTCCGATCCTGTAGCTGTCGGTCTATTTTGTCTTGAATCTCGTCCGCGTAATTGAAGAGTGCCTTCTGAGGTGCCTGGGAGGTGGCTCAGGCTCAAGCAGATGTCTGTATGGGTGAGGTCTGCGGTAACACCCTAGCAGAAACTGCTGGCTGAGCAGTTTGTTATGCTCCTTCACAGGCAGCATATGGGCTTCGTCGTGTAGGTCTTGTATCGGGGGCATCATGAGACATCCTGTCGCGGTCCTTAATGCAGTATTTGGGTAGGTCTGAAGCTTCGTCCACTGCGAATCACTGGTTCCAGGTGACCACACAGGCGCAGCATAGCTTAGAACCGGTCAGTCTATTGCCTTGAAAGTCGACAGCAACATTTCCTTGTCTTTGTCCCAAGTGCTGCCGACAAGCGACTTGAGAACCTTGTTGCGATTCTGTACTGCTCAGATAGCATCTTAAAGACTTCTCTATGTCGCGAAGTTGCGTCTTCGTACCATAAATCATATTTATGAAGTTTACACATAGCTTTTGCGAGTATTGCTTCCTGCTGTATCTTAAGATCCAAGGGGAGCAAATCAGGCGTAGCATTTAGGACATCGCCGTAGGTTGTAGTCATGGCACTCGTAATGCATAAACATACACTTCTTTGCTTGCAGCCTGTGTAGCTCCTGACGTGTGGCCTGCCGCCACCAAACCATAGAGGCCAAATTCTTTTCGGAGAAGCAGTCCCGAACATGAACCTTAACTGGAATCTTAACAGTTCCTTGAACTTGTGGACTATCACCAGTTCACCAGGACCAACACATGCAATTATTCTCCCAATTCTCTCAATTCTGTTCTGAATTTGTCTAAACCCATGCAAGTCTTGTGCCCAATGTGTATTAATAAGGCTAAGGGAGGTTAGCAGGCACTAAATTATGGGGCTACGCCAGGCGAAATCCTTACTGGGGGTACAACGAAAAGAGGTTTAAAAAACCCATAACACTCCCAAAGGATACGCTGAGAATACCCGTGAGCAGGCAGCAGTCATCTGCACTTGATCGGGATATAGTCAACTGACTTTTGTCGTTTCTGTGATCAATCCCTTGATACTCCAATGCACCTTCTTCTTGAATCCAGCGCTATAGCACGGTGAAGGTTAAGACATCTCGGCCATTTGCAACCAAAAGAAAGGTACATACGCTCAGTCCAACCCCGCTTTATCTTAAGTTTAATAAGGGAACTGGGTCTGAATAAGGTACTGTGATGTTAGAGGGCACAAACTACCATGAGGTCGAAGTGCAAATCTCAAATAAATCTAAATCTGAATTTAATGTGTGATAATGAGAGCAGCGGTTTTCAATATGCTCCGGTATTTGAGGTCGTCTACATCTCAACTTTCTCGAATCGTGTCTCTGGATACATTACACCACTTTTCTTTAAAACCGCTTCAGTTTCACGCAACGATAAGTTCGGTTTTGTCACCAACAAATCAATTATCTTCTCATCTTGTTTGGGAGAGATATTTTTGGGTCTCGTCCTTGGAGGTCGTCAAGGTTTTTAACTTCGGTATACCGATGCGTGAGCCGGCCACCGTAGCTGAATAGGTTTGTGCGTGACTACCATTCGGAATTCAGAGAGAATTTAGAGAGAATTCGAATAGGTTCAAATCTCGGTGAAACACAAAAATGAAGAAAAATTTTTTTCTAACAGCGGTCGCTCCTCGGCAGACAATGGCAAACCTCCGAGTGTATTTCTGCCATGAAAAAGCACCTCATAAAAAATATCTGCCGTTCGGAGTCGCCAACTGTAAGTCCCTCCATTTGTTGAACAACATCAAAACACTCGGCCAAACACCTAACAGAAATGTAAGTGCCAATTATTTATATAAAGTTGTCAAAAAAGTCTTGCGGTATTTTTATTGAATTTTCAATTGTTCATAAAATTGGTTATAATAATGCGATTTAAGTCAAATATGCGCCGTTTTGTTCGATGACGAGTTCCCAACGAGATGCCAACTTCATAATGCCCCTCTTATAGAAGCTCGCTTCCCTATTGTCAAAAATCTCGGAGAGCCAATTTTCACAGGACTCTCTTGTGGACAACTTCCGACTACCAAGCTCGTTGGCCATGGACAGAAATAGGTGGTAATCACTTGGTGCGAGATCCGTACTATACGGTGGATGCAAAAGAACCTCCCATCCGAGCTCCCGGAGCTTCTGGCGCGTCACCAAAGATGCGTGTGGCCTGGCGTTGTCCTGATGGAAGACAATTCGGCCTCTGTTGATCAAAGATGGCCTCTTCTGCATGAGTGCTGCATTCAAGCGGTCCAGTTGTTGGCAGCACAGGTCCGAATTGAGCGTTTGGTCATAGGGGAGCAGCTCATAGTGGATGATTCCCTGCCAATCCCACCAAACACACAGAAGAACCTTCCTGGCCGTCAATCCAGGCTTGGCCACCGTCTGGGTAGCTTCACCGCTTTTCGACCACGACCGTTTGCGCTTCACGTTGTCGTAAGTGACCCACTTTTCATCGCCAGTCACCATCCGCTTCAAAAACGGGTCGATTTTGTTGCGATTCAGAAGCGATTCGCATGCATCCATACGGGCAAACATGTTTTTTTGCGTCAAGTCGTGTGGCACCCATACATCGAGCTTCTTTTTGAATCCAAGCTTCTTCAAATGGTTTATAACGGTTTGATGACTCATGCCCAGCTCTTGGCCGATGCTACGGCTGCTACTATGCCGGTCTCTTTCGATCAATTCAGCGATTTTATCGCAATTTTTGACGACAGGCATTCCGGACCGTGGCGCATCTTCGATCACCTCTGCACCAGAACGAAAACGTTGAACCCATCGTTGTGCGGTGGAAATGGAAACTGTATCGGGTCCATAAACTGCACAAATTTTATTGGCAGCATGAGATGCATTTTTGCCTTTATCGTAGTAGTACTGTAAAATATGCCGTAGTTTCTCTTTATTTTGCTCCATGTTTGCGACGCTATAACTCACGAACGACTAAAAGCAAACAACAATTAATCAAACACGTGTTAGCACGTGAAAAAAGCTTTCCAAAAAGCTCTAGCGTGAACTGATGCGACGAATACAACTAGAACTACGCGCTTGCAAAGACAAGCTTGCGGAAATACCGCAAGACTTGTTGGCCAACCTTATATATATTTTTTATTTATACCGATGCACCCATTTATTTATAAAGATCTTCGACTTCTTCAAATACTTTTTTGCAGAGGCACGTGACATTTTTAAAACTTTAGGGTGTGGACTTAAGAACACTACTTCAAATCGTTTATCACACGCGGAACTCACTTTTGTTTAAAACATGCACGCCTTCTAAATTTGAATTTTGCTGGTCACGCTTCTAATAGACAGACTGTAGATCTACCAATATATAATTAACGCTTATTTCTCTGTCCCTTAAAGGTCAACGACGTAACGCGCTTCATCTACGATCGTCCCATCTATAAAGGTCCGATCGATAAGGATAACGAATTCAAATCACTGTGGATCGAACGCACCAAATTGGAAATTTCTAATCCACTCCCAGGCATTTTGCGTTGGTTCGAGGTGAAACACAAGTCTGTGCATGAGATCACCCCAGTAGAGTTTGCATGTGAAACTATGAATAATGTCGGCAAGGAATTGTGGGATCTAATTGTGCAGTACCGCAGTGAACCGAAGCGTAATATAAATCCTTTCTCGATGCGCTTACAAGGCATAATCGATGCCAATGTCATGGGTGGCATAAGCAAGTATCAAGAGGCATTCTTCTCGGAGCAGTTCCTGAAATCTCCCCAGGGTCATGGCCAACAGGCAAATGTGCAAAAATTGAAAGCGCTTATACTCGAACAAATTCAAGTGCTTGAGCAGGCTCTGGAATTGCATGGTACACTAGCGCCCGCAGGCGTACAACCGCTACATAATCGTTTGCTTGAACGCTTCTCGCAACTAAAACAAAGTTTATCGGGTTTAGGACGATTGAAGCGCCAACATTCGGAGAGCATAGTAAATACGCCGCTGCCACCACTACCCACAGAAAAGCGTACGCTGAGCCTAGGCAATCCTAATATGAGTGCTGGACCTTCAAATTATTATGGTGTCTATGAGCAGGATGACATCTATACACGTCCGGGTGATACCTTACGTCCTGTCGAAGCTGGCAATGCCTTGCTTATAAATAACTCCTACCAAACGCTGAGCAATGAAAGCGTGAGTATAACGGAAATCACGCGTGACAAAGTGCCACCTATACCGAATCGCCCGCGTTCGCAGAACTTCATGCCTGCCACCGAAGGTCCGGAAGTGCCACCTAAGCGTAATCCTAATCAGGTGGGTTCAACAAATGCGCCACCGCTACCGCCGCGTGGCATAACGCCCGATAAACGCGCTTCAAACCCCATTGCCATAAATGATTTCTCGAGTAGCCATTACCCCACAGGTGGTTCCATACCGCGCCGCCCATTATCTGCACATCAACAGCAGCAGCAGCAGCAGCAGCAACAACATGAACATGGACAAAAGTATTCAGTGGTAGATATAAGCTTTGATGATCCCGAGGCTGATCAGCCGCCACACTCGCTGACAAGTGTTGGCGAGCCGGGGCAACTGAATGTGGCCAGCTATGGGCCGCATGATTTTCGTGATTCAGGCATCTCAACGACCAGCTCACACGATTTCAATAATTTAAATAATCTGAGCGAGGAGTCGTCCTCTAACTCTTTGAGCACCGTGCATCATCGCGATCACTGTCGCATGACATCGAACGGCAGTGCGGATAGTACCTATACCATCAACACTACGCTCAATATAAATCATCGTGAAAATTCGGCGAGCTCCTTCGATATGGAAGATTTACCAATGCCAGCACCACCTCCCATACCACCCAAGTCATTGAATATTATCGTCACTACAGATTCCTCTTCGCTTGACGAGCATCATTCGCCGATTCCCAATGCAAATCAAAACCATAACTCATCCAATCATACGCATACGCATGCCTTAAATCATCCAAATCATTTGCAACAACACTCGAATCATAAGCACAGTCAGAATCATCAACAGAACGGCGCCAACACCAACGATAATTACTTAGTACCCAAAAAGAGTGAGGCCAACGCCGACAATGCTAGCGCCACCGAATCACAAAATGATGGCGGCACTTTTTGAGTTGCAATATGTCGCTGCCATCAACCGCTGCTTCGCCCTATAGCGCCTCTACCGCCGCTACCATCAGCCACAACGACCGAGACCGAAACTGAGACTTCATCAACAACACAAACGCCCTCACCAACCCCACCACCACTACCACCATTGCTCCGCACACATGCATCACATATCGCACTCTCACCTGGCCAAACATTGCGCCGGCCATGCAAATCGCCAAATGCAATATCGACTGTCACTTCATTGTCGTTACCCTCACGCACCACTCAGCTACACTCATCATATACACGTCATCGTCACAATCATTACCACAGCACACACTATTGCCATGACTGCCTCTCCTCACCATCACCGCCGCCAATTGCGGCTACCATAACCGAACAGGCAGTGGTGCATGCGTCCTCATCTCTGTCCTCACTGGTCACGCCACCACCGCTGCCGCCATTGCTGCCACTTTCCATGCCGTTGACACAAACCGAAGCGCCGCCAGCACCCATGCTGGAACACTGTTCCTGTGGCCTAACGTTCACTGTGGAACCTGAGGCCGCCTATGAACTTCCAATGCCGACGGTACGCTTTGAGTCACCCATACAGACCACTCAATATGGCAGCCAAAGTGTATATAGTAGTAGTAGTAATATGTATGAATATGAACAATCGACAACGAATGATTCGAGTGAGGATTATGCGAGTGCGGTGCAAACGCAAACCACGCACATTCATGCGCACTGCTGTCAGCATTCGCGCTCCAATGCGCATGCGCAAACGGAGTTCGCCTATGAGCAGCGATGATGCATGGACTTGAAGGCGGAGACGGCGGTGACAGTGACTCAATTATTATAGACGCGGGAAGCAGAGTGAGGGGAGGAGTTGCGTGTTTTACTAGGAATCAAATTGTGACACAAATATTCTAACTTATCGATACCAAACATAAATAAACCATTAAGGCGAATTATAATAATACAAATTGGTGAAAGACCAACCACAAGTACGGAGCTACTTGGTGGCTAAAGTGCTAAAAAAGTTGTAATTAGTAGTTACTTAAATTTTATTTTAGAGTTTTCGGTTTGCAAAAGTGTGAAAAATAATTCCCAAAATATTCTAAGTCACGTAATTATTGTAATTAATTTTGAGTTTAAGAAAAATCATTTTCAAAAACAACGAAAATTGTGCAACAACCTGTCCATATAATTTTTTAATGCAACATCATTGAGCGAACACGAAAAATTTTCAGACGATCGAGCAAGTGCTGTAGCCCACTTCAGACTGAATTACAAAGCAGTTGCCAGAAAATTTCAATGAGATTCACTCGGAAGTGAATTACAGAGCATGCTCGAATCTAGCAGGTTTTTTAAGACTCGCAGAGAGAAAGCGGGCAGGTTCTGTAACTCGCTTCTGGGTGAATTTCGTTGGAATTTTCTGGCAACTGCTTTGAAATTCACTCGTTAGTGAATTATAGTGAATTCCTCGTTAATGAATTTCATAACAGACTTATAGGATTTATTTGGCTGAGCTTTTTCAGCTACTAAGCATTTTTTAAGTTTTTTTGGCAAATTACTATGACGTCATTAATTAAGGCTGTACAGTAAGTGAACCTTTGAACGGTTTTTAAAGTTCTCAAAGACAATCTGGTATCCACAAAATTACGTAATCCAAGAAATCATCGCAAATAATATGTTTTAAGGCGACAGATACCTGTAAACGGACATATTTCCCCTGATTTTCATTAAAATTATTTAAAATGAAGCAGTCAATATATTTTTTTCAAAATTGGCATACAGTTTATTTATACATTAAAATAATATAACTTTTTTTTAATGTTGTTGTAGCAGCATAAACATTCCCCCTACCTACATACGGGGAATGCTGCTGGAGTGACAGTCCTTGGCCGGATATAAATCCGGGTCGTTTCGGTAACGTAGAACCGACTGTCGTGGAAACGGCGGATGTACACTCAATTCTCCACGAAGGTCGCAGCGGAGCTTCTCAATCGGCAGGCATTGTAGCATCGGCAGCTGAATACAAAAAACCTACATTTTTTTGTATACCTAAATTTTTTTGTATATTAATGTCATAATTTCTATATGAATTAAACAAAAATGGGGGAAAAAATCGCGGAATAAAATACTTCAAAACAAAAAATGAATTTTGAGGCGAATTTCCTTACTATTTTTGCTTCGAACAAATTATTTTTTCGAAAAATGTTCGAAAACTTAAATTCACATAGAAAGTAATATCATAAAAAGATGTGTGCAAAATTTCAGGGAGATCGGTCAATAACTTTTCGAGTTATCGTGTACGCCAATTCGAAAAATATAATTTGACAAAAACGCGCCTTAAGTCGGCAACGTAACTATACCTCTCCCAGCGCTCGAACGCAAAGAATAGAGTGGTCACGGTTGACGATTTATAATATAAGAAATACTTAAATTTACGTTCTAAAATTTTTTTGACAAATTCTTAAAGGATTATATTATTAACATTTCATGAAAAAAAACTCACTTTTTTCGAAATTTTACAGGTATCTGCCCCTTTAAATAGTTTTTGTGGTTTCGTAGTAATAAGTTGTTAGTCTGCAAACCCTATCCCCGAGGAGGGGGTGCACTATGACTTGTGAGGAATAGCATTTCCAAGAGACAGCCGCTCGCTACGTGACAGACGTTCCTCCTCCGACAGTCGGTGGTTCTACGTTACCGGAACGACCCGGATTTACTATATTTCCGGCCAAGGACTGTCACTCCGCACATCTACGGGGAATGTTTTTGCTGCTACAACAACAACAAAAACAATACAGACGTTGTTTGATCCGCTGCGATGTGGAATTAGGGCAGAGGGCTTATTTGTTAGAATTATCGAGCATTGTGGGTTTTTTGAAGGACTCGCCATACCGCAATGCAAGACACCCATTATTCCTACTCGCTGCTAGTCCGGGACTGCTTGTTTGTAAATAAACACTTACTCACAGCTACCCTTCATATCTGAAGGCCGTTTCACTATGCGCATCCTGTGACCTGTCCGGAAGCCTGCAGCTCGACTCTCCCGGAACTCTACAATTCCGCGATACCGGATCCTGACACTATGCGCCCAGTGAGGGGCGGGATTACTATTAATCATCTACGTCAAATAGTTTTTTTAGGTTTGGAAAAAGATTACTTTGAGGCCGGGGTGCAATAACATATAGAGATTGCAGAGAGTGAAATAAAATTTAGAGGCCATATAAAAAAAGTAATAAAATTAATAAATAAAAGTGTAGACATTTAAGCTTTCAAAGTAACCTATACGACTTTAATGCAATCAGATTTAGAGAAGTTAATTTTTTTACGAAATTAAGCAAGTAAATTATTCTATGAATTGGTTATAGAGGCATTTTTTGATACTTAAATGCTTTGGTCTAAAACTTTAGCTTCAACTTCAACTTTTTGTTACTTATTTCTGCTAAAATTTTGAGTGAGGATTTTCAGCTGTAAACTGATTTTTAAACTTTTCGATTGAGACTTTAATACGGTATGTAAATATATAAATAAGTATTAATTGGAAAATCTTGTTCGAAAATTATGTATTTGCAAAGTTGTGTAGATTCAGTCGCCGTAGCCGAATAGATTTATGCGTGTCTACCTTTCAATACGACCTGTGTACGAAACCCATTGGGGGCATGAAACATGTTTTTTTCATAGCGGTCGCCTCTCGGTAGTTAATGGCAAACGTGCGAGGGTATTTGTGCCTTGAAAAAAGGTGCTCGTTACAAACCAACTCCCGCTCGAAGGCGGCCAAACACCCAACATAGGATAGGCGCCAATTATATTTAAATATTTTCATATATAAATGATTGTTTGGAAAATTTTGTAGAATTTTTGAAACCCCAAAATAGCTTTTCAACATTTAAGATTTTATAGGAATAATTTGGCGTGCACATTTTTTTTTTCAGGAAAAAACACGAAATAGCTTTGAAGCCTTTATAATTTTATAGACATAATTCGGTATGCAAAAAAAAGAGACACTTTAGGCAAGGCAGTAGGGCAGTAGTAGGCAGTCCATTCAGTTATTACCGAAGTTGTAGTATTTTACCACTTTTTCAACAGGACTGTCAAATCTAATTCACAATAGTCAATTGTACTTCAGAAAGCGTTATATGTATTTCAGAATAGTAAGTTGTATATCATAGCGCGTCAAATGTGCTCCAAATCAGGGAAATGTATTTCAGAAAAAGTCAGAAATTCTTCATAATAGTAAATTGTAGGTAAAAATACGTTGGATATATACAAAAATAATAGAGAGAACGTAGGTTCGAATCTCGGCGGTCGCTCCTCGGCAGGCAATGGCAAACCTCCGAGTGTATTTCTGCCACGAAAAAAGCTCCTCATAAAAAAATATCTGCCGTTCGGCGTCGGCTTGAAACAGTAGGTCCCTCAATTTGTGGAACAACATCAAGACACTCTTCACATATAGGAGAAGGAGCTCGGCCAAACACCCAAAAAGGGTGTACGCGCCAATTATGTGTATACATATATGTATGTGAAATATACTTTAAGGGGTAACACCTCTGTAGAAATTTCAAAAAATTGATTTTTTTTTATAAGCTTAAAAAATTCTTTGAACCTTTTAAAATACAGAACAAAAAGTTGTACACGTTACCGAAGTTTATTTCATAAATATTTTAAGCTTTTAACCAAGCGTTAGTGACTGCTACCTAACGACTTCTCCAAATTTCCAAACTTTAAACGCGTTTTTCTCAAAACACGTTTTCTGAAATTGGCACGCAGCCTAACTCAAACAATTTTAAATATTTTTAATCAGGTTTTTCACTACGTCTGTGTAATAACCTTCTTAAGAGAAGAGCGTAGGGGATTTTCGATAGATTAATTTAAACGATTGTTATAATTATTTAAGTGCCGTTTTTTTAGTCCAAAATAGAGTTTTTTCCTTCAAATGCTTGCTAATTCCACAAAAATAAATATTTTTTAAATCCCCTACGTGTTTCTCTAGCTATTCTTATCTAGATTAAGAAAAAAAATGTTTCTTTGTTCCAGATTAAAATTTGCACCCTCTGTGCTGCGTGCCGCGGAGCTCCTTCAAGAGAAACCACATTACAAAAATGTGTCCAATGCCACCATTTTGTAAAATTTTTCGATCAAACTTTGTAGTTTTGTATTTTAGTATATAAGTAATAACTTCCCAAATCAGAGTGATTGTTTTCCCTTTCCTTCTATACAAAAAAATTCTTTAAAAATCGTGTTTATTTTACGCGTGTACAGTGGTGTTAACCCTTAAGAGCGTGCAATTTACTACAAAAGTTTTCAAATATACTTCATAACACTTTTAACCCTCCGCTGGGCACTCGGGTCTGGCCAGACTTTTTCGATTTGACGTGAATTTAACTCATTGCTATATAGCTAACGACTTGAGCTTCCAGGTAGATTCCTCAAATTCAATTCTCTACCGATTTATAGATATAACGCTTTAAAAAGGGTTCTCGAACAGGACGAAAAAAGGCCAGACCCAGGTGTCCAACGGAATGTTATAAAAAAGGTGTCGAATGGAGGGTTAAATATACTGTGTAGTATTGTATATAGTAGTATGTAGTATGTAATATTTCAAAGTATATACCTTAGATATTTTTTAGGTACCTCAGAAACAGATTTTATAGGGCAACTGACTGTTTTGAAGGTCAAGGTGGCGCAAAATTAATCACACTATCGCTTATAAGAAATGGCACCGCAGCAAAATTAGCACACTTGGTGCATATTACACAGCGAAACACAATTAGCAAAGTGGTTGATGAAAACAATCTGTCAGACCCATTCGAAATTATGCAAGGAGATGCCCTACCATCTTTGGTTTTCAACCTAGTGCTGAATGAAGTAGTTCATCGTTTCGATTCACAAAAAGGCGTCTTCAACAGCAGTATGCAAAGGCGTGCGTACGTAGATGACATAGCCTTAATTACGAGAAACGTAACAACACTAAAAGAAGCATTCAGCGACCTAGAAAAGGAGGCCCTGCAAATTGGAGTACAAATTAATCACTACAAAACCGAGTATATGCTGCGAAGCAAATCAAAAAGCAACCCAGCTGGTCTTGTTATTGGTAATAACTGTTTCGAAGTTGTAGAAGAATTTAAATATCTGGGTGCTTAGTGCCAACGATGACTCACCGATTGCTACACAAGAGCAAACAGGATATACTTCTCAGATATAAAGTTATTTAAGTCCAAACCCTATCGAGATACCAGAAATTGCATATGTATCAGCTCTCCTATGCCCAATCCTGGCATACAGCTGTGAAGAATAGACGATGAAAATGAATGACGTCAACCAAATAGCAACATTCGAAAGGAAAATTTTGAGAAAAATATATGGCGTAATCAAGTTGGCAGACGGCACATATCGTATTCGATACCAACTAGAACTTGAACACCTTATAAAGGGGCGACACATCATAAAATACTTAAAATCTCAACGAAGAATCTGGCTCGGACACGTAAAAAGAATGCCAGAGCAAAGAGCACTAAAATAAGCCTTCAAGAAGCAATCGTATGGGAAGCGAACTAAGGGAAGACCAGCGAAAAAAATGTATTGATTCGTTTATCGATGACCTCAAAGAGATGAACATACAAAACTGCTGGCGATTGACAGCGAATCGAGAAATCTGTAGAAAGATAGTTGCGGAAGCGGGTGGACCACTACCCGGGACTGTCATGGTAAGAAAGAAGAAGAATTGGAAGATTTATAATTTTTGCAAATGACTTCGCATGTCAATCATACTTGGCACTTGTGTACTAGGCAGCTGTAGTATACAAACAGATAAGCAATGAGGCGCGTAAAGGTCAAAATAGAGATTCCCATCACTCAAACATTTTTTGTTTTTTGTTTTTAGTAAAAATATTATTTAAAAACAAAATTGATGATGATTAATCTGGCGCCACCGTGTACAATTCAATATTCTGAAGTACAAACTACTTACTTTCTGAGTTAAATCACACTATGCCGCAGTGTATTTTGTGCTCTCTGAAATAAATATTTTGAAAGCTATTTGAAAACGTGCGATTTTCGCTCGTTCTTTGCACTTATTTTTATTTGAAGTCATTTTATGCGATTATCTGTAGATCTCTTCGAACGTAGGCATCGCTTCTACGTGCACATACAGTCAACGTCAAAAGAAAGTGTACACCACATATTGACAAATCTGGACTATTTATTTATTTATTTTTTAATTTCAATTAATTTTATAACAAAATATGGTTAATACTACTACCAATCCCATATCATGCAGAGTTTTAAACTTTGTAAAAAATTAATAAATACGACAAAAAAAATTTCATTAAAATTTATTAAAAAAAACTTCATAAAAATTTCAGTCTGTTTAGTCCGAATTTCTAAAAAAAATTAAAGCATGAAATTTTATAGCTCATTAAATTTTGGTGTAGTAAAGCCAATTTCTAGTAGGTCAAAAATCACATTGAGTTTTTAGGAGTAAAATTTTTACAATTTATTAATTCATTTTTAAATTTCAATTAATTTTATAAAGAAATATAGTTCATACTACTACCAAATGCAGAGTTTCAAACTTTGTACAAAATGTATACAGTAAAAAAAATTCATCAAAATTTATAAAAAAAAAATACATCAAAATTTCAATCTTTTTAATCAGAATTTCTAAAAAAATTAAAGCATGAAATTTTATAGCTCATTAAATTTTGGTGTAGTAAAGCCAATTTCTAGTAGGTCAAAAATCACATTGAGTTTTTAGGAGTAAAATTTTTACAATTTATTAATTCATTTTTAAATTTCAATTAATTTTATAAAGAAATATAGTTCATACTACTACCAAATGCAGAGTTTCAAACTTTGTACAAAATGTATACAGTAAAAAAAAAATCATCAAAATTTATAAAAAAAAGACATCAAAATTTCAATCTTTTTAATCGGAATTTCTAAAACAATTAAAGCATGAAATTTTTTAGCTCATCAAATTTTGTTATAGTAAAGTGCCAATTTCAAGTAGTCCAAAAATCACACTGATTTTTTAGAATTTTTTTTTCGGTCGCGATCTTGTGCATTTTCTCCACATTTTTCTTGATATGGCAGAAAACGGAACGAAACGTCGCAGAAAAAATTGTCACAAATGAAAGCAACTGTTTTTTTTGTTTTTGGTGGGGTAGGTAGGGTTCAAAATGCCTTCGCACTTACAGCGACCGTCGTCTACTGCGTCGTGTGGTGTGGCCACTAAAACGATCCCTCCTCTCTTTCTGGGGAGATACCCTTCCCGGAACTGCTTTCTATATTACTTCGGGAGGGCCCAGAACAGCATCCATAAAGGACCACTTCTATTCATCCATGTCTGGGTGCGCCATATTTGTAGCCAGCTTTCATGCTATAGGCTCGTCTTCTTGTGTGTCTATCTGTGCGGCTTCACTTTGTTGCACTGTGTCGAGGTCAATCTTTTTTTCTTCGTAGTACGTTCTCGATGTATTTCTTTACCGCGTTCCAGTTGTTCCCGCGTTCGAGCATTTTGCAAAGCAACTTTTGAACGACTTGATACAAAATGAATAAATAAATAAATAGTGAAAACTTATCGATTTGTGGTGTGCGCTTTCTTTTGACGCTCACTGTATATACATAGATCAAATATGTCATGTTAATGATACTTTCCTATACTTTAATCAAAGAACTCGAAACGTATTTTATGAGGTTTGTGCCCAAGTTGAACGCCCACACTCAGCCTATTCAATTTGCATTGGAAAGCAAAGCAATTTGTGGTAGGCGAATTGCCTTAAGGGGTTACATGGGTTTCGTCGGGTAAAAAAAGGCATATTTTCAATTTTTTATTTCTATGTAAAACATTATTTATTTAATTCAAACTTTTTCTGTCTTATAGATACATATTTAAAGAATAATTTCTGAAATTTAAAAAAAAATATTAAAAATCCTCCATTGTGACGTCATTTCCGGTGACCCCTCGAAAAAAAGGTGCGTCCGTGTTGTCAGCAAATAAAAAAACAAAAATAAATGTTTTAGTTAAGATCATAAACTCGTGCTTGAACGAAGGAGAGAAAAAAAAGCAAAAATTTGGAATTTCGGCAAACATTTTTCCAAAAAAATGAAAATTTCGGCCAAATTTGCTTGGCATTTTGTTTTTTTAAATAGTTGTAATTGAAAAAAAAACCAAATCCTTCGTTCAAGCACGAGCAAATTGTATCTCGAACACCTGTGTAAAATTTCATCAAGATCGGTTCAGTAGTTTTCGAGAATATTTGACAACCGACTTTGAAAACACGGTTCCCAGAACAACGCGTTTAAAGTTTTGAGTAACAATAAAAGTGGCACACCTTCCAAAGGCTGTATCTCCGAAACTATTATTCGGATCGACTTGAAAATTTAGGATAATATTCTTCAGATCTTGTAGAAATTAATAAGCAAAAAAAATTATTTTTTGAACCCACGAAACCCATGTAACCCCTTAAGAGAATGAGAATGAAAACTGTATACAGCAAGCGGTTGATTTGAAAATCGAAACCCTACAAATTATGCACCGAAAAAATTAAAAAAATTAGCTGTTGAGCGATTTTATTTGCATATTTGTGAATATTTTTATTCTCGAAGTTAATAATTTTATTCGCAAGTCCACAAAATTTATTTTATTCACATCGCAAATTATGTTGCTTGCTTTATAAAAATTCCCAAAACAAAAAATGGAAATTAAGACGTTCTTAATTGTATCTCTAAGAAATATTACTATCCCTCCGATTTTATATATTAAATATTTTCATACTCAATCAGCATGATTCAATGACAAAAGGTTTGCTCAGTAAGCAGCTTTCTCATTCTCTCTTGTCAAATCGGCTTCCTAAACAAGATACGGATTGCTAGCTCTACAAATTTTAAGTAAAAGTGGAAGAAAAGTAAAATTTGTAAAAAAAACATTTCATTTTCAAAATGCATCTGCTTACAAGCAACAACTCGCTAAAGAGTTTTCATCGGTATCTTCACAGCTAAGGTAGTATGACATGAAATACATACCGCTTAAGTCAGGACATGATAGAGTAATTGACGCAATCCGAGATCGATGAGTGGAGAATGTACAAAGCTTTGTTTCTTATGAAGTGGTGATTTAGACGGAATTCATGTTTTGCGAAGAGTTAGCATTTCCCAAAGAGTTACGACAGGGAGAAGAATTGGATAGTCCGGAAATTGTTTCCAATGAGCCCACCTTCCCATGGATAGTTGAAGTGTCCAGAGAAGGCTGAGCACAAAGCACAGTACCAGCATGAAAAACCTTCTCGTAAAAACCCATCTACCGGAATCAGCTTAAAACTGTAGGTCCTTCCGTTTGTGGAACGCGCGCTACAAATAGGAGGAGGATCTCGGCGAAACACCTAACAGAATTGTACATGCCAATTATTTATTTATTTTTAACAAAATAGTTTCATATTGGCGAAACTTCGCGATCGGTTTAAATTTAAAAACTAATTCACAAAACAAAATCTTGGATTATGTGAAGTAATTTCTTGTTTTAATATTAGACTTGCCAATTTCCGCTAATAACTTCTATCTGTACCATTATTTACATTCAAATATTAATTAAAATTTATTTTTTAAACCGTTCGCAGTTTTTATCAAAACGGATTTAATTTTTACCACTTTATGCACCTTCTTAAATAAGGGGTGGTTAAGTTTCAAGGGCCGGTGTTGATTTTGAATAAAATACAATTTTTTTTTAAATTGTTATCATTTCTCTTTATTACGATAATATTGGTATGGCTCAATTACGTATGGAACAAAATATCGGTCAAAGGGCCGCCGCTGTCTCGGCGGCACACCTCCATCCGATGGTCCAAATTTTCGATGACGCTGAGGCATAATTGAGGTTCTATGCCGTTAATGTACCAAATTATCCCATCCTTTAGCTCTTGAATTGTTGCTGGCTTATCGACGTACACCTTTTCTTTCAAATAACCCCAAAAAAAGAAGTCCAACGGTGTCAAATCACATGATCTTGGCGGCCAATTGACATCGCCGTGAGGTGAGATTATTCGGCCATCAAATTTTTCACGCACAAGAGCCATTGTTTCGTTACCTGTGTGACAAGTGGCACCGTCCTGTTGAAACCACATATCGTCCACATCCATATCTTCCAATTCGGGCCATAAAAAGTTCGTTATCATCTCCCGATAGCGAACACTATTTACAGTAACTGCCTGACCGGCCTCATTTTGGAAAAAATACGGCCCAATGATGCCGCCGGCCCGTAAACCGCACCAAACAGTCACTCTTTGTGGGTGCATTGGTTTTTCGGCAATCACTTTTGGATTATACTTCGCCCAAATGCGGCAATTCTGGTTATTGACGAAACCACTGAGTTGAAAATGTACCTCATCACTGAAGATGATTTTCTTCGATATGCATTTTGATTTGAACGCCCGTTTTCATAATAAGCCTGAATAACTTTAACGCGTTGCTCGATTATGTATCTTTCCATGGTTCAAATTGAGTTAGTCTGAAATTGAAAAATGTCAAATGAAATACAGAAAAAAACTTGACGTTTAGATGTGGTTCACATACAACATCGGCCCTTGAAATTTAACCACCCTTTACAATCTTTTGTAAGGGAATGTCAAAAATCGAATGTCACTAGTGAGCAAACCTTTAATAATTGAATTATGCTCAATCAGGAAGTCGGCAAAATTCATTTCATTCGCTTCAAAAATTATGTTGTATGTTTTATAAAAATTCAAAAAAAATTAGAAATGAAGAGATTTTTAATTTTGTGTTGCATGTTTTATAAAAATTCCAAAACAAAAAACACAAAATTGGAAATGAAAACATTTTAGATTTTTTTTTAGTTTTATAAAAATTGACATAAAAAAATTGGAAATTAAGGAATTTTTAATTTTGTGTTGTATGTTTTATAAAATTTCCAAAAAAAATCACAAAATTGGAAATTAAGACATTTTAGATTTTTTTGGTTGGTTGGTTTAAGTGGTGATTCTTCCAGAATCCTACTAGCGCTTCCGCACCATTTTGTTGCCACATCCTCGTTACCAAATTGTTTAACGGTTTTTTTCAGCATGACTATATCCAGTCTGTGCGATTCAAAAACCTTATCAGGTTGTTGATATCTAAGCCAGACAGCTGTTCCAGACTCTCGAACAGCGGTTTGCCCAGGGTTAACATTCTGTCCTTCCATAGGGCAGAGCATTCGCAGAGGAAATGGAATGGAATATTGTTTACAACTGTGACAGTATGTGTTGTGAGGGATGCCCATTTTGGCTGCTTGTTCTCCCACAAACCAAAAGCCAGTTATGACTGCTGTTAGTCTCCAAGCGTCCCGTCGTTTCCTGTTTAACAATATTGACGATTGCTTAAGGTTGTAGATGGGCCATAACGTTCTGCTAATTTTGCATTTCGTCTGGTCTCTCCATCTACAATCCGCGATTCGGAGGTATTTTAGGGAAATTGCACTCTTGACTGCACCTAATGGTGTGAATACTGGTACTGCAAGAGCGTTATTCATGGCAGAACCCCCTCTTGCCAGTTCATACGCTTTTTCATCGCCTTCAATGCTCCGATGTCCCGTGACCCAGATCAAGGTAACTTTATGATTTTCGCTCGAGGTGGTAAGGCTAGTCCTGCTTTGTTCCACTACTTTAGAGGTTGTTGTAGCTGAACCCAGTGCCTGGATTGCAGCTTGGCTATCCGAAAGAATAGCGATATTGCCCTTAAAAGAGGGATCTGCGATTAGTAGCCTACAAGCTTCCCCTGAAAGGCACTGCAAGCATTAGGGAGACGCACAGATCTTTAAATTTTAAGTCTATGAGAACATATACTAGCATCTGTATAGAATGTAGTGTCGAACTTGTTTAGTGAGAATCCCTTATTCCATTCTTTCCGAGATGGAAAGAGAGATTTTTTTTAGTTTTATAAAAAATTTAATAAAAAAATTTGGAAATGAAGACATTTTATATTTTTTTTTAGTTTTATAAAAATTTAAATAAAAAAATTGGAAATAAGGACATTTTTGCATGTTTTATAAAAATTCAAACACAACAACAAAACAACAAAAATTGTATTGTAAATGAAGGCATATTTATTTTAACTCTACGAAATGTTACTATCTGCTCAAGCGGGCACCAGATTTGTGAGCAGCTCGCTCTGTATAGTCAAATTCACTTTGTGCATAAAAAAAACGAATATAACCTAACCTAATTTTGCTCAAAAGTCTACAAATATTCGCATAAAGGCATATTTGCATAGATAAATTTTTTTTTGTATTTTTTTACTGGTTCATGGTTGTGTATTTAGTAGTTATTTGTATTGTTGTTTTTATTTGTTCTTGTTTTTTTAATATATATTTTCTCAGTTTTAGATTTAAAAACTAAAACAAAAATGTGATTTTAATAATATTTGCTTATAACGACATACATACACGCAAATGAAGTGCAATCCCTCTTATAAAAATAATAAAAAAAGCAGTGTATGAATTCAAAGTCGAGAATTTATGATAAACTTAAGGGGGAGGCTGCTTTAGAGGCTACAAAAACTCAATTTTTGTTTTTTTGCATAAATGTCTTCCCAAACTATCCAAGAATGTGTCCTCAAAATTTCAGAAGCAAATTCAAAATATTTTTGGAGTTACAGAAGAAATTATGAGCAAGAGTCGGGCGGCCGGATCGCTCGAAGTGCGATTTCTCGGTTTTTTATTTTTACGATTTTTTCTAATTGGCGGGAAAGATAGGGAATAAGTTAAACGTCCTTTCGAAACGAGATAACATTGATCGTACTCGGAATTAAATTCTCTTCTAGTTGAACCTAAAAAACCTTAAGAAAGTTAACCCACTTTTTAAACAATCTAAAGTGAATTTGTTTTTCCAAAAAAATGAATTTTTTATTTAATTAGCGAAAACTTCTTGAATTTCTCACTTTTTGTTTAATTTTCTTAGTTTAACTAGAAGCTCTACTATACTAAAATAACTTTTTTTTTTTGGGTTTTTGGTTTCTGGTGAAAATTGCGACCTGCATCTTTCCCGCCGCACGACACATGCACTCTCGAGGCGCGTCGGCAAAATGCTTGTACCAGGCATAATATGACATATATTTTAATGAAAAAATTTGAGAAGACTGTTGAAATATATAACAATATAACCTGAAAGTTTAGTTTCAATCGAATATTTCTTTCCTTCCCAAAAAAATCCACGAAAAAACCGATTTTTTGAAGCCTCTAAAGCAGGCTGCCCCCTTAATCAATAATTTTTTTATTTGTGAAAAAAGGCAAGTCTCAGAATTGAAATAAAACAATGAGTTACTAATTGCGCAAACGGCAAGAAAATCAAAGTTTTAAACGTACAAAGAAAACACACACACACAACAACAACTGTAAAAAAAATACGTTAAAAACACACTAAGCAAGTAAAGCAAGAAAATACCTAGATTTAAAATCCATGCAGCGACACAAATTACCAACAAATAGTCCCTCAACAGAAACGAAAGGAATAAACGAAAATTTAACTTATGAAATTGCATTTTACAAAAACTATGTAGCAACACGCGCATGCGTGCATATACAGGTCAAACATAACTATGCGAACTAGAGTTGTCGGAAACAAAAACCAAAATAAAAATTAAAAAAAATCAAAAATTACTAAAAAATCAAAAATTGCTAAAAATTAAAAAAATTTTACTAAAATTCCAACTGCCGTAGAATTGTGAAATGCGAATTGAATTTTATATAATATATATTAGCTGCTACATACATACATACGCATACATATATATGTACATATACACATACATACATATATATGCGTATTAACTTCCATTTGATCTACATATACAAACATACCACATACATATAAACAATTGTAAGAATAGCCTCATGATATCAATGCGAATTGTGAAATTTAGTATATTAAAAAACACAAAACAAAAACAAAAACAAAAAAATTATAACTATAAAAATTATGAGTATAAACAATGAAATTAAAAGTTGTGAAAAATGCAAATTATTGCAGTAACGAAATCAAAGTTCTTCTAACAAAAACAAACAAAAAAAAAACAAAAACAAAACCAAAAGCAAAAACGTAACAAGCATGAAAACGAAAAATACAAAACTTTCTAAAGCATAAGTGGAAACGTAATCAAAACACCAATCAACACATTTTATAAAATTAAAATAAAAACAACAACAACAACAAAAACAAAATTATTAAATAAATATTATAAAGTATTACTAATATTTTAAAATAGTGTACCATCTAATAAGGGATTGAAAGCGCCTCAAAAGTCACCACACATGGCACATTTACATATAGCTGTTAACAGGCGCGCAACATTACTGTAAATGCCAAGTCTCCAAACTTCAAATAATTTACCTAAATACTTCTTTACCATACGCCAATACGCACATGGAAGTTTGTATTTTTTAAACAAATTTAACCTACATACATACATACATATACAAATATATAATATTTTTAAGCAAATTTTATATTTTTCAATTGTTTACATATACGAAAGTACCAAAATAAACGAATTGTGTGCTTTTTATATAAATTTATAGACATTATTTTTGTTGTAATATGTATGTATATTCTAGAACAGCAATTTTTTGTTGTAAAATATTATTAAAAAAAAATAAAAAAAATTCATTTTCATATCCGTATATCGGCTAGTCAAGTATGTAAGGTTAATCGATTACTGGTCGGCTCTTTAATGCGAAGCGAAATGGAAAGGGAGCTCTAGCGCGTAGTATCTTATCAACGAATCTATAAATTAACGATTATTTCGAGTGTTTTTGTTTTTTAATTCTAATTAAGTGCAAAATATATTGATAATTTAAACTGTGTGAATTTAGACTATTTAACGTATCAATGTATGTATATCCGAAAATTACACTATATAATAATCCAAAGTAAAAAATCAAAACCTGTTTCAAATTTAATTGGAAAAAAATTTTAAAAGTAAGTATAGTATTCGGTGTAAGTATTCAAGTGTAGTACAATGGACTTAATTAATGTCTGAGTGCTGCACTTGCTAGTTGTTTCGACAAAAATAAAAATAGTATTCGGCCGCCGTAGCCGAATGGGTAGGTGCGTGAGAACCATTCGGATTTCAGAGAGAACGTAGGATTAAATCTCGGTGAAAGACCAAATTAAAGAAAAAGTTTTTTCTAATAGCGGTCGCCGCTCGGTAGACAATGGCAAACCTCCGAGTGTATTTCTGCCATGAAAAAGCTCCTCATAAAAAACGCCACTGTGGGGGTAAAAAAATAGTCGATTTTTGAGAATTTTTTTTTATGTAAGTAGGAATAATTACTCGAGGATCAGACAAAAGGCAATTTATTATATATGTATTAAACTGTTGATGTAAATTTTTATAAAAAAATATTGAAAATTGACAAATTTATGTAAATAAATGTAGCGAGTTAAAAAAAAATGGCGTCATCTGGTGACAGTAATGAATAATCATCTGAAATCAAAAAATTTTATTAATCTACACAATAGTGGCTATCGTTATACGTAGCCGTTCTGTTTTTTTTTTTTTTTTTTTTTTGACAAAATGGTGGTGATTTGAATTTCGATGTGTGTTTTTCACCATTTTTTTTAATTTTGAAAAAAATAAAATTAAAATCGGTTCATTAGTCTTCGAGAAAAACGCATTTGAAATAAAGCATCGTATCGTAAGCGCTACGGCGCCGAACCGACGGGCGCTCACTTAAGTGCACATAGAATCGGGAATAAAGCGAATTTCGCTTTAAAATTTTTACCACATTTTCTTGAGTAGTTATACTAACAATTTATGTAAAAAAAATCGATTTTTTTTAATTTTCACAGTGGCGTTCCCCCTTAAGAATAAATTTACTTTTGCGCGATATGACCACCTTTTGCCTTGACTATAGCCTTGAGACGGTCCAGAAATTAATCGCATGATGCCCGAATGTGACTTGCAGGTATTTTGGCGCACTCGCAGATAATGGCTTTTTTAAGCGCCTCGAGACTGGTGAATCTTTTAGTTCAGACTTTGCTCTGCAAAATGCCCAACGAGAATAATCCATCGGATTCGCGTTTGATGAATTTGGGGACCATTGTGTGGACGTTATGAAGTTCGGAACATGGTTTTTACCCATTCTTGGTTCACTCGAGCTTTGTGAGACGATGCGGAGTCCTGTTGAAACGTCCATGGTCTGCCACCGAAATGTTTGTCTGCCCACAGCTTCAAAGCAACCTCCAGACTACTTTCCTGATAATATTTCGCACTTACCTTAACGTCAGGCTCGTTGAAAGTCATTGGAGAGCGCCTATCTGCGGTTACAGCGGCCCAAATCATTACCTGTGGCGGGTGTTGCCTCCTGATAGCCAATCGCCTGCCGCCAATGACTCAAATTCTCGTATGAACGGTCGGTCAAATAAACCCCTTTCGTTTTGGGAGTTTTCGAATTGCTCAATTTGAAAAATTTTCTCGTCAGAAAACACAATATTCGGAAATTAACCACTTTCGGCCAAACGAAGCAACTCCTTCGCTCGCTCAAGTCTGATTGTTACTGCTTTGGTATGAGATCATGCGCCCTTTGGATCTTGTAAGGCTTGACTTTGAGATAATTTTTCATTATGCGGTTGTGATTTTCTAGCCAAATATACGTTTGAAATCCATTACTGATTTCCTTTTTCGCTTTTACTCTCGGCAAAATGCTTCCGCGCGCTTGTAAACAATACTTTGGACTGTCATTTATGCCACTAACAGATAGCAGCCCGTGTATCAACTGCACGAGCGGTCTGAAGTTGGTTACCCTTCGAGTGCCGGACCCTGTATTATTGTAGCAATCACAGCTTTTTTCATATTTTCCTTGCATCCGACTGACATGTATGTAACGGGTGATCAATCATGAGGTGCTTTTTTCAATAGTTAAAAAAAAACAAAAATGTAAATTATGTTCAAAACCTTTATTTATCATTTGAAAGGACATTCTTTGACATTTACTTTTTGAATATGACTTCATTCAAATGTTGGCCGCAACTACGCTTAAGGTGGTCCATTCTGAAGGTCCAATTTTCAATCACTCGTTCGAACATTTCGACTGGTATGTCGTGAATAACACGCGTAATGTTGGCTTCCAGAGCTTCAATCGTAGCTGGTTTATCAGCATAGACCTTGGACTTCACGAATCCCCAAAGAAAAAAGTCCAAAGGTGTGATATCACAAGATCTTGGTGGCCAACTCACAGGTCCTAAACGTGAAATTAGCTGCTCTCCGAAATAACTTCTCAATAAAGTCATTGTTTCACGAGCTGTATGGCAAGTGGCTCCGTCTTGTTGAAACCAAGTGTCGTAGAGATCATTAGATTCAATTTCAGGTAGCAAAAAGTCCGATATCATGGTACAGTAGCGAGCACCATTCACAGTTACGTTGCGGCCATCATAATTTTTGAAAAAATATGGACCGATGATTCCACCAGCCCATAAACCACACCAGACCGTTGTTTTCTCTGGGTGTAAAGGTAGCTCTTGAACCTGTTCTGGTTGCTCTTCATCCCAAATACGGCAATTTTGCTTATTAACGTAACCATTGAGCCAGAAATGCGCCTCATCGCTGAACAAAATTTTGCTCGAAAACAGCGGATCTTCTTCAATCTTTTCAAGAGCCCAATCAGCAAAACGGTGATGTGCAGGAAGGTCATTTGGCTTTAGTTCTTGTACGAGCTGTATTTTGTATGCTTTTAAATGAAGATCCTTCCGTAAAATTGACCAAGTTGTTCCATACGACAGCCCAAGTTGCTGAGAACGGTGCCGAATCGATTCATCGCGGTTTTCACGTACACTCTCTGCTACTGCCGCTATATTCTCAATGCTTCTTGCTGGACGTGGTCTATTCGGTCGAGAATTATCCACCAATGAATATTCGGATTCAAATTTGTTGATGGTATGTCGAATAGTGTTTAAGGCAGGCCGATTATGTTGACCATAATGCGGTCTAAGCGCACGAAAAACATTTGTCACAGAACGCTGATTTTCATAATACAGTTGAACAATTTGTAGACGTTGTTGCGGTGTGAGTCTTTCCATGATGAAATGCCAAACGCCGTTCAACAAATCCACGATGACAGTTTGCCACAACTCGCGCGCGATCTGTAAAAAAAAACGCAAATGAAAAAAACTCCTCTTAATTGATCACCCGTTATATACAGACTTGGTCATATAAATAGCACATTTAGACTTTGAAAGCAGAGAATTGAATATGTTTTTAAATAATTATTTTTTATTAGGAAAAAAACAACATAAAAAACAAAAAACTTATTTACTTTCACTTTAAAACAAAAAAATGGTCAAAAAGAATTTCAGTTCTGATTTAATTTACGAGAACGTTGATATCTCACGAAACCTCCTGGACACATAAATAGCACATCCTAAAAGATTCCAAATAAAAGCAAAAATAGTGAACAAATCAGATACATAGTTAAGTAATAATATTGTTTTACCAGTTTAGTATTTTGTACTATATCCACCGTTTTTGATTACTTCTTCAAGCCGTCGCTTTCTACAAGCTTGTGGCATCTTTCCTTTGGAATCGAGTACCAAGCCTCCTCAAATGCGGCCTGCAAATCATCAAAATTTTTAAAAATTTTGTTACCGATTTTGACCTTAACGTCATTCCACAAATTTTCTATTGGATTGAGATCAGGGCTCTGCACCGGCCAATCCAGGACATTAATTTTTTCTCTTCTAAGCCATTGCTTCACTGCCTTAGCAGTATGCTTTGGATCATTGTCCTGCCTAAATGTCCAAATTAATGGCATAAACTCAAACACAAATGGCTCCATTTTATTCTGGAG
Organism: Anastrepha obliqua; assembly: GCF_027943255.1. NCBI lineage: Eukaryota > Metazoa > Arthropoda > Insecta > Diptera > Tephritidae > Anastrepha > Anastrepha obliqua. Next base: position 159,383,735 of record NC_072892.1, on the reverse strand, counting down.
TATATCTAGACACTGAGATCTATCCATTTTACCAACCACGCGAACATTCGGTCCAACACCATGGCAGGAAAAAGCTCCCCAAGCCATGATGTTTCCGCCGCCGTGTTTAATAGTCTTTTTTGTGAACCTAGGATTTAGCGCTTGATTTTTTGGACGACGTACAATAGTTTTCCTATCTGGCCGCATCCTACTTATTTTGGTTTCGTCAGTCCAAAGTACGTTTTTCCAAAACTGAATAGATTTGTCTTTGTGGGCTTTTGCAAAGGCAAGTCGGTGTTTGATATGTCTTTTTGAGAGGAGTGGTTTTTTTCTGCTTATGCGGCCAAACAGTTGGGCTTCGTTAAGTTGGGCATCGTTAAGTCGCCGCTTTCTGGACACCTGTACATCAGATTCTTGGTTTATTTCAAGCATTATTTGCCGTGGCAACTTAAACGGTTCTGCTTTGCTTTTGCGTATTATAGCTCTATCCACATTAACATCAGTTTTTCGCGGCTTTGGTTATCTTTTCGTTTGTTTGCTTAGATAGGATGAATCTTTCTTAACTAAATTCAGAACATTAACCATTTTCCGAGAGCACATCATCATTTCAGCTATTTCTGCATAGCTTTTTTCGTTTTGACTCATACGGTATATAAGAGCTCTTTTCTTCGGCGGGCAATGTTTTCCACGTCCCATTTTTAGTAATTACTTTAAAATTTTGAGAAACAAAAAATTATACTAAAATCCCTAAAACAATATTCTCCGCTGCACAAGTTAAAATCTGCTATTTTTATGTCAACTTCAAAACAGCAATAGGCATAAATAAAATAGAACGCAAAAAATTCCATCGAAAAAAAACGGTAAATTCCTCGCATAAATATAAATTTAATAACGGTAATAAATGTAAACAAACAAATTTATTTGATCAAAACGGAGTTCGTACTAAAAACGTAACTTAACAAATAAGGTTCACGTTTGTGCTATTTATCTGTCCATGGCTGTATATTGCCAAATTAGTCAATAATCAAGAAGTACAAATATAAAACACAAAATATACCTTGAATGCTTTCGATTTATATTTCAGTAACTGCAGCAACGGTGACTGGAGGCTGTGGTTCAGAAGTACATACCTCTAAATCATTGGTCGATTCCTGTTTAATATGAGACTTCAAATAAATTTTATCTAAAATAAAGTACGGTTCATAATCATAAGACACCTTCGGTATAAAATTTTTGAACTGCCATAAGCTCGCTTTTACTTTCCGGAGTAGCTTTTATTTGGCGTTAGACTTCCATCAATTGGTTCTCTTGCGAAAGCTCACTCTATTTTGTAGAACCGATATCTTTTTCCAAGAAGTTGCACTTTTGCTAGTCTTTTCGGCGTTTCATAATGATAAGACACTGGTCGAAAAAAAGCTTCTGAAGAGATAGAAGGATAGAAGATAGTTGTCTTGGATGACTTTAATTATAATTTTATTCAATTTAACTTAAAATTCCGAGGGGCTCAATATTATCACAAGAGGAGCGTGGAAAATTTTGGTCTACAAGGATTCAGGCTTGTCAATCAAATTAATTGCAAAAGAAACAGGCAGAAGTCGTTGTGTTATCCGCAATTTTTAACGGAGTCCTGAGAATTACAACAAGCCTTGAAGTCCGTTGGAAGAAAATGCTCCCTATAAAGTCGAGAACAGTGAGAAATCATAAGAAAAGCTTCTAACTCGAGTCAGTCTTGCGCAAACTTGGCCGCTGTTGTTCAAAACAAGGTTTCAAAAACAACAGTTTGGCGCACATTACAGAGATGCAATCATTTAAAATTATCGAAAATAAGTAAAGGACTTCATCTTTTGCCAAGGCACAAGCTGGCGCGTCTTCGGTTTGCAGAAAAACACCTAGACACCAGCTACTGGGACACAGTAAGATATTGGAATATTTTTAATGTTGCCCGATTTCACATTAATTTTTAAGAAGGTTATATTTTCCGATGCGAAAAATGGAACCTTGATGCACCCAATGGTTTTTTAAATTATCGGAGTGATTTGCGCAAGAGCCCCATCTTATTTTCCAAGCGCAACTTCGGTGGAGGTTCTGTTATGGTTTGGGGTGCATTTACATCGAAAGCAACTCTTGATATACAGTTAACATCACCGCGATTGAATAGTGGGGACTACAACAACGTTTTGAAAAATAGTCTCCTTGCTTTTATTTAGGATAATCGGGATGTGTGCCCTTCGTTTTTCAGCAAGACAACGCCCGAATCTACGTAAGCAGGGAAACAAGGCAGTATTTGACCGATTGTTCCTTAGAAACTATGGACTGGCCGGCGTGTTCTCCGGATCTAAACCCAATAGAAAACATTTGGGGTATATTCGTCAGAAGAGTTTACGCCAACGATCGCCAATTTGACAACACCAACGATCTTAAAACGGCAATTAAGAGAGAATGGGCTTCTGTCTTAAGCTGCCCTCCACTGAATGCCGTAATCGGAGTCCAACCACCACCAATAGCAGATGAAGGGCTCCAGCTTCCCCGTGAGACACGCGTAACACTGGCACAATTACGTTCTGGATACTGTAGCTGGTGAAACTCCTACTTATCCAGAACATACTAAACATATGACCTGAATGTGAAGGCACCCCGCACGACGCCAACCACCTTTTCACATGCCCTTTAAAACAAACTCATCTACAGGGTTTGATTGAAAAGTAATGAGCCTTATTTTTTTAAGCAGTTTTATTAAACCTTTTGGGTTACAACTAATATTCTTCAAAATAGGACCCTTGAGCGTCAATACACCGCTGGTAGCGGTCCTTACACTGCAAGAAACATTTCTTAAACTGATCCGCCGGAATCGCGTTCAATTAGGTTATCACAGTTTATTGGATCGCCTCGATGGAGTCGAAACGCCTCCCCTTCAGCTTTCTTTTCAGGCGCGGGAACAAGAAGAAGTCCGGAGGGGACAGGTCTGGGCTGTAGGGAGGGTGGGGAAGCATCGGAACCCCCATCTTGGGCAATGCAGAGGTGCAGAGGAAGGCGGTGTGCGCCGGCGCATTGTCGTAATGCAGGGTCCAATTGATCACGAGGTCGGGCCGAACCCAGGCGACGCGGTTTTTCAGCCGAAGGAGCACTTCTTTGTAAAATGCCGCGTTTACAGTGCTTCCTGGAGGTACAAACTCCTTGTGGACGATGCCGGTTCACATCTTCGTCTGTTTGCGTCGTCGAAGGCCTTCCAGATCGCTGTTCGTCTTCGACGTCCTCCCGGCCTTCCTTGAACGACTTGTGCCACCGTTTTACCTGGGCACTGGACAGAGATTGGTCCCCGCAAGCCTCCTTGAGTAGCCCAATGGTTTCGGTACTCGTTTTGTTTAGCTTTATGCAAAATTTGATCGAGTAACGTTACTCCAACGATCGCTGCATTTTCGCCACTGCAAAATCCTAACACACTTTTAAAACAGCTTTCACGCGCGGAGCGATGTTGACTGCACCGCTGTTGCCAATGAACTGGGACCGATTTCTAATGGAAGGGGAAGGTCCAACGATCATTTTCCCCCACCAGCCGTTTCGGTTGATCGCTTGGCAGACGCTCCGCGCGGGAAGGCTCATTACTTTTCAATCAAACCCTGTAACACCTCTCTCCCTCTGGACCCAATCCGCCGAAGCAGCATGTTTCCTGGACCTAATTCTAGATGAGCCAGACGAAGACGACCGGCGATACACCCTACACCGACGGGGCTTCTATTACTGTTAAAACAACAACAACAACAGAATAGGCTTCTCTAAATGTAAATTTACTTAAAAACTTAGCAGAATCGATGAAAAAGAGGTTATTTTATGTCGCTAAAACAAATGGTGCTTTCATAGAATACTAACATATTCTAGGCGACAGAGAAAAAAACTCGAAAAAAGTATACTTTTGTTAAACGATCACTTTAATTAAACAGTGTCTTATCATTTTAAAACGTCTGGAAAAAGTTTTGCTAAATTTGCTAAAAATGTTCTTTATGTATTAAAAAAAGTTCTAAATTCTGTAATAAAACAGATAACTTTTGTTACTTTAATCGATGTGTAAAATTTTTTATTTTCCTCTGAAATCTATAAATTAAAATACTTTGAAAAATCAGGGGTGTCTTATGATTATGAAACGCGGCTTATATTTACTAACATTATCCATTTTAATCACCATTTTCATTTAAATTTAGAACTTTGACTCAATTCGCAAATTTTAATTCGTAAAAGCTTAAAACTTCCCCTCAAAATGAAATGTCATTTTGCTCTCCCACTTTCCCCTACTTTGCAATATTTTTGGCTACATAAGCAACAAAACTTGATAATTTATAACAACTACAAATTCTTTGCTTCATGAACAGACCTTAAGTACATTGAGCGATGCTCGTTTTGATAATTTCGCACTTTTTTTTTAGTTTTACAAATTATTCGTGCACTGTGCTAACGGCGTTGGAAAGCCAGCGAAATGCTGACAAACAAAATAGCTGATTTTCGTTTAGCTGCTCAAATTGTTCACCATATCACATGTCACACATTTAAAATTAATTTTAGCTGTGTTTCCCCCCAACATAAATCTGCATTCGATAAATCAAAAAACCAGCATAGCTTTGCAGTGAATTTCATTTTTGCCAAACTAAAGTTTCAATTTCCTTCTCCTTTCCCTCCCTAATTCCAGAGCGTATGTGGCATACATACAAAAGTGTTAGTATTTCTATTTGTAGGAAAAAATCAAAACAAATCATAGACTGCGTATTATTTTTTATGACAAACATATTTTAATATTTTAATAACAAGAGCAGATAAAAATGAACGTAAATATAATTCTCTTAAACAATTTAAATGAGTATAATTTTAATTTTTATTAATACCGGTCAACTCCTTCAGGTTGTTTATCAAATATTTGTTATACTCCTTGTAGTCTACTGGAGCAACTGATTGTACGGTCAATTTATTACGTTGCATATCCTAAACAAAATTAAAAAGGCCATAAATATTATGAAATAATGCAATCCCATCAGAGCAAACAAAAACAACTCAACAGAGTTGGGCATTTTGCACTACCATCGCAGTTTCTCAGTGTTGTAACTATCCGCTTATTTCAATAATTATATAGTGCACTATGCCCACCACTGCCACTCAACAGGTTACTTGGTTGGTTACTTACACCAAACATTTCCATTTTACTGCGCAATTTAAAAATGTATGAATTGAAGTTGATCGACGAGAGCACCTCTTCACCTTCGGGTGGGTTGTTTTCTAAAAGATCACCAATCTCCTGTGCCGAACGCTTCAGCATCTGCTCACCCACTTCGCTGAAGCAAGTAACCCAGCGGTTTGAGGTCCAATCGCCAACGCTCATCTAATTGCAAGAAAAAACAGTACATGCAAATGGCAAAGCACTCAAAATAACACCACAATCTTACATTAATTAGTAGTCTATATTTGAAATTGGGGAAAACAGCATTACAACGCTCGCAACGATAATGCCCATTGTTCTCGTCAATGACCTTCTTATTGCAGTCCGCCTGCGGGCAAGCCTTGTAGAATGCATTTTGACTCTTGACAATATGAACAACACCTTTGCATTGAAAGTAATCCGCCTTATCGCCCGCGCCCAAATTTCGGTCACGCGCTTCGTGGAATGTCAACCATTCGGTGCTGAAGCCGCCACCAGCACCGCCGGTTCTGTGAGATAAATAATATAATATTAAATGTTATTAGTTTTTTTATTTCACAATTAATGAACGCATTGTACAAATACACACCTGGTCGAAATCATATTTGAAATATGTTCACCACCGCCATTGTCGAACCAGCCACGCAATTTATGACCTTCTGAAATGTCGGGGTTAATTTTCATTACAGTACCATTTCCCATGCTTAGGCTTTTGCCGCCATTGAACTCCGTCACACGTGCACCTTTTACCAAAATCACCGGTTGTACGTAGCCGTCAAAGTTAACTGCTTCATCACCCCATAAGGTCAAATTCACCTTAAAATTTCAAAGTTTCATATTTTTACGCTTAATTTGATTTTCTGTTTTCACTTACAGCTGCATTGCTCGCATCGACGAGTGTCAGCTCACGTTTCTTAAATTCTTTATTGGTTGTGCGAGAAGTAAAGGTTTGCAATTCACTAACTTCCTTGCATACTCCAATTGTATCTAAGCGAAAAAGAGAAAAATGTATAAACGATTTACTTATTGACGTATCGTCCTCAAATTTCTACTCACCGACAACTGTGCGTGGTTCCAGATTCGCCACCTGCGATATGGGTACTAAATCATACTTGATTTCTGGTATGTCATTATCATCTTCCTCGCATGCTTGTATCATTGTTTCGCCAGTCAACGTCATTTCGTAGTCGTTTTTCAATGAGGTAAACTGTTTATTTGCTGGTTTAAGTTGGCATTTCGATATATAGTAAACATGATCAACTTCAATTATATCGTAAAATTTGTCAGCCTGCTCGCGGAAAGCGGTCGCGCGAATCTCTCCAGATTCATCCATTAGATCCATGCTGAAAAGCTTTCCTTCACCCTTTGCATTACTCCACGTACGCATGGGGCTCTTAGCTGTAACGCGTGCTTTAATAACCCATTTATTGTGGTATGGGCTCAAGCTAGATATTGGACTAGTAAGTCCTGAATTCAAATCCTGACTGAATGAGCTGTTATTGTTGTTGTATAGTGTTGCTTTTTTGTCATTTCTGTTTGCGTTATTTGCAGCAGCACTGGGCGGTTTCACGGCAGCATTACTGCTGCTCGAACTAGCTTTATTACTTTGTGCTGCTGCTTCTTCCGTGTACGATACGGGCGTCCCAATTTTTCTACCGACAACCGTCCCTGGATTTAGTACGCTTAACTCCAGTATGATTAATACCCGTCTACAGAGAAATTCGATATGAAAAATTTGCATAATAGAATTTATGGATTTACATACTTGCCGGCATCTTTGCCATTAACCACAGATGTTATATACTTGTCCACTTGGACTATAGTGTACTCGGCAAGTTTGCCCTCTGCATGCAAATGGTTGAGTTGGGTAGCCAACATGGAATAACTGTTGATAAACTTTCCATCAGAAATTAATAAACGGAGACGATCTGTTTCACCGCCGGTAATCTTCTTGGTGCCCAGTATCTGCAAGACAGGTTTATCCACTTCCTCACCCCGCATAATACGCTATTCGATTGGAAAAATAAGAAAACTTTATATCTATAATTTCACAACCGGGCATTTATATGTATTTACCTCAATAACACCGGTAGACAGAGGAGCTATTCCGGCCATGTTAATATAATTTTATTAAAATAAGAGATTTTTTTGAAATGTATAATATTTGGAATCTAATTTTCAGAAAAATTCGCAAATCTTAAAAAATGTACTATTTTCCGCAAGCACAATGGAAATATTCGCAAACAATGCTAATCGATTTCAAAACAGGCGGGAATAAGGTTACATATTCACAATGGAAGCTTCGATAATGTTAGGTTGTGTTTACAACTAAAGTACTTTCACATACATATACATACACAAAATTAATCTACCCGTTCATATAAGGCAGATTACGTTGCCACGGTTTGCTTTACCACGGCTAACGTTGGATCTCTTCCAATATGCAAGAGATGCAACCCCGGTACTATGATGTTGATACCTGCAAAATTGATAATCAGCTGTCAATACTGTTGTGAAGGGTGGTAGAAATTGGTTTGGGGGGAATATTTGTGTTTTTGATTTGTTTAATTATTATTAACGTTATAACGAAAATGCAAAGAGAATCAATAGTTAATTTAATACTGCAAAAAATTATGGCAGCAATTATAATTATTATTCCATACTCCTTTAGAAGCTTAACCATTCAACAAAAGTTTTCCAAACTTTCTTTTTCTAGACATAAATCATAAGATCATTAAACGATTTTCCAGTTTCATTGCGGATAGTGCTTTGCCAAGCCGTCAATGGTCTGCCGCTTCTGCTCGTTCCTTGCGGGTTCCAAACAATAAGCACGTGAAATTCGATATCATATTTTATAATGAGCAATAGAAGGCCAAAGCGTCTATGGATACCACCTTTTTTTTTGTAATGTTAATTCATAGTTAATAATACCTAACAAACATTTTATTTGAGCAATGTCCACAAGCCTGTTTTCTTTGCCGGCATCCATTTCATGAAGTTTTTACTTGGCGTTTTTCTTTACATTCGTAAAAATAATTGTCTGTAACACAGGTTATTTGATAATAATGTAGGATTATTTTATAATCTCAAATTTCGGGAGAGAAATTGTGTATGGGTAATCTCGCTTTTTAATTACGTATTGGGGGTTGAGCACGAAAAAGTAGATAATCTACTTATATGTGAACCATTACAAGTGTGTTGCAAAAAGTATTGCGTTCCTGATAATTATGAATACACAAGTTTGGGGAACATTTTAGGTGAATGTCGGATTTGAGCACTGAGCGACGTCAATATACAATTATTTTTGTCGACTTAATGAGTTTTATGTCAAAGAGCCAGGCAATTTTCAGATCTTGACATTATAACCAAAAGCAAATGCAGGGTTTTGCCATTTATCGTATAAATTCGCCCTTGTAGAATAAACTTGTAATCAGAAGTGCCGTGAAATCAGCGAATAAGCAGCCAACAAGATTTTTTTATATTGTTGTATTTAAAAGTCGCAAGTCCCGCAATTCAATTCCACTCACTGAATATTCACAAACAAGATGCTTGTAAACTGATGTTTATTGTTGTCACAATCCCGAAAAATTAATTAACGGTTTTTGGAAGGTGCCATGTTTTGTATTCTTTATACAGTGTTGCATCGCAGTACTTTATCATCTTGTAACTAAAGTATTGCGAATGGTGCACTTGCAGTAAGAAGAAGAGATGTTGTGAATCTTAATGATAATAATTGGTGTGTGCATGAGAATCATTGGACAATTGTAAAATGGTAATTATTCATAAATAAAAAATCATAATGAATTAATAAAACATTTGTTTTCACACAGGCGCGTAATGCAGAGAAAGCAATGTAAGTTAATGTCGTAAAATTACTGACAAATATGTAAACAAAGATTAAATTTGTCATTTACAGGACGACATTGGCTCGTTGGCGCGCTGCCAAGGAAGCCGAGTCTGGAGAGAAAGATCGACGTCCGTACTTGGCGTCGGAGTGCACAAGTCTGCCTAAGTGTGAAAAGTATCGTTTAGAGATTATACGTGAAATCTCTAAAAAGGTTGCACAGATCCAAAATGGTAATTAATGACAAAACAAATAGTAATCAATGATAACCAGCTTATTTGTGTTATTTTCTTCTTTCACAGCTGGTTTAGGTGAATTCCGAATACGAGATTTAAATGATGAAATTAATAAGTTGTTACGAGAAAAGAGACATTGGGAAAATCAAATATCAGCCTTGGGTGGACCGCATTATCGACGCTATGGACCAAAAATGTTTGATGCCGAAGGACGAGAAGTACCAGGCAATCGTGGCTACAAGTATTTTGGTGCTGCGAAAGATTTACCTGGAGTGCGTGAACTATTTGAGCAAGAACCGCCAGCGCCCCAACGTAAAACGCGCGCCGAACTTATGAAGGATATTGATGCCGAATATTACGGCTATCGAGACGATGACGATGGCACTTTAATACCAATAGAAGAACGTATTGAACGCATAGCTATACAAAAGGCTTTGCAAGAGTGGAAAGAAAAAATGGCACGTGATGGACATATTGATGAAGAAGAAGAAGAGGAGATTTATGGTTCTCTCAAGACAACCGCCGAGGATAACGAAGACGGTGAGGAAAGCGGCAAGCCGGCGTCGAAAATAACAGTAAGCGATCCATTGGATATGTTAGCACCGCGTTTCACAGCACATGTACCCGTGCCTACGCAGAAAGATATTGAGGAGGCCTTACTGAAGAAACGGAAACAGGAGCTATTAGAAAAATATGTTGGAACTGATTAAGAATGTATGTAATTTAGGTAATAAAATGTGTTTAATTGGAAAATTATTTTCAGTTTAAACCTAGAAAATTTGGATAGGACAAAGCTTGGCCGCATACACACATACAGACGTTGGATGGCCTGTAAATGTGTGCAGTTATTGAGCAAGGCGGCGAATTCAGAATAATTTCTCTATAAGCTAAAGGTTCTCCAAAAATTTCTTGGTATGAGATCAAGAATGATTTGTATTGGAAAAAGAATTGACGTCAGACTTGTCAAAGTAGCGAAGAATAAAGTTTTGGTAATAAATAAATTGTTTTGGTACGGCGCCACCTATGGTCCTTAATTTGCCTTGGTATGAGATTATTTGGAGGTGACGGAAGCTATTTCGTAACATAATAACACTTTCTAAATTTTTTTTTAGGAATATTGCTATATGGATAATACTTAGCCGATTCTATATCCGAGTCGAATGTCAGATTTGTATATTTTTGAATAGACATTTTTATAAATTGTATAAAAAAATGTTTCCAGCCTCAGATTACGGCTGTATTTAATTTAAGTATACAATTCTCATACATTTTATAAAAATTCCACATAGTTTAAAAACACTTGACATAAAACATTCCCTATCAATTTTTGGGTATATGTATATAAATATCAGGTACGTAAAATCGACTGGTCGGAATAATATATCATTACTCGTAATCAAGGCGCACTCAATAAAGGTTGTGGCACTAGACCAACAACAATATTTTGTACGTTTGATTGTCAAAGAAAAGCATGGGAAAAGTAGAAAACATGGAATGAATTCGCCTTGTTTCATTCTGGGCTGACAGCCACATGTATATGGCGAAAGAAAAAAAAAAAAACAAATCAGCTGATTTACCGATACCACCTTTAATAGATTCGCTTTACTCGTAATACTCTAAATATTTTAAATTTAAATCGTGTATTTTCCTGTTATATTCTTGAAAACAGTTCTCATATAATTTCACTATGGATCTAACGAATATTTTAAATTCCCCTTTGAACAAGAATTTCCCTCTTTTACTCAATAGTACTACAACACTGGTGGGTATTTGTCATCATTGTCAAATAAGTCAGTTGTTCTTCTTTTCCCACAAATCAACGGCGCAGTAGAAGAAGAAAAGAAAATTTGCCTGATTTGCCAGTTTGCATCTGTTGTAAAAGAAAAAGTGAAAAAAGTCGGTGGGAAAAGCAATAACTAGTGAAAATTTATATAAATTTTTAAGAAAAACATAGAAAATGTTGGCATTAATAAACAGAATATTGGATTGGTTTAAGAGCATTTTCTGGAAAGAAGAAATGGAATTGACGCTGGTGGGACTGCAGTTTTCAGGCAAAACAACGTTCGTGAATGTTATTGCAGTGAGTATTGTGTAGTTGTGCGTGTGCAAAACCAATTTTGCTAGCACCCCCCCAAACGTGAACCCGCATTTATAAACGTATGAGTATTCGGTAATGACCCACACAGATAGCGTTAACCGTTCCTCTTTGCATGAAAAAAGTTATTCTTTGTGACCATTGGCCAACGCCACTCCCCACCAATAAATTCAGTCATTGACTGCGTTGCTACTGTCAACTATTTGCTGCTGCTTTGCGTCACTGTCCGCATAGCTGGCGTACTTTGTCGCTATCAAACTACAAACAGCCTGTCTATTGTTTATACATTTCCATTGTATTACTTCATATTTGTTCTATTTATTACTTAAGATTAGCTTTGTTCCACCTAATGCAAGAAGATATTGTTAAAATTAATTATCGAGGATGATTTTCATTTTTATTAGAAATCAATAAATTGTCATCTGATCGTTGACAACTACCACAAGTCACCCCTCGGAGAACTCATCCTCCAAATTTTCAACGCGGTACTTATGCATTGTGTTTCTTAAGCTCAAATTTAAATGGGAAAACTTCTCAATTACAAACAGAACAGTTTTTGCAAAAATGTATTAATCGAAATAATTTGACTGGAATAGTGAAATATATATTAATATTGTATTTGTAAATTTGTTTACCACCCCGCTTTCATTAAGTTGGGTGCTAAGTAGGAACGATTTCAAAGTGACTCATTTGCTTTTTTCTTTTACTGGTGATAACATGCTTCAGTGAATATAACCCTCTGCGCGAATATAAAACTTTATATGTAAATGCTTAAGTATTACCGTACGCTTGAGCTGGTGATCTCAATTCCTTGCTTAATACTTACAGTGAGTGTCGCTGAAAGTCGGCCAACGCTATTTATTTGAAATGTTAGCGTGTTTTAAATTTTCGTTTATTTGTTATAAAAATATATTTAACTTTTTTCGGAAACTTTAATTAAAAAATTATCACAATTTTAGACTTTTGCAATATATAATATTTTGTGTAAGATTTTAGAAATTTCATGAGAGAAAGTAGAAGTTATAAGGTTTCTCCATATCAGTATTGCGCGTTTTCTGCACATACAAGCAAACCAAAAACGTACATAAATGCGTTTATGAAGAAATGCGCACGATTCTCACTAAAACAACTTCTAAACTAGTAAGAATAGTCGTTCAAACTCGCGCTATTCTATACTAAAATCGAATATGCCAAAAACTTGTATGCAAAAGAAACTTTAAAAATTCATTAAAAAGTTTGAAATTGTGTAGACTTTGGCAGAAGCTTGGATCTTTGATTTATGCTGTTTTTGTTAGCATATAAATTGTACTTTTGGTTGTACATTACATAAAATATGCGAACATCGTAAAATAATGCCTAGACGATTTTCAATCACATTCACTGTATGTATATATACTCGTAGATGTCTTCCACAACTACCCATGTGATCTTTATATTGAGTTACCTACTTGATTTGATAACAAATTAGCGCAAAATTAATGCATTTTTAAGGAACTTAAGGGGGTAGTATGGTTAATTCGGTGTAAAACAAGCATATTTTTCGAAATTTTTTTTGTCGACACAGTTGATTTATTCAAAATTTTAAAATTTTCATTGATTTTTATGAAGAAATGAGTTGGTGGCAGCGAATCTTCGCGGACGTCTCATAAAAAAGTTGTCCCTCAAAACTCATTACTGGATCAACTAAAATCAAAAAACCAAATTGATTTCATCAGCTAATAAAGTTTCGCAGGTAACAACGTCGAATTTTTTTTTTTTTTTTTAATTTTTTAAAGCGCTTTGAAGTCAAAACACCGATTTTTCATAAAAAAAACTTGAAAACTTTGTTGTTTTAAAATATGACAAAATTAAAAAAAAAAAGAAACTCGACGTCATTACCTCGTGAATAAAGTAAAGAAACAAAAAAACCAAATTTGAAAAGAATCGGTGCAGTAGATATGAATCTGCAGTGGACACCGACCGTAAAAAAGGCAAGTGTGAGAAAAACGCGTTTAAAGATTTTCGGCAGCGTGAAATCCGGTTGGAGAGGTAGATACTTAATCCTTTGTGTCTTTGTCAATTTTACTCTAATGCACTTCAAACTTTCACACAATAATCTTAAGATGTTATAGAATAATTAAAAAAAAAAAAAAAAAAAAAATGAAAAAAAAAAAATACCATACTACCCCCTTAACGGAAACAGTGATTTTCAGTTCAAGTCCTTCCTTCACTAATTGGAAATACTAAGGACTGCATTGCAAGTAATTTGAAAGTAAATAAAGACTGACTACAGAAATGATCCTGTGAAGTATAATCTTGCCATTCCCATGGCAGCCGGTTCTACGTTACCGGAATGACTCGGGGGTTTTTCCCGACCAAGAGCTGCTGCCGCAGTAAACTAGCCTTGTTTAGTGCATCGTATCTTACTAAGGACTGCCTCGGTTGTAAACAACCGGGAAACAGGAAACGATTTTTCATTTCCTCTGTGAATGACCTGCCCTATGGAAGAAGAGAATGTCAACCCTGGACAAACCACTGTTCGAGAGTCTCGAACTATTGTCTGGCCTAGCAGTCAAAAGCCTAATAAGGTTCTTAAACCGCACAGACTGGATATAGTTATGGTGTAAATAACAGTTAAATAAGTTGGTAACGAGGAAGTTGGATTCTGGATGAATCAGATTTCAACCAACCAACCAAACAAAACGGCTCTTGCCGTTTAGGATTCACTAGACAGGGTTAGTTTACTGGGCGGCAGCCCTTCGTCGGCAAAAACCCGAATCATTCTGGTAACGTATCGTAGAACCGGATGCCTTGGCACAATTAGCAGTTTAAACTCCTACTTATCCAGAATTGTCCACGATATACTAAACATATGTCCTGCATGTGAAGGCACCCCGCACGACATTAACCAACCTGGATTTAAAAAAGGCTTTCGATACAGTCAGCCGCGCCACGCTACTAGATGACATTTTACAGTCGACATTCCCGCCAGGGCTGAAGAGGTGGAGCGTGAACTACCTGAGTGGTTGTCTCTCATCGGTCATATTTCGAGACCAAACGTCAAAACAGAGAAAAATAAAGCAGGGAGTACCGCAGAGTGGTGCCCTTACACCCTTGCTTTTTAATTTCTACATTTCGAAACTCCCCCAGACACCAGAGGGAGTATCACTGGTCTCATAAGCCGACGACTGCACGATAATGGCGTCGGGCAATGACATTGAGGGTCTATGCACAAAAGTAAACGACTACCTCGCCCGCATTTCTCGCTTAATCACTGCGAGAAACCTACAACTTTCTCCCACTAAATCCACGGCGACCCTTTTTACCACCTGGACAAAGGAGGTCAAACTGCAACTTCAGGTACACGTCGATGATACCGCAATACCGACGGTAAACAACCCCAGGATATTGGGAGTCACCTTTGACAGCTTGCTCTCCTTCTCAGCGCATACAACCGCTATTGCAACGAGAGTGCAGAATCGCAACAAGGTCCTCAAGTCGCTTGCCGGCAGCACTTGGGGCAAAGACAAAGAAATGTTGCTGTCGACTTTCAAAGCTATAGGCCGACCGGTTCTTAACTATGCTGCGCCTGTGTGGTCGCCTGGAACTAGTGATACGCAGTGGACGAAGCTCCAGACCTGCCAAAATACTGCAATTAGGTCCGCGACAGGATGTCTCCTGATGTCCCCCATACGACACTTCCACGACGACGCTCACATGCATCCTGTGAAGGAGCATAATAAACTGCTCAGCAAGCAGTTTCTGCTAGGGTGTCACCGTGGGCCTCACCCATGCAGACACCTGCTTGAGCCTGAGCCACCTCCCAGGCACATCAGGAGACACTTCCTCAACTACGTGGACGAGACCCTGGACAAAACAGACAGACCACTCCAGGATCGGACAGTGTACAGACAGGCCATAAACGACATTCATCGAGAGACCCTTACCACCTTCTTAAGTTCCCGACCCCCGAATGCCGTCATCGGAGTCCAACCACCACCAATTGCAGATGAAGAGCTCCAGCTTCCTCGGGAGTCCCGCGTAACCTTGGCACAATTACGTTCTGGATACTGTAGCAGGTTAAACTCCTACTTAACCAGAATCGACCCCGACGTACTAAACATACATATGTCCGGCATGTGAAGGCACCCCGCACGACACTAACCACCTTTTCACATGGCCCATCAAACCCACTCATCTAACACCTCTCTCCCTCTGAACAAAACCCGTCGAAACAGCCAGTTTCCTGGGCCTAACGTTAGATGAGCTAGATGAAGACAACCGGTGATTACACTACACTGACAGGGCAAAGATACTGCCACAACAACAGCAACAACACTAACCACCTTTTTCGCATGGCCCACCTGACCCACTCATCCAACACCCCTCTCTCTCTTTGAACCCAACATGTCGCAACAGACAGTTTCCTGGGCCTAGCTTTAGATGAGTTAGACGAAGACGACCGGTGATTTATATTACACTGACAGGGTTTAGTATTGCTGCTATAACAACAACTCTTGTTGTTTCTGCGATCAATCTCAAGAGCCTCCAATGCATCTTCTCTTGAAATGCAGCGCTATATGAAGGTTGAGACATTTTGCCCAACCGTTCCCACGACAGTCGGTTATACGTAACCGGAACGACCCGGATTTATATTCGGGCCAAGGGCTGTCACTTCAGCAGCATTCCCTATATATGTATGGGGAATATGTATGTTGCTTCAACAGATGAAAGGCACATACGTTCAATGCAACCCAGCTCTATCCTGAGTTTAGTAAGGGAATTGGGTTTGGATGAAATACTGTGCTGTAGGGGTCGCAAAAGACAAAGAGGTTTAAGTGCAAACCTACAATAAATCTAAATCTAAAATCTGAGGACTGTCGCAGCAGCAGCATTTGCTAAAAGTATGTGAAGGATGTTTTTACTATTAAAATAAGAGCAAAATCGTATGAGAGTGGATAAATAGGATAATAAGATGGATGCCATGATTATTTAAATGACGGCCTTACTGATGTTGTTTCTCGATTTAGCATGAAATAGCTGAAGAGAGTGAAATTAATATTTAATATTTTCAGAACGAAAGCGTTCACAAAATTCACAAAATCTAGAGCGCTGCTATACGCTGATGACATCTGTTTGCTCGCATACAAGCTGTGAGACCTCAAATTGTTGACACAAGCGATGCAGAAGAAGTTGAAATCAAACGGCCTCAAACTCAACATTTGAAAAACGAAAGCGCTGCATCTCAATGAAACCATATCGGAACCAACCCATGTCGGTGCACAACAGCTCGAAACCTTGGAAAAATGCTGCTACCTTGGCTGCATGGCCACCTCGGATGGCATAGATGAAATAAAATTAGCAAAGCTAAATCGTCTTTCGGCATCCTCGCTTAATTGTGGCTAAACAAGAGTATCAGCTTTCACACCAAGCTGCGCATCTTCAACTCGAACGTCAAATTCGTCCTATTATATGGTTACACCACCTGGAAAGTAACTGCGAAGAACACAAAGCGGCTGCAAACGTTCAAAAATCGCTGCCATCGGCGGATTTGCAAATTTTCTGGCTGGACAATAACCAGCGCCGATTTGTTGGCGCAAGCTAACCAGGTTGACGTTGCATCAGAAATCAAAAAAAGGAAATGCGAATGGATTGCCCACACGCTAAGGGAAAATGACGGAAATATCTCTAAACAAGCGTTACTTTGGAATCCATTTCAACAGGTAGAGGAATTGGCAGACTACGTACCACATGGCGGCGCCCAACAGAAGCTGAAATGCAGCTGCCAGATTCTTTTTATAGTTCGTTGTTTTTGTTGTAGCAGCATAAACAATCCCCATACATATACTGAGAATGCTGCTGAAGTGACAGTTCTTTGCTGGATATAAATCCGGGTCGTTCCGGTTACGTAGAACCGACTGTCGTGGGAACGTTTTTATAGGTCGTATTTTTTCCCCCTGTGATGATGATTGCTTTTCTACAAAATATCATCGCCAAACGCACCATAATGTCGTCTGCATTTTTTTTTTTGATGGTGGTAAAATGTTAGAGTTTAAAATCATCTAATGAAAATTTGTTATCGAACTTTTTAATTAGCTACTATGATGAAAAATAATCGAAATTTGCATGCAATTTTTTCATTTTAATATTTCGTCAAATTTGAATACTTTTCAGTCTGGACAATTCGCCGAGGACATGATCCCTACGGTGGGTTTTAACATGCGCAAAATCACCAAAGGCAATGTTACCATCAAAGTTTGGGACATCGGCGGGCAACCGCGATTCAGATCAATGTGGGAGCGATATTGTCGCGGTGTTAATGCTATTGTGTAACTACCTGATTTGTCATACAGCAAATAAATCAAAAAATTTACAACAAAAAAATTATTTCTAGGTATATGGTAGATGCGGCTGATTTGGACAAAATGGAGGCATCCCGAAACGAATTACATTCATTATTGGATAAACCACAGTTGGCGGGCATACCTGTGCTTGTGCTGGGCAACAAACGTGATCTTCCAGGTGCCCTTGATGAAACCGGCCTAATTGAACGAATGTGAGTAAATCTTAGCTTAGGCATAAGTATGTATGTGTGTGAGCACTATTGTTTTGTTTTTTTAATTATTCCACAGGAACCTAGCAAGTATACAAGACAGAGAAATTTGCTGTTATAGTATTTCGTGTAAGGAAAAGGACAACATCGACATAACGCTGCAATGGTTGATCGCACACTCGAAAAGCCAAAGCCGTTAGAAAACTACCAATAGGTTACTAGTGCTGTTAAGTGCAAATGAATATGGCGTGCGCATATGAATTAGACAAGAAACACATACAAAAATTCAAATGTGAACAAGTAACAACAACATATTGGTATGGTGATTGAAAACTTCAAACAATTAGACATTTTAATTATAAAAAAAAAAACAAAAATAAAACATTCATTGCTACACTTTGTATGAATTAAATGAGATAAATGTATGCAGGTGTGATTACGCATGATATAAATATATAGATAATATTGTATTCGAATGAGGCGTATTGACAGACGTGCAAATATGAGAAACTAAACTAAATTATAACAAACAAACAAAAAAATCAAATATAGATAATGCCACATTTCCAATTGTGCATTAGTGATTAGGCTCTAGTCTCTGAATGCGATTTTTTCAATTGAGAAATTCCAAACAAGGAAATAAATTCAAATTAAAAAAACTTTGTTGACCGAAATTGTTTTTACACGTTTAGCTCATTTAGTACAAAGTCCGAAGTAAGCAAATGAAAATTAAGTCTAGGAATAGCAGCGTTACCTTCGAGACTGTTGCAAATTTTTTCTATACACTTCAATGTCTATCCCTTGGTTTAAAATTCACGTTTCCAATTTCTATTGTTTAGTTTACGCTAAATAAATATATATTTTTCTAATAATATTAATATTTACGTATGTAATTTTTTTGTAGTGTTTTTCAAAAAATGTTAATCTTTAGGAGTTTTGTTTAAAATAATAGCTTATGCTTTTAATTTCGAATTTGTAGGCTACAACTCACACTCAAAAAAGTTTGCTAAGAACCTACGTTTTTGAGCATACCTCAAATCATACAATTATAATATTTTTTATAGCTATAATAAGCGCAAACTGGTGCATAATAAAATAACTAATTATATGAAAAGAACCCCCCAAATGTAGTTGCAAGCTACTGTATCAGGTGCATTACTAAGCGAAAGATATCGAAATGAGAAACACAACAACACAACACTTACAATGCATTGTTTGTATGTATTAAAATATGTTAATACAAGAATTTAAGAAAGTCTTTCTCATATGAATTACCTATGTATCTATAGTATATGCGTTATCTTGTTGTCCTTTGATACTTGATCATATGTGTGTGTGTGTGCGTATGTATATTATGCATGCACATCTACGTAAATATGTAAGAACGGCATACGTGCATATACACCACAATATTTGTTTATTGAGTTTGTTCATCAATATTTTCTAACTCCACTCATGATTATAAATAAGTATAATGATCAAAACATGCGTAGTTCTGAAGAAATTGTAAAGCTTAATAATAATAAAACGATAAACAAATAAACAAACAAAAAGTGAAAACAAAACGATTATATATGAACAATTCAAAGTGAAATAAACAACTTTAAATAAATACCAAAAGTGAATTTTTCCAATGATCAAGGAGTTTTGTGAGATCGTTTGGCACTTTAAACAGTCATTTAAAATAAATAATGCGTTTTAGATTCATTTAATATTCTAGAAAGCACACAACTTAAACCACCTAAAATTATTAGTATTTCCTTCAGCAGCATTCCCCATATACATATGTGTGGGGAATGTTTATGCTGCTACAATAACAACAACAACATTATTATTTCCCTTTACACAAATTCATTTTATGCAGGTACTTATGTATGTAACTGAAATTTTTGACTTTTTAATTGTTGACGCAACAAGAATTCTGTAGGTAGATGGCGTGAGTAGTTTGTTGGTGTTTGGAATTTTCACCTAAACCGGTAGAATATTAATTGACTCATAAGGATTAACCTGCCTTTGATTTATTAGTGTGACACGTGTCTTTGAGTGGCCTTTCGTTAAGGAAAGTAATCGCTAAGACTAGTAGTTGACACTTGACTTCTTGCTTATTTGCTGCTTTGCATAATGAAACTTACCACAAAACGTGGCACTAGCATTGGTAAGACGTTTCTAATAAGACATTTGAATACCTGAAGTCAATTGAATTTGAATAAATTTTCATAATTGAATTAAAATAATTTATTAACGTTTTATAGGGTTGCATTGAAATTACGCGATGTCAAATTAAAATAATTCATTACGTTTTTACAGGGAATTAGGAGTTGCATTTTTGGGATATTTCTTTTTAAATTTTTTTCACACGCATATCGGTTGTTGTTGTTGTAGCAGCATAAACATTTCCCATGCATATACGAGGAATGCTGCTGAAGTGACAGCGCTTGGCCAGATATAAATCCGGGTCATTCCAGTTACGTACAACCGACTGTCGTGGGAACGCATATCGCTCATTTACTTCAATAGCGACATAACTCAAAAAACCAATATTTCGAGTAAAACGGCTCCAAAGTTTTCAGTTTACTATGTTTCACTAAGTAAAAGTAAATACATATTGCCATCTAATGAAATTCTGTTAGTAGGACTTATTGGGACCTATCATCAACGAAGAAAAAAACAAATATACGGAAGGCGCGGCGCACAATGAAACATAACTTACAAATCCGCAGCTATAGCTTTAAAATAGCCAATGAAATTAGGTAGGTACATTGGAGTTATGCTGCCCGCATAGAAAGATACATCTTGCCATACCAATGAAATAACGCAAAGCTCCATACTTCGTACAAAATTCACGAAACTTAAACGAATTTCAAAAAAATGCCATCAACATTTTTTAACTTTTTAATCAGAATCTTAAGAAAACTTCCTACGCACCGCATACCTTATTTTATATCTTAGCTTATTTAATTTTTGTATGATAAAATGCGACTACGGCGGCCGCCTTAGCGGAATTCAGAGAGAACGCAGCTTCGGTGAAAGACGAAAATGAAAAAAAAAAAAAAATTGTTTCTAATAGGGCAGGCAATGGCAAACCTCCGAGTGTATTTCTGCCATGAATAAGCTCCTCATAAAAAAATATCTACCGTTCGGAGTCGGCAATATATTCAAATGTAATTTGAAGTCGCGTTAATTTTTGAGAAGCTTTTGTGTATACGATGTTGAGAATTTTCTTCCACATCTTTTTTTTTGGAAGAAAATGCTTAACATCTCAGCAAAAAAAAAAGAGGTTGTCTGTAAAGTCGGTTTACTGACGATAGCTTAACGTGATAACGTCATAAGAAAATACTGATTGAATGGTTGCATTTTCAAAAGAAAATTTTAATTTTATTTGTTTGATAGATATTTTGTATGGATATAGAGAATGAGTTAACATTAACATAACATAATATACTTTAACATAACATAACATAACATAACATAACATAACATAACATAACATAACATAACACAACACAACACAACATAACATAACATAACATAACATAACGTAACATAACATAACATAACATAACATAACATAACATAACATAACATAACATAACATAACATAACATAACATAACATAACATAACATAACATAACATAACATAACATAACATAACATAACATAACATAACATAACATAACATAACATAACATAACATAACATAACATAACATAACATAACATAACATAACATAACATAACATAACATAACATAACATAACATAACATAACATAACATAACATAACATAACATAACATAACATAACATAACATAACATAACATAACATAACATAGCATAGCATAACATAACATAACATAACATAACATAACATAACATAACATAACATAACATAACATAACATTACATTACATTACATTACATTACATAACATAACAAATTACCCCGTATTAAAGCACTTATCAACAGCTTTCATTTGATACCCATATTGTACATACACAACCAAAGGTTACCCGGGTCCACGTTTTGACCTATATCTCGAGACCCCAGTCACGGAGCGGCATGAAAAATACTCTGTACTAAAGCATTCACCAACAGCTTCAATTTGATATCCATATTGTACAAACACATTCTAGGGTCCACGTTTTGGTCTCTATCTCGAGACCCTAGTCACGGAGCAGCATGAAACATACTCTGGACTAAAGCATTCACCAACAGCTTCCATTTGATACCCATATTGTACATACACATCCGAAGGTTACCCGGGTCCACGTTTTGACCTATATCTCGAGCCCTATTTCCAAAATAAAATATAATCCATGTTACTCGTGGATGATGTAGCTTTCGAATGGTCAAAGAATTTTTAAAATCGGTCCAGTAGTTTTGAGCCTATTCATTACAAACAAACAAAGTTTTCCTCTTTATAATATTAGTATAGACAACATATTTTATAAGGTATATGGTAAATATTACCATACATTTTTTCCTTCATATATAATAAAAAAATTAATAATTATAACATTAAAACAACAGGTATTATTAACAAACTTGGTTTTATTTTAAATTCTTCAAGTGAATCAAATTAATAATAATCAATAAGAAGGCATATGCAAATACAAATACGTGAATTTATATATGTACATTTGCGCATATACATACATACATATATACGCTCACTTAAGTAGGAGAGAGCAAGATATCGAACGTTGCCGTTCGTTTGCTTTGTTTGCTTTGTCGTTCGTTCCGCCCTTTCGCTTGCAGTTCATTCAATGCAATGAGCAAGGTAACGGCAATGAGCAAGGTAACACTAATATGAGCAAGGTAACACTAATGAGCAAGGTAACGGCAATGAGCAAGGTAACACTAATATGAGCAAGGTAACTACATATGAACAGTAATGAGCAAGGTAACACTAATATGAGCAAGGTAACGGCAATGAGCAAGGTAACTACATATGAACAGTAATGAGCAAGGTAACGGCAATGAGCAAGGTAACTACATATGAACAGTAATGAGCAAGGTAACGACACATTTTTTCGTGCGTGCAGCCTGTTAAATCGAATTATAAGACGTTATCACGTCAAAATATGCCAAAAATCTGGAACTGAAATCCACGAATTTGTTTGGGGTTTTTATTAGCCATTATTTTATATTGTACATATATTATATGATATTAGAACAAAAAAAAACACGTGAAAACCGTCCGGGACCTTTTTTGCATTTTTGCCTAGTAATAGTAGTAGGCCAATTTGGCTATCTTTTAATTCATGTGTATATTACGCTGTGGAGTGGTAAAGTTAGCACCACCCGCAAGCCGCTACTACCAAGAATGATAGAGAAAAACTATTCGCCTTGCGCTACTACTTTAGGTTCTTAGCGAATTTGAGATTTGAGCGACATTAGCGTAGGAATTAACAAGCCGTTGTTTGATACTTCCACATTAATACTGCACTAATATTGAATGGGCTATAAAACTGAATATCCACAATTTTTCTAAAAACTATACCTAAATAAAAACTTAAGAGATTTTGGTGTAGTTTTTTTGAATTTGTTAAATTTTTGTACATTTTGTACAAAGTTTGGAATTCTGAGTTTATAATTTTGTTGTAGAATGCACGGAATATAAAAAAATAATTAAAACTTGATAATTTGTCATGCTTCTAGTATTTTAAATAGATGTGTATATACACACGCACATAAATACCACAGACCATAGGCGAGAATAAATCTGTTGTGTACAAATCACTTCGAAGCCACCCAAAAAGCCAGTGGCTGCTACCATAAATTAACGAAACCACACAATTACTTGACACTAGTTGAGATCCACTTGCCTTCGCAATACTGGAGAGCAGGATGACATGCAGCTAATTAGTCATTCAAGTGGCAGAGGTGTGTTTTCCTATTTCCAGGAAATAGCGAAGACACATACACACATACATATGATTTTCTGTTTCGTTGCATCTGATTAGACCTAGACTCTGAATTTGGTATGCATGCATAACTTTGTTTGACTTAGGTGAGCTCATAAATATTTTTCTAATGCTTAAATGAGAATTTAAGTGTAAGGCATTTCCGGTCGACGTATTGATCCCTTAAGTTCTTGTTTTTTTTGTTTTTTTCGTTTTTGATACATAGTAACGCATCCTTGTGAAGGAAACCCGTGCCATTTATTAATTTTCCGATTTTAAATACGTGCACGTATCAGTTTGATGAAGGTGCAAGTGGTTGTACCGTACAACATGTTTGATTACGAGGGAAATTTTCTAAGAATTTATTAAATCAAGCTAGACCTATTGTCTGCTAGAATATGTGTCAAAATAGTGCTTCAAATGAACAAAGCAGGGAAATAAATTTGATTTTATGAAAACAAAATTTTTCCTTTTTCGTGCTGAATGGGCTACTAATATATTTTCACTTTGTTGTTTGTAAAACTCTAACGGGATCGACACTTGTTTACATGTTTGTAGTTGTATTTTAAGTTAGAGTTGCTGCGAAAAATTAAATAATAAAATATTTCTTCAATCAAAATCAAGCAGTAACCGCGAACTTGAGAGCAAACACGAATCGACGTTCCTACGACAGTCGGTTCTACGTAATCAGAACGACCCGGATTTAAATCCGGCCAAGGACTGTCACTTCAGCAGCATTCCCCGTATATGTAAGGGCAATGTTTAGGCTGCTACAACAATAGCAACATGGTACTAAATCGAATTGCTCCCTATTTCCGATTCAGACAGGTTCATCTACTGGAGCGAGGCGCAATTACATCCGACCAACGATCGTTACTTCAGTACGATTCCCTATAAATGTATCGACAATGTACTAAAATACTCCGCCAGCACAACAACATACTAAATAAATGACAGCCAATTCGTTTTGTTTTTTTATTAAATTTGTAGGTAAAATCTATAAAAAAAAATATGCTTTTCCAAGCAAAATTACAGACTTGTTTGTGCTGATGAAAAGGTGAGTGCAAAATAAATAAACGTATATTATGAGTGTAAGAAAAGAAAAAAAATTATAATTATTGCTTACTTTGTGGAAGTAATTTTCTAAAACCAAGGCCCATTCATCAATAGATTCGCCTTGTCTAAAACCTTACAATGTAATAGGGAATGCTAGTTTTCTATGTTTTCGTTGTTGCTTTTTATAGATTTAATGGTAAAACTGTCATCATTGACATGCTCCAGACGTGTTTTTAGCGAATTTGTCGACCTTTCCACATGCCTTGAATGCCAATTCTCCTTGTTCTTAATACAACTGAGCGGTGTTCTTTTAATATTATTATCTAGCACATCTTTCTGTTTCAATTTCAAATTTGAGCCGATATTGAAATTTGGATCAACATTTTCACCACTTTCAAATACACGGAGTGATGAATTTTGTACATCTGTTGATAGACGGCGTGTAGCTAATGGAGTTTTGTCTTTGGCGTGCGTTCGGCGCATACGCTTATGTGTAATTTTTCTGAAAAGTTGTCCTTGGCGATCAATTTTATTTGCTTCGCCTCTTTGCTGCGGAGAATTTGCATTCGATCCAATTGAGCAAATGCTGCTATCGCTCACATCAAGCGAAAGCGTAGCTAAAATACATTCCAACAAAACACTTTCTTTGGTTTCATCTTCATCATCATTGAATAATATTGGTGTGCGATCAACACCAATTGTCGGAGAGCGTGGATCAATTTCATTTTGTACACATAAAACATTTGGCGTAAATGGTGGTAAAACTTCTATTTCCGATACAGATATCGAATTTTCTTTAAGACAAACTGAACTTTCATCGACTTCATTAATCATAACTTCCGATTCATCTTTTGGTATTTCAATATTAGTAGTATCTGTGATTTTAGCTATGTGCACTTCCATATCTTGTTCCAATTTGTCGTCCTCTGGTACCACCGCCTGTGCTCGAGTGTCGGCAAATAAATCAGCAAAGGTATCATCCAAGTCGAGGATTTTGTCTTGAGAATCGTTAAAGGAAATTGGCGTACGATTGAATTGATAACCAGGTGAACGTGGATCATTGAAATTATAAGTAAATCCTTTGAAAAATCTCTTACGTAGTTGGCCAAGAGTGCTCTCAGCGTTGTCCTCACCGGCATTTTTTTGGGCATCCACGCATTGATATGTTGCAGAGTAAACCTGTAAGAGATTAATTTATTAAATTAACTGAGACACAAATATTTGTTTAATAATACATACGCTGATAGGTGTCCTGCATATGTTAGGTGAACGCGGATCTTGTACACAATTATTTTTGTCACTGCCATTTGCTTCATCAATGGCATTGGGTATACAACACTTATCAACTGGAACTGTTGGAGTTTCAGGCAAATATGTGCCTTCAATTTTAGTTTGTTTAGCGCCCATTTTGAAATACGAAATTTTCTTCGCTATATAGTGTGTACGAATTTATTTATACTATAAGAATTACGCAAATAACAAATTTCGAGCGCTAATTTTTCCGTTTTCAAATTGTAATGGCGGTTGTGATATAGTGAAGTTGGCTGCAGTTTTGCAAAAACAGATGTTCAAATAATGTTACCTTATTGGAGAATTCTTTGAAGCTTTGTTTACAAGCAACAGTTAAGTTGTATAACAGTTGACAAGGGAGAGGGATGTTACTCAACGCATATTAAACAGGTAGCAGCAGTAGGGTTACAATTTACAATTTTTTTCTATTTATTTGGTCTCTAAATTGTCATATTTTATTTAAGTTACTCTAAACTTTCATGCTTTGTCTATTGAATTTATTATTCTGGAGACCAAAAGCAAGAATAAAATAAAGGGTGATCAATTTAGAGGAGCTGGATTTTAAATTGACATAAAACCACGAAAATTCAAATTGAATGAGCAACCTTTATATATTTTTTTTAGAATCATTCATGACATTTATTTTTTAAAAATATTCCCCATCAAATATTGGCCGCCATTCGGCCTTCCGTAAACGCCAATTTTGAATGACTCGCTGGAGGACTTCAGACTGTAGCACGTGAATAAATTTAGTAATGTTAGCTTCCAATGCCTCAAACGAAGCTGGTTTATCTACAAAGCATTTTGACTTTACATACTCTCCACAAATGAAAGTCCAAAGGTGGGATATCACACGATCTTGGTGGCCAATCCACTGGTCCAAGACGGGATATAAATTATTCACCGAAACGACAACGCAGTAAATCCATTGTTTCACGAGATGTATGACAAGTAGCGTCGTTTGGTTAGAACCAAATATTGTGGAGATCACCGGCTTCAATTTCAGGCATCAAAAAGTCTAGGAAAGTTCTATGGCGAAAACGGTTTTTACTATGGTGAGAAAATTTTCCAATTTCGTGGTGCTAATTCGTAACTTTTTACTATTGCACATTTTTGGCAGCTGCTTTGAAAACGCAGAAGGGCAGCGAGTTAAGGGGTCCCGGTGGTCTAGAGCTCGAAAATTGAGGGTATTTTCAGGATTTTTTTTTACAACGAAAAATTTAAAACGATATTAAATTTTTTTAGGCTTTTTATTAAACTTCTTTTACATACAAAAATGGAAAATTTAATAATTTAAAAAATGGCGCTGAAAAATTGTACCAGAAAGGTGTTGTCCATTTTGGCTCTTCTATTTAGCTGAAACACAAAAACCAAAAAAACTATTAATCAGTATGACTGTAGCTATGTCCCGATACTAGAATAAAAAAAAAATTACTAAATGGTGCGGTTTTCAATTTGACACTCTAAAAATGGGGTTTTTTAGGTTTTTAATAAAAAAAATATGAAATAATTCAAACAATAATATGATTATATTATTATATTGTGAACAACATATTAAAATTTCTGACGATTCGGTTGAATAGTTTTTTTTTATAATACCAGGCCGAAACAAGTCGTTTCGAGATAAACGAATTTAAAGTTTGAGGTACAGAAGCGCGCGGACCGCTGTGTACCTAGTTAATGGGCTGTAGAAGCTATAATATTGGCAATTTTCGCATGAAAATTTCACAGTACATTCTTAAGATACTATACTTTCGAAATATCGAAAACACAAATAATCGATTTTTTCAAATTTCTAGACCACCTAGATCCCCTAAGTTAGTTAAGTTAGAGAAAATATTTATTTTTGCTGATTTCAGTTTTTCTGGAACTGAAATCCTTGTATCTGTTAGACGTTGTAGCCCTTATTAGAACAAAAACAAGTAAAATCACCCTGATATTTTTTGTTTCCTTTTTTGCTTAGTATCATCCTGATAGGATTAATTTTTAATTCATGTGTATATTACTTATACAATGTGAGAATACAATGATGGCGCCTTCCGCATTCCGCCGCAATGTTCTCGGCGAATTTGACATTTAAGGCGGGGGTAGGGTTAATTCCACTAAAAATATGCACTTATTTATGAATTTTTTTTGGAAAGATGATTCATGTAAATTTATTTATCCAATTAGTACACTGTAAACTCATATTTCAAAAATATTTTTAGAAATTTTCACAAGAAAATATACAAAATTGAGCCGTTGACAGCAGATCTACGCAGACGTCTCGAAAAAAAGGCAATTTGTCGTAGACAGTTTTTCTCAGCATTGGAAAAAATCAAAGAGTTTTCATTAGGTAATCAATTGTCCGAGGTAACCCTGTCGAGTTTTTATTAAAAAAAATTTTTTTTCAATTTTTTTTAACATTTGAAGTAGAAGTGCGATTTTTAGACGATAAATCGCATAATATTGTTTATTGTAAAATAAATAAAAATTGAAAAAAAACCTCCCAGGGTTATGTAGAGAAAGTGTGTACAAAATTTCAGGAAGATCGGTCGAGTAGATTCAGAGAAAAAGTGTCCACCGACTTGAAAAACGTCGTTTTCCAGAAAATCGATTTAAAGTTTTCCATAGCAGGTAGCCGAGTCGGAGCGGCCAACGGTTATAATGCTCTAACTTTGGACACAACATTCTTGAGATTATGTACATTCATTTTCTCAAATAAACCAAAATCGATTTTTTTTACCCTAAAAAACCTACCCCCCCCCTTAAGTGACATCAGACTAAAAAATAAATAAATCATTGCGTGTAAACGGGCTTGTTTGTGAATCTATTAATTCTTATTTTGATTTTCAATTTAATCAAAATAGTAAGAATAAAGTGTCGGGAGGCAAATTGTAAAAGCATGAATGATAATAAAGTATTCATATGCAGTATTTTCCCTTGATTTTCACAACAATGTGTTCTATCATTCATGGGATTCCATTTATTTTCGTTTATTCTCCTCTTCTCTGCGTTTGTTAATCTTCTGTGCTGACGTCACTGGCCTGGGATGGCGCAAGCTTGAATTTTATCATTCTTGTGTGACGTTTTTACGGTCGTTTTTTGATATTCTTCTTTATTATGCTTGTTGACACAGTTTTCGTTAGTTCGGCAATTTTTATTCACCTATAGTTGAAAAAAATTTTCACTTCATAGTACATTTTTTATCAATTGTCATAGACCCATATGAACAAACAAAGCAGCAAAAAAAAAAACAAGTTCTCTTAGACTTTTAACCATCAAACCGCAAGAAAAAAGTCATTCCAACTAATGTACTGATATCGCTTTGTATATCGCCCTTTCCTCCTCCTATCCTCCTCCTATCTTTGCTATCTGTCCCCTTTTGACTCCTGTCTTTGCAATCTCTCAACGAAATATTCCAATGGCTGCTAAATACAAATGCTTGAAAGCAACTAATAATGTAATATTTTCTGTAATAATGTAAAAATATAAAATATTTTTTATTGTATTTTGTATTCTATAATTTCTTTAATTTTGAAATGATAATTTTACCTTCCAGCTAATTATAGTTTTTGTTGTTACTTTATGCTTGCGGTTAAATAAAAATCCCAATGCTGCTAGCTAAGCTGGCGTAGAAATACAATTGCACATCTTTACAGTTGTTTTGCATGTTTTTGTTTTTATTGTGTTGGGTCGTGTACGAACAAATTCGTGAACAGGCTCTTTCTCCACATAAGCATTGTTTTTTATTGTATTGTGTTGGCAGACTAGTAAAATTTTGTTTGATCACAGCTACACACTTTGAATAGCGTCGTGAATAATTTGTATGCAATTTATAAATCCTTTTAAGGGAAGTTTTATTTTTTTTTTTACTATACTACAAGGGGATTAATATTAAATAGATATAAAACCAAAATTAAGGAAATGCTACAAAAATATACTTACGTGTCATAGAGGAAATTATGTCTAACAGTTTGTGATATTTTGTTTAGGAACTAAAGAAATGATTAATGTTCGTGAAACGAGAAATTTTCGGAGACGAAAAGATCAAATCATGATTTTTGTTTTTTTTTTTTATGTTTCGCTAATATCGCTAAGGCTTTTGATAATATAAACCGCGTTATACTGCTTGCGAAGTTAGAATGCCTTGGAATCCCTTCTTTTAATTCCTTGGTTTTAATCGTATCTGAAGAATAGAAAGTTGTTGAAAGGTTTGTAAAATTGGCAGCAGTAACTCTCGTGGGATTTTAATGAAATCTGGTGTGTATACCTCAAGGCACCCATTTCGGTGCATTGCTTTTTACAATATTCATTAACGCTATCGTAAAAGTTTTCAATTTGGGCGAGAGCTTACTTTTCGCGATTTTAAGGGGACCCGGTGGTCTAGAAATTACAAAAAATTGATTCTTTGTTTTTTCGATATTTCGAAAATATAGTATCTTAAGAATGGACTGTCAAATTTTCATGCGGAAATTCCCAATATTAAAGCTTCTACATCCCATTAACTAGGTAGAGAGCGGTACGCGCGCTTCTGTACCTCAAAATTTAAACTCATTTATATCGAAACGATTTTTTTCGGCCTGGTGTTGTCAAAAAAAAAAACTAATCAACCGAATCGTCTGAAATTTTAATGTTGTTCACAACATCAATGGCCCCCGCTTGTACTAGAGACACATTTTTTTTATTTCATTTATTTCGTATTTTTTTTATTAAAGAACTGCAAAGAAAGCCGATTTTTATAGTGTCAAATTCAAAATCGCGCCATTTTGTAAGTTTTTTTTTTTATTCTAGTAAGGTTTCTGTGTTTCAGATAAATAGAAGAGCCAAAATGGACAACACCGTACAGGTCCAATTTTTCGGGAGGGTCAACTTCAGCGCCATTTTTAAAATTATTAAAGTTAAAAAATGATTTTTTTTCATTTTTGTATGTTAAAGAAGTTAAATAAAGAGCCTGAAAAATTTAAATGTCGTTTTTCATTTCTTATTGTAAAAAAAATTCCCGAAAATACCATAAATTTTTGAGTTTATCTCGACTCAAAGTTAAGTTTTGATTAGCATAGGAAATACGTCATTTCCACTGCCAACTCTAAGCTCCGATTTAGTAAAAGGACCGCTTGAGAATTTGTTCATCCGCTGACATTAAAAAAAAACTTCTCATGCCTTGTAAGATCTATACTTGAGTACACAAGTTTTATTTGGGATTCTGGGTTCACAGTGCATTTGGATTGATTAGAGGGTTAAAAAAAAATCACAAAATTTGCTCTTCTCTGAAAGTTTCCTCATGATTCCATGTAGATATATGTATAATCTCCGTTGCCGAATTTTTAAATTACTGAACCTTTCAAGCAGAATCAACATTCAAAAATATGCTTCCACATCTGTTATGACCTCATCATTTGATGAAAAACGCTTTCCATGCATTCATTTTCCAGGGTCTGGAAACGGAGGGAAGTCGCTAGGGCCCAAAGCTGGTGAATACGGAGGATGCACCAACAACTCGAACTTTAATTCAAGAATTTTAGCTATTGGCAAAGTGCTCTTGTGACACGGTGCATTGTATTGATGAAAAATAATTTTTTTCTTTTGCAAACTGGGTCTTTTTTCACGATTTTTTCCTTCAGCTGGTGTAAAAGGTTACAATAATATATAGGATTTATTGTTTTACCAGTTTGCAAGTAATCCACAAACAAACTTCCTTTCGCATGCAAAAAAAAAAAACTGATGCTGAAAGCTTCTTGGCCGGGTTCTGGATACGAACTCGTTTCGGAGCCGAAGAACCAGGTTTACACCACTCTCTAGACTCTTGTTTTGATTTAGGATCATGGTAATAGATCCAAGTCTCATCTATAGTAATGAATAGACGCACAAAATCCACTTTATTTCCCTTTCCAAAATGCCATAAATGTTACTCAGAAAGTTGCATTCGAATATGTTTTTGTTACATTCGGCACACAGCTTTCTGAAATCCAATACTTCAGTCAAAATATTGCTTACACTGCCCAATGAGGGAAACCACTTCGAGTAACAGAAAGGACAAAATACCTAGGACTTGTACTACATAGGAAGCTAAATTGGAGGCTCACAGTCGCAGACAGAACAAGCAAAGCCATGACCGCAATGTACTCCTGCGGAAGGCTTATTAGGAAGAAATGGGGATTGGAACCCAGAATGATACATTGGCTCTACACAGCAGTGGTTAGACCAATTCTCTACTATGGTATTGTAATATAGTGGGATGCCCTTCAGAAGGGTGTGAACATTAAAAAACTTGACAAGGTTCAAAGACTTGCATCTGTTCTGATAACCGGCGCCATGTCAACCACACCATCGAAAGTATTATATGTGACATTAAACTTCCTGCCAGTAGATCTGCAGGCAAAATATATCGCGCGCAGTGCGGCAATAAGGCTGAACACTCTAAATAAGTGGTCAAACACGGATTATGGTCACGGTAAAATCTTGGCTGGCACTTTGAGGCTTCCTGGACTGGTGGACTATGCACTTCCGCCTATACTTGCCACTACATCGTTTACGACCCTCCTACCCTCAAGGGAAGAGTGGGAATGGGACGATGTGAGACAGGCCGAGTCCATCCATGTATACAGAGATGGCTCAAAGCTCGAGGGCAGGGAAGACGGAGGTGTATATACCGAACATCTGAGGATCTCTTTCAGTTTTCGGCTTCCCGACTACTGTAGTGTCTTTCTGGCTGAACTGATGGCAATAATAAAAGCTCCGACACTGGTATAGTGTGATGCGATATTCGGAAATGACATCTACATTTTCACTGATAGCCAAGCGGCGATAAAATCCCTCACAAAACAGTCGACAACCTCCAAGGTAGCCATGAAATGCCACACATCTCTTAAGGAGATGACTGAGTAATTTCACCTAAAGGTATCATGGGTTCCTGGCCATCGCCACATTGGGGGTAACTGTAGAGCCGATGAACTAGCGAGACTCGGCACTAAATTGTCTGATGAGTACACAGATAATGACATGGGAATACCTTTAGAAAAATTTGAGCTACTCATTCTTTAAGAAATTGTAAAGAAAGCAAACGAAAGATG
The DNA here is from genome assembly GCF_027943255.1 of Anastrepha obliqua. NCBI lineage: Eukaryota > Metazoa > Arthropoda > Insecta > Diptera > Tephritidae > Anastrepha > Anastrepha obliqua. The sequence continues at coordinate 159,350,567 of NC_072892.1, read as the reverse complement.
ACGCAATGAAGCCACCTGCAAAATCGCCCGTCAACTGTGGCCGACTCTAAATGCTAAACGCACAGAATCTCTGCTAAGCCAAAATAAACGCAGCCTTAGCACATTGATCTCAGTCATAACGGGGCACTGCTTAATAGGTAGACACGCCCAAAGGATGGGTGTGCAAACACATGACTTCTGTAGAAGTTGTCTAGATGAGGACGAGGAAGAGACAATCTCGCACCTACTGTGCCACTGTCCTGCTCTATCCGGACGCAGGTTTACTATTCTGGGTGAACAATTTTTTGATGAGTTGGAAGAACTCAGTTCTACAGAAATCAGAGATATTTTAAAATATTTGAAAAGCACACATCGATTTTAGGAGAGATAGGGACAAGCTCCCCATGCGTCTTCACAATGGGCTATGAGCCTGAGTGTGTTCCACAGGACAACCGCTTCAACCTAACTTGACCTGCCCAATGAGCGCAGCCTCTTTCAGTCACTCAACGAATTTCCTCTATTTTTTCTACGAATTTTGGTGATGTTGGCGTTTTTGGATCTCCTTGACATGAATCGTCTTCAAGGTTTGTGCGACCGAGTTTGAATTCAGCAAACCCATCTTTCTCCTGTAGTAATTGATGGCGAAAAGTCCTTATATACTTTCAACATTCTTCCATAAACTTTCTTTGCTTTTAAACCTTCCAAAAATCAAAATTCAATCACTGCACGACACTTGATTTTTTCCATTGTAGAAAATAATGTGACACTGCGAAAATACTAAATGGCTTGTAAACAAAGAATGAATTGGCAGATTGAAGCGAAACTTCATGTACGCTCATATGAAGGGAGTACCAACATAACAAAAACAAATTTAGGCTAACAGAAATGCCATCTCTTATCGAGCAACCTATGTAGTACATTATAATTGTCAAATCACACCCATAATTTTTTTTTTTTTTTTAGGCGCTGTGGAAGCACGCCACCATCAAGTGGCCTTCTGAAACCAGGCTGAGCCTGTTTCTCTCCATCACCTCTCGCCGCGGGACAACCGTCAAGTATTACTTCGAGGGGAGGGAAGGCGATTAGTCGCCATTGCTGTGTCGCAGTCTTTCCAGACGTCTCATCTCTTTCATAATATCGGCCACTAAGTCGCATGCCGCATTCCACTGTTCCTTCGAGCGCAGTATGTGATGTACGAATGTTTCCGGCGAAGGAGGTTCTCCAAAGGTTCTATAGAGTCTTTCTTTTGCAGCACGGAAGCGCGAGCACGTGAAGAATGTGTGGTGAACGCAGTTGTCGTCGTGGTTAAACCTGTATATGCTTTGAAACATCCATGTCCACTCAAAAATTGGGTCATGTAGAAGTCCACTTCTCCATGTGGCCTCTTTAACCAAAGCTTTGGGTTGGCAATGCATCTGTGCGCCCAACGCCTTTTGGCCGAGTAGTCCCACCTAGTTTGCCACTCGTCGATGCAATTATCTCGTAACGCGGCCCGAGTAGACGGACTTATAATTGCAAGTACATATGTATGTACATACTTACTCGTGTATGCAATGAAGTTCCATGTAAAACTAACGATTTGCTTACAAAATGCAACAAACATTTATTTTTTAAATATATTATTAGGTGCACAACTAACTTTCCGCTGTTTGTAAATAGATGCCGCTAGCAGAGTGTGCTAGCCGATTCTAACGTAACTCAAACCAAGCTTAGACTTATCGTAAACAAACTGCTTCGGCACATGGAAATGTTGATTTTTCTCTTCCATTCAAAACAAACGTGCCGAGATTGGTTTCGTCGCTTCAAAGACGGTGATTTTAATGTTGACGACCGTCCGCGTGAAAGAAGGCCAAAAACCTTCGAAGACGCTGAATTGGAGGCATTGCTCAATGAGGATCCGTGACAAACGCTAGAAGAGAAAATGTTTAATACATAAAGCAAAATGGGTTCAAATAAAAAAAGAACTAGTGTGTCAGTCTATAAACACATATTTTCATCACATATTTTAAATTATTCTCGCTGTCAAACTTATCGAGTTTGTTGCTTAAGTCTTTCGATTCAACATGCTTGGGGATGTACATGTCCTTGTGTTATATTGTGTAATATTATAATGGGTGTTGTTCAGAGCGCAATACATGCATTTATAGACATTTATCGCCCGATCTACATATACGCATACATGTGTATGTGTAATAGTAGCTAATTAACTATAACCAAATGCAAATAATCGGTGTCAAAATCAACAAAGCGGCACACCATTTTTTAACAACAAAAAAGACATTTCAAAGAGTATTAAGAGTCCAGCAAACACCACCTTTTGACCTAAACAAAGCCATTATGCAACAGAAATCAGTACCAAACACAGCTGCGGTGTTAACCAAAAAGTTATATGCAAATTTTACTTAAATCTTTGGAGGCGCAAACTTATTTTAATAAACTGTATAGAGAGGTGAGGCTATTTTTCTAATTTTTACAAAAAAAAAAAATAATAAAAAAAAGTACCAAAAAAAAAGAAAATAAATACAAAAAAAATATGCATTAAAAGTTGCTAATACCACACAACTCAAGATTAATACAAAAACAACAACAAAAACGGCTATATGGTTTCTGCGCATATCAGGAAGGTAGTTAGTCGTCGTTCTTATTAAATATTCAAGCACCTTTAATGCGTAGTTAGCAAGAAATTTGGCTACCTTCCAGGTGCGGCAAAAACGCCCAAAGAACTTTCATACATAGTTACTACTTTACATATGTACACATGTATGTACGTACATTAGCATATGTCTGGTTGGCGCTACCACTCTTTTGATGTGTACCTTTAGCCGCCGCCGCTGCCCCCAATGCAGTCTTAGCAAAAACCCTGCAATACGCTGGGTGCATGCAAATCGTAAGTGTAAACTTATTTTATTTGCAATTGCATTTGCACTGTTAATTTTTACCCACAAATGTCAAAGAAAAAGCCGAAATTTGGCGAAAGGCTCGTGGTTATGCGTTGCGCATGCGCACACGCGTGGTTATGGCAAGCAGCTGACCCAGCGCCCTTTACATGTCACCGCGCTTGGGCTTGTAGAATTTGTTGAAAAACAGAAAACATTTTATTTTGAATGCTTAATGATTCCCACTTTGTAGAAGTTGTCGGCTTGAGTCACATAAAAAATTCGCGCGTACGCATGCGCAGATGTGGCACACCGTTTACACATATCATTAACTAAGTGCTAGTCTGTGTTGTTTCTCTTTGCTTGCGATTTGTATACAAAATTTTAACACTAAACGCTTCGTGTGGATATTTTTTGGCAAAAAAAAAAAGAAATAAAAAATGTTTTTATAAAAAATTACGTGACTGTCGGGTGTAGTTTACGTCGCTTTAATAATTCTTTATGTTTTTTCCTTTATTTTAATTCCATTTTTTGCAATTTGGTTTTTTTGTTGTCTTGTTGTGCCTTTTAAAAGCAAGTCTTTTGCTTTTTTGCTTTGTGATCTTATGACTTTAGCCTGCGTCTTAAAGATACCGTGAAATAATAATAAACTCGCTGGTACAATTGTGGTCACACTTTGAGATTTCTATAGCTCGATTGTATGTTGTTGTTAATTTCAATTGTAAAAAAAAACAAATAATTAATTTCTGCTAAGCTTGTTCTGTCTTGCTCGAGTAAAGTTGTTCTCTAATGCTAATTTCTATTTAAACATGATGTGTCTATCTGATTTATACAGGGTGAGTAAAAATGTCAAATCAAAGTTGCCAAGAAATTTCAAAATTCACACTGTCAAAGTTTTAAATATTCAATTTAATTCAAAGCACTATCAGAATAGGCGAATCGGTGTGAATATCAAAGACTTTTTTTCTTAGTTTTTTTTATAACCTTAATCGTAATAAATATTGAAATTGAAATTTGAAAAAGTCGATCCAAGTAGCAGGACTTGCCCCTAAAACACTCAGGCTAAAAAGCCTATTGTATTAAGAGCTCTGGAAAGAGGGTAGATAGTCAAGGAGGGAAGGAGAAAAGTATCAGAGAAAGAGATAGGAAAGAATAGAGACAGAGATGGAGATAGTTAGTCCTGTGAGAATTTTCCAGATTTTTTGGCAAATCGATATCTACAGATATCTCCAGTTTTAGAGAACGAATATTACTCATTTTCTCGTCATCGGAACCCAAAACTCGTAGCCGTGCTCTAGCGAAGGCAGGACACTCACAGAGAAAGCGCTCAGTGCTATCCGCCTCCTCCAAGCACGTCAGGCACATTGGCTCCTCAATGATTCCAATGGTGGTCATATGCTGACCAAAAACAACGTCACATGAACATCGCTCAGGAATTGTTGAATGTCATCAACGATGATCCAGATTTGCTTAAAAGGGTCATAACTGGTGACGAATCATGAGTATATGGTTAAGACATCGAAACGAAAGCTCAAGCATCCCAATGGAAGAGTCCAGAAGAGCCAAGAGTCGGTAACAGAAAATCGCCGAACGCGCAAAACACTTGTCTTATTTATGCCTCTCCCAAACAAACTAAACAGGCTGTATTGCTAAAACCGTGAACATATCTTCGACTCGAGTGTACCAACATAAAAAAGTAATAATAATCGAAAGTCGAATGTACGTAGCCCAAGAAATTTGAAAATTCGCCTCTTTTTTTAACACAACTCGTATATCTAAAAACTTTTCAAAAACTATACAAGTCGACTTATCAGTTACTACCTGTCAAGTACAAACATAATTCAAATTATTCAGCTTTCATACACATGGCTTTAGAATTCATCTTCATGAAAGTAGAGCAATATGAAGTTTTTCATTGAAAATCTGAATTTATTGAAATAAACGCGAAAAGGTTTAAGTGCTGCACCTTACGGTGATCAAGAAGTTGTGAAAAAGAATGTATTCGAGACGTACAGTTTCAAATGGGCACGCGACTCCGAGATTGTGTCAAAAAAAATGTTAAAATAGTTGAAAACAAAAAAAAGGAAAAACATTCAAAAAAACTCTCGGTGGTAAAGGCAAACTTACTTGAAAGATGATCGATAAGCTGGCAGTTTATTATGGCTTAGCAATAAGGAGAAACTGTGATTCCATTGAAAAAATTTATAATGCTATCTGGGCCATATATTATCATTATTGTTCAACTGACGATAAACCTCAAAACGATAGGTGCCCGAACGGACCAGACTCTTAGACGGACCAGACTCATGGTGCAACTGGCAGAGGGTGCAGCTGCCAATCAATTATCAACTTTCGAACATGATTATGAATCATTACTAGAAGATGTTGCTGAGGCTGCACTTCCGATTTATGCAGATCTCCGCATTGAGAATTTAGTAGAAAGATGTGTAGGTGGTTTTAAGCAAAACAACAAAGAGAGCTTCAATCAACTGATTTGGAAAATCTCTCCCAAAATTGTTCCGGCCGGTTCGAAAACTATGGGAATCGCTGCATGCATAGCTGTCGGCGTATTTAATGAAGGAATGTCATCACTATTGTATTATATGAATGCAATAGAATTATACTTGGGCACAATGCGCATTCATATGCCGAAAAAGAAGATGAGCAGCGCGTGATTATTTCCGATCTTACGATTATTTCGCTCCACTGAGAGGGAAGAATGGCCCGCAGACAACATCAGCTCGAGCTATTAGAAGCTGCCGATGCGGCGGAGGGTGTATTATATGGTCCTGGAATAGATAATTCCATGTAAATAAAAAAAGCGTGTAGTGTAGTACACATAACAGAAGTGAAACTTTCAAAGCAGACAAAGAAAGAGGGAGAGACTCAAGAGAGAATGAGAAAGAGAGAGAGAGAAAAAGAATATATATCTAAATAAATTCGCAACATTTGCAGAGAATACAAATAGACAAAATTTACAAAGGGGTCGACCGGTGTAGGTAAACGCGGGCCACAAATACGCTCGGAGTAGCGTTTATCACCCGCATAAACGCAGCGATTCCAGGACCGCAGCAACGGCATAAATTACCGCAAGGCAATACCAATAAAACCGGCGCCGGAATGGATATCACTTCATAGTACGCACAAGCACTAGCCAGGAAACGGAAATAAGCGCCAGAAAGTAGGCACAAAAAAAAAACACCAAAAAAATTGGGACAAAAAACACCCCAAACAGTATTCACCAAAGGAATATAACGCCAAAAAGTAGGCACCAAAAATATATTTTCTACAAATGTGCACCAACAAACAAGTCCCAAAAAGTAGGCGGTGTTATTTCTCACTAGAAATTAACAACCACAAGGAAAAACTCAGGAAAAATATCTAAGATATATATAAGGTATATCTCTCTCTCTCTCCTTTTCCTCTACGTTATATCTTTTTTCTCTCTCGCGGAACAAAAATGCCCAAAACGTTGCATGGCTTTGAAATTTTACTCTCCATTGTCGCGCGTCCATCGATGCCTAAGAAGTTTCACTTAAAAAAATAAAAGGTTTTCCTATGTTAAGCACTTTTCAAAATTTAAACTCGTTTTTTTTCAAAATGGTGTTTTCTAAGTCGGTGACCAACATGATTTGAAAACGGCTTAAGCGATTAGTCTCATATTTGAACACGAGCTTCTTAAATATATTTTTTAGTAATTAATCGCAGATTTTTGCTCACCCATAAATACTTTTTTTTTTATTGAAACAATTGAAACCGAAATTTTGGTCAAAAGTCGATTTTAGGTTTTTTTTTTGAGAAACCGCGATTTTGTCAAAACAATTTATTTTGCTTATTTCTTCAATTAATTACTAAATTCAACATTTCTTTAACGAAATCTGTATGGTTTTTTAATTTCAGAGGAACCAGTTCAGAGATATAGTCGTCACCGCAAAACGTCTTTTTTGAGAGGAGGTCCCGGAGATCAGCTGTAGCTACTTTGAAAATTAATATTTTTACTAATACTATGTTACAGTTAAAAGATAACATAATATGTGTAAAAATTTTTAGATCAATAAATTTAAAAGTTTTCTCAGACAAAATTCTGGAAAAATCGTTTTTTTTCGACCTTCTAACTGTATATAATCCCTTAATTTACATATAATTCATTTTTCTTCAATATTTCTCTTTTCTCATTATCTCTCAGCATATATCGAACTAAAATCGCACACGCACCTTGAAAAATAAACAAAACACATACGAGCACATATGTATAAGAAAATTAAGTGATCGCAATCGTCTGACATTGTACAAAAATCTGTTCCACAAATAATTCACAACACTTGGCTGTAGCTCGCCGCCACCAACATACCAACAACCCATACAAAAGCAAAAACATAAAAATAAAGCATGATTGTCTGAGAATAAGAAATGTCACCTACATTCACCAGTGCGTTATGTAGCAACCACAATGAAAAACAACAGCAACAAGTGTCCACAAAGCAAAGCCACAACCACGCAGCACGTCGTGTTGTACGAACTTTGGTTGATTGTGAAGCAGCAACAGAATGCCATTGGAAATTCCACGGCAATGTCATCAATTAAATGCGAGCAGTGAAAACATTCACACCTGAGAACTTAATTTAGGCTTAAAATAGCGCGGAGCTAATTAAGTAAGTCAGTAGTAAGGAGCTGGTAATTCAGGATGGGAAACAAAATCGAAAGTCACAGTTAAGGATAAGAAAAGCTATGCTTGATAGATGGAATAAACTTATTCGTGATAGGATGAAAATAATTGGCTCACTTGGTAGTTAATGCAATATCGAACAGATCGAACAGTAGTACGCACGACTTTTGAATATATTTTCATCATGCTGAGGTTCACTAACAAGCAGAGTTTGGAAATTTTTAAAAATTACTACCGAAACTTTGAGTTGGCCGTAATGGATAAATTCGAGGCATGTGTTTGTTGTTGTAGCACTAACTTTCCCCTTTCAGTGTAGTGTAATCACCGATCGTCTTCATCTAGCTCATCTAACGGTAGGCCCAGGAAACTTGCAGTTTCGACAGGTTGCATGTGAAAAGGTGGTTAGTGTCGTTCGGGCTGCCTTCATATGCCGGACATATGTTTAGTATGTCGGGGTTGATTCTGGATAGGTAGGATTTTAACCTGCTGCAATATCCAGAATGTAATTGTGCCAAAGTTACGCTAGACTCCGGGGAAGTTGGAGCTCTTCGTCTACGATGGGTGGGACTTGGACTCCGATGACGCTTTTCGGTGGTCGGGAGCTTAAGATAAATGTTGTCGGTCTGTTTTGTCCTGGATCTCATCCGCGTAGTTAAGAGGGGTCTCTTATCAGTCGGCTTCAAGAAATCAAATCACACAGTTCAACTTACCACCTTAAGGACAAATGACTGCGGTTGAAATTGAATAAAAATTTGCACAATACGCGTGATTGATTTGATAGTTTCCAATTGAACTGTTAGGAAATGAATAACTTTAACCTCAATTTCACAATTTCACAGTGAACACAATACCGGTTTTAAGTTAGCGTTTGAAAGAACGTACGCATAATAAATGTCACATGAAATTAACTGAGCAGAGTACGTGCTATAAACCCGGAGCCCGAGACCTTTCCACCGAATGCAAAACCGTGGAAATCGATTCGTGCGTTCTGGAGTTATAGCGTCAGGAAGGAAAACCCGACTTATTTTTATATTATAGATAATCTTCTGCCTGATGGAAGCTTTTTTTCAAAATTAACAATATGGCGAACTCAGGAAATATTTTTCAGATTTTCGGGGGAAAAAACCGACAATTAATTAAAAAAAAAAAATCGAAATTTTTGAAAAAAAAAATCGAAATTTTTTAAAAAAAATCTTTCGATCAGGCACGAGTTTTTTATGTTTTTCAAAAGCAGTATAAATTTTATTGAAATCTACCAAGCGGTTTTTGAATTACAGCGATCACCAGTTCAAAACACATAGTTTTGAAAAAAACGCATTTTAAGTTAAATTAAAAGCTCCGGAGCGGCCGAGCGCCCTTTGTTAATTGTTGAATAACTCGAAAAGTATTTCTTGGATTCACTTCAAATTTTCACACAATATTTTTAAGATATCATACTTTAAGAAAATGCAAAAAAAATCCAATTTTTTGAAAACTCTGACTACCCCTAACCCCTTAACAAAGCAAATGTTGGGAGAAAATAGTGAACTGTGTCTTTATAGGATATTTGAATGAAACCAGACCCACAAGAAGAAAATAGCAAACAATTTTTTTTTTTAATTTTGTACTCAAAAGTCTCTTGCTATTGAATAAAATAGCTGCTTGCTAATTAAGAATTACACAGTTCACTGCACATACAATTTCACTAAACAATTAACTAAAAATTGCGTTCCCTGAAAATCGATTCTGCCTAATGCTCGATAGTAAGCATGAGCTTTAATTAAGCTTTCTTAAGTACGTAACGTAACCCGTATGAGTTTTTCATATTGTTTGCTTAAAATTTTCGTGGAATATTTTAACCCTCGCATTATAGCTGTTTTGAAAGTGGTTCAAAAATTTCCATTTTAGTAGGAGTTAGTGGATTAAAATCGACTAAAAAAATCCTCATTAAAGTCTACTGTAGAAGTCTGCCACCGTAGTCGAATGGGTTGGTGCGTGACTACCATTCGAAAGTGCGTAGGTTTGAATTTTCGTGCATGAAACACCAAAATGAAGAAAAATTGTTTTCTAAAAGCAGTTGCCCTTCAGCAGACAATGACAAACCTCCCAGTTTTTTTCTGCCTGGAAAAAGTACCTCATACAAAACTATTTGTGAGAAGCGTCACAGAGCAAAGCTGAGTGAGTTATAGCTCTTTTACTGAAAGGTTATATGTCAAAGTTTCAGGCCAATCAGAGCAAAATTGAGGGAGTTACAGCACTTTTACCGAGAAGATCTGACAGTTTTGTTGTTTTGCAACTGATGTTTATTATTTTTACATATTTAGAAAGCCTGACGCTTCTGTAAATACGTCAAGACACACATGAGATTTTCGGTAAATTAAGTGCACTTCGGCGGAAATTTTAAAACATGAAAGAAAAAATTCCGAATCTCTGGACTAGTGCTGTCTTCTATTTGTCTGTCAGACATTTTCTTTCATAATTATTAGCGTTCATTGTTGAGTCGTGTTGAGTGACCACTGTGGGACAGTTTCACCTACGCGCTCAAATACCAAATCGGATGAGATACGTCGCAAAATACTTTCTATGCACCTGAATATAACACATGGGCTGAACAGTCTCGGGCCTAACACATAGATGCCTACCTCTTTTTCAGTCAGTACTAGCCTTAAAAAGACAGCTGCTCAAATTTCATGATATTCTATTCATTAGTTCGTGAGTTATTGTGCTAAGAGACTCGCTACTTTTGTTATTTTCCAAAAAATGGATCAAAAAGAATTTCGTTTTTTAATTTGCACTGATGGGAAAATACCGTTCAAGCAAAGCAATGGCTTGAAAAGTGTTATGGGGACTCTGTTGTATCAGAAACAACAATAAAACTATGGTTTGTTGAATTCGAACGTGGTCCTAGAGACACCGATGATGCACAACCAGAAAACATCAAAAAAATCTACAAAATTTCTTCGAATGATCGAAAAGTGAAGTTGCGTGAGTTAGCTGACATCGTAAAGATATCAAAAGAGCTTTGGCTTTATATTGCATGAGCATTTGACTATGAGAAGCCTCTGTTCAAAGTTTGCTCCTTTCAAGACAACGCAAGTCAATCAAATCAATGGCAAAACTAAAGAGTTTTCCACTAACAGGAGTTAGGTGTTAAACCGGAAAGATGATCAACACTTTTTTAACATTTATTTTCAACAAGATGGCGCTACGTGTCACACAAGCAATATGCCACCGAGATCTTGTGATTTAACACCTTGTGACTTCTTTCTTTGTGGCCACGTGAAAGAGAAGGTCTACGCCAACAGCCCAGGGTCGATTCAAGACCTCAAAGATGGAATTCGTCAGGCTATCGAGGACATGGGGCAGCCACTTTGCAATTCGGTTATGGAAAATTTGATGAAAATAATGTTGTCCTGTAAGCGCGGTCGTGGTGGTCATTTGCCTCATGTTATTTCCCACTATTAACGGCATACCTTCTTCTCTCTCCTCTTTATAATGAAATAAACATCCGATCATTTATATTAAAAAATATAATTTTTCTTGGAATATCAAAATAACACCGCGTAATGGAAAACCCTTTACATGAATTGAACTTCGAATTGCTCTCACATTCACTGTATCCGCCAGATTTGACGCCTAGCGACTACTGGCTATTCGCAGACCTAAGAAAATGCTCGCCGGTATGAAATTTCGCTCGAATGAAAAGCTTATCGCTGAAACTGAGGCCTATTTTGAGGCAAAAAATAAATCGTTTTACAAAAGTGGAATTGAAATGTTAGAGCGGCGCTAGAATTATTGCGTTGTTCTTGATGAAATTTACGTTGATGATTAAAACTAATTTTGAACAAAAAAAAAAAAAACGTTTTTTCTTTGTTAGGACCGGTATTTTTCAGCCCATGTGTTATATCTCTCATTATGGGAAGACGCAAGGCTAGAGTATTTTCTGTGTTATCTGTTACCTACGAACGGGAGATGGTTTTAGTTAGTGCATTTTTATAGCAGAAATACATTTGGACGCTTGCTACAACCAGTAGAGTGGGCCGAAAACATTTTTTTTTTCGGATTGAATTCTAATAGTGCGGAAAAGTTGCACTGTTAGACTAATAACGTGTGTGCCAAATGTCAGCCCAATCGAATGATATCTTCTGTCGCCAGCAGAGGCTTCAAATTTTGAAACCGAGAGCCGGCCTTTTCAATCACAGCCGGACAAGTTGCCAAGAAAATCATTTGTTTTATAACAAGGCACAGTTTCCCACAGTTTCACATTCACGCGTAATATACATACATGATAAATGTGTATCAAAATAAGTACAGAGAAATTAAAAAGGGCTTGTATTCTGCACATAGAAGTCCTGCTTTGAAAAAACGTGCTGACAAAGAAACTTTTAGAAAGACAACGACGTCGCGATGAGATGTCCAAGCAAAATAAAAAATTCTGTGGTCCAGAAAACTATGCTTATTGCTCTATGTTCGGCTGCAATATATCGAAAGTGAATGATGGTTCAGAAAGTGACACCTCCATGCCACACACTTGCGGTGGAGCGAATGGTGAAACTCGTTATTGAAGCATCGCTTCAAGTATGCGGAAGTGACCCTCTGGATGGATTCATTCGGTGTACTTTAGCATCCCGTCAAACTATGCCTCAGTTTGACAACAAAGCACAATACTCCCTCTGATTTGATAAATATGAAATGAACTATTACTTTAGGTTTAAAACACGCAGAGTTTCTTGAAATACTTTTTATTTTATAATTTTTTATCAATATTACAAAATGTGGACAAAAAGAAAAAACTTTGGTAAACATGAAATGAATTATTGCTTTAAATTTAAAAACCGCAGTGTTTTCTTGAAATACCTTTTATTTTATTATTTTTTTACAATATTACAAAACATGAAAAAAAGAGGTTGTCTGTAAAGTCGGTTTACTGACGATAGTTTAACGTGACAACGTCATAAGAAAATATTGATGGAATGGTTGCAATTTTCAAAACAAAATTTTAATTTTATTTGTTTGATAGATATTTTGTATGGATATAGAGAAGGAGGTAAATGGAATTGCAATGGAATAGGTCAAGTTACATTTACACAAACGTGCAAAATGACGAAACATTTATCAAATTCATGAAAGATATCTTCAATTTCGATTGTGCATCAGACGTTAATAAGTCAACAACACTAAGAGGCACCATCATCGATTTGCCTTTTTCAAGACACTTTACACTCGAAACACTCCCTTTCATTTCCTACTTTTTCTATCATCGTCCTATTCTCAACAGAGAAATGGTTCATTACCATGCACACAGCAAGAAGGCATATGCAAATACAAATATGTGAATTTATATACAAATGCGCATATACATACATATACATATATATATATGCTCACTCAAGTAGGACAGAGCCAGATGTCGAATGTTGCCGAACGCGGGGGCCGATTGTGCTCTTTGTCGTTCGTTCCGCGCTCTCGCTTGCAGTTCAAGCACATTGGCTTACATTTGCTTGCGTACGGAATAGATTCGTATATTTGATATGTCCATATGACTTGTATGCATCTTTACATATAGATTTGTTCTTTTTGAAAATTGCGCGAAATTGTATATGTATATGCATGTTTATATACATATATTAGTATACAACATATCTTATAAGGTATATGGTAAATATTACCATAAATTTTTTCCTTCATATATAATAAAAAAATTAATAATAATAACATTAAAACAACAGGTATTATTAACAAACTTGGTTTTATTTTAAATTCTTCAAGTAAACCAAATTAATAATAATCAATAAGAAGGCATATGCAAATACAAATACGTGAATTTATATATGTACATATGCGCATATACATACATATATACGCTCACTTAAGTAGTTCATTCAAGGTAACGACAATGAGCAAGGTAACGGCAAATGAGCAAGGTAGCGACAAATGAGCAAGGTAACGACAAATGAGCAAGGTAACGATAAATGAGCAAGGTAACGACACATTTTTTCATGCGTGCAGCCGGCTAAATCGAATTATAAGACGTTATCACGTCAAAAAGAACAAAACCAGTTAAAAAAAAATAAACAAAATAAAAAATGATAAAAATTAAAAAATTAATAAAAATTACAAAAAAAAATAAAAAAAAAACAAAAGAAACAAAAAAATAGGAACCCATAGTGCAGCAACCTGCACGTGGTGGGTTCTGGGCTACAAAAATATTTATGTACTCGTATTTTCGCAATAAAAAATAGGCATAAAGCTGTGCAATCAATAACGTTTTATTATTATTTTATAGTGTACAGGTGCTTAATCTTGGATAAAAATATCCTGAAAAAATAAAATTTATTTAAAAATTTTTTTATAAACATGGTAGGAGGATGTCACCGCCACATAAATGTTTGAATTCTAAAAAAACCTTTCAAAAACAGGTATAGGATGAATGGTCAAGCAAAATAAGTTACGTTAAAGACCACAACGCGTGGTGCCTTAATCCTATTACTAATAAAAATGTTTTCAATATATTTTTCCAATATACATAAACACTTTTAGGAATCAACAACAATTCCGGCTACTCTTATTGGGCTACCTATTTCGGTTATTTCGTCGCAAGCACAATACAGTCGTCCATACGTGTGTGTGTGAATATCCCCGTTTGCATGCCTACATTTATTTGTGTGTACGTATGTATATCTATACCTGTGTATAGTCGCATCTGCAAATAAATATATTGATGTTTCCTTTTATCGATTTGCTTCTGTTCGCTTGCTACTGCAGTTAACAACATGCGAAACAACACAATACAGCAAACCACATGACAACAAAGCAACCTGCATCAGCATCAGCAACGGCAATGGCAACAACATCAATATTCTGATATAACATGCAATGCGAACAAACGAAAAGCACCTTGTTAACTAATTAAAACCGAAATGTATGCAAATCAAATAAAGCAAAAGCGTATCCAAATCGCCAACCTCACAGCTTCCATTCAACCAACCTTCAACGACTTCAAACTTCAACTACAACTGCAACTGCGCGAATTCAGATCAGTAAACGTTAATCGGGCGCAAAATTTTCATAGCAGACGTTGGCAGGAGACGATACCAGAATGGGAACTGATGCTTGGTGCTGAGGTTTCCTGCCGGTGCACGATACTCACCTCGCGATGCGACAAAGATATTCAATCGCACGCCTGCGCAACCACAGACCACTGCGAAGGAGTCAGGCGCTGCTTGCCAGATCGAAATCCGATCAATTAAGGATACGTGCATCTTTCTAAAGTCCTCATTGTATCTGTTTATTTATTTATTTAGTTGGGTTTTTTTCTTGCTTACGCTTGCAATTTTTATTTTATTTACACGTATCGATAACCTTTTCACTCAAATACCAAGAATTCGGTTCATCGTCTCAATTTAAGTGCAGTGCGATAGGTCAGGTGTAGTAATTTTGTGGCTGCGAAGAGAAATTAATGGCTTATATACTCGTGTATATATTTAGGTATGTGGGTATTGTTTTCTCCACTCACCTCTAATAATGCAGTTTACTTTATCAAACCGTTAAATGCCTTCTCTTTCCTTTGATATGTTTAGTTAAAATTTGTTAGTTGGGTCTTAAGTGAAGTGAAATTAAATAACGCAATGTAAAAAAAGCTGCTGGCTTTCATTGCCGTTATAAATAGCCTTGAAAAGAGTTGAAGAAAGTAAAGAATCTTGCTTTGAGATTAGACAATTTTCCTTGGCCAGATAATTGAGGAAACGGAAATATGAAAGGGCACTTTTAGGTTGGGGATAGTTTATTGGCTCCCTGAATATTTTAACTTCGCCAAAGCTGAGATAATTACAAATAAAGCCCAGAGAAATTATTTGGAAGAGCCAATTATAAAGTTCTATAATTCCACACATTCTGTGACAAATTTTACAATGCGTAGAATGCGTGAAATGGTTGAAGCACCAGTCTGGCACTCCTCAAATAGCATTGAAGCACCGTTTTGATACCATTATGAGACCTCCAACAGGCAGATATCTACAGTCAGCCAGAGCTGTTGATGTAATGCATAAGATTGATGGGATTTAGGTTGGCTCACTGCCTCAGGCATTTCGAAGAAAGTGACCCAATGACCTTAATCGCTTATCTGCCAAACCCGGACAATTACAGAAAAAGTGCTCAACAGTCTCTTTCTCTGAAAGGTCCCCACAGCTTCTGCAATGGGGTTTAAATGGCAACCCTAGTTTCTCCGCGTATCTACCCATCGTCCAGTGACCGGTAAACAGAGCTATGAGTTTGGAAATTGAATGGCGAGGAGTCCAAAGGATTTTCTGAGTCCTTCGTATATTGTACTGGGGCCAAAGGGTTTTCGAAATAGCACACGAAGAAGCTCCATCTTTTCTGCGCAATCCTTATCGTAATTTATGCAGTTCCTCCTTAACCATTGTCAGGGGGATGCCGATGACCGCGTAGGGGGTCTCTAAGTCCAATTCAGTTCCCTTCCTGGCAAGCTTGTCAGCAATTTCATTTCCCTCTATGTTGCTATGTCCTGGAACCCAGATCAGAGAAATATTACCTGCACACCCAAGAGATTTGATCCCCTCCTTACAGGAGTTTACTAATTTCGTGCTGCAGCATGGCGCACACTGGGGATTTAGCGGAAAAAAGTCAAATTTGCAACATACCACCTACGCAATGTTTAATGGTATTTCTAAATTCCAGAGTAGAACCAACAATAAAATCAAAAAGAATTACTAAACTCCGACTTACAGTTTTTTTTTATAGATATGTCAAAAGTATAATTTTTTTATAGTATTGAGCTGACTAAGAAAAAACTTCAAAGTCCAAGGTGGTTTTTTTTCCTTTTGCTTGAGCCGACTTCCAATTTTTTATTTTTTATTTAGGGTACGATATTTTTATATATTTTAGCCGGAAGGACAAAGGCTGTGAAGCATTTGATTATCTATTTATAATTAATTTTACGAAAAAAAAAATCATATTCCTTCATATTCTTGGATCTGCAAGTTGAGCTACATTTACCTACGGTCAGAAACTAGTATCAATGTGTTGCTTAATAGCGTCTCTTTCAGTTTTAATCAATTGCAGGTGCCACCAGGCGCCACTGATTATTTTTTGGCAATGATAATAACTAAACGCTTTCTAGTGTGTGCATAATATTAACGAAACACTTTTAATTTTGTTTTGACATTTTGAGGGTAATTCAGAATTATGAACTTACATGTATCCTGCGCGTAAATATTTGCTGGCTTATATTAATAAAAAAAAAAAAAAAATTTATGAATTTTAAAAAACATTGTTTTTTAAAATTAAAAAAAAAAAAAATAGTTTTTAAACATGTTCTTTTCATACACAAATATATACAACTTCGTTAGTAGTAAAAATGTAAATATTTTTTGGGATGTATACTTTTTTCCGCATCTCTGTACAAAAATCCCCAGTGTGTGGCGTCGTCAGAGCCTTGATCGCGGCTTGATTATCGGACAAATATTGATATCACCCTCACTCTCGCGTTCCCTAAGCATTTTGCATGCCTGCAGGATACCAAAGACTTCTGCTTCAAAAACACTAGCAGTACTTGGATTTTAAAGAGATAGATAAATTTGCTGATTTAGAGAAAACCCCTGCTCCAACTCCCGATTCCAACTTGGAGCCGTCAGTGAAGACAGAGTTGCCAGTTTGGGTGCAGATTTTCCCTTTGTTCCAATATTGCCTTCTTGGAAAGATTACTCTGATACGATCCTCAAACTCTAGTTTGCGGATAGAGAGATCTATTCGAAGTTCGGAGAAATACGGTGTTAACTGCCCGAAAATGCTACCATGTCGCTTGAGAGATTGCGTCCAGAGGCCAACTTCTTTTAACCTGATTGCACTTTTAGCTGCGATGGAAATAACGTAAAAGTCGATAGGAAGTAAGTGTAAAGCGACATTCAGGGCAGCACTAGGGCAAGTTTTAGATGCTCCGGTGATGCCAATGCATGCAGTCCTTTGCACTCTCTGCAGTTTAGTGATATTATAGCCCTTTCGAAGAGCTTGCCACCAAACCAGGCATCCATACGTTAAAATTGGTACCACTGGGTTGTACATCCACAACACGACCTGTGGTTTGAGTCTCCATTTTTTACCGAACATTGATTTGCAGGAGTAGAAGGCTATACTGGCCTTCTTTACCCGATTTTCAATGTGTAGCTTCCAATGGACAACGCATATGGCAAGAACAAAGTCGCAGAAAAAAGTTCCTATATGTTTACACTTGTTCCGTATGCATCGTCTACTCATAAATTATAATCAGTTTCGTGGCAAATTTTGCTTGTTAATGCAATGGAGTGGGGAGCTCAGAAAAATCGCATTGCAGTGATGGCATTGCAAAAGTTTGCTGAAGAATTGCTGAAAAAACTTAATATTTCGAGAATGTTTGTTAACTGTGCGATGAATCATTTTTACCAAACGTCTGAAGTGACAGACAGAAGAGGAAGTGGTCGGCCTCGCGTGATTCTAACCAGTGCAGCCATAAAAGCCGTTCGAGAAAAAATTCGCAGAAATCCCCTAAGAAAGCAGAAAATCATGTCATGAATGTATCGACCAGATCCATGCCAATACTAATTAGAGATTATCTCCATGAAAGACTTCCGTCGCTTAACTGGCCATCTTTTGACAACGCACTTGAAGAAAATTAGACTTGACAGATGCAACCAGCTTCTTTGGTGGCACGCAGATGAGACAATTTTCTCTGTTAAAAAAGTTTTTAATAAGCAAAACGCCAAAATCTATGATAAAACTTCTAAAGGCGCAAAAAGGAGTCTTGTTAAAGAAGTTACATCTCTTCATTCCTGCGAAAAAGGGATTAAGACAGGGGCAAAATAGTTCCAGGAGTATGTCTTAGAAGGCGTGGTGAAGCAGTTGAGCAGAACCCTCTTCAATGGAGAGCCTTGAATCTTCTAGCAAGATTCCGCTTCAGTCTATTAGGCAAAAACCGCCCAACAGTGGTTAAAAACTATCTTCCTGGGTTCATAGCCGCAGAAGATTGGCGGCCTGGAAGTCCAGATCTGAATACATTGGACTACAGTTTGTGATCAGAATTGAAGAACATGAACTGTCGAAAATTTCACAGAA
This sequence comes from Anastrepha obliqua, assembly GCF_027943255.1. Lineage (NCBI taxonomy): Eukaryota > Metazoa > Arthropoda > Insecta > Diptera > Tephritidae > Anastrepha > Anastrepha obliqua. The sequence continues at coordinate 159,331,961 of NC_072892.1, read as the reverse complement.
ATCTGAAGAGTCTCAAACAATTTTTGATTTTAGCAGCGACGTCAATATTCATGGAAATCGTGCGTATCGGGATAGCTGAATGGCCAAATCGTTTGAAGGCTTGTGCAAAAGCAAATGGTGACCATTTCGAATAAAAATTAAAACTTGTTTTTGTTTTTTTTTATATTCACATGATTAAATAAAACTAACTTCATTAAAGGAAGTATTATAATTTCATATCTATAACGGACTTAACTTGTAACAGACTTTTCCGAGCGCTCTTTGTGACGACAAAAAAGCAGGATAACGTTTTCGTTCAACTTTTTAAGCGGGACCCTTCTTTGTGACTACTCCAATCACAATCTGTTTTTGCTAAAAAGGGAATAAATGTGGGTATCAACACCATCGAACGACAACTGAAGGAGGTGAACATATCCTGCCCACATCATCAAAACCACTGCTCTCAGAAAAATACATTGAGAAACAAGAAAACAAGCAAATGGCGTCACAGTATTGGACTGGCCTTTCCATTCCTCAGACGCCAACCCCATTGAAAATGTTTGGGGAACTATGAAAACGCATCTTACCGGAAGGTCAGTCCATGATTTAAAGCAACTCGTGCGTCAAGTCCTGTTCGTCGACGAGTTAGTTGTTTTGAAATTTTCGATGAAGCTTGGAAAATTCGCTACTGAAACTGAACTTGAATATTTATGTATTTTTATTATTATTAGGCTACTGCGCACTGCGGTCAAAAGAGATCTATTAGAAAAATGTTTTTCTTAATTTTGGGTTTCACCGATATTCGTACCTACGTTCTCTCTGTGAGTTCCGAATGGTAATCACGTACCAACCCATTCGGCTACGGCAGCCGCCTATTATTATAGTTAAGTTAAATATATTGGATTGATTTGTTAATGAACTGGTGTAAAAATTTTGACTAAGAAACTTTCATGTTAAAATCATTCTAGTTGTACAAGAATATTCTAATGTTGAAGTACTATTAAAAGACTTTAGTCCTACTCTATACTATTGATATAAATTAATAAATAAGTAAATGTGATTATCTGAAAGTATTAGGTGCGCAACTAAGTTCTCGCTGTTTTTTTGATGAAAATACAACTTTATTCTGAAAAATGATTACAAGTGAATCACTGAAAGTATTGCCCATCGCTAGCTACTACTTTTTCCCATCTTTCTGGTAGATCTCGTATACCGTCGTGGTAAAACTGTTGAGGCTATCCACGGATCAAGCCATTTTTTGATGTCTTCATATGAATTCAACTGCTGGTCAGCTAGACCATGAGCCATCGATCGGAACAGGTGATAATCGGACGGCGCAATATCTGGAGAATATGGCGGGTTGGGGTAGAGTTTCCCATTTCAGTGTTTCCAGGTAGGTTTTAAGAGTTTGGCAACATGAGGCCGAGCGTTGTCATGCTGTAGAATCACTTTTTCATGCCTCTTCGTGTATCGCGGCGGCTTCTCGCGCAGTGCTTGGCTCAAACGCATCAATTGAAGTCGATACCGATCCCCAGTGATGGTTTCGCCTGGGTTTAACAGTTCATAATAAACAATACCAAATTGGTCCCACCAAATACATAGCATAACCTTCTCAGCGTGAATATTCGGCCGAGGCGACGACGTAGAAGCATGACCGGGAGTCCCCATGACTTTCTTTTCTTTGGATTGCTGTAATGAATCCATTTTTCATCACCCGCCACGATGCGATTAAGAAAATCCTTCCTTGTTTGCCGTTGGAGCAGTTGTTCACAGGCAAAAAATTGACGTTCGCAATCCTTTCGTTTTAACTCATAAGGAACCCAAGTCCCCTGTTTCTGAATCATTCCCAAAGCATTCAATCGCTTGGAAATGGATTGGCGGGTAACTCCTAATACTCAAACAAGCTCTTCTTGCGTTTGACACGGATTCTCATTGTGCAATGTCTCCAATTCAGCGTTTTTGAAGGTTTTTGGCCTTCCTTCCACGCGGACGGTCGTCAACATTAAAATCACCGTCTTTGAAGCGACGGAACCAATCTCGGCACGTTTGTGGTGTTTCACTTAAAACAGCATCTCCATAAACTTTGTGTAGCTCTCGATGCGCTTCAGCCGCCGTTTTTTTCGAATGAAAGAGGAAAGTCAACAATTCCCGCAAATGACGATTATTCGGCACAAAATCAGACATTTTCACAAAACCAGAAGTATAAGCTACCAAAACAAAATCACTAATGAGTCGAAGCGGTTTGTTTACCATATCGCACCCTAAATACAAAAGGGTCACAACTCAAAATTTTCCACCCTCGAGCTTGACTTGCTTACAGTAGCACAGAAAACAAACTATGTGACATATCACGCTGAAATTTGCCATGTAAGCTTATAACAGTCCTACCAAAAAACAAAAAATTTATTTTTGCCATATGTCATCCGCGGACCGTTTTATTGATACCGTCTCATTCATATTTGAGCAGAAAGTTGATTTTGAGTTGTGACCCTTTTGTATTTAGGGTGCGATATGTTTAAAAAAAATCATTGCAGCCAAACTAAGAAATGTGGAAAAGTTATAAATGACTCATTAAAGTTTCGATGTTAAAAATCTCCCTTTTTGGAGCTCGGCCAACATCGCTTACAATAAGATGAAAAAAGCATTAGTTTTTAGACTATATACGGATTTAGGTATGTGGTTATTAGCTCTTTCTTATGTGCCTCCTATTTGGGCTGTAGCCAACTTTGACATTTAAAGAGATAAAAAATAAAACATATGTCGCAGATCTAATAAATTGATGTCAAATGCGATGCCGATGTCCGTTTAGCTCATTACTGCATTTGCATGCGCTTAAAAAGGCTCTCACCCACGAACGTGCAAGTCCAATGTAGTAGCCCCATATGTACGGGCAGCACAATTGTATGAAGGTTCATCAGCGCACATCACTTGTGACCACCCATCAGCAGTGATCTACACTGAATCGCTCATGTTGACAGCTTGTTGCAAACGTCACGGCAATAAAGCAACTTTGCTGATCTCGTCGATTTTATTTATATGTGCGTGCAAACAGTAAATTGACAGCGAACCGCTGGCACACAAACCGAATGCATAAGACATAACAACAACAACAACAACAATGCGGTCAAAACTACAATTGCAAGCAAAGCGAAAACAATACTCGCACAAAGGCTGGCGAACTCAATTTGAATACACAAAGAAAATTGGATAATTTCCCGTGGCTATCACAGAAAAACGCAAACGCAATGCGAAAAGGACACTCCTGAATTCGGCAATAAACTATAGTACTTTTGGTTTTTTTTTATTTATTTGGTTTATTTTATTTTTTATTTTTTACTTTTTAATTTTTTTTGTTTTTTTATTTTTTTGTATTCAGTCTGTCCGAAATTGACTACTTTGACTTTGCAGCTATTCGGCTGTGGTTGTATGCAAACGCCAACGATTGATATATGCTGGTGGTGCAAACATTCCCATGAGCATCATTTACCCACAATACAATGAGATCCCACAGGGTCCGAAAAATAATAATAAGGCAAAAAAACCCAGAAAAAACACAAAAACTGCAGTCAGCAGAGGGCAGTCGCAAACAAAGACACTTACTGCTATCCTCCCCTCAGCATAGGCACGTACATAAACACAAAGCAGCCAACAAACTTGCGTTGCCCTTCCAGCCACCAGCTACTTTGGGGAGCAACAGCAGCACTACGACGATACGAAAAAGCGTCGATGAACTGCACATCTCAGCCGTGGCAAACTTGCAATCACATGGCCAATATGCAAAATAAATTTCACTTCCGAATCACACCGCCGTGCTGGCTATCCATGTACGAGTATTTATTTGTATTTACTTACGGCCTGTATTGAGGTTTGTGCGCATGCGCGTGCGCTTCCACCTTCGCATACGCGCATTTCTGCTTGTTTTACATGTGTACGCACCACGCGATCGTGCTGTGCTGCTGTTCAACGCTCATTCCTATGTAGAACAATTCGCGAAACAATAGGCCCAAATGTAAATGTAAGCTGTGGTTGCGTCTGTTGGCGTCACCGCCATTGGCCGCACATCCCCCAGAGACGCAGGCAATAACTTAAATGGATCCCTTAAAAAGGTAAGCGTTGCCAAAACCTTGCTGCCCTTTTGTTTACTGCGTGTTGCCCTACACATGTGGAGTTATGTTTTTATATTGACCAGTGCATTTGTATGTTTGTATGTTTTTTTTTTTTTGAACATTTCGAACAATGGTTTTCCTGAAATTCACTCGAATTAACTCTATATGGCACTACGAGAGTAGGCAAACTGGCGGTGATGGGACCACACGAACGTAATTATCTTCGTGGCAGTTTGGCTTTCAGGTGGTCCCAATGTTCAATAATGCAATACGAGGCGCCTTAAATTGCTTGGAATGTCAGCTATTTTCGAGAAACAACTTTAATATTTTAGAGGCAATAATAGCATTAAAAGGGTGTCGCAAAATTACACGAGATTTCAATAAATAAACACGCTTTTATTATTGATGTGAAATCAGACTTCTTCCTTACAAGTTCTCGCACGAGCTGTATTTTATAGGCACCTAAGCAAAGATCCTTACGTAAAACTTTCAACGAAGTCGAAGGACAAAGGCCAATAAGTAGAGAACGACGACGAATAGTCATTTCAGCGTCTTCTTCAATACTTCGTTCTATGAATTCAGCGAGCTGATTTTTTTTTTTTTTTTTCAAAAGTAAGTATTAGGTGCGCAACTTAGTTCCCGCTGTTTGTCAATAGATGCCGCCAGCAGAGTGTGCTAGTCCTTTCTAACATAACCTAAACGTCATAAACCAAGTTAAGACATATGGTAAACAAGCTGCTTCAACACATTAGTGATTTTGTTTTGGTATCATATAATTTTAGTTTTGTGAAAATGTCTGATTTTGTGCCGAATAATCGTCATTTGCGGGAAGTGTTGATTTTCCTTTTTCATTAGAAAAACACGGCGGCTGAAGCGCATCGAGAGCTACAAAAATTTTATGGAGATGCTGCTTTAAGTGAAACACCACAAACGTGCCGAGATTGGTTCCGTCGCTTCCGAGACGATGATTTTAATGTTGACGACAGTCCGCGGGAAGGAAGGCCAAAAACCTTCGAAGACGCTGAATTGGAGGCATTGCTCAATGAGAATCAGTGTCAAACGCAAGAAGAGCTTGCTTCAGTATCAGGAGTTACCCGCCAATCCATTTCCAAGCGATTGCATGCTTTGGGAATGATTCAGAAACAGGGGACTTGGGTTCCTTATGAGTAGAGACCGGATTTTTATGCAAATTGAATACTTCATTATGATGAGTTTCTACCTAGGTGCGAACTTCATGTGATGTTAAACAAAAATATGCACTTGCATAAGAATCCGATCTCTACTTATGAGTTAAAACGAAAGGATTGCGAACGTCAATTTTTCGCCTGTGAACAACTGCTCCAACGGCAAACAAGGAAGGGTTTTCTTAATAGCATCGTGGCGGGTGATGAAAAATGGATTCATTACAGCAATCCAAAGAAAAGAAAGTCATGGGGACTCCCAGTCATGCTTCTACGTCGTCGCCTCGGCCGAATATTCACGCTGAGAAGGTTATGCTATGTATTTGGTGGGACCAATTTGGTATTGTTTATTATGAACTGTTAAACCCAGGCGAAACCATCACTGGGGATCGGTATCGACTTCAATTGATGCGATTGAGCCGAGCACTGCGCGAGAAGCGACCGAAATACGCGGAGAGGCATAGAAAAGTCATTCTACAGCATGGCAACGCTCGGCCTCATGTTGCCCAGCCCCTTAAAACCTACCTGGAAACACTGAAATGGGAAATCCTACCCCCACCCGCCATATTCTCCAGATATTGCGCCGTCCGATTATCACCTGTTCCGATCGATGGCTCATGGTCTAGCTGACCAGCAGTTCCATTCATATGAAGACATCAAAAAATGGCTTGATCCGTGGATAGCCTCAACAGTTTTACCACGACGGTATACGAGATCTACCAGAAAGATGGGAAAAAGTAGTATCCAGCGATGGGCAATACTTTCAGTGATTCACTTGTAACCATTTTTTCAGAATAAAGTTGTATTTTCATCAAAAAACAGCGAGAACTTAGTTGCGCGCTTAATACCATACTTACTTTTGAAAAAAAATCAGCTCACTGAATTCATAGAGCGAAGTATTGAAGAAGACGCTGAGATGACTATTCGTCGTCGTTCTCTACTTCTTGGCCTTTGTCCTTTGACTATGTGGAAAATTTTACGTAAGGATCTTTGCTTAGGTGCCTATAAAATACAGCTCCTGCGAGAACTGAAGCCAAATGACAATCGTTTGCGTTGCATTTTTGTCTATTTGCTTCATTCGGATTTATTTTTCAGATTTATTGGGAAAAGTACTCAAAAATTGGACTGATCTATTCGATCGATCGGATGTTACTCATAGCCGCGGCGAGTTTTTTAGTGAATTTATTATTTTTTTATTTTTACTTCAAGAAATAAATATTTTTATTTAAAAAATAAATGCCGTGAAATTAAATGGCAGATCTTAATAAAAAAAAAGTATTCCAACAATATTTCTGTTTTGTTTTATCAATTTAATTAAGTTCTCAAGCTCTTAAAAAAACACCCGATAAAATATATTTTTATTCATTTTATTCTTCTCGGGAATTTTTAAGCTGGCTATCTTCGAAGTAGGCTTTAACGAGTTACGAATCATGTGGCCGCGCATTGTCATGTTGAAAAATCAATGGCTCGTGTCTGGTCGCCAAATTTGGATCATACCTCGTTCTTTATATGCAATGAACTATCTTGCTTACTGGACTCTCTTCACGCTATTTCTTCTTTGTATCAAAATCTTTTGATTTTCCGCTGCCCTTTTCTTCAGACGAAAGCAAAAAGCAAAGAGTTACAAAGTTAGAACTCACAAAAAATGTTACCACCTTGATCAAAAAGTTCCCGAAACAACAACCAGGTGACGCTTTGAGTCGACTGATTTTAGTTCCGGTTTTTTTTTGTTCTTGTAGTATGTTGCCACATCTGTGATTAACGTTCCTACCAAAATTTTCTCGCCATTGCTTGACATCTTTAAAAGTTACACCGTCTGGAGTAAATCTACCTCTGCAGGTGTTTTCGATTTCTTACAGTTTTGAAAATGGATTTGAATTTGCAGCAACGAGTTTGTATTAAATTTTGCGTTAAAAGTGGATTCAATGGCGCAAAAACCTTAGAAATGTTGTGAAGATGGTTCAGTAATCATATTCTAAAGAAAACAGCCACTTACGAGTGGCATAAACGCTTCAGAACAGATCGAGAGTCCATCGAACAAGACGAACAGGCCGTCGACATCGAAAACTGATGCAAACGTCGATAAAGTGAAAGAAAAATGGATCAATAATCGCAAATTAACGATGAAAGATTTGGCAAAGGACTTGAACATTGCTTATGGATCCCTTCAGTACATTCCAATTAATGATAGGGGTTTGCGCAGAGTTGTTTTAAAGCTGCTGCCAGAGGGCAAGCAAAACAAGGACCGCGTTGATAGCGCCAAAGACATGATTTCCAAGGCTGGATTCAAACCAATATTCATTAAACGCATCATTAGTGGGGACGAGACGTAGGTTTACGAGTATTACACACAATCCAGACATCAGGCGAGTGAGTGGAGAGCTTCGAATGAATTAAGACAAAAAGAAAACGTCGTTTTAAGTTAGAAAAGAAGGCGAAGCTCATGGGTTTTATCGATTACAACGATATACAAAATAGAACGAATTTTTTCCAGAAGCTCAGACAGTTAATAGAGACTATTATTTGGGCCTTATGAGACGGTTACGTGAAGCAATTTGCCGGAAAAGAAGGGATTTGTGGGAAAACAACTCGTGGATTTTTGCACCGTCACTCAGTACCATCGTTATCCGTGACTTTTTTTTTGATTAAGAGCGAAACGAATACCATCCAACAGCCATTCCAGTTCACCTGAATTGGCTTTTAGCGATTTCTTTTTCCGTTTTATCGAGACAAAAAACCACTACGGGGAACGCATTTTAACAGCCGAAAGGGAATAATGGAAATACCAAAGACGGCTCCGATGGCTATACCGAAAATAGAGTTCCAAAAATGTTTCGAGAGTGGGATCAAACGTTGGCACTACTTTCGTTTCTTTTCAGCCCTAACTTTCCATACTATATACAGTCCGAAAAACATATCCTTTCTTTCAAAAGTCCGCCATTTTGTTATTTTTCAAAAAACTTTTCCCATTGTAGCACCTGCCAGAATCACAAGCCTACATAATAATGATCAGTTTAACTTTTCGTTTCAGATGTTCTGAAGAGCCAAAATCCTGTTGACAAGCCACCTATCGTTTGTTTAAGACGCTTACTTTGGTGACACACTACTACAAAAAAATATGTCAAAAACCAAAAAAAAATTGTTTTTGTATACTATTTGATGTCAATAATACCATACTATAAAATCAAAAAGACCGCATTTATTTTCTTAAAAAAAAATCCTAAAAAATGAGTATTGGGCCAGACTACTATCATAAGTGCATCGCAGTTGATGGGGAATACTTTGAAGGCGATAATATCACTTTTGAGGAATAAACTTGTATTTTGAATTTTCTGAATATATTCCGGGAACTTTTTGATGAAGGTGGTATTTTATGCGCCCCACTTTTTTCATTTGGAGTTTCATGAAATAATTATTATTGTTAAAATTTTCTAATCAAAACTTTTCAATGCTAAAACTATGAGTTTAGGAAAAGGGAATTTCTACAATTTTTTCTTCATATTATTTACAATAAGTAAATTTGCAATTTTGTATATTTTGCTTTTATTTGCAATAATTACTACAATACTACTACCACAACTACTCTTTAGTCCTTAAATTTTTGTTTTATTTGAATTTTAGGTATTATTTTTTTGTTTACATTCTGGTTAAAAAATGGATATTCAAGTTACAAAATTGCAAAAATACCGACCAACAAATGAAAAGTAAATGTATTTCGCTTTCTTTATACAAATACAATTGAATCAGGTATACACAATTTACTGTTTTGAAGTTTTAAAAATCCGATTTCAAAAAATAAAGAGGGTTATTCAATAGGTGCGCTTCAACTTTTTTCCGATAGGGAGGGCGAACGACGCAATATTTTTTATTTTTCGCTTGTCATTTGTAAACTTCATTAGTATACATTTCATCATGGAACGCTACACACTTGAGCAACGATTGCAAATCGTGCAAATTTTGTATGAAAATAATCGTTCTGTTGCTGCTACTTTAAGAGCATTACGGCCATTTTACGATCCATTTAACAAGCCGTCCCGTTTTGGGGTTATGTGAAGTCATTGGTCTACAGTAATAAGCCGGCGCCGATTTGTGAGCTCAGAGCCAATATTGAACGCGAAATTGCTAGACTTTCGGCCGATTTATGCAAAAGAGTGGTCGAAAATTGGGTTCAACGATTGGACTTCGTAAAACGTGCACGCGGTGGTCATGCAAAAGAAATCGAATTTCATACTTAAATGTATATGTTCAAACTCGATAATAAAAAAAAAATTAGTTAAAAAAGTCAAACCGTTTGTGTTTTATTCAAAAAAGTTCAAAAGTTGAAGCGCTCTTACTGAAAAACCCTATATATACACATAATTGGGAGCTATTTTTGCGATCCTAAACTGAGCTTAAGAAGCGACAAGGACATTGAGAAGAACAGCGTGTCGGTAGGGGTCCCCCAAGAATCAGTTTTAGGCCCACTACTATGGAACCTAATGTACAATGGTGTCCTAAGATTGCGTACGCTTCCCAGAACTAAAATCATTGGATTCGCGTATGATAGCGCAGTGGTAATGGTAGCCAAACACGTCCAATATATTGAGAGGATCGCTAGCGAATCTGTAAATAGAATCAAGGTTTGCTTGACGTTCATGAACTTGGAATTAGCTAAGAACAAAGCTAACGTGGTTTTAATAAGCTGCATGCGGGACGTAGAGTTTGTGAAGGTAAATGTTAGGACTGTAATTATCAATTCAAAATTTGATATTAAATACTTAAAGGTGATGATAGAAAGTCGTCTAAACTTTAAAACTCACCTAGGATATGCTGTGAAGAAGGCATGCGAAAACAGCCGAAAACATACCTATCTGGTATGAATAATGGCAAATAATGGTGGCCCTAGCCATAAGAAAAAGCTACTATATACTAGGGTTGTCGGCTCGGTCCTTTTATATGCGTCACCGAACTGGGCATTGAACATAAACGGCTATTCATGAAAACTAATATCCATCTCTTCGAGTGCCGGACGCTGTATTGGCTAAGCGCTTTGCGGACTATCTGTGGCTTTCGCACAATTTCTGATGACGCTTCCTCCGTCATTGCAGGACTAATTCCGGTTGACATTTTGGCAAAAGAAATGAAGACAGTATACTACAGGGTTGGCCATATTAAACTGACCCATTGAGTAACCCTATAACTTTTTACTGTAATTTGAAATCTAAGGTTTACGTCAACAAGCCAAAGACACTAGGCGCACTTAAGGCCAATATCCGACGGGAAATAGCCGCCATATCGGCCGAGACGCTGGCCAAAACTATGGAAAACGCCGAAAAACGGGCACATTACGCTATACGAGCTAAGGGCGACCACTTGCGCGATATCATATTCAAAAAGTGATGTAAACGAATCTCCTTGAACTAAATTAAATTTTTTTCACAATGAAACACAAAAAAATGTTTCTTTTTCCATATTTTTTTAATAATCACATGGGTCAGTTTAAGATGGCCAACCCTGTACATATCCAAATACGTGCTAAGGGCGACCACTTGCGCGATATCATATTCAAAAAGTGATGTAAACGAATCTCCTTGAACTAAATTAAATGTTTTTCACAATGAAATACAAAAAAATGTTTCTTTTTCCATATTTTTTTAATAATCACATGGGTCAGTTTAAGATGGCCAACCCTGTATATATTAAGCTATCCAAACACAGCGGTAGAGCAAGGCGTAAGAAATTGCAGCCGTAGAAAGGAGTCATTCGATCGCCCACTGGCGAGAAGGGTGGAACAGGTATATGGGATAATACCTACTCTTACGAAAAGGAAAGAAAAGAATCGTGAGGAAGCAAATTACTACCTAACTTAATTCTTTTCAGGGCAACAAACTGGCCAGCTACAAGGAGAAGGAAGAAGATGTTGATCACGTCTTGTTCCAATGCCCAAGCTATGCCCCCGAAACAGGGTTGGGCATAGTGCACTAAATAACACAGTGCAACAATTTTCAACTCATCGGCTTGGGCTCAAGTCAAAGCAATTGCAAATGAAAGTACTCATGTATTTAGAATAGTAAAACCCCCAACTGGGTATTGGTCTACCGGACCACAATTTTTTTTACATTGTATTAAAGTTTCGCATTATTGATCAAATGCCATATTAAATAATATGGCAAGTCCAGTACAAATATTGATTTTTCTTAAATTTTCGTCTTATAGGACTTTTAGTAAAATTCAATGATAAATCTTTTTGTAGAACATTTTAACCCGTTGAACCCCACCGTTATGTGACTATTGAACTCATTTTTTCACAAACTGTTCAAAAGCCCTCTTAAACTGGGTATTAAAGGGTTAATATGTTCTACAAAAAGATTCGTTGGAAAATTTCACTAGGGGCTGTCAAAGACATTGAGCACCTATGGGTTAAGCGTACTTGAAAAAAATTTAACAAAAAAGCCATATAAATATTGCATGCATTCAACTGCATTTTAACTATACCAAGCCTATGTATAGCTTATAGCTCACCTGTGTGTATACACATAAATATATTTACATGCATGTCATCTAAATATGTTTTTGAAATATATATTATGGGTATATATACTAGGCCGGGCCGATTTGTGGGGAGACAAAAAAATCGCCCATTGCTCTGTGAAAATCATATTCTAGGGATCAAAATAAGAAACTTTGCCGACGGAACCATACCTCTAAAACGAATTCTGATGCCCCCGAATTTGGGTCGAACTTTTTAGTTTCTTTTCTATAACTCACTTAAATTAATTTTTTCATTTACATATCGTCCCCTTAGTATAATAATAGCCTATGAGCTCATAGGCTATTATTTTTTTATTGAATTTTTGGATTCTCCATCGTCGATTTTATATGTGGTCAAAATTTTGTCAAATTCTAGTTCCACAAAGTGGGTCAAAACGTCAGTCAAAAAATAATAAATATTTACAGACATAACGAGATTTGAGTGAGAGCTACTTTCGACAAAAAGTTTGAAATTCATTTTCTCAAAACATCAAAAAATTTATAGGCTATTTTAATACTAAGGGGACGATATGTTCTGACTAAATAAATTTCTTAAGAGAAAAAATAGATATAATTATAAATAAGTAATAAATATTATTATAAATAAATAAAAATAAAGAAAAAACATAGCCATTTAGCTAATTTTTTCATGTAAAGGCCAAAAATGGTGATATTTTGAAATGATTGTATGGGGAACCCCCCAGGGGAGTTCCAGGGGGTGTGCCACTGGCATGGGTGGATCGGACGTCCAAAGTTAGTGGGGGTCGGTCATACATTTGGACTCGATTGGAGCACTCTAAATGGGTTAAAGTGGGATTTTTCGTTCGACGCAAATTGGGGGACATCAGAATTCGTTTTAGAGGTATGGTTTCGTCGGCAAAGTTTCTTATTTTGATCCCTAGAATATGATTTTCACAGAGCAATAAGCGATTTTTAAATCGACCCGCCCTAATATACACATATGTATATGTATTTACAAATGGGTACTTCCGAAAAAAGCCAACCTATTAAAAACATTTAAAATTCCTTATTTTCTTCTCCAACTTGATTAAGAAGCCGAAATGTTCAAAGTTTACAATAGGAAAATATCAAAAATTGATCTTTATTGTAACCCCCGAAAAAATGGTTCGTAAAAATCAACTTTGTTTTTACTGAGCTTTTATTTGATTTTACGAACTGTTTTCTGTGTGCAATTCTCTATAGTGAGAAAAGGTAATACTGCAATAACAGCTCATAATTTATCTTACAACAACAGCAAAATGCAAAAAATGTCTAAGACAGTGATAAGCGTCGAAATTCTGCAGACTGTGTTCCCCAACTTATGGCGGGAACTAATGACTGCACTCGTCGTACCAATGCATTTGAAGTGATAAAATACCGTTGCATATTGTTGTGGAATGGATCAACTAATAAAGTGGACAAAAATGTCAATAATTCGATTTTTGTTGGCAAGACCAAAAATCATTCGCGAGTGAACACCTAAAGTGACAACTGTTTAATTAAAACGGAAGCTGACAAAGGAAACATTAAGAAGTTTTGATATATTTGTGGCCATTTTACATTAACACGTTCCCTGCCAGAAGACTTTTGAAGACTTTCCGTCCATACGCCCTACATAATATTTTTCTGATGTCTATATAAGTTTAAAATAAACCATTTTAGTGGAAATATAATTAGTATTTATTATTTAACATTTATGTGACAAGTTTGTATGCAATTACAAAGGAATATTACGATGGACTTTGTTAAAACATAAGGGTACAGGTTAGGCCGGGTCGATTTGTGGGGAGGCAAAAAAATCGCCCATTGCTCTGTGAAAACCATATTCTAGGGATCAAAATAAGAAACTTCGCCGAAGGAACCATATCTCTAAAACGAACTCTGATTTCCCCCAATTTGGGTCGAACTTTTTAGTTTCTTTTCTCATGTAAAGGCCAAAAATGGTGATATTTTGAAATGATTGTATGGGGAACCCCCCAGGGGAGTTCCAGGGAGTGTGCCACTGGCATGGGTGGATCGGCCGTCCAAAGTTAGTGGGGGTGGGTCATACATTTGGATTCGATTGGAGCACTATAAATGGGTCAAAGTGGGATTTTTCGTTCGACCCAAATTGGGGGACATCAGAATTCGTTTTAGAGGTATAGTTCCTTCGGCGAAGTTTCTTATTTTGATCCCTAGAACACGATTTTCACAGAGCAATGAGCGATTTTTAAATCGACCCGCCCTAGTACAGGTAGTTCCTCCTCCCAACTATCGCAGAACTATTGAAGATGGAAGAGTTTGCGAATATGCCGGATCTTTGGACCAATACAAACTTATTTCTGAAAGTTTTTCAATTTCCATCCACATAATAAGCAAAAAAAAAACGTTTTATCTCGCTGTTGCCCATTGGTTTCATTCGGCTAATCGCGACAATGTTTCTTCTAACAGTAATTTTGGCGCATACACCGATTGGTTTCTATGACTACAAGTTCGAAAAATTCATCATTCACCAGCAAAAAATAAATATCTTCTGGTTTTTCACAAGTTTGATTAAATGTTTTGAAACCCGATGTACCAACGAAAGGCGTGGTTGGTTTCTGATGGGATCAGTCCAATCTAAGTATTGTATATTCGAAGTGGCTATGGCGTTTACAGAAGATTCAGCATTTTCAGCTTCACTACTGGGTAAAATCCTAGAGCCACGTGTAGAAAGACGATGAAGAGGTATGATTTCCTCTGAACTGTCTGAAAAATCTTCGGAAAAGCTTACTCGCGTAATCCGACGGCGTTTTGTTCCTGCGAGTGCAACGTCAGAATCATCACTTGAAAAACTGTTGCTTTGTGATGCCATGTCCGCTAATAAGGAGTAATTATTGTAAAGTTTGGCAAAGGTCTGAGGAATAAAAGGAGGGAAAAATTGCAAACATTTTTAAATGCAAACTATCCTGGTCTATAACACTGAAATAGTATGTACGTACCGTGTTTTCTTCGTTTATTGTACTTTAGAAACACACTGAACTATAAATAAATCCCAGCTTCAGTAAAGCAGTAATTGTCGTATCAACGGTACGCGAATAAACAACTGATTGAAACATGAAAAAGTGCAGTGAACACGTTCCATCCCAGGTGTACCGTTTTCGATGTACGCCTCTCCTGGTTGAGAGTTTTTAACGCAGTTTCAGTGACAATAAGAGAACTGTTCTCAGAGTAAAATGTCTGGCAGGGAACGTGTTAAACAAGTTGCGGTAAAAAAAGTGACGACCAGTGACAATGAAATCCTTATTTTAACTATCACTAAAAAACTCTGTCCCGAAATCAATAAAATCTTAAACGGTGAAAATATTGTAGACTTCATGCAGAAGTCAGCTGATAGTTGGAAAGGAATCTGTGCGCATGTAACAGAGATTCATAACGATCTAAGACGTGCGGAGTTTAGCAGGCGCCAACAATAATTAGGAGCTTTTGAGCTAAACAACCTCGTAAGGTAATACCTTTGTGGCAGTTCCGCGGCGAGAGTGCTAGGTTGTGGAGAGGTGTTTAGTAGCTAGGCGTAGCTGCAAGGCTACAAGTCGTGCATACTGCGATGCCGGTATAGCAGTACTAATGAGAGTTTCCTCTTCACGGGCGTCATCCCAGAAAAAAAAAACATGTGCATATGTATGTATGCAATTTGTTTTCTGCGCTAAACAAATGTGAGGACGAATCGTTCGCCACTAAGTGAGGTCAATGCACTAATTTAGCTGAATTCATCTAGAAAAAGGGATCAGTTACAAAATCTGATTGCTTGCCAAAATTTGTTTCCTTTCAATAATTGCACGATGGCATGCACATAAAAAATATTATCATTAGTATGTTTTTATACAATTGTGTGTATGTATGTAAGTGTGGACCTAAGTGTGCAAGTTGCAGCCCTTTAATAATTTTTAACAAATATTTGTATGTATGTGTACTTTCAAATTTCGAGCCGATAAGCAATACGATTGCATAAATAACATTTCCGCATACACTCATAACTAGTACATACATACATACATAATACATACATATGTACATACCTACGTTTTATTGCCCATCAGTAGCCCACAGCAGATTGATTAAAATTATGAGCGATCAGCCGTTAAGTTTTCGTTAATTTTAAGCATAACATCAGAATTGCCGCAGCCGATCGCAAATTTGCGATCATCTGGGAAACGAGCAAGCGCTTGTTTGTGGCTAATACTAAGGCATTCTCACACAAAGGCATAAGCGGTAAAGTGTGTGTGATTGTATGTGTGCGTTGGTGTGGAGGCAGCAACAATAAAAGATACTCATCTAATTTTAAGCATTTAGTACTCGTACTCACTTGTATGTATGTATGTATGTGTGTGTATGAATGGATGTGCTTGCGCCCTCAAACGAGTCATTAAATTTGTGTCTTGTTCGATCAGGATATTGAACCACAAGAGGCGAAGCCGCGAAGGCAAATACTCATTAACAAATTTTTTCTTACACACACACACACATGCATACATACCTACAAATAAAGAGTCTAAACTTAAACCATCCAGCTTTTCCCTCACCTGCCTACTTTCGTAATTTGTTAAAACCTTTAATGCTACGGGTTATGCGCCCATTTTGTTGTAAGGGTCCATGTACGTACATGCACTTATGCAATACACGAACACAATGCCCTTGTAAGTGTGTATGTGTGTGCGAGAGAGAGTGGAGGCGCGTACGCCACTTTCATGCACTGCCCAACACAGATCACTTTGAGCGATTGCGCTGCCAACCATCGATCCGCTCAATAAGCTGCGAGTACACCACTGCAGCAGCGACAGAGACTGACTGACTTATCGGTGCACGGCCCAGCGGCATAAGAGGTTACACTGTGCAATACAAGGCATTGCAGTTGTGCTGCTTGCAAATAAGTATGTACGAGCGGGTATGTATGTATGTGTGTGGTGTTGGTAGTACTGCAGTCGCGTCAATCGATAATAATGACGGCGATGATCTCGATGCAATTAATAACTGCCGCTGTTGGCGTGCAAAAAAAGAAAATAAAGGCAAAAAACAAAAAAAAAAAAAAGAAAAATAAAACAATCGAAAAGCGCAATAAGAAGAAGAAAAAATGTGCTAAAAACGCGCTACAAAATGTTGTGGTGGGATTGGGATCAAGATTTTGAATCTCCGGAAGCGCAATGAACGTTCGAAGGTGGGTAAATCGTAATTGGGCGCTCAATGAGCGTATAAAACTGCAACAATAACACAAATGCCAATAACACCATAGGCAGAACACAACACCAACAGCAGCAACATACATGCAATATTGATGATCAGGCTAATAAACTGTTTGATAATCATGCCAAGTTCATAGCGCTGTTGAAGCGATTAAAAAATACCACAGCGCATACATAAATGTACTCGTATGTAAATGCGTCTATGTGAATGTGTATGCATGCACCCTGTACAGAAATAGTTAGAGGGAAATAGTAGGGGTCATCACTATGTATTGGGTTGGCAGCTAAGTAAATGCGGATTTTTTTTAGACAATTTTTTCATGGAACTACATAACTTTATTCTGTAATGTATTGTCCATTTTGATCAATGACCTTTTGCATATTTCAGGCAGCATCAAAATACTACGTTCATAAAACTTCTGGTTTTTATTAGCAAACAACTAAATCAGGTACGATTTGACATCATCATCATTATTGAAGTTTTTACCATTCAAGGAATCTTATAAAGATCGAAGCAAAAAGTAATCAGATAGTGCAAGGTCAGGTCTTTATGGTGGATGAAAAAGCCCTAAAAGCTTTAGACCTATCTGCATGATCTCTTTCATGCTGAAAAGTCTCGAACGGCTAGTTGAGTTGCGTATGCGTCAGAGGTCGCTGAAGGTTTACCCACTCTCTCCATTTCAGCATGCCTATCAAACCGGAAAATCCTGCGAGTTGGCTCTGCGAAACCTTGTTGCTAGGATAGAGCTGGCCATCGACAGGAGGGACTACGCTATGAACATTTTTTTGGACGGTATGTGCAGCTCTGTCAGCAGACATGGTGCAGACCGGTGCTGGTGAATTGAATTCATTCAATGCTAACCCAAAGAATCGTCACGGTGTGAGCGGAGGAGGATCTGCTGGTGTCGTCCGGGGTTAATAGAGGCTGCCCCCAAGGTAGTGTGCTTTCTCCATTGCTCTGGTGCATGGTGATCGATCCTGTACTCACCACCTTAAATGATGCTGGAGTCTACTCACAAGCATATGCGGACGACGTTGCCTGTGGATATGGTTGACACTTGGTGCTGTGCTAATGGGCTATGGGCAAACCCCACCAAAGCTTGTATTGTTCTCTTTACCAGAAGGAGGAAGCTTGATGGACTCGTTCTGCTTAAGCTAAAAGAAGTCACAATCCAGATATCCAAGGAAATCAAATATCTTGGAGTAATTCTCGATAGAAAACTTCTTTGGAAGTCACACTCTGAAATAAAAGCATCCAAAGCACTGACAATTTCTGGCAGTGTAAAGATGTCTTTGGGAAAACGTGGGTCCCAGCAAGGTGCTATGATAAGACCTATTATCACCTATGCATCAGTGGTCTGGATGAGTAGATACTCTTTCGTTGGAGTCAGGAGGACCTTATCGAGACTACAACGCACTGTGACCACGTGAGCTTTTCCGACTATTCAGGCCCGGCATTAGATGCTCTGACTGGTCTACCACCACTTCATGCTTTCATCCAAGGAGAGGCCTTGAAGGCCATCTGCAAGCTAAACCACAATGAGAACTGGTACGGCCGCTGTCCGGCATTGGAAAACAGAGAAGGCATGGACTTTGACCCAACGATTTTCTCTATGCCCCTTGACTCCATGCCATCAAGAGTCATACTTGAAAAGAGATACAGTGTAGGGCTGCCAGAGGCTCAGTTATGGTCAAACTCTGAAAATGAGCCCGCAAACACTGTTGTCGTATTTTTACGGATGGCTCCAGGACCGAGCACGGTTCCGGTTCTGGTGTCTACGTGGAATCCAGTGGGATAAAACTGCACTTTGCTCTTGGAATGCATGCATCTGTGTTTCAAGCGGAGATGTGTGCTGTTCAAGAAGAGAAGAACTTTATTGTGGAAAACAGATGGAGAGGCAGATCCATATGTGTCTGCAGCGACAGCCAAGCTGCGCTCATGGTCTTAGACAGCCCCCCAACCACTTCAAGGGTAAGCGAGTCCTGTAAATCCAGGCTGAACTATGTCGTTAGACATAATAGCCCGATGCTAACATGGGTCCCGGGATACGCGGGTATTGTTGGCTCTGAGGCCAACTTCTTTGGTGCCAAGCCCGTTCTGCTACTCTCTTCTGCAGCCATGAAAGCCACTTGTAGGTTACTACGACCCACAAGCGATCTTGGCAGGCTGAGAGAGGCTGCAGATGGACTAAACTGATGTTACCTGTCATATCCGGCCGACTGTCGCAAATCCTCCTGTCATTAAGCAGAAGGGACTGCAGGGAGCTGGCTAGACTAATGACGGGAATCTCAGACAGTGTACTCTGCCTAGCTTGTGGAGAGGAGGATGAGAGGGCGGACCACTTTTTATGCGTTTGTCCCGTCTTTGGTCGAACCAGGCTTGACGTCTTTGTCACTGATGTGTCAAGAAGCGACCATCTTGACTCCTTGGCACCACAAGATCTGCTCAGACTTCTTCGGAAGTCGGGTAGATTTAAAGAAAATTAAAAGGGAATCCGAGTGCAATACAGTGGACTTAATGTTGTGCCGACAAAAAAAAAACGACAAAATTACAGAATTACAGTAGAATGGGAAAACTTATTCAGATAATTCCGAGTCTGTTGCTTATCAAGCTCAGCGTGAAAAATAATGGGATCATGATAAAGCTACCGATGTCATTAAGGAATAAGACAAACAAAACGTCACACGTCACCATAAGTGGCTCAGTATAGACATCGCTCCGATAATATTTACTTCCCTAAAGAAAATTAGGATGCAAGCCAAACCTTGTTAATTAGCTACTGAAGCCTTATGGGTGACCCTATCGAATGCTGTCGAAAAGTCAATATAAATATTATAATATAGTATCGACTTGATTATCTTCTTGAAAGGCAGCAAAACAGTCTTACATTAGCATCATCTGGTAATTAGTAGATTTATATTTTTTACAGTATTTGTTTCTTAGATTTTTATTATAACTTTTTTCAGCTTCTAATATACCACGGAAATCTATAAGGTTTTATGCTAAATGTGGGAAGCTAAAATATAAAAGTTATAAAACTTATTTCTCTGGTATTAATGGAATTTCTGAAAGTCCCACGGGCAAGTGTTGACTATCGCAGTTTTCTTTAAAAAATTTTTTTTTTTATTTAGCATCAATTGTCAAAACTATTCTCATCGCCATGCTTCTCAATAAAATTATATTGACTTTTAACTTTTATGCATCCACTTACTCGTGCAAAGGTGCTAAGAAAGATTCAATTTACTGTATATTAACACAAATTCGAAAATCCTTTGAAGGCATCAGCGCAAATTAGTTGCGCACGTGCAAATAAATTGCATCACAATATTCAATTACCTACCCCAGCATATTAATAACAGCATTTGATGGGAAACAATAAAAACTTATCGCAAAAATGCAAAGCATAAAAGTCTCTAAATATAAAAAAATTTATATAAAAAAAGAAAAAAATATATGAGAAAATATCAACCCTTTGACGAATCGGCAAAGCAGCACAAATCGCATACCCACTGGTCAGCGCTTACTGTGGAAGCTACAGAAGTAGAAATCATTTCAGATTTATCTGCGCATTGAGCAGAAAAATAGCAAAACTCCTTCACATGAATTCTGCACTAATCCTCAGCAATAAAGTCGCAACGAAAGGAAGCCAACGGATTCGTACACGAAGCATAAGCGAGTACCTTTGGATAACAGCGACAAACTGCTCGGGATTATGGAACAGAAGAAAATGTCCACTCAAATGAACAATAAAGCCACTTTGACCAGCAAACACAAACAAATGAGTGTACACACATACATATGAATGTAGGTGTGTACGAGTGCGAGTAGTGATAGCTTGTGTGATACTGCAGTGGGGGTGGCTGTCAAAGGAGTCGACGTAGGTGGGTGTCAATATATGGTGTTCCGTTAAGCGCCGCTGTTGTTTATAAATAAAGTGAATGGGAATTACGAGTATGCGAGTTTTACTTTTCAATTGGCAATTTGTGTGCGCCACATAAATTTCAATGGCCAGCTGCCCATCGAGATTAGGTGACACATCGCCGCTGGCTAGCTGGTTGACTGGCCGCTGGCCCCACTACTGCTGTGCGAGTGTGTTGGTAAATTGTACACTTAATACGCTGGCAAATAACTTTTTCTTTATTTTCGTGGATTTTCTATCAATTGGGCTATAAAATAAATACGAATTCTTCAGGTTGACTGAATGCAATTTTTCTTATGTTTATTACTTTGACATTTTATAAGTTGTGCACATTTTTATCATCTGCCAGACACTAACTCAGGCGTTGGAAGACAGCAGAGAAATAAAAATAAGGATAGGGTTCATTGGATATATTATTGACCATCATTGGAGGGGATTGTCTTGCATTAAGAGTTGATAAGTGAGTTCGATTGGTGAGTGAGAAACTTGTGAATTTTACTGTTATTTCTGAACTTTTCTGTGGCAAATAATTGAGTGCGTGGATAACCCTAAGCAGTTTTAGGCAAGTGAAAAACAAAAAAAATTGTGGGTAATATTTAAGTTTATTTTTAAGTATAAGAGTACGAGTATAAAAGTATAATGTAGGGATTAGTTTCAACGAAATTTTAATGCTTTTTATTATGAAATTTCAAATTCCATTTTATGAGAGTTCTGTTTTGGGTCAAATTAGATGAAATGGAGATTACTAAGGCTCTTCTTAAGTCGCACTCAAACTGTGAAAATAAGCTGCTAAATTCAACTTTGTGTGTTTTCTTCAATTATATTGGTCCAAATTAAGGAAAATAAAATAACAAATTATTAGAAAATAATGTTTACCTAGTACTTTTTGTGTATTGCTTTAAAATGACATCGACAGCTTCTAAAAGAAATCGCGCCCCAACCGAGCAACTCAATCAATATTTTTTAATTTCTACCAGCAGGTTTGGAACTACTATATAACTCCGCTTCCAAGGTAATTTAGTCTGCGTCGTGCCACTGCTAGGTAGTCACATAGAACATGTTCTGCTGGTTCTTGAGTTTCTTTACTGAGTCCACAAGAATCATTTTCTAGCACACAAATTTTTTCATGTGGTAATTCATATTAATTAACATAGGTCCAGAATTTTCATAAAAACGAATTTGTTTAAAATTATTATTCTTTATAGTTTTAGGCATATTTATGTGGAAGTCTGCAAGATTTTGACGCGAACAGGTAGCTGTCCCTCGTTCGAGGCACTTCAAAGTTTAAACTTGTTTTTCTCGAAACTACTTTTTCCAGCACGGTCTGCATGATAACTCATACAGATTTTAATATTTTTTCATGCGGTTTTCTTTAAATATTCGAAAGTGTTTTCTCTATAGTCTGCGAGCCGGAGTTTTGATATTTGTATTAAAAAATTTTATAAAAATAATTAAAGTGAGACATTTACTATATGACATAAAACGCCTATTTTCTTTTAAAAAGCCGTAAATTGAAAAATTTTCCGAAATTCAAAAACCCGGCTCGACAGACTTTATTTTACAAGATTGATTTTAATTTTTACATTGTACTTTGGGTCACGTGATTTTTTATAATATATTATATACCTACTATAATATTATATACCTACTATAATATATACCTAAAAATAAATATTTTTAGAAAGTTTAAGTACTAATAAACATTGTATACAATTTTTTTATATTTATTTCTATTGTTATCTCTTCTAAAAACAGTTTTTCTTTTACGGCATTTTTGGCGCTGCTGGACGTATGTAACCCCTTAAGTTTACAATGTCCTGATAGGTTTGCCTCTATCTTTGTACGTTCTGGGTCGATTAGACCTCGTTGTTCCTGCTCACGTAGACAGGCAACTTTGAAGCTGTTATGTGCCCCGCAGAAAGGTTCCTTATTCGCTAAAGTGTCCGCAATTTCATTCCCCTCGTGCCCCTCATGTCTTCGGAACCCACATCAAGGTAACAAAGTTTCTTGATGTTAGGGTGTTGAGAATTTTAAAACATTCCCATACCAACCTTGATTGAAATGTGAAGCTATCTAGCGATTTTAGAGCGGCTTACTGTCAGAGAGAATGTTGATATTGGTAATACGCGTGCCTCCACGAAATCGTTTCTGGCACATAGCTTTAAGGCATGGACTTCCGTCTGAAAAATTGAAGTCGTTTTTCCCATTGCATTTGCCTTCTTGAAATGTGGTTCGATAATTCCAGCTCCGGCACTGCCGTCTTCCATTTTGAACCCATCAGTAAACCACAGTTTTAAAGATATTTCATTATTTCCCCACGCTGAGCGATCACTGATGACCACTATGAAATTTTTGGAGAATTCTAGTTTTCTTTCCATCTTGTCATATACCAACAGGCACGGAGTGTTCAGAATTGAACCCAGAATTCTTCCATGTCCTTCTTTAAGATGAAATATGTTAGATTAGGAAGCCTTAGCTGCCGATCGTTTGGCTATAAGGTGGAGTGGAATAAGTCGAGTGACCATTCTAAAGCTGTTGTGAGGCAAGTTCGCATTGCTCTCTTTACGCTCAGATAGCGTATTCTGCATACCTTGTTAAGTCTCATATGAGTATTAACTTGGTCTACTTCTGGCTACCATACAAATGAGGCGTAGGTGATCATTGTCACTGTTATTGTCTCATAAGACCATGAACTTAACCGGAATAGTTTTTGGAACACGTAGTTAAGGGCTCGCTACCTCCTCTCCACGCGGTGAATGACAAACCAAATACTCGAAATATAGGGTGGGCCATGCAAAATTTGCTTTTTGAATTGGCTATAAAAAACACCAATCATATATCAATCAACATTTTTTTTTTATTTTGAAGATTGAACATTGTCATTTATGAATAAAAAATAATATCGTTCAAATAACTGCCACGACTAGCTTTACTGTAGGCCATTTGATCAACCCAATTTTTAAGCACATTTTCGATTGTTTGGGCTCCAATTTCATGAATGGCAACTTCGATTTCATGTTTTAAAGCATCAATCGTCTCTGGATGGTTCGCATAGCATTTGTCCTTAACGGCTCCCCACAAAAAATAGTCCAACGGGCTTAAATCACAGCTCCGAGATGGCCAATTGATATCGGAATTTCGGCTGATTATTCGGTTTTCAAAAACGGTAGCTAAAAGTTCGAGTGTAACTTTGGCAGTGTGACAAGTTGCACCGTCCTGTTGAAACCAAATGTCGTCCATGTCATCTTCTTCAATTTTTGGAAACAAAATCTCGTTGAGCATGTCACGGTAACGCTCGTCATTTACTGTAACCGCGGAAGAAGAAGAAGACTCACCACTTTGGAAATAGGTTTTCAATATTTCCCAATTTTGTTCAAGCGTATAGCGTCCCATTTCGTAAATGTCAAACCTTTAAGTAAATTATGAACACATTTGACATGTCATTTGTGTTACCATTCTCAAAAAAATAGGTGGTTCAAAAAGCAAATGTTATATGGCCCAACCGTTACATATTCGGGCTTTTTTAATAACTTTTAATGATATAAAGAAAATGCCGTCAGTTCTGAAATACTCTTTATTTATATAAACTCAAATTCCCACAATTCATTAAAAAAATGATTTGTTCTTGCCTTATTATTATTATTATATTTATACAAAAACCGCGCTGGAAATAAATAATAAATAAAAATTGATTTTAAGCGATGGAAATCTTTATTTTGACCTTTTGAGCGCCCACTTCTTGTTTGCTTGTATACTGCAGCTATTTAGTTCACAAATGCCAAATATGAGTCACGGACAACACCATTTGCAAACATTATTAATCTTCTGATAAGGTGATTAATTTTGTGCCACCTTGTACCTATATATATTTAGATTTAGAATGAGCTGAAGAAAAATTATGCCGTTAAATAAATACAGCATTTAATATACGGATAGTCACAGCCTTGACTGAGAAAAGTCTATTGAGCTTTGAAAATAGTTTCAAGTTAAGATTTGAAGTGAAAAGATGTTTAAAATTTTTGGAAAAAAAATTAAATTTCCGATGAATTGGCCAACTATGGATCACCGGTTATCCTACAGGGTCCACAGCCAATAATCGAAATTCGTTCTGTAAGAATCAAGAAGTGAGTCAACGCTTATGTATGCAATTTACAAAAAGAGCGATTGCCCAGTCTAGAACGCTGCAGAACTGCAAAGTGTTTTTTGATAAGCCCGAACAGAAAACTGTCGAACTTTCTTCTAAAATTTGGACGGAAAGACATTCGATTGATGGTCGGTATTATTACAGGACACCACCCATGGGGTCAGCATATGACCACCATTGGAATCATTGAGGACCCAGTGTGCCTGTTATGCTTAGAGGAGGCGTGTAGCACTGAGCATTTTTTTAGTGAGTGTCCTGCTTTTGTTACGAATTTTGGTTCCGATGTTATGAGAATGAAATCCTCTTAAATTGGAGGATATTTTCAGATTTGCTAAATATGAAAAAATCTCACAGGAGTAGCTACCTCTGTCTTTTTCTATCCTATATCTTTCTTTCCATTATTTCTCTTCTTTCCTCCTAGACTATCTGCCCCTTTTACTATCCAGAGCTTTTTAAGCAATATCTCGGTGCTTCCTGGCTCGCCTTTTTCAAATAAGAAATTAAAAACATTGAAAATGAAGAATTTGAATTTGTAATAAGCTTCCCGTTAGAATTTTATTAACAAATAGTATTTAAAAATAGAAGGGCGCATAATTATGACTCCTGGTGTATGTGAGTATGCGTTACAAATTCTCATTATATTAGCGTGTTCTTGAGTGTTTAAGCGAAAAGGTTATTATCTAAGATGAACACATTTTTCCGTCATTTTCGAATGATGGATTGTGAATTAAAAAATGTTTTTTTTAATTTTTTTTTATATTTTTTTAAAGTTTCTCAAAATGTTAATAGTTAAAACAAACGCACATCAATTAGTTAATTACTCAGATGCAAATAAGTAGGTTACCGATTGTAATTATATTTTACACGATTAATAAAACCACTCACTCTAATCAAACTAATCAATCTAATGAATTCAGCGTTACTAATTAAATAATCCATCAATTTCTTCGTATCAATTGGGAATGACATTTATTTGACGTGAATGTTGGACGTAATGACAAATCTGCGACTGAGATAAAACCACGTAAAGTATCAAATCATCATGTGCAATGGACACACACACACACACACACCCATACACACGGACACTTAATCATAAGCAAGCTGTTACAGCTACAAATGGCTATAGTGCGACTATCTCTAACTGCATGCGACTACGTACGTACACATTTCCATATTTCAAAGCAAATTAGTTTCAATTACAATAGTCGAAGCGGTTTGGCGCGTTCAAGTGTGGATTTTATTTATATCCACTTGACAATAACAATTAATTCTTAATTAATATACGTACCAAATGGAGTAGCAATGCAAATGGATGTGTGTATTTAGTAGTTGTTGCTTTGATAGTAGCTGACAAATTGAAATAGCCCAATGAACAAAAATTGCTGATAGCGGACAGATTTGGAAAAAAATATTGTTTCAAATGATTTGCTCTTGAAATTCCATAACAAGGTCTGAATGTGAATTCAACTTTTGAACTATTGAAATAATTTAATAGTATTAAATCTAGTCCTGAAACTTTTTGGCACTACTTTAAATCCAATAAATCCTGTAATAGTGTTCCATCTGCTATTTGTTTTGGTAGTAAATATGCTAATACGGCCACTAGAAGCAGTCAATCTTTCCACAGTATTTTTCCAATATTATACTGTTCAGAATGATAGTGATTCAGATTCTTATCACTGTTTAGAACGGCCTATAAATCGATCTTCAACTCTGAACTTTGGGCACCTAAGTCTTTCAGATGATGATGTCGAATATATTACGCTTAAAACTCTACGTACAGACAGATATGGATTGGCTGTCTGTATTTTTTCTAAAGAAATGTTAAATAAGACATTATCCTCTAGAATTTTCTTCGATGACTGGAAACTAACACGGGTCCGCCATATAACTTTACGGAATTAAAAATGCTATAAAAAAGAAACTACTCAATATTTTTCCAAACTGTTTTTTTTTATTTTGAGGTACAATCCTTCCGGTTAATGATGGAACACAACTTTATTCATATGGCTGCCTCGGCTAGCCATGCACCATCCAATACGATCGGTCCAATTTTTCAACACATTTTCGATTGTATGCGGCTGTATTTCAGCTATGACATCGCGTATGTTGGTCTTCAGTGCATCAATTGTTGCTGGTTTGTTGGCATAACACTGGTCTTTGACGGCACCCCAAAGATAATAATCAAACGGCGTCAAATCACAGCTCCGAGGCGGCCAAACGATATCAGAATTTCGGCTGATAATGCGATCTTCGAAGACAGTGCGCAAAAGATTGATCGTAGCATTCGCTGTGTGGCAAGTAGCGCCATCTTGTTGGAACCAAATATCAAAAATATCCACCTCTTCAATTTCTCGGAACAAAAACTCGTTCAACATGGCCCGGTAACGCTCTCCATTGACGGTTACGGCCACTCCTCGCTCATTTTCGAAGAAACATGGACCAATGATGCCTCTCGACCAAAATCCGCACCAAACAGTGACTCGTTGTGAATGCATCGGCTTTTCTTCGAGTGCGTGTGGGTTTTCTGAGCCCCAAATGCGGCAATTTTACTTGTTAACATACCCGCCGAGATGGAAATGAGCTTCATCCGAAAAAATGATTTTTCGGTAATGATTTTCAAAGTAATGTCGCAATATTTCCCAGCGTTCTTTGAGCGTATACACAACCATTTTCGTTCAGCGGAAGAATAAAACTAATTTTCTGCCAAATCAGATGACAGCTAAGTGTTACCATTCTTCAAATAATACCTAGTTCAAATCCGTAACGATAGATGGCGGGCCCTGTATATAACCAATTTTTCAAAGCGGCAAGGTTAAGTTAAGGTAAGCAGGTTAGGTTAAGTTGATTTGGTCGGCTGAAAGCCAACACATAGACCTATTGGTCCTTAGTGGTACCAGATGGAGCTCGACTCTTAGGTTTCCTTGTGGTAGGCTCCTTTTAATAAGCCTGCGTCTTTTGCGAGTCTAAGTAGGCTCTGAAGATCTAATCCCAAGAGACATTCTAACCTCTCATATTGTACAGCTCTTAAACATTTCAATCGGGTTCTTCCTAATGCAGGGCAAGAACATAGAAGGTGCTCACGAGTTTCCCTCTCTTCTAGTTCATTGCGAAATCTGCAGCTATCGTTGTTTGCAATTCCCGTCTTGTATGCGGTGCCGCTAATAAATTGTGGCCTGTCAGTATACCTACGATAGTCTTGCGGCAGATCTATGTAGCTGCTAGACTTTCTGCCGCAATGTTAATCGGTGATAGGTTGAGTATTCTTTCAAGTGCTGCCGTAGGAGTAGTTTTAATTGCCTCTGGGAGAGTGCACCAAGACGTTGAATACTTTCCATAGGTGTTTTGTGTGTCGCTTTTCTTAATACGATCCACCACATTAGAGCACCATAGAGTGATATTGGCTTTACTACAGCTGAGTAGCACCAATACACTATTGAAGAAGATAGACCCCATGTAACTCCCAGCATTCTTTTACATGCACATAGTGCGTTACGACACTTTTTCTTCCTCTCTAATATATCGCGCTTCCTTGATAGTTTACTAACAAAAATTGTTTCAAGGTACTTTGCGTGGTCTTTAAGAGTCAGTTCTATGCCGTTTAGCTTCGCAGGGTGCCAGTTCCGGTTCGGCGTTTATTCCCAAGCATTATACCTGCCGGGTTATATGAATGTCCAAGGCGGGCAGGAGCTCACATGCCTTCCCTAAGGATTTCAGGCCCATCAGCCTTTCGTCTTTCTTACTGAAAACCGAAACCTTTGAAAAACTAATGGACCAGCACATTAGAAGCCAAACTCCTCGGGGGCGTTTGTCGCATGCCCAACATGCTTATAGTAGTGGCAGATCAGTGGAATCTGCCCTGTATATACATAAATGATAATGATAAAAAATAGTCCGTATATCACAAATAGTTTGCAGTGGGCGTCTTCCGCGACATCGATTGAGCTTTTATTAACGCCTTCCCGGAGGCAGTTACTAAGTCTCTGGATAAACTAGGGATCGGAGCTGCTCTTACCAGATTTATCTACAGAATGCTGAACGATATGATGGATGGTCGTGGCAGAGTGGGTTGGCGTCTCTCTTAGCCGGCAGGTGCGTAGGGGAACTCCGCAAGGCGGTGTTCTGTCACCATTTTTTTGTCTTGTCAATTATTTGTTGGTGGAGCTTTTGAGAAGGGGCAGCAGTGTGATTGCTCACGCGGATGACGTAGCATTAATTGTAAGATAGAAGTTTGTAGATGCGGTTTGATGCAGGTATATCTGAACGCAGTTCTTATTTGGGGGGCGGATTGCGGCCTATCGGTGCATCTTTACAATACTATATTTTTCCTATATACGAGAAATATAAAATAATCAGATCTGAACTGTTCTCAATAAACGGCGCTTCGTTGATGCTTTCTGACAAGTGAAATGAAATGAAATTTGAATAGGTCGAGCCAAGGAGCACCAAGAGACTTAGCGGCTCCTAAAATACTCAGGCTAAAAAGCCCATTGTATTTAGAGCTCTGGAAAGAGGGTAGATAGTCAAGTAGGTAGGGAGAAAAGTATCAGAGAGATAGAGAGAGTTAGGAAAGAATAGAGTCAGAGATGGAGGTAGTCCTGTGAGAATTTTCCAGATTCTTTGGCAAATCTGTAAATATCATCCAGTTTAAGAGAACGAATATTACTCATTATCATAACATCGGAACCAAACTTCGTAGCAAAAGCAGGACACTCACAGAGAAAATGCTATCCGCCTTCTCGAAGCAATACAGGCACATCGGGTCCTCAATGGTGGTCATACGCTGACCCCATAGATTGTAATAATACCGACCATCAATCGACGTCTGTCCTGAAGTCCTTTCTGACACTTTGAAATACATAGGTCTGACAGAAAGCTTATATGTAAGAGAAAAACTGAGGAGAGGTTAAGGAAGGCAACAATTATCTTATATGAATGGCGCTATAAGCAAAAGGAGAGATCCCATCTCCTAGAATTGTAGTTTGGCTCTACAATACCATTATAAAGCCAATTTAGTTATATGGAATCATTTTCCGATGGAACTGACAGGAGAAAATACATTGGCAAAGAAGCTGGGAGAGTTCAAAGGTCTACACTCATCAGAATCATGGGGGCACTTCAAACTACTTCCACTCTTGCGCTGAACGCAAAGCTAAATTTGATACCTGTAGATATCGCAAGCAAAGCTGCTGCTGTACGTACTGCAATCAGACTGAGCCGACTGCAGGCTCGACCTCAGTTGCGAATACTCAAGCATCCTAAGAAACTTTGCATTCATCCCCTTAACTATTAGTCAGTCCAAGCAGAGCATTTTGCAAACACTTTCCTTCAAGGGAAGAGTGGCAGGTTGCATCATTTGCGGCCGACCAAACTTTGACTTTGGGTTGACTTTTTCGTAGTTTCTTAGATTATGGGTCTTGTGATGAGCGCCGTTTCATGATTTTTGATTCCTTTCATTCTACTGGATTCATATAAGCTCTTGTAAAATAGTAATCTGTATCTCGCCATCTAAAAGGTGGCGCAAAACTATTCATCAAATTTTGTTTTTGAATAACTTTTTTACTAAATAAAAAAAATATTCGCGTTATGGAAATCTTTGGAACACTTTTCCTTTGAGCTTTACGAGCTTCATTCCTTCTTTTTTTGCATACTGCAGCTGTCTAGTGCACAATAAAACTAACTTCATTAAGGCGGAGCCTGGTTTATGAGGTCTTAAAATTGCATCTCTTTGCGATTTTTTTTTTAGGAAAAAATTAGTTTAGTACTGCAAAGTTTTTTCTATCTTTTAATGAACATTTAAAAAGTAGAAAAAATTTTTGTACTGGTTAAAATAAGTTGAAAAAAATGTTTAACATAGAAATTAGTAGAGCGCTGCAACGCTGGAGTTTCCAACTGGCGTACAAAATACAGCTCGTAATTATTATCTAAAGCAAAAAATTCAAATGGATTTCTAATTACCATGATTTTTTATTCTAGATGAACTAAGAAAACTGAGGGAAATTCCAAAACTTCAACTTTTTTGAGGTTTTAAAGAAAAAAATGCCTTTCTATAAAAAAAAGTCACTTCAACTTGGTATAAAAATCTTGAAAAAATTTTTTTTTTATCTATTTTGTTAGTTCAAATAGAAGAGAATTTAATACTGAAGGGAAGAAGCTATGATTCATTTCAACAGGTTCATTAGTTGTTTTTCATTCATGTACGCCAATTCAAAGAAATCATAAAAATGAAAAGTCGAGAAAAGAAGATAAAGTTTGTCCTATAGCTGTCCGCTCACAGCGTAACTACCTAACGTTCGCCTACCTTTGGCCTTGTATCTACGGAAATATTGAGAATTAGGCTCTGTAACTTTGTGTGAAAATTCTGAAATATATTAGGAATCGCTTTAAACGAAAAAAAAAAATGATTTTTTTGACCTTATAAACCAGGCTCCCCCCTTAAAAAGAGTATTATAATTTCATACTATGACGGACTTAACTTCTAACAGAACTTATGGCAGGACTAAGTACATAGTACGGCCCATTTCAACTACTTGTAACTCTCCTACCTCCTACGTACCTGTATGTCTATAGGCCACTACTCGCATTTCAAACGCTTACGCACACGTCATTTTGCTCGCTGGGAATATAATAAATACCGATGTATGCGTGTGTGTGTTGAAAATGATTTTAAGTTTTTGCTGATGCTCAAAATCACATGAAAATACAAGACGGAATAAAGCAAGTTGAAAAAATTAGCAAATAAAAATCGAAAAAAAAAAATTGCCGCACCAACAAATTTATGAGCACACTTCGCTGGACATAAAGATCGTATCGCCAACGCTGTGCTCGTCACCGATGAATAATGAAACATAAAAATCGATACTAATTAAAATTTATGGCAAGTATTAATTTAGAAACACACACACACACACGCACCGCACATTTATTTATTAAGTGAGTGCAATGAGAGTTAACGCGCCATAAACATAAAATAAATATTTATTGAAACAAATTTAAAAGCGATTTGCCGTAAAATTGCAAGTAGCCGTAAAAGGTATTCAGAAATTTCTTTCGCAATCAAACGTTAAAAATCCGATGAGGTAAACCGCAAATGGGAATACGTACATACATACAAACATACGAGCATGTGTGTGTAGGAAAAAATCAATAGGCGAAAAAAACAAAAAATTAAATCAAACAGCGAATTGCGATTTGTCAATTGCCAACCTCAGCACTGATACAAATAATTGTTAAATTGTTTTGCAAATCCGATCAGTGCGGTTGAGCGACTCTGCTGGCGATCAGTTACATATCTATGGCATTTGCAGTTACGAGTGGGAAATCAATTGGCAGCGATTAGACGCACACTGATGTATTGGCATTGTTGCGCATGCGCGGCGGCGCCTACGAAGCGTAAAATTGCCGAACAGGGAATACGACATTTAGCTCGTCACATATAAATGCGCTTCCATACACGAGTGTGTGTGTATATTTGTTGTTGGACATATGTACATGTAAGGTCACTCGCTATTCATACAAAGCCACATGTGTACGTGTGTGTGTGTGTGTGTACAAACGCGATTATGTTTCCACAGCTTAGATTCGCATGCCTCTTGAGCCGCATTCTCATGCCCCGCTGCAGTGCAGTTGCAATCGACTTACTTTTTGATTTTACTTTTTTTTGGCATTTTTGGAGAACTGCATTCATTTGTGTGACAATTGCAAAAGCGATTTAAGGTTTTGTTTATTTTTTCTTTTATTTCATTTTTTTCCAGGCACATATAGGAGCATTTACCTATGTTGCATTTGTTGGTGCATTTTAACATTACATATTTCTTTTTTCTTCCCCTCGTTTCGCAAATTGTGTTGACACCAATTGAAGCGCACAAATTTATAAATCTGCGCTTAAGCTGATGAGGCGCCTAGGATTAGTTGGTTTTTTCATTTCAAATTTGGCGCATCAATTTCGAATGCCGACGGCTGCGGAGATGCGCTATATACAGTAGACTCGGGGTAGAGGCAACTGTTCGTGCATGGGCTATTCCCTCAACCTATGTACTGTACCTTCAATCGAGATTGAATTAACGAGGTACAAAAGTGGACTGACAATAAAAAAGTGTTTGTTAATACAGAACTATGTAACGTAAAAGTAAAATATACAGTTGGTGTATTTATTTTAAGTAAGAAATATATTTTATTTTAAGAAATTCTACATAGTACTTTCTGATGACGGTGTCGCCGTTCTACAGTCCTGAGAGCTATTGCTCGGCTTAAGAACAACAAAGTTGCGGATGTGGCTGGCCTGCCGGCAGATCTGTTCAAGGCCGGAGATGATGAGCTAACGAAAAGCATGAAAATACTCATAAGCAAAATATGGCCGGATGAAAGCATGCCCATCGACTGGCAACTCAGAGTTCCACTAGAAAGGTGACCCCTTGAGTTGCGCCAACCACCGTGGGATAAACTTTCTCAGTTTCTCATACTTTGTGAAAAGCTGAAAACCCTCGTCAACAAACTGATGAAGCATTATCAGTGCGCCTTCGGTTCGGTAAATTTACCATCAACCAGACATTCACATTACGTCAAGTCCTGGGGAAGACCCAAGAGAAGCTGATCGATTTTTGTCGGTTTCAAAGCTGCATTCGACATTACGATCACCTGTATGTTACCATGTCTGAATTTGACAATACCGCCAAGCTCATCCGGCTTTACAGGATGGCCCTAACAAACACCACCAGCGCGATGAGAATTGGCAAAGATCTTTTAGAGATATTTGAATCGAAGCGGGGTTTCAGACTTATCATGCAATTTTTTCGATTGGCTAATGGAAAAAATTATTCGCGCCGCCAACATCAACATCTCCGGCATTGTTTCATCGCTTGCGCTGACGATATCGACTTTGTTGGCATTAGTCAACGCGCAGTCAGTGCAACTTTCTCCAGCCTTGAAAATGAATCCCGTCTAGTGGGTTTTGCGAAAAACTAGGGCAAGACAAAGTACCTTGTGGCAACAACCTAAAAGTCCCTTGCATATTGGACAACAGGTTATGATTAACAATTTCGAGTTCGGTGTAGTCAAGGACTTTGTCTACCTAGAATCCACCATTAATACCAACAAAAACCTCAGTCATGAGATTCAGCGATCTTACCAACAGGTGCTACTCAGGGCGGGGTAGGGAATTGAAAAGCAGTGCCCTTTGACGACCCACGAAAAAACAAAAAACATTCTAACAATCACTTACCCTTCTGGTCTTACTACATGGAGCTGAGTCTAGGATATTGTCGAATACCGCTGAGGAAATTCATTGCAAGATCCATGGCCCGATTTGCGTGATTGACTGAAGCATGAAAGCTAGGTCACGATTTCTGCACTGCAACATCCCTGGTATTTTTGATAACAATGATGTATTCGAGCGAGTTGGTATTGCTCTGGGTTTAATCGATTGCCTTATGAAAAAAATTTAATGGCTTCAGCTGACCTAATTGTAAATTTTTCGCTTATTTCGTCATGCTATCATCAGAATCCACAACAACCTGATCAACAGCATCGGTAACTTTCTCAGTAGCCTTAGCACAACTGCCATCTTCTTCTGTCCATACTTTTAGTGCATTAAGACTAAGATTTGCCTTAAATAAAAAAATTATAAAATGCAATTAAACAGATTATATTTGTGAGTGCTTATTTACTTCTGGAAATGCAAATTCAGTCAAATTGTATAGTTCTTCAAATTCGAAATGCTCTTGTGAAGCCATTTGCTGTCTCAAAGCACACCATCATCGAAACTCTCATCATTCTCTTCAGGTTAATTTACATAGTAAAGGATACCAGCATTTTTGTATAATGTTAGTGTCGAGTTTTTACCATTGCCCCGTCAGTGAAATTTTGCTTTAAATGCTGGCACTGCTCCTTGATCAGAAGACAGTTTTAAAGTGCGCGCTGACGATGACTTTAGAAGCTGTGTTTTATTATTTTTAATGGGATATGCTAGATTTGGTCACACCATATTGACTCGCCACTACTAAATTGACTTTGAGAAGATGTATTAATAAGGCGACCAGCAAATCATTCAACGATTTAAAATATGTAGCAAGAAACCGTGAATGATGGAAATCTTTTATAGATAGACTAAGTTCTTAATTACGATATGGATAGTACTATTGGAACCTGCCAATAATAATAAATAAATACATATCTGATGGATGCCTGGTTAGGTGGGAAGCTCTTCGGAAAAGCTATAATATAATTAAACCGAGAAAAGTGTAAAGAAATGCTTGTATTGGCATCACTGGAGCATGAAGAACTTGTCCCAGTGCTGCCTTTAATGTCGTTTTCCACTTACTTCCTATCAAATTTTACGTTATTTCCATCGCTGCTCAAAGTGTAAGTTGAGGGTCGTGCGAGGGCAATCTTTCCAAGTAGGTAGGTAAGAACGAAGGGAAAATCTAAACCGAGACTGTTACCTTTGTTTTCAAAGACGGTTGCAACTTGGAATCGTGTGGGAGCAGGGGTTTTCCCTAAATCAGCCAATTTATCTTTTTCCTTTAAACTGCCGAGCACTGCTAATGAATTTCGGACAGAAGTCTTTGGAAAGGCGGGAGCGAGGAAGGTATTAGCATTTCATATCAAGCATATCAAGCTTCTGTAATCAAGGCACTGACGATGCTATGATACAGATCCAAATTGGTCAACTCTTGTAAAGAGGAGATCAAATCACTTGGGTTTGCAGGTAAAATTTCTCTGATCGGGGTTTCAGTATATAAGAACATGAAATGGCTGATGAGCTTTCTAGGAAGAGATCAATTGAATTATCCTTGATTGTTGTTAAAGGGGCATTGCACAATTTATTTCTCGGAAAAGCGCAGAACAGATGGAGCTCCTATTTGGAAGAGCCTTTGGCTCCAGTACAATAGGCGTAGAACACAGAATGTTCTGGGGACTCCTCGCTATTCAATTTTCAAACTCGCAGCTGTGTTTACCGGCCATTGGAAGATCGGTACTCGTCTAGAAAAGCTGGGTTTACCTTTAACCCCCATTACAGAAGCTGTGGGGACCTTTCAGAGAAGGAGACTGTTGAGAACTTTCTTTGTAATTGTTCGGGCTTGGCAGATAGACGATTTAGGTCACTAAGAGCTCCTTTCTTCGACTGCCTGGTGCAGTGCACCAACCTAAATCTCATCAACCTTCTCCACTACATAAATAGATCTGGTTGTGGATATCTGCCCGTTGAGGGTCTCAAAATGGTATCGAAAAATCACTTTAGTGCTACTTAAGAAGTGCCAGACTGGTACTCCAACCATTCCACGTACCTATACATATCCATACATTCGCAATGCACAGGGTGGGCCATATAGTGTTTGCTTTTTGAACCACCTATTGTTTTGAGAATGGTAACACAAATGACATGTCAAATGTGTTCATAATTTACTTAAAGGTTTGACATTTACGAAATGGGACGCTATACGCTTGAACAAAATTGGGAAATATTGAAAACCTATTTCCAAAGTGGTGAGTCTTCTTCTCCTTTTCTGATTTTCACATCGGTGGCTACGTCAATAAACAAAATTGACGGATTTGGGGCTCAGAAAATACACACGTTACTGTAGAGAAGCAAATGCATCCACAACGAGTCTCTGTTTGGTGCGGTGTTTGGTCTGGCGGCATCATCGGGCCATTTTTTTTCGAAAATGAGGTAGGAGCCGCGGTTACAGTAAATGGCGAGCGTTACCGTGACATGCTCAACAAGTTTTTGCTTCCAAAAATTGAAGAGGATGACATGGACGACATTTGGTTTCAACAGGACGGTGCAACTTGTCACACTGCCAAAGTTACACTCGAACTTTTGGCTACCGTTTTTGAATTCCGATATCAATTGGCCGCCTCGGAGCTGTGATTTAAGCCCGTTGGACTATTTTTTGTGGGTAGCCGTTAAGGACAAACGCTATGCGAACCATCCAGAGACGATTGATGCTTTAAAACACGAAATCGAACGATATTATTTTTTGTTCATAAATGACAATATTCAATCTTCAAAATAAAAAAAAAATTTTGAAAAAATATTGATTCGTTTTTTTTTATAGCCGATTCAAAAAGCAAATTTTACATGGCCCACCCTATATTTATCAAAGTACCATTTGGAAGTTATTATGTAGCTGTCCTTGAGGCAATAAGAGCTAAAAAAACAATAAATGGAAAAGTTAAAGGCACTGATTGTAACGTTTATTATATTGATGAAAATATATTACAATAAATATTTTTACAAAGTTTTATAAAACTTTACAGCAGGTGGCATGAATTGGTACACACGCAATTGCGATGTTTTCAAATTTATGGAAAATGTTTACGAATGCCTTGTCTAACAATGTTTTTCATATATTTACATGCTGTTAATCTATTGTTGTTATTCGCAATTTTACCTTTACATTTAAATTTGCAACATCACTTTGACCGCATCTGCCACGTCATGTACGCCTGTCAGTTAGTCAGCAAAGCCGCAGCCACAGCCACAGAAACAGCCACACCAACTCGACGGACGCTAAGACACTCTGACGCATTGTGATGCGATGTGTGGCGGTGTGACATGTTTATTACCGAACGTGCCACATCGCATAAATAGCACGAGTACTTACCTCCAATAGAGGCGGCTTGCGCGATTGCATATCGTACACAAATTCAATTAAAATTGACATTTCGTTAGTCGCCGGCAAGGCAGCGTTGGACGGGCGAACGCCAAGCCAGCTAGGCTACCAACGAAGATGAATGTCATGTAGGTATATTGGCTTTAGCAATAAATTTCATGCATCTTATTATGTCTAACAATTAATTTATGCAAAAAAAGTTATGTAAAATACTCGTCGTATTTACATTCAGAATAGCAGTTGCAAAGTTATAGGCAAATTTAACAATGAAGCTGAATGGATACATACATACTTACCTATAATGTAAATATATTGAATGCAACTAAATTCGATACGGCTTGTTAGCATATCTAGTAAGTTTAGAACCTCCTGAGAGTAATGACTCGTTTATTTTTTTTTGTACTCTTTTATGCAAGCCAACTGTTGATAGTGAAAGATTTTGCGGAATTTTTTTGCAGAACTGCTTTGGAGAATTACTGAAATGCTATGAAGTCAAATGAAAGACATATGAATTGACAATTAGGAGGCGAAAAATCATCAAGTCAATAGCTATATTTTCAGACGAAAGCTGCTTATTTTGTCAAATCTGACGTTTTCATCATAAAGTTTGACATTTTTAATACCAGTCGTACTCTGCATATTTTGTCAAATGAGCGCTATTTATATCGTTTACAGACACTTGAAACATTCGTCTTGCTCAAAAAATGGATCAATCGTTTGTTGCGGTTTCATTCCTGCAATGATTTTCTATGAATTTCGATGAATCAAGAGCAGTGCACCGATCAGCTCCCTTCGTCTTTGCTGT
The DNA here is from genome assembly GCF_027943255.1 of Anastrepha obliqua. Classification (NCBI taxonomy): domain Eukaryota; kingdom Metazoa; phylum Arthropoda; class Insecta; order Diptera; family Tephritidae; genus Anastrepha; species Anastrepha obliqua. The sequence goes on along the minus strand of NC_072892.1, from coordinate 159,293,501 downwards.
TGAAATATACCATCTCAAGCCACCTCTTTACGTTGATATTCCGAATCCAATCGTGGTCGCGTACAATTGTTGGCGTATGCCGATGATATTGACATTATCGGCCTTAACAACCGTATTTAAAAGAAATACTTCGTTTATTATGGAACCAACGTTAACACCTACAACAATGTCAGCCTAGAAATCCAACGTAGAATCTCTCCTGCCAACAAGTGCTACTTTCGGCTAAGCAGGCAACTGAGTGGGAAGGTCCTCTCTCGACGAACAAAACTAACACTCTACAAGGCTCTCATCATGCTCGTCCTAATCTATGGCGCAGAAGCTTGGACGATGACAACATCCGATGAAGCGACACTTGGAGTGTTTGAGAGAAAAATGCTGCGTAAGGTTTTTGAACCTTTGCTCGTTGGCAATGACGAATATCGCAGGCGATGGAACAATGAGCTGTATGAGCTTTACGACGACATAGCCATAGCGCAGCGAATAAAGATCCAGTGGCTACGTTGGCTGGGTCATGTCATCCGAACGGATACAAACACTTCGGCTCTGAAAGTATTCGATGCGGTACCAGCTGGTGGTAGCAGAGGAAGAGGAAGGCCTCCTCTGCGTTGGGAAGATCAGGCCCTTATCTATGATGTGCCTCTTTTCAAGCCGACTCCGAACGGCAGATGCTTTTTATGAGCCGTTTTTTTCATGGCAGAAATGTACTCGGAGGGTTACCATAGCCTGCCGAGGGGCAACCGCTATTAGAAAAAACGTTTTCTTCATTTACTACTGTGAGCAAAAAGTAAGGTAAATTTATTTGTCAAACTTTGCGCGATTAAAATTTCGCTCTAGTTATTTTTTTCGTGAGTTGGCAGCACTGTTAATAACATCTGGGCCAACTTTCATGTGAATGACATTATCAGTAACATATTTACCAAACGACCAAGAGTGCATTTTTCGATTTTTACAATGTCTGATTTGATTGAGCAGAGAAGTGCCATCAAATTTTGTTTGCGGAATGAAATTTCGGCTGCGGAAACGTTTAGCATGTTGCAGAAGGCATTTGATGATTCGACTATGTCGCAGAAAAATGTTTATAAGTGGTACAAAGACTTCAAAGAGGGTCGAGAACGTGTTGATGACTTGGAGCGCTCCGGACGACCATCGACGTCAACCGATGACCAACACGTCAATAAAGTGAAGGAGTTAGTGCTCAAAAATCGTCGCTTGACTGTTAAAGACCTTACTGATATGATCGGAATATCAGAAGGATCTGTGAAAACCATTTTGAAAGACCATTTGGGCCTACGAAAAGTCAAATCTCGTTTGGTACCGAAAACTCTCAATTTCTTGGAAAAAAGTCGTCCCGTTGATGTGTGTGAAACAATGCTTTCAGACTATCAGGACAAGCTCAAATGCATCATTACGGGAGATGAGACTTGGATTTATGCTTACGACCCTGAAACAACCGACCAATCAAGCGAATATCGTGCTAAGGGGGAGGCCAGACCGAAAAGAGCACGTCAAAGTCGTTCAAAAATAAAGGGCATGATGACAGTTTTTTTTCGATTTTCGTGGTGTGGTGCACTATGAATTCCTTCCACCTGTCCAAACTGTTAATAAAGAATATTATTTGAGCGTTATGCGTCGCTTACGTCAAGCAATTCATCTAAAAAGATCAGAATTATGGGCCAACAACTCTTGGTTTTTGCATCACGATAATGCACCGTCTCACACTGCACTCATTCTTCGTGACCATTTCGCCAAAAATTCCACGCACATCGTTCCGCAACCCCCGTATTCGCCTGATTTGGCTCCGTGTGACTTCTGGCTATTCCCAAAACGCAAGAGACCACTCCGGGGATCGCGTTTCGAGTCGATTGAGGAGATAAAAGCTGAATCGAAGAAGGTGCTGATGGCTATACCGGAAATAGACTATTTGGCATGTTTCGGGGATTGGAAAAATCGTTGGCATAAGTGTATTTCATCGAGAGGGGATTATTTTGAAGGGGATAAAATTGATTTACAAGATTAAATAAAGATTTTGCATTTTACAACCAAATTCACCTTACTTTTTTGGTCTTTCACCGACATTTGAACCTACGTTCTCTCTGAATTCCGAATAGTAGTCACGCATCAAGCCATTTGGCTACGGTGGCCACGAGACTATTGGATTTTCAAAATATCTTTATACAATATGAAGTGTTATCTATTCAAAACATCATAACTTTTTTGTGTGGAATTAGTTTTTATTGATTTCAAAGACAAAATTGTTCAAAAATGATTACAATTTTAACATATTCACTTTAGCTCGATATGACCACCTTTTGCCTTGACTATAACCTTCAAACTGTCAAAAAATTAGTTGAATGCTGCACGAATGTTATCTTGAGGTATTTTGGCCCATTTTCGTATAATCGCTTTTTTCAAAGCATCCATACTGGCATATTTTTTACTCCTCACCTTGCTCTCCAAAATGGACCAGATGGAATAGTCCATCGGATTTGCGTCTGGCGAATTCGAAAGCCATTGTGTGGACGAAATAAAGTGTGGAACATGATTTTTTAACCATTCTTGGTTCACACGAGCTATATGCGACGGTGACGAGTTCTGTTGGAACGTCCATGGTCTACGATCGAAATGTTTGCGTGTCCACGGCTCTAAAGCAGCTTCTAAAACATTTTCCCGATAATAAGTCGCATTCACTTTGACACCAGGCTCGATAAAAACGATTGGAGAGCGTCCATCAGCGGTCACTGCGGCCCAAATCAGCACTTGCGATGGGAAATTGCTTCAAGTGGCCATACGTAGGCTCAAATTCTCGTATGAGCGTTCGGTCAAGTAAATACGATCGTTTTGACTGTTTATGAACTGTTCAATTGGGAAATTTTTTTCATGAGAAAACATAATGTTAGGAAATTCGCCACGTTCGTGCAAGCGCAAAAACTCCTTTGCTCTTTCGCGCCGAACTTTTTTTTGCTGAGGTGAAAGATCGTGCGCTTTTTGGAACTATAAGCCTTGACCTTGTGCTCATTTTTCAATATGCGTCGAATGCTGTCTTGCGATATTTTCAATTGTTTGGCCATTTTTCTTCCACTTTGACGAAATTCGACGTGGATTTCGTTCAAGTCGAGCCTTCATTTTCCGAACTATTTCTGGCGTTGTTGCGGTTTTTTTGGTCCACCTCCATAGCGTTTTGCAATGCTACCAGTATCATCGTAACGTTCTATAGTGCGATACACAAACATTTTTTTCACTTTGAGGTGACTGAGCTCACGAGCAATGGATGGTTGTGATTTTCCAGCCAAATATAACGCAATCACACTATTACGTTTGAATTCCATCACAGAAAAAAAAAAAAATTCAACAAAACTGAGACGCAAATGCTTTTGATGGCTTATAAACAATATATTGAACTGTCATTAGAACAATTTTGACGTTGATGTCATGAGCTGTTCAACAGATACAAGCAGTGTGAAGTTGGTAACACTTCATATCGTTTACCCTTTACTATGGCATTTTTATTTCTATTTATTTCGATTTTATACAGAAATTACTACAAAATTAAGCGTTTTCGAACTTCATTATTTCTCAATGCGTGGCAATCTAAAGTACATGGAATGAAGCCTTTAATTTTCGAATTCAATACTTGTGCACTTGACACAACATAAAATCCAGCAGCAAATGCGATACTTATAAAATAACTTTTTCTCTCAGTAAGAGCTCAAGAATTATTTTATACCTAAAAATTCGACAGACAAAAAATCGGCCCAACCCAATGTATAGATGCATCGCTACGATCATTTGCATGTCGCTTGGCAGTAATCGTTAACAAGCGCAAAAATACGTTAACTACAACAAACACGCACACAACCATACATAATACAACAAATACAAACACAATCACGCGCAGTCACACATTTAAAAGCACTGCAGCAGCGATTTCTGGTTTATTCATTTTATTCCCAGTTTCCCAGGTTTGTGTCTTTGGTCTTTCGCTTCCACCTCTGCTTTGCTTTGCCTCACTTTTTCGACTTATCTTTCATTTTACATGCCTTGTTTTGATTTTCGTATACAGATCACTGATGTTGTATATGTCTCTGCTCGGGTTGCTACAGCACACACACACACACGCACACACTAACGTACATGGTACGCATACATATGTGGTAATATTATTGCTATTATGGGTAGCAGTTTGTTGTTGCTTTTAGCTTACGAGCATCCCAAATGCACAACCAATAATATCCTATGCCACAGCTTCACATGCAACTTAAATCATAATTTATGCACAGAGCGCGTTGTTGTTGCAGTCGCTATGCTCCGCCCAAACAAATCAGGTGCTTCCATATCCCAGCATCTACAACAACTATAGTATTTATGTATGTGGACTTGTAAATATTTTAATTGCTGTATGCTGGAGTTGGCTGGCAATTGGCGTTTAATTAGGAGGCGAGTGCTTGTACTTTTTAGTATAGAAATAATGAAGAATTGATAGAATTGAATATACAATTTCGAAAAGGGCACTTGTGTGAATATTTAAGCAATATCAGATGTCATTTAATATCGCCAAATAAAAAAAAAAAAAAACTAAATATTTTCTCAAGAAAGAAGCCAATTTTTTTAGTTGCCCTTTGGCACAAATTAACTATCGGGAGTTACAGAAATATTTACGTTATCATACAGGCAACCAATCAGGAGATACTTACTATTATAAAATTCCTAAAAAGCAACAAGACGGCCAGCTGCGACATTCTTCAAGCAGAGGTTCGTAAGGCTTGCCCAGAGCAGGCTGCAAATCTTCTTCAGCCTATTTTCAATGCTGTCGGGGATGAAGAGAAGCTCTCACATGATTGATTGCAAGGCTTCCTGGTGGTACTGTCAAAGAAAGGTGAACTGAAAAATTATAGGGGAATAATGCTGCTGTCATAAGCGTCAAATATTCTGTCCAGTGTGCAGCTAAATCGCATGAAAATCACCACAGACAACACTTTGGGAAAACAGCAAGCAAGTTTCAGAAACAACCGATCCTGCGTCGACCAAATCAGCACGATGCGCATCATTATGAAACAAGCCCAAGAATGGCAAACAATCCTCGAACTAACGTTTATAAACCACAGCACCAGCACAGCTTTTCATAGCGTATTTCATATCAGCATATAGGATGCGCTAGACGCTCGGAATGTCCGAACGCTCATTCACGCTCACTATAATAGCTTCAGATGCAGAATTTAGCATAATGGTAACTTGTCCCAAAGTTTGTCTCCGTTGTTATTTCTTATTGTGATTGATGATATCCTCAAAAGTTGCATCGAGGGGGAAAGAAGAGGTATTCATTGGAACTTCTGTGAACTCCTAGAACATCCCACTTACGCCGATTGGACACACCAAGTGAAGCCCTGTCCTTCTCCACCTGATCTTTCCAACGCAAAGGAGGCCACCCTCTTTCTCTGCTACCACCAGTTGGTACCGCATCGAATACTTTCATAGCCGGAGCCTTTGTATCCATTCGGACGACATGACCCAGCCAACGTAGCCGCTGGATCTTTATTCGCTGCGCTATGTCTATGTCGTCGTAAAGCTCATACAACTCATCGTTCCATCTTCTGCGATATTCGCCGTCGCCGACGTGTAAAGGTCCAAAAATCTTGCGCAGAATTTTTCTCATACACTCCAGGCGCCACCTCATCAGATGTTGTTATCGTCCAAGCTTCTGCGCCATGGGGCAGGGACAGGCATGATGAGAGCCTGGCAAAGTGTTAGTTTTGTTCGTCGAGAGAGGACTTTACTCCTCAGTTGCCTACTTAGTCCAAAGTAGCACTTATTGGCATAAGATATTTTCCGTTGGATTTCAAGGCTGACATTATTATCGGTGTTAATGCTGGCGGCCACCGTAGCCGAATGGGTTGGTGCGTGACTACCATTCGGAATTCACAGAGAGAACGTCGGTTCGAATCTCGGTGAAACACCAGAATTAAGAAAAAGTTTTTCTAATAGCGGTCGCCCCTCGACAGGCAATGGCAAACCTCCGAGTGTATTTCTGCCATGAAAAAGCTCCTCATAAAAATATCTGCCGTTCGGAGTCGGCTTGAAACTGTAGGTCCCTCCATTTGTGGAACAACATCAAGACGCACACTACAAATAGGAGGAGGAGCTCGGCCAAAAGGGTGTACGCGCTGGTTCCGAAACTAACGAAGTCTTTTACAACCGCGAAATCATAACTGTCAACAGTGACGTTGCGCAGTGAGTTGTGACAGTGCGCCGAGAGTTTGCTTGATAACAGGAGGTACTTCGTTTTGTCCTCGTTCGTACGCCAACAATTGTACGCTCTGCGGCGCACACGATCGTCTCCATCATCAAGTTAAAGAAGTCGCTCGACAGCGAGCCACCCTCTCCAAAACCTCGTTTTGGTATCATCCGGCTCGGAAAAGTTCTTTCCAATTCTGACGGCCCTGCTGGTATTGATCAAAAACATTTTGCATAGCCGTATTAATTTTTCGGGGATACCAGATTCAGACATCACGGCATACAGGAAATTCCTTTTCGTACTGTCGAATGCAGCTTTGAAGTCGACGAAAAGATGGTGTGTGTCGATTCTCCTTTCGTGGTGTATTGTGAATTTCTGATGGATGGTGCATTTTCCGTGTGTAGAAGTCCACGCAAGTGGGAAAGTCCCTGATTGGCATTCACTTGGGAATGGTCAGGACGATTTTTCTGCATGCGGTCCAATCAGCTCACAACTTCCGGGCGTCGTGCAAGTATCTTCTGGGTAGCTCCAGAACGTTCGCTTGAGATCGAGTTAATGTGAGAAGGCGATGCACCTCATGATATTTGGTTATGTGCTGGGTTTGGGGCCGGCCACGTAAAAATCTTTCCCCAATGAAAATGACAACAAAGTCCCTCACACTTTGCTGCCGAAAAACTCGTTTCAAAATGCAATCACATTCTCTCTATTGATACCTACTTTTTTCCAAAACACAATTTCCCATTTGGGAAGTTTGTTTGTGATAAGAGGAAAGAGAAAATGTCACTCATAAAAATTTCTGTTTAGAATAGGTCAGATTATATGATTATTATATAATATTTATTATTATTTGAGCATTTTGGTACATCTTTTAAGCTCTTTAGGATTTTCCTTTATTTTTATTGCATTGCGTTCTAAAAATCGTCCGCTATTCACATGGAACTGAAGTGAGAACCATGAGAACTACCGGTTTACCATTACTCGCTACTTTTTTCGCACTCTCTCACTAACTTACTCATACATGTGCGTACAAGTATGTGTGAATACTCACAAATATTTCATTATTGTTTTTTATATGTATAATTAAATAGTTGCAAAGATAAAATAATAAACAACTACAACTACAACCACTTAAACATTTATAAACTAAGTTTTTGATGTTTATCGGCCGTATAATAGACATTCCTGGCTATTTACAATAATAACAACAATACAATATGTTTTGGAGCATTAATTATGAACATTAGAACAAAATAAAATAAATAATACGTCTAATTTATGAAAGAAATTCATTCAGCGCGAGTGGTGGAAAATGCCAACAGTGTTGGTGAAAAAACAAAATACTGAAATGTATAGCAGTTTAACAGTGCATGCTAATGTTACAAAGGTTGGCGCACTGACAGTTAATTGCTGTGCTATACAAGAAAGAAAAAAAAAAACGGACATAGTTTGTCGTAGTTTGTGGTCATTGGCAGCACGGGAATGAAATGATGTTGTTGCGTCGGTGGCGCAGGCGCAATGCAATGATATGAACGGATATACTTACATACACATACATACATACATACGTACATAAATGTAGACTTACGCTATTGTATGGTGTGGAATAATTGTACGTATGACAAACAACAGAAAACACGAAGGGCAGCAACAACACCAACAGCAATAAATTACAACAGAAATAACTGCAAATAGTTTTAATAATAACAACAAAGCACATGCTTGTAACGGGTGTTTTTTTTCAAGCGCAAAAAGTTTCAATGAGGGTTTATTGATGGGGCTCTGCAATAACGACACAAATTAAAACACTCCGTTGAGTTGGGGTGTTCCACCAAAAAATTATTTATTTATCAAGTTAATGCGCATAAGTAAAATATATGAAATTTTGAGTTGTGTTGTTAATGCAGTTGACCATCGATTTTTCAAACTAACCGCTCAAATATCTAAAAGCCGCTCAAACATATGACACCATTTGGAAAATTATTAATATTCCGATAAGGTGATTAATTTTGCGCCACCTTGGCTTTGTTCAGTGGCAGTCACAATAATATACGGCCTATAGCAAAGTTTTGGCTATTTATTTATTTCTTATTTGATTTTTATTATTATTTTATAAAAATATAGCTTATACTACAATAAAAACTATGTAACTCCAAATTTCAAACTTTGTAGAAAAGTAAAAAAAAATTAAAACAATTGGAGTACAATTTTAATCAGAGTTTTTAGCAAAATTTTGGTATGCAGTTTTTTAGCCTATTAAATTGGGATAAAATATTTCGCAAATTTAAAATGGGTTAAAATTCGCGTTGATATTTATATAACACAGGTTATTCAAGGACAAAATAGGATGAATCATTTTGCTCTACCAAAGATTTCCATAACTCAAAATAATTTTTCTTTTTTAGTAAAAAAGTTACTCAAGAACAAAATTGGATGACTAATTTTGCGCCACCAAATATTTAGGTATTTGAACGGCTTGAGCGCGTTAAGTTAAAAAAAAAGATTTCCATCACTCAAAATAATTTTTTTTATTTAGTAAAAAAGTTATACAAAAACTAAATTGGACGATGAATTTTGCACCACCGAAATATTTAGGTATTTGAGTGGCTTGAGCGCGTCAAGTTAAAAAAAATAATTTCCATCTCACGAAATTTTTTTCCATCACTCAAAATAATTTTTTTTTATTTAGTAAAAAAGTTATTCAAGGAAAAAAACGGATGATTAATTTTGCGCCACCAAATATTTAGGTATTTGAGTCGCTTGAGCGCATAAAGGTCAAAAAGAGATTTCCATCACATAAAATCATTTTTTTAGTGAAAAAGTTATTCAAGAACAAAATTGAATGATTGATTTTGCGCCACCAAATATTTAGGTATTTGAATGGCTTGAGCGCGTAAAGGTGAAGAAAAGATTTCCATCAGACAAAATAAGTTTTTTTATTTAGTAAAAAAGTTACTCAAGAACAAAATCGGATGATTAATTTTGCGCTACCAAATATTTAAGTATTTGAACGGCTTGAGCGCGTTAAGTTAAAAAAAAAAGATTTCCATCACACAAACTCATTTTTTTAGTGAAAAAGTAATTCAAAAACTAAATTGGGTGATTAACTTTGCGCCCCCAAATATTTAGGTACTTGAACGGCTTGAGCGCGTTAAGATAAAAAAAAGATTTTCATCACACAAAATCATTTTTTTAGTAAAAAAGTTATTCAAAAACTAAATTGGATGATTAATTTTGCGCCACCATAAATTCACATAATTTTTCTTTGCTTAGCTCAAAATCGTTATTTATCTATATCTCGAATCTTTTAGGCCGAAAAAAAAGTATATAGATTTTCGGACTCAACGGCCGATTTTACATAGAAATTTGATGATCTGGTTCATGGGGTTTTTTTTTGCTGTAAATCAGTATAGTATTTTGTTAACTGTTATGCGTTTTCTTTCGTACAACGAAGGCTTGAACGTATAATCGTCCAAGAACCTACACCTTAAATCAATTTGTGCCCACATTCGCTCTTAGAAATATTATTATTGTAATATAAAATCTTTTTGTGCACAAGGAGTAAGCACTGACACTATAGAATTGAGTGTGGTAGAAGACCCAAATGGATTGTTTCGACGCTGCTTTCAACAACACGACATTTGCTTGTTTGCTTTCGAATTAAAAAACTCATAACTCTCCCTAATGATAAGCCGAGAGTGCTCACGGATATTCTCACAGGCCATTGCAGACTACACAGTTATCTTTACATGGTCGGGATATGGTCCACTGACTCTTGACGCTTCTGCGGCCAATCTCCGTATACACCAAGGCATCTTCTTCTTGAATGCAGCGCCATAGTGCGGAGAAGGTTGAATCATCTTGGCTATTTGCAGCTAGAAGAGGGGCGCATACGCTCACTCCAACCCAGCTCTATCTTAAGTTTAATAAGGGAACTGGGTCTGGATGAGGTAGTGGGATGAATAGAGGACACAAAAGACCACGAGGTCGAAGTGCAAAACTCAAATCAATCTAATCTACATAATCGCAAACTGGTGCTTCATGCCATTCAGTGCTTGAAGTGCCGAAGGTTTCTTGACCAGATCATTTCGAGAAAGGGGCTTGTCAATTAGTCGCCTAGTAGGTGATATGATTGGAACAATTTCTGTAATGGGTTGTCAAGTTATTAGTCTTGGCCGAAAAATCTAGCTATTTTCGGAAATTTCTAGGCCAATAAGCGGTGCGTTACTCATATGAAAAGCTGGTTATTCTAGAAATAGTGGTATTGAGATAACCAATCACTCCAAATTACTGAAATAAACTGCATGCTGTAGGAAGATATGATAGTACAGAGCATTTTCTCTGCCACGGTCCGGCTTTCGCTTTAGACTTAGACTTAGATGGTATACTTTTGGGTCAAATGTATTGAGAACGAACGAGTTACATTCTCTTTCCCTCTGCTGCTAAGATTTATAAAAAAAAAATCTTTGAAATTAGCTGAGGAGGAAAGAATTTTTTACTAGGGCGTCGGTTGGAACCGCAAAGTGCTTGCTGTATCAGACTGAGGTGGAGGTGTAAAATGGGCTCCACAGTCCTATAATTAAAAAACTGCAAAGTCCTAAACATCATCGACAAGGCGAGAAGATGCCGTCTTCAAAAAAGCATCAAATGCAGAAACCTTCCGCAGCGTCCGTTCCATAGTGGGCGGCTGCAAACAGCGTCTGACTTGTAAAAACGGCTGACTTGGAAATGCTGTTCCCCCCAGCTAAATCTAAGACGGCAGCCCCATCGAGTAGATTAGTATAATAGGCTAACGACCTATAGCCTGAAATATTAATGTTACTGAAACCGAAACAAATAGAAGAAAATGAAAGCGTTCCTAGGCCTTAATTGCTATGGGTAATATTGCCTGCCTGACTGTTTGGAAAATTTTCCGGCCATCCATTCCATCGATTCCATGCAACGAAACCAGCAAACAGTTCAAATAGTTTATAGAGAGTGGGGGAACTGAGGATAGCGGAAGTGTTACTCGAGCTTGTTGGTGAGTTTATTTATGGCTTAATTCATTTAAACTTCATTAGTGCTAATCTCGTTACTGGAAATCTGTGTGGTGCGGCTAAAAATATTTTTTTATAAATTTATTTAAGTTAATGGGCGAGAGATTTTTTTAATTAGTACTGTTTTTATGGGAAGAGTTTGATGCGCTGTTTTCAATTTACAGTTTACCAGGCCTAAGTTTAGCGGTAGCCCCTGAAAAAGTTCCTCACATAAAACCATTTGCCGTTCAAAGCCGCCTTAAAACTGTAATCCCTGCATTTGTGGAACAACGTCAAGACGCACACCACAAATAGGGGAGGACCTCGGCCAAATACCTAACAGAAGTGTTCGCGCCAATTATTTACTTTTTTTTAAGCCCTTTAAAAAATGTAGCGATCTGTTCTGAAAATGAATTGGATTGAAAGGAAGTAAAGTATAACTCGCTTAAAATTGTTTGTTAATTTCAATAAAAGCGCAGCACCTCCAAAAAACACACCCTTTATTTGTACGCATCGTATGCATGCATAGAAATTTGTTTGTGTATGGACAAATTTTAGTCGCCTAGAATGCAATGGAATTTGATGCATTATAATTTTAATACTTAGTGATGGCAATGCTTGTTGTTATTGTTGTTTTCTCATGCCGCTGTCAAAGCCTTAAATCACGTGCGCCATATACAGGCGCTAATGATAGCGTGGCATGGACAGTGACACTACAATGGGGAATACTTACAAGATATTCTGTTGGATTCGCCTGAAGTTCGCTGACTGTCACCGACGGCAATGACACGAAGCGACATAATTACACGTATTATTTGTAATGCGGGCGGGGAATCCGCGCACGAGCAGCGACGTTCCTACAGTCACATAAGCACACATAATTGAAGGAGGAACAAACAGCCCCTCATGAAAGAGACAGAGGGATAAAAAGAAGAGAAAAACAAAAAAAAAAATATTTCCTAACTCGAGGCGATCCTGCGAGATCAATTAGTAGCCACCTAAAAGGCGGTTATTAATACATATGCATACATAGGCATTCATGTATGCATGTATTTGTGTGTGTTCGTGTGTAATGCGATTGCATTTTTGCCCAAAATAAATTGTTGGTTACAATTGCAGTTTTGTCTCCTGCTTGCATTTATCATTTTACCGCACTTAATTTTATTTTGGAATTTACTCTTCCAATTGTTTTTGTTTTTGCTAAATACTTACATAAAAGTATGTGCATTAGGCCGGGACGTTGTGTATGGCTTACAATTTTTCGAAAGTGCGCGGTCGAAATTTTTATTTCTCTTGTTATTTCGAATAAAAAGTTTTTCTTCGAAAAGGGTTTAAAATGGTCGAGGTTTCACGATTCGAATTTTATGCAAAATGTTTGGTAGGTAGGTGAAATGGTTGAAATACCAGTCTGGCACCCCCGAAGTAGCATTAAAGCGCCGTTTTGAGACCTCCAACAGGCAGATATCTACAGCCAGCCAGAGCTGTTGATGTAATTGAGAAGATTGATGTGATTTAGGTTGGCTCACTGCCGCATGCTCTTAAAGAAAGTGACCCAGTGACCTTAATCGCCTAGCCGCCAAATCTGAACATTTACAAAGAAAGTGCGCAAAAGTCTTCTTCTCTGAAAGGTCCCTACAGCTTCTGCAATGGGGATTAAATGGGAAACCCAGCTTTTCTGGGCGAGTGCCGATCGTCCAATGACCGGTAAACACATCTAAGAGTTTATAAATTGAATAGCTTGGAGTCTCTAGGACTATCTGCGTCTTGCGTCTATTGTACTGGGGCCACAGGATTTACGAAATGTCACTGGAGGAAATGGAGCTCCATCTGATCTGAGCTTTCCTGTGAAATAAATTGTGCAATTCGCCTTCAATAACAGTCAGAGGGATGCCGATGACTGGGTGGGAGACCTCTGAGACCAATTTAGTCCATATCTTCCTAGAAAGCTCATCAGCAATTTCATTTCCCTCTATGTTCTTATATACTGAAACCCCGATCAGAGACATTCCTTGACCAGTTTGGATCTGCACCATGGCTTTGTCAAAGTCTTGATCCCAGCTTGATTATCGGAAAAAATTTTCATATCTCCCACGCCTCCGCGATTCTTAAGCATTTTTCAAGCGTGCAGGATCGCAAGGACTTCTGCTTCAAAAACACTAGCTGTATTTGGAAATTTGAAGTAAGTAGAAGTAAGAAGTCAGCCGACTTAGGGAAAACCCCGCTCCGACTCCTGATTCCATCTTGGAACCTTCAGTGAGGACAGAGGTGCCAGCTTCGATATAGATATTCCCCTCGTCCCAATCCTGTCTACATGGGAAGATTACGATACGAGTCTCAAATTCCAGTTTGCGGTTCGAGAGATCTACACAAAGTTCAGAGAAATGCGGTGTTAACGGCCTAAAAATGCTACTATGTCCCTTGAGAGATTCCAACCTCCTTCAAGCTTATTGCGCTTTGATCAGCTATGGAAATAAGTCTATGGAAAAGTCGACGGGAAGTAGCGCAAAATGGCATTAAGGGTAGCACTGGGACAAGTTCTACATGCTCTGCTGATGCCAAAGCAAGCATGACTTTGCACCCTTCGCGATTTAGTGATCTTTTAGCACTTCCAAAGAGCTCTTCACCAAACCACTTCATTGTAAAGAGTTTTCCAATAACAGGTGTTATTGGTGAATGGATTGCGCTATCGAGAGACGATTAACGATTTTTTACGGCCGGAATTGGATGGTATTGATCTGGACAACGTTTATTTTCAACAAGATTTTTGATCGTTTACGGGAAAATTTTCCGGACCGTGTTATCTCTCGAAGAGATGATCACAATTGGCTACCGAGATCTTGTGATTTAATACCTTGTGACTTTTTTCTTTGGGGCCACGTGAAAGAGAAGGTATACGCCAACAGTCCAGGGTCGATTCGATGGTATTCGTGCGGCTATCGAGGACATAGGGCAGCCACTTTGCGATTCGGTTATGGAAAATTTCATGAAAAGGATATTGTCCTGCAAGCGTGGTCGTGGTGGTCATTTGCCTGATGTTATTTTCACTATTAACGACATACCTTCCTCTTTATAATGAATTAAACATTCGATCATTTATATATTTTTCTTTGAATATCAAAATAACAGCACTTATTGGAAAACCCTTTACATCCCTAGAACGACCTGTGGCTTCTGTCTCCAATTTTTGGCGGACATAGATTTGCAGGAGTAAAACATATTTGGGTTTTCTAGAGTTTTCAATGCAGCAATTTGTGGTACCGCTGGCAATTGCACGCTTCTTGTCCTACTTTGAGGCGCGCAAAACAAAGATGGCATTGCTTTACTTCCTTCCACCTCTTTGACAGTGGAAGTTCGGTGAACTGCACCCACCCGGCACTGTAAAAACAAAAATAACTGCTTGGAATTGTTTGGTTTATGATGACTCTAGCAAACTGGGCTTCTTGGTTGGCGTATTGATTCGGCGGCGTGCAACACAACTCGGCGCTTGGGTGCAAAGAAGCCGCGAAAATCACCCGTTCGATGCTTACTCATGGGCAGCTTTGCAACCAGTTCCAGTGAAATCCCGAAATGCATTTTAGACCCTTTTCGAAGAAGAATGTTTTATTCGTAATAACAAACCGAACCATAATTTCAACGGCGCTCTATGGATTGGCAAACCGCCCCGGCCTAATGTGCATACATCTGCATGTTTAGTTAGCTTTGCTATTCCTTGCCTTTAGGTCAGCTCACGTTTTGTCGTTGAATTTCCTTATTTTTCCTGGTGTTTTTTTATATTTTTTTTTGGTTTGCGCCTTTGGGCCGTTGGCTGTCGTATTAAAGCAATTAAAAAAGGCCGCGTGTAGCCAAGTATGAAGATTACAGCAGATAAACTATTCACTCTGCGTACGCTATGTATGAGTGTGTGTGTGTGTATGTCCAGCTGTATTTGTACGCGAATGCAACGTCGATTGAGCTACCTTTAGTTTTTAATCGTACTTTCTTGTAATTGCATGAATGCATCGTATTAGTATGTGTGTGCATGTAGGGATGAATGTATGCATGTATCTGTGTAGATACATATTTAAATAGCACAAAAATGTTTCTAGTAGCCACCTATTAAATTCTATATTAAATGCACTTTTCAAGTGATGTCAAGTCTGTGGGTGATTTCAAAAGTGCGGTTGTGTATTTTTCGAATGCATTTTGCTCAAATTTAGTGGATAATGAGGACGCTTTTATACAAAAATATTAAATAGTACGTACAACAGAGGGATTTGAGAAGGGAGTGTCTTCGTGTTCTAAAGAAAATGACCCCACGAACTATGCGAACTATCGATTACTCATCCTTACCTCAATTGCATATAAAATTCTATTCTGCCTGTTATGTGACAATCTGAAACTTTACGCCTAATCCCTAATTGGGCCATACGAGTGCGGTTTCAGACGTGGTCGCTCTACCGTCGACCAAATACTCACTATGTCGCATAATGTCTGTGCTCGGTATCCTTGCAAAGCTGATACGGCTGTGCAGAATGACGTTGAGGAGTACCCAAAGCTTCGTCAAGATAGGAAAGGACCTCTCCGAACCTTTCGATACCGTTCGAGGTTTCGGAAAAGGTGACCCATTCTCGTGCGATCTCTTCAACTTTGTTATGGAGAGTGTGGTTCGCAGGGCTGGGGTAGAATAAAATGGAACTTTTTTCTATAAAAGTGTCCAGCTCCTTGCGTATTCTGATAGCATCGAGATCATCGGTTATATTAAGCGGCCTATCGCCGCCGCTTTTACGGCTATTAAAATGAAGTCCGCACGATTGGGTCTGACGGTAAATAAGGACAAAACCAAGTATATGCTGGCGTCCTGCAGGGAGTCGCGTCGTCTTGAACCACAGATCGAAATTAACAACTATAAATTGTCCTTGTCATTTCTCTTAGTTCCGCTATTACCAGCAACAACGATGTCAGCTTTGAAATCAAGCGAAGCATAACTCTTGCCAACAGGTGCTACTTTAGGCTAAGTACACAATTGCGTAGTAAAGCTCTTTCTCTCAACGATTGAAAACAACACTCTACAAGAAAATCATCATCCCGGTGCTTTTCTATGGCATTGAAGACTAGACAGTTAAACAATCAGATGCAGGTGCTCTTGGAGTTTTTGAGAGGAAAAAACTTCACAAGATTTTTGGCCCTGCTAGCGTAGATTACGGTTACCACATTCGAATGAATCACGCGCTGCATGAGCTTTATGGAGATATTGACATAGCCAAACGAGCCACCCCGTAGTTATAAGGTGGCCTGGTCATGTCGCCCATATGGAAGGAACTGCTTCGCCGCAGCTAGATATTTGAAACGATTTTTGGCGGTCGACGGCGAAGAGGACGCCCTTGTGTCCGATCGAAGTACCAAGTTGAAGATGACCTGGCTTCTCTTGGTTTAAGGAACTGAAAAAGGTGAGAACAGAAGCGCCAGGGCGAAACATTTTCGGCAAGCTGTAACTCGGTAACGGATTGTTATGGCCAATTAAGTGAGTAAGTAAGAAAGGACTGCCCTTCCCTTTTCTAGAGATTCTTAATTAATTAGCATTAGCCAAGAATTATAGTATGGAGTAGGAGACTCAAATCGTAAGGAATGTAATGTCTGTTTAAGAAATGGCGGAGATAAAGACTCTGCGTGAGGCAGTTGGTGCAGGACACACCATGGTGGACGTATTGGGCACCGTAATTTTTTATCATGTTCAGAGGAACTGCAAGAAGCTAGTTCGGGAGTCGAAAGAGGCTTCTTTTAGGGAATTCTGCGACGATATTGAATCTCTAAGTGGCACGGCGTAATTGGTTCAGATCCTGAAAAAGGATCCAACCGCAAAACTGGGATCACTTAGGAAATCTGATGGCTCCTTTCCCGGAGAAGCAAAGTGAGACACTCAGCTTGCTGATGGACTCTCACTTTCCAGGTAATCAGATAAGCATTGGCCGGCTACAGCCCTTAACGAAAGAGGCTGTTGTCAGAGCTGCTACACCTTCTCGGCGTAACTGGTACATTCCCAGATCTGTGGTGAATGAAGCCGCCATTCGATTTGCCATCGAATCGTTTGGCGGCTACAAGTCCCCCGGACCAGATGGCATTTATCCTGTCATGCTGAAGGAAGGTATAGAGTCAGCGACTGCAGCTCTGAAAAAAATCTTCTTTCACTGCATGCCTGGCACTGGCTTATATACCACGCTCGTGGAGGATGGAGAGGGTCGCCTTCATCCCTAAGGTTGGGAGAGATGACTGCACCAGCCCCAAAAGCTTTAGACCTATCAGCATAACCTCTTTCGTGCTGAAAAATTTTTAACTGCTAGTGAGTTGCAAATGCGTCAGAAGTCGCTGAAGGTTCACCCACTCTCTCCATTTCAGCATGCCTATCAAAGCGGAAAATTCTACGAGTCAGCACTGCAGAACCTTGTTGCTAGGTTAGAGCAGGCCATTGACAGGAGGGACTACGCTATGGGCATCTTTTTAGACATAGAGGGGGCTTTTGATAATGCCACTTTCGACAGAATGTGCAGCTCTGTCAGTAGACATGGTGTAGACCGGATGCTGGTGAATTGGATTCGCTCAATGCTAGCCTAAAGAATCGTCACGGTGCGGGGGGAGGAGGATCTGCTGGTGTCATCTGGGGTTAATAGAGGCTCCCTAAGGTGGTAGAAAAGTGCAGAAAACTCGGAATATATTTGATACTCGATGCTGTGCTAATGAGCTATCGGCAAACTCCACCAAAATTGGTTTGTCCTCTTTACAAGAAGAAGGAAGCTTGTTGGACTTGTTCGGCCTAAGATAAAAAAAGTCACAATCCAGCTATCCAAAGAAATCAAATATCTTGGAGTAATCCTCGATAGTAAACTTCTTTGGAAGTCACACGTTGAATCAAAGACATCCAAAGCACTGACAGCTTCCTGGCAGAGCAACGGTGTCTTTGGGAAAACTATGGATTTACACGGCTATGATAAGACCTATTATCATCTATGCATCAGTGGTCTGGATGAGTAGATACTTTCTCGTTGGAGCCAGGAGAAGCTTATCGAGACTACAACGCACTGTGGCTCTCTGTTGCACCGGAGCTTTTCCGATTACTGCAGGCCAGGTATTAGATGCACTGGTTGGTCTACCATCACTTGATGCTTTCATCCAAGTAGAGGCTTTGAAGGCCATCTGTAGGTTGAAACACCATAGGAACTGGGACGGCCCCTGTCCGGCATTGGAAAACAGAGAAGGCATGGACTTCGATCCAAGGATTCTCTTCATGCCGTTTGACTTCATGATGGTGATGCCTAGTTGCGGATCGAGAAATCTGGAGGAACTGTCATGTTAAGAAAGAACACGAACTCATTCGTACCGTACTGTAGATGACTTAGTTCAAGGGGACTTGTGAGAAGATGGTTGGTGTCATGCCTATGTTGGGTATATGAGGTATAACAAGTTAGTTAGGTTGCATAGTTATAACTCAAGGATTGGTAACACTGCGTCATATATCTGAAAAAAAGGGAACCATACTTAGCTCCTGCTCAAGTTTGAGGTCGATAGTATGAGTAGATAGCGCTTTATTGGTGCTTTTCGAATCGCTGGGCCTTCCATAGCGCCATACTATTAAGTCTGAAGCGACGGGCACGTGTTTTCCTACCAGATTTAAAGCAGGAAAGTTGACTAGCAAATCTAGCACTTTACTTCGGGTGATCATTAAGAGCCGGTGATGCATAAAAACGCAGTTCTTTGGACGTTGCTCAGCAATTTCATATAACTTGCCTTTCGAGTTGGCCGAACTACCGAAATGGGCCGAACTACCGAGATGTAAAGCCAATGTGTAATACCAGGTGTTGATCCCCATTTCATTCCGACCGCTGTTTTGCATCTGTGCAATGCAAAGATGGACTTTTGAGCCGTATTCTCAATAGTTCATTTCCACATAAGATTCCTGTCTAATATGTATTAAGTATGTACTAAGTATTTAACATTCTCTTTCAAAGGAATCTCCACACCCTCTATAATTAGCGGGGAGACTGTGGGCAGTCTATGTTTCCTTGTGAAGAGATTTATTTCAGTTTTATTGAGGTTTATTCTGAGTCCCTACTCCCTTTCCAGTTACTGAGCGTGACCATGTTAGAGCGCAGAATATCCATGTGCGTGTTGGGATACCCGCCTTTAACTTCGATTGTCAAATCGTCAGCGTAAGTTGTCTTGCAAATGAACAGAAGTTTGTGTTAAAATCGATATGCGAGGATTTCTTGCCTAAAATTTTAATCCGGTATAACATTCAGAATGCAATTTGCCTATGGCTTGCGGATCTCACGAGCCCACACACTTAAAACACACACTTTGGAAAGCTGCTCAATGCTCACTTATCCATTGGTTAAATACATATTTACATATGTTTGTATGCATGCCAAGTAAGTAAGCAAAAGCCAGCCATAATTGGTTGAAATTTCGTCGTTATTTGTTGTGAAAATTATCAAAATTTGTGCCATTGCAAGTTTTCATGCAGTGGAATTTTGGAATAATGAGACTTCAACACATAAAGACAAAAGTACATATATACATATGCATGCACTTAAGGACCTTCATTGCTCTGTAGCAAGAATGTTGGCACACTATTGAAATGAGTGTGAAACATAATCGGCCATGTTGATCTAATAAAATGTTAACAATTGCAGCAATAAGCCAGCAATTTTTCTATTTTCCTATACAACTTTTTATTGCAATTGTATTTTTGTGCGGTTATTTGGTTTGTGGTCTCGCGGTCTCGCGTCGTTTGCGCGTTTGGTCATGACTCGTGCAGCGCATAGAATTATGAGCCCCCCACATTAAGTGCTGCAGCAGCGGCAGCAATAATAAGTGCAACAAGAGTGACAATAAAGATAAAAATAAAGCTACAAAAAAAATGCATCGTGGATTCCCTTATTGTAACAAGAAATAAAATGCATAATAACAGTAACAACAGTGTTGACGAGCTCAGCAACCCGAAATAGAAAAAAATAAGCGAAAATAGATTAAAAAAAATTAAAAGGTAGGAGTAGGTAGGATGATGACGACTCGACTCAACAGACACGCTGCCAACAAGCAAACGCTGACGACTTCCAAATAATCATACGCCTGACTGCTAGATTCCATAGAATTTGCAATTCTACGAATTTAAATTGCAGAAATATTCAGCATTTGGCTTAAATAGCAGCAGCCATACAGCAGCAATTGAGTTGAAGGGCGCAGGGCTGGTTGGTGGGCGGTCGTTTGCGCCGTTGGTCGTTTGCTGGAAGTTGTGAATTGGCAAAGATGGCAAATGTGATCTAAGTTGAAATGCCAGATGCGCTGCTGACTGCTGGCTGTTGGCTGCTGCAGACCGACGATCAGCGCCGGAACAACAGCAGCTGCTCCAACAACAACAGCAATTGCATTTTGGCATCGTCGCATCGGGGCAATTGCCGATCACAGTCGTGGTAGTGGCTAGTTGGCTGAGGTACGATAAGCCACCAAATCAGCAGTGGCTGCTATTTGTTTGTGTGTGTTTGTAAGTAACGTAACCAGCAGCAGTTAAGTTTCAGCGCTATCTATAGTTGTTGGGATCAGGTCTGCAGGTCCACAGGTCGGCAGAGTAGCTGCATGGTGAACCAAATCTGTGATAATGGTTGATAAATTCAGGTTAGTTTCAAATGATTTCAATAGGAATTAACAAATAGGCCGAAGGGACGAATTTGGGTAGAGGCGGAGTTGCGCTTAGACGTTAGTTTTTCTTCTTATGTAGCTTAGATATCGTAACTTAGAGCCATGCACGATAGAGCCTCTCAGAGTTAGAAGGCCTTTGTGGTATGAGAACATTGGCTTGCACCAAGATTTACGTGTTCGCCCGTGTGGGCGAAGAGTACCACGATTAGAGAAGTACCTGTCTGGCTCTCCACATGTAGCACTGAGGCGCCTTTTTGATATCAATCTGACACTTCCAACGTGCAGATATCTACATTCAACCAGACCTGCTTATGTAGTGGAGAAGGTTGATAACATTTAGGTTGGAACACTGCCCCAGGCTGTCGAAGAAAGGAACACCTACTGACCTTAATCGTCTAGCTACTAAACCCGGACATTTACAGAGAAAGTGCGCAACAGTCTGTCAGTCAGTTTGTCTGAAAGGTCCCCACAGCTTCTGCAATGTGGATTAAATGGTAAGCCTAGCTTTACTACGTGTCTACCTACCGATCGTCCAATGACCGGTAAACACAACTATGAGTTTGGATATTGAATGAAAGAGATCAGCACAGACGGGGTTGCTCTTGATTTGTTCAGCGAAGTTAAGTATCTTGGCTTTATCCTGGATACCGATCTTAACTGGAAGAGGCACGCTGACGCAACCTTGTCCAAAGCAACAAAGGCTCTCATGATCTGCAAATGTTTAGTAAGAAAATCTTGGGGCTGTAGCCAAAGAATATTAAGATGGATGTAAATCATGATAATGAGACCAATGGAGCGGTCCCTTGGGCATCGAGAGACACTCTTTCGACGGAGCGGGTAGCACTTACTAATCTTCAGTGCTTAGCATGCGTGTGCATCACGAGAGCGATGCCGGTAGGTAATGCTTGAGCTAACACTGCTCTATATAGTTATTCAACAATTAGCCAAGCGTACCCTGCTGAATATTACCAGAGAAGGCTTCGGCAGCCAAGCTGCGCTCATGGCCTTAGACAGCCGCTCAACCCCATCAGGGGTAGTTGAGTCCTGTAAATCTAGGCTGAACTATGTCGGTGGACATAACAGCCTGATGCTAACATGGGTCCCGGGACACGTGGGTATCGTGGGAAACGAGACCAACTTCTTTGGCCCAGAGACCGTTTTGCCACTCCCTTCTGCGGCCACCAAAGCCACGGTTAGCAAATGGCTTACTACAACCCACAAGCGAGCTTGGCAGGCTGCACAGTGCGGCCGATTCCCGAAAAGCTGGCCAAAACTCAAAAAATTAAGTAATTGATTAAAAATTTCTTACTCGGGGGTTGTCGGGGTCGTTGATTACGAATTTGATCTTAAAATTTTGAAAATCCACCCCCTTCCACCCCTATTGGCCACCCCCTCACGTGAAATAGCGTATATTCAAGAACATAATCAAGATGCATGTAAATGTATATGTTTTCGGGGTCGCAAGGTAGCAAGTGGTAGCAGCTTAATCTTATTTTATTCAGTAACCATTACTTTTTTGAGTAACCTTTAATAGGTTTCAAAGCAGCATATGACGGCGTTGTATTAAAAACTCAAATGTTATAAAAAAAATTGCAAAAAATGTATCTACGTATTGCTGCAGCTAAAAATTTTGTGTCGAGGTATTGATATGTACTAAAGATTTCTCGTATTTTACTAACCTTCCGAAGATGATTCCATTTGGTTTTGTTCAATTTACTCCATTACAAAATCTTTCAAATGTGTACAACTTTCACTATTCATCGACAATAATACGATGCTCAAACGAAGGCCACGTTGCGACTGAAAATACAGAGGATACTTAGGGACGTTGCTATGAACGGTTTTCACTACTCAAGGCATTACTGTAGCCAACCCAAAGACAAAAAAACTCTATCGGCTCTATCTTTTTGGGAATCGGCCGCACTGTGGGCTGAGAGAGGCTGCAGATGGACTAAACTGATGTTACCTGTCATGTCCGATCGACTGTCGAAAACCCTTCTCTTATTAGGCAGAAGCACATGGAAAGGGTGGGCATCTCAGAAAGTGTACTCTGCCCACCTTGTGAAGAGGAGAATGAGACGGCAGACAACTTCCTGTGCGTCTGTCCCGCCATCGCTCGAATCAGGTTTGAGGTCCTTGGCACTGATGTGTTAAGAAGCGACCACCTACAAGATCTACTCAGATTTCTTCGGATATCTGGTAGATTTAAAGAAAATTAAAAGGGAACCCGAGTGTAGTGCAATGGATTAATTAATGTCTGAGTGCTGCACTTGCTAGTTGCCCGACAAAAAAAAAACATGGAAGTGCTAAGGCTGCAGCTCCCACTTACCCAGTTAACCAGAGATGATATCACTAAGATGATCAAATTCGAAAGGAAGTTCAGAATTGAACTTAACAAGAAATTAAACTGGAGTATACCTGCATTTGAAAAGAAACTCCAGGAGAGTACCCTGCACTAGTATACAGGTGATTCGAAAATCCCATCATTAGAATTTACGGCTCCAGAACCAAGCGTTCTGTGCCGATGGGTAGTTTTCCAAGCATTTTTTAAGCCGAAAGAAAGGAGAAATTTCCGGAATAAACGAACTGCAATTCTGAGCGACAGTTAGACGGCACTCATGGCTCTATGGTTCCGTGAGCTCAAGTCCTCACTGATCCTTGAGCGTACTGAGAGACTTAATCTACTAGGAATGCACAATTGCATCTGAATAATTAGGGTCCCAGAACATAGGACTATAACTGGGAATGAAATAGCGGTTGCATTGGGGAGAGAGGCTGCGGCCTTGCCTTTAGTAGGACCCGAGCCGTTTCTTGCTGCGAGACAACGCACCATCAAGGAGAAGCTCATGAGTTAAGCTAAGGGAGGTTTGCTGGCACCAAACTATGGGGCTACGCCAGGCAAAATCCTCACAGAGAAGGTATAATCAAAAGAGGCATAAAAAACTCATAGCACTCCCCAAGAATAAACTGAGAATGTTCACGGGTATTCTTGCAGGCCAGTGCAGACTGCGTAGTCATCTGCACATGATCGGGTTTTGGCATACGGGCTCTTGTCGTTTCTGCGACCAATCTCTGGAGACTCCCATGCACTTTCACCTTGAATGTAGCGCCATAGCGCGGAGAAGGTTGAGACATTTCGGCCAGACATTTGCAGCCAGAGGAACGGCACATACGTTCAATTCATCCAGCTCTATTCTGAGTTTAATAAGGGAAAGTAAAGAAAGTTGCCATGACAGCCCATGCATTTTCCAGCAAGACTCTGCTCCTTCACATAAAGCGATGGCGACACTAGATTGGATGGCTGATTTTGAAATTTCCATGACCACATTACACCGAACTTATGTCCGCATAACTCCCAAGACCTTAATTCTCTGGATTACAACGTATGGGGCGTAGTTGAGCGTGAAACCAATAAGCATTCTCATAACACCATTTCTGCTTTGAAGGCTGGAATTAATGCCGTCATGGTCGATGTGAATAAAGATCATTCGGTTCGTGCATGCAATAGTGTCGGGACCCGGATCGAGGAAGTTACTGCAGCTAATGGAAATCTTATTGAATAATTTTATAGAGTTTCGTGAAGTTTCATTAACTCACACTTACACCCTTTTTGGAAGTTTGGGCGAGCTCCTCCTCCTATTTGCGGTGCGCGTTTTGAAGTTTGCTAAAGCAAGATTCTGAATTGTCGTCTTACTGACAAATCTCTGGTAGGATATTCCGAAGAAAAAAATGTATTGAAATTAATTATAACCATTTGAAATTAATTATAATCTTTTTTGATATATATGTATTTAATACTGATTCTTCCCTTCCCGTATTACAATCAAGTTAAAGAAACCCAGATCTGAGGATTATGAAAAAAGGGCGAACGATGACTAACCAAACCAGGTTGTGTAAACCAATTCTTGATATTTAAAATGAGAACCAAGATGCCTAGATCTTAGCCTAGCGAGAGGAGGGCCACTGAGGAGAAGGTGCTGAGATGATTCCACCTCATCCGAGCCATACATCATGCATACCCTGCGGATAATGTCTGGTAAATGTGCCCACAAACCTTAGAAGCTCTTTTGAGTGCATCCAACACACCGTCGGCCAGTAGGATCTCGCGACCTTGCAAGTCGATGTACTTGTGCAGCGCTCACTGAATTGAGGCGAAGACCACGAAGACAGACAATGCATTGAGTACTCGTGAAATTTCTAAGGGGAACAGAGTCACTTACAGTGGGGAGCAAAACTGAGTACATGTTCGAAGACTTTGCACAAAAATGCCCACAGAATGAAAACGATCAAAGCAAATGAAACAATTTTTTTTTTCTTTATTCAATAACAAATAATTAACAAAATTTCATAATTAAACAAAAAACAGAATATTCCATAAACCGTACAAAAATAAAAAATGAATGGTACTCGTATGTACTCAGTTTTGCACTTTTTGAAAGTGCAATTTTGTTGGTTTTTTTTTAATACTTGGCCCATAGACCTTTATTTTTTATGACTGAAAGAATACGTCTAGGCATACTTTCTACCAAATTGTGCAAAATGTCGTGGGGAATTTGCTTCCCTTCATAGTTTATTCTTTGCCATAACATGTCGAGGTTAGTGGGGGAGTATCATATTGTCCCAACCGCCGCTTCAGTATTGACCACAAGTTCTCAATCGGATTGAGGTCGGGACTTTGTGGGGGCCATTCCATCAACTTAAAACTTTGAGTCGTAAGCCATTCCTTAACCACCTTTGCTGTATGCTTGGGGTCTCCGTCCTGTAAGTTCAGCTGACTGATATGCGCATACGTTCACAAAGCTGGTAAGATGGGTTTGAAGAATACTCAGGTAGTCCTCCTTTTTCATTATGCCATCTATTTTTACTAAGGGACCAAGCTTCCACCACGTAAAGCAACCCCACGCCATAACATTGCCGCCTCCGTGCTTGACGGTTTCCTTTAAATGGCGTCTTTGCAATGATTCGCCTGGACGCTTCCAGCAATATTGCTTCCCGTCGGACTGGTAGCGGTTAAATTCGGACTCATCTGACCAAAAAACTTTTTTCCAGTCGTCTATGGTCCAGTCTCGGTGTTCTTTGGCAAATTTTAAACGATCCTGAACATTTTTTTTAGATAATGCCGGTTTTTTCTTTTTGATCTCAGCCACGTATCAGATTTTTTGAAGGGCTCTCCTTGTTGTCCATCGACTAACATTTTTGCCAATAGCAGCCGCAGCATCTTTTGGTGTTAGCTGAGGGTCTCTCTTCAAGTTTGTGACTATGAATACTTATGTATTCAAATATAGCTCCGGACTTTTCAGAGCTGCAGTTTGGTTTAGTATCCCAAGTCGAGAGCCCCTTATGTGCCTCGTTATTCCTTTACTTACACACTGTGCACCACTGACGTCGTGTTGGCTGCTTGGGACATCTTTTCGTTGGCAAGCAACACGTAGAATTGCAATACAATCTTGTTTGCAACTTGCTGAATTCCGTTTTTTTATAGTTGCTTAGTTGTCGGTGATCGCTGTTACACTGCTAGTTGCTGCCTGCTCGTTTGTTTGATTGTTGGCTGCATAGATGGTTAACAATTGTTGCAACTAGGCACTCGATTTCCAAGTAAACGCAGATCTTCCTTTTGTTTTGTTTTTTTAGGTTATGTATGTCATGTATTTTTTTTTTTAATATTTTTTTTTATAATTTTTAGTTATAAAAGCAAAAGCCAAATGAGCGCACTTGCGCCAAACGTACACACGAGACGGCGAGGCAGACAATCAGGCCTCGAATTCGTAGCTGGTAGCTTCTTGGTTATTTGAGCCTTGCACATCCATGCCAAAGAATTGGCTTGGGTAAGCAGGCGCGCTGTGGAATTTCTCAGAGACCCCAAGCAGTCTGCGCGTATTCAAGTCGCACAACAACACACGCAAACACACTTAAGCACAAAATGTACAAATGTCCATACAGCCGCACATACAGGCATGGATGCTTTTGCACTGAGACTGAGCCAGGAATGCCCGCGTCAGATGCCAACTTGGCTAACAAAATTTCCAGTAAGCCGACGACAATCGCACAACTCCAAAAATACGCTTGGACATTGGAGTTATGAGTCTTGGGTTGCTGTTTTGAGGCAGGCGCATGAAATGAATCATCGTTGGCATTCGAAGTACCGCCCCGCCGTGCAATGGGGCAGCGCATGCAGATGCTGAAGATGTCTTCTCTTCGACTCCATCTGCAACATACAGAGTATTTTGGTCGACAATGTCGACGTGCTGGCTGGCCGTGTGGCTGGAGGAATATGGTTTTGGTGCTGGTTGCGCATGCGCGTTCCGGCCACACGTTTTCACCCTTTCACACTGAAAGGTTCTTTTTTTATTATTATTATTGCTTTAATAATTTTTTATTGTTGCTGTTGGCGGAGAATTCGGCTGTCGTTTAGTCGGAATTTCGTTTCGCTGTACAAGTAACCGTGGCCAGTAATCCGCCCGCACCGCTTCAATCTTTTTCGCATTTTTCTCAATTTTCTTTTGTGTGTGACTGCGTGGCGAAAGAAAAAAATTTATTGCATTGTGGGCGCGCATAATTCACAACGTTTGTGCATAGTGTTGTTGTTTGCGTTGGCTTGCTGTTGTCACATTGACCGCCCTTAGGTCAACTAACGGGTTAATGCGGCGCATTGTGTCCTTTTGAATTTTAAAAATTATGATTACAACTGAAGTAGTTTTGTTTGTCACTACTTTACGCAATTCCAGTAAATATTTTTGGAAAATTTAGACATAAAATATTCCCCGCTCCCCCCATGTGAAAATTTTCCAGGTCTATTTGACATATTATCTATCAGACATAATACGAATTTACAAAAAAAAAATCTTTTCAAAATTTCGCTTTAATTGGTAAATCGTCAATAAGAATGAGAAGCAAGAGTGGCCACAATGTGCCCTCGACGATTCGTTAACTATTACAGATGACTTCAAGATGCCCATTTTTACAAAAAACCTTATACTCGTAGTTGTTAAAAAACTATAGAAAAGTTTTAATAGCTTTCCCTTAATACCTAAATAAAACGATTCGTTCTATGATTCTTCTAATTAGTTCTTTAGTTGCATTTTCTACTAATGCTGGAGTAAGACAAGGCTGCTCCTTCTCTCCTCTACTATTTGCCATCATTTTGAATGATGTTATGTGCTTCACCACGCGGCCCAGAGGAATTACATGGTTTCTCACGACAGAGTTGAACTTTTGCTGACGACCGGAGGACGTAGTCTGTCGAAAAATACCTGGCGTAGATTCACCCTGAACGACCAAAGTTCAATTAACACCATGTGGGGGGCTGCTAAGGCAACAGCACAAAATCGCGTACGCTGAAAAACCTTTGTAGAGGCCTTATGTTTCTTCAAGGAGTGAAACGAATAAATAATAATAGCGAACGCACCGAGTTTATTTAAAAAAATAGGGGGAAAAATCTTTTTCTGAGGGAGAAAATGACGCCCAAGAATGCGAATAAGTTTCCGTTCTTTCTTAGCCAAAGTTGCGATATATTTAAATAATTAAATAATACATAAATATGTGAAGTATTGAATGGAATAGATGGGAATCCGAAGGTGCAATGTTTGAAAAATACGGCGAGTGGGGAAAGATTTCCCAGTTCAATCCCTTTAAATATTTCTGCACCGATTTAGCAACCTGTGGTCCGCTTTTCTTTGAGAGCTCGATTCAAATGCATTAGCTGCAGTCGGCAACAATCGCCAGTGATGGTTTCAGATGGTTTAAAGAGTTCATAATAGAGACACCCTTCTGATCCCATCAGATGCACAGCATAAGCTTTGAAGAATGAACATTTTTTCGTTGTCAATGGACCTGGTTCACCTGGCAGGCTCCAACATTTTCGACGCTAAGGGTTATGATAATAGATTCATTCTTCATCGCCAGTGACGATGGAATGCAGAAAAGCTTTTCTTTATTGCCGTTCAAGAAACATCTCACATGCCACCAAACGTCTCTCGATATCCCTCTCCTTCAATTGTTATGGTACCCAGTTATCTGGTTTCTGGGCCATTTCCATCGCAATCAAACGTTAACCGATGGTTGATCTGTCAACATCCAACTCTTTAGACATATCATCAAGGGTTCGACATGCGTCTTCATCCAATAATTGTTGTCGTTGAGTATCTACGAATTTTTTCGGTGGTTGAGAGATTGGGCTGATCTTGTGAATTGAATTCGTTCGACAAGGCATTTGGGCGCACGTGACATTTTAAAGCAGCACTAGGCATCTTATTTTAATAAATTATAAAATTTTACAGAAAATATTTTTAGACACTAATATGCCACCACGACGTTTCATTAATCACACAAAGCCCCGCGTTAGAGTTTTATTGAGAATTATTTATAGATTTCGGGGAGTGTCAACAAACACCAGCGTCACTTCCTACAGAGACTAAAAGGGAAACCTGGTAATAGACGTACAAAAATGCTAAGTGGTGATGACGTGAACGCTCCCACAAATAGAGAAGTTGGGCCGAGTAGTGAAGTTTCTGATGACAGTATTTGGACGTTCCACCGCTCGACTATGACAAGGTCTCGAGAGCTAGTCCAGTTAAAATACAACAAAGCTGCGGGTGCGGGTGCGAATGGATTGCCGACAGAGCTCTTCAAGGTCAAGATCGGAAGTGATCAGCTAACGAAAATCATGCAAATACTTATAGACAAAATATGGTCGGATAAAAGCATGCCAAGCGACTGACATCTCAGCGTTCTCCGTCCAATCCACCAGAAAGGTGACCACATGAGTGCGCCAACTACCTTGTCAGTATCGCATACAAGGCCCTATTAAGCGTACTTTGTGAAAGGTTTGGACCCCTAGTCAACAAATTGATTGGGCCTTATTACTGTGGTTTCAGGCCAGGCAAATATATCATCGATCAGATATTCACATTACGCCAAATCCCCGGGAATACCCAAGAGAAGCAGATCGACACCTACCACCTTTTTGTCGATTACAAAGCCGCATTCGACATTACGATCACCTGTATGTCACCATGTCTGAATTTGACATTACCGCGAAACTCATTCGGCTTTGCAGGATGGCCCCAACGAACACCACCAATGCAGTGAGAATTGTCAAAGATCTTTCTGAGCCATTTGAAACGAAACGGGGTTTCAGACAAGGCGATCCCTTATCATGCGATTTTTACAATTGGCTGGTGGAAAAAATTATTTGCGCCGCCAACATCGACATCCCCGGCACTATTTTCTATAAAAGTGTAATTTTGCTCGCTTGCGTTGATGATATTGATATTGTTGGCATTGTTGTCAGCGGGAAGTCAGTGCAACTTTCTCCAGTCTTGAAAACGAATCCCGTCGAGTGGGTCTTGCGAAAAACGAAGGCAAGACAAAGTACTTTGTGGCAACAACCATTTTGCTGCTGCTGTCTATGCGTATTGGACAGTAAGTTGCAATTGACAATTACGAGTTTGGCGCAATTAAGGACTTTGTGGACCTTGGATCCAGCATTAACACCAACAACACCGTCAGTCAAGAGAACCAGCGAAGAATAGCTCTTGCCAACAGGTGCACCTTTGGGCTGGGCCTTTCTCGACGTACGCACGAAAAAAACACTTTAACAATTACTCATCCTCGTGATCTTACTGTATGGCGCTGGCTATTCGAGGTCAGTATGCAAATAGTAGTGAAAGACTAAGGTATTCAACTTGGCTGCAGGCTTAATTTCTGGGCCCAGATACGGCATGCGGCTACCAAAGCAGCAAAGGTCACGGGTATGCTAAGTAGATTAATGGCAAACATCGATGGGCCAACACAGAGCAAAAGAAAGCTAATTATGGCGGCCACAAGCTCAATTCTCCTGTACGGCAGTGAATTATGGGGAATTGTGCTAAACTGCAAAGCCAAGCGTAAAGCACTAGAGGCTGTGCAACGAACACCGGTACTCAGAGTTGACTCAGCCTCAGGCGCAGCAATTTTTGTGATCAGCGGGCAGATACCCGTCCACCTCATGGTCCGGGAATGAATGGATGCGTGGGATTCCAAGAAGAAACACGTAATTACTAGCTTCTCAGAACGGAGGTGCCAAACCATGCTGCGGTGGCAAAGCCGATGGGACACTGAACCGAGTGGCAGATGGACGGCGAAACTTATTCCATCAATTGAGAAATGGGTCCAAAGGAACTTTGGGGAAGTAAACTACTTTTTAAATCAGTTCCTCTCGAGCCACGGATACTTCCGGAGATACCTATACCGCACGGGCAAGTTAAGCGATCCCAAGAGCATATACTGCGAAGCGTCAAGCGATGACGCTGAACACACGTTTTTTAGTTGTAACAGATGGCTCGCGGAAAGAAATGCTCTGAGGGAGCAGATTGGCGACATCGCACCGAGCAACATAATCAGCGAACGCGAGGACAGCTGGAACGCGGCAAAGAAATACATCGAGAATGTACTACGAAAAGAAAAGATTGACCTCGACACAGTGCATCGCGAAGCCGCACAGATAGAGACATAAGAAGACGAGCCTATAGCATGAAAGCTGGCTACAAATATGGCGGACCCAGACATGGATGAATAGAAGTGGTCCTTTATGGATGCCGTTCTGGGCCCTCCCAAAGTAATCTAAAAAGCAGTTCCTCAGAAAGAGAGGCCACAACACACGACGCAGTAGACGACGGTCGCTATAAGTGCGACGGCCTTTTGAACCCCTCTTCACCCTCCAAGAAAACAAAACAAAAAAATGTATGGCACTGAGTCCTGGATATTGACGAACACCAATAAGCGGTTATTAGGAGCTTTCGAGAGAAAAAATCTTGTAAAGAATTTTCCGATTTGCATGAATGATGCATATCGAATAAGATGAAACCACGAGCTGTACGACCTGTACGCCAACATTGACGTAGTGCAGCAAGAAATGACGTCCTCATCTACATACATTGGAAAGATCAAGTCGACGAAGACCTGTACGCTTTTGGTGCTTCTAACTGGCGTTCGATTGGCGCAACATTTTCATAACGGCTCACACCGACCATCAATTGCAGTTGCCAGATAGGTAAATAAGTGATATAGAGAAGTATACCTGAAGCTTGGTTTTGGGCGCGAAATAAAACAGCTTGCAAAATTTAGCGATCAGCTGATTTGTGAATATGAGCGATTGAGCATAATTTCCAACAATTTAAAAAAAAAAACCCGTTTTACAAATATAATATTTATTAAAAAGTTTAACTATGCGAATGGACACGCAAGGCGAATGAGTTTTAAGTAATAGTTTTTGCTTGCATTAAATAATTCTTCATCTCCACAACAAATTTGTTGTTCATCTTCTTGCCGCACTTACAACAGTTTCGCATATTAAATTATCACTTTCAACATAATTACAACAAAGCTTATAAATATGTTCATAATTTACAAGAAAACAAAGTTGAGAACCTGTAAGCACACACACACACGCACACGCATACACGCACGCACATACACCTTTCCCATCGAATTCTACGAATGCAAATGCCTTTCGAATATCTCCGGTTGCAGCAGAGAGAAGTTACCAAGCGATTCGCGTTTATCGCTCGCCATCAATGCAACGATGCAGCCAACTGTGCAAGCAAAGGATCACAGATCCGAGCAAAACGATCGACTCAACGACGATTAGCCCGTAGAAAGACAACCAACAACGACAACCATAACAACCAGCAACAACCATCAAGAACAAACGGCAACATTTCATAATATTTACAACAAACATGCAACTTTAGCTGTTTGTGCTGCTGTTACTGTCTGTTATGCGGCGGGCAGTAGGATGTAACAACAAAACAAACACTTACAAAAAAAAAGAAGAAAAATGCAAAACAATGACAATAACAACAATGACAGTGGCAAAGTCTTAAGGTCTGTTTTGTTGCTTTTAGTGTCGCTGATGTTGGCGGCGGCCAGCGATCATTGGTGTTGAGTGGTGTACGCCAATCTCGACAATACGCAGAATTCAGGTGAAACTTGACACCCATCAAGCGGTGGTGGCGGCTGGTATGCGGGAATGTGTGGAAAAGCAAGCATAAATATGTACTCGTATATTCATATATCATTCCTACTGATTTGTGAATTGTATGTGCAAGAACATGCAGACGAATGTGTTTGCTTCGCTTCATCTCACAAGGACATTTAAATAAAATTTGATTCTTAACTGCGTTGTCTCTGTAAAACTTCGCAGTACTAAGAGAAACATAAATTCAATAATAATACTCAAAATTAGCTTTTAAGAATATTCATTTTTCAAAAACTCGGAATCGGATTGAAATTAGATTTAAAGAGTAGGGGGTCAATTCTCGTTCTGTGTAAATTCTCGTTCGTGAAGTAAAAAGAAGTTTTCATTTTCGTTTTCACAGAAATTTTTTACTCTGTCCTTTCACAAACGATTATTTTGCGATTCTCGTTCCGGCCATGATAAGAGTGTTCCATTTCCATTGTAGCCATGAAGCTTTTGCAAGTGAGCTATTCACTTTTCTCAGCGGGACAAAACTGCACTTTGCTCAAGCGGAGTGTATGCTTTCAAGCGGAGGTGTATGCCTTTCAAGAAGCGATGAACTTTGTTGTGGAAAACAGATGGAGAGGCAGATCTGTATGTGTCTGCAGCGACAGCTAAGCTGCGCTCATGGCCTTAGACAGTCGCTAATCACTTCAAGGGTAGTCGAGTCCTGTAAATCCAGGCTGAACTATGCCAGTAGGCATACTAGCCTGATGCTAACATGGGTCCCGGGATACGTGGGATGGGCCCTGAGGCTAACTTCGTTCGCCCGGAGCCCGTTCTGCCACTCCCTTCTGCAGCCATTGAAGCCACGGTTAGTAAATGGGTTACTACAACCCTCAAGCGAGCTTGGCAGGCTGAGAGAGGCTGCAGATGGACTAAACTGATGTTACCTGTCATGTCCGATCGACTGTCGCAAATCCTCTTGTCATTAAGCAGAAGGGGCTGCAGACAGCTGGTTTGACTGATGACGGCCACTTTCTATGGGCGAAGCACATGGAAAAGGTAGGCGGTGTACTCTGACAGCACTGATGTGTTAAGAAGCGACCACCTTGGCTCCTTGACATCACAAGATATACCTGTACTCAGATCCCTTCCTTTAAAGGGAATCCGAATGCAGTACAATGGACATAGCTGTGTCTGAGTGCTGTACTTGCTAGTTGTCCCGACAAAAAAAGTGCGTGTAGCGTAGTACAGATAACAGAAGTGAAACTTTCAAGCCAGACAAAGAAAGAGGGAAGGACCTGAGAGAGAATGAGAGAGGGAGAGAGAGAGAATGAATATATATCTAAATAAATTCACAACATTTGCAGAGAATACAAATAGACAAAATTTACAAGCAACGGAGAAGAGTTGACCGGTGTAGGTTAACGCCGGGTACAAACCGTGGCAACAACGTGCACTACTCCGAGCGTTTATCACCCGCACACACGCAGCGATTCCAGGACAACAGCAACGGAACAAATTACCGCAAGGCAAACAATTTTACTCTCCATTCTCGCTCGTCCATCGACGCCTAAAAAGTTTAATTTAAAAAGTTAAAAGAAAATATGCCGCAAATAATTTTGTATTATTATTATTATCTATAGTATTATTTTAAAACATGGCGCTTATTCTGACTAAACTACAACACGTACAGATATGAAATATATATCAGAAGAAAGGTTTTGATGAGCATATTTCCGGAAAATTATAAAAATTAAAATTGGTTAATTTGTTCATGAAATATTTGCGTGTAAAGTTATCAAAATTTTCATATTGATAACAGCGATGTCTATGCAAAGCGGGATGGCACACAAATATACGCATATATGTAAATATATGAGTACGTTTGCTTTGTTCAGCTCTCTTTCAGCATTGTATGGGCAAAGAACTCTTTAATTTGTCTTTTGCGCGATATTCACCAAAATGAGACGCCTTTTGGTGGGAAAATTATTATTCTGGGTGGAGACTTTAGGCAAGTTTTGCTTGTGGTACCGAGCAGTACACGAACTGGCATAGTTGGTAATTGTTTAAAGCGTTGCTCTTTGTGGAAATTTTTTAAATAATTTAAGCTCACAATCAATATGCGTAGTCAAGAACCGGACTATTGTAATTTTCTTTTGCGCATAGGACACGGCGAAGGGCAAGACAATGCATCAAGAGTAAAAATTCCTGATCAAATTCTTTTAAAAAACGGAAACCTCATTGACTGGGTTTTCCAACCAAATAATGGAATAATAGAAATCGATAATTTAAAAGACCGAGCCATATTATGTCCAAAAAATGATCAATGTGCCATCATAAACTCGAGTATAGTCGATATGCTACCTGGTCAATAGCGAACATATCTCAGCGCTGATACGATTGTTTCACAAGATTCACAAAATCAGGTAAGATTCCCTGTGGAATTTTTACACTCCCTCAATTTTAGTGGAACTCCGACGCATAAGCTTCAATTGAAAATTGGAACAGTGATAATGTTGATTCGCAATTTAAGCCCAGCAGAAGGATTGGTGAATGGCACACGATTTATCATAAAACAAATGCATCCGATTTTTTTGCACGCGGAAGTGTTATGCGGAGAGGCTCAGAGAAGGCGATTTCTATTGCCTCGTATAAATTTGCAGCCGAGCGAAACCACACTTCCTTTTACGTTGAAGCGCCGCCAATTTCCCATTATAATAGCCTTCGCCATAACAATAAATAAGGCCCAGGGGCAAACATTATCAAGGGTGGGGCTTCATTTAAAGGAGGATTGCTTTGCTCACGGCCAACTTTATGTTGGGTTAAGCCGGGTTAGATCCTGGGAAAATATACGAGTTCAAGTGGGCAATAACGAAAACTTGAAATTACTGATTTAACTGGAAAAAATTGTAAAAATGTTATATGCATAACTTTTTACATATTACATATGAATAAATATATACACTTTTCTAATCATCATAACTTTTAATATATAAAAGTGTCACATATGCTGTTTACTTTCCGTGGGAAAAAAGCCCACCCGATTTTCGGGGGTTACATACTAGTTATTATTATTATTATTATTATTATTTATTTAAAAATGTAAATAAATTACATGGTGCGGGAAGATAAGATAACGACATATAACCCTGTTTTGAAAATATTTTAATATTTTAGGAATCTGTTGATAGTGCTGAGACGCTCACTTCGCGTTGGCCAAAATTCTCCAACGACAAGGTTTATTTAGAGTACTTTAAGGAGCCTAAAGTGTATGTTAATTCCCGCACAAATATTTCAGGTTGTGATGTTTTGAACATTGCAAAAAGACAACTTTTGCCAATAGTTGAAGATTATTTTACCAATAACATTGAATTATAAGATCTACTGATATTCATTTATTTTTTTCCATTAGTTTTTAACATAAACGTTTCTTCGTAAACTACATTCTTTAAAAATATTCTTTAATATCCTTTAAAGGTAATTAAATTATACCAAAATGTTTAAGCTTCAAATAAAAATACTTTAAATTAGCTCGTTTTCTGTGGTAAGAAATAGTAATCTTAAATATTAATTATACACAGATGCATACAGTGGCTCCCATAGAAAGTGGTCCAGTGTTTTCTTTTACAATATCTATACAATTTCTCATGCACAATTGTTTTTTCGTTAATTGTTTAAGTTAATATATTAGTTGACACGCACTTTATAAACTAGCAACAACATGCGCCTACACCTACAAACAACTTTCCAACTTTCTTTATATTTCCAAATATAATAAAAGTTATAAACGTTTTTCAAACAAATACAGAAAAATTAATTTCAATTCAATTTACGTAATGAGCAAAAACCTAGAATTGAATGTGAAATCAAAAATTAAAAAAATCCGCTTACAATAATTATAATTATAATTTAAGAACTTAAAAATCAAGTTGCAAACACAAGGAGGCCAAGGATTCGACACGATATTGACTTTTATAAAAAGTAGAGTTCATTCTGCAACAATAGCCATAGAAATCCTAGTTTAAAACTTTGTGAAAGTTAAAAACATCTCAAATTTTAATAAAATTCTTCTTCTTTTAAACAAAATTTTTAGAAAGTTTTCGGGTATATAGACTTTTGTAGCCAAGCAACTACACTCGCACTTGCACGCTTGCCACGGACCTCCTTCTTCATTTTTCACACACAAATTGCCAGTGAGAAGAAAATTTTCATATGAAAATATTTTAACGTTTCTTTACATTTTTTCACGGAAAAGAAAGAAAAGAAAAAATATAAGACAAAGAAAATATACATATATACACAAAGAAAAATATAAAATAAAGAGTAAGGGTACGAAAGGGTGTGTGTCCGTCACTACATTCTAAGCTCACTTTTTCATCATTTCAGGATTCTTCGAATACTTGATTTATCACACTCCTCCTTTGAACGCCTGGCTGGGATGGTTTTGACACATCTAAAGTGAATCTTTAACATTGTAAAAATCTTGCAAGCTATTCAATTTATTTTACAATAATATAACTAAATCTAAGTCACTTTTACTTCATGCGAAGCCTTCAATGGCTCACGAAATTTACCTACACACATTCATACGTGCATACGAGTATATATTTGTGAATATGTGAGTATGAACAGAAATGAGACTGCATTCCAATGCGTTTATCAATTTGCAATCGCTTTGATATGCGTAATTAGTCGATGGCTTTTATGCAAACCAATGACACCGAAATGCATTTAAATGCACCAGAATTATTCATTTGCCTAGGCAGTAATTCATAAATGTGAATGTTTGTGTTTTTATTAATTTCCTAATGTAAATTAATGTGAAACAAATGCCAGCACAAATGGAGAAAACCACAGTGAAAGCTTAGACAAAAGTCAGAAAGAGCGCGACATAGAGAGAGAGCGAAGGGCGGATGAAATGCTGTCAATGCATTAGTGGAACAAAAGCAAGAGATAGGCAATCGAGAGTAAATAGTCGCACACAAATGAATGCATTGCTGTGTGTTGTGTGTTTGCGTAAGGTGTTAGTGTGGGCGCATATGAAAGAGTTACATTTGAATGTGTCGCTCGATTGCCAACCAGCACACATACTCGTACACACGAGGACAACTCCTGTTTCATTATCTTAGCGCATTAATTTTATAATGACTTCTACATTTAGTGAATCCATGGATGACATACATATATAGTAGTATGTGTAATGTATGTGAGTATATATAGCCGTATGTATATATGTATGCACAACGTACGCACATTTACCACGTACCTTACCATACAGTTACATTTGCATTTGTATAAAGTTAATACACCACTTCCTGTGTGTTTGTATACCCATTTGTTTGCATAGATAACTACAACTACAAACATACACAAGCTTGCGTAGTTGTATTTGTTAATGCTTTTGCTATTGCTGCTTCACAAATGATATGCTTGTGTTTGTGTTTATTTGTAGGGACCAATCGAGTAGCGATTGTCCATCGGCGATAAGCCAACAGCTCAGCCATCATTCTAATTACAATAATTCTAATTAAATTCTAATGAAATTAAATTGCCAAACGCATGAATGCGCACATATGTGTGTGTATGTACTTTTGTATGTGTGCAGGTACCTTATAGCTCATAGTTTCGGTTGGCTAGTTAGTTATTACGCAAAATGCATCCGAATACCGACTAATGGGCTTTTATTTTTATTTCCATTTTATATTTATTTGTGAATGCTCGGTGCTTACAACTATTAATTAACGAAATTGCACTGCTACCGCATATGGAATTTTAGAATAATTACAAAATTCTGCACTGCACGAATATCATATGTTGTATGTCATAATTTGTGGAATTTTTTAATATTGGGAAATGTTTAATTTACCCTCGTAAACCACTGAAGTTGTTAGGGATTTTTACAAGGAAATAAATGGGGGAGTACTCTCGTAGCGCATTCAAGTGCAAGTTAGAATTTCATCATAAAATACTTGTTATAATAATGCCGTCGTTTCTTTGTAACGGAGAAATTACCAGTTTCACGAACTTTGAAATAATTCCGAATTTTCAATTAGGCCTATTAAAGAATCCACGGTAGGTTACATTTTCATTGAGTTTGAAATGCATGGTGTTGCATATTTCACCCCAATTCGGTATTGCCAGATTCCGTTTTTTCAAAAAATTGTATATATTAGAAAAAAAACTAATACATTTTTTTTAGGTAATTTAATTTTATTAAATTAATTTTATTAAACAAAAGCAATCCACCTAAAAACAGTCTACAAAACGAATAGATTTTTTAGAAAATTAATGTTGTTTAATTTTCCTAAACAAAAACAATTCACTCAAAAAAATTCTCTAAAACGAATAGGATTTTTAGAAAATTAAGGTTCTTTAATTTTACTAAACACAAGATTAGATTTTGATTTTTAAATTTTATTAAATAAAAATATTTCACTTAAAAAACCCCAAAACGAATCGATTTTTTAGACAAACAAATTTTTTTTAATTTTATTAATTCAATTTTAGTAAACAAAACCAATTTACTTAAAAAATTAATGTTTTTTAATTTTGCTAAACACAAACAATTCACTTGAAAAATCCTCTAAAACGAATAGAATTTTTAGAAAATTAAGGTTTTTAAATTTACATAACAAAAACAATTCCCTTAAAAAAATCTTCTAAAACGAAAAGATTTTTTAAATAATTAAGGTTTTTTAAGTTTATTAAATTAATTTTATTAAACAGAAACAATTTACTTAAAGTAAAATAACATAAGCCGTTACCATTTCACTTAACTGAAGAAAAATAGTATTAATAAA
This sequence comes from Anastrepha obliqua, assembly GCF_027943255.1. Lineage (NCBI taxonomy): Eukaryota > Metazoa > Arthropoda > Insecta > Diptera > Tephritidae > Anastrepha > Anastrepha obliqua. The sequence continues at coordinate 159,253,850 of NC_072892.1, read as the reverse complement.
TAGGAATATTCCAATTAAATCACATTTTTTGATTTTTCATTAAAAATTCAGTTTCATTGTTTTTCGTTTCAATATACAGGTGGCAGAATTGGAATGAGAAGCTAAATTAAAAAATAAAACTTACTAATATTTTATCATTTGAATAACTTTTATTTTGTTTTATTTACTTATTCTATTTTTTTGAAGTGAAACTTCTTAGGCGTCGATGATGACGAGCGAGAATGGAGAATAAAACTTCAAGGCCATGCAACGTTTAGGACATTTTCGTTCCGCGAGAGAGAAAAAAGATATAACGCAGAGGAAAAGGAGAGAGAGAGCTATACCTTATATATTTTATAGTAATTTACATCATAAATCCATCCATTTGCGGTTGTTTATATTTTGCATTATTTTATTACTGGCATCAACGCTTTGTTTAAATATCGGCTTGTTTAAGGTTTTTCGCAATGTTAATCCTTTACTTGGGTTTTCCCAATTGTTGCTGCAATGAATGAAAAGCGTTAGCCAAAAGGTTTCAGATTGCTCAGACTTGAACAGAGGGAAAAATATTTCGACATACTTATTGTACAATTTCTTAACTGCTGATGATCGAGCAATCTTTTTGGTTATAATTATTTCGTCCAAGCTCACATCCATAGTCGTTGCTTACGTATTTCTTTTTTTCCTCGATAATTGGTAAACTAAGAATTTTTTAACAAATTTACTTTCAAATATTACGAAAGAGAAACAGATTTGTCTCTGTGTACGTCTGTAAGAAAAAGCCGATTGATGTTTAGTGCAAAGTTGGATGCGCTTGCTCTATTGTGAATAGTATGTAAGCAGTGCTATGTATTAGGAATTAACGCAATTAGGGCATCCGCACAAGGGTCGTATCGTCAGTGGCTTGTCCGCACACAATGCAACTATCTATCGTAAAAGTACGGGTTGTAAATTTTTTCTATTCGTATTCTCAGCAAATGTTGTGAATTTATTTAGATATATATATTGTTTCGCTCTCTCTCTCTCTCATTTTCTCTCGGGTCTTTCCTTCTTTCGTTGTCTGCCTTGTAAGTTTCACTTCTGTTTTGTGTACTACGCTACACGCACTTTTTTTAAATAATTTTCTATAAATATTGAACGCTACGTCGTACACACTTTAGATTCTTGCCTCTGTACTTCGCGCCACACGCTGGTGAAATGATGTCGGAATGCCATTAACCTCGCAAATATCTAGTATTTTAGTTTAGTGCTCAGATGATCGCTGGGTTTGCTTCATAGACTTTAATTTTGCGGTACTACCACAGAAAAAGTTCATAGGGGTAAAATCGGGTGGTCTGTGAAGTGAACCAAAAAGTCTGAAAATTAGAATCTTAAGAGGTTAGGCCACTGCAGCGCCGGAAAAAATTAACCTGCAAAAGAAAATGGCGACTGCATAGCTTTTTTTTCGAAGAAACTGCCAAGTTTTTTTGCAAAATAAACGTCATATATGGGAACTTTTGATTTGTTATTTATTTATTTTCTGTTTTTATTGACTATATTTAACTAGTTTGAGAGGAGCACTACAAGAAAAATGCGGTAATTTTTATTCCTGAAGCGACAAAAAATTTTGTTTAACGTGACAATACTCGTCCACATTTTGCAGGAACACTAAATTCCGATTATCACCTATTCCGGTCGATGGCACATAAATAGTGATCCCTCAATACCTGTACGTGTAAGTAAATAGTCGCTGCTATACTGCGACCTTGGTAGTCTAGCGTAAGTGCACTGGCCTGCCATCCCAGAAGTTGTGGGAAAAGCATGGTCTTCGCACTTTTCCAAACTTACCTACTTTCTTAGTTTCTAAAAAACAAAATTCATTCCTCAACTCCAAAAACCGTATCCTTCAAATCTTTAATCCCGCACAAAAGTCTGCCCATTACTTGCATTGTGGCTGCTCAAACAAGCAACAAACAAAACGAAAAAGACACAGTGGCGCCAGCAAGAGGAAACGGGCAATCGCGGTAATAGCGCAGACACAGCAAATTTAGCGAAGTCCTCAACCATCGAAGCATCTGTGCAATCCTTCTGGCGGAAAAATGTTAAACACAGATGGCGCTCTAAGCAGTAAGAAGGCGTTGGTTCCTAAGCAACGACAGCTGGGCATGCCCAGCCAACCGCAGGTTTGCTCTGCGATTTTCACTATGTATAAAAATATCGAACAAAGAATTTGTCTTAAATTTTGTGTTTTGTACGGAATTTCGTGTGCCGAATCGTTGAAAATGTAGCAGAAAGCCTATGGCGAGTGTGCTTTATCAAAAACACAGTACACGGGTCTACGAGTGGTATAAGGCTTTTGCTGAGGGCCGAGAAGTCGTGAAAGATTTGTCCCTATCTGGTCGCCCATCAACATCTTCAACGGATGAAAACGTCGACAAAGTCAAGAAAAAGTTGCTGGAAAACCATCATTCAAGTTCGATGGAGGTAACTTGTGACCTTAGCGTGTCTCACGAATCACATCGCAACATTTTACACCATCAGTTGGGCATGACACGCGTGGCTGCTCGACTCGTGCCAAGACAGTTGAATTGAAAATTCATCGGAAGAAGGTGGCTGAATACATCCTTGAGCAAGTGAATTCGGACCCGACGTTTATCCAGCGCATCATAATAGGTGATGAGACGTGGGTATATGAGTTTGACATGCAAACCAGTGAAAAGGCGGCTGAATGACACTATCCAATTGAGCCGAAACCCAAAAAACCACGTCAAAGTCGGTCGAAAGTGGAAGTTATGCCTCTTGTTTTCTTTAATTATCAGGTGTTGTGCACTCGGAATTCATTCTAAATGGTTCTACGGTGAATAAAGAATATTATTTGGATTATTTGGAATTTATGCGTTTATACGTTTGAGAGAGAATGTGCGTAGGAAACGGCCCAATTTGTGGAAAGAAATCTCATGGATCTTGCACCATGATAATACGCCGTTTCACAAGGCTCATATTGTGACGGCTTTTTTGACTAAAAACTCGACAAATATCATCGAACAAATCAACCGAAAACCGGATTTAGCCCCCTGTGACCTTTTCCTTTTCCCAAAACCTAAATTGCCACTCCGCGGACGCCGCTTTGAGTCGATAGAGGACATTAAGGAGAATCCGCTGAAGGAACTGAAGAAGATCACTTCGGAGCTTTGATGACTGGACTAATCGTTGGGCATGTGTGAATTACTTCGATTGGAGCCTATTTTGAAGGCGACAAAATAAATTTTAATGAGTAAACAATTATTTCGTGGTACCTTTTTGACAGAATGTAGGATTAAATTTGTAGCTAAAATGTCAAGTCTAGTGGTCTAGATTTGTTCGGCTTGAAAAATATAGTTTCGACAAAAATGCAATGTGTTTAAAGTACCCATCGAAGTGCGAGAAGTTGCGCCGAAGTTCCAAATAGTATTTATACATTTTCCTACCTTAATTCTATAAATTTTTAAGGTATTTGGCCTTCTTTGGCATCATTGGCAACTTAGCTCAAACTTAATTATTATTTCTCAAATTGGCATGATTGGAATAGAGTTGTCGATGGAGGGAAATGTTTGCCAAATACTCAGACAATACTGCGCAATGCATTTCTGGCCAAGAGAAATCATTAAAAATATAGCTAGAGCCAGGTGGGATGGAGATTCTTTGCTCGTCTGGGAACTGCCTGGGGTTTTTTTATGCATCTAAGGTGTTTGTTGAGAAAAGAGAATGTAGCTCGTCCATTCTCACTACATTCAATCCAAAAGATGCACCATCTAAGTCTAGCCGGACAGCGGCGGGGAAATAGTCGGTACTACCCTCATCCTCCAAACAAGAGGTACTCAGTGGGTCGCCGATGATATCTTTGTTGAAATAAAGTCCTATAAGCTCTCACTCTTCATCTTTCTAAGACGGAATTTTGCTACCATCCTGCTTGCTAAGGCTATAAGTTCTTGAAAATGCATTGGGTAAGCGTAAAAATATTTTTTTTTTAATAGAAAATTTGCTTCCAAATTAGCCTAACTGAGGTTCTCTAAAGTGAAATACAACAACTGATTTAACGAATATACTTTTGCGTGTCACCACATTTGGCATACCATAAACTTTGTTGCCCACAAGCGGTCATTTGATCACAATTGCTTCGCATTTATGGCAATTTAACTACGATTTCTGCTCAACATTTTCAAATGAAGCAAATTGACAGCATTTACTTAGTTACTGCATTGATATAGAAACTTAAACGCAACTCCACGCCGCCCAAGCACGCAAACTTTCGAATGCAGGCAAATTCGATACCTCGAAACTGGACTAAACTCGCTTCGGCTAAACTTTCAAAGCACAACAGATATGCCTACATATGGTGCATATGTATGTATGTATGCACTCCTATGTAGTAACGTGCAATTGCTGTCAGCAAAGTCAAAGATTGCCCGCGTATAGCGCGGCCTACTGCAGCTTCTTAATAGTCACGGCAAATGCGCACAGAGATATGAATGTATGTATGCATGTAGGTATGTGTGTATGCACTATAGTTCTCCTACGGCATCGCCAATACTTTGATCAGTACACGCACTGTAATCTTTGCGCAGCGCCGTAGAAGCTCTACTACTTTACCGTTCCTAGCTACCCGCCTAGCCTCTCGGCCAAGGCTTGCATTCACTCAACCCCAATTGTAATGAATTCACCGGCGTTTGGCTGACCAATCGCTTGACTATAGCTATGGCTATTACTGTTTGTATGCAAAATAGCAGTTGGCATTTTATGCCAACAACCAGGGGCGTAGTGAAGAAATATTCTTGGAAGAAAAAGTGTAGGTCCCACTAGATGGGCGCAGAGTTGCGTAGCAGTTGTCCTTAGTTATATTGAAATGACGAATGCTATAATAGATGCATTAGAGGCCGCAACTGGGTGAAGACATCCAGCAGTTTTCGACTCAAAAGATTAGAATTTTATACGTCGGCTCATTATATTGAGCAAAAACCACTGCTTTGTACGTTGCAGTACTATTATTATTATGATTGGCTGTTTGTGCACTGCGACCTGAAAATATCTATTATGCAGTCTTGTAGCCCATTGCAATTGCTTTTTTGAAATGTGCTCCCACACTTCCCACCGAGCCACTTTACTACCGTCTTCCATTTTAGACCCACACCCGTGCGCCCTGTTTTAAGGATATTTCATTGTTTCTCCACCCTGAGCGGTCACTAATGACCAGATTTCTTGGAGAATTCTAGTTTCCTTTCCTTCTTGTCATATACCAACAGGCACGGAGTGTTCAGAATTGAACCCAAAATTCTTACATGCCCTGTAAGATTACCTTCTTTAAGATGGAATAGATTAGGAAGCCTTAGGGCTGCACTGACTACCGACCCTTTGGCTACAAGATGTAGTGGAATAAGTTCAGTGCCCATTCAAAGGCCGTTGTGGGGCAGGTTCGCATTGCTCCCATTACGCCCAGACAGGCTATTCTGTATACCTTAAGTATTAAGTATTATCTGAGTCTTAGTTTGGTTTGCTTCATCTTTAGCCGCAGACTACATGTTTTACCGTAAAGCCTTTGGCATACGTATATTGCTCACAAGGCTTTATTTGTGATGTACGATAAGTGACTTTTCCAGGTCAAGGTTTTTTCAAGGTTTACTCCCTGATATTTCATATCCCCAGATAGAATTAAGTCGTCCCCTAGTTTAAGGATCCTTAAACTTAAAAGGGACCCAGTAAAGGATATGGTAATTTTAATGAGAGGTAATTTTAATACTTACGTTTTATAAAAACTTATTTGAGAAATGTAAGCGGTGAATGAAGAATTAATGCCAATGCCTCGCTTTCCATTCAGAAGAAATTGTGGATAAAATGGGGAAAATGAAAAACAGTCATATTAAGAGATTAAGACTAGAGCTCAAGTTACCCGGGTATCTAGCACTACGTATCTCGCAATCGAATTTATCGTTGAAAACATAAATTGTTTGAAGGAATAATTATTAGTAAAGAGCAAATTTTTCGCTGAACTACCGTCTTTTTCCAAAAATAAGACATCCTTCGAAAATAAGCCCTTTCGTAATTTTCGGAACTTTTTGTAAAATAAGACATCTCCGGAAAATAATCCCTAGTTAAAAAAATGCGGAAAATAATTAGTTAAAAATGCTGTTGATTTATTAAGTATAAGAAATAATATGTTTAGTTTTCCTAATACTCATACTTCAGAAAATTGTTTGAAACAAAATATTCCGAGAAATTAATTGTTTACCTCTACAGTTCGATTCAAATTAATTCTCGGAATTTATCTTAAAAATCCAACTGACTGACTGCTGCTTTAGTCTACATTGAGCAACAGTGCAGGTATACAACGTTCATCAACGTCTTGTAAGTCTGATTATTTTCTCATACGTAATTTTATTTAAAAATAAAGTGAATAATTTTTAATCCCAGGTAAAATGAGTACAAAACGAAAGAGCTATTGCATCGAGCACAAAAAGGGAATAGGGAAGACTCCAATGGTGTAAATCTTGTAGCATTCTGTAAAGAGAAGATGCTGGATCTCCGTATGGCTCTTAAAAAACACAGAGTTGGATCAGGTCGGCAGCCGTTATTTTCTCAGTCGGAAGATTGCATCGGATTACAGACAGAAGAACAATGGCTTTGGTTGTGTCCCGGGCTGATATTCAAAAATTTGCTCTTGAAATAGCAATTGAATTTGATATATCCACAGAAGATTTTAAAGCATCGTCACACTGGTTGGACAACTTCCTTAAACGAGATGAACTGAACAACATTGTTTAAGCTGGAAGACAATGAAGTTGTTAAGCGTGCACTTGCGTTTAAGCTTTTTGTGTTGTTGTTGTTGTTGTTGTTGTAGCAGCATAAAGATTCTCCCTACTTACATACGGGGAATCCCGCTGGAGTGACAGTGCTTGACCGGATATAAATCCGGATCGTTTCGGTAACGTAGAATCGACTGTCGTGGAAACGCTTAAGCTTTTTGTTGATGGCATCGATTTTTCGAAATACCAACTCTCCAGACACTTCACATTGCAATAAACAAGCCATTCTAGCATCATTTGCGGATGGAAATCAATGATTATATTGAAAACAGAATGGTGAGAAATCATCGAGGTAATTTTTTAAAACCAGGCTTACAAAAAGTTGTGAATTGGGTAAAAAATTTATGGGATAAAATAACTGATAGTGATGTTTCCAATGCACTGCAAACAGGTTACTCAGACAAAAAGTATTCTTTTAAGGGGACAATTACCTGTAAAATTTCGAATTTTTTTTTTTCATAAAATGTTAATCTAATCCTTTAAGAATATGTCAACAAATTTTTAGAACGTAAATTTAAGTATTTCTTATATTATAGATCGTCAACAGTGACGACTCTATTCTTTGCGTTCGAACGCTGGGAGAGGTATAGTTAGGTTGTATTCAAACTTTAGACGCGTTTTTCTCAAAACTATATTTTTCGAATTGGCGTACACGATAACTCGAAAAGTTGTTAACCGATCTTCCTGAAATTTTGCACACATCTTTTTTATGATATTAGTTTCTATGTGAATTTAAAGTTTACGAAAATTTTTCAAAAACATAATATTTTCGAAGCAAAAATAGTAGGAAAATTCGCACCAAAATTCATTTTTTTTACATTTTATACCGCGAGTCTTTCCATTTTTGTTTTTAATTCATATAGAAATTATGACATTAATAAACAAAAAATTTTTTTTTTTTGTGATCAGGTCACTGATGTTACAATGCCCGATGATTGAGAAGCCCCGACTTGCCTGGAAGAATTGAGTGTACATCCGCCATTTTAAATGATTAAAAAAAAAAAAAAATTATATTATTTTAATGTATAAATAAACTGTATGCCAATTTTGAAAAAAATATTTTGACTTCTTCATTTTAAATAATTTTAATGAAAATCAGGGAAAATATGGCCGTTTACAGGTATCTATCTCCTTAATGCACGTCTTTGCGAGTTCTAACAAGCCGTTCAGCCTTTCGCTAGCAAATCAAGGATGAAAAATATGCTGATCCTAGGCACATTTTTCGAGTCCTACAAAGAGCAGGGTAGTGGTAAAGAAGGTGTTCCAAAGTATTTACTTCGTTGCAGGTACTACACGCATCGATCTGGCTAATCCCATTTTCACTGCGTGATGTGGGGTGAGACAGTGTCCCGTCACTATTCGAAACAATATTTTGCAGTCTTTCCTAGCCAGTGATAAAATTAAGTTTGTAGTTTTCCTATTCTATGTATTTAATATAATTTGGCAGTTTTATCCGAGGTTGAGTGTTCCCATATCGACTGCGTTTTCAGAGTTAGTTCCTCATTTAGTTACGTTTTCAGAAAGGACAGTGATGGATATTTGTCTGACGCGCGAATACCTGCTTTAGCGAGCTCATCGGCTATCTCATTTCCTTATATTCCTTTGCGTTGCGGTATCCAGTAAATGGCGACTTGCTCGCTTCCGCAGAGTTCACAGAGTTCATCCATTTTGGGTCTGCACTGTTGAACACATTCCAAGTTAGTCCAAGGAACCATAATTGCTTTAATTGCCACTTGGCTATCAATGAAAATGTTTAGCCGAGTATTAAGAGGAGGTAGTTCCAGAGCCAATTCAGTTGGTTTTGTTGCGGTATAGATTTAAGCTTGAGTCTGAAAGACTTTTGGAGATCAAATCGAGGACAAAAGGTAGCCGCTACTACTCCTTCCGGCATTTTGGAGCCATCTATAAGGAAATTGTATGAATGGTATGTGAATCCAGACCTTTCTGACATCCATTTTGTACATAATTTTTTTGGCAAATTTAACTTGTGGAATTACTGGGTCAGACTCTCTCTCGTGGTCGTTTGATTTTAGAGTGTTACTGTGACCAGAAAGCCTCTGTGAGATTGTTTTAACATCTTCAGCATCTTACAGCAGATCGTTTGGCTGAGTTTCTTACTTTTAACTTTATTGGATGCCAGTTGAGAATTCTTTCTATTGCCGTTGTTGGAGTTGTGCTCATAGCACCGGTTACACATATTCCTGCAATCCTTTGCACGCTCTCGAATCTTTTAACTAACCGCCGTTCATACTAGCGAACGATAGAGCATTGGTCTCTAGATTCCCATCCACATCCAATGTGTGAGTCGCGGAGATAAGCCGCAAGTATAATCGAGCATTTTTCTGCGTACGTATAAGGCATTAGAGGCTTCCTTTGCTCTTTCTTCTGCATCTAATCTCCATGACAGTTTGCTACCCACAACAATGCCCAGGTATTTAGTCTCGATATTTTTGGAGTCAAATCAACTCCACCCAGTCTCGGAGGCGACCAGTTTGGAATCTTGGACTTCCTTGCAAGGAGTACTAAGTCCGTCGTGTCAGGATTTACTTCCAGTTCGACCATTTCCGTCCACTTTTAGATCTCTCTAAGCGTGCTTGTGAGTATTTCACTCATCGTTTGTAGACTACTACCTCAGAGGATATCAGCCAAGTCGTCCGCATATGCCGTCAGTTTCGGTCCGCTATTCCCAAGTTAGATGAGAATCTGATTTATTGCTAGGTTGCACAGAAGAGCGGAAAGCATTTCTCTCAATGGAGTTCCTCTGTTTGCCTTTTTCAAGATTGTAGTGGACCTCAATTCGCCCATCAGTACAGCAGGCTCCACACCAGTTGAACCCAGGCACTCTTCCCAAGCTTCTGTAGGTAAAGGCTCCAGATATGTCAAGGAAGACTCAAGTTGCATATTCTCCACAGTGCATCGCGTTCTCTATCTGTAGCACTACTCTGTGAATAGCGGTTTCACTGGTCTTCCCCTTCGTGTACGCATGCTGGTTTGGTGCCAGTAAGCTAGGTTCAGTTCTTTCGTTAATGTACAACTAGGGTTTTTAGTCGAAAATTATAATCGACGTTCGTGTTATCAGAAAATATATGCAGAATGAGTTGGAACAGTTAAAGGCCGATCGGATGAATAGTTTTTGAAGTGAAACTTCTTAGGCGTCGATGGATGAGCGAAAATGAAGAGTAAAATTTCAAGGCCATGCAACGTTTGGGGCATTTTTGTTCCGCGAGAGAGAAAAAAGATATAACATAGAGGAAAAGGAGAGAGAGAGCTATACCGTAAATATATGTATCTAAGATACACTTTAGGCTATTTTTCCTGAGTTTTTCAATATGGTTGCTAATTTCTAGTGAGAAATAACGCTGCCTACTTTTTGGCGCTTGTTTGTTGGTGCAAACTTGTACGAAATATAGTTTTTGGCGTTATACTATTTCTTTGGTGAATACTGTTTGGGGCGTTTTTTAGTCCCAATTTGTTTGGCGTTTTTGTTTTCGGTGACTACTTTTTGGCTCTTATTTACGTTTCCTGACTAGTGCTTGTGCGTACTATAAAGTGCTATCCATTCCAACGTCGGATTTATTGGTATTGCCTTGTGGTAATTTGTGCCCTTGCTGCGGTCCTGGAATCGCTGCGCTTGTGCGGGTGATGAACACTCGGAGTAGTGTGCGTTGTTGCCACGGTTTGTGTCCGGCGTTAACCTATACCGTTCGACCCTTCTCCGTTTTTTGTAAATTTTGTGTATTTGTATTCTCTGCAAATGTTGTGAATTTGTTTAGATATATATTCTTTCTCTCTCTCTCTCTATCTCATTCTCTCTCGGGTCTCTACCTCTTTCTTTGTCTGCCTTGTAAGTTTCACTTCTGGTTTGTGTACTACGCTACATGCACTTTTTTTCTGAATCGTCTTCTGAGCTTTTAAGGTCCTATACACAGCAGCAATTATAGATATGTTTCCTATAATAATTTGAACTTTTTGAAAAAAATCGATTTCTTAAATTAATTTCGTGTTATGAGATTTTTTATAAGCATAATTTTTGTGCCTCAACACTATTTTTATGAGACATTTATAAAATTTTATTTAATATAAATCTGTGATCTTTAGAGGTTTTTTATAAAAAAAATATTTATGCGCTTAGTAGGTTGCATATTTTACTGCTCTGCTTGCTTTTAGTTGTGAACCGATTGCGTAAAACCCCCTTCCTCCCCTCCGCATCTCTTTTCTGGCTTCGCCTCTGCCAACAACAATTGCTATTGTCCATTTGTGCGAGTCTTTTCTTGCAAACAAGCTTTTACTTGTCATTCGTGGAATATTTAATAGAAAATTGCTTGCTTACAATACGCAATTGGGTACTCTGCGCAAATTGTTGTATTGTTGTGTTATGTTGTTATTAATATTCCATGTAGAAAGAAAGGCAGTTGCAGTCATACAAATATTCCCATATACTCACACGAGGTCATATGCTTTACAGAGCCGACGAGATAAAACCGAAATGCAGAACTTAAAAATGGAGCTAATGGTTATGCATCCAAAAATTCAAATTAATTTTATGCCGTAATTTAAAATTATTCAATGGAATCTCTATAGGCGATCACCGTAGCCGAGTGGGCAAGTCAAATAGTGCATTTCTGCCATGAAAAGGCTTCTCATAAAAATCATCTACTGTCCGTATTCGACAAAAAATGTAGGCCTTTTATTTGTAGGATAAGACAAAAACACAAAATTGTAAAATCAGCTGGGCCAAACACTTAATTACACATTTTTTTTCCATGTTCAATCCTCTCGGGAGCATAGGACTTCGAGAAGGCTCTTCTATCTTACACGGTTCTGTGCCGTTGTTTTTGCTCCATCCCTTGAGATGTCTGCATCTGCTAGTTCGCGCAGCATCGACCTTCTCCAAGTGGTTTTTGGCCGATCTCTGCTCCCTTGCGAGTTCCAGTCCAGTGCTATTCTCGTGATGCTATTTGATGGTTTTCTCAATGTGTGCCCTATCCATCGGCACTTTCTGCGTTGCTTTGCCTAAGGATGGGTTCCTCTTCGTTCGTTTGGAGTAACGGAAACCTTTACTCGGATATTTACAATTTTTTCTGTTGAGTGGAAAAGATGATATCAATCAAGTGATACACAGTGTGTTGATACACATTTCCATGACTTTCCGCAATATTTCCGGTGATAACTGTGCGCATTGCTGTCGAATATTCTTCATAAGAGGTTTCAAGTAGCCCCAAAGAAAAAATTTGCACTACACAGTAGCTTTGAGGGGATGTGTCCCAAAAACGAAGATTTTACATATTGACATAATAGCTTAGGTGAATTTGCGGCTCGTTGCTCATGGTGATTTTCGGCACAAAATCGTTCTTTTCGTTGTTGAGATTGAGGATGGCTTGACAGTGATCCATATGCGGCTGACGATCAGCAGGCATTAACTGAACCACTGTTTGCACTTTACATGGGAACATTTGTATGTCTGTTACAGAAATTCGTCGCAGAAGTCCGTCAGGTGATGATCAGTTGCGTGGCATTCGAAAAGTACATTGGCATGCAGGGGTCCTGCAATTATCTCTAAAAGAATTTTCAAAGAAACATCTAATAGCTCTTTTGAAAAAAAAAAAAAAAAATATTTCATGCCACCATCTGGTTGATGTTCCTTCATTCTAAGCGACATCGACAGCCACAGCCACGATATTCTCGGCTGAATGACTCGTCCGGTGGCAACCACGCCCTGGAACATCTCCAGTGGTTCCGGTCTGTTCGAGTCGAGCACCTAAGCGCCGGAATGTCTGCGCTGTTGGCGCGACACGATTAAGAAATTGAAGTCGATATTTGCGTAGCGTCAACACAACTGACCGATGATTGATACAAAAAATCGTCAAACTTATTCCACGCACTCGCGGCTTGTAGCGCTCCATTGGTTGTCTATTTGTAAACTGCAGCTGTCTACTTCAAGCGTTAAATATTATTTGCAAAAATTACATTTACTTACGATAGTTTCATTCAATTTTTTTTTACCCCCACCAACTGCTATAACTTCCTCCAGCTGGAAGCTGAAGCGCATGCATCATAAGCCAACTTGTTTTGTCCATTGTGCCCATCACTTCCATGAAGAGCGTCCTTAATATTAGAAGCGCTTTTGTAACCCTTCGCTTCAACTTCGCCCCATATGTAAAGACCAAGTGGATTACAAGCTGGGTTTGCAGGAAGGTTTATTGTGGAAGGTTTACTGTGACACCTTGGTCGAGTCTCCCTTGTCTGAGGGACAGAATAGAATTCAGTTGAAACACATCTTATCTTCCAGCCGCCACGAAGCTCATCGAGGGCTTATTTTGCTTGTAGCCAATGCACTCAGTTATCCTCTTAGGATTTTTCTCGGTTCGAAGCGTTTCCAGTATTGCAGACTACACTTTGCAGTCAATCAAGCAATAATACACTAAAATTTTTCCGAATTTATCTCGCGGACCCTGTACATATGTGGGTATACTTTTACATGCGTATCGCTAAGTTCGATCAATTTGTTTTACCTATAAGTGGATATGAATTCATATATTGATAATTTCCTGGGCTTTATAATCTTAGGGACTTCTCATATTCACTGAATTGTTGAATTATTTAAGTGGATTCATGGTCTTGTAGCGCAGTCTTGCACTTTGTAGATATGATGAGACTAGTGTTTGGTGTAAAAGCTTGGAGGATGACAGCGTGCTCGTAAGATAGATTCTGGAAAGGTTGTATGGACATTTGGAACTTGGCGACGGGCGATAGAACAATGAGTGCAGTGAATAAAAATCTGGTGGATTCGTTGACTAAGTATTCGATGCGGTACCAGCTGGAAGAGGAAGAGGACGGCCTCCTTGGTGTGGGAAAGATCAGGTGGAGAAGAACTTGCTTCACTTGGTGTGTCCAACGGACGGCGTTTAACACGAGAAAGAAATGACAGGCTGCTTTGTTAAAATCGGTCAAAATGTTTGAGCGGTTACCGCGCCCATGAAGAAAAATAAGAAGTAGAAGAAGAAGAAGTAAAATAAGAAGAAGTAGAATAAGAAGAAGAAGAAGAAGAAGAAGAAACAGAAAAAGAAGAAATAGAAGAAGAGGAAACAGAAGAACAAGAAGAAAACGTGTTTTGATGAAGACGTGTCGCTCTTGCTTATATAACTACACTTTGCTGGGTCCCCGGCCACTCTGGAATGGAGGGAAATGAAAGAGCAGATGAGTGTGCAAGGAAAGGCTTTGAGCTTGATCTTCAGCGAGTGGTAGAGAACATAAGCATTCCTCTAAGCGATCTGCACACTGCGATTGACTTAAGCGTAATCGCCGAAACCAATAGAAGGTGGTCTCTGACTAATAACTGCAGGGTCTGCAAAGCGCGTTAGGTTAGGTTAGGTTGAAGCGGTTGTCCACTCTATGACACACTCAGGCTCATGGCCCATTGTGATGCCGCGTGGGAAACTACCACTTATCCCTCCTAAAACCAATATGACTATTCAAAAATTTTGCAAGATTCTTAATTTCGACAGAGCCGAGGTCTTCGAATTCGTTAAAGAAATGTCCGCCCAAAATGGCGAGTCTACGTCTGGATAAAGCAGGACAGCGACACAGAAGGTGCGGTATCGTCTCGTTCTCTTCTTCGTCTAGACAATTTCTGCAGAAGTCATGCCAATTCTCTGGGCGTGCCTACTGATTAGTCAGTGCCCCGTAATAACTGTAATCGTGCGTTAAACTATGCTTATCTCTTCTTAGTAGAAATTCTGTGCGTTTAGCATTGAGAGTCGTCCACATCTGTCAGGCTATTTTGCAAGTGGCTTCGTTACGCCATCTTTCATTCGCTACTCCTACAATTTCCACGCGGATACATATTTGCAAGGGTACACCTATATCATTGTCTATGTAGTCATCAGTCACTTTCGTACCGATTTTCGCTAGTTCATCGGCTCTGCAGTTTCCGTCAATGACGCAATGGACAGAAACCCATGCTATCATTGGGTGAAATGGCACAGCCATCTCGTTAAGAGATGCGTGGCATTTCATGGCTACCTTGGAGGTTGTCGACTGTTTTGTGAGGGATTTTATTGAAGTCTGGCTATCAGTGCAAATGTAGATATCATCTTCAGGTATCGCCTCACACTGTCACACGCGTTGACCAAAACTAAATCTTAAAAGGACAAAATGTCTGCTTAGATGCAACAGATCAACTACCGACGTCCTCACCGGCGTTATAACGGGTCACTGCACCCTAGCCTTTTTTTTTGTGAGTATCCAGCCTTGGTCGTTGTTGAAGACCGTAGGGAGTTTCGGTTTTGTAGGTCTCAATAAAATTACGCTTGATACATTTATTTATCTTTTTCGTTTGATTCTAAAAAGAAATAAAGGTATGGGATGTAGATATTTCATGCAACACCTGATTAATTAAATATTTTGGGTATTGGGAATTGATTTTAGCTACATTACTATTATTCCATGGCACTTAAAAATATTAGATTACCTGAAAAAATTCGTTCTATCATGTATGAAGAAACAAAAAGGAATGACAGCAACCATTAATGATTATCAAAACGTATCCTCATTCAGTCAAAAAAGCGCCGTGAATTGTTCAATGAAACGCAAAGCAATTGTTTAATCATGAACATTTATTTTGTCGCCTTCAAAATAGGCTCCATTCGAAGCAATACACATATGCCAACGATTAGTCCAGTCATAAAAGCTCCGAAGTGATCTTCTTCAGTTCCTTCAGCGAATTCTCCTTAATGGCCTATATCGATTCAAAAAGTGGCGTCCGCGGAGTGACAATTTAAGTTTTGGGAAAAGGAAAAGGTCACAGTAGGCTAAGCCCGGTGTATACGGTGATTGTTCGATGATACTTGTCGAGCTTTTGGTCGAAAAAGTGTTCACAATGTCAGCCTTGTGAGACGGTGCTTTATCATGGGGCAAGATCCATGAGTTTTCTTTCCACAAATTGGGCCGTTTCTTACGCGCGCTCTCTCTTAAACGTTGCATAACTCCCAAATAATATTCTTTATTTACCGTATAACCATTTGGAACGAATTCCAAGTGTACAACACCTGATAATCAAAGAAAACGAGTAGCACGACTGCCACTTTCGACCGACTTTGACGTGGTTTTTTGGGTTTCGGCTCAATTGGATAGTGTCATTCAGCCGCCTTTTCACTGGTTTGCATGTCAAACTCATATACCCTCGTCTCATCGCCTGTTATGATGCGCTGATGCGCTGGATAAACGTCGGGTCCGAATTCCCTTGCTCAAGGATGTATTCAGCCACCTTCTTGCGATGAATTTTTTGAAAGAAATTCAACTCTCTTGGCAGGAGTCGAGCAGCCACGCGTGTCATGCCCAACTGATGGTGTAAAATGTTGCGATATGATTCGTGAGACACACTAAGGTCACAAGTTACCTCCATCGAACTTGAATGATGGTTTTCCTTGACTGTGTCGATGTTTTCATCCATTGAAGACATTGATGGGGGCAAATCTTTCACGACTTCTCGGCCCTCTGCTAAAGCCTTATATCACTCGTAGACCCGTGCACCGTGTTTTTGATAGAGTTCACTCGCCATAGGCTTTCTGCAACATTTTCAACGTTTCGATAAACGAACTCCCGTTCAAAACACAAAATTTAAGACAAATTTTTTGTTCGATATTTTTATCCATAGTGAAAATCGCTGATCACACCAAAAAGGAGCTAATTCACAGATCACGTCAAAGTCTGCGACAGTATAGAGGACAGTCGTACCAACATTCCAGCAAAAAAAATTTAGACATATGTGTAACGCGCGCTTTTTAAATGAACAATTCCCGATATTTTTTTGACAGAATGTAAATAATCATCAAATATGTAGTTGGCGGTTTTCATTTTTCTATTCTTGACTTCGTTCTGTAGCGCAAACCCTCCCTCATAGACATGAATTTGCCATGCAAGATATGATAAATGTATGTATGTATATATTTAAATGGAGATATGTACGTACATACCTCTGTAATTCAATATATAATTAAGCTTAATTTGAAGCGACACTTCGTAGAATTGAAATAAAAAAACGAAGTAGACGAAGTAGTAATTATTTAAACAACTCATAAGTAAATATGACGGAAAACAACAAACATTTTTATATCTAAATGAATTAAGGTGACCAACTCATCTGTTTTTTAATCAGATATTAGTATCTTTCTCGCGTTAATATTAGAACTACTGAAGTAAAAAAATGTTCGGAAAAATATTAGGAGGGGGGAATATCAAGCACTGTTATAATTAATTTTAATAATTAGAGTGGGTGTTATAGGTATTTTTTCTAAATTTTTGTTCAAGTAAACTAAGTTTTTCAAGAGTTAATAATAATTCAAATAGACCATAAAAGAAGCTAGTTATAATCAGAATCGCTAGCGCTGGTGAAAAAGTTCTTGTAAAATAAATTTTGGGAATGATGGCTGCAAGAGCATTCCATAGAAATATTTTTACCTAACTAAATATGATATGTACTCGCATATAAAGGAATGATTTAATGAAAAAAACATAAAATACGAGGTAAAATCCAAAATAAACAAGACTAGCATCATAAAAATGTTTTTGATGGCGCCATCTTTGAAATGAGTTAGTGCGTTGGAAGTTACATCCCTAGCTGACTTCCAGTCAAAGCTTGGTGACATTCAGTTCAGACGAAGCAAAGTTATTGCGTCTAAAGTGTCAGTACGTTTGTGTCATCGGTACATAAATGAGTTTCGAACAACGAGCGAATATCAAATTTTGTTTTAAAATCGGCTAAAGGTTTACTGAAACATTTGAATAGATGAAAAAAAGTTTATGGCGATGATTGTCTATCTCGTGTCAGAGTTTATGAGTGGTTTACACGTTTCAGATGTGGTCAGATGTCCTCACCAGTAAATCCGACGGTAGCAAAAAAGGCGGTAGAAAGAACGCGATCGATGGTCGAATGGCAGAGAAGGTGGGATGAGTCAACCAAAAGCCGGCGGACTTACAAATTCATACCAAACCTTGAAGGGTGCAGGAATATGAAGCATGGCGATATTGATTACTACCTTAGTCAGATACTCACCGGACACGGCTGCTCCCTTGAATATCTACACCGTTTGCAGCTGGCTGACAGCCCTTTTTGCCCGAGTTGCTCGAATACAGTCGAGAGCGCAGAACATGTGGCCTTTCACTGCCGACGTTCCAGTGAAGAACGAGCAATGCTAGCGAAGGCATTCGAACACCCGCCATCCCACGCAAGATTTGTCCAGGATATGTGCTTGACCATCACTAAATGGGACGCTGCAAAAACGTTCGCGGCTATAGTCGTGACGAGACTCACCCGCATTGACCGGGAAAAGAAAGCCCAGAAACGATAGCAGCAGTTGCAACTGCAGCAACAACAGCGGCGGCAGCAGCAGAAGCAGAAAAATAGATTGAGTATTCAATACTATTGAAATATTAAATTAATTAGGTAGCAAAGCCAGCTAGATTATTTCTTACGTAATGTACTTAATCCAGCTAAGTCATAATTCCACAGTTCTCAGAAGAAAAGGAAGAAAAAAATACAAAACAACTTTATAAATAAATATAAAGTTTATTCGTTTATTAGAAAGTTTTTAGTACCTTTGCTAGCAGGTGGAGATAAATTGTTTTAGACAAACCGACGACAGCCACAGACGCTTGAGCCAAACACTCACAACAGTACCAAACTGAAGACAAGACAATAGTTTGTGAGTATCAAACTATTGCATATTCTCCGATGTTTCATTCCCCCCACAACCGTTTTCAAAGACAGTGCGAGGAGTGAATACTATCGATGGCATAAAATCTCCATAGGCCGACAGGAGCCGAACCTGTTGTATCAATAGACATAAACGCGGCTCCACCTTGAAGAAATGCTAACGTGGTTCCAGGGTGGAAATCAGCCGAGGAGGAGTAATGTTATAGTGTTAGTGGGAACACGGTGTGACGGTGCCTTTGATGATGTTTCAGATTTTGATGTTTTGATTTACGTTTCCTGACTCAAAAAGCAAAAAAAAACATATATTACAATGAACATACGGGCCACCCAAAATCAGTAATCACCGACAAATCCATCGAAATTCTTCGTAAATTTATCAAAAATGAACCGAAATCATCGTTAAAATTCATGGAATCGGAGTTGAATAGCTCCAAAACATCGATTTATCGCACCTTCACTGATCATTTAGGCTTACGAAAGGTCTGCGCACATTTCATTCCACAAAAGTTAAGTGAGAACTAAAAATTGCTCAGAAATCAACATTCGAAAGACTTCATTAAAGGGACGGGAACTTCCTTTACAAGATTGTAACGGGTGATGAAACCTGGTTTTTCCAACATGAACCTGAAACTAAGCGTCAAAGTGCCGAATAGAAAGCCCCAGACAAGCCACCACCCAAAAAATCGCGTTAAGAGAAGACAAAAATTAAGTCGATACTCATTTGTTTTTACAATTCGAAGGGAATTGTCTACAAGGAGCTCGTGCCGACAAGCCAAACCGCCAATGCAATTCTTCTAACTCTATCTTGGCGTTTTGAAGCGCTTATTGCATCGCATTCGTCGAATTTCCCTGAATACCACGAAGGAGGAAGCTGGCGCGTATTGCATGATAATGCACCATCTCATCGATCCCCTCTTGTGACTAATTTTTTGACTAGAAATCACATTTTAACTATCAATCATTCACCGTATTCACCGTGATATGACTCCCTGTGACTTCTGCCTATTCGGAGAGTTGCTTTTGGCCATGAGAGGAAAACGTTTTGCGCCCGTAGAGGCCATCCAAAAGGCTTGTGTCGACATTTTGAAGGGCATTCCGGATTCCAGTCAATGACCTGAAACACTCTTTCGAAAAGCTTTTAGATCGCGTAAGCCAGTGTATCGAGGCCAGAGGAGACTATTTTGAATAAATAAACTCGAAGTTATCAGAAGAAAGCTCCTGTCGTTTCTATTTTAGCTCAGTCTTGTTTATTTTGGACTTCACCTTGTATATATAGGGTGGGCCATATAGCGTTTGCTTTTTGAACCACCTATTTTTTTGAGAATGGTAACACAAATGACATGACAAATGTGTTCATAATTTACTTAACGGTTTGACATTTACGAAATAGGACGCTATACGCTTGAACATCGGGCATCATCGGACTGAAAATGAGCGAGGAGCCGCGGTTACAGTAAATGGCAAGGGTTACCGTGACATGCTCAACGAGTTTTTGTTTCCAAAAATTGAAGAGAATGACATAGACGACATTTGGTTCCAACAGGACGGTGCAACTTGTCACACTGCCAAAGTTACACTCGAACTTTTGCCTACCGTTTTTGAAAACCGAATAATCAGCCGAAATTCCGATACCAATTGGCCGCCTCGGAGCTGCGATTTAAGCCCGTTGGACTATTTTTTGTGGGGAGCCGTTAAGAACAAATGCTATGCGCACCATCCATAGACGATTGATGCTTTAAAACACGAAATCGAAGTTGCCATTCATGAAATTGGAGTCCAAACAATCGAAAATTGTGCTTAAAAATTGCGTTGATCGAATGTCCTACTGTAAAGCCAGTCGTGGTAGTCATTTGAACGTTATTATTTTTCATGCATAAATGACAACTTTCAATCTTCAAAATAAAAAAAAAATGTTGAAAAAATATTGATTAGTTTTTTTTATAGCCGATTCAAAAGGCAAATTTTACATGGACCACCCTATATTGGCTCGTACACCCTTTTTGTGTGTTTGGCCGAGCTCCTCATCCTATTATATTTGTGGCGTGCGTCTTGATGTTGTCCGACAAATGGAGGGACCTGCAGTTTCAAGCCGACTCCGAACGGCAGACATTTTTATGAGGAGCTTTTTCATGGCAGAAATACACTCGAAGGTTTTCCATTGCCTGCCAAGGGGCGATTGCTATTAGAAAAATGTTTTCTTCATTTTAGTCTTTCACCGACATTCGAACCTACATTTTCTCTGAATTCCAAATGGTCTACCCATACTGAACTGTCAATAATATCAATTGACAGTTCCGTAAAAATTTGTTCAGCCGTTTCGGAGCTTGACTACCCTAAAAAAGTGAGGTGTAAAGTTTAAAATCATTCCATGATAGATATTATTGCTCGGCCTACTGAACCGTAAGTCGTTGATTTTTTAGTAGCGTATTTATATCTCGTCGTTCTAGCTTCGAATTCATAAATATTTTTGGTAAATAAATACTAAATCAAGCAAAAAATTGGAGAAAAATGGAGAAAACATTACGAAAATAAATATGAATTTTTTGCTTTGTGCCGTTCTCTGTAGGCGCTCACGATTCGTATTATTATATGATTTATTTATGATTTTATTAATATCACAGAAAAGTAGGAATTACTGCCTTTTATGGATATAATTACATACGTGTCTAATACTTACGTACATACTTACACATGTAATTGAGCTGTAATCAAAGTTTAGTTACACCGGAGCGATAACAGAAACGCAATAGTTGATTTATAAAGTAATCAATGCATAATCTATTAGTAAAGCGGCATAATATCGTGATGAAACGTGATGTGCATACTCACACATACATACGTACATATGTAGATAAATGAATGACTACATGCGTACAATACGTAGGCGTAGCACCAATGCAGATGTCAATGACCAGTTGGGCATTTTTCGTTAGGAAACTTCCCAGCAAACACAAGGAAAAATATTCGCCTACATTTGACAAACGCTTCCTTCTCAAGTTGAGTTTAATTTGATATTACCAGGTAGATACCTATGAAATGACTTTTTTTCAATTTTAAACATTTATTAAGAAAAAATAGTTACAAATTTAATCCTCAAAATAATAGTCATCGCTAGCGACACATTTTTCCCATCTCTCAGCCAATTTGTGGATGCCGCGCCAAAAAAATTATCCGTCTTTGGCCGCAAACCAATCATCGAGCTATTTTTTGGCTTCTTTGTGAGAATTGAAGCGCTGCTCGGAAAATGCGTGGCCCATCGATGCAAACAAATGATAATCGGAAGGCGCCAAGTGTGGTGAGTAAGCCGCATGCGCCTGCGGTTCCCAATCGTACGTCTCCAGTCGCTCTTGTTCGATGTGGCGGTGCATTGTCATTAAGAAAAATTACTTTGTGACGCCGTTCGGCATATTGTGGGCGCTTTCAGTGTATAGCGCTGTTCAAATCGGCCAATTGTCATTGATAGCGTGCACCGTCAACTATTCCACCTGTTTTTAATAGCTCGTACCAAGTCATACCACGCTGATCCCAGAAAACACACAGCATTGCCTTGCAGCCGAAGCGATTTGGTTAGGCCGTTGTTTTTGGCTTGTGGCCGGGCGGACCATACGATCGTTTACGCTTGGTATTGGAGAAATACACTCATTTTTCATCAGCCGTAACGATTCGATGCAAGAAAGACTTCCTTTTGAACCGGGAGAGCAGCATTTCACAAGTGGTTTTTCGTGGTTTTCTTGCTGCCTTTCAGTCAGTTCATGCGGCACCCCTCTTCCGAACTTTAAAATCATGCCCATGCCTTTCAAACGTTTAGAAATGGCTTTTTGGGTCACTCCCAACTGCTCTGCCATCGCTTCTTGCGTTTAACTTCATCTTCATCCAACAATGCTTGCAATTCGGCGTCCTCAAACTTTTTCGGTGGCCGGCCACGGTCCTCGTTCTCCACGCTAAAATCACCACTTCGGAATTTTTCAAACCATCTGAAGCACGGTGCTCTACTTAGAGCATGTCCACTCTAAGCTTCTTTAAGCATTTGATGATCTTGAGAAGCGTTTTTCTTCAACTGATAATAGAAAATCAACGATGTCTGCAAATCGTAGTTTGAAGGCACGAAGTTCGACATTTTTAAGAGCGACAAAAATGCATTGTTGTATGAAACGTAACAAACAATGAACTGAATATTGTTGACAGATGACAGACGAAAAAAACAAGACATTTGGGAAGGTTTAAAAATACTCCTAGCGACATCTATGGACTAATAGCCGAAAGTCTCATTTCATAGGTATCTACCTGGTAGTCACTTCCTACAACCTGGATTGAGGAATATTTGAGAAATTACACCGGCACACAAAAAAAAAATTGTCTGTACACCGGGCGCCAAAAAATAGCGAAAGTTCGATGTTTTGGCAAAAAAAGAGGTTGTCTGTAAAGTCGGTTTACTGACGATAGTTTAACGTGATAACGTCATAAGAAAATACTGATTGAATGGTTGCATTTTTCAAAAGAAAATTTTAATTTTATGCAATTTTTGCAAATACAAATACGTGAATTTATATATGTACATATGCGCATATACATACACATATACGCTCACTTAAGTAGGAGAGAGCAAGATGTCGAACGTTGCCGTTCGTTTGCTTTGTCGTTCGTTCCGCGCTTTCGCTTGCAGTTCATTCAAGGTAACGGCAATGAGCAAGGTAACGACACATGAGCAAGGTAACGGCAATGAGCAAGGTAACACTAATGAGCAAGGTAACGGCAAAGAGCAAGGTAACACTAATGAGCAAGGTAACGACACATTTTTTCGTGCGTGCAGCCTGTTAAATCGAATTATAAGACGTTATCACGTCAAAAAAAAAATTTTGAGATCTAAGGAAAGCATAATTTTTTATGTATTTTGATCCATTACATACTAATTTCGATCGTACTTACTTTTATCGGAATAGAGAAGAGGAGTTCCGGAAGTTTTTCACAAAAGACGATGAGAACTCGGTGGTGTACTGTTCCAATGTTAAAAGCTTGGTTGATGAATTAAAACCTAATATCTGTAAAGACGATGAGTGGAGACTCTTTATAGATTCATCAACTAGAAGTCTCAAAGCTGTCTTGCTTCACATTGGAAACATATTAGCGCCAATTCCAATAGCCCATTCGACGAAGCTTAAGGAGACCTATGAAAATTTGGAAATTGTATTGGACAAGATAAAATATTCAGAACAGCAATGGCAAATTTGCGGGGATTTCAAAATCACTTCTTTTAGGCCAACAATCAGGATTCACAAAATATCCTTGCTATCTATGTTTGTGGGATAGCAGAGACAGAAAGAATCACTATGTGAAAAAAGAATGGCCTACGAGAGTGGAATTAAATGTTGGTACTCAAAATGTAATACGAACACCATCTACTATCTATTAAATTTGTTTTTATTTATGCCGTTGCCAAATAACTGTACAATTTGATTAACTTTTAAGTTTGTAATTAATTTTAACTAAGAAAATATTCATGAAAAATATTGTCTTTAAAGTTAAGAAGACTGTAATCTGCTTGCTGAGATGCTGTTGAGACTGAGCGCTGAATATTAGAGAAATCTCTTTCATATCAAATACATCTCAAGCTGATATCGAACAAAAAAGTTTGCTGGGTTGTACGATTGTAACTTATGACGTTTATAGTTAGACAATAGTAAAACGCTTTCATAGAAAAGTTTAGGTCGGGCTGAGCGTCTAATTTTATGGTAAGTCTGGTGGGAGCTGCTTTAGTCTGATCATCGTTGGCGTACACACAGAGCGCCCTTCAGCTTACATATACTGTAATATCACCAAAGAGCAAAGAGATCTTATCATCCTTAATCATGTGCTAACATTTTTAAAAGGCCTTAAAATATGGGATTCTTCAGCAGGCTTTGCATAATAGATTACTTTGGTCGCAGTACGCAGTAGTCTAATAATAATAATAATAATAATAATCACCCTCCAAAAAGCTAATGCAAAACAGCCTCGAATTTTGCTTGAACTCCCAGCAGACATTGTCCGGCTAGTGCTCCAACCACTAATGAGAGTTGCGGTTCTGATAACTTTATAAGTTCCATCTGCTTTACATCTTTTTTTTTTAGGAAAACTAAAGGGTGTTTTTTTTAGAGGTTAGGTTTTCAAGATGAAATAAAACTTATATAATTTAATGTTATGGCCTAGAATTTAGTTTTATTATAAAGATAAGGGTTTGCCATTATGTTTTAAAAATGATTTCGGGCAAGTGGCCGCCGCGGCTGGCTCGAACAAATTCCAGCCGAGAGGCCCAATTTTCGACCACTTTTTGCAGCAATTGGGGCCGTATGTCAGCAATAACGCGCCGAATATTCTCTTCCAAGACGTCAATCGTCTCGGGCTTATCTGCGTAGACAAGCGACTTCACATAGCACCACAAGAAATAGTCCAGCGGTGTTATATCGCACGATCTTGGAGGCCACGCCACAGGTCCACGGCGCGAGATAATGCGCTCACCAAAAGTTTCCTTCAATAAATCGATTGTTGCGTTGGCTGTATGGCATGTAGCGCCGTCTTGTTGGAACCAAAGGTCGTCCACATCAACATCGTCCAATTCAGGCACGAAAAAGTCATTAATCATGGCTCTATAGCGCTCTCCATTGACTGTAACATTATGGCCGGCTTCATTTTTAAAGAAATATGGACCAATGATTCCCTCTGCCCATAGAGCACACCAAACAGTGACTTTTTGAGGATGTAACGGCGTCTCAGCAATGGCTTGTGGATTATGTTCACTCCAAATGCGACAATTTTGCTTATTGACATACCCATTCAACCAAAAGTGAGCTTCATCGCTGAACAAAATTTTCTTCGATGCGTCGCGCGAACCGAACCATTATTTTCGTAATAAATTTGCACGATTTGCAAACGTTGTTCAGGTGTAAGTCTATTCATTATGAAATGGCAAACCAAACTGAGCATAAATCAAGTGACAGCTGTCAAAAAGACCATCTACGAAAAATGTAGTGCCAACTTGCAAACTTAACCTCTAAAAAAACACCCTTTAGCAAGTGCAGCGCTCAGACATTAATTCTATTGTACTACACTTGGATTCCCTTCTAATTTTCTTTAACTCTAACCGATCTCCAAAGAAATCTGAGTAGATCTTGTGGTGCCAAGGAGCCAAGGTGGTCGCTTCTTAACACATCAGTGCTAAAGACCTCAAACCTGATTTGAGCGAAGGCGGGGCACACGAACAGGAAGTTGTCCGCCGTCTCATCCTCCTCTTCATAAGCTGGGCAGAGTACACTGTCCGAGATGCCCACCCTTTCCATGTGCTTCGCCCACAGAAAGTGGCCCGTCCTCAGTCCAACCAGCTGTCTGCACTCCCTTCTGCTTAATGACAGGAGGGTTTGCGACAGTCGATCGGACATGACAGGTAACATCAGTTTAGTACATCTGCAGCCTCTCTCAGCCTGCCAAGCTCGCTTGTGGGTTGTAATAATCCATTTGCTAATCATGGCTTTGATGGCCGCAGAAGCGAGCCAAAGAAGTTGGCCTCAGAACCCATCTTAGCTAAGGAGTCAGAGGTCTCGTTTCCTACGATACCCACCTATTCCGTGACCAATGTCAGCATCAGGCTGTTATGTCTACCGACATAGTTCAGCCTAGATTTACAGTACTCGACTACCACTGATGTGGTTGGGCGGCTGTCTAAGGCCATGGGCGCAGCTTGGCTGTCGCTGCAGGCACATATAAATCTGCTTTTCCATCGGTTTTCCACAACAAAGTTCATCGCTTCTTGAACTGCTGGGTTCCATGTAGACCCCGGAGCCGTGCTCGGTTCTGGAACCATCCGTGCAAATGCGAAAACAGGGTTTGCCGGGTTCATTTTCTGAGTTTAAACACACTGTATCTGTTCTCAAGCACGACTCTTGATGGCATGGAGTCAAGGGGCATGACAACGACCGTTGGATCGAAGTCTGTGCCTACTCTCTTGTCCCGTGCCGCACAGGGGCCGTACCGTGTTTCAACCTGCAGATGACCTTCAAGGCCTCTCCTTGGATGAAAACATCAAGTGGTGGTAGACTCATCAGAGCATCTAATGCCGGGCCTGAAGTATTCGGAAAAGCTCCGACGCAACAGATGGCCACAGTGCGTTGTAGGCTCGATAAGGTCCTCCTGACTCCCACGAGAGAGAGTCTACTTATCTAGACCGCTGATGCATAGGTGATAATTGGTCTTATCATAGCCGTGTAGACCCATAGGACCTTGCTAGGAGAAAGACCTAATGTTTTTCCAAAAATCCCCTTGCACTGCAAGAAGGCTGTCAGTGCTTTGGGTGTCTTTGTTTCAACGTGTGATTTCCATAGGGACTTACTATCGAGGATTACTCAAAGATATTAAATTTCCTTGGATAGCTGCATTGTGACTTCTTTAGCTTAGGCAGAACGAGTCCATCAAGCGTCCTCCTTCTGGTGAAGAGAACAATACCAGTCTTGGTGGGATTTGCCGATAGCCCATTCGCACAGCACCAAGTGGCAATCATATCCAGAGTTTTCTGTACTTTCCTGCATATGTTCATAGGCGAAGGCCCTGTTACCAAACAGGCAACATCGTCTGCATATGTTTGTGCGTAGACTCCCGAGTCGTTTAAGGTGGTGAACAGAGGATCAATTACCATGCACCAGAGCAATGGAGACAGCATACCGCCTTGGGGGCAACCTCTATTAACCCCGGATGACACCAGCAGTTTTTCCTCTGCTCGGACCGAGACGATTCTTTTGGCCAGCATTGAACAAATCCAATTCACTAGCGCCCGGTCTACGCCGTGCCTACTGGCAGAGCTGCACATGCTGTCGAAAGTGGCATTATCAAAAGCCCCCTCTATGCCTAAAAAGTGCCCATAGCGTAGTCACTCCTGTCAATGGCCTGCTCTAATCTAGCAACAAGGTTTTGCAGTGCCGACTCGCAGGATTTTCCACTTTCAAAGGCATGCTGAAATGGAGTCAGAGGGTGAGCCTTCAGCGACTTCTGACGTATGCGCATTTCCACCAGTCGTTCGAGACTTTAAGTATACCATAGAACTTATATCTACTTTTAGGTTTTAGTGCTATATTATTTATAAAAATTTCATTTATTTTCAGTTTAAAAATATCAAAGCATTCAGATACTTCGACCTCAATAATCAACGCATCCCAGTCAAGTAAAAAATGGCATCATTAATTGCATCGAAATTGCAGTTTGAAACGTGAAAATGAGAAGAAATCTTAGGCATAGGAATTAATAACAGCTTAGGCAGGTTTATGCTTTAAAATGCAAAAAAAGGTTTAGTAAAAATAATATTGGAGGTTGAATTAGTTTTAAAGGTTTTTTTCGAAGATTTGGGGCTTTATTGTGAAAAAACGGTACAAAATATTTTATTCGAAGTATTGGCCATCGCTAGCTACAACTTTCGCCCATCTTTCGGGCAACTTCCGGATGCCGTTTCTCCAAAATTCTGGCCGCTGCTTGGCTATCCATGACTCAACCCATATTTTGGTAGCCTCGTACAAGGAGAACCGCTGGTCCGCCAAATCGAGACTCATATGACGGAACAAATGATAATCGGAGGGAGCTATGTCTGGACTATACGGCGGGTGGAGTAACACTTCCCAGTCAAGCGTTCCAAGGTATTATTTGTCGTGCCTTTTTACCGTTTCCGGCCGTTTTTCTTTCAATGCCCGGCTTAAACGCATCAATTGCAGTCGGTAACGATCCCCCGTGATTGTTTCGCCCGGTTGGAGCAGCTCAAAATATACGACGCCGACCTGATCCCACCAAATGCAGAGCACGATTTTCTTGCCTTGAATATTCTGCTTGGCCGTCGACGTTGATGCGTGGCCGGGCAAACCCCATGATTTTTTGCGTTTTGGGTTATCGTAGTGGATCCATTTTTCGTCGCCAGTCACCACCCGATGCAAAAAACCCTTCCGATTTTGTCGGTCGATCAGCAATTCGCACGTAAAAAATCGCCTTTCGACGTCGCGCAGCTTCAACTCGTACGGGACCCAATGTCCTTGCTTTTGGATCATTCCCATCGCTTTTAGACGCTTGCAAATGGTTGATTTATCAACGCCCAATGATTCAGCAAGCTCTTCTTGGGTTTGGCACGAGTCCTCGTTTACCAATTTCCCCAATTCCGCGTCCTCGAACTTTTTGGGCTGGCCAAGACGCTCCTTGTCTTCGGTGTGAAAATCACCACTTTTGAATCGTCGAAACCAGTACTCACATGTTGAAATCGACGGAGTATGGTCTGGGTAGGCCTCCTGCAGCAATTCACGGGCTTGGGCTGTATTTTCTTTCAAATTGAAGCAGAAAAGCAAAGCTTCCCGCAAATTGCGTTTCGACGGCACGAAAGTTGACATACTCGGAGCACGAAAACACTGCGTTGTTTATACTTCAGCGAAATGACAGATACTGATAAACAAAGCCTAGGGATGAGGCTTTGTCATGAATATATATTCAGTATTGCCAACGCGATAAAGTGATAAATAGCGCCATCTGTGTGTCACCTTTAAAACTAATTCAACCTCCATACTATTTAAAAAAAATCTTAAACTGTTACCCTGACTTTATTTATGTAGGTATAGTTTACCATAAAATATATGGATGAGTAACACTAACATAAATATAAGCTAATTAGCGTCTCAGATTATGGATGGCTTTAGTAATTTTACGCACACATACCCAACCTGAAAGCGGTGTAGTGTTGGTGAACCAACATAAAAATACACTCAAACATATGAGCCAATATGGGGATAGAAATATCCGTAAACCAGATATAAAAGCCTCTTCCCACTCGATTTGGGTGTTTGAATATTAAAGCAGTGTTGTGACCCTCCTTCTCTGCATATAAAATTCCTCCAGTTACTATTAGTAAATTAGAATTGAACAGCTATTTTTTGGGTGCATATTAAATTTAATTTCAATTTGATGCAATCACAGTAAAAGACCAAATTTTGTAAATACCAAATGAAAAAAAAAATTATGAGGCAACGCATTCGATTCACCATTAAATTAGGGAGCTCGTATATTGATTTTTAATTGCCTACATACAGACATATGTACATGTGTGTGTGTACTATCACTGCTTAGTAGCAAAAGAAATTAATATATCTATGATTATCTCGTAAATATTTTTATTTGTGCACATACACTCATACACATAGCGCATAAGCAGTGACTACAAGTTACGCAAACAGCCCACCCTGCGTAGATGTCATTTTGTAAGCCATAATTTATGTATCACTAATTTGAAGGCTCGCGCCACAGAACGATGGCCCTTGCCTACATACCAATTCTCGAATGTTATGAGTAAATTGTTGTTGGGTTTGGTTTAGGGTTGTCTTTCTTCTCATGCATATCGAGCGCAGCGAATGGGTTGTGGCACGGCCATGCCTTCTTCTGCCACCTTTAGTGGCCAATACAACGGTGGTGTATCGGCTGTATAATGTGGACATTAATCAATACATCGGCAATAGAATATTCAGTTACAAGTATACCTATGCACATATACATTTGCATATTTATATGTATGTATTTACATATGTTTTAGGCCATCGAAGTACAGTAGTCGTTAATTGGTTGCGGTCGATTATTGTAGGCAAAGAACCAACATTTGTCTCTTGTGAAGCAAAAATATGGTATATATGTATGTAGGTACAGTGGTGTGCATACAGTAAGCAACGTTATGCCTAAGGCTATTAGATTTTGATGCATTGGAGGTTTCCACTTCGACCTCATGTTTTTTGTGCCCTCTACTTATAACAATACCTCATTCAGATCCAGTTCGCTTATTAAACTTAAGAAAAAGTTGGCTTGGACTGAGCGTATGTGCCCTTCTTCCAGCTGCAAAAAGCCGAGATGTCTCAACCTTCTCCGCGCTATAGAACTGCATTCAAGTAGAAGGTAGATTGGAGTCTTCTGCGATTGATCACAGAAACGACAAGAGTCAGTGGTACCATATCCCGATAATGTGCAGATGACTACGCCGTCTGTAGTGGCCTATTGGAATGCAAATGAGCACTTTCAGTTTATCCTGGGGTGAGCCATAAGTTGTTTAAATTTCTTTTGGTTGTATCCACCGGTAAGGATATTGCCTGGCGTAGCCCCACAGTTTGGTTGCAGCTAGCCTACCTCAACCTTAGCTCTTCACTCATAAGCTTCTCCTCGATGGTGTGTTGATCCATAGCACAGAAGGGCTCTGGTCCTATTAATGACGAGACCGGAGTCTCTCTTACCAATGCGTCTGCTACTTCGTTCCCAGTCATATTCCGGTGTCTTGGTACCCAAATTATC
Source organism: Anastrepha obliqua (assembly GCF_027943255.1). Taxonomy (NCBI): domain Eukaryota; kingdom Metazoa; phylum Arthropoda; class Insecta; order Diptera; family Tephritidae; genus Anastrepha; species Anastrepha obliqua. The sequence continues at coordinate 159,223,025 of NC_072892.1, read as the reverse complement.
CGGATGCGTACCTACCAGTTTCTCGATACACTCAAAGATCAATAGGGATTTAATCTCACAGAATGACAAAGCCAACTCGCTCATTCGGAGGGTTACACATAGACAGAAGGCATACACCTCCGCTTGTAAGATGGTTGGAAAACTACCCATCGGCAAAGAATGCTTGGTTCTGGCGACATATATTCCAGCGCTTATGTCTTCTGTTGCCTGCGAGCCATCTGTGTATCAATGCAAGGTGCGCAACTAAGTTCTCGCTGTTTGTCAATAGATGCCGCCAGTAGTGTGTGCTAGTCGATTCTAACATAACCTAAATGTCATAAACCAAGCTTAGACATATGGTAAACAAACTGCTGCGACACCTTAGTGATTTTGTTTAGGTAACATATACTTTTGGTTTTGTGAAAATATCTGATTTTGTGCCGAATAATCGTCATTTGCGGGAAGTGTTGATTTTCCTCTTTCATTCGAAAAAAAACGGCGGCTGAAGCGCATCGAGAGCTACAAAAAGTTTTTGGAGATGCTGCTTTAAGTGAAACACCACAAACGTGCAGAGATTGGTTCCGTCGCTTCAAAGACGGTGATTTTAATGTTGACGAACGTCCGCGTGAACGAAGTCCAAAAACCTTCGAAGACGCAGAAATGAGGGCATTGCTCAATGAGGAAACGTGTCAAATGCAAGAAGAGCTTGCTTCAGTATCAGGAGTTACCCGCCAATACATTTCCAAGCGATTGCATGCTTTGGGAATGATTCAGAAACAGGGGACTTGGGTTCCTTATGAGTTAAAACCAAAGGATGTTGAACGTAGTTTTTTCGCCTGTGAACAACTGATCCAGCAGCAAAAAAGGAAGGGTTTTCTTCATCGCATCATGACGGGTGATGAAAAATAGATTCATAACAGCAATCCAAAGACAAGAAAGTCATGGGGACTTCCCGGTCATACTTCTACGCCGTCGCCTCGTCCGATTTTTCACGCTGCGAAGGTTATGCTATGTATTTAGTGGGACCAAGTTGGTGTTATTTATTATGAAGTATTAAAACCAAGTGAAACCAGCACTGGGGATCGGTATCGACTTCAATTGATGCGATTGAGCCGAGTACTGCGCGAGAAGTGGCCGCAATACGCGGATAAGCATGACAACGCTCGGCCTCACGTTGACAAACCTGTTAAAACCTACCTAGAAACACTGAAATGGGAAATCCTACCCCACCCGCCATATTCTCCAGATATTGCGCCGTCCGATTATCACCTGTTCCGATCGATGGCACATGGTCTAGCTGACCAGCAGTTCCATTCATATGAAGACATCAAAAAATGGCTTGATCCGTGGATAGCCTCAAAAGATGAACAATTTTACCGCAACGGTACACGAGATCTAACAGAAAGATGGGGGAAAATAGTAGCCAGCGATGGGTAATACTTTCAGTGATTTACTTGTAACCATTTTTTCAGAATAAAGTTGTATTTTCATCAAAAAAACAGCGAGAGCTTAGTTGCGCACCTAACAACTTATAGTCCAGTTCCATTTCTGAACTTGATTTTAGGGTTGCTTCTGCTCACAGTCAACTAGCAAGTCGGAAAAAAGTTTAATTCACTACTATTAATATAGTTTATCGGCCGCTATCGACTGAATTGCCTCTTACACCTACGATTAGATGATGAATATTAGGAGAAAAATAACCTGAAGGCATATCCAGAAGTTAAGAGATGAGTACAAGTTTCATTTACCTGGTGAGTAACCAAGCACTTTGTCTTTTAAATGTCTACTTTCGTATTTACTAGAACCATTAGAGTTGAATGGAGTTTAAAGAAAATACAGATTTCCAATTAAATCCTCCACTTCTCCTCACTCCCATATCATTAATTAAACGGACCTGTGTCATTATCTGATGAAGTGCTTGATCAGAATTTATTCCTTGATTGGTGGATGAATGAAAACGTTATTTTTCAATATCTGGTTAGAAGGATAGACTGCCGTTTAATTGCTAACCAGAGCAAAAATGGGCAGAGTTGATAGAAGTGAAAATAATAAATGGAAACGGCATTCGTCCTTCTTTTTTTCAATAATACTACTAATAAACCTTCTCCGGCAGTCAAGAAATATGTTTTGCTTCTTATGTTTTGCACAATACTGTAAATTCATATCAAAATTGAGTATACGAGGGGTGACTTTTATATTTCGGGATTTGGCAACCCTGGTGTTGCAATCTGGCAACTGACAGATATATCGCAAAGTTTGACATTTTTTGGCTTTTACGTACACAGAACGTTTTGAAATACCAGCGCTATTTGTGTTGTTTACAGTAACTTAAAAGATTCATCTCGGTCCAAAAATGGAATTAAATCGTGAACATTTTCGTGCGATTATTTTTTACAACTTTCGACATGGATTAACTCAAAAACATTGCATGGATGAACTTAATTCATTTTTGGCGATGAAGCTCCATCAAGGACCAGTGTTTGTTCGCGTTGGATCCCACACAATTTGTCAATCGCTCAAAAAAAAGCTCGTGTCGATTGGTCGAAGGAAATGCTCAAAAAATACGATCGCGGGGCTTCGAAACACGTCTATGACATCGTGACAGGTGATGAATCATGGATTTACGCGTATGAGCCCGAAAGTAAACAGCAGTCGACTGTATGGGTGTTTCAAGATGAGCCAAATCCAACAAAAGTTGTTCGCGCACGAAGCACTTCCAAGCAAATGGTCGCCTGGTTTTTCGGAAAAACTGGACATGTCGCAACCGTACCACTAGAACAACGCAGAACAGTAAATTCTGAGTGGTACACAACCATTTGTTTGCCAGTTGTCTTCCAAGAAATTAGGAAAACCAATCGCCAAAGACGGATCACTCTTCACCAGGACAATGCGAGCTCTCACACATCGGCTCAAACAACTGCATTTTTGAGCACCCAAAACATCGAATTAATGGGTCATCCGCCGTATAGTCCTGACTTGGCACCGAATGACTTTTTTTTATTCCCGTACGTAAAAAACAAACTGAGAGGTCAACGTTTTTCGACACCTGAAGAAGCGGTTGCGGCATTCAGAATGCATGTTTTGGAGGTACCTCATTCAGAGTGGCAAAAGTGCTTCGACAATTGGTTCAAACGCATGCAAAAGTGTATAGATCTTCATGGAGAATATTTTGCAAAACAATAAAGTGATTTTCGACGATTAAAATTTGTTTTTGTTCTCTAGTGCCGACATATAAAAGGCACCCCTCGTATTAGGCTATGGCGCTCATTTCTGTTATTGGAAATCTATTTTCGTGCTCAATCATGTGGAAACTTTTCGTAGAAACTTATATATAAGTACATATTTTTGTATACTTACTTATGTATGTATTTTTATGTATAATTGGCTCGTATACCCTTAGATGGGTATTAGGCAGAGCTCCTCCTCTTATCTGTGATGTGCGTCTTCATGATTTTATACAAATGAAGGGACCTACAAGTTTATGCCGCCTCCGAAAGGCCAATGGTTTTTTATGAGGAGCTTTTTCATGGCAGAAATTCACTCGGAAGTTTGCCATTGTCTAGCGCGGGATGATAACTTCTAGAAAAAAAAAACCGTCTGCGGTATGTTATTTTTATAGGTCGACCATTTTCATAATAAGTGCCTACAGTGGTTGGTTGGTAAGGATGCATTCCATAGAACTCTTTCTGATCTAAAAAATTATGTTAATTGTATTTTTGATTTATTTAATTTTTTATTAGTTTTCAGGCATAGAAAGGGAATACCCAGGAGGCAAAAATCAACATTTTCGACACCTGCTCTTCTTTGCTTTTCATCGAGGTCAAAAAGCTGAAAGGGACATTTGCGACGTGTATGGAGTAGGTGCCATAGGCGAGTCTACAGCACAGAAAAGGTTTGTAAAGTTCAAAAATGGCGACTTTGACGTCGATGACACTTCCCAAAGGAAGGAAGGTCTTCTGAATTCGATGAAGAACGTCTTAAATCGCTTTTGAAGAATAAGGGTTGCTAAACCAGTCGTGAATTGGCGGAAAAAATGAACTGCGATCATAAAACGATTCTTAATCACCTTCATTCAATGGGATTTACCGAAAAATTGAGAGCCTGGAAACCTGGGTGCCTCACGAGCTTAACGAAAAACGCAAAGAAAGTCGTCTTCAAATTGCTTCTCAGCATCTCGCCCGCCTTCGGGCAACACGCGGTCATAAACAGCGCTTTTTGTACCGAATCGTCACGGGAGATGAGAAATGGTGCCTCTAAATCAATATGAAGCAAAGAAAGGAGTGGGTGGCTCCAGGAGATGAACCAAAGCCGGATCGTCTTCCATGGAAGATCATGATATGTGTTTGGTGTGACTGGGAGGGCATGATGAATTAGGAAACGCTCGAAAATAATGCCACGGTCCCAGATTCAATAGCAAAAAAGTGTAATAAGTACAGACTAAACGATCTGTGCTTTTATATGTTCTAATCCGTATCGGGCATCTGTATATCCGAGGCTTTGTCTTGCAATGGTTACGTTATGGATACCCGGTGTAATTCGTTGAAAGCTTCTGCTACCTCGGCTGCATCATTACGACAGATGGTGGAGCAGATGAAGATGTCAACTGCAGGCTAAACAAAGCAACGGCGGCATTCGGGAGAATGCATAGAGTATGGGCGAGTTCGCAAATCTTCAGATGCACTAAACTACGAATATTTGGTTCTGGCATGAAGTCCGTATTGTTGTATGGAAGCGAAACATGGCTGGTCTCTAACACCATCACACAGAGGCTACAATCCTTCAGCAACAAATGCCTCCGCATCATCTGCAGAATATTCTGGGCAAACACCATCAGTAACGAGACGCACATTAACGAACGAGGAACCCATCCAAAAAGTGGCGATGGATAGGTCACACATTGAGAAAACCACTAGATAGCATTACGAGAATGGCACTGGACTGAAATCCGCAAGGGAGCAGAGGTCGCGATCGACCAAAAAACACTTGGAGAAGGTCGATGCAAAAACAGCAGCACAGAACTGTGTACGATGGAAGAGTCTTGTTGAGGCCCTATGGTCCCGAGAGGAGTGAAGAAGGAAAAAAAATCCGTAGTGGGACAGAGAAAACCAATATAAACTAAGTGCCAAAAAGTAAAGTTCCATAGATTGCAAAACGCTTTGCTATCTTCTCTTGTAAGGTATTCACATACTTGTACGTATAAAGGGTCTTTCCAAAGTGAAGCCTAGATGTGGGTGGTGAATAATTCTTAGAAGATACCTTTTTATGTGTCATATTTGACATTTGCCAATAGTAATAATATATATATATATAATTGGCGCGTACACCCTTTTTGGGTGTTTGGCCGAGCTCCTCCTCCTATTTGTGGTGTGCGTGTTGATGTTGTTCCACAAATAGAGGGACCTACAGTTTCAAGCCGACTCCGAACGGCAGATATTTTTATGAGGAGCTTTTTCATGGCAGAAATACACTCGGAGATTTGCCTTTGCTAATAGTAATAATACAAAGATTTTAAATCATGGCAAATCATTATGAAAAAGGTCGATCTTTAAAGACAACAGATCGCGAAATTGGTGACTTTTTGGTGGAAATAATCGTCCGAATGAGGTTGGTGAAAATATTTCAAGAAACTCGTTCTCGATCGAGGATAGAAAAAGGACTGGCAGGCCAAAAAACTAGACGTTCCTTTGAGAATATTGCTGCTGTAACGCAAACTGTTGCTGAACAACCTTCAACATTGATATCTCGACACTCTCAGCAATTAGGCATTGATTGGCGGATTTTAGACCTAGATGTAGAACTGCTCATGGTGGACATTTGAATGTTGTAATTTTTCAAGTGTAAATATTAAGATAATAATAATAATAATAATAAGAGCCGTATTTTGAATAAATAATAAAAATAGTGAAAATTGAAATAAACTAAGTTTTTACAGATTTTATTTTAAAACAACATCTAAGTGCGTCTTTTGAAAAACCCAATATAACAAACGAAATGTGTGTTGTTATTAGCTCAAGGTCAAGTGAGAATGATGATGGACTATATTCCATTTCATTTGGTTACAGAAACCCTTTCAGTCGAACAGAAATGGAATGCAAAACGTCAGTGGCCTATCACAGTCGTCGATCAATACCCCTCAGATGAGATTCAGCGCATTGACAGGGCTAGTTTACTGAGAGCGCCAGGGCTAGATCCGGAAATACCTGAGAACGTAGAACCAGCTGCCGTGGGAATGTCTACAATATCCCCGCACGATACTAACCACCTATTCCCATGCCCTTTCAAACCCACTCACTTAACACACCTCGCCCTGTGGGCACTACCTGTCGAAATAGCATGTTTTCTGGGCCTACCATTAGATGAGTTAGACGATGATGAGCGGTAACTGCCGAGAGGGTATAGTGAACTGCTACAACAACAATCAATACACCTGAGTTTTGTGAGAGTGGCGTCATTGTGAAGCCAAATCGGCTATTTCAAACAAGAACAAAAATGTTACAAGCATTACAAGTTGACACAATTTTGTAGAAAACAATTGAAGGGGGAACACCACTGTGAACGCGTGAAAATTAAGTGATTTTCATGCATTTTTTTTTATAAGTAGAGATGATTATTTGAGGATCGGACAAATTATAATTTATTTAACATATATTCAACTATACTGACACAAATTTGTATTAAAAAATATTAAAAATTGCAATTGTTATTAGTATTAAAGCAATGACGTCATAAAAAACTGATGCACTCTGGTGGCCACGATACAGCGGTGACAAATCATCTAAAAGCAAAAAACCAAAAAAAATTCTTAATGTATGCATCAATGGCTGTGGTCGTACGTGGCGGTTTTTTTTATTTTTATTTTTTTTGAGAAAATGGTGCAGGTTTGAAAAATGAGTTTGTGTTTTTACCCTTTTTTGTTTTCGAAAGGCTTAAAAAAATATTAATTTTTGGGATTTTATAAAAACGGCTTTGTACGACTGTAGCCAATACATGTAAATACAAAAATTAAAAAAAAAAACTTAAAATCGGTTCATAACTCTTCGAGAAATCGAGGCCACCGTGTTCGGAAAAGACGTTTTGAGAAAAACGCGTTTAAAGTTTTCATTGGCCGTTATATCATAACTCACTACCTGCACTTATTGTATTGGGTATAACTTCGTCAATTTTCAAGATTTTAAGTTAAATTTTTTTTTACATATTCTTGGATATATCTACTTTAAGAAAGAGCAAAAAAATCCTATTTTTTTGAAAAATCACAGTGGTGTTCCCCCTTAAGAAATGTTCGGTTGAAGTTAAACCGAAATCGAAGTGCACTTTTGTGGCGGAAAATGACGGAAGTAGAAGATCGGTGGTTCTTTAATTAATTCGTACCAATTTCTTCTTATTCAAAACGGGCATTTGTATTCTTATCTTTTCTATCATAGATTCAGTGATAGAGGTTAGGTTAGGTAGTAATGGTTGCCCAGAGAGTGGGCCCACTTGGACGAAAGAAGTTTGGTTCTTTGTGATACCATTGCAAGAGGGAAAAAGAGGTGAAGGAAAAAACGATAGGGCGAAAAGAAAAGAGGTGGGGAGGCTTGAGCATTTGTGGACTATGAACGGTGACTAATTGGCGGTTGTGTTAGCTTCTTTAAGCTGCTGATGAAGTTCATCAGATTTTCGTTATCAAGACCTGCTATATCAGCAGGCGCAGAAAAGAAGTGAGAACCAAGATGCATGAATCTTAGGTGCGCGAGAGCTGGGCAGCTAAGGAGCAGGTGCTGAGATGATTCCACCTCATCCTCCATACAATTGACGCAAAAAGGACTCGAAGTATTTCCGAGTCTCACCGCATGTATACCCCGCGGATAGTACCCCGTGAGGATGCCCACAAAATTTGAGAGATGAGATTTTGTCATACTCAAAATATCCCTTGAACGCCTCCTATCCAAACGTGGCCAGAAGGACTTCGCGACCTTACACGTTTATGTACTTGCCCAGCACTTGCTGAGTTGGTGCAAGGCCTATCCTTCCAGGAGTAGAGTGCAGGTTGTCAAGGGGATCCTGATCCTCTACTTTCGCGGGCACACCACCTCACAGGTCCCTTGTCTGGCCAGCTCGTCGGCTTCGCAGCTTCCAACAATGTCATTGTGACCAGGTACCCGAATTATCTTTATATCGAAGAATTCTGGTGCCTTGTCTCTGGCATTCCCTGCCCGGTTTCGAATGCACCACAATAGAGTCTTAGTGTAAATTCTTTATCAAAAAAACAGCCTCCTATACACTGGTTACATGGCAAAGGGCTTTAGAAAATTTCCAATAAAAAAGCTTAGTTAATTAGGCGAATTTCAAATGTAGAAAAAACTTACAACCAGTAATTAGTTTATGGTATTTTTTTCGCCAATTACAGTTCCATGGTGTCAAACCAGTAATTTAACTATTGTCATTTTTTACATGCAATGCAATGCCAACAACAATGCGAGGCATTCGTATGTGCCGGCACGCAATGAGCAATGACAATACGCTGGCAATACAATTAATATGGCAACAATGTGGACACAGCCAACCGGGAAATGTCAGCATCATTGCCAATTGCAGCTACAAGCATTTATTTTAGTAAGGTTTTTGTTGTTTTTTTTTTTATTTTGCAAATGCAACAGCTAATTATTTTGCCAATTTGCGATTTTTCGAAATGCATTTCTCTCGTGCAACTAATACCCCGCCAACACAGTAATTAGACAATTTAGCTTATTTTTTCTTTGTTTTTAATTAATAATTTAAAATTACAATGTAAGCCCGGGCGAGGTGTTGAGGGGTCAAAGGAACGGCGAATGTTATTATTTGCCGTTCATGGTGGTTAGTTTGCAATTTAATTTACTTTTTTAAGCGGCCAGTAAATATATGTTGTACTCTTTTGACAGCAACAAAAACAATGGCAGCAACAGCTGATATCTGCGGCTCATTACAGCGTGCGACAAAAATCAACTTTTCTTGCTATTCAACCATATTTTCATATGTGCGAGAAACTATAGGTGTTATGTCGGCTTTTTTTTTAAGAGCTTGAGAACTTATAATGATAATTTTGGTGTTGGTGGTGTTGTCTGAGCGATACAGCCTATTATCAGCCTTCAATCAGCACAAAAGATGCCAATAAGCTCTTGTGAGTGTCCTGCATTTGCAGGAGCAAGGTTGCGAATTTTGGATGCCGATGTCATGAGAACAAGTAATATTCTGGGGGATATTTTCAGATTTACTAAAGAAGCTTCACAATTCTCACAGCTTTAGCTACTTCTATTTCTCTATTCTATCATATCCTTTTCCTTCTGTTAATTCTCTCCTTTCCTACTTGACTATCAACCCTTTCACTTTTTAGAGCTTTAAATATAATGGGCTTTTTAGCCTGAGTGTGCTTCTCGGCTCAACTTTTCCAATTTCTTTTCGATACACCACTTGTAGAGCCACTTAGTTGTACTATCTTGATTTGACTAGGCATTTGCCTATGCCGGTTATTTTCTCTTCTGTAATTTCTTTCAAGTTACTCATCGAGAATTTCCACAGCATTCTAAGTATGTTGTAAAGCTCCCAGAATTGGGCACTCACCCTCACTATTTCCTTAGATTCTTCTTGATTAAAGCTTCTACATCTGTCGACGTACGGCCACTCCATCTTCCTGGCATGGCCGGTGGCCGGTAACTGTTGACGTAATTCTGAATATGTCTGCTCATGGCTTTCTAAGCAACTCGTCCGATCTAGATTTGTTATTTTGCAAGTATCCGTGTTAGTCCATATGTCAACGGCCTGCTTTTGGAATAGCGAGAAGACTCTCTTGCCAGGTCCGGACTATATGGCGGGTGCGATAAGACATCCTATCCGAGCTCCTGTAGTTTCTGGCGGGTCATCAAAGATGTGTGAGGACGGGCGTTGTCCTGGTGGAACACAACACCATTCCTATTGACCAATTCTGGCCGCTTCTGGTCAATCGCCTGTTTCAAACGGCCAAGTTGCTCACAGTAGAGGAGTGAATTAAGGGTCTGGCCATAGTTGAGCAGCTCATAGTGGGTAATTCCCTTCCAATCCCACCAAGCACGCAGCAAAACCTTCCTGGCGGTCAATCCGGGCTTGGAGATGGTTTGGGCCGGCTCGCCACTTCTCGACCACGATCTTCTTCGCTTGGCGTTGTCGTACGCGATCCGTTTTACCCAAACATCCAGCTTTTTTTAGAATCCAACATTCTGCAAATGGTTCCAAACGGTTTTGTGGTATACACCTAGTTCCCGACTAATCGAGCGAATGCTCACATGCCGGTCTCTAATTTCAACGATTTTATCAGTCTCTACGACGATTGGCCTACCAATACGGGGTGCATCTTCGACATCTACTACCCCAGAACGAAAACGATCGAACCAACGCTGTGCTGTGCGAGTCGTTACAGTATCAGGCCCATAAACTTCACAAATTTTTGTCGCTGCCTTCGTTGCATTTTTACCTCAAAGGTAGTACAAACAAAAAATATTGTTCAAATGATTTTTTTTTTATTATAATCTGATAGATAATTTCATGGCATTTATTTTTTAAATAAGATACCCGGCGTGGCGACGAGTTACAAGCTCCATTCGATTAGTCAAATTTTTGACTACTTTTCCCAATAAACCTGAATAATAAATCCAAATGAGCCCAATCAGTAGAAATGCGAAGTAACCAATAGTAATTTGGCTTCAATCACTGCACGAGCTGTATTTCATAGGCGCCTAAGAAAAGTTAGGTTAGGTTACATATATAGGTCCAAGGAAAGACTTGGACGAAGAAAAATGGATTCGTCCTTTGTGATACCATTATGAAGGAGGTAAGGTGAAAGAGAAATGCCGATGGGATACAGGGAGAGGGCGGGGAGAGGTGGTGCTGAGACGGTCCACACGCTCATGGATTACGAACGACGACTATGCTTCGTTTGCGTCAACCGCTTTTTGTTGCTGATGAAATTCATTAGATTTTCAATGTCAGCGCCAGCAACATATATCAGCAGGCGTAGCAAAGAAGTAAGAGCCAAGATGCCTGGATCTTAGCCCCGCCAGAGCAGGACAGCTAAGGAGAAGGTGCTGAGATGATTCCACCTCAACCTCCATACATCCAGTGCAAAAAGGGCTCGAGGTGATTCCAAGTCTCACAGCATGCATTCCTCGCGCATAGTGACCTGTGAGAAAACCCACGAGATTCGAGAGTTGATGTTTTTCAACCTCAGAAGCCAAGTCCCTTCTGTAAAATTTTCCACAAAGTCGAAGGACAAAGGCCAACAAGTTGAGAACGGTGAGAGATCGAGATTTCGGTGCCTTCGCGCTGTAACAGCAATAGAAAAGAAAAGAAAATAAGAGAAGAGAAGAGAAAAGAAAAGAAAAGAAAAGAAAAGAAAAGAATAGAAAAGAAAAGAAAAGAAAAGAAAAGAAAAGAAAAGAAAAGAAAAGAAAAGAATAGAAAAGAAAAGAAAAGAAAAGAAAAGAAAAGAAAAGAAAAGAATAGAAAAGAAAAGAAAAGAAAAGAAAAGAAAAGAAAAGAAAAGAAAAGAAAAGAAAAGAAAAGAAAAGAAAAGAAAAGAAAAGAAAAGAAAAGAAAAGAAAAGAAAAGAAAAGAAAAGAAAAGAAAAGAAAAGAAAAGAAAAGAAAAGAAAAGAAAAGAAAAGAAAAGAAAAGAAAAGAAAAGAAAAGAAAAGAAAAGAAAAGAAAAGAAAAGAAAAGAGTAAATTATTGTGAAAACGATCAAAAACTTCGCGAACTTCTAGCTCACTAGGCCGATTATGTTAACTACAAACTTTTTAAGAAGTGTTCTATGAAGTTCCCGAACAGATTTTTTCCTAAACTAGACAGCTGCAGTATTATCATCCATCACTCAAAATATTAGGTTAAATTCGTAGCGTTTTTACCGAAGACTTGTATTTAAACAAAAAACAATAATTACGAGTATATCAATAAGTTAATCATTATATACCCGCCGTTGCTGTTTATAAGCTTTTCTCACCTCTCGACTAATTTGTAGATGCCCTTCCATCAAAAATCGCTTGGTCTAGTGTCAAAGAAGTTGTTGAGCCAGTTATTAAGGACCTCTTTGTTATCGAAGGTGATGCCTTTCATATGGTTTGACAAGGAGCGGAAAGGTCGTAATTGGTCGGTTGCTGAATGACCTCCCATTCGATCAGGTCTTTTCAGTCGAATAGTCTCATTCACGCGGTGTAACTGGGCAATGTTGACTTCTTGTTGACCCAAAAAACACATATCATCATCTTCTTTGGATGAAAATCCGGCTTGGCTCTCCGCTTTGACGTATCTCCTGGAGCCACCCACTACTTACTTTGCTTCATATTGAAGTAGAGGCACCATTTCTCATATCCCGTGACGATACGGTACAAAATGCGTGGTCATAAGCGCGTTGATCGATAGGGGGTGGGATACTAAGAGACTGGCGAGATTCTGCGAAGCAATTTGAAGTCGACTTTCTTTGTGTTTTTCGTTAAGCTCGTGAGGCATCCAGGCTTTCAGGCTCGCAATTTTTCGGTAAATCCCATTGAATGAAGGTGATTAAGAATCGTTTTATGGTCGTGCTTTATTTTATCTGAGAATTCACGATTGGTTTTGGCGACCGCTCTACTGTGATTTGAGATGTTCTTCATCGAATTCAGAAGGCCTTCCGCGGGACGTGTCATCGACATCAAAGTCGCCCTTTTGAGCTTTGCAAATCATTTCCGTGCTGTAGACTCGCCTATGCCACGTACTGGGCTGCTCCGGCAGCTTTTTGACCTCGATGAAAAGCAAAGAAGAGCAGGTGTTGAAAATGTTGATTTTTGCCTTCTGGATATTACATTTCTAAGCCTCAAAACTAATAAAAACTAATAAGGAATTAAATAAGAGCAGAGTAGAGCAGAAAGAGTTCTATCGAATGAATACTGACACTTTGCCAAACAGCAAACAAATCATTGTAAAATAAGAAATAAAATATAAAAACGCTATGAACTTATTCCCCAACCCAGTAATTTTCTTTAATTTTGTATAACAGTCACACAAAAACAAAATTGGGTGATTAATTTTGCGCACCTTGTATTTATTTTAAATATTTCCATTGCTGTTTTTTGTGTGTTTGTTGTTTTTGTTTTTGTGTAGAAGCAGCACGAATAAGTATCAGCGTTGTTGTTGCTGCTAATTTGATTGGACTGGTTGCATGCAAGCCCAATAAGTACACCCATTTCGACAAGACCAAAGTGTACAATGGGAAGCACAAACAATATTTAAACAGAATTTAATAACAAGTATGCGACAGCAAGAGGGATCGTGACAACAGCAGTGATTGCAGTCGAAACGGAAACGGATATGGGAGCATTCAGCTAAATATTTAGACTGATTAGAAACGCGATACACCAACACACACACGCATTTGGAGCCTTTGCGTAGTTGGTCGAAGGTGAAGGTGTATTTAGCAATTATTGCATGTATTACACACACATATATACATTTCTATGCATACATACATACATGCAAATATACACGCATACACACATCCATAAATACATCAATCACATGTGCATAGTATGCGTCGTCTACCTCGCCAACCTCTCCTAACTTCTACACATGCACGCACACATGAACGTATACAGTTAAATCTCTTTCATGTGTATGAGTATGCGTGCTAAATATTTTGCTTACAATTTGCCAGTTTTGCCATTGACATAAATCAAAGGCATTTTTATTTGTTCTAAACACGAACTTTGCCAATTTAATTAGGCGTCAGTTGTGGACTTTTGCGAAAATCAGGTTGCTATTAATGCATGCCAATGTGTGGGTGTGTGTGTGTGTGTTACTTTAAGTACGTGTTAGTGATTAATGCAAACCTTGCTGAATTGTGTTAAGATTGGGGAAGAAGGGAAGCATTGAAGGCCAAATTAATATATTCAAGTAGGCAGTCGGTAGAAATGAGTTGAATTATTCTAAAAAGGTCGTAAAAAATTAAGTGCAGGCACAGGTAATTAAATCATTTGTGATGTGATTTTACTGCTTTTTAAGTTATTCGCTTTGAAAGTGCTTTGCTTTGTCGAATGTTAGTAGATTAGTAAATGCATTTAAAAATTATTTAAATTTTTTTTACAAACGGGTGCTGAGAGTTTGATTTTAATCTGTTCAAAGATCAATATGACAAATTAGATATCCTAATTATGGGATTTAAAAATTTGCACATTTCTATGTATTTAAAAGAAGAAGAGGAAAAATAATAGGAAGAAGAAGAAGAAACTCAAGAAGAATAAAATGCTAAAGACTTATTTTCGTAAACCTTCTCCATCGATTTCCGATTCTACATCGAAAAAGCTCTTCCCCTCTTTCAACCATTCACCAGTCGACCCAATAATTGAGCTCTTAGTAAGCTCTAACAGAACTGAGCAGGCTATGCGTCAGTGTTCAGCACAGATGGAGGCCAGAACAAGCAATGCACAGCAGGCTTCAAATTTAAGTGTTACCGAATACTTTTTAAAGGCCTGTGCAACATGAATCTGAGAGTTGTAGTACCTTTTCTGATATCACCGAACTTCAAAACTATGATATGAAAAATGGTGAAAATATTTCTCTGCTCAAAATTCTGAATGAAAGTAACAAAGAAAATTGTGCTCTGCCTTATGTTTGTTTTTTTCTATGAAATCCATTAAATTAAGATATGGTAAAACATCTTAACCATCGGTTACTGAAAGTAAAGGAATAAATTTAGTGATAGTTAATCACCACAAGCCTTCACTTCTGACTAACTTAATAGCTCTCACTTTTTTCGCACTTTCCGACAATTTAAATTATTGTTTTCTTGGCATATTTTTAATTAAAAAAAAGCATACCGAATTTAGTCGCAGCACTATTAAAAAATATATCCAAAATAAACATATACCTATTTTGTTTGGCACCCATGTAGTTGTATTTCTGTTAAATTAATTATTAAATGGAGTGAACATTCCTTCCAAACAGGTGACAACCACCTTTAAAATATTTTTTAAAAAAAGCTTTCTTTCATGCTGAATTATTTTAATTCTTTACTATGAATTATGTGACTTATTGCATTTAATTTTTAAAAGAGGTGGCCACCCTATTCCAAACTATATAAAAAACAAACATTTTTCACAACTCTTTCGTTTGACACCCATGTAGTTGTATTTCAGCTAATTTAATTCTTCTTCTTAATTGGCGCGATAACCGCTTACGCGATTTTGACCGAGTTTAACAAAGCGCGTCAGTCGTTTCTTTCTCGTGCTAACCGGCGCCAATTGGACACACCAAGTGAAGCCAAGTCCTTCTCCACCTGATCTTTCCAACGGAGCGGAGGCCTTCCTCTTTCTCTGCTACCACCAACTGGTACCTCATCGAATACTTTCAGAGCCGGAGCGTTTATATCCATTCGGACGACATGACCCAGCCAACGTAGCCGCTGGATCTTTTTTCGCTGCGCTATGTCTATGTCGTCGTAAAGCTCATACAACTCATCGTTCCCTCGCCTGCGATATTCGCCATTGCCAACGTGTGAAGGTCCAAAAATCTTGCGCCGAATCTTTCTCTCAAACACTCCAAGTGTCGCTTCATCGGATGTTGTCATCGTCCACGCTCTGCGCCTTACGTTAGGAGGGGCTTGATGAGAGTCTTGTAGAGTGTTAGTTTTGTTCGCCGAGAGAGGACTTTACTATTCAATTGCCTACTTAGTCCAAACTAGCACTTGTTGGCAAGAGAGATTCTACATTGGATTTCAAGGCTGACATTGTTATCGGTGTTAATGCTGGTTCCCAAGTATACGAAGTCTTTTACAACCTCAAAATTATAACTGTCAACAGTGACGTGGGTGCCGATACGCGAGTGCGCCGACTGTTTGTTTGAAGACAGGAGGTACTTCGTTTTGTCCTCGTTCACCACCAAACCCATTCGCTTTGCTTCTTTATCCAGTTTGGAGAAGGCAGAACTAACAGCGCGGTTGTTAAGGCCGATGATGTCAATATCATCGGCATACGCCAACAATTGTACGCTCTTATAAAAAATTGTGCCTGAGCGATTAAGTTCTGCGGCTCGTACGATGCTCTCGAACATCAGGTTAAAGAAGTCACACGACAGCGAGTCACCCTGTCTGAAACCTCGTTTGGTATCAAACGGCTCGGAGAGGTCCTTCCCAATTCTGACGGCGCTGCTGGTGTTGAGCAACGTCATCTTACATAGCCGTATTAGTTTTGCGGGGATACCAAATTCAGACATAGCAGTATACAGGTAACTCCTTTCCGTACTGTCGAATGCAGCTTTGAAGTCGACGAAAAGAAGGTGTATGTCGATTCTCCTTTCATGGGTCTTTTCCAAGATGTGGCGTATTGTGAATATTTGGTCGATGGTAGACTTTCCAGGTCTAAAGCCACACTGATAAGGTCCAATCAGTTGGTTGACGGTGGGCCTCAGCCTTTCACAAAATACGCTCGCTAGAACCTTATAGGCGATATTTATAAGACTAATCCCGCGGTAATTGGCACAGATTGCAGGATCACCCTTCTTATGGATTGGGCAGAGCACACTTAAATTCCAAGCGGCAGGCATGATTTCATCCGACCATATTCTGCATAGGAGCTGATGCATGCACCTTACCAGCTCCTCGCCGCCATGTTTGAATAGCTCAGCCGGCAGTCCGTCGGCGCCCGCGGCTTTGTTGTTCTTCAGCAGTGATATTGCTATTGTCAAATTTCAATATTGCCTAGTAATTTTTAAAGACAGGTGCAGTTTGAGGCCGAGACTTGTAGTATCTTTCCTCCTATCATCACCTTTTTCCCCTCAATTCTAGACTTAAACATGTCATTGGGCTTGGTAGGTGGCTTCCGTTATAATATACCCAAGTTTTGACAGTTTAATACAAGGTGGCGCAAAATTATTCATCTAGTTTTATGTTTGAATAACGCTTTTACTTTTTGTTTTATTAAACATTGCAACCAGTTATTAATAATTCAACTAATGAGCAAAATGCGTTGAGTTTTGTCTAATAAAGGGTGGTTAAATTTTAAGGGCCGATATTGAATGTAAACTACACCTAAACGTCAAGTTTTTTTTGCATTTTATTTAACATTTTTCAATTTCAGACTAATTCAATTTGAATTATGGAAAGACACACAATCGAGCAATGCGTTAAAGTTATTCAGGCTTATTATGAAAACGGGCGTTCAAATCAAAATGCATATCGCGCACTTCGTGAAGAAAACCATCTTCAGTGATGAAGCACATTTGCACCTCAGTGGATGCGTCAATAAGCAGAATTGCCGCATTTGGGCGATTGATAATCCAAGAGTGATTGCCGAAAACCCAATGCACCCCCAAAGCGTAACTGTTTGGTGCGGTTTATGGGCCGGCGGTATCATTGGACCGTATTTTTTCCAAAATGAGGCCGGTCAGGCAGTTACTGCGAATAGTGTTCGCTATCGTGCGATGATAACGAACTTTTTATGGCCCGAATTGGAAGATATGGATGTGGACGATATGTGGACTGTGCCACTTGTCACACAGCTAACGAAACAATGGCTCTTTTGTGCGAAAAATTTGATGGCCGAATAATCTCACGTGGCGGCGATGTCAATTGGCCGCCAAGATCATGTGATTTGAAAACGTTGACTTCTTTCTTTGGTGTTATTTGAAAGAAAAGGTGTACGTTGATAAGCCAGCAACAATTCAAGAGCTAAAGAATGAGATAATTCGGCACATTAACGGCATATAACCTCAATTATGCCTCAGCGTCATCGAAAATTTGGACCATTGGATGGAAGTGTGCCGCCGAGGTCGCGGCGGCCATTTGGCAAATATTTTATTCTATACGTAATTGAGCCATACCAGTATTATAAAAATAAGGAACAATGGTAGTAATTTCCTAAAAAAATTGTATTTTATTCAAAATCAACACCGGCCCTTAAAACTTAACCACCCTTTACATATAATTTTACGGGTGTTTTGCGGAATCGTAGAGATGTTGCTTACTCCAGCAGATTATGGAGCTTCTTTCGTTTAAGCCTTGTCTTCTAATTGTTTAGGTCAGACAATACCAAAGCTTTGCTGTTGAATCCATGTATGACTTAGCATGCTTTTGTATTGTGGCGGCGACTGATTCGATGCCAAGATGGTGTTTAAGATCGTTATAACGAATATACCAAGGATCAGTTACGACGCACCGTAATATAATAGTTTTTTTCTGAAATCTTTGAATCTGCATTACATTACTGGATCTTGAACAAGCTCAAAGTTGTATTCTACAAGTCCATACTGGTATGAGAATTTGCTTGTACATACAAGGCCTTTTTTGAATATTGATAACTTGGACTTTTTGCCTATGTGTCAATAGGAGTTCATTATTATATTTGATTTCAAGTTCTTCTCTTTCCTTCTTAATGCGCTCGTTCCACTTAAGCTTAGCATCTTTATACAAACCTAAGTATTTCGCTGTGTTATGATACGCTATTTGGACGCCATTTATTATAAGAGAAATTTATATGGACTGATTTCGTTTCAATTAGTTTAATTTGCTATGTTTTTGTCCACGCAAGCATATCATTTAGAGCGCATTGAACTTGGGTAGTAGCCTCGGTTTCTGTGTTACCAACAGAAAGTATTGCTGTGCCATTGGCAAATGTTGCAGTAACGCAGTTTTTGTTGACTGGTAAATCACATGTAAAAAGTAGATATGAAATGGGTCCCAACACACTCCCCTAAGGAGCTCCAGCTTCTATTTCTTTCAGTTCACTGTACTCAACATCTTGTTTGATCCGGAAGAATCTATCCAACAGATATGACTTTAGTAGCAGCAGCGCTTTAATTTTATTTAATAGATTGCCATGCCATACTTTGTCAAAAGCCTTTGAAGCATCGAGAAGGTCGCAGAACATAACTTCTTTTTTTCAAGTGCATTTTCTATAATACGTGTTACCCTGTGTACTTGGTCTATTGTTGAGTGTTTCGCTCAAAAACCGAATTGATGCGTGGGTATTCATTTTCTTTTTTCAATCATATGATTGAGGCGATTTATTCCAAACCTTTTCGTTAGCTTTAAATTTGTTGCATTCAATTAGTGGGATTCACAGAGAGATCGTTGGTTCGAATCTCGGTGAAAGCAAAAATTAAGAAAAACATTTTTCTAATAGCGGTCGCCCCTCGGCAGGCAATAGCAAACCTCCGAGAGTATTTCTGCCATGAAAAAGCTCCTCATAAAAATATCTGCCGTTCGGAGTCGGCTTGAAACTGTAGGTCCCTCCATTTGTGGAACAACATCAACACGCACACGACAAATAGGAGGAGGAGCTCGGCCAAGCACCTAACAGAAGTGTACGCGCCAATTATTTATTTATTTTTTTTTTTATTTTGTCAATAGGTGTCGTTGGAGTCATCTATCTCCAGTGCTACTAATCACATTGTGTCATATCATTTGGTGTTAGAAAGGTAACATTTTAAGCTTCATTTAACCAAAAAAAAATTTAATTCGGAGAAGTTGAAAAAAAGTTATAGCTGTTCAAAAATGAGTGAAAATAATGAAGAAATTTGCTATATTTTGAAATTTTTGTATAAAAAAGGGAAGAATGCCAGGCAAGCCATCAATGAAATTTGTGAAGTTTACGGAGACGATGCTGTATCAGTTCGTGTAGCACAACAATGGTTCGCACGCTTCCGTTCTGGAAATTTCTTTGTGAAAGATGCACCTCGCTCCGGTTGACCTATCGTTGAAAAAGTCGATGAAATTATGGAAAAGATTGACCAGGACCGTCACATAAGCTGCCATGACATCGCTAAGGCACTAAAAATTCATCATCAAACGATTTTGAACCATTTAAAAAAGGCTGGTTACAAAAAGAAGCTCGATGTTTTGGTACCACATGAATTGTCTGTGAAAAATGTGATGGACCGAATTAACATCTGATGCTTTTCATTTCAATTCAATCGGGTTATTCGGGTCATGTTCTTCGATTTCGATGTAACTCAAATATGTTACTCTCTGGTCAAAATAATGAGACTCGTATTTTTTTGTTCACCCGAAAAAAATATTTTTCAAGATTTATCGGCAATTTTGTTTTTCGGCTCAAAATCGATTTTTTTTAATTATACAAGGAACATTTTTCTTAAATGCTCATAACTTAGTCAAAAATGAACCGATTTTAATAATTTTGGGTTCAAAACAGGAGACGAAAAGTGGATCAAATACGACAGTAATGTGCGAAAAAGATCATGGTGCAAGGGTGGTGAAGCTCAACAAATGGTCGCAAGGCCAGGATTGACGCCTCGAAAGGTTGTGCTGTGTGTTTGATGGGATTGGAAAGGAATCGTGCACTATGAGCTGCTCCAGCCTGCTCGAATGATTGATTCTACACTCTACTGTCAACACCTGATGAGATTGAAGCAAGCAATCGAAAAAAAACGGCCAGAACTGATCAGCAGAAAGGGCGTCCCCTTCCATCAGGACAACGCTAGGCCATGACTCGGCAAAACCTGGGAGAGCTTGGCTGGGAAGTTTTGATGCATCCACCATATAGCCCTGACCTTGCACCATCGGACTACCATTTGTTTCGGTCAATACAGAACTCTCTTAATAGAGTAAACTTCAAGAGAAGCCTGTGAAAATTACTTGTCGCAGTTTTTCGCCGAGAAACCACAAAAGTTTTACACTGATGGAATAATGTCTCTAGAAGAAAAATGGCAAAAGGTGGTCGACCAAAATGGTACATATTTGGTTTAATAAAGTTCATTATACATATAAAAAAAATGAGTTGAAGTTTGAATACGAAAAGACTTTTTCGACTACCAATAATACCACAACCTCCGCGCCTTTAAATATCTTCATCCGCCCATTGCAGGTGTTGTCTTATATTTGTTTGGCCGCCTCTCTCACTATTGTGTGAATGTTTGACGCGTGATTTCTTCAAATTGCTTCTATGTTAACTGGCCGTCAAGATGTTACCTGCCTTACCTTGGCAGGTATTTACTTCACTTTTGTTGGTACTTTACGTTTGGAAAGCCCTATAAGGAGATAGCAATGAATATTTTTTCATGGCAGGAAATTCGCTTAGCTGTTAGACAGAACTAAAGTTATGTATTTAATTTGAACTCGAAATAGAAACTCAAACTTGCAAGACCCTTTATATGTAAGCGCATACATAGCAGCCTATAAATTGTTTTACCATTCGAATCGCTTATTACAAAATTATCATAAAAATAACTCTACGTGCACAGCAGAATTTCTTAGAGAATTTGACGAGTTAAGATATAAATATGTGTGTGTACATATGTCAGTGTATGTATGTGTAAGCGCTTGCATGTATTTGCTTGTGCGCAAGCGGGGCTAAGTCAATCAATATGCATTCAACGTTGGATTTTTATTACGAATTTATGATTACAAATTACAGCCGACAATTGAGTAACAACATTACTTTGGGTAATTGAATGGTCGTGTCGTTGGCAGTAATTCATACATAGGTACATTTTACATACAGCTAGAAGGCATTAATGTGGGGGTAATGTAGTAGACTGAAGTGTTAGAATTAACACTACGATACGCTGGTAATAAAAGTGTATTTTTAATATTACTAATTTTCGCTAAAGACGTAGAAGAAAGAGAAATAAATAAAAAAATTGAAGTGAAGTGCGGTACTTGATGGAAAAAAAAGTATTTAGTAAGAAAATTTTGCAGCAATTTTCTTTTAAATTATTGGGTATGGGATAAACTTTCCGCTCTCGTAAAAGAGGCGTCGCTGCTGATGCTATTTTTGTGTTCGCTTTAGTAACATACTGGCGATTTGAAGGAGTATATGTGAGGGCTCGACCACAGTAGTTGATCTTCGTTTGAAGCGTAAAGATCCTTTTTTATCTGACGTCAAAAATGTCTACGTTCGTCCCGAAAAAACAGCATTTGCGGGAAGTCATGCATCAGGCAATAATGACCTTTTAAGAAAAAGTGCAGCTGAAGCGTGTCGTATATTGATCAATATTTACAGTAATCACGCTCCATCAAATAAAACTTGTAAAGCGTAGTTTCGACGCTTCCAAGGTGGCAATTTCGACGTGAGTGATAAAGATCGCGAAGGAGCACCGAAAAAATTCCAAGATGCTCAACTACAACAATTATTGGATGAAGACGCATGCCGAGTCCTTGAGGATATGTCTTAATGTCTAAAGAGTTGGATGTTGACAGATCAGCCGTCGGTAAACGTTTGCGCGTGATAGAAATGATCCAGAAAGCAAGTAACTGGGTGCCGCCACATCAATTGAAAGAGAGGAATATGGAGAGACGTTTGGTGGCGTGTGAGATGCTTCTTGAACGGCGGAAAAGAAAAGGTTTTCTGCACCGCATCGTCACTGACGATGAAAAATGGATCTACTACCATAACCCTAAGCGTCGAAAAATTGGAGCCTGCCAGGTGAATCAGGTGCATCGACAGTGAAAACAAATGTTCATCCTTCAAAGGTTATATTGTGTACCTGGTGGGATCAGAAGGTTGTCATCTATTATTATTATCCTTAAACCATTTGAAACCACTACTGGCGATCGTTACCGACTGCAGCTAATGCGTTTGAAACGAGCTCTCAAAGAGAAGCGGCCGGAATGGGACAGTAGACATGACAAACTGATTTTGCTGTATGACAACGCCAGGCCACAGGTTGCTAAATTGGTCCAGAAATATTTAGAAATTGGGAAATCTTGCTCCACCCGCCGTATTCCCCAGACTTTGCACTTCCGAATTACCCCTGTTCCGATGCAGTCAGCCCTTATTGAAGAGCGGTTTACTTCTTACGAGAGCATCGCAAACTGGCTCAAAGAATGAATCAAGTCAAAAGAACTCGAATTTTTCATCAGAGGAGTCCGTATGCGGTCTGAAAGATGCCGTAAAGTTGTAGCTTCCAATGACTGATACTTCACATAATATCGTCTATTATTTAGTTGTTCAAATAATTGGTAACTTTGTCTAAGAAAGAACGGAAACTTATTCCCATACCCAATATAATAAAATATATTTAATTCACGTTTTTTTAGGTTTATTCAAGTTTGTTAGTGACACCAAGTGAGGATTTTATTTAGCTATAGCCCCCGATGAGAACTAACGAGTAAATTTATTAATTATTATCGCTTTCAGACTCTTTTTTTATTTTGGAGGTTCACATTTGCGCAAAAATTGAATCAAAGCAACATTTTCACAATCGGTTAAAATTTTTTTAGCCATTTTTTGCAGTTCTCTCTTTCGTCACTCATATACTTATTTACATGCACTCACATACATACCTCCTATATATAAATCATAATGAAAAATTAGACAAGTTTTTATGCGAATTCTTCAATTTTTTTTTGTAGAAATGAATGATATTGAAACGAGTAACCAGTGAGCTGTGCGGTTTAGTTTGATTTTATTCAATAAATTCGTATAAGGGTAGATTATTTGATTTGGTGATGAAAACCGTTTTTACTAGCTTCAAACTCGTGTCCAACGGATGGCAATCGTACACAAACTCAAGCGGCAATGGCAGTCAGATTATATGGTGCGGTCTCTAGAATGCTGCCAAACGTGGGTGAGGTAAATAGCAGCAAACGTAGGCTACTAACCGGCTTCATCACATCCACTCCATATAGAAGACCATACGAAAGTTTATACAGACTTTGCGTAATGAGGGTGATAAGCGCCTACAAAACCACTTCAGATAAAGAACAACAAGATGATTAAATCGAAGCTTTGGTGAGCTTAACATACATTTCGTGACAGGTCATGGTTGATGCCGGAAGTACCTACATCGCTTTAAGGTACGGGTGTCGCCTTTATGCCCAGTATGCCATGAAGAGGAAGATGCAAGGCATACTTTTTTGCATGCCCACGATTTGCGACTAGCAGACGTGATTTAGCTACACTATCAGAAGATCCGATAATACCAGAAAATATAATCGACATTATGATGACTTCAAAGCATGCATGGAATAATATTTAGTCACCAATCAGCGATATGCAGCATGCACTAAAGCAAGCAGGCTCCTACGAGGTCAGCGGCAGCTAAACAGACCATACTTTACAAAGAAATGGACTCTTAAGTCAAACAGTATGGTGCGAGTGGGTGGACAGGACCAACTGGGTTCCTTCGGAACTAAACAAAACTGTGAAAGAATTATGATGATGTGGTGCATTTGAAAATATAACTAACGTAGAACCTAGTGTTCAACTGCCTCCGGGGATCGGTACATTGACGGCAGGAGATTTGATTGGGTATAAAGTTCCACACTGACGGGACTCGTTAAAAAAAGAGATCGGGTCAGTTGAGTGATAGACTGCTTTTTAAAATTTGACACAAATTACACAAAATTAGCAAAAAATGATTTAGTTCAGCGAATATTCAGGCTGATTTTTTTTTTCAATTTGACTCTAATATCGTTCAAATTGGGCTTAGCTCTTTCATTTAATGCCTCTCTTGAGAAAATTGATTAATTAAGCATAGTTCTAAGTTCGCGTTTTACGTGAAATGACTGTCAATATCTATACATTTTGCATTGTTGTGAAATATGCGTGAAATTTCATATGTATATCACGGTAAAGTAGTACTCAGTTCACGCTGTGAAAACACCGCGCAACATGCCAACAACATGATAGCAGCAACATTTTTTCACACCTATTTAATTAACTTTGTTGCAGTTTATTGCATGGAAAAATTAAGAAACTTTAAAAGAAATTAATTAGATTCAGTAACCACATCACCTAGGCATTCAGAGGCAGATGGCCCGCTTGAGGAAATCTTTGGAGAAGACTTTCTTGTAGATTTCATTGACCGCACGAAAGACATTCAGCACCTTTACGTATATTGTATTTTTTACCGCTTTGCCAACGCCAGAACCGACAGCCTGCAGTACGGCAACCAAGTTCTTAAAGCCCATCTCTGTTTGCTCCGACACATAGACTGTGCCATCGGCAGTAACAAAAAGATTTTATGGCGCTACTGGCTTCGCAGCGTTGTTGGTGTTGATCATTTATTTTCACACAATTCTAGACATATTTTTCTTTGTTTGCTAATAAAACTTAGATATTTGACACTCTGCGCTTGTCAATCGTTGAGCACTGAGAGTTGAGCCATTTAACATTGAGCAAAAACTGCCAGTTTGCGAGTGAAGTGTCTGAGTTCGAATACTCCACAGATCCCATATTTTTATGAGAAGTACGTAAATCTTCTTTACATCTTAGAGTCAATAGATTGCCAAGATTGCATTCATCGAAAATGAATGAAATTGAAAATTTTTTGATTCTTATAAAATTTGATGTTTCGAAAGTGTAAATCTCATTTTCTGCTCCTCTTGAGATAATGCAAGAATATTGGATCTATAGCAAATAAGTGTTTTCCGGCCCTTTTTTAAGGAGACTATTTTAACATAAGTTTTAAATACAAGGATGGATTTTTAAAACATTGTTTTTATTAAAAAAAACTCGCACACAGTAAATTTGTCACGTGTGCAAAGTTCCTTAAGTAATTCAATAAAAAATTGATATCTTCTTCTTCTAAATTGGACATTTTAGTGTTTTTTTGCATCCAAAACTAGATAACACTTCAGTTGCGAGAAAGAGACTTGACTTGAAGAAGAAGAATAAACTTGGAAAAAAATGTTAATAAAGCGAACAAATATCACACACAAATACAGCAGGCCACAGACGGAATACAAATTGAAAAAATCGGCTGGAACTCATTTCGTGCGCAGATGATAATAAAAGTTAAGCTAAATAAAATTGAGTGAATTATTAAACTAATTAAAAAATAATAATAATTTTACGCAATTGTAAATATTACATTTTAATTAGAAGAGGCTAGAAAAGTGTTAGGAAGAAAGAACTAAAACTCCGAGGCGAGAGAACAAAAAAAACCTAAATCAAGTTGCGAAAATGGTAATCTGGTCTTGAAAATCAGCTGATATTGTCAGATTTTCTGAGAGCAAAGTAACGGGACCATTTCATTATTTCATCCATGGTGTATGTATTAATTTTCACCAAAACCCTTTTACGTTTTCTTACCAAAATTTGCCAATTGCTTCTCAAAATTCACGTCTTCTGAAGATTGAGGAAACTTATATGTAGCTAATCAAACATAAAATAGCATCCGATAAATATATTTTTTTCTTCCGATCGAACTGAAACATTTGAAGCCTCTCTTGTCGAACTTTGTTCAGTTTTAAGAAAGTTATGGGCAATGCAACATAAATCGCTATACATTTCTGAGCATCTGGAGCAGGAGATAAATTGCGTTAACCATTTTGTTTTTGTTGAATAGTAAAAAGGTTGCATATCGTCCAGGCGCAATGTTGCGTGAGTACTATCAAACTCCATATCTACCTCAAATGACAAAAGAAAGTAGTAGTAAAAAAGCCGAACGGTTATTCGCTTTTTCATTTTGGGCTGACCTACTAATGGAACATACAAAGCGAAAGACAAAAACAAAGCAAGTGGTCTACTGATATCACCTTGAAGGGATTTGCTTTGGCAAGTAGGCATTGCGGAGCTATGTTGCGAAACTTATGTTCAGAAATCTATGTTGCGAAGTTTATTTTACAAGGCAACACATGAATACTGTTCATTGCAATATTGTTGCGTAACATTTGTTGCAGCGGCGTGTTGCTATTCACATTTACGTTGTTTTTACGGCAATTAAGAACGAGTGGAATTTGAGGAATTTGAAATTTAAGAATTACAAACCAAGAAAACAAGGTTTTCACAACACGCATTAATTGACTAGTTCGCTACTAGTTGCCAATTAGACCACTTACCTTTTTGCAATTTTATAACAATTAAGTGGATATAAAAGACATTTGTTTAAATTTTCATACATGATTTTTATTTTTAATTTTTTTTTTATTCTTTTTAGTCATATTTTTTAAATTACTTTACTTAATTTTTGTCACATTTTTCACCACATCTTCATTTTGCATTTGTGATTGCCATTAAATTTAATAATTATCAATAATAGTAATAATAATTAATTTTGCTTACGCTGTATTTCACATTTCATATTTGCTGAATTACATACATTTATTTTTAATTTTTTTTATTTCTAAATTTATTTTATAATATTTTACTTTTAGACATTTTAACTATCAATATGGCCAATTACAGTTACATAGCGTATTAATATGTACATATACATACATTTATGTGTGTGGGTGTGTGTGTGTGGCAAAACATGATTTTAACCATGCACCGACACACGCAATTTATCTTAGCACAATATTTTATTTATATGTATGTGTGATAAATCATTTATTTTTTATTGGCGGAAAATTCTCGGAAAATAATTACAACTAAAAATATTAATAAAAAATAATACTAGTTGAGACTATGAAATATAATAACATTAAATTATATTTAATCAACAAAATTATTTAATTTTTTACAATTTTTAAAATCAAACAAAAAA
The DNA here is from genome assembly GCF_027943255.1 of Anastrepha obliqua. Lineage (NCBI taxonomy): Eukaryota > Metazoa > Arthropoda > Insecta > Diptera > Tephritidae > Anastrepha > Anastrepha obliqua. Next base: position 159,195,645 of record NC_072892.1, on the reverse strand, counting down.
ATTCAAAACAGTTTTCGCTAGCTCTATAGGACCCATACAGTCATGTAAATATGTATGTATTTACAAATATGCGGTTTTTGCATTTCAAAAACATTCATAAACAGTCACGAAGTGCTGGCTATTTGCTGCTGCTTCCTTCCGCTTGCGAAATTATTTACAGCATTTTTAATTTGTTTTTTAACTACGTACAGTTATTACTTTTTTTTTAATTTACATTTTACTGTTATAACTAAAACTAACACTTAAGCGTTTTTTATATTAAAAATTACTTTTTACAAGACTTACATTACAGTTTTACTCTTTTGATTTACTTAGTAACATATTTTTGACTTGTTTTTTTTTTGTTTTTGTTTAAATACTTAGCATTAAATTCAAATATAGTTCTTACGAATTAATAATTTTTAATTTTGATATTTTTTACTAGTGTTGTTGTTGTTACCTTTATTTACTTTATATTTTCTTAGTGCATTTTTTTGTTTATTTTTGTGCTATCACTTCACAGTTGCCATTTGTTTACTTATTTTTTATTTATTTTTTAATATTTTTACAAGTTTTATTTGAAATTTGTAATTTTATATGATTTATCGTGTGTATGTACAGTCGAATGTGCTTAGGTTCTAAAAATCTGCAATTTCTAATTGCATATCAGCAACATTTTAAGTAGTTTTCTTGTTTTGTAATAAAAAATTGTAGCTGCAAATTTTTATGGACGTTTTTTCTCCTTCGTCGAATTTTCTTTTACGAGCATTTTATTATAAGTTTGGCGCTGAATAAGTGTTTTTGATTGATTTTGTTATTTACTTACATATTTTCATGTTACAATTTTTTTATTTGTTTCTTTTTTTTTGTATACGAGTTTCGCTCAAAATTTTGATATGCAAAAAAAATTAAAACTCAAAAGTTATGAGAAGCTAAGTGCATAAAAATTTTGTAGAAACACAAATGAAATTTAAATGAAATTTCAAAAATCTGGCACTCATTTGTTCTTGCTATAGAGACTGAATTAATAAGCAAGTACACGCACAGGTTGTTATACAAGGTGGCGCAAAATTAAGCATCCTATCGGAAAATTTATAATTTTTGCAATCGTATTTGACACTTGTGGACTAGACATCTGCAGCATAAAATCGGACAAGCAGTGGAGCGCGTAAAGCCCAAAATATTTGGATTTCCATCACTCAAAATCCATTTTTTTATTTAGTAAAAAAGTTATTCACAAACAAAATGGGACAAACAATTTTTTTATTTAGTAAAAAAGTTATTGAAAAACAGAATAGTACAAACAACTTTGTTTTTATTTATTAAAAATGTTATTAAAAAAAATTAAAAATTGAGTAATTAATTTTGCGCCACCTTGTATAATATTTACGGAGTAGTAAATTTATTGTAAGCAATAAAAAAATTAGCTACATAAATAAATAAGAATTGTACGCAATCCAAATTAGCTAAAAAAATTCCATACTATGTAACTATTTGTTGCTCGAAATTTGCCATTTCGTTTCTCAACAATATATACATACATAAGCACATATACAAATATAACAAAATAAGTGAGAAAAAGTTTATCAAAAATTAACATTTGACTGTAAATCTTACTGCAAAAATAATTTACAACAATTCTTGGCAGTCACTTTTCAACCCAGCGCTAACTTACATACACACAGTTACCTATGCAGATATTTCCATATTTCCCCTACAATTCTGCATGCACACAAATACTCCTAAATAAATCTGTTAAATCCAAGAGCAGCCTTTTGTGCCTAGCGCTCACTCAGCTGGCGCCAAGCAGCACTTGCCAGTGACTCACAAACGCCGCCTCGTACCATGCAAATGTATGCTGCTTCCCCGCTTCACTTAATCCTTTGGCTAAGCCGCAGCGCTGTGGTTTAAACAGTAGCTCAGGCGCTCAGTGGCTTAGCCGTTCGTATAATCGTTCGTTGAATGCAAAACACTCGAAAAGGTAATGTACGAGACAATGAAGTTGAGAGTCATTAACTAGGCTTAACTGTTGTTGGCTAAGTGTAGATTAATGTAAGTGCAGCGTGACGTACAGCGGTTGGTTGGTTAGTTGCTGAGCCGAATTTGAGTTTCTATTTGCTATTTCCTAGTTATTTTCTTGATTTCCTTCGGTTTCTTGGTTAACCGTACGTTCAGCGTCACAATTCCACGCTCGATTGAGTAAATCCTGGCAGTAGACAGGTTTTGGTAGTTGGTATTTGTCTATTTTGGTATGCACTTTGCGCGCTCCTTTGGGGGTTCTTTTGTTTGTATGCTTGATGTTATGCACTAATGATGATGCATGCCACTTGAACTTCAGTTTTGGCCTGCATTCATTAACATTGGCGGCGACAGGATAATCCCAGCATTACTTACCAGTACCATAACGCTTTACGATGCTGCTGAGAGCCGAAGAGAGGAGTTGTGATGAATAGCGGAATATTGTAAAAAAAAAATTGTTATTTGCATGCTGTTGTTGTTGCATTTTTCTTTGCTGTGTAATGTGCTCTGCCTACATTTTGTTGCTATTATTATGGTAGTTGATTTTCTAGGCAAGTTGTTGTAGTTGTAGTTGCACTAAATTCTATGTTGTGTGTGAACAATTTTCGTAGTATTTGTTTAATGCAAATTTTATGGTAGGTGTAGGCGTTCAGTTACGGTTTTTAGGTCGTTATTGTAGGTCTTGCAGTTTGTTTTTTTTGTTCTTTGTGTACTTCACTTCTTTTTCTTATTGACATTTTTGGTTCACTGGTATTTTTCTCTTATTGTTTGCTTGCATTAAACGCTTTGCTTGCGTGTTTATTGCTTAGTTTTGGTTTTTGCGAAGTCTTCGCCTTGTTTACTTTCAATTGAATAAATTATTATTCAAATTGTTCCCGCTCCATCACGTATAATCAGTACGCCAAGTGCCCTATTGACAAGAAGAAGAGGGAAGAAAAATGTTGGAAATTAGTATGGTTTTAGAAGTGTTCTTGTAAAATTAATAGAATGAAAATTGCAAGCGCTCAGAGTGTGAGAGTGACACAAAAAAGCATAAATTCCTGCCAAGCGCCGATTTACAAGTGCGAGCGGTCGCCGCAATTTACACAAAGAGTAATTTGGAAGGAGAACACACTGGAAATTCTCTTTTGATGTTTCATTCGCGTTCACACGGGCAATATTGTTTTCGGTAACATTCGTTGCTTCTGACGTTCACTTCTTTAAGTTTGACAAAACGAATAAGAAGTACAAAGCATATCGCTAGGATGGGGGGAAAGACCCCTCTCTCTCCCCCCCGTCCGTCTTTCTCCCACGAACAAAACGTTTCCCTTCCAAATGTTTCCTTGTGTAAATCGGGACTATGACATTCGTAATATTTACATTAAATACTCATTCGTGCCGCTTAAGCTAAAAGAGAATTGCCCGAAAAGAGAGCGAGCACAAGTGCCTAGACGAGTATTGCGCAACAGTGATGGCGAACCATATTAGGCTTTGCTTTTGCTTTTGATTTTAATTTTAGTTTTATTTTTTTATTTTTTATTTAAGCTTTAATTTTAATATTAATTTCTATTTTTATTTACTTAAACTACAATTTAGGTTTCAATTTTAATTCGAATTCTAATTTAGATTTAAATGTAGCTGTAATTGTGATATTAATTTGAATTTAAACTTAGTTTTTTAAAATTTTAATATTAATTTAATTTCAATATATTTTTATTTAAGCTTTAATATTAATTTTTTTTGTTTCAATTTTAATATTAATTTTTATTTATTTTTAGTAATTTTTAAATTTAGGTTTCAGATTAATTTCTAACTTAAATTAAAATTTTAGATTTCAGTTTAAAGTTGATATTAATTGAAGTTTTCATTTTATTTTTAATTTTAAGTTTAGTATCAATTTTGATTAAATATATATTTTATTTAAATATTAATATTGATTTTTATTTTTGTGTACTTAAACTTCAATTTAGGTTTCCATTCTAAATCTAATTTGGATTTAGATGTAACTCTAATTTTGATATTAGTATGAGTTTAAATTATATTTTTGAATTTTATTTTAATATTAATATTATTTTTATTTAAATTTTAATATTAATTTTAATTTTAATATTTTTTAAATTTAAATTTTATCATCAATTCTTATTTATTTTTAGTAAAACTTCAATTTAGGTTCCAGTTTTTATTCTTACTTAAATTAAAATAAATTTTAGATTTAATTTGATCTCAAAAATTGATATTAATTTTTTTTATTTTCCAGTATTAAATTTAGTTAAATTTATATTTTATTTAAATATTCAGTTTTTTTTTTATTTACTTAAATTTCAATGTAGGTTTCAATTTTTATTCTAATTCTAATTTAGATTTAAATGTAACTCCAATTTTGATATTAATTTGGATTTAAATTTTATTTTTAATTTTTATTTTAGTATTAATTTTAATATACTTTTTATTTAAGCTTTAATATTACATTTGATTTCAACATTTTTCGAACTTAAATTTTAATATTAATTTTAATACTTTTTTAAATTTAGATTTTAATTACTTTTTATTTATTTAAAAAATTAAAATTTAGATTTTAGTTTTCATTCAATTAAAATTAAAATTTTGCATTAAAATTTTGAATTTAAGTTTAACTAAGAAAATTTATATTAATTTAAGTTTAAACTTTTTTTACTTAAATTTCAATTAAGGTTCTAATTTTTATTCTAATTTTGATATTAGTTTTAATTGAAATTTATTTTTTAAGTAAATTTTAAAATTAGTTTTTATTTTCTTAAACTTCAATTTAGGTTTCCATTTTAAACCCAATTAAAATTTTATATTTCAATTTGCCTATTGCTTTATGTTAGACTTGAATTTAAATTTAAAATTTTAAATTTTACTTTTATTTTCAAATAAAATATTTTTTTTTCATTTAATTCATATTCTAACTTTAATTATAGTTTTAATTTACGTTTACTTTTATTGAAAATTTTCTGGCAGTGAGCCACTGTAAATTCCCAAAATATTTTCGATAATAAAATTTAAATTTAAGCTAATTTTGCAAAATTTCAAAGCGTTTCTCTCCAATATTTTGCTCTTTTGAGCTGAGACGCTCTTCCAGCAAGCGAGTGATGTGCATGCACTATTCCATAATTACAATCACTCTGCCTGTTCTGAAATGAAAAATCATTTCCTCGCTTTGCCACTTTTATTTTTGGAATTCCGCATATTTCTGGCATCTCAAAACTTTTACGCTATTACTTCTTCAAACATATAAATTCCAATTCGATGCACTCTCAGCGTTCGCTTTTACACTAACAACACTAAATGTATTCAAATGTATTGTAAATCATTCACTTCAACTCACCATCGAACCCAAACCGAGATGATACGGCTGCGAATGTGGCACCACACCGCCACCCAGCGAACCCGCCGTCGAGAAGCCACTCTGCAGGCCACTAGAAGCACCCAAGGCGCCCATGCCGCCGGTATACCAGCCGCCGTGCATGTGCGCATGTGCGGGATGTAAACCACTGGAAAGATGGCCATGTTGGGCTGGAATGGAAGGGAAAACGAGAAACAAAAAAACGAAATCAAATATCTGTATATTAGCAAACAAACGGCCATTATTTATTTATGTGTAAATGCAGTAATTACGTGGGTAGGGGTAAGTATAAGTAAATATGTGCACATATGTAGGTATGTGTGTGTCTAGATAGCAAATGAGCGCAATTTATATGCATTTTTTACTGGGGAAGTAGTATTGTGCAATATATATTTACGTATTTACACAAACACAAATACTCCTAAATTATGGCAGTGAGAAATAACTTGTAAAAATTTAGATTTTAGCATAGAAAAAAAAAATCAGAATGAAGCTGTAACCTAAATATTAAATAATAAAATAAAAAAAGAAGCAAAAAAAAATTTTATAATAAATTTTAATTCTAGGTTTTACGAAAGGAACTGTGTTTTTTTTATTTTGTTCTTCAATTTTTGTGTTTTAAACTCAAAATTCGGTATTTAAGTTTAAATAACTGCCGTTGCGATGGACTCACAACGGACAAAATTTAATCAATGAATTTGATATCGCAACTGACAAATTTTAATTTTTGATTTCAATTTAAAGTTTGTCAGTTGTGATTATCAAAACTCGTGGTCTCAAATTCATTTTTTCAATTTGAATTTTAAAATGAAATGAAGTATTTTTTGTGTTGTTTTGTAATGTAGTTTTAATTTTAATTATTTTCCAAATTTCTGTGAATTAAAATTAATTTCATTAAAAACTATTTTAATTCTAATTTTAACACTAATTTCAATTTTGATTTTAGTTTTTATGTTATATTAATTTTTATTTTTACTTACTTAAATTTCAATTAGGGCTTCAAGTTTAATTTTATTTTAATTTTGATATTAATTTTAATTTAATTTTTTTATATGAATTTTAATAATAATTTTTATTTTTATTAAACTTAGTTTTAATTTATTAATTTTAATTCAAAATATATTTAAGTTACTGTCTCAATTTTTATTCTAATTTAAATATAAATTTAAACTGAAATTTTAGATTTAAATTTAATTTTATTTAATTCTATTTTGTATCTAAATTTTTGTATTTATTTTGATGAAATTTATTTTTATAAAAATTTGACCATGAGGTTTTATTTTTTTTTTACTTAGTTTTCAATTTAGGCTTCAACTTTAATTCTAATTTTTTTTATTAATTTTTGGTTTATTAAAAATATTTTAGTATTAATTTTGATTAAATTTATTTTTTCAACTAAATTTCAATATTAATTTTTATTTTAAAGTATTTTTTATTTAAATCTTAACTCAAATTTTTGTTTATCTTTACTTAAATTTCAATTCCGGTCTCAATTTTAATTCGAATTTTAATTTTTTTGACTAATTTTTTTATTATCTAAATTTTAATATTAATTTTTATTACATTTATTTTCTCATTTAAATTTTTATATTCATTTTGACTTTATTTTTTATTAATTGTGGTTTAATTATCAACATTTTTGTATTAATTTTGATTAAATTTATTCTTTTCTTTAAATATTACAACAAATTTTTATTTTTATTTACTTAAATTTCAATTTCGGTCTCAGTTTCAATTTTGATTCTAATTTAGATTTAAATTTTCGACTTACATTTAATTATAATTTTGATATTAGTTTTAATTTTAATTTATTTTCCTTTAAATTTTAGTATTAATTTTGATTAAATGTATTTTTTATTAAATTTTAATATTAATTTTTATTTGTCTAGTTTAATTTAAATTTAGATCTCAATTTTAATTTTAATTCTAATTTTATTTTTTATTGTTATTTTAATTGTAATATATTTATTATTTAAATTTTAATATTAATAATATAATTAATTTTTTTTATATCTTGAATCTAAATTTTAATTTGTTTTTCAATTTAAATTTTAATATTAATATTTATTTTTGTAGTAAAGTTTCAACTTAGGTTTAAATTTTAATTCAAATTTTGTTTTGGTTCTTATTGGAGTTGCAACATATTTTGTATTTAAATTTTAATATTCATTTTATAAAGTTTTTTAAATCCAAATTTTAATTTTTTTTAATTTAAATTTTAATATTAGTCTCAAGTATTTTTGTTTTTAATTTTTAGTTTTTGAATATATTTAATACTAATTTTTATTTTTGAATTTTTTTCAATTTAAATTTTAATATTAATTTTAATTTTAATACTTTTTTAAATTTAAGTTTTAATTTATTTTTGATTTATTTTTAGAAAAATTGAAATGTAGGTTTCAGTTTTCATTCTAACTCAAATTAAAATCAAATTTTATGTTTAATTTTAATTCAAAAATTGATATTAATTTAAGTGTTAATTTTATTTTTTATTTAAATTGTAGTATTAAGTTGAATTGAAATTTTATTTTTAATTAAATTTAAAAACGAATTTTTGTTTTTATTTACTTCAATTTCAATTTAGGTTCGAATTTGGTTTGAATTTAATTCTAATTTTGTTACTTATTCTAATTTTAATTTATTTTAATTCTCATTTAAATTTAAATTTTAGATTTTAATTCTCCTTTAAATTTAAATTTTAGATTTAAATGTATTTACAATTTATTATAATTTTAAACTGAAACAGAATTAAAAAAAATAGTTTTTTTTTCGTAATTTTTTTGAATTCTTACAGTATTCTTTAGTTATACGCCTACTTACGTTTTGCTCTTATTCAAGATTTGATTGCAATTTTCATTGCATTTGTAGTCTAATTAAAATTTTTGTTTAAATTTTGGGTATTTCAGTTCAATTTTTATTATATTTTGCTCTCACAATTTCACATTTCAGTTAAAGAAATTGGAATTGATCAGTCATTCTAGAACTTGCAGTAATTTAAATTAAGCTTGACAATTTAGAGACCAAATAAATAAAAATAAAAATATAAGACACAAACAAATGAAAATATAAAAGAATAAATAAAGAGAAACATGAATAAAATAAAATAAATAAAACTTAAAACAAAAAAAAAAAAAGAATAAAAAAAAAAAATTAAATAAATAAAATAAACCAAACTTAAAACTTAAAACCAAAAACAAAAATAAGAATAAAAGAAAAATAAAAATTTAAATAAATAAAAAAAATCCAAAACACCAACAAATATAAATAAAAATGGGTTAACAGGTAAAAGTATAAATTAAATTAAATTAATAAATAATACTTAAAACCAAAAAAATAAAAACAAATAAATAAAATTATAAATAAATAAAAAAAGAAATCAACTCAGCTACTCTATTGCTAGTATCCGTGCTTTGCTTTGTGTACATTAGCATATATTTATTTAATTTTCTGATATTTGCTTCAAATTAAAATAATAAAACTTTAGCTTTTAACAGAAGTTCGTTGTGCTAAACTTTTAAATGTCACTGCCATGCAAATAAAAAAAGGAAAATACTACTCACCCATCGATGCTGGAAAACCGCCGCCGAAGCCCTTTGAGGGATCGAGTGGCTTGAAATCTCCCATACCCAAATGGCTGCCAATGGGTAAACAAGCACCACCCAGGCCCTTCTTCTTTTTCGACTTGGAGGATAGTTTGCGATTTCGCGTTTGAATGCCCTCCTTCTTCATGGTGAGCGGACGGTTGACCTGGAAGCCAGCAAGAAAAAGATGAAACAATTAAATCAATTATTTTGATAACGCCAAGCTTTTAAATGATTAATGGCTAAGCAATAAAATAATATATGAATTCAGCAGTGGGAATATGCACACATGCAACCATACACACATACAGACATACACATACAGCCATACACACATGCAGCCATACACATAAGAGTTGAATTTTCGTTATCAAACTGCAGCGCTTTTATCACTTTTAAGAATGAAATTTCCGTTGACCTTCAGTAATATTTTAATGCAGACAGAAAAACGCCCACTTTCGGGCCCTTTCAGGGTTAACGTCATCATATTTTTCACAAGTAAATGTGCATTTGGCATTTGTAGTGACCCAACGTCTGCTGCGTCGGCCACTTCCGCTGTCGGCACTGCATCACTCAGCTGCAACGCAAATTTCACGTACTAAACACAGCTTTGCTGTAAAACTCTTCGTCACTTCATTGCATTACAACCTTTGCGAGCATACGCGCACATACACGCATACGTACACATGTACGTACACATTGACAATTGCATCTACTTCGCTTTCTATGCCAGTTACATTTAAATACCCATAGCTGCTGAATTCTATGGTACGATTCGCACTGTGTGTAACCGGAAAAAATGAAACATTACTATATTTTTACATGATCAGATAAGAGACGCAGTGTGCGATTCTTTTGGCCGATAACTTTTCCATACTCTTACGCTGCGGCAGCATAAGCCATAAGCACTGCGCTACAACGCCCTTAACGGCAAATGTCTGGTTAGGTAGCGAGTGCTACTTACACATATACAAGTGTGTGTGTATATACACTAGGGACGCACACACATAAATATTAAGCAGCACGAAGCGGCAGGCAACTGTTCAGCCAACCAACCAACCAACCAACCAGCCAGCCAGCCAGTCAACCCAGCGCTCACCGCGTCTACTCTGCCCATCAGCGCACCAACCAACCAACCGTTGAATCAACCACCTTTGCCTCCACCTTTTTGTAGCTATTTTATTTAATTATTTTTCTATATCGTTTATTCGTTTTTTTGTTTTTTTTTTCTTGCTTCTTTTGCGCGGCAGAGCTTCCATTGCGTCGCTGCAGGACTTTTTTGTGGCATGAATTAGTGTGGCTTGTGTGTGTGTATACCAGTATTTAAATGCGTAAGTACGGTTGTTTGAATGTGTGTGTGTGTATGTGCGCGCATTTTTGTTGTATACATAAGTACTGGCATATGTTACGCTGTAGGCTTATCACTTGCGAAAAATCAGCGTTGATGTTAGAAAATGCGCTTCATTGCGCTACAATTACAATATTAAGTTACTCTTTAGCAGCAGCACCAGGGGAAGGGTGCCAACAGCCTAGTGAACAACCAACGAAACTATTCAGCCATCCATTGAAAGCGCTAGTCAGCCTGCGAGCCAGATTGCCAGCTAACAAACCAACCAGTCGAATGTAAAATAGTTGAAAAAAAAAAACAAAATCAAAGTACCTTTAAAGTACCAGGGCGTGAATTACGTAGTATCGTCAAATGGGATGCAAGTGGGAATATATGTACAAATACACATACATATACGTGTGTACGCATACAAATAAGTTTTTATATATGTATGTGTACAGTGGGTATTTTTCACGTTAGATGCTGATTCATTTATTTTTTTCACTTTTCCGGTTTTTGGTGTGATAATCATTGCGAAAAATACTGCGAGGAGTTAGATTAGAAGTCCAAGCACTTAGTCAAGAGACCATTGTACTACACCCGGATATAATTCAGAAGAAAGAATAAAGATAGGAAACATAAAAAGTGGATGGTAAGACGGTTAAATTAGTTTGAGGTCACTCTTCCACAAATCTCTTGGATTCATTGATGAATTTTAAGAGATCCGGAAGAGGAAGAGAATGAATTTTATTCATATGAACTATATCCATGGCTCACAACGGACCCATTTCGTGGTCCAAGTGGCATCGTTGTCTCTATGGCTACATCTATGCGGCTGCCAAACCTTACATATATACTCAATATATCGCAATCCAATATCCTACGTCCGATTCTGGCAAACGTCGAACAGCTACAGAGAAAATGCTCTGTGACACATCCTCATAACAGGATAGGCATATCGGGCTATCTACGACTCCCATTGGCTGAGCCGTTGCAGACGTTGTGCCCTGTGATTACACCCACCAGTACTCTCAGGCCCTTTCTGTTTTAGGAGAAAGGTCGCTATATTCCTGTTTGGTTCTATCACAAAGCACTTGGCTACTCTGCAAGAGTTCAACCCAGACCCACATCCTCTATGGATACATCCTCGTTAATCCATAGTTAAATCGATGCGAAATTGACACCTAGAAAGGGATCAGGGCCTAGTGGCACACTTGCAGAGCCTTCATTTGCCAATTTATCAGCTAACTCGTTCCCTGTAATACCACAATGTCCAGGCACCCAAATAAGACTAACTTTGTTGTATTTTGCAACACTGTTCAGTTTTGACTTGCATTCACCGACTAACTTCGAAGAGCAGCGAGGGTTAGCAAGGACTTTCAGTGCAGCTTGACTGTCACTCAAAAAACCAATACTGCTACCCTGCCACTTTTTCTCAGTTATCCAGTATGCCACATTCAAGATGGCATAGAATACCGTGTCCTGTGGCATAGGCGGACTCAGTGTCTTCGTCTAAGTACCATCCAGATCCGCTACCATTACTGGTTTTGGATCCGTTGGTGTCTTATCAAAAGTTCTCTTACACTGCCAGAAGATTTTAGTGTTCGAGGGACCTTCTGCTCGACGTGCTTCTTCCAGGTAAGCTTACTATATACATAGGTTTACCCTTAAGTATATATCTAACCTCAGAAGACAGTTGCAGTGTTACCCCTTTCAATATGGGTAGTAACAGATGGAGGGCCGTTTTCTAGTGAAAAGCACTAAGGTACTTTTTATAGGAGGAGAATAAGAGGAGTTGTGAGAATAAGAAACTTAGTTCGGATTTGGCTGCAACGTGTGAGAAATTAAAAAAAAAAAAATTTCTTGAGATTATACTGGCTGGTCATCAGATCTGAATCCGTTTTTCTTTTTAGGAGAAATATGCATACCACTTATGCATTTTTTATTGTAATGTAATATCAAATTTAAATATGGGAAACAAGTAATTTTATGTACAATAATTCTACCACATAAAATTTAATTCCTGTTTCCTTTTTTAAACGCCTCTGGCTGTGCTCGAAAGTATTTTGAATAAAATGTTTACATTTCTCATACAAGTACGGCCATCACTGTTAACATAACATTTTTCTGTTAGGCGAGCTAAAGTAGTTCTGAAAGAGACTTCATGCGCTTTGATGGCACAATAAATGAGTATGAAATTTTAAGTGTGATATATGAATGCGTCAAAATGAGGTTTGCACTTCGAAGTCATCGACTTTTGTGCCCTTTACTCATCACAGTGCCTCAGCCAAACACAGAGCTCTCAGTAAACCAAAGATAGAGCTGGGTTGGACTGCGCTTAAGTGCGTTTCTTTTGGCCGTATCCGACTGATATAATAATGGTTTTTGCTATATCATTAAATTCGAGAAGAAGAAGGCATAATCGAATTTCCATGCATTAGCGACAGAAACGATAGGAGTCTGTGCACCATATCCCAATCCTGTGCAGTTGGCTACGCATATTCGTGGGAATGCCCGTGAACACCTTCAGTTTGTCCTTGGTGAGTTGGTTGAACTTTTTTGATCATATATGAAAATATTTTGATCAGCGATAAGCTAAAACTATGAGACGTCAGCTGACACCAAACTATTCGCCTGGCGTAGCTCCATAGTTTGGTGTCAGCTGACATTTCATAGTTTTAGCTTTGCGCTCCTAAGCTCCTGCTTGATGCTGTTGTGTGTTGTTCCATGGCAAGAAAGCGCTTGACTTCTATCAATAGTGTGATGCTATACAGTGATGATTTAGTTTAAGCTCAGTGTAATATTTCAGAGGTCTTAAAGAGTCCGCAAAAATATATAGCATCTCAATATTTTGACAAATTTTCATAAAAATAACAAAATTTTGAATCAATAATAATCTCTTCTTCTTAATTGGCGCGATAATCGCTTACGCGATTTTGGCCGAGTTTAACAAAGCGCGCCAGTCGTTTCTTTCTCGTGCTAACCGGCGCCAATTGGACACACCAAGTGAAGCCAAGTCCTTCTCCACCTGATCCTTCCAACGCAGAGGAGGTCTTCCTCTTCCTCTGCTACCACCAGCTGATACCGCATCGAATACTTTCAGAGCCGGAGCGTTTGTAACCATTCGGACGACATGACCCAGCCAACGTAGCCGCTGGATCTTTATTCGCTGCGCTATGTCTATGTCGTCGTAAAGCTCATACAGCTCATCGTTCCATCGTCTGCGATATTCGCCGTTGCCAACGTGCAAAGGTCCAAAAATCTTACGCAGAATCTTTCTCTCGAACACTCAAAGCGTCGCTTCATCGGATGTTGTCATCGTCCAAGCTTCTGCGCCATACGTCAGGACGGGCATGATGAGAGTCTTGTAGAGTGTTAGTTTTGTTCGTCGAGAGAGGACTTTACTGCTCAGTTGCCTACTTAATCCAAAGTAGCACTTGTTGGCAAGAGAGATTCTACGTTGGATTTCAAGGCTGACATTGTTATCGGTGTTAATGCTGGTACCTAAATAAACGAAGTCTTTTACAACCTCGAAATTATAACTGTCTACAGTGGCGTGGGAGCCGATACGCGAGTGCGCCGACTGTTTGTTTGAAGACAGGAGGTACTTCGTTTTGTCCTCGTTCACCACCAAACCCATTCGCTTTGCTTCTTTATCCAGTTTGGAGAAGGCAGAACTAACAGCGCGGTTGTTAAGGCCGATGATGTCAATATCATCGGCATACGCCAACAATTGTACGCTCTTATAAAAAATTGTGCCTGAGCGATTAAGTTCTGCGGCTCGTACGATGCTCTCGAACATCAGGTTAAAGAAGTCACACGACAGCGAGTCACCCTGTCTGAAACCTCGTTTGGTATCAAACGGCTCGGAGAGGTCCTTCCCAATTCTGACGGCGCTGCTGGTGTTGAGCAACGTCATCTTACATAGCCGTATTAGTTTTGCGGGGATACCAAATTCAGACATCGCGGCATACAGGTAACTCCTTTCCGTACTGTCGAATGCAGCTTTGAAGTCGACGAAAAGATGGTGTGTGTCGATTCTCCTTTCATGGGTCTTTTCCAAGATTTGGCGTATTGAGAATATTTGGTCGATGGTAGACTTTCCAGGTCTGAAGCCACACTGATAAGGTCCAATCAGTTGGTTGACGGTGGGCTTCAGCCTTTCACACAATACGCTCGCTAGAACCTTATAGGCGATATTTAGAAGACTTATCCCGCGGTAATTGGCACAAATTGCAGGATCGCCCTTCTTATGGATTGGGCAGAGCACACTTAAATTCCAATCGGCAGGCATGATTTCATCCGACCATATTTTGCATAGGAGCTGATGCATGCACCTTACCAGCTCCTCGCCGCCATGTTTGAATAGCTCAGCCGGTAGTCCGTCGGCGCCCGCGGCTTTGTTGTTCTTTAGCCGTGATATTGCTATTCTCACCTCGTCATGGTCGGGTAACGGAACTACAATTCCGTCGTCATCGATTGGGGTATCGGGATCTTCACATTCTCTACGACATGCGCAGCTGTCACTGTTTAACAGGTTCGAGAAGTGTTCCCTCCATAATTTAAGATTGCTCTGTACGTCAGTCACCAGATCGCCGTCTTTGTTCTTACAGGAAAACGCCCCGGTCTTAAAACCTTCTGTAAGCCGCCGAACTTTCTGGTAGAATTTTCGGGCGTTGTTCCTGTTGGCCAGCATCTCAAGCTCTTCGCACTCACGTATTTCGGCCTCTCGTTTCTTCTGTCGGATAATACGTCTCTCTTCCTTTTTCAGCTCTCTGTAGCGATCCCACATGGCTCGCGTTGCGCCCGATCGCAGCGTAGCTCTATAGGCGGCATCCTTTCTTTCTGCGGCAGCATGACATTCCTCGTCGTACCAATTGTTTTTTCGGGCAAATATAATCAGTAAAAACAAATTAATAAAAAATTAAAAATTATTAATAAAAAATAAATTAATAAAAAAATGCGTACCCAAGCTTTAAGGCCCATTAAACGCTTATACAGTGCAAATTTGAAGTGGCTCAAAATTCTCATTGAATTTTCATAATTTTTTTCCCTCACGTTGCTTCTTATTGTTTCCATATAATAAACCCAGACTTTTTTTTCTCGCATATTAAGAAAATACTTTACACTTTATAGGAAAAAAGTTATTAAAAAAAATACGAGATTTTTTTGCGAATAAACTTGCACTAAAATTTAATGGCGTACCCAATTTCTTTTATTCTGATTAAGAAGTTTGAAATGTAGTTAAACATTCGCCCAATTTTTGTAGTTTTTGTATAAAGTTGGATTTATATTGATTTTACAAGCTATAGGTAGATAGGTGAAATCGTTGAGTGCCAATCTGGCACTCCTCAAGTAGCACTAAAGCGCCGTTTTGATGCCATTATGCGATCTCCAACTGGCAGATATCTACAGCCAGCCAGAGCAGTTGACATAATGGAGGAGATTGATTGGATTTAGGTTGGCGCACTGCTCCAGGTTGTCGAAGAAAGGAGCGCCCAGTAAACTTAGTCGTCTAGCTGCCAAAGCGGAACATTTACAGAGAAAGTGCTCTACAGTCTACTTCTCTGGGAGCTATACTTTTATACCAGAAACAAGCAATTTTAAAATAATAAACATTGAAAAAAGCAAAATAGTCAAAACTGGTCGAAATAATTAGGTGTTGTATTTTTCTCGTGGACTGTATTCAAATTCCAGTTGAGGAAAGATGATGTTCAAATACTTTCAAGGTACAGGTATTTTTTTTGTTTTTTTTTGTTTGTTAGCAGACAACTGTGCTCCTTCCTCTTATTAAATATTGAGGTTATGAAATCAAAATTGCACGCTTTCTATGTATCTGCATTTTCCGTTTTTAAAAGAATTTTACTTAATATATGCAATTTTTCTAAAAAATAAATAAAAAAAAAGAAAAATAAAAATTTATGGAATAAAATTAAAAAAAAAAAAATAAATAAAAATTTAAAAAAGAAAAATAAAAATTTATAAAATAAAATTTAAAAAAAAGTTTTAAATTTAAATAAAAGTTTCAAAACTTCCATATAAATCATGAACTTTTAAAAATAAAGTTTGAATAAAGCTTTTGCCTCACAGTGCATCGACATCGTCAATGCGAGCTTTGGAGTAAAAGGAAACAATTTCAAAGTGAAGATTTGAATATTTACATAAGTAGCTGTTGTTTTTTTTACTTTTATCTACACTGAAACTGTTGTTGCAATTTCTGCCGTAATGCCTAGAAAAGATGTGCGGCCCTAAATCAAGCACCAAAATGCTTTAATGCAATATTTTCGAAATAGCATGCAATTTTTATACAAAAACAACTACATCTGCATCAACCATTAGTTTTTTTTACTCTTCTTTCACTACATTTGAAATGGCAACAATTTGCCTGCGAAGAGCACTAATTTACCTTTGGAGGCAATGCATAATGCGGGAGAGAGCGAGAACGAGAGCGTGAGAGGTAAACAATTAAAATAAATACTTGAGTGGTTGAAAACTATCACTCAGATGCCGCTTTACAAATCGAAAAATACAACAAATACACTTTTGAATAGAAGAAATATATAAATGGGAGTAAAATCAGAAAAGCGAAACAGTATCATTTACATTAGCTCAGCTAGGGTAGACGGGCTGAAAAAGTTGTAGTTGGCCCTACTTCCGCACCATTCATTACCAACAAGCAGTGGCTGCTGAGATGACAATTATTAGGGCTCGTTGCGGCACAGCTTTGTTGTATTGTATGAGTATTGTATTGTATTTGTTGTTTCACTTTTTTTCGTTGCAATAAAAAGCCGGAGATTTGCGAAAAGGTAAATAATTGCTTCGGTAATTGATACTTTTTTTTATTAGAGGGGAGAGCAGTGAGACGTGAGCGACGCTTTGACGTTAAGTGGCATGCTGTGTGTGTGACTGTGTGCAGCAGGAGAAGTAGGAAGGCGAGTAACATGGATGATATTAGGTATTGAATACAGCGACAGTCGCAACAACAATAGCTGTGTCGTAGTTGAGCGCGTTGACAATTGAAATTGCTACAATTTTCGGCCCAAACAATGCCAAGAGCAAATTGAAATGGGATTTTTCGATGACATCACACACCATACATACATACAAACACGCAGAGTATGTGCCAACGGATGTAGTGTTGCGCATGCCGTTTGCCGTTTAAGCGTTTAATGAGATGAAAAAATTAGCTGCCTACTTTGCTATCAGCTGCTTCTGCATTTCTGCATTTTGTTTGCACGCTCAACACCTACTTTTTCTCTATTCAAACACTAATGTTATTTACTTTATAACTTCTTTGTGTGTTTTTATACTTTGAATTTTAATTTATTTTTTTTTCCACGTTTAATGATGTGTACGCTATCATTAACGCTTTTAAGTAATTTGTAAGTAATTTACACGCGATTTCTTGTACGTCACGAAGCAGTGTAAGGTGAAGAGGAAATGCATGTGCATACATACATATGCATATACATGTTTATGCGTATATATGTATAAATACTTGAACTATTAATGTTCTTAGTTATTTTTTTATGATAAGAAGAGTACACCTGCCGCGGAGCCTTGGATGTGGAGAGCTGAGTGAAAAGTGATGTGCAGGAAGGTTGAAATTTATTTGAGAGTAAACTATGAAACTTGTGTAAGGGGAAATTTCAATTAGAAGCTATTTGAGTAGTAATTCGGTGGGCACTAATTAGATAGATTGAATTAAGAATAAATAATAAATAGATTGATGAAATAAATATCAAGTAAAAGGTGTTTTGGCTGGGATGTAATCGAATTTAATAATACATCGCTGGCTAACTAAATATGTTAACTAGATTGGCCTAGTCAAATGTTTTACTTAGATTTAATACATATACAGTCTTGGCCCAAACTAAAGCACCCCCCTAATGCAATTATTGCAAACAAATTCAGAACATTCGCATACAGTGAAAAGTCGGCATGAGAAAAACAGCATTTTATTATTTTAGAAAAAAGGCGCAAAAAGGCGAAAAAGCGGTCAGAAGATGCATTTTGTGCTGTGATCACACTAGGAGACACACAAGACGAGCCTATAGCAGAAAGCTGGCTACAAATGTGGTAGACCCAAACGTGGTTGAATAGAGTTAGTGCCTTATGGATGCCATTTTGAGTCCTCCCGAAGTAATGCAGAAAGTAGTTCCGGCAAGGAAGTCTCCCTAGAAGAAGAGGAGGGATTGTTTTAGTGGCCAACGCTGTAGACAACGGTCCTGTAGGTGCGAAGGCAAAAAAAACAAAAAAAAAAGTAAAAAAATTAATAAAAATACCATACACCCGTTGTTATTGTTGTTGCAACAGCATAAATATTCCCCATACATATACGGCGAATGCTGCTGAAGTGACAGTCCTTGACCGGATATATATCCGGGTCGTTCCGATAACGTAGAACCGGCTGTCGTGGTAACGATACACCCGTTCGATAATCCCAAATGCCCAGCATCATTTTCTAACCATGGTTATGGCGTCGACGTGTCGCATTAGCCGTGCTTCACCTATGCTTATCTAAATGGATCCATTTTTCGTCCCCAGTAGAGATACGATGCAAAAACAGATTCTTTTTGAAGCAGTATTTCAGACATACAAAATCATCTTTCGATACTTTCTGTGTATGGGGCTTGTTTTTTAAAGTCGTAGTATCTTCTATCAAACTACTGTTATGCCAGCTTTGAGAAATTTTTTACCGGTTCCTGCTAAAATTGCACTTCTATCAAAAAAGTTCCCCAGAATTTGTGAGTTACAGATATTATTTATTATTATTAGAAGGCCATTACGCACTGCGACCGGAGCTGATCTATTGTGAAAGGCCTATTTTTGTAACCCTAGAGTTTTAGGCTTTTTAAAAATTTTAGCACAATTTTGGGTTTGTTGTTCCAAAGATTGCATGGAGATACTATGATATATACATGTAATTCATGTCCCGGAATCTAGCCTAGGGTTACTATGTTGAGGTTTCCTAACGTGTTGAGAAGGTTTAGGCAATCATTTACCAACTTAGAGGTGATAGTTGTTGATAGAAGGGCTTTTAGAGCCGCTTGGCTATCTGAAAGTATGTACCTCTCATTTTTCTGCTAAGGCATTCTCTCACACATATTTCAATGGCATGTATTTCTGCCTGGAATATTGTTGGATAGAGTCCCATCGGAATCGATTTTTTGAATTTAGCCCCTTTGATTCCTGCCCCTGTTCTACCATTTTCCAATTTGGACCCATCAGGAGTTAGAGTTAACTTTATAATCATTGTAATATAGGGACATTTTTTTCTGTCCTTGTGCACTCCTCTCGGGAGCATAGGGCCTCGACAAGACTCTTCCATCGTACACGGTTCTGTGCTGCCGTTTTTGCACCGTCCCATGAGATGTCGGCATCTGCTAATTCGCGCAGCTTCCACCTTCTCCAAGTGTTTTTTGGACGACTATGACCTCTACTCTCTTGCGGGCTCCAGTTCAGTGCCATTCTCGTGATGCTGTTTGGTGGTTTTCTCAATGTGTGACCTGACCATCCCCACTTTCTGCGTTTTATTTGCCTAAGGAATAATTTTGATGCATATTCTCCATTTATGCTCAGTAACAGGAGAGTGCGTTAAATTTTGTAAAATATTATATTTTTTATTTTCATTTCAATCCGCAACATTACTAAAAAAAATTATTTAAACAACCATGTCTGTATAACGCGTTAATTTGCCGACGATTATGTCAGCATGCATTGGTTGCACTTCATTTACCGATCACATACACGCACACAAACAAACGCATACACGCAAACGCAATATGTTGCAGCTTCATTTTCCTGCCAATGCACTCGAACTGCGGCAAGCGATGCGCGGTGCATGCAGCCTCATTAATAAATTAAAGCGAATTCTTAATCGTTCAGCGAGTTGCCATAAACGAGAACGGAGCAGCGGCGCAACGGAGAAAAAGTAGAATTTAGTAGATCGGTGAAATAACGCATTTGTGCGAAGTGAAGAGCAGAGTGAAGGGGAGTGGAGTGGAGTGTGGAGAGGTGCGTGATGGCGTTCGACACAGTTGAAGCCGTCAAAAAGATTTATGCATAAATTAAATGGCGCACAACGCAGCGGCTGCAACAGCAGGAGCAGCTACTGCCACTGCCACTGCTAAAGTTGCCTACGACGGTGAGGTGGCTGGAGGTAGGACGCTTAGTTGCTTGAATGCTGGGATAGTTGGATACTTTGTTGGTTGGTTGGTTGGCTGGTCGGTTAGCAGTTGGGTCGCTCGGTTAGCTGCTGGCTGTGAAGTTAATTTTTGACAGGCCTGCACGCGAACGTAGCATGTGTGTGTGTGTGTGCAGCAAGTGGCAAGTGGCAACTTCATATATTTACAAGCGCTACTGCAATGTTAGCTAAAGTTTTCGCTGGTTCCACTGTCGCTGGGTGGCATTGAGCGGCGCTCATCATTCATTTAAATGCTTTGTAATAGCGCGCGCCCATGTTGTACAACAACACAATTTGCTTTCGTTGTTATGGGCTAATTGAGCGTAACCTTCGCACGATTGGCAAGGAAAAATACAACACAAAAGTTTAATTAAAAATTAATAAAATATTTGTTTATGCGCTGATCTCCATTTCTTCAAGTTTGCCTACGTTGGCTCGTGAGTTTGCGCATGCGCCACTTGCTGCTTGTCCATAAGTGGCTTATGTCATTTAAATGTACGTACATATATATGTAGATATTTGTTGCATGACATTTGTCTGTAGTCATAGATATGCATGCGTATGCGCTTCGCCAATCTTACGCAATCGCAAAAAATCCGCAAATCCTCTATAACAATTTAATTCTGCTTTGAGTGTTTCGAGTGGATTTGTGCTGAAGTAAATTTTCGTTAATGAATTCATGGTCGTTTGATTTGTAGAAATTACCGAGCAATAAAAAGAAATAATAAGTAAATGAAATTGGTAAGGCAGTGCTAGATGCGGCCCGGACTGAACTTCGTACGCCTGCGTAGATTTTAATGAAATTTTATTTGGGTTGGCTTTTAATTTTTGGAATCAAACAAACTCTGCAACGATGCGAATTATAGCATGTTAAAGGCCACCGGGAACGAACGGATGTGTGGGACTCCAAGAAGAGAAGCGTCATCACTAGCATCGCGCAACGGAGATGCCAAACCACGCTGCGACGGCAGAGCCAATGGAATACTGAACCAACACTGGCAGATAGACGGCGAAACTCATTCCATCAGTAGGCAAATGGGTCCAAAGAAACTTCGGCGAAGGGAATTACTTTCTAACCCAATTCCTCTCGGGCCACAGATACTTTCGGAGACACCCGGACCGCATGGGCAAGTTAAGCGATCCCAAGTGCATATACTGCGAAGCGCCAAGCGATGACGCTGAACACACATTTTTTAGTTGCTACAGCTGGCTCGCGGAAAGAGGTGCTCTGAAGAAGCAGATTGGCGACTTCGCGCCGAGCAACCTAATCAGGCAAATTCTGGAATGAGGGAACAGCTGGAATGCGGCAAAGAGATACCTCGAAGACATACGACGAAATAAAAGATAGACCTCGACACAGCGCAACAAAGCGAAGCCTCACAGAAGGAGACACAAGAAGACAAACCTATAGCATAAAAGCAGGCTACAAATATGGGGAACTCGGATGTCGGTGAAAAGAATTGGATATCGTTTTGGGCCCTTTTAAAGTAATTCCGAATGTATTTCTCTTAAAAAACGATTTGCCGTTCGGAGTTGACTTAAAACTGTAATTTCCTCCATTTCCATTTCCATTCCAGGAGGAGCTCGGCCAACACCTAACAGAAGTATACAGGGTTTGACTGAAAAGTAATGAGCCTTCCCGCGCGGAGCGTCTGCCAAGCGATCAATCTAATCGGCTGGTGGGGTAAAATGATCGTTGGACCTTCCCCTTCCACTAGAAACCGGTCCTAGTTCGCTGGTAACAGCGGTGCAGTCAACATCGCGTTTTGCAGTGGCGAAAATGCAGCGATCGTTGGAGCAACGTTACTCGATCAAATTTTGCGTAAAGCTAAACAAAACGAGTACCGAAACCATTGGGCTACTTAGGGAGGCTTACGGGGACCAATCTCTGTCCAGTGCCCAGGTAAAACGGTGGCCAGTCGCCACGACCCAAGAAGGCGCGTATGTCGAAAACCATGCTGATCATCTTTTTCGATTCTCGAGGCATCATCCACAAGGAGTTTGTACCTCCAGGAAGCACTGTAAACGCGGCATTTTACAAAGAAGTGCTCCTTCGGCTGAAAAACCGCGTCGCCCGGGTTCGGCCCGACCTCGTCAACAATTGGACCTTTCATCCCGACAATGCGCCGGCGCACACCGCCTTCCTCTACACCTCTGCATTGGCCAAGATGGGCGCTCCGGTGCTTCCCCACCCTCCCTACAGCCCAGACCTGTCCCCTCCGGACTTCTTCTTGTTCCCGCGCCTGAAAAGAAAGCTGAAGGGGAGACGTTTCGACTCCATCGAGGCGATCCAAAAAACTGTGACTGCCGAATTGAACGCGATTCTGGCGGATGAGTTTAAAAACTGTTTCATGCAGTGGAAGGACCGCTACCAGCGGTGGAATGACGCTCAAGGGTTCTATTTTGAAGAATATTAGTTGTATAAGCGAAAAGGTTTAATAAAACTGCTTAACAAAAATAACGCTCATTACTTTTCAATCAAACCCTGTACGCGCTAATTACTTATTTAATTTTATATAGAGAAATAAATCGTTATATGAACACAATTATAATACCCTCATACAAAACTACGCGCGGGTATACTAACTTCATATCTTTTCCATTAAAAACTGTTGACACTTTACATGCGCGCAGTTCCGCAATGCCCACCCACTCAAGCGCTGGCAATAATTGCTGCTGTACACTTCAAAACCAACGCAATCTGCAAATCTGGCTTAAGCAATTTATCAATTAATCTACTTGCTTGTGTCTGAACCAGGCCACTCATACGAATTGGCTGCCTATTAGACGCCAATGCTAAATGCGTAAGAGCAAAAAATGTTCAAAACTAAAAATAAAAACTCCGCAAACACTTTTCTCCGAACGCTTATTAATTTCTTTGCGAGGTGAGTATGTCAAATTGTAACGACATGCCATGATTAGCTTCTTAAGTCCTTATCTTTATCTTTATATAAATCTTTTTATAACTATTTTCGAGCATTCGGAGAGCGCGCGCGCGCCTTTGCTACCCTCACTCACCTTATTCGAAAATTGTGTCCTACACCAACAACAGCGACAATAAGCACATAAAATAATCGTTTGTCATAGTGACGCCATTGTAACCGCGTCGCCATCGACGACAAGCTGTGTGGGACACTCGCTAACGCAACAGGATTTGTGGGACAGGATCAATTTTCTCAAAAGCCATGTATGTGTGTGTGTGTGCCGTAAGCAGTGTGGAATAGCGTACATCGTTTTATACCTTCTACGGGTGTCGAATGCCTGCATGCGTGCCATAGAGTAAAGATACGAACACTGGGAAAAATACAGTTATTTGGGCAGACAGTCGCACAGCAGGATCTCAATTTGGCTACAGAATGTTTTGATATTTTCTATGTTGTAATGTATTTGTTTTCTGTGTTTCGTTTTTTTTGTTTTTGTTTTTGTCTTTTTACGGGACAAGCATGTGAAAAGGAGTCTCACGACCCTTGGCTATTTGCTATAAATAATCCAATAAAATTATATTTTTATTTTCTGTGCTAAAACATTAAGGGGACCTGCATATTAACGACTGTTCACTTACAGGTGTAGATTTTATGACATCGACAGGCGACATACAGACATACATATGTACATATGGCCACACATACTGACGCACCTACACATATTGATGTACCTACACCTACCCCGCAGTGAAGAGCCAAACTACTCAGCAAACATTTGAGTTCAGGGATTGGCAGTTGCTGGTTGAGGTGACATCGATTCGCCTCCGCTAGTGACTAGAATTGCACCAGTTGCAAAATGAGAGAAATTAGAGGTGTAGGTAGAAGAAGGCACTCTTCTCTTACTCAATATAAGAATGGAAGTTCATGGGAAAGCATACAGGAATACTAAAAATGAAGTGGAATGGCTGATGGCAGATATCAATGCTAGTTTTTTCAATTCACGGCGCTATTCGTAGCGTCCTTGAGTGCAAAGGGGTCCCATCGAAATTGATTCACGAATTGACACAGACGCAAGTTGTCGGATATGGCATGAGAAACTTCTGGGGGACAAAATCAAAATATGAGCAGGTGTACGAAATGGTCTGGAACGATCATTGACTGGAGCCTCCAAAGAAGCCGCAGACGAGGAAGACCAGTACGACCTGGACACGACTGTTGGAGTCAGAAATCCGCGTCATACAGCTAAGCTGGAATGCAGTTAATAGAGAAAAATAACATCAGGCAAATGACCACCACGACCACGCTTGCAGGGCAATATCCTTTTCATGAAATTTTCCATAACCGAATTGTAAAGTGACTGTCCTATGTCCTCCTCGATAGCCTCACGAATTCCATCTCAGAGGTCTTGAATCGACCTTGGGCTGTTGGCGTAGACCTTTTCTTTCACGTGGTCCCAAAGAAAAAAGTCACAAGGTGTTAAATGACAAGATCTCGGTGGCCAATTGTGATCACCTCTTCGATAGATAACACGGTCCGGAAACTTTTCCCGTAAAAGATCAATGGTTTCGTTGCTTGTGTGGCACGTAGCGCCGTCTTGTTGAAAATAAATGTTGTCCAGATAGCATCCAATTCCGGACATAAAAAATCGTTAGTCATCTCTCGATAGCGCAATCCATTCCAAAATAACACCTGTTATTGGAAAACCCTTTATTTAGTAAGCTTTGCCATTTTATCATGCAGCATTTCGTTTTTAAAGTCGCGAGTCGCAAATAAGACGATGGGTCGGGAATAAAGATTTGTACTGCGCGCGATTTCTTCACTCTTCACTACATCTTCGATAGAACCAATTGTGGATCTTGCTGGTCTAAAACCAATTTGTTGTCTCACTGATAGGCCTCCCACGTTACTTAAAGCTACGTTCAAGCGCGACTTCGGAATTCGCTATAACAGATTACCCGCTTTGTCAAGCAAGCAAGTCGTTATATATCTCTTAATTCCTTGCCTCCCTGATGGGAGATAAGGCCTCTACAAACCGTTTCCAACGGTCACGTTCCTTCGCGATAACTTTGACTTCTTTGAACGATTTCCGAGCAGCCTTAAATTCTTTTCGAGAGTTCTCTCCCAAGTGAGCCTAGGACGCCCTTTTTTTCTACTGCGTTGCGGAATCTAATCGAATACAAAACCTGACCTGCATGTGTCTGTGAGATCCTTTCGAAGAGTATGGCCAATACACCTCTACTTTCTCTGCTTTATGTCAGTCTGGATGGGTAACTGCTTACAAATTCAGGTCTCACAGCCGTACAAAAGGACCGATTTTACATTTGAGTTGAAAATACGCAGCTTTGTACGAGATTAAGTCCGAAATAAACAAGACTGAGCTAAAATAGAAACGACAGAGGCTTTGTTCTGATAACTTCGACTTTATTTTTTCAAAACAGTCACTTCTGGCCTCAATACACTGTTTTGCGTAATATAATAGCTTTTCGAAAGAGTGTGTCAGGTCATTGACTGGAATCCGGAGTGCCCTTTAGGATGTCGGTACAAGCCTTTTGGATGGCCTCTATGGACGCAAAACGTTTTCCTTACATGGCCAAATGGAATTTTCCGAGTAGGTAGAAGTCACAGGGAGCCATATCGGGCGAATACGGTGAGTGATTGCTGGTTATGTGTGTGTGGAAATCGATATAGAATTCCATATCTTGTTCAGTTGAGCAAACGCGGTACGAGCTTTTGCGATTATGCTTTATATGTCGTCTGCTGCATCTCCGTCCGTAGAAGCTACACTTCCCAGGTAGGTGAAATTATTGACATTTTGTATGCTGGAATTCATAACGCTAAAGCTACTGCTTGGATCCGCGACATTTACTTTAATTCGTACTGGGCTTTAATTAGCGAGCGCAATGCCTCGACGATACAAGGCATCCCAGAAGAATGGCGCCAATACCCGCTTAAGGAGGGGTGTGTTTCATTAACGGTGCCTGCGTTCGAAATGGGCAATAGGGAATTATGATGCTTCCCATCTGGGCCTCTCCAAGTGCTGATGTGATTTTGCTCCAAGCTCTTTCCTAACAATCTCATAATCGGGGCTACCACAAGGGTTATTATGGTTCATGACGCTCCGAAATCCTTCCCATTTCTCTCTTTTCTTACCCTATTATCAAAAAGTGCCGGGAAGTTGATGTTGACTGTTGTCTTCGATTGTCAAGAGTACCATGAGTACCTTCCATTGGGACAGACAGTCACTAAAGAACATTATTTATCCATTTTGAAGCGTTTGAAAGATGCTGTACGTCGGATTTTGCTTGATGATAACGCGCCATCGCACCGAGCCCAAATTGTGCTGGCTTATTTGACCAAACACCAAGTAAATACCATCGTGCAAGCCCCGTATTCACCTGATATGGCCCCGCGCGACTTCTTTTTGTTTCCCAAGTTGAAGTTATCACTTCGTAGAAGGAGATTTCAGTCGATAGAGGAGCTCAAAGAGAATGCGACGAAGAAGCTGAAGGCCATCCCTTCGTCGGGCTACCAGGAGTGTATGGAGGACTGGGTTAAGCGTAGGCACATGTGTGTTGCGGGTCAGACGGGTCAAATTTTGAAGGAGATAAAATAAATTTGACTGAAATTTAACTCTGATTTGTTTTATTTAAACATTCCCGGTACTTTCTGATCATAGGGTATCATAGGGTCTGTGCAGTCTATTTTTTTCGAATTTGATGCCTACTGTGAGCATGAGAGATCAAGTGGAGTGGCGACGGCTATTAGAAAAAAAACCTCTTCCTACAGTTTGATATTTCATGGCCAAAGTGGATTTCGAAGCTGGCTCCACTGAATGCTAGTAGAGCACAAGCCCACTCGAATACAGCACTCAAATGGAGATTGAAAATATTCCCTGACATTTCTGGTAGATGGCATGAAGCGAGTCCATGTAATGGAATAAATATTTATGTGCGCCCCGTAAGGCTTTTTGGGAGTTTGGCCGAGCTCTTCGTCCAATTTATGGGGTGCGTCTTGATATTATTCCACAAATGGAGGGACCTACAGATTTAAGCCGACTACGTACGGTAGAAATTTTTTTTATTTTTATGAGGAACTTTTTCATGGCAGAAATACACTCAGGGGTTTGCCATTGCCTGCCGAGGGGCGACCGCTTTTAGAAAAAAAACTTTTTCTTCGAACCAACGTTCTCTCTTGATTCCGAATGGTAGTCACGCACCAACCCATCCGCCAATTCTCTTAATTTTATGTTAGCATGAATAAATATTACTTAATTAAAGATATGCAAAATGCATTTTAATGCCATTTGATGCTGATTTCAGTAACTTAAACTTTTTGAATATTTTTGGAAAAACATTTCTTTTCGCTTTGTGGAGCAGCATTCTGTTTTTACTTTTTGGTGTAGCAAAAATATGTACACTCAATACTATTTTGAAATCTCTTAATTCCAAAATCTTAAAATAATTATCTTAATCCACCAAAGCTGCCTATGGCAATTTTGCCTAATACAACTTGCCATGCAACGGGTATTTTGCCATTTCGGCAGGGCTGTCTAAGCGCGTTATCTGATTGAAAATTGATTTGCAAAAATTGTAAATAGTACACAAAAACAACAACAAATTCAAAATAGCAAAAGTCGCATGTGTGTCGCTCGTCGCTCTATGCGCTTACACTGGCAGACAGCGGCGATTTGGGTGGCTTGCAACTACTGCATATTTTGCACTAATGATGTGGCATGTAACAACAAAGTTGCACTTTTGCTTTAATTCTGCAGTGGATTTTCACATTTCTGTACGTACATACATACATACGTTTGTATTCATGCATGCATGTGCCTTATCGGCTTTTTGTGATGAACATATTTCAATGTAAAAATATAATTTATATGAGAGTACTGTTTGGCAGCTCACTGGCAGGCAGTGCATCAAATGGGAAGAAGAAATATTTCAAAACATTTTTGTTCTTCTTTTTCAATTGGCCATTGCCCCATCTTGATTAGATGCCAATCAGCAGCGCAGCAAATACCAAGCGACGCGCAACTCACTACATATTTTTGCACGACCGCAAGTGTGCTCGTATACACACATTTATGTGTGTGCATTAGTATTTGTCACAACACAGAGCGCGCAAATGGGTGAGCCGTTACAGTGCTCCAACATCTCCTGCCTACCCACAGCCGCTGTATGTGCACTTGTAACTATTTACATACAGTGTGTGTGTATGTGTGTGCGTGTGAGTATGCATGTAACTCACCACGCCGAACTCCCTCAACTTTGTCGTCTCCCACTTCAACTCTCCTTCTATTACAGTTGTATTTGCCTACTAGCGCGCATATCAGGGGGCAGCAATCCATCTGCTTCAATCGCTACACATCTAACTGCATGCATAAGCACATATAAATTATATGTATGTGTGTCGATGTGCATATACATACACTCGTAAGATATCTAGGCATGCAGTCATGTGCGCCCTTTTAAATAAGTTCTCCGCTCTCTGCCCCCATCGTGCCGAGTGGCCGCCATGTACAATTCGGCAGCGCGGGCGAATATTTTTGCGCTCGTAAATTGTCAGCTGTGTGTGGGCTCGCACGTCTAATGCGCAATCTGATTGGCGATTTATGGAAATTTTGTTGCCTGCTAACTTATTAGTCGTTGGACGCACATACACACACTCACACAAGCATATGTGTGCGTTTTGTTATGCTTGTATGCGAGTGTTGGCATGTGAATTTGCATGTCCGTTTGCCGTTGTCTGTCTCTGGTGAGTTCTGTTATAATTCAGTTCTAATGCACCCACCCACACACACGCTCTTTATATGGCCACACAACTGTTGGGCAGTTGGTTGGTTTCTCTCTGCGGTCATTAGTATGTTGGACATCGTTTGATGGTGGCTTTAAATACGAATCAACTAACAAATCGACTATGGTTGGCGTTGATGGCGTTGCCGATGATGAATGTAAATTTACGCCTGGTCTTAGTTATTGGCTACTGTATTGGGGTCTGTGGGAGTAAATTTATGGTGGTTGCATTTAATTCGACGAGTGTATTTAAAACAAACAAACAATTTTTAATAAATAAAAAAAAGCAAAAAAAAAAATACTAATAATAAAAAGTTCATATTATTCTATAAACGTAGGCACATGTTGAAAGCGGCAGAGTCATTATTTCCTTAAAGGAAGAGCTAACATACAACTCCAGAGGTTGGAAGAATTTAGTTAAAATCCACCATTCTCAAAGAATACGGGCGGGCCACATAGCGTTTGCTTTTTGAACCACCTATTTTTTTGAGAATGGTAACACAAATGACATGTCAAATATGTTCATAATTTACTTAAAGGTTTGACATTTACGAAATGGGACGCTATACGCTTGAACAAAATTGGGAAATATTGAAAACCTATTTCCAAAGTGGTGAGTCTTCTTCTTCTTCCGCGGTTACAGTAAATGGTGACATGCTCAACGAGTTTTTGTTTCCAAAAATTGAAGAGGATGACATGGACGACATTTGGTTTGAACAGGACGGTGCAACTTGTCACACTGCCAAAGTTACACTCGAACTTTTGGCTACCGTTTTTGAAAACCGAATAATCAGGCGAAATTCCGATATCAATTGGCCGCCTCGGAGCTGTGATTTAAGCCCGTTGGACTATTTTTTGTGGGGAGCCGTTAAGGACAAATGCTATGCGAACCATCCAGAGACGATTGATGCTTTAAAACACGAAATCGAAGTTGCCATTCTTCAAATTGGAGCCCAAGCAATAAAAAATATGCTTAAAAATTGGGTTGATCGAATGGCCTACTGCAAAGCCAGTCGTGACAGTCATTTGAACGATATTATTTTTTATTCATAAATGACAATGCTCAATCTTCAAATTAAAAAAAAGTTTGAAAAAACATTAATTAGTAATTTTATAGCCGATTCAAAAAGCAAATTTTACATGGCCCACTCTATATTATATTTTAATATTTTATTTCTCAATAGTTCTGAAATTCGGTCTATCATCATCATTTACTTAAGGCAAATGGTCCGGTGGCATCGTAAAGTTGCAAAAAATTTTGCAAAAGCTTTAGAGTTTTAAAAATTGATTTGAGTTTGCAACAAAGAGACGCGATTTCCGACCCAAAATCCTTCAAACGCACCATTATTGGAGACGAAACGTGGGTTTATAAGTACGACACACAATCCAGACACCAGGCCATTGAGTGGAGACCACCGAATTAGCCAAGACTAAAAAACCTATTTCATATTCAGTCAAAGTCGGTCCTCACGGTTTTTATGGATTGCAATGGTATTTTAATCCACGAACGTCAAACAGTTCATAAGGACTATTATTTGTGCATTATGAGCCGCTTACGTGAAACAATTCGTCAAAAAAGAAAGGATTTGTGGGGAAAAAACTGTGAAATTTGCCATCATTAACCGCAAATTTTTGACCACGAACGAAACGAATGGCATCTACCACCCATCGAATTCACCTGATATGTTGTTCTGGGATTTGTTTTTATTTGTGTTTGATAGAGTCAAAAAACCACCACGGAAAATGTGTTTTAATAGCCGAAAAACTGAATGCAAGCAATAGAAAAATCGAAGACGGCTCTGATGGCTACATAGAATATCGACAAAACAAAAAAAAAAAAAAAATACAAAATAATAACTTTGACTTGGAAAATTTACAATAAAAAATATATTTAATATATTTGCTAGCTCTTAGAATGTTTTCTTTTATTGAGAAATATCTCAAGTTGTACGACATTTTTTAGACTTTTTGAAGCAACTTTCAATACAATTCCATCATGTTTTATGCGACGATGTTACATAAAAGAGATTTTGGAATCAAGTAATCTCAGCTGCGGGCATTTTCTACTTATGGATCTGCACAATGCACAAAAGTCTGACGATTTTATTGTTGGTACTTAAAAGCAACCGAAAAAGTGTAAAAACTCGCAGTCGTGCTAGACGACCCGCCTATGCCTGAATTTTGGAAGTGCGCATTCAAAGAGCTTATCAGTCTTTAGGCAATTTTTTTCTTTTCAAATCAGTTTTGAAATCATCTAAGAACAAGAACATTCCCTAAAATTTTGCTTTTGTATACAAACTTACTTGGCTTCGGTAATAAATTCTTCCACTCTTCCTTGAGAGAGAGTGAGAGAGATAGAGAAAGAGAGTGAGTGAGTAAAAACAAAGTTACTGACATGTAAATGACACTTTGCGCAAAACTTTTACACGCGCACCAAACAATCGTCCCAACTCAGGTAAACAAAGCAAAAAAAAAAAACAAAAAAAAATTCTTAAAAAAATCTTATCCCTAAAGCAAACTTTGAGAAAACTTTCAAGGTACCAGGCTGGCGCACAGGTAAAAGGCAACAATTCAAGTTAAAATATAAATATCTTACCAAAATTTTTTCAAATCGTTTGCTGAAATGTTTATTGCCCATCGTGCGGTGGTCTATTCCTTCCAATAGCTTCCAGCAACCCTCAAATTAGGTAGCAGTTTTTTTTTTACTTTTGCTGGGCTAATGAATTTTTAATGTGCAAAACTTTACGTTTGTTTTGTTTTACTTTTTTTGTTGTTGTTTTATTTTGCTTTGTTTTTTTTGTTTTTGTGATTTTTTTTGTTTTTGGTGTTTTTTGGACTACAATTTACATAGTCGCTACCGTCCGTTGGTTCATAGACATTCAGCTTGTGTGTGTGTGCGCGCTATTTTGTTGGACAGCGGCACACTTATGAATTTTTATGAAGTCTCATGAGTTCTAAAGCACCCTAATAAAGGCTGAGACCAAAAAAAACAAAAAAAAAAAACCGTATAAATAAACAAAAGTTCATTTACGCAAATAGTAGCAGGAGGAAAAAATATTTTGCCATCGTAACTCAGTTTCCGAAAATTGAATTTTACTTCCACATCAATGGCGCAGCACACAAGCTCAACGTTGCATGAGTGTATGTATGTGCGTAAGTACACCTTTGCAGCAGAGAGTAAGCGCTTGAGCGACACCCATCTCAACAACAACAGCCCACCACCCACTCCACCCACTACAACAACAACTACCCACCTATAGCTGTCAACTTAACTACACATAAATTACCCCAATTTAGCCGGTAAGCGATTTCCTCCCCATTTATTTTCGAACTCGTTGCTTATCGCATCTTTACAGGCCGCGCTGTGCACGCGGCAGCCGCTGTTTGTTGCTTATCTTATCGTCATACAGCGCAGGGGCACACAAACAACAACAATGTAACAGTAACAAAAGCAACAATGCAACGATGCTTGATGCATAGCATCTTTAAATAATCATCAGCAATTCATCAAAACGTTTGAGAGCAACACCGAACCGAGCGGTTGCGTCGGCAAGGTCGAATGCGTGGTCGCATTAATACTTTGACTGACCGCTTTTGTTGTGTTTGCCGGCTGAACATAGCACCCGCCTAACTCTACATAAAGTGCAAATCTGATTTCCGTTTAAGCTGTGTACTTCACACGCACGCCGCTTCACACAGCGCCAACACCCTTACGCCCGAGAGTATTTGCACTGTTGTTCACCCCAATGCCTTGGCTGCATTTACTCGCTTACAACCGTCTGTCTGCTCGTCTGTGCGTCTGTCTGTGGAACTGTTCCTTCGTACGTACGTCCGTCCGTTCGTTCGTCATCTTTGAACTGCGCCCCTTAGCGCACACGTATGGGTGTCAATTTTAATCTCATCACATTTCCGCTACCCTGCACTTGATTTCCGCTACCAAGCGACGGCGCTGTAAAGTGAAGCAGCAAAACAAAATTTGGGGTAACTTGAGCACTTGCATGCGAGGAAAGCACAACAACAAAAGTTACAGCAATGTTGTGCTGGTGATGAGCGCGCACGTGTGTGTTTGTGTTGGTGTACTAACCAAAGTGCAAGTATCACTGGAGCACACACTCTTGCGCACACAGGCAAATCTGCCAGGCTAAATGGTGTGTGAAATCGCTGCCGCGCACTTAGCGAGGGTTAAGCGCCATGAAGTTTATTTGCTGCTGCTGCTGTTCGAGTGTTTGTTGGTTTTACCAATTTATTGATGTTTTGTTTTTGTAGCGTACTTATGGCTCTTTTTTTGTTTTTTTTTTTGGTATTATAAACGATTTAAATACTTATATCATTAAGCCATCATCAGCGGATTTACGGCGCAGCAGCACCCGCTGTGTCGCATCACTGCCAGCCGCCGCGGCGTGATACCGGAATCGCGCGCCCTGTTAGTGTATCCGTCGCGGCGTCACTTGGTTGGCTATGTGACTTTGGAAATTTGTTAGCGTTTCAGCGTTGTTAGGCAAACAAATTCTGACAGCATTAACATGCTAATAAATGTGCATATGTATGTGCATAAATCGCTGCTAAGCGTGTCATTTTTATTGCTGACGCGCGCGTTGATGCAGCCGAAAGCATATGCAGCGCGGATTAGCTCGGTGTGTTCACAGCTACTTGCAATGGACACGGCTCCCATGAGCACATCAATATGGGCGCAAAGCACTAAAAACTATACGCAAATCAACTTGAGGTCTTTTATTGGTATTTGGCAGGAAATAAAATGCGGAAGTCATTCGTGTTGACAGAGCACGCGGCAAAGAAACAATGGCGTTGGTGCGCGCCGCTCAGAAGCGCTGCAATTCGGTTGGCAGAAAAGTAACTATTTGCTGTTTTTTGCCATTCACATTTTCTCTAATAATTTATCTTCTATTTATGTTGTTCGTTTCATTTTTTACTTACATTATGCAACTTGTAGTAGAGCCCGCAAGCATTACACACTGGCTCACCGCTGGCGTTCCGCCGCCAAAGGGTTGTCGTTGTGGTTTTGCAATTCGCACACGATGTCCCCGCTCGCTTCGCGGCACTTTGCAGTGACTGCAGTGTCTGAAAAAGAAAGAGCAGAAAAATTACAAATAAGTATGAGCGAATTTTTCGGAGGCAAGAAAAGGGTGAACAGCTAACCAAATTTTGTTGGTAATAAATTTAATTTTGTGTAATTTTCTGCCGCTGATACAAACGAAATTACAGAAAGATGGCGGTTGATTAAGTAATTTGCTGGTAAGTAATTTAATCGCTATCTGTTAGAGCTTGTGTCTGTGGGGAGGGGATAGAAAATCGAAGTGCGGGAGGGGTATTTAATTCTTTGAGCTTTGCAGTTTGTGGAATCTGTGAGCGCATACCTTTAACTAGGTTAGGTAGGTTAGGTTAGGTGAGCCTGCTTGGCAATAAGCCACGCATAGACCTTTTGGTCCCGAGCGATAACAGATGTAGACCGACCTCTATGAATACTCAAAGTAGACATCATGTAGGATGTCAGCGCTTTTTGTGAATCTAACCTTTAACTGCCTTTTTTCATATTTTTTTTTTATTGAGATTTTTTGACTGTTAATTTTTTTTTTTGATGAGAAGAGTGCGATGCAAAACATGACATGATTGCATTGGAATATGCCAGCAAAAATGCTACTGATATTCTACATAGATAATAGCGAATATTTGTTGTGCACTTCTCGTGCCAGCGGTCTATTTTATGGTCTGACATCTTAAACTGTTGTACAAATTGGAAAAAGTATTTTTTGAGATCACGACAACACTTATTCAAATTCATAGAAGGGGACTGCACTTGAAATTAGTATTCGAATGACTCACATTCTTTTCATTCGCATCTGAGTATATCGTTTTAAGTCACAAAGCCATTGCAGAAAACGGGCCAGCTGCCGTCTGCTTAGTAATAAGTTGTCTTCGAGTTAGCATAGTGAAAGAAAACGGGTGTTTAGAAGGCGATCGAAGAGGCTTCTTAGACTGCCGAACTGGCAACTTTCGTTAACCTCCATGCAGTGAGGATAAACATAACTTCGAGGCCATTTTAAGGTAGCCATGTGCGGGTTATTGACGTGCAATCAACTCAGCTTCCACTCCACAGCTGCCTCACTTTCGGGAGGCCCAGAAAAAGACAACTTGGCTCTCACTTTAAACTCTCACTGGGGGAGCAAATTAAGCTTGGATATTAACCATCTTTGGAGTATTTATTTTTTGCTCTTTCAGGTACTTAGTATCTTACGGTTCTTGGACGCTTTACATTGAAATTAATTTTTATGCTATAAATTTTTTATTTTTTTCTTGATTCTGTTTCCAGTAAAGTTACAGAGACGGGTAAAATATTAATTTCTATGAATTTTTTATGGCTTCAGTAAAGTATTTTTTTTTTAATCCTTTGAAACTGAAGGATTAACAATAATATTCATGTATTAAATATTTCTACACTTATTTCAGAATTTTATTAAAAAATAACTTTATAGCAAATAAAAAATGGAAAAACTCATTTTCGGAGATAAGAGCTGAAGTTCTATGACAGTCCTTTTTTTTATTATATGTTTTGAGTCGACATACACCAAAGCAATTCAAGTTTTCCAAGTATTTTAGAAATTGTTGTATAAAATAAGGGCTGTAAAATTTTGAAATTTATTCAATGCTGTTGAACATTTTGGTATAAATTTTTTAGAGTGAAAAATATGCGGTTTTTTCTTTTTGACTTTTGTTTAGTTCTTTCTTTTAATTTGTTTTTAGAAAAAATCTAATATAAATGGAAAATTTTTTTGGAAAAAAGAATTTGGAAAATTGTTGTAAATCTTTCTAAAAAATTGTTTATATAAAGGCTTGATTATAATAAAAAAATTTGGGAAAACAATTTTTAAAACTTGTAGATTTATTCAATGTCAAAAATATTGGTATACATTTTTTCGAGTGAAATATCTTAATTTTTTTTTTAAATTTTAAACAATTCTTTTTCAACTTTTTCAGAAAAAATAAAATTAAAAAAAAAAGTTTTTTGGGAAAAAAAATTTTGAAAATTATCGTAAATCTGTGCTGAAAATATTCGTATACATTTTTTAGAGTGAAATACCTTCGTTTTTTTACATTTTTATACATTTCTTTTCTAGTTTTTAAGAAAAAAAAGCAGAAATAAATAAAGACAGAATTTTGTTGAAAAAGAATTTAGATTTAGAATTTAGAAATTTAGAAAAAATATTTTTTTTTGGTAAAAATTTTGGCGAAAATCTATTTTTGTTACTTTTTTTCCATTTCATAAGTGAAATATCTTCGCCTTTTACATTTTTATACATTTCTTTTATAATTTTTAACAAAAAAAGAGAAAAAAATAAAGAAAGAAATTTGTTGAAAAAAAATTATTTTTTTTGATAAAAATTTTGGCGAAAAACTATTTTTGTTACTTGTTACATTTTTTTAATTTTTCAGAAAAAAAGTTTTTTTGTTTTTTTTCAAAAATTCAAAAATAATTTTTTTTTTTCAAAAAATATATAAAATATAATCAGCAAAAAAGGAAATATAATTTTTTTTTAATTTTGTTTTTGGCGAACAGCTATGTATTTTTCTTACTTTTTTATACATTTTTTTAATTTTTCAGAAAAAAAGGAATAATTTTGTTTTTTCCAAAAATTCAAAAATAATTTTTTTTTTTTCAAAACATATATAAAAAAGAAAATATAATTCTTGTTTTCAAAAATTCAAAAATTTCTTTTTTTTGTTAATTTTATTTTTTCAAAAATTCAAATATTTTTTTTTTGCTCAAAATTTTCGCTAAAAACTAGTTTTGACACTTTTGAAAAAAATTTAAATTAAAATTATAATTTTTGTTTTTGGAAATTTTCTCAATT
This sequence comes from Anastrepha obliqua, assembly GCF_027943255.1. NCBI lineage: Eukaryota > Metazoa > Arthropoda > Insecta > Diptera > Tephritidae > Anastrepha > Anastrepha obliqua. The sequence goes on along the minus strand of NC_072892.1, from coordinate 159,158,620 downwards.
CAAATATTATTTTTTTGTTCAAAATTTTCGGAAAAGCTAGTTTTGACACCTTTGAAAAAAATTGTAAATAAAATTATAATTTTGTTTTTTTGGAAATTTTCTCAATTTCATATTTTTACATTCAAGCCTACTTCTACTAAATCAAATCAAAATAATTTACTCCAATGTCTGATATAATGGAGTCGCTTGATACAGAATCGCTCCGGTGGATGATGGCTTAAAATATAATTAGAAAATATTTGGCATAGAATGTCAGCCCAGTTTGGATATAATGAAAATGAGCTTCTACATTTTTTATATTCTAAAGATTTGCTACAGAGTTATACACAAAAATGCCAATATATTAAAAAAGAAGAGGATTAATATCTTTACAATAAGATGCCCCAATGAACACACTTTACAACAATGAATGATGGAAGTTTCGTATGCCTTTTTTTACTACGAAAGTGGTATACCTTGGGCCTCATAAAAATTATAAAATCAGATAATCAAACTTTAAAAGGATAGTATTGATCGTTGTTGGTCGCCTTGGAAATTTTTGGCGTTGGCACCATTTTTATTATATATATTTTTTTAAGACGGAATTTATTGTACACTGTTGAATCAACGAATAAAAGTATTTTTCGAAAAATTGTTTCCATTGTTCTTCAAATAGAATAAATCGTCCCTACTAATACGAAATTTGCAACAAGCACGCTAAAATGTCAAGTATGTGGCATGAACAGCGTACTCGTACGTATACAAAAATATTCCAAAACACGAATTCCCAAATAAATGCCAACAAGTGTGAATACGAGCGCGAAGTACACAAATCAATATGAAATCGTGTTTTTTAATCTTCCGCACACACACACACCTAACCATAAATAGCAACACACATCCGCATCGACACGCATACGCGCAGTGACCTGTCGCTTAATTTTATGCCCATCCAATGCAATCGTAATCGGCGCGCGAGCGCTCACCACTTTAATAGGCCACTGCGGAGTCAAGACCCGATTGAGTGAGTATACGAAGTGTGCATAGTTGGAGTTGCGGTGTTTGGCGAAGTTTTTACTGGAGCAGAGTGCTGGAGTGGAGTGAAGTAATGAAGTCAAGTGGAGTAATGAAGTGCAGTAGTGGAGTAATGCAGCGAAGTGGAGTGGAGTGGTGTTGAAGCCGAGTGTAAATGTCGAATTCATTAAAATGGACCTTGTTAGCATTAAAATGTATTTTCTGTTTGCTGCTTTTTTTTGTAATTGCTGTTGTTTGCGTTGTTTCGTTGCCGTTTGCGAGGTGTGAAATGTGTTGCACCAACGCAGAGAGATGTATGCCTATCAACGGGTGCAAGATACAAAAACAAAAAAAAAATAAAATAAAATAAAAAAACAAAAGCAATAACAGTCACTAACATTGCAACAACCATCATCAACACCAGAGACCAGAGAGTTTTGTCGAATTGTCATGTTAACAACTTAATTTATACTGTTTGATTCGAATTGTTAGTGTATGTGTGTGTGTGCATACGGATGTGTGAGTGTGTTAGTCACAATCTGGCAGTTCGACTGCCGTTTTCTGATTGTTGCATTCTTATATTTATATATACTTATACATACATGTGTACATATGTAGGTGTGTGTCTACGTTCTGTAGTGAAAGTTAGCGGCAATTCGAATATTTTCGGAAAATTTTCAGAAAATATTTTTATAAAAATTTGCAGTCTTACATAGTGTTTAATGGGATATGTTTGTGAAGGTGTAGTAAAGATATTTCAAAAAAAAAAAAATGATTTCAAATTACAAAAAGTAAGGGCAAAAATGAAAAACATATTAAAAAAAAATGTAAATAATAAAATAAATGGAATGATTTTTTAAATATACATAATATGTAGAAAATATAAAAAATCCAAAAATTTTAATGAAATTTTTGGTATATTTTTCTTTGCATTTTGTGTTTTTTTTCGTAATTTAAAAAATTATACACTCCTCGAATAAAATGCCACAGAAAAATAAGTATTTTTAATAATAAATAAGATTTTGAAAAAAAAAAATTAAATTAAATTTTTTTTTAATTTAATAATTTTCATAATTCTCCAAAAAAATGTTCAAATTTAATAATTCTGAAGAATTCTTTTTTTAATTTGCTAGAAAAGTGTAACGAATTATATTATAAAAATTCGTATTAAAATGCATGAATATGCGCCATAAAATTTTTAAGAAAAAAATTGAAAATATGAATAACTTTTTTGTTTATAAATTTCATAATTTTCAAAAAAAAAGATTTAAAATTTAATAATTTTCTACAAAATTTGCTTTTTAATTTTTAAAAAACTATTGCAAATCTTATTATTTGTATTAAAACGCATGCAAGTGCAGTATAAGCTGGAAAAAATTAAAAAAAAAAATTAAAAAAAGAATTTTAATTCAATAATTTCCAAACAAATTTTAAATTTAATAATTTTCAAAATATTTTTTTTATGTTGTTAGAAAATTATTTTGAAGTCATGTGTCACAGGTATTAAAAGAAATTAAATTTTTTTCTTAAACTAATAATTTTCAAGAAAAAGTTTTAAAAATTAATAATTTTCAAGATTTATTTATTATTTTTTAGCAAATGAGTCTAAAATCGCACTTCTTTAGGCTCTACAAAGGTATTAAAAAAATTAAATTTTTTTTTGGAAATCTAATAATTTTCAAAAAAGTTTTAAAATTAAATAATTTTGAAGATTTTTTTATAATATTTTAGAAAATGAGTCTAAAATCGCACTTCTTGAGGCTCTACAAAGGTATTAGAAAAATTAAAATTTTTTTTCTAAATCTAATAATTTTCAAAAAAGTTTTAAAAATTAATAATTTTCAAGATTTTTTTATTATTTTTTAGCAAATGAGTCTAAAATCGCACTTCTTGAGGCTCTACAAAGGTATTAAAAAAATTAAATTTTTTTTCTAAATCTAATAATTTTCAAAAAAGTTTTAAAATTTAATAATTTTGAAGATTTTTTTTTTATTATTTAATAATTTTCAAGATTTTTTATTATTTTTTAGAAAATGAGTCTAAAATCGCACTTGTTGCTGGTCTATAAATCCTCCAAACCTCGTTTTCGCATTCCACTACTTTAATAGTGGGCGTTGCAATTAATTTTGGATTTCGCACATTTCATGGAAACTAAAACGGCCTGTGGATATCCGTCGCTGCCCCAATCATTGCGCATAAGCCATGTTGCATACATTTGTTGCTTGCTGTGTTCATTGCAATTGCCTCAATTGAAGTGTAAAATTATGTACGCGAAAATTGTGGCAAGTTCGTTAGGCATGTGGCACAAGTGGCACAGTGCAATAAACATTAGTTACGCCTGAAAAGAAGGCAGCAGCTACATTTGAGGGAATTTATGCGTTCGCACAACAAAGCAACAAACAAACAACAAAAAACCGAAGCACATCAGCCTTCAAAACTTGCCCGATGGAACAGGTGGTGGTGTGTGCGAAGCAGATACTGGTCGAGAAACATGCAACAGCGATTGAAAAAACATCAATTAAAAGTTCATCGTCAAACATGATCAATAGCAGACAGCGAACACAACGCGCCGGGCAGAGTAATAACAAGAAAAAAGAAAAAAGCAACAATAACAATGTCGTATACACTGCCTTTAGCGCAGCAGTAAGGCGAGAAACGCGAGCGTTTGAGCGTGTTGCATGAACATGATCACGATCAATACTATACACAGCGCGAAGAAAAAGTGCAGACGTAGAAAAAAATACCAACGTGCCAGGCGAGACCAAATGTGGCTCGAAAAGAGGGCCAACTAACTAGGCGTGTGCGCTGGCCTGGCCGAACGCAGGCTGGCAATAGTCGGCCCGGCACGGTCGGCGCATTACCGGCTGTGGTGTACGCTTGGTGGCAACTTGGAGTTGCGCTTGTGTGAAGTACATATTTCAATAAGAGAAAAAACGTAATGAAAATAAAAATAAAATAATTTCGAAATTAAAAGAGTCGAAATTTACGCTTAAGACAATCTTGCAACAGCAATGAAGTCGCAAGTTGCTTGCAGTTACGGCTTCAGCAGAAAAAATTAAGCAGCAGTAATGCCAACAACTACAACAACCACAAGCAGTTTGGCATGTCGCATCTCACAGCGCATCTCAACAACCGAACGACAAAACGTACGAAACCATGTTGCAGGCAATTCGTGGAAATCACGGAAGGACGAATGAAAAGTAATATAGCAACAAAGAAATTAAAAAGAGCTATAAAAGCTGAAGATTGAAAAAAAAAATTGAAAACTAAAAATAAATGCTTGTGCAGAAGAAACAAATCTGCCTTTTTTATTCTTGGCTACTGAGAACCTTTTTTGTATCACCACGGCTGGTGGGGCTGGTCCACCTCTGCTCGTTGGTGAGTGGAATACGCGCAGGCAAAGTAAAAAGTAGCTGTTGGTCGTCATGTGAAGTTTTTTAAAATTGTCATTTTAATGAATTGATGCTGCTGTTAAATAAAGTTCTTATGAAACACTAACGACGACGCGACGTATGGAAAGAATATCGAATGAGGCGAAGAGGTAAACAACAGCGGCGGGAGTTGGTGATGGAGATGAGACAAGAGAAAAGGAGAATTGAGGTATTTGGATTCTGGGTTATGCGGAAAAGGTGTCCAACACGCAAGTGTACATATGGATGTGTATGTATGTGTATGCATAGGTATGTTAATTTATGCTGCAAGGTTTTTTTTATTTAATGTCTTAATATTATTTTGAAAGAAACATTTCTAATGAATTTATAAAGAATATACAAAGTAACTAACTAAGTTTCGGGGTGTAACACAAAGCATGTTGCATTTTTAAAGTTCTACTTAAAATACTTAGACAATTTAAACTTGGTTGTCAATGTAGATTCGCGTAGACAAAATCCCACCATAATAAATCAAAAAGTGGAAGAAAACACCTCACTGGTGTACGGGAAGACCGAAAACTTATGCGCGAGTCTGTTAAAGATCGTAAAAAATCCACTTCTGCTCTCACAGCTGCACTGTCGAAAAAAGTTGGAAAATCCGTTAGTTCTCGAATAGCAAGAAGAAGGTTTCTGGAAGTGCGTTTAAAAGGATGTAAAGCAAGCAAGAAGTCGTTTAGAATGGACTATCCGATACCAACATTCGAGGAAGATTGGTCGTATGTTCTGTGGTCTGATAAATCGAACTTCGCGGAGGCTTAGTTTAAATAATTTTAAAATATTAACAAAACTTACTTCTTATCTTAGTTCAATTGCGAGGAAATAACACAAATCTTATAAAATGATTTTTTTTCCTTTCCTACATGTATTTGGAACACCTGGTGTGACGTTCGTGAGGCGACGGGTTACCTAGGAATACCATCCAGATTGCTTAGCACCTAGTGTTAAACATAGGCGAGCCAGCATACCGAATGGCTGCTGATGATGTCGGTGAAATGTTCATTTGCGAGGGTCGCATCGACAGTCAAAAGTAAATAAATTTATTAGAAACTGTATTTTCGGCGGCACTAATTTACATGGAGTTCTATTCCAACAAGACAATTCTCCTTGTCACAAATCAGGGACTACGATGCGTCTGTTTGGAGAAAAGAGCATTCGTTTGTTAGAATTACCAGCAAAGTTTCCAGATTTAAGCTCCATAGAGCACATGTGGGATACTTTAAAACGTAAGATAAAGCATAACACAGCATAACATTGCAAATAGCCCGGAAAAATGATTTCATTCACGATTGGAGCACCTTGAGAACAGCTGAATGTGCAAAGCTTGTATGCAACATGCCCCAGAGGATTGCTGCTCTTATCAAAGCAAAGGGCGGACGTACTAAATATTACTGTTTTTATCATTAATTCCTTTTATTTACGCTGATTTATGAATAAAAGATCACTACTTCAATTTTTAAAACGAAAAATTCAGTATTAATGGGGTGCCTAATACTTTTGCTCAAGGCTGTAGTTGTCACTTTTACAGATGGTTATAACAACTTTTAAAGGGTGCTGGACAGTTTTTTATATGAAAGAAAATGTGCAACATCGTAAACAAAAAAAAAAATATTAACTCACTTTAAACTTCCATTATTTAAAGAAAATTGAATGGGTTTTAAAACTGCATACAAGGAAATTTCCTAAAAAATTTGACTAAAAAAAATTGATGAACATTTTTGTTATTTTTAAATTTTTTTACAAAGTGTGAAACTTTGAGTAATATGTTTTTTGTTGTAGATAAATCATATTTTTATAAAAAAAAAATAAATAAACAAAAATTAAATAGATATTTAAAACTTTGAAAGATATCGCTGCGCTATTGTTGTGAGCACTTCTGTATATGTTTGAACTTGGACTTTCTTATAGGCTAAGCATCTGTCAATATTAATCTGTCCGAAAATTTTAAGTCTTTTTATTTTATTATTTTGTTACAGTAGAAGAAAAAAAGGTGGCGTGAAACAATGGAAATCAACAAGAGAAAATTCGGTACATTTTACTTTGATAAAGGCGAAAATGCAAGCCAGGCCGCTGGGATTATGAATGGTGTTTATGGCGCCGATGCTATAACAGGTAATTTCGTGCAGTTTTAGTTTCGTCGATTCCGTTCAAGCATTTTCCATGTCGAAAATGTCAATAAAATCACAGAAATAATCAAAGTTAACCGGCATGTTAGTAATTGTAGCATCGCCCAGGAGCTAAAAACCGGCCATAAAACAATTTTAAACCCTAAAAAACTAAAAAAATTGATTTCTTTTTCCCCAAACTAATATTTGAAGTACTGTTCCTAGCGAACTTAGACACTTCTTTAGTTTTCAGCTGTTGTTTTGGAAGAAAAGTTTTCTTAGAAATTCATTAAGTTTATTATGTTTTTTTCGTTACAAAAAAACAGATAATAAAACAGCGCCACTTTAAGCTATTAATATCTCGCTGTCAGTCAATATCTGTATGCAAAAAGTTCACTCAGCTGTCAAAAATTTGGCGTATGTTTCAATTTAACACCTGCATGACACGTTCAGCATAGCAATACGCATACGTAAAGGGTTTTACTATAGGGGCTTATAATTTAAATATTCATTTGGGGAAAGGAGATCTATTATTTTCTCAGTAGATGGCTGTAGTAATGGATGTCTCGTAAGATATCGATCCAAAGGATCATCAAAATTCTTTTCCTCCTTTTTGTTTGTTCCATTCACTTAGAGTTACAGGGTGTTAGCAAAGGGAGTCAATAAAGAGACAATTCGCGGAAAATGTGAATGGTGTTTATGGTGCCGATACTGTAACAGGTAATTTCGTGCAATTTTGGTTTCGTCGATTCCGTTCAGGCATTTCTGATGTTAAGGAAAATGTCGATAATGTCGATAAAATCACAGAAATAAATGAAGTTGACCATGATAGTAGTCGTAGCATCGCTCAGAAGCTAAAGATCGACCATAAAACAGTTTTAAACCTTTTGCGTAAAAATGAGGGATTTCTTTTTTCTGCATATTTATGATGACGAAGTTCAGGAATGTGCAACGCTTGGAATGTATTGAAAATTACTTCCGCAGTTCTGGGTCGGTGGACGCAATTTTCATTCATTTAAGGCGGTCATAATAATTAGCCCGCTATAGTGAATAAATTCTAGTCACTATTCACTATTAAATCTTCTCTGGCAATGAGACAGCACACCGATTGAAGTAGTGAAATGATCTAAGCCGTAAGTGCTTCAGTGCAAAATTAGCTAAATCATTCGATTGCACAACTTTTATAGGAATTGAGAATATGTCAGTATATCTGGGCCCGCACTCTTACAAGAGCAATTTAGGTCAAAAAGTGAGACCCCTTCATTAAAGCTCTGCTTTTTCTTTGTTTGGTTTGTGCAAAAATTCTGCTAAAACCCTATTGGGACCCCCTATACAAGTAAAAATACACGTTTCGCACGAAAAAATGCGCCTGGTTGAGAGTCAAATAAATGCAGAAATCTACATATATTAATACATTTACATGCACACACACATTTACTATATTAATACACACACAAACATGCATACAATTCTGAATATCACGCCATTTTGTTTGTTTTGCACACGAGTTGTGGCATGATGGCAGTGAGAGCGTTGGCATGGCTGCAAGACGTCTTTCGCTTTGTATATCCGCGTGCTTGCGCATAAGGGTATCATAATTTTGTACGATTCGACTCGAACCGAATTTAGCACTTCCCTACTTGTTCATATAAATATTGAATTTTTTAATTTTATTTTGTAGATTTTTAAATTTCATAAAAATGTGTCTCACTGCTACCATTATTATATTTATATTCAAAATTTTATATTTTTTATTCTCTGTACATTTTTTCAGGTGCAAGTTTTGGTTTAAATTTGTCACTTCACACTGCCTACGCATTTCCATGCGCCAAACTAAGTGCGTGTGCCGTTGTGTTGGTGCGCTCACTTGCATGTGTACATGTCTGCTGGCCTTTCAATTAATCTTGTCAATATTTGACAGTTTGTCATTTCTATATTCTTGATTTATTGAATTTATTCGCCGGTATTGAAAGCGCACTCGCCTTTGCTCACTCACACACATCCGCGCATGCCGGTGTATGATTGGTGTGGCTTCGCAAGCTTGCGTACGTTATGCGCCACAATGTAGAACCTACATACGCATGCACTATATATGTATATGTATGTGTTAATGTTCACACTTCATTAATTTTTATTAAATTAAAGGCGATTGTAAAGAAATAAATCTTATAAGTCATAGAGAGAAAAACAAAAAAAAAAGCAAAAACCGGGTTCAACAAACACGCGAAGTTTAAAAGAAAAATATGTGCAGGCACTTTTGAATACATGACAAAAAATTGGAAAGTATTAAAAAAGTAATTTGATTTATTAAAAAGAAAATTTTAGAAACAAAAAAAATTTTAGAAATTTAAACAAAATTTTTTTAGCAAATTTCACTTTGTTAAATTTTACTCGCTTTAAACTCTAAAATCGTTAAGGGGGGAGCCTGGTTTATGAGGTCTAAAAATTGCATCTCTTTGCGATTTTTTTTTTTTTTTTAATTAATTTAGCACTGCAAAGTTTTTTTCATCTTTTAATGAACATTTAAAAAGTATAAAAAATTTTTGTACTGGTTAAAATAAGTTGAAAAAATGTTTAACATAGAAATTAGTAGAGCGCTGCAGCGCTGGAGTTTCCAACTGGCGTACAAGATACAGCTCGTAATTATTATCTAAAGCAAAAAATTCAAATGGATTTCTAATTATCATGATTTTTTATTCTAGATGAACTAAGAAAACTGAGAGAAATTCTAAAATTTCAACTTTTTGGGGGTTTTAAAGAAAAAAATGCCTTTCTATAAAAAAAACTCACTTCAACTTGGTATAAAAATCTTAAAAATTTTTTTTTTATCTATTTTGTTAGTTCAAATAGAAGAGAATTTAATACTGAAGGGAACAAGCTATGATTCATTTCAAAAGGTTCAATAGTTTTTTTTCATTCATGTACGCCAATTCAAAGAAATCATAAAAATGAAAAGTCGAGAAAAGAAGATAAAGTTTGTACTATAGCTGTCCGGTCACAGCGTAACTACCTAACGCTCGCCTACCTTTGGCTTTGTATCTACGGAAATATTGAGAATTAGGATCTGTAACTTTGTGTGAATATTCTGAAATATATTAGGAATCGCTTAAAACGAAAAAAAATTGATTTTTTTGATCTTATAAACCAGGCTCCCCCCTTAAAAATCAAATAATATCAATAACTCTTCCCTGGCTATAAAAGTTAAAATTAGAAATAGTATATGCAAATATTCCTAATCTTCGTTTTGTGTTACGCAGATAACCTTGAGTGTTACATACATATTTACATACATACATAGGTGTATATTTGGTGCGGCTGCAAGGTGGAGTTTAAATATTCCCATAAATTAAGAAAAATGATACTCCCAGGGAAGGTTGGTTGAAAGTAGGTGTAAATAAAATATTGAAATTTTCTTTTGAATTTGTGATGAATGCGAATTTATGCAGAAAACAAATTTATATGATTCAATTTATTATCTCAATACAGCAAACAAATAAGTAATAAGTATGAACCTGAATAGATTTTCACAATATAGCAGATAGAAGCGCTTTATAACACTTCGAAAGTTCAGTTCAGTGAACAAAGAAAATATTTGCTGAAAGACACATAAAATGCATAAGAAATTGTTATAATGCGAAAATGTGTATACTTTTCAACACCAAGCATTTGCAAACACCTCTCCTCTCACCCTATGGAATATCAAAGGCCTAATTCGAGATCGTGCACTACACATAAAATTTCATTCATATCAAATCCTTCACAAGCAAACAACAAGGGTCACATGAAAGGTTTGCGCAAAATTACAAACCACTTAATTGTTTGGGGTCAAACTTTTTTTTTAATTTTCCACACAGTTTCCTGTTGGGATTAAACACTTCGGCCAAAGCTATATAGTTTGTTGATCCCTTCCGAATAATACGATTTGTCCAAGTCTGAAAAATCTAATCTGTTCGTTTCTGCAATCGCCTCTTCGTTTGAATAAAATCTTTTTTCCGCCAACCATTTCTTCAAATTGTGGAACAAATAATAATCCGAGGGAGCCAAGTCTGGAGAATAGGGGGATGTGAAACGATTTGGTCTCCTATTTACATTCATTTTGCGGCGAAAACTATTAAAGCCGTGAACTGGTGCGTTGCTGTGATGGAAAAGGAAAATCACTCAACTTCCTCGATTGAAATGAATGCGAAAGACAAAGAAATAGATCGATCTTGGTGAAACTTGATGTGTGTTCTTCCAAGAGATGCTGCTAACAAAACATAACCTCGATACGCGCCAGTAGTGCCATCTCTCTGACTTTGCACGGACTTTGTAAACGACTTTCGTACGCACAGGCAGATAAGATTTTAAGAGGAGGTTGCTTAAATATACTCGTACACTTTAAGATTTTATTCTTGCTAACTTCTTTTTCTTTTCTGGCCACAATTTATCAATAAATAAAGGGCGATATTAGACTAGGACTAGCTGAGTTCCTCCGCCTCCTACCTGTGGTGTGAGTCTTGATGGTTTTTCTTGGATTATGTTTTTAATATTAAGTTCCTTCATACATTCTTGTTTCGATTATATACAAGTAAGAGGATTTTATTATAGTTTCTAAGTTCTCAATTTCGCTGGCACTTTTCATAACCACCTTTTTGCTCTAATTGATCCTTCATTTTTATATGTAGTTTATGGCCTTGGCTTTTACTGCTTACGGTGGTTTCAATTAATTGCTTTAGAATTTGCTGGTATTAAATCTTTACTAAATTTAATACAAATTTAGCCCACATTCGTTGACCTTTTCATTTCTTCAAAGTATTTTTTCGTTCATTTCATTAAAATTATTCCGTTTTTTCAATGTTTTAAGTTTCTAAATCTTCCTTTATTTCACTGAATTCATTTTCATTCGTTGTTTTGTATTTCTTACCACATATAAAACCTTTTGAATTCACACCTTCAAGATTTATTTATGCGCTGACAGCATAAATACAATTATTTTAAAATGAAACAAGCGCTTTTGATTGCTGACTCTGTTGTGGCGGCCTGCTTGCGGTTACCGCTGCCGGCCGCTTGCGCTCGTATGCAAAATGTTGAGGGAAATTTACAAAGAAAACATTTTCGTGCGTTTGTTTTTTGCAGCTTGTAAATTTACGACTTGTACCTGAGGTCAATGCAAGGTGCATGCCATGCAAAGGCTGCACGCTGAGGGCGGCGTTGGAGTTCAGTGTTGAATTTTGCAGTGAGTAAAGGCGAGGCGAGTGACTAAATAAAAGGAATTCTAAGCTTACAGGAGGGTTAATATATTATTGTTGGTTATTGTGGGGATGGGATGGGAGGGCAAATAAATTTATTTATGTGTAATATAAAAGCAGACTTACTGCCGCTGCTATAAATGGCGCTAAATTTGCTTAAAAATGCAAAATTAGCTGAATAAATGTTTACTCTATTTTCGTCTAACTTTTTAAATGATGCGTAAAACAATTTATTTGCCAGCTACATAATACAATATTTGTTCTGCAAGTTCTCTTAACTTTAAATAGAACTTTCGTTTTTCTGTTTCTGTTTTTTTTTTCATTTTGTTAGTTATACTTAAACAAGTATTTGGGTTCCACGTAAAATCCCCGTACTTTAATTTATTGCTCCTCGGAAGCACTAAACAATGCATTATATTTTATTTATTTTCTTTTAACTTAGTTTATTTGCAAACTGTCGCCAATAAGTAATTAATGAATTCGGGCAACAACACAACATTTCGCAACAACTAACGGCGAGTCATTCATGCCGTAAACAGATTACTTTGATTACAAATCTAAACGCAAAATTAAGGTGCTATTGTTTGTTTAACACTTTCGGAAATGCCTGCAGCAAATAAAAAGTGAAGTGTGGAAAAAACCTTAAAATAAAAATAAATATAGGAAAGTGTGTATGTGGAAATTTCCTTTGATAATTTTCTATATAAGGAAAGGTGGCGCAAAATTAATCACCCCGTCGGAAGATTTATATGTTTCTTGAAATTTTTCCACCAACCTTTCCATTGTTGACTCACATATTGCCTCTGTTTTCAAGCAGTGGAATATTAGTATCATTTCTGGCTAGCTCATCGGCCTTGCAAATTTCTTCAATATCGCTATGTCCCGGAACTCATATTAGACTGACCTTGAAGGTGGTGCGAATATCAATAAGAACTGCAAAGCATCCCTAAGCAGCCTTTGATCTTAGTATAACTGCCGCCATTGATTGGCATTGATGGCCGATGGCTAATGGCTAGGCGAGGAGATATTTATCGTAGTTTTTGTTGCGGTGTGTGCGCGTTGAGGTAAACAGTTCCTCCTTTATGGCTAAGACTTCTGCCTGATGGAGTCCGGAAGTCGGATAGCTAATTCTAATCCTAATTCTTATGAAAAAGCACCATAGCCTACTTTATTTTCTAGCTTGGATCCATTCGTGTAAAAATGTATTTCCCTCTTCTTCATAGCCGTGGTGTTTGCCACTCTCTTCTTGACGGGATGTTAGTCTTGAAGAGTCTGTCGAAGGTGGGTTAGAGAAAGAGTAGTCGATTTCTTGATTAAAACTACTCATAGTTTGTAGTATAGAGGCTTGTACTTATATGGGTTCCAGGACACTCCGGTGTTCAAGGAAATGAAATTGCTGATGAATTGAGCAACTGTTAAACTTTCTACTAAAACTTGGAAGGCAAGACGTTCGGTTGATGGCCGGTATCATTATAGGACACAACCCATGAGGTGAGCATATGACCCCTATTGGAATCATTGAGGACCCAATGTGCCTATCGTGCTTGGAGCACTTTCTCTGTGAGTGTCCTGCCTTTGCTAGAGCACGGCTACGAGTTTTGGGTTTCGATGTCGTGAGAATGAGTAATATTCGTTCTCGAAAACTGGAGGGTATTTACAGATTTATCAAAGAATCTGGAAAATTCTCACAGGACTAACTATCTCTATCTCTGTCTCTATTCTTTCCTATCTCTTTCTCTGATACTTTTCTCCCTCCCTCCTTGACTATATACCCGCTTTCCAGAGCTCCAAACACAATGGGCTTTTTAGACTGAGTGTTTAGGGCCCACCAAATCTCTTGATGCTCCTTGGCTCGACCTATTCAAATTTCAACGTAGTATAGAAGCGTGGCCGAACCGCCGGGTCTTCCATAGCGCTATAACTAAGTCTAAGCGCTGAAGCGGCGGCCACGAGTATAAATTTTAGTATAACAAAGTACAAGTTTGAAGTCGCTCAAAATTTTACTTGATTTTTTCATTCGCTTTTTTCACTGACGATGCTTCGCATTATCTTCAGATCAAAAAAAAAAAAAAAAATAATAATAATAATAAATAAATAATAATAATACGCATTTTCAACTTCAATGAAAAAAGATGATCAAAAATCTATAAGAATTTTTAGCTATGCACTTGAAACTTTAATTTAATTCTCTATATTAGTTTTATTGAGTGGTTGTGAGTTGTGGGCAGCTTCACAAAATTATTTGGATCAAATGAGTGCCGCTGGTTGGGTTCAAGGTCAGGATACAGTTTAATTATCATACTTAAAAGGGACTTTTTTGAAAAAGCTGTACCTGTTAGGAGAAGATATGGTAGAAATAGTCCAGGAAATCGTGTTCAAGAGCTTATTCGGCTCATATTTGGAATTTTTTTGTATTTTTTTAATTATCTAAAAAGTAATGCGTTGGAAGAAATTCAATCATTAGTCAAAAAACAAAAAAAAAGTAATAATAATAAATAAAATAAAATAAATAAACATTTCTATGCATTTATAGAAATCCTATTAATGACATGATTTACTAAAACTCAGAAGTTTTGTTTTGCCTGTGCCCCATATACTTTCAATAAATCGCAACAATTTGCTCTTTTCGATATGCGATATGAAATGAAGAGAGTTAAGGACAGTGTGACTGAGGATAAGGAAGATTTATGCCTTCTACATCAGGACCTGATAACTTCAGTGCATAACTTTGGGCACAGCCTGAAGTTTAAAACACCCAGAAGCACAGAATTGCTAATTCCTTTACAGTCTTGCGGAGGGCGCGCAGTGGACATCAAGAAAAAGTGGAATTAATTTTCCTACAATAACGTATAAAAAAGTATTGCGGGGCACTGGAGCACTACAATTTTCAGAACTTGGGTTCATATTAAAATAATTCCAAACTTTGTAGCTGTAACACAAAGAAATTTAAGTCAGAGTGCGGCAATGCCAAATTCCTTTTTTTTCGTAGCCCTCACAGAAGAAAGCTTCCATTTATGTTTCTTTTTTGGTGATATTAAGAATATTTTAGTTAGATAAAAATTAGATACAAATACTTTGCGAGCGGATATAATGGCGGATATACTACATGCATGTGATATTTGCCTTGGTAAATGTTTACCTAAGTAGCTCACATTCTTTAGTCTATGACAATTCCGAATTAGCGCTTATTTACTTTGGCTTAGGGTGGGAAATTTATTGTGAAAAATTACGAACCAAAATTTATTGGAATTTGCACTTATTTTTTTTTTGTTTTTTGTGTTGTATAAGCAAATACATAAACGCCTAATTTCTGAATTCTTCTTTAGAAATTGTTAATTGAAGATAATCGATGTGATTTTTGGCAGTGCCCAACAGCGACTGCTTATCACATTTATGAGAGATAAAACCATCAGTCGCTATGTAAAACACGCATTTGTATGTATGTGCTTAGATATACATTTATGTATTTTACAAATAATTAGAAAGTTAAATAGAAAACAAGAGCTTTGAAGCGTCACCAAATTACGCCCTGCTGGCGCCGCGCAAGGTAAGGCAATTGTCAATTACTTTTTCTTCAGCCAACTGTTGAGTATTTCATGTTGGGTTGTTCCCACTACCATTTTTGGTTTGCTGTTTGTTTAAGCTCTATTAGCTTTACTTATCAATATTTTACTGTCATTTTTATTTGCAGTTCTTAACGTATTGCTAGTTGAAGATTTGTTTCATGAACTCATAGAAAATAAATTTAATTTAGCTGACTACTTTTCAGCGCATTATAATTTAACATGAAAGCTTAAAGTGGCTTGTTTGATTTTTTTTATTTTTGATTTTTTGTTGTTTTTGTGTGTGCTTTTTTTGAAAGTATTATCTCAATTTTTTTGGCGATATCTTATCGAATTGCTGTTGTGGGGTTTCACGATTTTGTCAAATTACAATTGATTTTGGAAAGATGTATATCTAAATAAAATAGCCACCAATTTATAAAAAGGTGTGTATATATATAAGTATATGCACCAAAATTTAAAAAAATCCATTGCATCAAAATGTTCTAATATAATCGTAATGCTCGTTGAAAACAGATAAAAGTTGAAGTTCTGGGAAAACTTTTTTTTTCTCCAATACAAAAGACATTGAATGGGTAGTAGAGCAATAACCACACGAGCAGTGTACTTGGTTTTTGTTTTTGGACCCTAGAATATCAATATCTGGAAACAAAGATTGACAGTTTGAAGTAAATCATGTTTAGATTTGACAATTTGGAGACCAGGTAAATAGAAAAATTAAATTCAGCTACTCTGCTGATACCTCTTCAATGTGCCTCACTCCAATAAATATTTTTTTTTACTTCTAATTAATTTCGTATTTGTTACTAACCTCATATCTTTTATGTAGTCTATATTTTGACAGTGACAGCTATTCTTTGTTAAAGCACGCCAAAAAATCAAGTAGATTTTATATGTCACTGTGAATATTAGTAAACACACAATTTTTTTTTATTACAGTCCAAAAGTCAAATTACGTTCCAAAAACAGCATTTGCGTGAAGGTTTGCTTTTGTTCTTCAATTTAAAGAAAAGTACAACAGAAGCACATCGTTTACTCTCAGAAGCTTATCCTAAATATGCTCCAGAGGTTGGAGTATGTCAGCAGTGGTTGCACGATTTAAAAGTGGTGATTTTGATACAGAAGACGAAGAGCGATCAGGTCCATCAAAAAAGTTTGAAGGCGAAGAATTGGAGGAATTACTCGATCAAGAGCCATGTCCAACTCAAGAAGAACTTGGAAAAACATTGGAAGTCACTCAACAAGCCATTTCTAAAGGTTTAAAAACAGCCGGATACATTCACAAACAAGGGAATTGCATGCCACACGATCTGAAGCCGAAAGACTTTGAGAGACGCCTTTGCATGTCTGAAATGCTGTTTAATCGCCACAAAAAGAAATCGTTTTTGCATCGTATTGTCGCTGGCGATTAAAAGTGGATTCATTACGACAACTCAAAGCGTAAAAGATCATATGTGAAGCCAGGCCAATCAGCCAAATCGACACCAAAGCCGAATATTCATGGTGTGAAGGTAATGCTCTGTATTTGGTGGGATCAGAAGGGTGTGCTGTACTAGGAGCTATTAAAATCGGGTCAGAGGATCACGGGAGAGCTATACAGGCAACAATTGATACATTTGAAGCAAGCAATAGCCGAAAAACGGTCAAAATGGGCGACCAGACACGAGAACTGATTTTCCATCATGACAATGGAGTACCGGTCAAAAATTATTTGGAAAATGCCGGTTGGGAAATTCTACCTCACCCTCCTTATAGCCCAGACATAGCTCCTTCTGATTACCACTTGTTTCGGTCGATGCAGAATCACCTTTCTGGAATATGGTTCACCAATGTTGAAGGTATTAAAAATGGCTTGATGATTTTCTCGGCGCGAGAGATGAGAAGTTTTTTTGGGATGGAATCCATAAATTGCCTGAAAGATGGGAAAAAGTTGCCGCTTCCGATGGAAAATATTTTGAATAAAATATTTTTTTCACTTTTATACTTAAATAAATGGTGTTTTTAACAAAAAAATACGAAATTAATTAGTTGTACAGCCAATATTATAATTTATTAAACTTTAATATTAATTATATATACTAAAACTACTAATTGAAAAAATATTGTATAGAATACCTTAAGATACGCGCTAAAGTAGAGGTTTATTTATTCGTTTTATTGGGCCATAGTGCACTGCAACTTCTAATGAGGTCAATTGTGATTCTTTGCAGGGCCTTTTAAAAGGCGAGACTAAATTTCGTTTTAAAATTTAAAAATTTAGATTCTCTTGGGTTTCACTATTTTTATTATTTATTCAAAATACGGCTCCTCACATTTGTACATGAAAAATTGTAACATTCACATGTCCACCATGAGCAGGTAGGTCTACGGGTAAAATCCGCCGAAGAGTCAATTCTTGAATGCCTAGTTAATGAGAACGTCGAGGTGTCCATGTTGAAGGTTGTTCAGCAACACTTTATGTTTATGCAACAAACACCAGAAGAAATCAAGCTAAGTATAGTGAAGCAAGAAAACTGGTAAAATCATCGTAAATTGTAGCTTTTGCGGATGACATCAATCGAATATGCAGGAGTAAAACAGCTTTGAAAAATGATTTTCTAAAACTTAAGGGGGAAGCCTGGTTTATGAGGTCTAAAAATTGCATCTCTTTGCGATTTTTTTTTTAAGGAAAAAGTTAATTTAGCACTGCAAGGTTTTTTCTATCTTTTAATGAACATTTAAAAAGTATAAACAATTTTTGTACTGGTTAAAATAAGTTGAAAAAAATGTTTAACATAGAAATTAGTAGAGCGCTGCAGCGCTGGAGTTTCCAACTGGCGTACAAGATACAGCTCGTAATTATTTCTAAAGCAAAAAATTCAAATGGATTTCTAATTATCATGATTTTTTATTCTAGATGAACTAAGAAAACTGAGAGAAATTCCAAAATTTCAACTTTTTGGAGGTTTTAAAGAAAAAAAATGCCTTTCTATAAAAAAAAACTCACTTCAACTTGGTATAAAAATCTTGAAAACATTTTTCTTATCTATTTTGTTAGTTCAAATAGAAGAGAATTTAATACTGAAGGGAACAAGCTATGATTCATTTCAAAAGGTTCATTAGTTTTGTTTTTTCATTCATGTACGCCAATTCAAAGAAATCATAAAAATGAAAAGTCGAGAAAAGAAGATAAAGTTTGTACTATAGCTGTCCGGTCACAGCGTAACTACCTAACCCTCGCCTACCTTTGGCTTTGTATCTACGGAAATATTGAGAATTAGGCTCTGTAACTTTGTGTGAATATTCTGAAATATATTAGGAATCGCTTAAAATGAAAAAAAAGTGATTTTTTTGACCTTATAAACCAGGCTCCCGCCTTAAGAACGCAGCCAGAAGCTTGGCCCTCCGCGTAAACGATTCAAAAACTAAATTACAGTGCATTGAAAAAGTTCCTAACTAAAGTAAGTCTACCAGATTGATCGAAAATTGCACTTTTTAGCGGATCTATCATCTCAAATATCGAATCTCTTGGTTTTATCATCTCTGGGGACGCAACAGCCAAACAAGAAGTGAGTGCGAGGCTCCAGGTTTTACTAAGCGAACGAGGCTGAAATTTCAGCTGAAATAATTACTAGGCCTTGCATTACTTATTGTTCTGAAACCTGGGTGATGCGTAAGGCGGCTGAAAACCGGGTCCTATGCTCAAGCAATAAGAAAAAAATCATGTAAAAATATTAAAATGTATTAATCGATTTAATAAACTGATTCATAAATGTTTGAATTCGCATCGGAAATCCAAAATATTTTGTTTCCATTTATTTGTGCTAAAAATCAAAATAATATCGATACAAAATTGAAATCTTTGCCGACGGCAGTTTCACTTTTCACTTTAAAATACATTTTGCACTCTTCCTCCCTTTTTAAAACATCCAGTCAACATTTTGCGGCTACTTTGTGTCAATCTAATGCGCTTTAAAGTCAACAGAAATAGAAAAAACAGAAAAAAAGTAATTTAAAACAACAGCTAAAGCAAACAGCAGCCACAGACTGATTCACTGAAAGAATACTTTTTTTTAAGCTCAACACGAATGGCAATGCCCTTTTCCATCTTAGATAAAAATGCGCGTACACTCTGGTAAATACAAAGATACAGTTATGTACATATTACATTGTAGATAGCTAATATATGTACATAAATATATATGTATGTGTATATGTACTCGTATTTAATACCCAGTGTAAGTGTGCTGTGTACACAGCAGCCAGCTTACATTTCTATGCATGCCTGTGTGCAATGGGAAAGGACTCTGTAAAGGCTGCCTGGCTGCTGGGCTGTGAAGTAAACTAAGTAGAGAGCAAGCGATAGAAAAGCGTAAAGATAAGTGCATATATGTATGTATGTACATGCGGGATGGCAGCGTGAGGGTTGCAAGTTAGATGTTATTTGACTTTATGTGCCACACAGCCCCATTCAAGTTAACTGACACCAACACTAATAAATGCGCCAGCTCGCTGAACTGACCCCACTTGAAGTCCCCTGATGCTTGTGTGTGTCTATGTATATATGTATGTATGTGGTTTGGGGTGTTATAATAACACTGGCATATCTTGATGCTGTCAAAAAACAAAAAAACATAGCAAAAAAAAAAGAAACATCAGAAACCAACTGAATTGGGGCGTTTCAGTGAAGGGGAGACGACGAGGATTCATTTCTACTTTATCTCTCTCAGAAAGCATACAACATTACATTCAGCGAAAAGTCATTTAGGGTAGCAATAAAATGTTGCACCAACACACACACACACACAGAGAAGAAAGCTTAGAAAGAGAAATGTTTATATGCGGCACCGCTTCTAATAATAAGCGTCGCAATGAAACAAACGCTTGCGGCAACCACTACTTCTGTTCGGGGGAAATTTCTTTATTTCTTACTTCGTAGCATGAAAATGAAATGAAAATAAAATAAAAGGAAATTGCTGTGATTTTCTGTTTGCTGCTGCTGCTACTGCGCAGGAAGCAACCCCCAAGTTAGAAGGCAGCGTAGCGGAGTTGGGAGTGAGAATGGCTGCGGTAGCCACAAAACGCCAACTAACGGCAGCGAAGGGAGAGAGAAGGCGCGGAAGCTGGAAGTGGAGCAATGCTGCTTGAATATACACCTATATAAATGCGTGCATGAATGTACATACATATGTGTTTGCGTATATGTATATACTTATCTGTATGCTTTGTGAGAGTAGCAGCGCGAAAGTCAACGGCATTACACGAATGGAATTTTTTGTTTGTGGGTTTGTGTGAAATGAGTGGAAATGGCACGTATCTGGCGCAAAAATTTTCTCTATCAGATTTTGCGTATGCTCACATACATACATAGGTATTGTTTGTATGTGTACTATCTACTTTTGCATAATGTTAGATGGCATAGAGATGCGCGCGACAGAGATAAGATAATATGCGGCTACTAAACTACCAACACTTGAGCAAAACTGGGTGGATGCTAACAAATACATAAAGGAATGCACGGAGGCAGGCACGAAAAGTTCTTTATATGTATGTAGGTGTTTACATGTGTATATGCATAGAAAAATATTGTGAATTGTTCTACGGGCTTGGGTTTGAAGTTATTTTTACTATACACATAGACTTTATGTAAAAGTGACTTTTGCTTTGATTTTTTTTTTATTTTTTTTTATATTTATTTTGACTTTTTATTTGTGCGTATTGCTTTGTAATTGTGGCACGACTGTATTTTAGCTGTATATTTATGTATGTATCAAATCTTATTGCACACAATAATACACATGAAAGTTTGCCTATATTTATTGTACGTGTTTAAGCAGCTATTTTAGGATATCTAATTTTTGCCACAGTGATATTCTGTCGTAGAGATTTTTTTGGGTAAAAAAATACAGCTCACAAAAATAAAAGAAAAAGAGAAGAGGAAGTACATATGTTGCAAATTTAGTAAACAAAAATTTATAAAAAATTCAAATAAATAAAAAAATTAAAAAAAAACAAACTTAATTTAATATTTAATAAAAAAAAATTACCAACGTATTTTGTATAGAAGAAAATGCGTGACACTGTGCCAAAAAAAAAAAATTATCAAAAACTAAAGTCATTTTATAATCACTTGAAACTTGCATGGCCATATAGCGTTTGCTTTTTGAACCACCTATTTTTTTGAGAATGGTAACACAAATGACATGTCAAATGTGTTCATAATTTACTTAACGGTTTGACATTTACGAAATGGGACGCTATACGCTTGAACAAAATTGGGAAATATTGAACATCTATTTCCAAAGTGGTGAGTCTTCTTCTTCTTTTCTGATTTTCGCATCGGTGGCTACGTCAATAAGCGAAATTGTCGGATTTGGGGCTCAGAAAATCCACACGTTACTGTAGAGAAGCAAATGCATCCACAACGAGTCACTGTTTGGTGCGGTTTTTGGTCTGGCGGCATCATCGGGCCATTTTTTTTCGAAAATGAGCGAGGAGCCGCGGTTGCAGTAAATGGCGAGCGTTACCGTGACATGCTCAACGAGTTTTTGTTTCCAAAAATTGAAGAGGATGACATGGACGACATTTGGTTTCAACAGGACGGTGCAACTTGTCACTCTGCCAAAGTTACAGTCGAACTTTTGGCTACCGTTTTTGAAAACCGAATAATCAGTCGAAATTCCGATATCAATTGGCCGCCTCGGAGCTGTGATTTAAGCCCGTTGGACTATTTTTTGTGGGGAGCCGTTAAGGACAAATGCTATGCGAACCATCCAGAGACGATTGATGCTTTAAAACAGGAAATCGAAGTTGCCATTCATGAAATTGGAGCCCAAACAATCGAAAATGTGCTTAAAAATTGGGTTGATCGAATGGTCTACTGTAAAGCCAGTCGTGGCAGTCATTTGAACGATATTATTTTTCATTCATAAAAGATATATTTACACTTCAAAATAAAAAAAAAGTTTGAAAAAATATTGATTAGTTTTTTTTTATAGCCGATTCAAAAAGCAAATTTTACATGGCCCACCCTATAATACTAAAATTACAAGGGATGTAAAGGTTAGGTTAGCCTGGTTGGCATTAAGCCACGCATAATCTAAGCAGAGCTGGGAGATCCGCTTTTGAGACGTCCTCCAGACCCTCAAACAATGGGGATCCCAGGCATTTTTAACGCCCTTTTAATAATGCCGGACAAACATATATATAATGTGGCGCAAAATTAATCATCCTCTTGTAAGATTTATACTTGTTGCAATAAATTACAGAGACTTTCCATTAAATTATGGCAACAAAAAAAAACAAATTCCATAATATATGCTAAGATGTCTCACAAATGTTGAAAAATCCAAAAAGCATAACTTATATATAGGGTTTTTCAGTAAGAGCGCTTCAACTTTTGAACTTTTTTGAATAAAATACAAACGGTTTGATTTTTTTAACTAATTTTTTTTTTATTATCGAGTTTGAACATATACATTTAAGTATGAAATTCGATTTCTTTTGCATGACCACCGCGTGCACGTTTTACGAAGTCCAATCGTTGAACCCAATTTTCGACCACTCTTTTGCGTAAATCGGCCGAAATTCCAGCAATTTCGCGTTCAATATTGGTTCTGAGCTCACAAATCGTCGCCGGTTTGTTGTAGACCAATGACTTCACAATACCCCTAAACGGGACGGCTTGTTAAATGGACCGTAAAATGGCCGTAATGCTATTAAAGTAGCAGCAACAGAACGATTATTTTCATAAAAAATTTGCACGATCTGCAATCGTTGCTCAAGTGTGTAGCGTTCCATGATGAAATGTATACTAATGAAGTTTACAAATGACAAGCGAAAAATAAAAAATATTGCGTCGTTCGCCCTCCCTATCGGAAAAAAGTTGAAGCGCACCTATTGAATAACCCAATACAAGATGGCGCAAAATTAATCACCTTATCGGAAAATGTATACTTGTTGCAAATGGCGTCGTCTTTGACACTTGTGAATTATACTTGACACTTGTGAATTAGACAGCGGTAGTATACAAAGATCCAAACAGTGGAGTGCGCAAAGATTGAAATAAAAATGTTCATTACTCAAACTAAAAATCTGTAGTAAAAAAGTTATTTAGAAATCAAATCGTTCATACACTACAGCTCGTTGTGAGCCTTAGCTTCCTCCACCATTCTTCTTCATGCATTTCGATCCATAGCCAGACTACTATAGTTGGTGACTCCAATGCTTCTTGGTTCGTCCTCACCGTCGCTTAACCATTTTTTCCGCGGTCGTCTTCTTCGCTTTTCACCAAGCATGAGCGCATCTAGAACTTTGCGAGGTATTATCTCATCTAGCGGTCTGCAAACGTGTCCTAGCCATCGACTGAGCTGCGATTTGGCAAACCCCACAACGTTTTCTCCTTGTAGGAACTCCTCTAGCTCGCTGTTATATCTGATGCGATAGAGCCCATGTTCTTCTCGTATTGGACCCAGTATTTGCCTCAGTATTCTTCTTTCCAATTGCTTAATTGTTCAATTGTATCTGTTATACAATGTAGTATATTTCACACAAATTTAAGAGGAGGTGCCTTTTAGAAAATAATCGAAATAAAAAATGTAAATATAGTATATATACAAAAAATTTTTAAAAGCTAATTTATGTGCCATTTTCTCAGTTTTTCTTTGCAAACTTTAATACCATTGCCTACTTTATCGATTTACTTGCCAACACTTTCAGCGGCCTTGAACCCACAAACTTTAATATTTGCAATAGTGCAGACGCTAATATCCCACTAACATGTCCTGCCAGCGGCAAACAGGATACTCAAAAGCCATTCAGAGGGCAAACAATTACGCAGCGAAAGCGAGCAGGCAACGGTGAATTGATCGCGACAACAAATACCAACACCACCGGCCAACGAATATGAAACATTTTAAGAAAATTTATTGAGTTAAGCGCATTTAATATGCACAAAATGCCTATAATTTTATGCGGACATTTGCACTTAACAGTCGTTACAACAGCGAGTACTAGAAGGCCATACACAAGCGCACACAAAGACCCTGCAGGGAAAAGGAACGAGTGTATGCAATTACTGATTCAGAACTAGTGTAATTTGGACAATTGGACGTTGGAAAGCGTTGCGGTAGTAGTGGCATATGGTATGTCTTCAGAGTTTTGCTGTATGCAAGTTTTTTTCCTATATGGTATATAGCGATCGGGTGTGCTGACTTTGGCTTCTGATGTGGTAAGTTGCTGGTGTGAGTCGGACTAGAAGATCAGGTAATTGTTTGATTTCAAGTAATGGATTATTAACATTTTTTTATTGTATATTTTTCTTTGCCGTAAAAACCGAACTTTCGATTTACTAAACGATAAACCCTAATTCCCTATCTTTTCAAAAACAGCTGGATTACAATTTTCTTTTTCTTCTTCTTCTTAGTCACCGTGGTTTCTTAGTTAACTGTCTGACCTTCTGGTGCAAATTCGTGGTGTTCCATACCGTTTAATACATAAAAACCATTAGATCCGTTTTCTTTATTGTTTGAAAACGACGTGGTTTTTATGGTGTTGGCTCTTTCGGTGCTCTCCACTCACTCGCCAAATGTCTGGATTGCGTGTCATAGTTATAAACCCGCATCTCGTATCCAGTAATGATGCGTTTGATGAATGTTGGGTCGGATGTAGCCTTGGAAGTTATGTCTTTAGCGATATCAACGCAGTTCCTTTTTTGCATGCAATTCGGGTCTTTCGAGACTAACTTTGCAGCAACAACGCGCACCCTCAACTGATTACCCACAATGTCCTGATGTGTCTTGTCTCTTGTCAAGCGTTCATGCATCTCGTAAACGGTGTTTTTCTTTAGACTATCATTACTGAAAGAGTCTCCCAATATTTCTAAGGTTTTCGCATCATTGAATCCATTTTTAGCGCAAAATTTAAAACTCGTTTAAAGCTCGTTGTTCCAAATGCAATTCCATTTATAGAACTGTAAATAATCGTAAACACGCGCAGAGGTCGATTTACTCAAGACGGCGCAACTTTTACAAATATCAAGCAATGGCAATTGTATTGGAAGGATTGTTAATCACAGATGTGGCAGCCTAACAAAAAAAAAAAAGACAGAACTCCAATCAGTATACTCAAAACGTCAGCTGGGGGTTGTTCCAAGCACTTTTTGATTGAAGTCAGATTTAAAGGTTTTTTACTTACACACATTTGATGTTTTCTGAAGTATGATTTATTACTTTATTTTAAAGAGGTCAAGAAAACATAATTTCACACTGACTGCTGAAACTAAAGAATCATGAAAATATATACATATTTCAAATTACAAATTTACAACTAACTAACTAAAAGATAGAGTTCAATAGTATAGCAAATTTTTTCGTAGAAACTGAGAAATCCAGCAAGTTAGAATTGGAGATCTGATTAAAATCACAAAGTGCACGTTTAATAGGAGCATTGCGAGCATAATTTGTATTGAATTTATTTAGGTATGAAGGAAGAGCGCTACGAAAAATTCTGGGAGGTATGAGAAAATTAGTACATTGAAGCAGAAATGGGCAGTCAATGCCGTCTTTAATAACATTGAATACATCCCAAAGACTAGAAATTGATCAATATCAACCGTGATGTGTAAGATGGGATAAGATCAGAAAAATTTACTGATCGTAGTATAAATTTCAGAGACACAGGTTCGATCCTGTAAGGTACGAGCTCCAAATAAAGGCGCCTTATTCCAACCTGAAGCGAACGAATACAGTTAACAGCCTGGCTATACTTCAGCATAATCTTAG
Source organism: Anastrepha obliqua (assembly GCF_027943255.1). NCBI lineage: Eukaryota > Metazoa > Arthropoda > Insecta > Diptera > Tephritidae > Anastrepha > Anastrepha obliqua. The sequence continues at coordinate 159,132,543 of NC_072892.1, read as the reverse complement.
TTCTGAACCCACTAGCAGCACACCAGTGTCGTACTAATAGATTTTCCTGCAGGGCTCATTTTACGTGGCTAAGTATTTGTATACCAAATTTGTTTAGTGAGTTCCAAGTGTCCAATGACTACATTCGGTGCATGAGGATGGTGTGAAGAGGCAAAGAAAGGGTTCACCTGCTGAGTGTGAACGTGAAATATTTGTTCTAGCTATACCACATAGGTATTTATGTATATGTATGTGTGCACATACGTACATATATACTGCCATGTAAATGTTATGCGAAAATTAATGCAATACAACTAAGTTGCATGAGCACATAAGTGAATGATGTATGTGTTTGTGTGTGTGCGCGCGCTCGTGCTTGTGCGCCTTCAAAACAATGTGAGCGTGCTTGGCAGACATCCATTTCCTAGTCAGTTGCAGCAAAAACACAAAAAATTTTATTTACCATTCAAAAAAAGGAATGAAATAAAATATTTACAACAGAATTGCTACTGAAATTACAACAAGAGCAATAATACATAAGCGAGAACAACAAAAGCGGGCAGCGAATAAAATTAGTTGAAAGCAGAAAAAAGCAAAGAAAAACCAAACTTGGCAGGAAATTTATTTAGTTTTAGTAGCTGGTGGCCGCCATCAATACAAACTTAGACGCGGCAGTGGTGGTGGTGGTGGTGGTGATGGTGTTGGCGGTGTTGGCAATAACGAACGCGATTTAAGCAGCATTGGTCAGTGACAAATATTAATGACAATTTTCATACCTTCAATATAAAGTAATGCGAACGCATACACTCAAACATGCGCGCAAACGTACGAGAAAATGTAATGTCAGCTGAAGCCAAAATTGATTGACGAACTAAATGTCGTGGCTAATAAAGTGCAGGAGCTACACGCTCGCGTGTGCAACTCACATTCGCGGCTACTGTTCGATTTTGCTTTATACATGCACAACACACATGCATGCATCCATTATTTTTGTTTTTTTTTTCTATTTTTATTTATTGGTTTACAGCCGCTCGCGCCTTAAATCCTTTGCTTTCCTCTTTCCATCCACTGTTGGACATTTTATAATCCTTTTATATAATTTATGTGACGCAAGTAGATAGAAACGTGCTAGAATTACACACTAGCGCACACACCTACACCCACACAAACAAACAAATGTACATTCATGCTTTGCGTCGTTGTTCTTGCATTCTGTGTTCGCTCATTAAATTCATTGAACAGGCTTTTAATGAGTGACATTTGTTTCATTGATTTCTCTTTAATTTATGTGCGTGTATGCGTTGATACATACATGCATACATACATGAATAGGTAGTATAGGTGTTTTATAGGTTTTGGCACGTTAGGCGTTGGACGTTTTTGATGCAAGGCGTGTACTTAAGAAAGGTGGCAGGAGAAAGGTGGTCTTATGTTTACTTAGGAAATAAGGTGTGTGTGTAAATCGATTTATATTATATTTATATTCAAAACATGCGTGTGTGTGTATGTGTGTGATGGTGCGACATATATTTGGCTGTTCGATACAGTCGCGTTCAATGGCGCTTAGCGTGTGAAAGGCTTGGCAGTGAAGTCAATTGCATAATTCATTTTAATATTCATTTATTCGCACACGCACAGTCACATTCTCTTCCAAACTGAATGAACTCGTTGCGGAGGCATGGACGATCCATGAATAGCCTAGTGATTAACATATCCAAGAAATATTGTGAAGGAATTTGACGTAAAAACCTCTTAATTAAACAATTAGGGAAATCCTAAGTTAGTTGCAGACCGAACTTTATGTGCCTGCGAATATTTTGAAATTGAAATGGAAATTTGAAAAAGGCGAGCCTAGAAGCACCGAGAGGTTGGTAACTCCTAAAACACTCAGGCTAAAATAGCTATTGTAGTCAAAGCTCTGGAAAGAGAAAGGGTACCTGACGGTCTGTGACAAGATGGAAGGAAAACTAGAATTCTGCAAGAATTTCAAAATGGTCATCAACGTGGAAAAATAGTAATAGTAATAGTAATAGTAATAGTAATAGTAATAGTAATAGTAATAGTAATAGTAATAGTAATAGTAATAGTAATAGTAATAGTAATAGTAATAGTAATAGTAATAGTAATAGTAATAGTAATAGTAATAGTAATAGTAATAGTAATAGTAATAGTAATAGTAATAGTAATAGTAATAGTAATAGTAATAGTAATAGTAATAGTAATAGTAATAGTAATAGTAATAGTAATAGTAATAGTAATAGTAATAGTAATAGTAATAGTAATAGTAATAGTAATAGTAATAGTAATAGTAATAGTAATAGTTTTAAAATAGAGTGCACAGGTGTGGTTTACTGATAGGTCCAAAATGGAAGACGGCACTGCCGGAGCTAGAATTGTCGCACCACAGTTGAAGAAGGCGATTGCAATGGCAGGAACGACTTCTATTTTTCACGCATTTGAGCTATGTGCTAGTGAATGTCTTCGTAGAGGCGCGGGTTGTGCCAATATCAACATTTTTTCTGCCAAGCAGTTTTAAAATCGCTAGATAGCTTCTCATTCCAATCAAGGTTGGCCTTTTTTGTTTGTTTTTTATTTCTCGAAACTTTAGCATCAAGAAACTTTGTTAATCTGATGTGGGTACCGAGACGAAGGGAGAGAAATAGCTGACATTTTAACACAAAAAGGGTACAAACATTCCCTTCATAGGTCCTGAACTTTTGTGCGGGGTAAACAGTAGCTTCAAAGGTGCCTTTATACGTGAGCGGGACCAATGAGGCTTAATCGAATACTGGAGAGCTCAAACAGGTATGCGGAAATCAAAAAATACTCATTGATCCAGAACGTATAAAGGTAGAGGCAGCCCTTAACCTCAGCAGAAAAGACATAAAAAACTATATTGAACTATTAACAGCACATTGTGAACTCAATTACCACATAGTCTTACTTTGTACTATTGATATAAATAAACAAATAAATAAAAAAATTTGTGTGGCAGAAAATGATTCTTGTAGACTCTATAAAGAGGTACTCAGGAGTCGCACCCAGCTATGATATTCTATTATATAATAATAATAATAATAGTGAAGGAGGAAAGGAGAGAAACCACGGAGAGAATGAGATAGGATAGAATAGAGACAGAGACAGAGAGAGAGACAGAGACAGAGACAGAGATAGAGATAGAGATAGAGACAGAGACAGAGACAGAGACAGAGACAGAGACAGAGACAGAGACAGAGACAGAGACAGAGACAGAGACAGAGACAGAGACAGAGACAGAGACAGAGACAGAGACAGAGACAGAGACAGAGACAGAGACAGAGATAGAGACAGAGATAGAGACAGAGACAGAGACAGAGACAGAGACATATATAGCTAGTCTTGTGGGAATTTTCCAGATTCTTCGGCAAATCTGAAAATATCCTCCAGTTTAAGAGAACGAATTTTACTCATTCTCATGACATCGGAACCCAAAATTCGTGGCCTTGCTCTAGTAAAAGCAGGACACTCACAGAGAAAATGCGCAGTGCTGTCCGCCTTTTCTAAGCAAGTCAGGCAAATTGGGTTCTCAATTATTCCAATTGTGGTCACTTGCAGACCCCAAGGATTGTAATAATACCGATTATCAACCGAACGTATTTTCTTCCAAGTTTTAGCAGAAAGCTCGTCAGTTTTCTGTTCGGGCTTGTCACACAAAACACTTTGCACTTTGAATTTGATTCGATCCGGTGCATGAATCCAAAAGGTGTCATTTTGATAGACTCTCAAATTGGGCAGACTGGTTTATCTTTACCGCTCAGAAGATAGGAATAGGTGTGTAACGTATGGCCAATACTAAAGTGAACAAAAGTCGTGATTTTGTGACACGTTGAGAGTGACGTGTAAGACGATTTGCTGCCCCAAGGGTTAGAGTTCTTGTAATGATGTTGGTAAATAATCCAATTGTTACGAAAAGTTGAAAGCGTTTGCTGGTTTGCTAGCTGTTTGTCATCTTGATTGTCGAAATTACTAAAACCATGTAATGGCGCTCAGTCTGAGCTGTCGAACCACCTGTTTTTTTTTTTTTTTGTTGATTGTTGTTGGGACAACTAGCAAGTAAAGCACTCAGACATCATTAAGTCCATTGTACTGCAATTGGATTCCCTTTTTAACGGACCTGCTTACTCGTTCCCTGAGATTGCAACATGCCCAGGTGCCCACATATTTTTTATTGATTTTTTGTGCCGATAGAGAATGTCACGAGTTTTCAAAATCATATGGCAATGGATATATTTCTTAAATATGTACAAAGTGGCGGAAAATTAAGCACCCTATCGGATGATTTATAATTTTTGCAAATGGCGTCATATTTGGCTCTTGTGAACTAGACAGCTACAGTGTAGAAATGGACTAGGAAAGAAAGATTTTCATCCATCAATATAATTTTTTTGTATTTAGTCAAAAAAAGACATTAAGGGGAAAGGGGAATTTCGAAAAAAAAAAATGTTTTTTTCTTAAAATGTTAATATAATCCTTTAAGAATATGTGAAAAAAATTTTACAACGCAAATTTAAGTATTATAGATCGTCAACCGTGACGACTCTACTCTTTGCGTTCGAGCGCAGGGAGAGGTATACTTACGTTGCCGACTTTAGACGCGTTTTTCTCAGAACTATATTATTTGAATTGGCGTAAACGATAACTCGAAAAGTTATTGACCGCTCTCCCTGAAATTTTGCACACATCCTTTTTATGAATGCAAGCTTTCGAAGCAAAAATAGGCGGAAAATTCGCCCCAAAATTCATTTTTTTAAGCATTTTATTCCGCGAATTTTTTTATCCATTTTTTTAAATTCATATAGAAATTATGACATTAATAAACAAAAAAATTTTGATTTTGTGTATTCTGGTCACTAATGCCGTTGCTACAATGCCCGCCGATTGGGAAGTTCCGCTGCAACCTTCCTGGAAGAATTGAGTGTACATTCGCCATTTTAAATGATTAAAATAAAAAAAAGTCTTTATATTATTTTAATGTATTGGTAAATAAACTATACGCCAATTTTAAAAACAATATATTGACTTCTTCATTTTAAATAATTTTAATTAAAATCAGGGAAAATATGGCCGCTTACAGGTATCTGTCCCCTTGCGCCACTTTGTTAAATCGAAAAATTTAAAGGACAAAGACGCGATATTTATTTCGCATTTCTTTAAACATTTCACAAAAAATCTTGATCATCACAATTAGGTAAGAAAACGATGCTATGATGACCTCAGTCTGCACTTTCAATGATTGAGAAGGCGCAACTTGTGGAACTATCTTGAGAAATGAGCTACGGCAGAGGCGGATTTTTCGATTCGTTTCAGAGGAAAGTTCGAGAAAAATATATTCTACTCGCAGTACATCAGTCTTGACGATTTTTCTACGTTTGTTTGCGTTGTATCTGTGTCAAAGTTGGTTTTCTGCAGTGTGTCACTTTAGAGACAGAAATGAGAGAAGTTATTTTGAAAAAAAAAAAAATTTTTTTTAAATATACTCACGTGAAATTATGCAAGTACAAGGACACAAGTGCAAATATAAAGCTAATATGCATTAATAGTAAATATTTTTTGGCACTTAGTCGCTTGGGGTATAGCTTTAATGAGTGTACATTTTTTTCGAGCGTTGTAAATTTTTTTCGATTTTACTCAAAAAAACAAAAATAAATAAAATAACTAGTAACCGTAGCTTTCACAATACTCATACGCTTTTTATATCGAAATCTACCAACACCTGTTCTTTTCTGCCAAATCTTGCACCAATAAATTAGTCCTCATACACTTGCACGTACGAGTAACTTCTGACATTTAACAATTTATCGAAAAGCAGAAATAAATTTACTACAAAACTGCACAGCATCAACAGCTTAAAGTTTCATTAAAGCGATGACACACCCCTTCGAAAGTAAGAAGAAGAAGGAAAAATATATATTCACGTATATACAAGTTGTGAAAAGGGAGCAAAACTGCCAAAAGTGCAATGCTGCGCGCCAAAGTGGAGCAAAACTGAGAAAAGCAGCAGTGGCAGCTAGCAAAAATAACAACAAATGCAATGAGCGCGAAAAAAAAGTAACTCCATTTATACCGAAAACAAGAACAAAAATTAAGAAAATACCAAAACAAAAACAACTATGCCAACGTTAGCAGCTAAAAACATTCACAGCAACATTTTTGGCCTGTCATGCTAGCGGTGCAGCATAGCCAATGCGTCAGCGCACCTCTACCAATATCGTTAATTTTTAATTGATCTTTCATAATGTGGCGTTATTGCATTTTATTTCGCTGCTGCGCTTGTTTTGACTTTAGCTTTAGTTATTGCTTATTGTCTCTTTTTTTATGTAGTTTATTCCACTTTTAAGCCTTCTTGGCTGCGGCAATATTTCAAGCTTTGTGCGCATATCTCTTTTTTTAACTTTGTTTGAGCTGCTTTTTCCCCAAGGATCAGCGCCGTGGCATGATATGCTTTTGTCTACCAATTTTTTTAAATTTATTTTTTTTTTGTTTTAATTTTTATTTTTTGTTTTTTATTTTTTTTTTTTTTAATTTTTTTTTTTTATTTATAATTTTTTTATTTTTCATTCTTTCATTTTACGCCGTTGACGAGATGTTGTCTTAACAAGATCTAGCGTCAGCCGTTCGCATGTTCGCATTTGTACGCTTGCTGCCTTTCGAATGTCGTCTGCTCATCATTCTCAGCGCACTGTCGTCGAAATATTGACAGACGCACTTCGTTGCCGTGCTGCTGATATTGAAAACTTCACATGTGCACTTGATCAGTTTGTGCGCTTTTTGGCGCAATAACGCCCCACATGTTGCCGTGGACAGCCTTCCGCTTGCTGACTGCCGGCGTTTTGCGTGCAACGAACCCTTTTACGGCTGTTATGCTTCTAAGTTTGTCTTTTTTTTTTTTGTTATTTATGTTTTTGGTTATTTTCGTTATATTTAAAGATTTTTGATTTAAATTCGATTCAACCTGTTCAGGTGATCATCGTGAGGCTCTGATCGTGAATTTTTGATTTATTATAAAAATGCGCGCACTCTGGTGTGGGGGAATCCTTTGCCGCGCCACTGTCGCTGCCGCTCTTCTCTTTGTACACGCCCATTCGAGATTTTCGTTTTCATTGCGTTATTCAGCAAATTCTGATCAATAGATGAGCTTCGATTTTTATTGTAAATTCTTCGTCTTCTTCTTCTCCTTCTGCTTCTTGTTTCGTTTTGCTTCACTTTTCGTGGCTTTTAATGTAGGCAGTTAATTTTTGGCGTTACTGCCCACATGTGGTCCGTAGTTTTTTACCAAAAATAACTCATTGCTTAAGAGCCTCTTCTCACCAATTCCCACGGTTTTTGTGTGCAAGCCAGCGAGACAACGAACGATTCACATATGGCGTGCCGCGTCGTCTGAAATGTGTTAATTTCAAGTTTAATTTGTTGTTAAATCGCAGTTAAGCGACACATTGCGCCGCTTGTGCGTGATAAGGCGAATCGAAGATTTGTTTGGAATTATTAGCAAACAAGGCGAAGCGCGCAATTATAACACATTTTTACCCAACTTCGGCAGTAAAATAATTCATAAATCATCATAACATAATTCAAATCATTATTTTGTCTGTGCACTTATGCCTCTTGCGCTTACATGCCGCATGTGAGTGGAATAACTCAAGGCGGCGCGCGTTCGCAGCTTAAGTCTTTTGTTTTCTGCTCGAACAACAATTGAAACGTTTTGAAGCGTTACACACACACACACACTCTGACAAGGTGCCGCGCGTGATAAGACAAAATTTGTTATGATTTCACGCAATATAACAACTCTTTTAACGCATACCAATGGCAACAACAAAAGCAAGCGACTTCAAAAAACACCTTTGGAATGATATGGAAAAATTATTGATTGGCTTGATCGCACTCGCCAATGGTCTTGCGCTGTTGAAAAAAATCACAAACAAATAAATAAACAAGCGAATGAAAAAGTGTTTAATAAGCCATTTAAGTATACTTCAACTGCACGTGTATGCGTGTGTGCGTGCGTGAATATGCGTAAGCATGTAAGCAAGTGAAGTGTTAGAAAGCGTTTGAGGGCAAGTGCGGAGTGCACCTTCGGCATGATATTTCAAATTTGTATCTCTCGTATGATATACTTTTCAGTTACTTGCCTTTCTGTTCAAAGGCGATGGAGGTGCATGAAACGCAGCTGGAGTGCGTTTTGTGTTAAATATTTTTTGACTTTGTGTACATTTTACTTGGAACAGTGGGGGTGCGGGAAAAGCACGTGTTTAATTAACTAAGCGAGCTGCTACGCTATGACTTCATCAGCATTACTAACAAAGTTATGGATATAAGTAAATAAAAAGAATTGTTGCTGCAGTGAAAAATGGGCAACGACCACAGAGAATGAAGTTGTTGGGCATGTACAAGGTGGCGCAAAATTAATCACCCTATCGGAAGATTAATGATAGATTAAGTAAATTTATTAAGTTCTTACGTAACTTAAGTTAAGTTTACGTCTAGAGTAATTACACTGTATTTCCCAAGAAAAGTATAGGAAAGAGACTTCAATTGATGGTAACGGCGGACAGGGTAGATAATAATAATAATATTAATTTTTCATATAAACTTTGTTTTTATAAAATCGCTATTTAAATACAAAATGCATTAATTTAAACAAAATATAAATTATGTGAAAAATTTTTACCAAAAAACTATGTTATAGCAACTATTTAAGTAATTTCCTCATACAAAAATATATCCAGAAAAAAACACATTTTTTGTTTAATATTTTAAAATAAAATAAATTAAAAGAAATTTTTTTCTGGGAAAAGAATTATATTATTTTGCTCAAAATTTTGAAAAATTATAATTTTGTAACAAACATTTTTTTTTAATGAAATTTTTCCGAAAACAAAATTTTTAAGTATATTTTATGATAAAAATTAAAAAAAAAAATTCAAAAGAACCGGCGATTCAAAAAATTCTATGAAAATTTTCAACAGGAATCTTAAAATTACTAAATTTTTTCAGGATAAAATATACCAAAAATAATAATAAAAATAATAAAGGAAAATAATTATATTTTTTTATTAAAAAATTTGCAAAATCGTAACAAAATTTCTCAAAAAATTTTAATGAAAAACTACATTTTTTCCAAAAAATATGTTTTTTAAAAATTACAATATTTTTTTACTAAAAATGTTTAAAAATGACAACCAAATTTGCCAAAAATTTACAAGAAGATAACATTTTTTCCAAAAAATATCTTCTTTAAAAAGTATAATATATTCCCCAAAAAAAATTTTTCTAAAAAACTAAAACTAAAAAAAAAATTTAAAAAATTTCATCTGCTTCTCAATTAACTTCTTCATTTCTATGGCCTGGCACCCAGATCTGGTTTATTTTAAAATATTGCGATATTTCGTAAAATGGTTTATAGCATTCAGCAGTCATTTGTGACGAGTGTTTTACTGACTCTAACGATTTCAGTGTCTCCTAACTGTCCGAGTAGACATAAACTTCCTTCGCTGTTAGGGGTCTCTTCTTAAAGAGCAATAAGCGCTCTCTTAAGGCAACAACTTCTACCTGAAAGACGCTACAGTGATTAGGCAAGCAAATAGTTGCACTGAAGCTTAGTTTTTCAAAGTAAACTCCTGCACCTACCAGTTCATGAAGCTTAGATCCGTCAGTAGATATACTGACTGTATTTTCTTTGTCTTCTGTCCCACAACTATCTGGTCATGGCAACAAAGATTCAAGCAGTGCGAGAAGCAGCTGAGAAAGCCGGCCTGAAGATCGGTATGCAGAAAACAAAAGTCATGCGTATAAACACAGGAATCCATCGAATGATGCTTTCAATCTCGAAGATATGCAGCTTTTCCTTTTCTTTTCTTTCTGCTATTTAGTCAGCGTTATATCGGTCTCTGGAGGTTTGAGCGATGATATCAAAAGCCGAATAAAGAGAGATGTGGCGGTATTTGGTTATCTACAAGGAACTTAGAACGCAGCATTACACATTTCACGGCGCACAAAACTGCGAACTTTTAACTCGGATGTAAAGTCGACTTTACTTTAAGGTTGTGAAGCGCGTGGAATGCGACGTCAGTTGCCATAAGCTCATTACAAGTTTTTGCAAACAGATGCATTCGAAAAATTCTCTGAAATACTCTGCTAAATATTGTCTCCAATGCTGACTTATGGACCAGAGCCGAGCTGAAGTCAATATATACTATTAGAGATCTCAAAGAGAAAAAGGGGGTGAATTAGTCATGTTTTTAACAAGGGTCGCCATTGACTAGAACCCCCAAGGAAGCTGCAGACGTGGAAAACCACGTGGAAGACTAGCAAATACCTGGAGACGACAGCTGGAGTCAGAAACCCGCGCCATGCATGCAGCTTAGCTGAAATGAAGTTAAAAGATTGGCGCAAAACACACCCGAATGGAAGAAATTCGTTGTGGCGCTATGCTCTACACTGAAACTCTAAGAATTTATGATGATGATGATGATGATTTTCACTACCTACCCTACCGCTGCCCCAGTGCTCTTTTGATGGGAATCTTGTGGTAAAGAGTTTATAACTTTACAAAAATTTTGGAACCATTTTTTTTTTCTAAACAGAACTTCGGCTTTTGTTGTTGTTGCAATAAATATCTATATTATATATATAATTCGCGCATGCACCCTTTTTCGGTGTTTCGCCGAGCTCTTTCTCCTATCTATGGCGTGCTTCTTGATGTTGTTCCACAAATGGAGGGACCTACAGTTTCAAGCTTTTTCATGGCAGAAATACACTCGGAGGTTTGCCATTGCCTGCCGAGGGGCGACCGCTATTAGAAAAATGTTTTTATTAATTTTGCTTTCACCGAGATTCGAACCTTCGTTTCTCTCTGAATGCCGAATGGTAGTCACGCACCAACCCATTCGACTACCGCGGCCGCCAATAAATATCTATTTTGTAATAGAAATGAATATATGACAATATTTTTTTTCTATTGTATTTCAAAGGCATACCTAAAAAATCGTTATACGCCTAGAAAAGTGTACAACAGCTAACTTGGAAATAATTCTCTCATGCACTCACAGAAATAAAAATCGTACACCTCCTTCGCCAAATTGATGTGCACATTTTAATTAGACTTCCCGCTAGTCAATGCTATTAGTTTGCTTCAAAGCGTTTAACAGTCCGCACAAAGCAATAATAGACACACACACACACAAAAATACAAATTTATGTACGCTAAAAACGAATTGTCTCTGGCGCATCTTAAATTGTGTATAATTTGTAAAACGTTGTGTATTTTTTCCTATTTCTATTTTATTTCTTATGCCCTGTGTATGCATATTTTTTCTATAGTCTTTTGTTTTTTCTCTTTTAAATCTCATAAATTACAAAAGCTCAGCAAGCAAATTAAACTCGTGACTTATGTTGAAAGCATTAAAAAATTTACAACATGCAAAATGCCATAAACAATAAAGAATTAAGAGATTTGAAAAACAAAAATTCTAAAAAGGCGTCACCGTCAACGTTTTCCCGCAGATGTAAATGCAAATGCAGCTGCAAAACTTGAATGAATAATTATTGCCAACAACAATTCCACTGCTTCTGTGTGTGTGTGTGTGTGTGCATGAAAATTTCACATAATTAATATTGTTTTAAACGTTCATTTAGCATTAGTATTATACTTAATTTTTTGTTGTTGTTTTGCATAAATGAGCGGAAAACGAACTTCAATGTAATATGCAAATAGTTTTATGCGATTTTGTTTGTTGTTTTTTTTTTTTGTTTGCTTAGGGAATTGAGATATCGTATGAGCAGAAATATGCAAAATCTCTGTGGCAGAACTATGCACTTGACCTGCGGTCGTATTTTACTCTTCTTGAATTTTGTGCTTGTATTAGGTGTGCAACTAAGTTCCCGCTGTTTAGCAATAGACGACGCCAACAGTATGTGCTAGTCGGTTCTAACATAACCTCAACGTCATAAACCAAGCTTAGACATATGGTAAACAAACTGCTTCGACACATCAGTGATTTTGTTTTGGTTTTGTGAAAATGTCTGATTTTGTGTCAAATAATCGTCATTTGCGGGAAGTGTTGATTTTCCTCTTTCATTCGAAAAAAACGGCGGCTGAAGCGCATCGAGAGCTACAAAAAGTTTATGGATATGCTGCTTTAAGTGAAACAACGTACCGAGATTGGTTCCGTTGCTCTAAAGACGGTGATTTTAATGTTGACGACCGTCCGCGTGAATGAAGGCCAAACACCTTAGCAGACGCAGAATTGGAGGCATTGCTCAATGAGGATCTGTGTCAAACGCAAGAAGAGCTTGCTTTAGTATTAGGAGTTATCCGCTAATCCATTTCCAAGCGATTGGGAATGATTCAGAACAGGGGACTTGTTATGCTATATATTTGGTGGGACCAAGTTGATGTTATTTATTTTGAACTGTTTAAACCAAGCGAAACCATTAATGGGGATCGGTATCGACTTCACTTGACGGGATTGAGCCGAGCAATGCGCAAGAAGCGGGCGCAATACAAGGTGAGGCATGAAAAAGTGATTCTACAGCATGACAACGCTCGGCCTCACGTTGCCAAACCCGTTAAAACCTACCTGAAAACACTGAAATGGGAAATCCTACCCCACCCGCCATATTCTCCAGATATTGCGCCGTGCGATTATCACCTGTTCCGATCGATGGCACATGGTCTAGCTGACCGGCAGTTTCATTCATATGAAGCCATCAAAAAATGGCTCGATGCGTGGATAGTTTTATCGCGACGGTATACGAGATCTACCAGAAAGATGGGAAAAAGTAGTAGCTAGCGATGGGCAATACTTTCAATGATTCACTTGTAACCATTTTTTCAGAATAAAGTTGTATTTTCATCAAAAAAACAGCGAGAACTTAGTTGCGCAAATAATATTTATTTTTATTCCTTCCTCTCTATAGTGAAACATAGGGCCAGCAGAGTGAACTATACAGGGAGAAAATTATGTTTTACTTTTTGTGCCGATTTTCATACATTTTTCAAATTTTCTGCATTATTTTACTTCAACACAACTTTTTCTCTCTCGACAGCGAACAATCAATTATTTCATTTTTGTTTTATTTTCCAACTTTATTTCATTTCCTCCACAAGAAAACATAAATTTGAAACTTCTTAACGAAGGAAAAAATTAAGAACTTTGCACATTTACAAATCGCCATTACAGCTGACAGACCGCCAGCCTAAGGGCAGTAAGCACCAAAGTTTTTCAGTCAAACAAGCAAACAGAAAAAATTTAAAAAAACGCAAACTTGCTTAGAACATTATTTCGCTAGCATCTGTACATTTTTACGTGCATAAATTTATGCAAGTATGCCGTTTTGTGCGCATACACACACTCGCACACACACACATCGGTCAAGCGAGTCAAGGTGAGTGCACAGTTCACCTCCAAGTCATGCTAAAAAATCAATTGTTCACGCGAATACCGACAAGCGTCGTAATGCTGCCTGCCTACAGCCAATTTCCGCCCCAAAAGCCCTAAAAGCAACGAAAAGTAAATAAAAACACCACAATAGTTGCTGCTCTCCGTATATATGGGTGTAAGTGTGTATGTGTCTAGGCATGAAAAATACTCTCGCTTTTCACTCTATGCCACCGCATTGAGCATAGCTAAGCTTGACTGGAGTACGCGCGTAATTATAATTCAAATTTAAGTATTTCTAAGCGAGCTAAGTATGTAAGTCGCTAAGGTCAGAAATTAAGTCAGCTGTGTGGGTAAGGCTAAATCGTCATCTACTTACATACCCAGGCGGCGCCGGACGTTTGTGCTATTTTTATTTTTATTTTTATTTTCTTTTTTTCACTTGCTAGAAATTAAGTGCGGATAATGCCTTAACAAATATGTAGAAAAAACATTTTTTTGCAAAAAATATAGAAAATGCAAAACCGAATACAAAAAATTTTCATTTCAAACCACATTTTTTGCCTTTCAATTAAACGTAATTATTGAACTGCTCGTTGGTCGTTGCTTGCCACATTTTTGCACCCAGCCACATTTACACACTTTTTAGCATTTTGCATATGCAATCGCTGAACTAAAATAAGAATATCTGTGTATGTGTGTATGCAGCTCCACACAATGCCACTCAGCACAGAACAATGCAAATATTTTTTGCCAGTATTTCGGTTTTTTAATTTATGTGTTTTAGCCTTAAGTTAAAATGTACTAAGGCTTTGGAATATGCAAAAATGTATGTTATGTTTTTGGTCAACGGGTCGCGCGCAACTGGGCTGCGGTGTGGCGATACATATTTTTATTTATTTACATATTTAAAAATGCTTGGGCTATCGGCATTTTAGGGCATTTTTTCTTTTTTTGTAGGAATAGAGGCTGGTACATTGGTAGGGGTGTGGCTGCGTGGACTCAGGGAGACTGGATCAAGCAAACTTTGTTTTTAGAATGTTAAAATAAATACTTTATTATAATTATAATAAAAAATGATATAATAAATACAATAAAAAGGTGTCTAGCAATGAAAAGCTTTGAAAAGAGCGTTTGTATGACGACTGAAAAATATTTGTAATAAATCAAAAAAAGAAAATAATAATAATAAACAAATAAATAAGATAAAATAAAATAAAATAAAATAAAATAAAATAAAATAAAATAAAATAAAATAAAATAAAATAAAATAAAATAAAATAAAATAAAATAAAATAAAATAAAATAAAATAAAATAAAATAAAACAAAATAAAATAAAATAAAATAAAATAATTGGCTTGCAGCGAAGCTGTCGCCAATTAATGTAAGTCACTCCTTTATTGGGATGCAATAAAAAAAAAAAACAAAAAATAAAATAAAATAAAATAAAATAAAGCATGAGCAATACAACTTTTTAATAAAAAGAAATTAAAAAAAATATGAAGCAAATTAGTAAAATTGAACATTTTTTTAAATTTTAAACAAATTACCTAAAATCTCCTGCATCCAAAATATTTGAATATTAATTCAGCTGTTATATGCAGTACTTCAGTAGTTACTTTGGAGTTTAAAAAATTGGAATAGGATAAGCTTTAAGGGGTTAAGGATAGTCAGAACTTTCAAAAAATTGGATTTTTTTACATTTTGATGGGCTTTGCTCTAACTCAGCGAGCGTTGGGCAAGTACACGAACGTGTAAGGTTGCGAAGTCCTTCTGGCCACACTTGGATAGGAGGCGATCGAGGGATATTCTGAGGATGACAAAATCTCATCTCTCAAATTTCGTGGGCATCCTCACGGGGCACTATTCGCGGGGTCTACATGCCGTGAGACTCGGAATTACTTCGAGTCCTTTTTGTGTCAGCTGTATGGAGGATGAGGTGGAATCATCTCAGCACCTGCTTCTTACCTGCCCAGCTCTCGCGAAGGTTCAAGCATCTTGGTTCTCACTTCTTTTCTGCGCCTGCCGATATAGCAGGTCTTGATAACAAAAATCTAATGAGCTTCATCAGCAGCATAAAGGAGTTGGCACAAACGTAGACTGGTCACCGTTCATAGTCCACAAACTCTGAACCCTCCACACCCCTTTCCCTTTCGTCCTATCGTCCTTCATCTCTTTTTCCCCTCTTGCAATGGTATCACAAAGGATGAACTAAACTTCTTTCGTCCAAGTGGGCCCACTCTCTGGGCAACCATTACTACCTAACCTAACCTAACCTACATTTTCTTAAAGTATAATATCTTAAAAATATTGTGTGAAAATACTTTTCGAGTTATTCAACAATTAACAAAAGGTGCTCGGTGCTCCGGAACGTTCGTATGCTGAAAAAATGGATGCTGCGCGTATGAAAGTGGCAGATAAGCGCGCTAACGAAAACACTTGGGAAGGTGGAATGCTACGTAGGCAACAGCAAATCGATATTTTGGAAGCTGCTGTGACGGCTGAAGAACTATTATATGACCGAGGAATACATGACACAGTGTAAGTAATTAAATAATTCGTATAACTCTACATAAATCGATAGCAAAACTTTAAATGCGTTTTTCTCAAAACTATGTTTTTTGAACTGGTAATCACTGTAACTTATAAATTGCTTGGTAGATTTCAATAAAATGTATATCTACTGCTTTTGAAAGATATAAAAAATTCGTGCCTGATCAAAGGATTTTTTTTGACGTGACGACAAAAAAGCAGGATAAAGTGTTCGTCCAACTTTTTAAGCGAGACCCTTCTTTGTGACTACGCCAAGCACGATCAGTTCTTGTTAAAAAGGAAATAGATGTGAGTATCAACACCATCGAATGACAACTTAAGGAGGTGAACGTATCCAGCCCACATCATCAAAACCACTGCTCTCAGAAAAACACATTGAGAAACAACAAAACAAGAAAATAGCGTCACAGTATTGGGCTGGACTTCCCAGCCCCCAGACGTCAACCTTATTGAAAATGTGAGAGGAACTATGAAAACGCATCTTACCGGAAGGCCATACCCCGATTTAAGGCAATTTGTGCGTCAAGTTCGCAAAATTTAGTCCCGTTTGTGGATGAGTTACGCAGAAAAGCTGGTTCAAAGCATGAAGAAGATGCTAGGCTATGCTCGACATCGATGAAGACTTGTTTTGTAATTAATTTCATGTAAAAAAATTTTAAATATATATCTTTTATGCTTCATTAATAATCGCGGCTGCTTTTTTCTGACACAGACTTTATCATGAAGAAGCTTCAATACACGGTATATGCTCATAGATCCCTAGATAGAGCCCCGTAACAGACGACTCAGTAACCATTTACTCACAACGGCCTCCTGAAGTACTGCTTTATGGTGAAGTGCCGGGAGGATATACCGTAGCATATGAGGGGGGATTCGGTGGGTTCATTGATTTCGAGAACTATTTTTCGAAGTGAGTCCATGGCTTGAAAAAATGCTTATAAAATTATGAAAAGTGTGTTGAAAAATAAAAACAAAAATGAGGAGGATTAAAGTTTTGAAGTGAAAACCTGTCCTGGCAATCAAATAAGCGAACTTAAAGTTGCAATGCATGTTTCCTATATGCGCCGAAAGAAGTTTGGTGTAACACGGGTGTAACAGTGTGTGCGAAAAGTATACGAATGCCTAGAATTCTAAAATAATTATTTCATTAAATAAATTTTCTGAATAAAATTACTTCTGCTTCTACTTAGTCCACCACTTTGCGGCGCAATTTCCCAGCTCTCGTAACATTCTTCAAATAACAAATGCAATAACAAAACGTTGCTAATAGCAGAAAAACCCCGCATTCATACCTTGTCGCCGAAGGACCACACGGATGTGGAACAGTTGGTTATGCCGCTTAAAAACTTGTTGTTGGTTGTGACTTTCATGTAGCTTTTTTATTTAAATTTTCATTGAACTTATTTTTATTCTCAAACAGCAGTTTTTGTTTTTTCATTGCTGCTGCTCTTTTGTTTAGATACATTCGCGATTGTTTTTTCGCTTTGCCTTTTTTTTTTTGTGCCATTTCATTTCAAGTTCAGATGCAACAAAGTGCCGACTCGCTTTTCTTCTTCCAATACCCGCGACTTACTATATGTTAAACATTTAAATCAATACAATGCCAGTCAAATATGTAGTCAGGTTGACCATTTGCTCGCTTGGTGGCAGTTTAGTAGGGTCCGGCAGACAACTGTATGGCGGGCTGGCTGGCTGGCTAGTTGGCTAACTATGACTACCACCCAGGGTCTACAAGATTTTTTCGTATTTTTATTTATAAGTTCATGCATGCATTTATGTATGTATGTATGTGTGCGCATACATGTGTGTGTTTGCAAGTATTTATGCTGAGTAGCCAAACAATTGAATTGCATATCAAATTGACTTAACGACCTGACAGTGGTGTGGGCATTGATGTGGAGCATCCTGTTGTGGCACAATACACTTGCACGCCACATACATACATACATACATACATATGTATGCATTTAACAGCGCAAGCCACTTGGTGGCAATTGCTTGGTTGCAACTGCCGCTGAGTGTAGTTTAGTTTAGTCAAAAGCTGGACATAGCGGCGGATGATGCTAATGATGTGTGGCGCGAGTGCAGTGGAAGCGAATGGGAAAAACGAGCAGTTTGGCGGAAGAGGAGCAGAAATGCATGCATGCACATACACACACACATCGATAAATGTACTCTTTATAAACCTACTCACATGACTTAATTTACATACAAAAACAAAAATTAAAAACGTTTTTAAAACAATTAAGTGTCCATCCATACCTCGTCAAGCCCTCTCCACTTCGTTCACGGCATTCCGATGCACATAAAAATCACAGCATAAATTTTAATTTGTTGCATATTTTGTCAACAGCATTAAAAATGTCAACAAAAATCAACAAACCCTAAATATCCAGCTGTGAATTTCTTGGGAATTCCCTCATAAGCATAACGCGAGCAGCGCGCCAGCAACGACGCATGAGACGCCGCCGATCGAAAGCAGACAACAGCGAAGCAGTTGATAACGTAGACGAAGATGATACCAATGCGGCGGAGGCAAGAGCTGAGAAGGGCGGTAAAATATGTTTAGTATGTGGCAGAAGACGAGGTAGCAGTTGTGAGTACCACCAGCCGACGCCAACGCGCATGCGCGCCACTCCGCGCGACGTTATGTTGCGGAAGGTATGCTGCATAGTTGTTGTTCCTTTTGTTGTTGTTTTTATTGTTGCTTCACATTGAGTATTTAATAATGGTAGATATATTTTAATGTAATGCAATCAAATGCGTACGCATTAAATGCCAATAACATGGAAATCAACGCTTCACAGGCTGCATAAGCAACTGGAGACGTTTGTGTAGGTGCGTAAATATGTATGTAAACATGAACATATTAATATTTGTTGTACGACTGCTAACTAAGCTTGGGATATCTACCTCCTGCCTGGCTACATATTACCTCGCACGTTCGAACTATAGCGTGAAGCTGTCGAATGTTGGCTAACGCCCAGCGCCCTTGTAAGAATATCTCACACACACGCACACACATACACACTTGTGCGTGCATACGCTAATAGACCAATTTATGTTATTTTGATAGCCTTAAAATTTCTACTCACATTCGAGCTTGGCTGCGCACCTCCTTTTTTTTACAACATACAAAGCAGCTGGTGGCGCAGCATCCCAGCCAACCAAACTGCCACAATTTTAAGTAGCAGCAAAGGCAGACGTAGAAGGGTAAGTGTTTGTTGTTGCAATAGTGAGAATATTGCTGTTTAACGCGCATTTATGGATGGACATTTGTAGGAATGCATTTAGTTTGATTGTGTTGTTGCAATGTTGATGTTGATTTGGTGAGTTGATTTTGTGATTGGAGCGGTTTTTGATGTAGTTGGCGCCACTGGTAGGTTGAGTAGGCAGAGTAGGCAGCGTTGTGTGGTGCTTATCGTCGATCTCAGATAGGCGATAATGTCTGGATCTGTTAGAATGCTTGTTGTAGTTGTGGCTTAAATAAGTGCGTGCCCCTGTGTATGTGTGTGTTTGTGTGCATACATCTGAACCCCACTCATTTTACAGATGTAAATGCGAGATATTAAAACTTCCTCGACTTAGTATTTTGAGCCTTCAATTTTTTAGTTCTTTCAGTTCTGTTGTTTTAGTTAATTTTTATTGTTTCGGTGGTTTTATTTTTGGTTTTTGGTTTCTTGCTCAAGTTGCGTGCAATGTTGTTGTTGTTGACATTACTCAGCTTGTCTGCTATTTTTGTAGTGAATTTTCTTGGTTTTTGGCTGGCTATTTTGTTTTCTCATAAATATTTGATTGTAGTTGTTGTTAACAGAAATGTTGTTGTAATTTGACTGCTCCTAACAGTAAATGAGCGCGTAATGATTGTGTCCCTTTTCTTAACTTTTTTTGTGTTTTTTTTTTTCATGTTGCAGCACCAGCTCATAAATTGTAAACACATACATATTTTTATTTTATTTCAAATTTCTCAGAATTTTATATATAAGATCGTAGACGATTTGTGTGACTTTAAAATAATAATAACTAGTATTCTGATAGGTGCTTAGTTTATGAGGTATGCAGTTAATTGAGACAGTTTTTTGGAAATACACGCGGGCCATAATGCAGTTTTTCAGAGGCATCTTTTCGATGCTTAGTATTTTGCTAAATTTGAAATTAAATTTCCAAGAGGGGTTTTTGACAGATCACGTATGACTACTGTCAAACTTAATACACCTTTTCGTAGTTTCATTTGAATTAAGATGCGATACCTCTAAATTGACCACTTTTTATTTACGTATTTAATGAGTTTTCAGGCACATATCGGCTTATGCGCTGAGCTTGAGCCGCACAACATTTAAAGAACTACTGGATGAGATTTACGGACACAGGGTACATCGGCACGTGAGCGCAAGCAAGAGAAGTTTCAATTTGATGCGAAATATGCCGAGGTACTCAACTACCGAATCAGATGAAATAAGTCGGTAGTCAACTACATCGCAACAATCGAAAGAAGTGCATAAGTCATTGGAAATGAAATTTGTAGAGTTCGAAAAGGCTATTGATCATTTCGGACACAATAGCATTTGGCAAGCTCTTCTTAAGGAAAGATGCCACAAAAAATTTGCAATTTTATCCAGATCCCAGCATTTGAGTGTTGAGTGTTGCTTAAAGGCGTACTTTCTGATACAATAAAGAGACCGGACAAGACTGCATTCTCTCACCTTTATTGTTTCTTGTGGTTATGGACGATGTTTTGGGAGCGGCATTAGACAGCAACCCGAAAAGAAGTATTGTCTGGCCTTCACTGAGTATGTGAAACCTGAACGACTTGGATTACGCCGACGACATTGTACTGATTTCGAAAAAAAGGCGAAGGATAAGCAATCAAAGCTTGGTGATCTTTTGCTTCATGCTGAAAGTGTGGGTCTGCGCGTACTAATGTGAACAAAACAGCGAACTTCACACTAGGTAGTTGTGCAGTAGAAGGCAGCCGTGCAGTAGAAGGCAGTCTTGGCAGCCTGACGGCGAAGCTAAAACAAATATAAACCATCGAATCGTAAAAGCAAAGAGCGCTTTTGCGAGTTTAAATAAAATTTGGTATTCTAAGCAGCTAAAAAGAAAGAGAAAGTTTTGACTTTTCAAAATTCATATTAAATCCGTCCTGCTCTATTGCTATAAAACTTAGTTAGTATTCAACGAAGCGTTTCGAAATTCAAGCATTTGTGAACCGCCAGCTTCGCAGAAATCTCCGTATCTGGTGGCTCGAAAACTGGATCTTAAATGCGGATCTACTAAATAGGTGCAACTAAAGGCCGATAAGGATTGAGATTCGGGGAAGAAAATGGCACTGGGTGTGGCATACGCTGCGCAAACCAGCGCACGAAGTCAACAGTGTTGCTTTAGACTGGACTCCATAGGGGCACGAAATAGAGGACGTCCAAGAGGCATAGAAGCATAGATGACCTTGACAAGGGCACAGTTAAGAACTTAGTTAAGAAATAGTTTTTTGCCCAATTCCTGATCATTTTTTTTTTTAATTTCTGAATGGTGAGCAAATATGAAATCGTAAAAACCTGATCCTTAATTTTTTGCTTTATTTATTTTTTGTCTAATATTCAGTCTTCAGAGCTCAAGTACGACAATTACTCCTATTAGTTTCTATCTACGAAACCAACATTTAGTATAATATTTAACATATTTCTTATAGTTATTCTTGCATGTTTTACCAAAATTTTAGTGGTTTTGGATGTCACAAAAAAACGAACTTTCGGAAAATTCGAAAAACGATTGCGAAAAGTCACAAATAATGGGTAACTTCTGATGCAGAAAATTTTATATTTTCCTTTATTTATATAAAATAGTCATTAAATATTCAAAAATGCAGTTTCTAGAAGAACGCGAAGAGGTGTTACACTTCACTTTATTTTATATATAAATTTTTTTTATTTATTTTATATATCATAAACTTACCAGTCTTCGCTTTGGTTTGATTAGTGGGCGATTTTGGCCGTTCATTTTATAATACAGTCCACAGGCATTGCACAAATAGTGGCCGGTGCCATCGCGTCGCCACAGTGGCGTCGATGTAGCACCGCAGTTGACGCATTCGCGACCCTCTGGAAAGTGAAATGGAAAGTGAATTTAATTAATTCAAAGGAAGAAATATAAATAAATACATAATGTTTATAAAAACTTTTTTCGAATATAATTTTGGTGTGGAGTCTGTGTCATATACAGCGCTTGAGGAGGCTTATGTTGCATAAGAATATTAAAAAAGAAAAATATTTGCTTATAAAAAAAATAAGTAAATTAGTTTAGAAATATTTAAAAAAAATAATATAAAAAATTGGTAAATTTGCTCAAAAATAAAAAAAAAATATTTGCTTATATAAAAGATTAGCAAACTTGCTCAATAATATAAAAAAAATATTTGCTAATATAAAAAATTAGTAAACTTGCTCAAAATAAAAAAATATATATATTCGCTTACATTAAAGATTAGCAAACTTGCTCAATAATATAAAAAAAATATTTGCTAATATAAAAAATTAGTAAATTGGTTCAAAAAAAAATATTTGCTAACATAAAAAATTAGTAAATTTGCTCAAAAAAAAAAAATATTTGCTAATATAAAAAATTTGTAAATTTGCTCAAGAACATAAAAACAAATATTTGCTAACATAAAAATTAGTAAATTTGCTCAATAATATAAAAAAAATATTTGCTAATATAAAAAATTAGTAAATTTGCTCAAAATAAAAAAAATATATATTCGCTTGCATAAAAGATTAGCAAACTTGCTCAATAATATAAAAAAAATATTTGCTAATACTAAAAATTAGTAAATTGGTTCAAAAAAAATATTTGCTAACATAAAAAATTAGTAAATTTGCTCAAAAAAAGATATTTGCAAATATAAAAAATTTGTAAATTTGCTCAAGAACATAAAAACAAATATTTGCTAACATAAAAATTAGTAAATTTGCTCAAAAATATTAAAAAAATTTCTGCTAATATAAAAAATTTGTAAATTTGCTCAAGAATATAAAAAAAATATTTGCTAATATAAAAAATTAGTAAATTTGCTCAATAATATAAAAAAAATATTTGCTAATATAAAAAATTAGTAAATTTGCTCAAAATAAAAAAAATATATATTCGCTTGCATAAAAGATTAGCAAACTTGCTCAATAATATAAAAAAAATATTTGCTAATACAAAAAATTAGTAAATTGGTTCAAAAAAAATATTTGCTAACATAAAAAATTAGTAAATTTGCTCAAAAAAAGATATTTGCAAATATAAAAAATTTTTAAATTTGCTCAAGAACATAAAAACAAATATTTGCTAACATAAAAATTAGTAAATTTGCTCGATAATATAAAAAAAATATTTGCTAATATAAAAAATTAGTAAATTTGCTCAAAATAAAAAAAATATATATTCGCTTGCATAAAAGATTAGCAAACTTGCTCAATAATATAAAAAAAATATTTGCTAATATAAAAAATTAATAAATTGGCTCAAAAAAAAATATTTGCTAACATAAAAAATTAGTAAATTTGCTCAAAAACAAAAAAATATTTGCTAATATAAAAAATTAGTAAATTTGCTCAAGAATATAAAAAAAAATATTTGTTAACATAAAAAATTAGTAAATTTGTTCAGGAATATTAAAAATATATTTCCTAATATAAAAAATGAGTAAATTAGCATAAGAATATTAAAAAAAATATTTGTTAATATAAAAAATTATTAAATTTGCTCAAAAAAAATTTCCTAATATAACAAATTAGTACAATAAATTTGCTCAAGAATATAAAAAAAAATGTGCTAATATAAAAAATTAATAAATTTTTCTGTTTCGCCTTTATACTTTTAAATTAGCTTTTTTAATATTTTAGGCCCAATTTAATGTATATTAAATCAGTTTATGCCCATTTGAATAATTTTATACTGGGTCTGTTTGAAGCGCGGTTGCCCATTAGTGCATTTTTATTGGCCATTTAAAAGTTTATTTCTGATTAGATAATATTAAATTGTAGTTATATGATGCGTAACTACATAACTACTCATAAGATACATTTTGCATAAAAATTTAAATATTTCCTGTTTTACTCAGCCACAGTACTCGTACCTCGCGCAGCTACATATGCACATACCTACTTATGCAATCACACATACAGTGCGAGTGTGCGTTGAGTAAAATGCACATTTAAGCAGCCACAAACTAAAAATAAATGCGAATGCCTAAAAAAGCCACAATGCAACAACAGCAAATAATGAAAGTATGCATAAAAAGTATGCATATACAAGGTGGCGCAAAATTAATCACCCTCTAGGAAGATTTTTAATTTTGGCAAATGGTATCGTACACCAACCATATTTGACACTTGTGTGCTAGAGAGCTGCAGCATAAAAACAGACAAGTAATGGAGTGCATAGAGGTCAAAATAGAGATTTCCATCACTTCAAATATTCAAAATTTTTCCGTTGTGGTACCATACAGGGCGCGGGGAGGGGAGGAATGAATTAGAGGATGGCGACTACTGGTGGCTAATTACGTTCATATTCAGCCAGCTGTGTGATAATTAAACCCGCAATATCCGCAGGTGTAACGAAAAATGAAAACCCAGGACAGTTGCGAAGAAGATGCTGAAATACTTCCACCTCACCCGCCAGACAGCTTCTGCAGAAGGGACTTGAAGCAATTCCAAACCTCACCGCATGGACACCTGACGGATAATGACCGGTAAGGATATCTACCGAATTCGATAGCTGTGGCGCTGTTAATCTTAGAAGTTCCACCGAGCACCTCCGGTTTATGCGTGGCCAGAGGGAGATCGTGATTTTGAACGTTTGCGCACTAGCCCAGCGCTCGCGAGACGTATGTTTTCAGGAGCAGACCACAGGTTCTTAAGTAAACCGCAATCCTCTCAGTTTGCGATGAAACCATCTCCTGGGCCCCCTGTCTAGCCATCTCATCAGCCGAGCAGTTTCTCTCTATGCCGCTGTGACCGGGAACCCAAATGAGACTTAATATGCACTTAAATTTTTGTATTGGTCAGATCAAGACTGGAGTATGCAGCGTTTATTTGAACGTCTTACACAAAAATGCATTCTGACCGCTTTGAGCGATTTTAAAAATGTGTCTAAATTTTCTCTACTCACTAAATTTTTCTCTACTACAACTTTTTACTATTTTCGTTGCCAACTTATTAGCCTTCCTACACTTGGGAACAGGAGATTAATTTCCATCTTTCCAGGAGCAGACCACAGGCTCGTAAGGGAGCCCCAATCCTTTCAGTTTCCAATGAAACCGTTTTCAGGGTCCCTTGTCTGGCCAGCTCATCAGCCGAGCAGTTTGCCTCTATTCCGCTGTGACCGGAATGTGTGAATGAGCCTCATATCGAAATATTCGGATGCAATCGAGAGAGAAGGCCGGTATTTCCCGACTAATTTCGAACGCACAAATAATGAGCCCAAAGCACTAATTGCCGTTTGGCTGTTGGAGTAGATATTTACGCTTTACAGTTATTACAGAAGTAACAGGTACAGAGGTAACCTGTCTTCTGCTTCCTTAATTGCATCTACTTCGACTTAGAAGGCACTACAGTAGCCCGGAAGCCTAAATTTGAGCTTGATAAGGAGCTGCTCGCAGAATACCGCCCCACCAACTCTTCTGTGCAACTTCGAGCCATCCGTAAGGATGTTTGCCATGCCCTGCCTGCAAATGAAACCGAATTGATTGACTAATTTTGCGCCACCTTGTATTTTCCTAGCATATGTCTGTATGTATATTAGTGTAAGCATATTATATTTGCATACCTACACACCTACAAAAATGCGCATAAGACTGCGCCGTGGCGATGTGGCGAGAAAAACGCATGGAAGCGGAAATGATGGATTCGGCGGTCTGCGTATTTTTTCACTTTTATTATGCACTAATACGCACACATGGTACATATGCATACCTATATGTATACATAAATATATGCGTGTATATATTGTGCATATGTATGTGTAGCTGCTACGTTCGAGTCACTAACTTGCCTTAGCCACGTTACCTAGCCACCAGCCGGCTGCCAGTCAATGCACACACACACGCATTGGCATGGCTTGTTTGTTTGCCTACTTAATGCGAGCACTTACATACAACACCTTGTAGTTTTATTTTCGCTTATTATATTTTTTGGTTTGCGTACTGCCTCATTTTTACAAATTTTAATTAAGCCAAAGGCAGCAATGCTCGTAAAAGCTGCAAGAGTGGAAAGCCAGTGAGGGAAGACAGTAAAAACGTAGCACCTGAAGTAATGTGGAGTTATTAGTTGTAGCGTACGGCGGTGGCAGAGGTGGTGCCAGTGTGTCAGCACCAGTGTTAGCCAAGTCAAAGGCCGACATACAACAAACATTGGTATGAATTTATTTAAGTACAAATGTAAGTGGTTGTAGGTGCGCAAAGACACGGTCGTCGCAGGCAGTGTTTTGTGTTTTTCTTGTTTAGTTGTTGTTTTAGTAGTATGCACATTAACGTCTGTATTTCTTAGTAAGTATGCGCACACATATACGCACATACACATGCACCATGGTGTATGCGTGTTTGTAGCTGTCGCTCTTGCTGCTGTTGCTGCTTGAAATTCATTTTTCTTATTGTTTGTAAAAATTTGTGTCTTGAATTTTTTCGGTTTCCCATTTTTTGACCCACGCCACCAACACAATTATCCAGCAACGCATTGGCGCACATTTTGTGGCAAGCTGTAGTCGTACAATTAAAACCGTTGTACAGCTTGAACGCCAGTCAACTGCTCTGCACGCATACAAGCGAATAAGTGTAGCTCATTTAAATACTCTGCCGCCGCTGCTGCGGCTGCTGCTGTCATTTGGCTGTGCCTTCCCAAGTGCTTGCCCTAAGCCAGAACCATTAGCGACGCATACAAAAAATCCAGCGCCTGTGAGTCAGTAAAGCGGTAAAATGTGGTAAAAATGCGCTACATACACATACATACTCATACAGGCACGAACACATACATAATCATACCGCCTCATACACACACATACATACATACATATGCACGCCTTCTACCCAACACCCGTCTTATTTCGGCTTGCAAACTGGGCTTAATGTCGTGCGCTATTAACGCTCATGTTGTTAGAGCATTGTTTTTTAACTACTTTTATATATCATATTTTTTGTTGTTGTCTTTATCTTTGTTCTTCCCATTCGTTTTGCCTTACTTTCCGTTTTACATTAGTTACAGTATCATTTTTTAAATGCAGTTTTTATTGCTTGTTTGTGTGGACTGATATGTTTACTGTATATCCATAATTTGTGCGGTTGTTGTTGTTGTTGTTCTGCTTTCTTAATGATGCTACTAAATATGGTTTATTATTTAATGTTTACGGTTCATGCACCAAATTTTCCCTAACTGCTGTTTGCTCACATTTTTGATGAGTTTTTGAATTGAATATTTTTTTTTAATTTATGTACGCTCATACTAAGGATGCCAATCCCGGTACGTCGGTGTGTTTTTTAGATGTCGAAAATTTCGGGATTAGCTTATATTTAACTCGGATTTCGATAAAAACTTATCTACTGCAAAATTGCATTCATAAATGCTTTTCAATTTCCAAGAAATTTGTTTTATTTTACTAACAGTCGTTAAAAATACTTAAGAACGGTGCGTTGGCAACCATATATGCGTATCTTTTATGGAATACGAATACTTTTACGCTTAAATATATTTGCTGTGGTCACATTCATTGACATTTGTTCATTTATCTCTTTCTCTTTAAGGGTTCGCATGGATTTTTTTCGTTTTAGTAGGCGCACTGATATTTTTGCCAGAAATATACTTAAGAACGATTCGGTCTTCGTCCAAAATTTGGTTAATTGTTTTCTGTTTTTTATTTTAACTGGTAAGTAAGTAAAAAAAGTATCTGGAGTATTCCTACAGAATTTTACTTTACTTGAAACGATTCAGTAATGTCAAACCTTGCACCCCAGCTCTTCGTAAAGCAATAATAGAGTTGCAAAGGACCAGATTATTCAACAGTGATTTTTCAACACAATTAAACGTTTCAAAAACGATGGTTTTTAATGCCTTAAAATATTTTTCTGAGTATGAAATACCAGAAAATGTTCCCAGGAAAAAATTAAGCGCAAAAGACTCTACTGGATAGCATGATCGTTAGATTGCCAAAACAAGATCCCAGGAAGAGCGCTGCTGACATTAATCGAAAAACTATTGTTCATCTGGAAAAGCCAATAACGAAAGGAATAGTTGCGCTTCGTTTGGCACAAGCGCGACTTCATAGTAGACTCTCACGGAAGAAACCATTGGTAACAGCAGCGCAACGGTAACGCCGAATTGAGTTTGTTCGAGAGCACATTTCCTGGACTCAAAATAAGTGGCGTTATATTTTATTCAGCGATGAGATAAAAATAAATAGAGTTAATCTAGATGATGGAAAGTAATTGAAAAGGCCAAAACGTGTAATTTTCGACTTCAAGTTCTTCTTCTAACCAATCACTAAGCACGGGAGAGGCTCATTAATGGCGTTTAGCTGCTTTTCATGAAACGGTGTTGGGCCAATTCATCGAGTTGAAGGTAATATCAAAGCAATCAAGTACCTTTAGATACTTCAAAATGTAATTCTGTCTTCCTTTAAGGGGACGAAAATTTACCTCTGATTTGGAAATTTCAACAAGGCGATGATCCGAAGCGCACTTCTTGTGTTGCTAAAAAGTTGTTCGACGACAACTCGATCACTGTGCCTCGATCACTCGCTTCGAGTGCCGACTTAAACCCAATAGAACATCTTTAGAACGGCGTAAAAAATGTACTCAATACGCAGAATACCATAAATTTGAATCATTAATTAAATTGGCCAATGTATGGTAACAGTTGATTTCTTTTCAGTTGAACGTTGTAAAGATTTAAAATTTGTGTATGCAAAGGCGCAAAACCGATTTTCAAGAAAATCTTAGCCGTTCTCGCTTTTGTCTGCATTTTTAAGCTTTGACTATTCTTCGTTCTTTAGTATTTTTCTTGAAGGAATTTTTGTTTTTCTTAGATAAGAAAACTGATACAGAATGAAAACATTTTACATTTATAAACTAAAACCTTATATGAAGAACACTTAATTGATTTTCTTGAATAAAATCTAAAATGCAGAGAACTGGGTATCGTTCTTAAGGGATCAGGGGTAGCCAGAGGCTCGAAAAAATGATGATTTTCAATAATTTTTTTTTTTTTGCTAGTCAGTTGCTTTATTTTAGAAAAATTAAAGCATAGCATTAATACATCTTGTTTCGACTTGACTTTAGCAAAATTAAAAAAAAAAAAATATTTATATCTAAAAGTTATCGCTGTTTGTGTGGAGCCCGTTTCCCCAGAAGTCCCTTGCGATGGTCATCACAAGTCCTTTAAAATTCATCTATCATCAATAGGACAAGAGAAATTAGTTTTATTAATAGATAATTTTGTGCCTGTTCGGAGCTTTTTTTCAAATATTAATAATATGGCGGCCTCAGTCCCTATTTTTCAGATTTTCGAAAAAAACCGACAATAAATTGTTAAAAAAAATTGAAATTTTTGAAAAAAAATCCTTCCAATCCGCGAGTTGTTTATGTTTTTCAAAGGCAGTATAAGATTTATTGAAAGCCACCAAGCGGTTTTTAAGTAACAGTGATTACCAGTTCAAAGAACATAGTTTTGCGAACGCTCCGGAATGCCCGAGCGCCCTTTGTTAATTGTTTAATAACTCGAAAAGTATTAATCGGATTCACTTCAAATTTTCACACAATATTTTTAAGATATTATGCTGTAAAAAAATGCAAAAAAAAACAATTTTTTGAAAATTCTTACTACTCCTAACACCTTTCATATTTTTCATCGCCTGTATAGAAGGTGGCACAAAATTAATCATCTTATCGGAAGATTTATAATTTTTGCAAATGGCGTCTTACGTTAATAATTTTTGATGTTTTGATTTTTTAACTTCCGTATTCAAACGGTCAAGTAATGGAGTGCGTAAAATTTAAAATAAAAATTTGGATGATTAATTTTGCGCCTGTTACAATGGGAACTGATATGAAGTGAAAACTGCACTATTAGTTTTTATAAATAAATCAACTCATTTAACGAATTGGGTAAACTTTTATTGCTAACAAATTTTTACAGATCAAGTGCCTTAATTCTTACTTTGAAAAGTACCGTCTATTTTCAATCTTTTTAGTGATGCGTGCGTCCAGTTTAAAATAAATAATAAATTTAATTTAATTTTTAGCGGCAAGCTAATCACCTACCCTGTCATAAATCGAACAGAATAACGAAACTAAGGCAAGGCAAGTCTTGAAGAGGAGTGAACAAGGAAAAAAAAAATAGAACCAGCTTATCATAAATTTTGAACGGTTTCAATTATTGAATGATACAAAAAAAGTGATATTAAAAAATTTATGCCCCAAATATAAATGAAATAAAATAATAAAAATATCCCGAATTATCGGGATCAACATGTGCCACTAATTTGTGCATCCCTAGTATATATGTGCGTATGTAGGTATGTAAGCCCAGAAATTATGGAAATTTAGTCATAAAGCTTAGATTTTTTCAAGATTTTCCGCGATTGTGCGTTTACAAATTAATTAGCCGTATTCAGTATTACAGTTATTATACGTTTTTTTCAATTAACTTTTACTATCCCTTACTAATTCGTATTAAATTACTTTTGTGCGGTAGTTTATTTTTGGTGTGGTTATACTTTTATGATTTATGAGTGTTGAATAAAAAAATTGATTACTGTCAGCTCCGAAGGATTTTCCATGCATTTCTAAATTATTTTGCTGAGTAAAAATCAATTTGTGTTTTGAAAATATGTATCTACAAAGGCTAAAGGCTACAGTTATAAATGTTTTTCATTTACAAATATTTCATCAGAAATCACATAATTTCAGCTGAAGTATTTATAGAACAGTTTTTGCAGAAATTCGTCTTTCTCTCTCTTTTATATTTCATTTTCAATGCATTCGTGTTTTCTGTGACATTTTTTATTTAGTTTTTTGTTTGTTGAACTCATAAAAGCTGCATTCCATTATAGCCATTACGATGCCCTGACCAACTATCATTTAGCATTTTATGTCACGACAGAATTCAAACACAATGTCTTTTATTATGTGTCCCACACATAACCGTTGCAGGAGTAAAGTGAGTGAACTAAAGAGTGAGGAGCACGCAGCGTAATTTGGAAGGGACTTTTTGAGGGGTTGGAAGACTCTAATGAGTGGAAGAAGGCTCATAACCGATTTTACTTGTAGAGTTATGTGAGACACAAAATATAAATTTTTCGATTAGCCTGAATAAGATTACGAGACATTTCATAGTTTTTAACGCTCTTTCAATAAAGTCCTTGTAGTTTACAGCTTTCAAATTGGAACTATGCATATAAAATTTATAGTTATATTATAAAAAAAGTAGAACATTCAAATTGAAAGTAAATAACAGTAAGAACAAGAAAATTAAAAAAAGTAGGTTTGAACTTTTCTAATATAGAGAAAGCTTGAGATTATTTTTCAGCTACTTTTCACTCACCTTAAGGGTTATTTTAGTAAAAACTTTCGTTCTTTCATTTTAAAAGAAAGCTTTTATTTTGAGTAGCTTCCGCTCAAAATTCGCAAAATTGAAAAAAAAGTAAAATAAAGTTTAAAAAATAGGAGTACTTAGTATAGCGCAATAGCATGGCATGGCACAAGACGGCTTTCCTTCGAGAAATAAAAGAAAATCATAATGCGAGTTATTGAACAACTGGAGGGCCATCTTGGGCCATCTGGGGTATTTTCTTCGCTTTAACTACAATGTTAAAACTGAGCTCGTCGCTCGTGTGGTTTCAGCCACTTTGCAGAAAATAATTATGCATTTAGTCAGCTTATTTCAATAGACTTTAGCATTAATTTTGCAATCTTAGAGCTAAATTTATTCAATATCTTTAATTAATCTTTGTAGTCTGTAAGATTTAATCTGTGATAAATAGGAATTAGGAATTAAAAACGGAACAAAAATTAATGTTAAAACACTAAGCAGTAAAAACTAGAAATAAATAAATAAAAAAATGTAACCTGCCACTTTATCTTAAGATGATTTTTCTATTTCTGTTCATTTACTTCGAGAGAGCTTCTAGCAAACGCATTTGAGCTTTCGTTTAATAAGATCTCTCCTTTAGGGAACTGTTTTCAATAAAAAAATTTGAGAGCAATGTTTGTTTGATTTTATTGGAAACAAGAGGCTCCGTTGATGTATTTTAGAGTTTTTTTTGGATTTGCTACCTTTAAGACTTAGCGATTTCAGACGAGTAATCGATGCGATACCAGCAGAGGTGGTAGCAGAGAAATAGGAAGCCTTATCAAGATCAGCTGGATCCTTCCCCGATATTTTATTAATCTTAGCATTTTTGAGAGGCAAATAGAATATAGCTCGTCTATTCTCTATACATGCCCACCCAAAAAATGTACCATCTAAGTCTAGCGAAAGTCGGACAGCGGCAAAGAAAAAACTCTGTATTATATTCTTCTTCCTCTTCTTCTTTATTTAAGACTAGATCTTGTTATTTACAACAAACTTTCTCTTAAACTTCATAACTTCAGAAATTCATTTACAAAATATGTAAAATTGTAACAATTATACAAAAATTTAACAATAAACAATTCGTTATGTATATAACTCAGATGTCCGTGCTATGGTTCCGGTGTTCTTCCAGGTGGTCTATTGGAGATTGGTTGGTGGTGCACGGGCAGAAACCATTGTCTTCACCTGCTTTTGCCATTCTTTCCGTCGTCTTCGCTCGCTTTGTTTGTGTTGTGATCAAGTATTTTGCGCCCGCAGATCGCACTGAGCGTTTTTATTTCTGCAGTGGTAAGGATACGCTGTGTTTCAGACGTATCTGCGCGCGTTTCGACTGAGTTTGTCATGATAGGTCGGCCACTTGTTTTGTATTCGTGCTTTGCTCTTTAGACTCTGTGACCGAAAGTATTATATTCATTCTTCAAAAACACGCACAGTGTTAAAACACGTCCACAGTGGATGATCAATCCATGGATTTGGTTCAGGAATTAGTCCTATTAGCGGTCGTAGTTCACTCCTCTTCTATCTAAGAAGCAATTTTGCTACCTCCCTTTCAGACCTTTTCAGCAAACACTGGTTGTTTTGCAGATATGAGTACTGCACGAATGCTTCTCATGCCCAGTATTGAATAATTGTTCAGAGCCTTGATGTAGCTGACAGTCCTCGCTATAATCCTGAGTCGGTATGGGTCCTAATTTGCGCCAGTTCCATTGGACACTCTAAAGAACCGCAGTTTTCCAGTTAAATTCAGAAAAATCGATGTATTGAACACCGAAGTGTCCCGCCCCTTACATAAGATCAAGCTCATTCCACCTTGCAACAGAGTTTAGCCTCAACTTGCATTCCTGAACCATTTTTTAATAAGTGCGAGCGGTTTTTAAGACCTTTGGAGCAGCGTAAATATTACTACAAGCCCTGGCTTAAATTCCTCGCCACCTTTTTCTAGTCTGCTATTTTAAATATTTAATTGACTTGCAACAGAGTTCAGCTTCAACTTGCATTCCTGAAAAATGTTTGAAGGGATGCCACTTGCACCGTTTCTAAGGTTTTTACAGCAGTTTAGATGTGACATCATGACTTAAATTCCTTGCCATCTCTTGTCAATTATCCAGTCGCCTATTTTAACTATTGCAAATCCGTCTGATTGAATGACCTTTGCCGTCGCACCAAAAGCAGTAAATCATCTGAAGTTTTTGTCCAAATGTCATTCACCCGCCCCTTCAAGTTCTTCCTAAGCTTCCTAAGAGAGTATATGCATCTCTTCATTGTTTCCTTGTAGGATAAATAGCGATATGCTTTCTTCCAAATGAAATTCCAAATAGCAGTTAGTGTTTAGATGCCAAAAACAACCTGATGGAAATCTTTAACTAAGCCTTCACGCGCTCCATTGCTTGTCTGTTTGCATACTGTAGCTGGCTGGTGTTGTCACGGGAGCCAAATATGACTGACGTACGACGCCATTTGCCAAATTTATAAATCTTTCAATATGGTGATTAATTTTAATTAATATACATATACCTACATATATAATTTGAAATAAATATTCGTCAGTAAACATATTTTTCGATGTGAACATCGTCTCAAATTCCTTATAGAAAATTACTTCACATTCGCTCTCCTTTAGTCACCTAAAACTATTCCTTGTAAATTGTTTTATGACAATCAGCCAGTTCCAAAACAAAGAAAGCGTAAAACTATTTCTAAACTACTTTTTATTGCTACTTGTCTCACCAACATGTCCCAAAGCATAACATTTAATACATTTTGTTTCGAGTGCGTTTTAGAGATTTTCGTGGAAATCTTCAATTCACTTTTACGACTGCCCATTACGAATTTTCCTACGTGCGCACACAAATTCTTTACATTCGTTTTTATAACTTTTATGCGCTATTTGGTTTATTGCGGGAGTGAGAAGAAATTTAGAAAGCAAAAATACCACAAAAAAGGGAGAATTAGCCGTTTGTGTTGGTGGGTTAGTGCTAAAGCAACTGCTTTTGCCATATGGAATGACCGCAATTTGTTTTTGTTTTTTTTTGTTGCTGTTGGTATTGCTGTTAGATTACTACATCATATTATGTGCTCATGTCAGCGACAAGCTTTCAAAGAAATTAATTTAAGCGTTTTGCGTGTTCGAAGCCATGCCAAAGGAGTAGAGGAAGAAGCATCCATTGGCAGCAAATGCAGGGCCGAGGGCATGAGAGAGTATACCTATGGTATGTCTTTGCAAGCACGCACACATACGCACATATATCTATTTTGAAACACTACCTTTCCCCGCCCTTGCCTCACACTCGTTTGCTACGCGCCACCCGCCATGCGTTTTGCGTGCGCATTTTTGTCAACAAAATGGATTGTTAAATAAACAGTTCATTTGTTTTCGACGCTTCGCCCAAATCGCTGTCATTGTGACATGATATTTTTGTTGTATTCCATTTTTTTAGGATTGTTTTCCCCAAGGCATTGCCTTTTTTGGACATTTTTAATTGCAACAAAATATTTACGCGAGTATTTACGTGAGTTTATAATATTTTGCGATTGTATTAACAGCCAAGTAAAATAGCTGTAGACTTTTGACAAAACAACTTATGTGATTTTAAGAGGAGCTGACTTGACCGGAGCCTAATAAATTTTGATTTTTCATAGAAAGATTGGGTGCTTTGCTCAATTTTTATTCAAATGGTTGCTTAAGCTGCGCCTATGAATGATTAATTGATTAAATATTTCGAGGAAAATAACCAATTTAGTGCCTGACAGAAAAAAGTGCTAACTCGTCTTAAGTTGTTTTATCAAAAGCACACAGCTATTAACTCCATTTTCAGCGATTGTGCCAATCCTGCACCAGAATATCTATTCTTACGTCATTCCATTTGATTTGGTGACGTTTTCCCTACTTTTTGCAGTTGTTTTTTTTTTCTACTCCCGCTTCAGGCGGCAGGTTGTGTGGTGTTGATAACAAATTGCGCGATTACTTGTTGTTAAGTTAGTTGTGCTGGCATTCACGTTGGTTGCTGTCGTATCGTAGCACGTGAGGCTTAGCTGTTATCGCACCCATGTGCACGTAAGTGTACAAGTATGATTACTGCTGTACAAAGTTCACGTCATGTTTCTGTTAAGATTTTCCTTTATAAATGGTATCTGAGTGCATGCATACTTTGTTGTTGTGTTGGTGTGTTGTATTTGACCAATGCAAGTTAATAGCTTAGTCTTGGTTAGCCACAACAAATTTAACTTATTTCACCTCTTAGCTTAAATTCAAATTTAGTTGGAAATGCTGTCAAAAATAGTCATAAGCATACACGGTGGCGCAAAATTAATCATCCCACCGGAATATTTCACAATTGTGTACTAGACAGCTGTGGTGTACAAACAAACAAGCAATCGTGTAAAGGTCAAAGTAAAGATTTCCATCACCCAAAATCTCTTTATGCAGTATAAAAGTTATTTAAAAGCAAACAGATACGTAATACGAATATGTTTGGGTGGTTTTTGTATAAAATTTTGACAGTATTGAAAAAAAAATATTAATAAGAAAAAAAATTCATTTTTGTAATAACCACAAATTAAATCCAAATCAAAGTGGAACAAAGAGAGAAACAAGAGAAAACAAAGACATGCAGTAGCATGAAAATAAAAACTGGAGAAATGATTAATTTTGTGCCAGTTTGTACATACAGATCGCGAAAAAAATATAGCACCTCAACATTTTGACAATTTTTGACTTTTCACTTATTTATTTTTTAAATTAAATTATTTTTCATAAAAATATAGTTCGTTCAAAAACTCTCTTCCTTTTGACGATATCTTGTCTGTGATGATTCAGGAAACAAGCACCTTGCTGGTTTCTGTCCTGCAAGAAATCCACACGATGTGTATCGCTCTTAATTACGTCCCCGCCAACTGGAACAAAACGAGGGTTGTTTTCATAGCCCCTCCCTGCCTTGGCTATGAAAACAACCCTCTTTTTCTTCACGGGTCACGACTCGGCCGAAGACTGCAGGCCTAAAAGTCTTACCTCATTTATTCAAAAAGTTTTTGAAAGATTTATCGATTATCTTATCCGAGAGCAAAACGAATC
The DNA here is from genome assembly GCF_027943255.1 of Anastrepha obliqua. Taxonomy (NCBI): domain Eukaryota; kingdom Metazoa; phylum Arthropoda; class Insecta; order Diptera; family Tephritidae; genus Anastrepha; species Anastrepha obliqua. The sequence goes on along the minus strand of NC_072892.1, from coordinate 159,095,919 downwards.
CAAATTATCACCAGCGCGGCATGCTTAAAACTGAAACAGTTTTCCACGAGGCTGCAGGGACTGTGGTAAAATTTCTGGGGATCAAACAATTCACTTTCGCGGCCTTCATAGATATGGAGGGCGCTTTTAATAACGTTAGGGCGAAGTCAATGGTCACTGCGTTAGCTAGACTAAAGGTGGAAAGACCTATCTGTCTCTGGTTCTCGTTACTGCTTGGCTGCAGTGAAGTTAATGCAGTGGCAGGAGATGCTAAAGTCACTACATTCAAAATTCATTAAAATTTTTCCCGAAAGGCAAACCGCGATCAAGGCTCTGACGATGCACGAGTGCAGATCCAAATTAGTCAACTCCTGTGAGGAGTTAACTCTATCTATGTGTATGCTTCGTTGAAATTAGTGGAAAGTCTGTTTTGAATTTCTTGCAATTTATTGCTAATAAAATAATTGAGCGGCAGCAAGCGCAGATGCAGATAAAAGCAGTTTAAGCTGCCTTCGAGTATTATTTTTTTTTAAGAAGCCATTTCAGGCTAGATTAATTCTCACAGATTTTTAATTATCACTTGAGACGTGATTGCTATTATAACAAACAAGATTTGCAAACACTTTGACATTCTATATCTGAAGTTGAGAATCTATTAATAGATTATCAGAACTACAGCTGTGAGATTATCAGAACTACAGCTTGATGAGTTACTTTTGTGAAGGTCGCTCGACGTGATAAAACTTGGTAAGACTTGATTCCTCTTTTGATGAAAGCTTTCAGGTTTTGACATTGATCCATTGTGCGTCCTTAAGTACTTAATTTTAATTATTTTTAGTATTGCAAGGAAACGAACCAGCTCCTTCGGAGGGAGCATTTGTAAGTCTTCATCTTCTAGTAGGTAAGCCCAGGATTTTTTGTCTTCGAAATTGGTGATGCAGTGTTCCATGGATTCCTCCTCTTCATCACATTAACTAGTGCTGGATAGAGCCCTATTGTATAGAAATGTTCATTGCAGGCAAATTGGCCTGTGAGTGCTCCACAGAGTAATCTGAGGCACTTTTTAAATAGGGTTAGAGCAGATTTTGCTCTGTTGGTAGTAAAGTTCAGGAACTTTTTGAAGTGATTAAGGGCGCTTGTGACGTTTCAGTATTCCTTGGTTTTTTAATTGGTTGCATTTTTGAGTGAGTTTTTTTTATCCTGGATAATTTCTAGAATTTTAACCTGAGGTTGAAGGTTCTCCCTTCAGAGAGTCTTAGTTTGTATCATCACAAAATTAAAACGCGGATACAGCATTAAAAAAATTTCAGCATACGGAAAAGCTTTAAAAAAGGCAAGTATCAAATTTTTTGTACATAGTTGTCATGTGAATTAAGGAAAAGGAAGTGTTTTCTAATGATATTGAAAGTGCGATACTTCTCCGAACTGGAGTACTCTGAAAATTGTTCACAAACGTCGTTCAAAGTATTCAAAAAAGTATGTTTGAATGCGAGTTGACGAGTTATTTGCTCTTGTTGAAATAATCACATACAACATTTTTGGGAGTAATAAAAAAGTTTGTTTTTACAATTTGGTCCCAGTTTTTCTTCAATTGATATAATAAAATCCTAACTTTTATTCATCAATTATTTTTAATTTCAGCATTAAGCGGTGACGCGTTTCGGTAAATTTTCAAATAACGCAAGAAAAAAAAAACAACTTGAATATAATTATTTTATCGCAAATTATATTTCGCACATGTCGTTTATAACTTTTTGCTCAGTTTAGTCATAACTTGTTAAGCCATTAAGCATTTAATAAGCATCCAATATAAAAATATATTCAAATCTAAGCGTTTGCATAAATTGCAAAACAATTTTTTACTCTATGCACAAATCACAAATAAAAAGCTTATGCGCTCATGTATTAACTTGTATGCCACTGAGAAATTAGGCAAAGCATTTGAAAGCGAATCAAAAAAGTAATCAAAAAGCAAATAAATTCCAAACACAATTTCAACCACATTTTCAAAGTTGCTTAAGCGCTTGAGATTCGTTGTTGCGCTGCCCTCTTCTCTGTGTTTGCCTTCTTCGCGTCAGCTTGCGTTGCCTTCCACGGCAGCCGAAAATTATATAGCATCACCTAATGAAAAGGCAACACCCCAAAAATTAAATATGCATAAATTTTAATTACTGACTGCCCTCAAAACTTGCGTTAAATGCGTTGAAATTTAACAGAAACAAATACATAAATAATTTTTTTTCCTAGTTCGCTCGGCTTGGTAAATACGCGAAACTAATTGCAGTTCTAAGTCCGCATATTAATAGTTTTAATAATTTAATTTTGAATATTAAAAAAAATTGTTTATTTTGCTGTTTAGCTCGCCATTTTTTGGTAGCATCATTTCATATACATTTATGCATTCATACAGTTGCTCAAAGTATTGATCGAGCTTGTTGGTAGTGCGCGTACATATCGAGTCAGTCCATAAGTTCGTGCGTTTTTAAAGGTAGTTTAAAAATGAATAAAAAGGATGTTTAAAGTATTTATTAATCAATAATATATTTTCCTTCATTATTTACAATGTCTTATTTCTTAATTCCCTGCACAAAAAATTTGTTGTCCTTGGAACCAAAATACGCTTCGATATCCCTTTTTATAGCTTCTTTTGAGGAGTAGTTCTTGTTACCCGTATGGGATTGAAGACTACGGAAAAGGTAATAATCACAAGGTGCAATATCCGGAGAGTATGGTGGATGCGGCATTAGCCCCCATCCGAGCTCGTTCAGCTTGCCTAATGTTTGCCTTGCGGTGTGAGGTCTTGCGTTGTCGGGTGAAACAAAACTTTGCGTCTATTCACTAAGGCGGTCGATTTTTGTTAAGTACCTCATTCAGGTTTGATAGCTGATGGGAATATTAATCAACAATTATCGCCTGGTTTGGTTCCAGAAGTTCATAAAAAACAATACCAGCCATATCCCACCAAATAGACAGGAGAATCTTCTTGGAGTGAAGTGAAATCAAAAGCAATAGTCAAGTTTTATTCTAAGTCAATTTCACACTCAATTTCAGGGGTTAAGGGTAGTCAGAATTTTCGAAATTGGATTTTTTTGCATTTTCTTAAAGTCTGATACCTAAAAATATTGTGTGAAAATTTGGAGTGAATCAGATAAATACTTTTTAAGTTATTCAACAATTAACAAAGTGCGCTCGGGCGCTCCGGAGCATTCGAGAGCAAGCAGCTGGCAGCATCTGCAGATGCTAAACGTATGAAAGTGGCAGATAAGTGCGCGAACGATAACACTCGAGAAAGTGGAATGCTACGTAGGCAACAGGAAATCGATATTTTGGAAGCTGCTATGGCGGGTGAAGAACTATTATATGGCCCAGGAATAGATGACACAGTGTAAGTAATTAAATAATTCGTATACTCTGCATAAATCGATAGCAAAACTTTAATTGCGTTTTTCTCAAAACTATGTTTTTTGAACTGATCACTGTAACTCAAAAACCGCTTGATATATTTTAATAAAATTTATACTGCTTTTGAAAAATATAAAAACCGTGTGCCTGATCGGAGGTTTTTTGGCCAAAAATTTCGATTTCTTTTTAAACAATTGTCGGTTTTTCTCGAAAATCTGAAAAATATTTCCTGAGGCCGCCATAATTTTAATTTTGAAAAAAAAGCTAATTTCTCTTGTCCGATTGATTATAGATGAATCTCCAAGGACTGACGATCACCGCAAGGGACTTCTGGGGAAACGGGCTCCACACAAACAGCGATGACTTTTACAATTATTAATGTTTTTGTTTTTTGAAATTTTGCTAAAGTCAAGCCAAAAGACGATGTATTTAGTAAAGCTATGTTTTTGTTTTTCTAAAATAAAGCAATTGACTAGCAGAAAAATAAATTATGGAAAATCATCATTTTTTCAGGCCTCTGAGTACGCCTAACCACTTCAATCAATGATATTTTTCATGGTGCAATAATTTTGAGAAGTTAGTTTCACTTCTTCTTCTTATCCCCCATGTTAGCTATTTGATAGATTTTTTTGATACAAATTTGTTAAAAAAATCCATTTCTTTGACGCTGGCTAAATAAAACTAAGCAAAGAAAAAAATTTTGCTGCTATTTTGAAATTGAATATTTGAATATTACAAGGTGGCGCAAAATTAATCAACCGATTTATTGTTATAACTCTTTTACAATACTAATTAAAAAAAATAGTTTGAGTGATGGAAATCTTTATTTCAGTTCAAAAGGGTCAAATATGATTGACTTACGATGCCATTCTCAAAAATTATAACATCTATCAATATGGTGATCAATTTTGCGCCACTTTGTAATAATAAAAATAAGCAATATTTTTTTTGTGTTATGATTTTTCGTTCAATTATTTGAACAACTGTGTCATTCACAATTCTTTTCATTTCCTGCTTTCTGCGTGCTTTTTAGAGTATTTTTGTTTTTGTTTATTTTGGTTCATTTTGGTTTGTACTTTGCTGCTCTTCGTTTACTGCTGTGTTATTAATATTTCATCGATACAGTAGCTGGCCAATAAATTAGCATTATAAAAATTTATAAGTCATCATAAAATAAACCACATAAACAGAAAGTAGCCATTCACGTGCATGCCACACACACACACACAAATAAATATTAAGTTTATTTGAACGGCAAGGTGGTCTGTGTGTGTGTATCGGCAGACATTTTATTGCCGCCTATTGGCTTGGTGCGAGTGTAAATGAAATTTGTTTGTTTTGAGTTAAAAACGTGCTAGCTTGTTAATTAAGCGTCTAACGGTGAAGGGAATAGGGAGTTTAGGTAGGAACATAACAACTGATTAATTTTTTCAATTTTCTTGTACACAGCGCTGCCGTCAGTGATGTACTAATAGGGTAGAGGGCTTCTGAGTGACAAAGTAGTCACTTTCAACTTTGAATAGAACCTCGGCAATACCTTCTCCAAAGAAAAGGAAGCTTATATTCATATTGGAGAAAGACCTTACAACGCTGTCAGAAATAAAAAAAAAAAATCATGACCGAGAAATTGAGAGAACGTCACCATTTTACTATGTTTCTATCATAGAAATTACTGTTCTAAATAAACATAGAATTCTTTTAGTTTTTCTTTTATTTGCATTTACTTCTTGTTTTTCGCTCAACCTCAGGTATAACGGCAAAGCTCATGGCATAAAATTAGCACAAATTCCGTCACACTTCACATCAGCAATGACACATAACTCAACAGGTTAGATCATTCAATTCAATTAGCTAAAGCCACAAAATTTACTTAAGCAGCGCTACAAAAATTTGAACCTCAAACACGAGCTTGGCTTTTGACGCGCTTGTGGCACTAAAATCGCGCAGAGTGATACTCTTCTTACGGAGTGGCAATTCAAGCCAGTGTTGGTTTATTTTGACTCACACTTTTTTATTGCAGAAAAACTGCGTGGAATCATTTCATTTTATTGCCGTTTTCTGTGCTTTGTGGGCTGCCTAAATTTTAGTATCTCCGAGACAGCCCTTTTTCGCCACCTTTTTCGCTCATAAACTTTAATAAAATTACTATTTAGTTGGTGTGTCATCAACTCTGCGGTTGACATTCTTGTAAAAGCGAGTAAAACATCATTAAAAAATCTCTAAATAAGAATAACAAAAAATACAAAAACAAAGTCGCGCTCACAACATGCATACATGAGCATAATAAAAATTAAGCAATATTTGCTTTGTTGTTAACAAGATGACAATATACGGTCGACACCGTTGTTTAGTTGAATATGCGGCCATGTGATTATGGGGCACAAAAGGTTCAGTGAAAGACAAAAGGCAAGCCAATAAAAAAAGTGAAAAAAACATAACGAGTATCGTATATGCAGAGAAAGGCTGAGAAATAACAAAGTCAAAAAAAATTGAAAAAAATTTACCCAAAAAATATAAAAAAAAAATATAGCAGGCGCAACAGCAGACGGAGGCTGAAACTGTCATGAAGAAAATTCCACCGAATTGAGCCAATGCAGACAGACCTTTAAATCGAGTAGAGTTGTATATACATTTTTTGTTTTTGTCTCATTGTCGCAGACGACGACGATGTCCATCGTTAGCCCTAACCGAACGACCTACCGACCGACCGACCGCATCGTCGCCGTGCTGGACCAAAGTTAATAAATCAGTGAGTTAATGATGTTTATACCTTTGGAACAGCCACAGCCGCAGCCGTAGCCAGCCAGCCACTCACACGCTGACTGACCGCCCGATCGCCAAACTGGCCATTTAGCGCTAGCTCGGTTTATTGTTTTTTTTTTTTTTTGTAGTTTTTTGGTTTTTTTTTTCTTCCTTTTTCAGGGTACTACTCGTACTACCGTTCCGGCTAGTATAGCATACTTTTTACTTGCTCGCTGGCATGTAATTTTATTAAGAATTTTGTCGACACCACGCGCCTGCAGATTCCTGATTTCAGCGCAATAAAGCAATGAGTTGAGTGAAGGAGGTTTAGGCAGCGCACGGTCGATCGGTGGCTGTTAAGCTTTAGTTACTCTTGGATTACTCACTGCCTTTTTTGTTAATTTGTTGATCATGTGTTCATGTGTGTATATGTGTGTGTGTGTACATACGTAAATTTTTGATATGCCACACCGTAGATTATGGGCAAATATGTGCAGACGCGCAACTAGAATCTTTTTTCATGGGGGTATTTTGTTTATAAGCCGCTCATAAATAGAAATGTATCGAATAAGTAAATATTTATAGGTTAATCTACAATTATTTTTTTTTTTTTGAGGTTTGTCCTTGCCTGCCGAGGCAATCATTCTACCATTTTGTGTTTCATATACGGAGATTCTAACCTCCGTACATAGGCGCATAAAAACATACAAAAAAAAAGACTAATTTGATTTCGACTCTCGCACTGTGCTGCGGCTTTATATAAAAAGTGTGCACGCAATTGAAAATACAGAGATTTTGATACAAATTTGTTGCTTGGATTGGATTATAGGCTCCGGCACTCGGAGTGTAACCAATTTCAGACCGCTCGCTCAGCTGATGCACGGGCATCAACTGTCTGTTAGTAGGCTAAATGACAGTCCAGAGTATTGTTTACAAGCGCGCAAAAGTATTTTGCCGAGAGTAAACGCGAAAAAAGAAAATCAGTAATGGATTTCAAACGTAAAAGTGTGATTGCATTATATTTGGCTGGAAAATCACAACCAGCGACTGTTCGTGAGCTCGAGCACCTTAAAATAAATAAAGTTTTTGTTTATCGCACCTTTACTCGTTAAAATGACGCAGATAGCATCGCGAAACCTCATGGAGGTGGTCATCAAAAGACTGCAACGTCACGTGAAATGTTTGAAAAAGTGAAGAAACGACTTGAACGAAATCCCCGAGGAAGTGCCAATCAAATCGCGAAAGAACTGAAAATATCTGACCGTAGCATCCGCCGCATACTGAAAAACGATCTCAAAGTGAAGCCTTACAGCATCCAAAAGGCGCATGATCTCAGACCAAAACAGTAACAAGTCCGACTTGAGAGAGCGAAAAAGTTGCTTCGCTTGGCCGAAAGCGGTCAATTTCCGAACGTTGTGTTTTCTGAAGGGACAATTTTTCAAATTGAGCAATTCTTAAACTCCCAAAACGATAGGGTTTAATTGGCCTACAGTTCATACGAGAATTTAAGTCATCGTTTGGCCACCCGGAGGCAGCACTTTAACTGCAGATGGGCGCTCTGCAATCGTTACCATCGAGCCTGCAAGTCACATTCAGGCAGCTTGCGATTCGTTTCTGGACCGTCTCAAGGCCATAGTCAAGGCAAAAGGTGGTCGTATCGAGCAAAAGTAAATTGATTCTTAATTTTGTATTATTTTCACACATTTTTTTAGACTGAACTGAGCAAAAGTAATTTTCCAAACTAAATTTATGGCGCTGTAGACTACGATGAGCCCGAAAATCTGATTCGTTTTTTCATAGCTAAGCTCAAGAATAAATTTTTTTAAATTCCAGTGGGGGATGGGGTAAGTAGATATGAGATATGGCATGCCCGACGCGTATCGAAAAGGCCCCTCCTTGGTTGCGCGTCCGTGTACCTGCGTGTGTGTGTGTGTGTGTGTTTTATGACCATTAAAAGTTTTTATATACTTTTACAGTGCAGGCTTTTGTTTTGATTTCAATTTGCCTCTGCTCTTGAGTTGTTGGTTGTACCATATGAATGTTGTTGTTGTTGCTAGCCATGTAACTTCTATGCTAACCGTGCGATATTTATTTGTGAGCAGTGCATCATGGCAACCCGTGACAGTTTTTTATATTTATATTATTTTTATTTCCATTTTTTATTCCTTAAAATTTTACTCCACTTGCCTCTTATGGTTTTTATTGTTGTTTTCATTTAAAATAATATTTAATTTCTTTTCTTTGTTCTCGCAATGTTTGGTTTGTAAGCATCATTGCTTGGAGACTCCTTCAGCTATGATTTAGTAGCTATAACTGTAATTCTTGGTTACAAATCTTGGCTAGTTGTAGTCCCTTTCTCAGCGATTTCTCAGAATCTCGTGCACACTTCTGTATGCCTTCATAGGCCATGGTATGGGTCAAATGTGCACGCACACACACACATACATACATTTTTAGTTGCCATGTGCGTGCCTGGGTGTGTGCAACCTGTTCATAGGGTCAGTGGCGAGCATCGTATTTTAGTGACAATTGACGTTGTGGTTGCTATAAATACATTGTATTGTTTGTGTGTGTCCTTGTTATTGTTGTTGTTGTTGTTTTTGTTTTCTGAAAAAATTGCCCGTTGTTTTAGAAAATTGTTGTACTCTTCAGCCTCTTTGTGCTCATTTATGTTAAAGTCATTTATTTGACACTTGGCGTCTGCTCAGCAGCCCTTGTACGCATTCATACACACAAACACACATACAGTAGTTGCAGTTTGCTGGTATATCTGGCTATGCGCTTGTATTTGATAAGATGATCTGTCTCGATTCTGTTTAATTTCTTTGGGTTACCTTGATTGCGCTCCCGCTCTGGCCTGACTCGTACGAGTAGGCACGGATTTGTGGATGTAATGATGTGTATGTATGGGTAATAAAATGTCAGTTGATAATTATTTCTCGCTATTTTGAATTTTTGGGAAGAATTTTTTAATTGTAACTTAACTATAATTCATTAGTTGCCTTAGCATGTTGTGTGATATGGGGAAAGAGATTAAATTGTTGGAGTACTAAAGTGATGAAAATATTTGTATGGATAATATGAATAACGAGCGATAAGAAAAATATACGCAGAGGACATAAAGTTGAGTAGATTAGAATCTGAAAGCGCAAATTTTGAACCGGCTATAATCAGGTAAGCAAACAACAGAAAGAAAAAAATAATTGTCGAGTATATTTCTCTGGCGGTGTTATTTGTGTGATGGCCGGCATACACTTTTAGTTGAAGATATACTCTGCCCTGATTTAAGTTTTAGTGAAATGAATGTCGATAAACTGGCCTAGCATATTTTAGTTATTTGATACTAATAATAAAGCCAACTTGTAAGCTGAGGCTGAATCCCAGAATACAACATTGGCTCTACAAAATGGAAGTTAGGCCAATCCTCTACTATGGCACTGTAATATGGTGCAATGTCATTGAGAAGGGCGTGCACACTGAAATAGTTGACAAAGTTCAAACACTCGTATCTGTTCTCCTAACCGGTGCAATGTCAACAACATCATCGAAAGCTACATACATTAAACCCCCTCCCGGTAGATCTGAAGACAAGAGTGCGAACGGAAAAAAGTAAGACACAACGAGTCCATCCATATATACGCAAGTAACTCAAACCTTAAGGGCAGGGTGGCTGTAGGTGTATATTTCAAACAACTGGGGATCACCTTAAGTTCTCGGCTTCCCGACTACTGCAGTGTCTTTCAAGCTGAACTAATGCGATTAATAAAAGCCGTGACACTGGTATAGGGTAATATCTGGAAATGATATCTACCTTTTCACAAATAGCGAGCGATGATAAAATCCCTCACAAAGCAGTCGAAAATTCCAAGGTAGACATGAAATGCCTCGCATCTCTTAACGAGATGGCTGAGTCATTTCTCTCAATGGTTACCTGGGTTCCTAGCCATTCTGACACTGAGCGTAACTACAAAGCCGATGAATTTGCGCTGCTAGGCAAGAAGTTGATTGATGAGTGCAGAGACAATGATATGGGCATACCCTTACAGACACGTAAGCTACTTATCTTTGAGGAAATTATAAGAGCAGCGAATGAAATATGGCGTAAAAAAATCACCTGCAGAATCAGCCGACATTTGCGGCCGACTCTCAATGCTAAACGTACAGCATCTTTCCTAAACCAAAAGAAGCATAATCTTAGTCCCCTGATTTCCAGTAACCCAGAGGGTGCGCGTGCAAATACATGACTTCTGCAGAAGCTGCGTAGATGAGGAGCAGGAAGAGAAAAGTTTGCAACTCCTGTGCCATTGTTCTGCTCTTTCCAGACGTAGATTTATCATTTTAGATAGACACTTTCTTAATGAGTTGGAAAACTTTAGTATCTCTAGAGTATCTTCCACAACTTTTGAAAAGTAGAAACTGATTTGCATAGATATAAGGACAAAACCCCTACGCAATCTTTATTTCAGAACTAACGAATACTCCAAGTTTTGGCCCGTCTCTACCCTGTGAAGTATTAGGTGTCCTACAATATAACTATTTTGAATAAGAATATTTTGTTCATAAATAAATAAAAAGGCGGTATTATTAGCAAAATACTATCACTGCCATTAAACTTTAACTATTAGGCATTCAGCTTTTCCATTACGAGTTTTCCATATCCATAAGAAATGCATCGCAAGCGGCCATTTAGGCTATTAGACTTGTGTTGGTTTCGTAGGAGATGTTTGGCATCGAAAAATCCCCAGCGTTAGTGCCTATTTTCACTTAGATGATTTAGAGTTTAAGCAAAAGTGCTAAAACTGGATTTTGATTTTATGCTAAACGATCTAAACTTAACACGGCTGAGAGGTAAATAAAAGTACAGACAAGCAGACTCCGCTTGTATGAAATGAATGATGTGAATAATATGAATTGCATATTTCATCTTTAGAAGAGCTCTTTGTGTCTAGGCCAGAAGCTGTTTCCAACTATAAAGTTTACGGTTGTGACGAAGGCCTAAAAAACGTAAGGCCTATATGGAAGACTTAAGCAGCGAACTTGAATTAGTAGCTGAATTGAATTTACAACTGAGTTGCTTTTAAATTATTTGAAAAACTTAAATGAAGCAAATTTGCCCAAAACTGAAATTCGAGGAAGGTTAAATGGTTGCAGTACCAAACTGGCATTCCCCAAGTAGCTCTTTTTTCATGTTTTTTGTTTTTGGAAAGTAAGATAAAAATATTAAAATGGAAATAGTAGAATATATAATATTTTCGGCATTACTTTAAGGTGTTTTATTGATTTACCACAACAAATTAATTAGTTATACTCGGATTACGCCACAAAAGTAGAGAAGTAGAGCTAGGGAATCAAAAAAAAAATATCAAAAAAAAATAATAATAATAACTCATAAGAAAAAACCAAATTTATCAAAACAAAAAATATGACGAAAACAAAAATTATCCAGAAAAAACAATTTTTTATCAAACAAAAAAAAAATATTAAAAAATATTTTTGAAATGTTACATTGTACATATATTTGGGTTTTACTTTATTTTATTTATTGATATAGAATATTTTCAAAAAACAAAAAAAAAATTATCAAAAAAATTAAATATAAAAAATTATTAAAACAAATAAAACAAAAAGTTTTCTTCATAAAGAAAAAAGAATTTTTATTATTTTTTTTATTAATTTTTTTTTTGATAAATTCTTGTTTTTTTTTGCAATATTTTTTGTTTCTCTTTTAAAATTGAATTGCTAAAAAAATTCTTTTATATATTTTTTTGTCATACATATATTTGGGTTTTACTTTAATTTTATTGATTGATGTTGAATATTATCAAAAAATAAAATAAAATTGTCAAAAAACTAAAAAAAAAAATTATTAAAAAAAAACTAAAAAAATTGTTTCCTTCATAAATTCTGTTTTTTAATAAAGCAAAAAATACTACCAAAAAGCACTTATCAACAAAAAAGTTTTTTTATTATTTTTTTATTAATTTTATTTTTCTTGTTAAATTCTTTTTTTTTTTCTTGGTAATATTTTTTGCTTTTTGTTATAATTGAATTGCTAAAAATTTTTTTTGATATATGTTTTCGTTATACATATATGTGGGTTTTACTTTAATTTTATTGATTGAGATTGATTATAATCAAAAAATAAAAAAAATTATTAAAAAAATAAACAAAAAATATTGCCAAAAAAAAGAATTTATGAAAAAAAATTGATAAAAAAAAAATTGATACAAATTTTTTTCTTAAATTTTTTCGCTATATATTTCTGTATGCTAGGCATACTGATATCAAACTCGGGCTTACAAAACAACAACAACAGCAGCAGCAGCAGCAATTTTTAGTAGGATGAGTGCAGCTACAATAAATGTTAAAATGATTTTTATTTACAATGTTGCATAATTAGTTTAATTCAGAACATTTGACACAAGAACACAGTGCTTTTAATTTTAGTTTGATATTTTTTTTTACTTTTTTTTTTTTTTTTTTGTTATAATTTTGTATATATTTTGTTTTTCTGGTGAACAAGACAAAAGACACATGATGTGAGCAAATACATATTGTATACGAGTACTATAATAGAGGAAAACAAAAGTGTAAATTACACAAAAAAGTGTGAAACAAGCGCTGAAAATCAACCGAAAACAAGTAAAAGCCAACAGAAAGCAAAGTACACATACAATGAAGGTACATAAAAAAATATGAAAATATTGAAATTAAATAAAAATCGGAGTAATGCCACTGCGCATGCACAAACAAAAAAGGCTTACCTAACCCAAAGCAAAAGTAACTTAATAGAACAACACTAACGTGGCTCTAGAGCATGAAAAGAGATGCCTTAAGGCCTGAATCAAAAAATAAACACAAGTCGTGTGAGAAAAACCAATAACCGCCCAAGCGCCTGCCTCACCACATTATCTTCCTTAATTTGCCTAAACTCCTGAACAATGCATTGAAAGCATGCCAACACACATTTAACCTGTCAAATTCAACAAACAAAATGAGCATTCGAACAAACAATCAAATAAACGCATTCAAGCATTCAAGCAAATCAACACGCATACAAACAAATGGGCAAATCAGTGAACAAACGAAAGACGTAAAAGAAGTAGCAAAAATCAATGTTATAAAAAAACAATGAACCGCAAACCATATCAATTACTTAACTTCATTCAAAGCATACTTTATTTTCACCTGTGACAAAAGCCAAAAGATAAAAGACACAAACCCACATACACACAACCGCATCGCTACTGTTCGAAGCGCATCAATTCTTGACGCCGCGCGCCAGCTAAATCCAACCGCACAAGCAACCATTAATGCATATGAAAGTCACTTGGCCATAAAAGGAAAAAATGTTGCAAATACAAAAGTAAGAAATGAGGTGAAAAAAAAGTCTAAAAAAAATTTTTTTTTTCTAAAGGCAGACTTCTTATATCGCACAAATGTATCTTTTAAAAACTTCAACTGCACACAAGCGTACAACACATGTTCTTGCGCCTTCGCAAACTTATCGCCAGGCAGCGATAACAAAACGTTTAAATGGTTGAATGGTTAACTGGTTGGCTGAGTACCTGAGTAGCTGAGTGCCTGAGTGGCTGAGTGGCTGAGTGGCGCTGGTGAGGGTGGTTACGTAGCCGGCTACTTGGCAGGATGATGGCTGGCTTTAGTGGCTGGCTGGCTAGTTGGCAAACAAGCGGCGCAATCAACGGCTGCAATAATAGCAGAAGCAGCCATAAAATCAGCCAATAATGACAAGACGAGCAGGCTTTTGGAGTTGAGAACAGAAGGAAACGAATGCTTGATAGCCACAGCCGTAAAGAGCGGACCATTGCAACACAATCGCGCGAGACAATAGCGCACAATGAAGTCTTGACGATTTTAATGGAGGAATCCTGGCGCATTTTATTCTCAACTTAATTTCACATTTTTCGCTTTTTATGTTTTTTTTTTGTTTTATAATTTTCTATACCAATGTGTGGCATAAAACCGCTGACGCAGAAAACTGTCAACGTAAAGTTGGAAATAATAACAAAAAAAAAAGAAAAACAAAGTTAAGAAAAAAAAAAACAAGTTGATTCAAAAACAAACCTATAAGAAAAGTGAGCAGCACTTATAAGAGGTGTAAAGTAAAAGTAAAAGAAACTTCTAGAAAAAGTAAAAAAATAAAAATAAAAAAATCAGTAAACCCCTAAAAAGGTGACAATAACTGAAAGCTCGCATAAAAAGTTGAAACCCTAAGGCAGCCTTTTGCCTGCAACCTTCGTTCCGTTGAAGGTTTTATTGTTTTATGTTTCATTTTAGTTTTATTTTTTAGCTAAATTTCCTGTTTGACTTGGTTTTCGCCACTACCTCACTGGTGGTGACAATGAATTTGACGGTGCTGCTGACGTCTGTCGTTTTGCGCAGTCAAGCATTTTGTGTATGGCACAGCCCATCGCTTTGTTTACACCTTCACTGCACATGCGATTTTTCAGCTGAACAACACAGAACAACACTATTTCCATTATTGTCTTGTCATTTTATTTAATTTTAGTAAATTTTCTACGCTATGCGCCACTTGCATTTCGTCAAGGTCAAACGGGTTGCAGAGACAATTTGAATTTTCTGAATTTTTCTCTAGTGATTTTTATATTATAATTCACTTTCATTGCTTTTTTATTTTTGTTATGAGTAATGCCGGTATTCAGTAAAGAGTCTCTGGTCACAAATAGAGGCTCTAAGCTGTGAAATCTCATTTATGGATAAGTTGATATTCAGCAAGCAGCCTCGAGTCTCTATTCTAAAAACACCATCTCTATTTCTCAGCGAAATTTTAGCCGGTCATGGAAAGAAAAATATGCGGGAAGAGATTTTTTCTTTTTATTTCACTAAAAAAACGCGAAAACGAAGGGAGATAAATTTTTCTTAATGGAATGAGTGCGAAAAAACGAGATTGGTATATCTTCTAGAAATGTTCATAGGAAAATTCTTGGCGCTTTACGACGTTCAGAAGACCCATTTTTGCTGAAGCGAAATACTTTCAGGAGTTGTTTTCAGATGCCTGAAATCTCTGTGCTGGATTCCTATACAACAATTGAAACCACACTGCACTCGAAAATCCAGAATTCCATTTGAACTTCAGGTTTCTGTAGCTGCGAGGAAACAACCATTCGAAAATGCACAGTTTGGAAATCCCCGCGCACGAAACGACGTATTTTTTAATCCTCCCTCGGCAAGCAATGATAAACTTCCGAGCGTATTTCTTCCATGAAAAAGCTGCTCATAAAAAACCATGTGCCGTTTTAAGGCGGTATAAGACGGCAGGTCTCGGCATTTGTAGAAAAGCATCAACACACAGACCACAAATGGGAGTAGCAGCTCCTTTAACACTCAGAAAGGGTGTTAGGGCCAATGAATACCCAAATCGTACCAGGTCACTAAAAAAGACTTTAACATCAAATCTGAATTACATTGACTTGAGACTGGTATATTTTTGAGAAAACCAATATTAGTCAGCACTTAACGAAAGGCTTAGGCCACGAACTGCTCTCAACATTTGCTTATAACTGGCTTTGCAGGCGAAGTTTCGAGGTACCACTTCATTCGCTACAGTGAACTACTAAATGATTGCCTATACCCAGAATGGAATAAGTGCTGATAGACAAGCAATAATTCAGTACCATTTTTGGTACGCGAAAGCCGGCTCGATAGGCCTGAAACGGATCTGTCTCTTGAGGCAACATGCAGAAAATATTTGAAGAACGACGAGACTGCTAAACATATTTTATGTGAATGTGTGGTCGTAGCTTTATAGTATATTGATTAATATTCCCGAAAAAATGCTTAGCTAGAAAGGCTTTGGTGATTTAAGTAACAGAAGTTAGAGATGTGACACATTTCATCCGTCTGATGTTACTCAGATATCGCATCCTATATTTCAGATTTAGAGAATAAATTTCAAATTTATTAGATTTTTAATGAAAAAAAGTATTTGCTCATCAAAAGAATTAAGAAACGAACTTGCGGAGAATAGCATCCTGTTCACACATGCAAAAGAGTCGCAGCTTGTTTTCATTTTAGCTATGTGAAATTTGAAAAAAAACGCAGAAACAATAAATTCTCAATATGTGGAATGGGGCAACATTTTCAATTCGAATATCACGGCAGTTCTACTGTACGGCTGCGAAACTTGGAATTTTGAAGTTACAGACATGCAACGCCTACAGGTCGTTGTAAATCGCTGCCTGTGGAGAAGTACCAACTAAACTCGGAAAGATCTGAAAAGCAAATGGGCAAATGGGCAAATGGGTTGGACGCATTGCTAGAAGAGAATCAAGTACCAGCCCACTCGCTGCAATTGATTGGAATTCACAAGCAAACCACCTCGCTTACCTGGAGGAAGAGTTTAGAAACGCAGATAAAGAAAACCAACAAAGTTGGAGCTAACTGAAGAATATTGCTTGTGATAGAAAGGAATAAAGGAAGATTGTTGTGGGCTTTTGTTCCCGCGCAGAACCATAGGAAATTATATATATGGGGTATTGCTTGTCTAACAACTTAATTTGGATGAAATTGGAAAATTAATTGATTCCATAAGTGATTGAACTTTTTTTTTTGTTTTTTCAGTGCATAACGATATTTTTCATTCCAAGTTCTGTTTAATTTGTAATTTTTACCAAGAATTTTTAGCTTTTGTGTAAATTTTTTTGGTTATGAGTTCTTACACCAATATTTTATGTATCTATTAGTAGAATATTTGTAAGTACATATATGCAGATTCAAAAAATTCATTTTAAAATTCAATAAATTTTTTTTTTTTTAAATATATTTGTTTTTATTTTAATTTTTTTTAATTTTTATTTTTAATTTTTTTAATTTTTATTTTTAATTTTTTTAATTTCTGTCAAAACAACCTCTAAAAAATTGTGCATGTGCAAGGTGCAATTTACGTTCTGTGCCACATTCAATGGGATTTGTGCACCTCATTGTGTTGGAAAAACGGTTGGTTAAGCAAGACAGCAAACAACACAAAACAATATGCAAAAAGTAAAAAAAAATATCACTTAAAAAAGCCTTACTACAACTAAAAACAAAAAAATCACAACTCTTTTTTGTTGAATTTCAGCAAAGGAAAGTTAAGGCTGTAATTATTTGCACTTTTTGCCAAAAGTTGAATGCCTTGACACTCAAATTTACGCAGGAAATAAATTTATTGATAAAAAAAAAATAGTTGAATAAATAAATTGAAGCTCAAATAATTACCGGTTTAATTTTTCGGTTCATGTCAGCAAATAGAAAGTGGCTTTTGTTAGAAGATTTGCCATTTTTTCATTCAAATTTAACAATTTATGGAAACAAATATTTTATTTTGCCTTCTTTTCTATGTAGTTGGGTCAGTGATGCATGCCAAGCGCATATTGGCCCATCTGTATTTGGTGACCTGCCATTGTATTTGCCTGCTCCCTTGCCATGGTTGTTCTTCCTGTATGCTTATTTGAAAGATTTTGTATCATTATTGCTGATATTAAACATAACTGTACCTGACTATCGCTTTCCCTTAATCCAAACCAAAATTTCAACTAAATTATTGATTACCTACAAAAATTTCAAATTATACGCAGCCGAAAGCCTCCGAAGTCAGCGCTTCTTTAGTTCTAGTTTATATAATAATTTACTTGTTATATAAGGTTAGGTTAAGTGAACCTGGTTGATTTGCAGTCACGCATAGACCGGCGCGGTCCATAGCGACCCTAGATGACGTTCATTTGGTAGGCGTTTTGAAATAGTCCAACGGCATGGAGCCTGTTTCTATTACGAATTTAATTAGACATTTACAACCAACTGCTGAGATGTCTTCTAATCCGGTAAACTATTCAGCGTATTTAATTTAAGTACTTTAAGCGTATTTCTACAGTTTCCCTTAAGCGCTGCTCTATGCATTTCCTGTATTCTTTGCTGTCCGAGATTCCTATCTTATAAGCATACGCTGCTCCAGGGCTATGTCCCGTCAGCATGCCTATCATAGCTCTACAATCTCTTCGTGATGCACAACGCAAACCTACATGAATTGAACTTCGAATTGCTCCCACATCTAAGGCATTCTCCAAATTTGGCTCCCAGCGACTACTGGCTGTTCGCAGACCTAAAAAAATGCTCGCCCATAAGAAATTTCGCTCGAATGAAGAGGTCTTTGCTGAAACTGAAGCCTATTTTGAGGCAAAAGATAAATCGTTTAACAAAAGTGTAATTGAAATGCTAGAGCGGCGCTGAAATGATTGTGGGTTCTTCTAACTTCTTACTTTGATGAATAAAACTAATTTCGAACAAAAAAACGTGCTTTCCTTGATATGCCCGAGACTTTTCAGCCCATGTGTTATGACAAGTTTAAGCAGCTTCTTGGCAAAATTTTTGCTTATATGATTGGAGCAGGCGAAGATTCATAAACATCCTTTAATAAGGCAGAAAAAGAGAATTAAGTGAAAAAGAAAAGAAAAATAATAATAAAAAAAAAAATAATTTTTGATAACGAAGACTTTTTTTGGATTTGCAACATTGGTTGATTCGAGAAATGCTGAAGTAGGCTATATCATAAATGACGAGCAAAGTACAGGGTGGCGCAAAATTAATCACCCTATTGGAAGATTTATAATTTTTGCAAATGGCGTCTTACGTCAGTCGTATTTGACGCTTGTAAAGAAGACAGCTGCAATATACAAAAACTCAAACAAATTTTTTTTTGGCGAAAAAGGTATTTAAAATCAAAATTAGATGATTATTTTTGCGCCACTCGAGATGATTAGATTCACTGTGATGCGCAGGAATGTTCAATTGCTTACTTTTAGAGTACCTTTTTTATTTTAAATGGGACACCTTTGAAGATCAGCTATATTGAAAATAAAGTACCTGGACTCGATTCCCAAGAGAACTCGATTCTTTAAATCACTAATCTGGATGTACTTTAAATATAGCTGTTGATTTCACAGAAACCTGTGAGCTCTTGCAGCTACACAAGGACTAGATCTGTATCTAGACCAGCTGCTGATCTACGGGCCCGTAGATTCATAGAAAGATCTCATTAACGCAATGTATTGCGAAAAATAGGACTTGAACAGAATGGCAATAACGGACGATTGACTAATAGATAGACTCACAATGGCCTACAGACGTACTACTTAACGGTGATGCTCTGGGAAGATCTGGTGTAGGGCATGAAAGGGGGTTTAGTTGGGTTTAAGTCCCACACCACGGTTACGGTTATAGGCGTTTGATGCTCCTCCTCCTCCAAACATAAACAAAAACTCAAAAAAAAAAATAAAAATAAAAATAGAAATTAAAAAAGACCAGCAGCAGATTTCATAGATGTATCCGTGTCGCATTTGTAATTTGCTAGAGGTGACGGAACTGGTCGTACATCTCTTCTGCTGTACCCAAGAAAATCTCACTTTAGCAGTCTGGCCGAACTGAGTAATATCGGCCCAAAAATTAGCTTAGCGTTTCAAACATCCAGATTAGGATTTATCTGTGAATGAATATCTCCTTTGACTACTTTGTTTTTTCTATATTTTAAAGTTAAATTGCAAGTTCTAGATCATTAATTCCAGCACCAATTGGAGACACAAAACACTCACCGCATCTCATAAAAAATCAACCAACTTAAATGTACGTCTTTGGTATTAAGCCTTTGGTCTTATCTTTAGGAAAATGAAATATTTGGAATTTTATCAAAATGAAAATTTTCGTCAATACTTAAAAGCTAAAATATTTGTATAATCAACGAGAGGAAATGAAGTGCGCTTGATGCGGAAGGCAGGCTAAAAAACTTTAATTTATCTCAACAATTATTAAAAAAGAGGATGCAGCATAAAATAAAAGAAGGTCTTTCATACGCAAAAACACAACTAAATATCAATAACCAGACGCATGCGCCCTCAAAAACTGGCAAACTGGCAAACACACATAGTTAGAGACAGCTAAGGGAAATATGTTAGAGTGCGTTAGTGCTGAAGGGCTGCGGTAAAGAGAGCGGCACAAAAGAATGAACGCAAAAGAGCAACGTGAAAGAGATCAATTGCCAAGGCAGGCATACAGAAGCAGGGAACTTCTACTTAGAGGTTACTGAAGTCGACACTCGGCAACAAAAAAATTCAACTGAACTTGAAGCTGAATAAAGTGAGCAGGGGTGGAGTCAGCAGTGAAGTCAGTCAGTGACAGCGAACAAAGCGAAGGAGTAGCAGAAAATAGCAGCAACAGCAGCAGGTGCAGCGGAACTGCTACGCGCCACAATGAACTCATTGTCAGATGTGCCAGCTTGATGGCCATCCATATTTCTCCACAATTGAATGAGAGCGCAGTGCGCTGTAGTAGGCATTTGTAGTAATTAACAATGCGTTGAATGCATTTGATGTAGAAATGCAGCTAAAGCGAAAAGAAATGGGGAAACATTAAAAAGAAAAAAAAAAACAATAAAAAAAACAAATTCTCAATTGTTATTAGTGGCGAAGAGTGCAAAAAACAAACGCTTTAAAATTGTTTGCGCCTGATGACAACAGCGCCAAGAAAAGCGCTACACAAACGCTCGCATGCAAATGATCAGGCCTTCAAGCAGAAAATGAAGCAACAGAGTGAGTGGTGAAAGAAAATGAGCATAAAATTGTGTGTGCTGTCATTGCAAAATTTTCACACGCACATAAAATCGTCGCACACTAAAATGGAATGCGCTGTACGTAATGACTTTCGTTCGCTGACGAGATTTGCATAAACTCCTCACTTGAATGCTGCAGCTTTCTGTTGGCTGGCATGCGGAAGCGCGGCATAAGTGAAGGGTGGACGCCTGGCAGCAAGTAATTTGGGAACGGGGTTAAGAGGTGCGTGTACGGATGCTTGCGATTTATTGTGCATGTTCAAGTGGGGGAAAAATATTATCTTTCCTTTGCGCTGAAGCTGCGACGTGTGAGAACGCATAGCTGGGGCGGAAAATGGAACGGAAACTGAGGAGGCGAGGCGAGGGTGGTGTAAGTTAAGCGTCAAACATAGCTTAAACAAAATACTTTTTTTGTTTTTGCTTAACGCAGACATCACTTGAAGTTAGTTAAAAGTTAAGTGAAGCAAATTCTCACCAAAAGTCACGAACTTAAGCGAGGATGTGTTTTTGTTTCTGCTTGGATGTCAGTTACGTAAGTGAAAATAGTGAAGCGCTTTTAATTTTGTTTAATGCAAATGCGTAATTAATTG
The DNA here is from genome assembly GCF_027943255.1 of Anastrepha obliqua. Lineage (NCBI taxonomy): Eukaryota > Metazoa > Arthropoda > Insecta > Diptera > Tephritidae > Anastrepha > Anastrepha obliqua. The sequence continues at coordinate 159,074,589 of NC_072892.1, read as the reverse complement.
AAAAATATTGTGGAATTTTTTCTGCCTTACTTAATTATTTTTAAATAGTCCTCGCGAATGAATTTTTAGTTTATGCAATAAAATTGAAGTTATTTGCTCACTTGAAACTTCTCAAAAGTGAACTTAAGTTTTTCTAAATAATATATTTTCCCCCAAAAATATCTTTCGTTACTATATAATATTTTTCTTAAAAAATTGTTTTTTTAATTTTTTAATTTTTGTTTTTCTACTTTATATGGGGCTCACTTTCAAATTTTCTCTTTAAATTAAAACAAAAAAATTATTATTCCTAAATTTTTTTTTCACGAGGTTCAACCTTTAAGCTTCCGTTCCCGTTCTCTGTTCTTCAATTTCCTGTTCCGCAATTCCCAAAAAGTCAACTCTAAAGAGGGTCTTAAAGAAAATTGTACATATTTATGTATATATGGATAATAATTAACCAAAAAGTAATTGTAAGTAATCAAAACTTAATTGTACAGAAAAAAAAAACAATTCAACTAAAATAATACTTGTGTTAGTAAAAATTGTTTACTCAATAACAAAAAGGACAATAGTATTAGTAATGAAAACTCTGAGCAGAGTTGTGCCTTTAATGAAATTAGTTAACTTTCGATTACTTTTGAATTTCATTTTGATAAAAAGTAATGATTACAAAACGTCCCAATCGAATTTTGATTATTACACGTCGTACAAATAATCATTACCAGACAATTTTTCGATTTCAAATTATTAGAATTTCTTGCATATATGTACCAGTAGTCATTACCGAAAGTTTTTAGATTTTAAATTACCAAATTTTTTGTATGTATGTAGCATTAATCAAAAGTAATGATTACAAAATAGCTCTAATGAATTTGCATTGTAGTATGTAGTAAAAATAATCATTACCGAAAGTTTTTAGGTTTTAAATTACCGAAATATCTTGCATGGATGTAGCAGTAATCAAAATTAATGATTACAAAATGCCTCAAACAAGTTTTAATTCTAACACGTTGTGTAAATAAGCATTACTAGACAACTTTTTGATCTCAAATTACCAAAAATTATCGAAATTAATGATTACAAAATGTCTCAATCGAGTTTTCATTGTTTCATGTAGTACAAAAATCATTACCAAAATTTTTTTATTTCGGATTACCCACGTTTACTGCATGCATGTAGCCGTTATCAAGAGCAATGATTACGAAATATCTCAAATTAATTTTCATTGCTACACGTAGCGCCAATAATCATTACCAGAAAATTTTTCGAACATGAAATTTTAGTTATGTAAATTCCACTACACAATTTTTATGGGTAAGATTGGCTATTAATGAAATTATATGTAAGTAATCATTAACTTTGAACTTTAATTTCTTTATGAACTGTATTAACGATTACTATAATAATACTTGGTACATAATCATGATGATTACGAAATTAATCACCATCAAAGAAAAGTAATCAAATTTTCATTATAAGTACGTAGAAGTAATTATAATCCAAAAAGTTGTAGAATGTGAAATCTCACTTATAAAATTGTATTTGTCAATAAGTAATTCACGAAGTAATCATTAGTAATGATTACATGAAGTTCAGATTAAAATTTTTGTATGCTAATTCTTCTGAAACGAACAGATTAAAGCTCTTGTTATGCATAAAAATTCAAATACCTAATTTAATTCCCAGTACTTATAACTCAATAAATGTAATCATATTAATTTGCATAATCGCGCGTTATAAATTCCGTCAGATTGGCATGGTAGTCGATACATAGAATCGATTTTCTTAAACCATCGGCATGAACTTGAATGCAATCAACTTTCGTTAAAGATTTTCCTAAATACTGCAAGTAATCATAATCAGTAGTTTATAATACGATTTTTTCCGAAATGTCACTAACTTTTACTCGCCTACTTCCAATGACAATTAAAAATTAGGCAATTAATGAGACGCAAATAAATAACTCCAGGCACAACTCTACCGTCTATATACAACTATTATTCACCCACACCATCACATTTGCATATGAAATGGGTCAGTTTTTGTCTTGCTTACCAGCACTGGTCCTTGGTTTCGTTCGCGCCGGCTTCACATCCTGACTATGACTGTGCGCATGCCCGTGCGTGTGACTGTGACTATGACCATGCCCATGGATATGATTACCCGACATATTGCCACCCATACTGCCACCGCTCAGACCACCTAGGCCAGCGCCACCGCCGCCGCCGCCACCGCTACCACCACCTATACCACCATGGCCTTGCCCCAGACCAGACGTCGCACCAAGGCCCGCACCCGTCGACGCACCACCCATCATGTGATGGTGCGAATGATGACCGCCCGACATGCTATGCCGCGCTGCAGCCGCCGCTGCCATTGAGGAACTTTGAAACATACCCGCCGCCGCTGCAGCAGCTGCCTGATGATGTGCTACCGCCGCCGAAGTGTTGGCCAGGTGGTGATGCGCCGCATACGAAGCATAACTGCCATCATAGCCACCCATTGCGCTCGCGCTACTACCCGCACTGCCGAGCGATGTATTGGCTGTGAGGCCATTGCCGCCGAGACCGACACCGACACCGAGACCGCCACTGCTACTACTGCTATTGCCCAGACTGTTGGCGTAGTGCGCTTGAGCGGTGCCATCGAAGAGGCTTGAACCGTTAAGGGCGGAGACGGTATTGGCGCTGGAGGTGTGCGTATGCACGTTGTGACTACCGCTATTTGCAGATGAGGCGGAATTGTTGTTATTGCTGTTGTTGTTATTATTATGCGAACTACTGCTGTTCGCTGTGTTGTTGTTGTTTGTGTTATTATTATTATTACTGTTATTGTTGTTGGTACCTTCACGCTGCTTTGGTGCCGACGACGACTGTTGGCTGCCATTGTGCGTCAGGCTGCCAACGCCGTTCTGTATGGCAGGCTTGATGTCCAACGCGCAACTCGCGTCCGCTATTGAGGTAGTGCCAGTCGATTGCGCCTGATGCATGAACGCGTTCACAACGGCCTGCAGAGGAGAGGGAGAAGGGGTTACAAGAGGAATGATTTATAAACGTTTTTTTTCGAGTTTCATACTTTAGTGAAATTATCTAGAACTAAAAATTAGTGTGGATTTAGTATTTCAGCTAAATTTTTTGGTTAACTTTTTTTAAATTAATTTTGTATTATTTACATATTTTCATACTGTATTTAATTTGAGTTTGCCATTAAAATTATAGACGCTAATTTTCTTACAAACATAAACTCAATCTTGTACAATCATGCGAATATTTGGCGTTTCTCGAGATTCTTACCTGATACTCCGAGGGACCGGTTTGTACTGAGTCGGGTGTGGAATCCTTTGGCGGTGTCGGTGGGAACGGAAACGAATGTTGGCCCGCCGTCGTCTGATGGCTTTGGCCAATTTGGCCGACTTTATGGTCCACTTGCGGATCTTGAGGGCATGCAAACGGACTGCCCCATGGGCTGGCGGGCGCGAATGATTTATGCTCGCTGGTAAGCCACGAACCGAGGGGCGGATGAAAGTGCGGCCGACACACTTGCGGTGATGTATGGGACGATGGCATACGGGATGCTGCAACGACAACAAAACAATCGAACGATTATTATAACAGAAAAACATGAGAAAATTACGAAATTTTAATAAAATAAAACGACTAAATAAATTAAAGATAATCGAATGCATTAAATCAATTATGGGAAAATTTATTTTAAAATGTAAACCAAAACACAAAACAAAAAAAAAAACAAAATTGATAATAATAAAATTGAGCGCACGAAAAATTGCAATCGCGCTTAGTTTGCAGTATTCGCTTTATTCGTGTTGGAGGAGGGCCGCCTCGCCGAAGTGCGACCAGAAGCGATAAAATTTTTATAATAAATGACGTTTTAAAAATTTGTGGCAACAGCAATGCAAGTAACTCCCTGTGTGCGCGTGCATGTGTGTGCAATAAATAATTTATAGCCACAGCTGTATGGCACCGAAGAGTTGTTGCACAGGCAGTGCAGGCTGCCACAGCCCACATTGCGGCAGCGCCAAGCCACCGATCGATCGATCGATCGCACCACACAGCATAAATTCGCCTAAAGCTTCTGTGCGGTGCTGCTGCTGCCACTAAACGACGTTCAATGTGCGGCAACTACAACAACAACACAATGCCGCTTGCACTAAGTGTTGTAGCGTCCGAGTTGTTTTGCATACAATGGTCAGCAAGCTATTGAAGTCGAGCGAATGCTGCTTCCAACGCTGCTATTATTGCGAAATATATTTTTTCGTTGTGTGTTGCATGCGAGGCTTTGCCACGCTGCGGCGTGTGTGCATTGTCATAAATTGTTTAATTTGTATCATAAACAATCGCGTTAAACTTTATCCCTAAGCCATGCGGAGATCGATCAAGCCGCCACAACAATATAGCATTCATGCATCATCTGTGTGGCAGCAACGGCAACAGCAGCCAAGTGAGATTGCATCGATCGTATTTACTCGATCAGCAAGAAAGTGCGAGCAGCGATAGCGCGTTAATGCGTCCACAACAAAGCTGCCACCGCACGCTGTCAAGAACTGCCGCCAATTGCAGCTTCTGCTGACCGACCATGTGGCAGGCATGCGAATGATTCATGCCGCTTTTGCTCCCATTTTCACTTTGATTTTTTTCCTTTCCTGCCATCCTTTTTTGCGCGCTTAGTAGCGTTGCAAGCTAATGCTTTTTGAAATGTATAATTTAACAGACACCAAGTGAGATTTATGTGGCATGCTGTTGGCGCTTTGTGTTGCATTATATATTTGGATTATTCTTGTAGGATTTTTTTCGTTTTTTTTTTGTTTTTAGCTGTGGGTTTGAGGGTGCAAACTATTAATGCAAAATATAGTGCATGAACAGCTTGGCCAGTAACTTGCAACAATATGGTTTTCCGCATCAAACAAAAGCTGGCTGCTGTGCGCCAGCTGTCTTGCGCTGCAATTTGCCTGTTCTGTCGAACGTCAGTCGCCAATTGCCGACTGCCGGGCGAAACGCAATGCTATTATCATTATTATCATTGATCCTAGGCCTGGGGCTTGAAATGCGCTGCGTCGCAAAATATCAACTTTAATTGTGGATGTGTGTGAGTGTGTGCGACAGCGAAATGCTGGTCACGCGGGCCGAATAGTACGCGCATACGAACAGTTAAACGTACTTGCTTTATTACAAAGTAGTAAATCTAACTGAAAAGCAACAGTAGTATGTAAAACAGATAGTGGATAAAAATCTTATAGAAAAATTTCAAAATTGCATACAAAAAATGTTAACACAAAGCCTGAGTATGAGTAGTAGTAGGCTGAGGTACTAAAATTCAGGATTTCGCAATTGGGGCCAAATTATTGTGTAACTCTGAGTTGTTGAAAAAGTAATATGATAAGTAAAAGTAGTATATATTTTTTGGCAATACAGAGGCAGGTTAATTTGGAGTAAAAATAGGAGCAAAAAAAGTGATAAATTATGCTAAAAATTAATTTCGAAAAGCACCAGCAACAGCAGAAATAAATTCAAAGGAATGCGGACCGAAGATTTAATTTTTGTATGTATACATAAAAAACAACGTTTGGAGACCATAATAGCCAACGTAGTAGAAAAAGTAGTAAAAGGTATGGGCAAACGTATTGGATTACTTAGGTAAGGACAGAAAAGAAGTATGTAAGTTTAGTTGAAGTCGAGTTGAAAAGTAGTAGATTAAAAAACAAAACAAACAAGCAAAAGTTAGTTGTTAATTAATGTACATGGGTTGAAAAGTAGTAGAAAAGTAGTAGATTTAAAAAACACATAAAAAGAAAAAAGACAACAAGGCAAAGAGTGAAATGAAAGCCAATTTATTAATCATTATGAAGTTGGTCGCAAAAAAATAGTAGACTAAAAAATTCAAATAGCAAGTTAGATAAAAGTAAGTTGGTAATTGGTATGGAGTTGGTTAAACGGTAGTAGATTACAAAAAATTTTAATTAAAAATCATAAAGTAAAGTGAATTAAGTTGAGTATAAAGTAGCAGAAAAGTAGTAGACTTAAGAAAATAAAAACGAGAAAGAATGAAAGTTATATCACAGTAAGCTGAAGTAGCCTAAAAGTGGAAGATTAAAAAAAAAAACGAAAAAAGGTATAATACAACACATAAAACGAAATTAAATTGTACAAAAAGTAGCAGAAAAGAAGTAGATTAAAAAAAAAACCAAAAAGTGAAATGAAAGTGGAACGAAAGTGAGTTCCTAATTGATATGTAGTTGGTTAAAAAGTAGCAGAAAAGTAGTAGATTAAAAAACAAACGATAAAGACAAAACAAACAAATCGAAATGAAGATAAGTTCCTCAAAAAAGTAGCATAAAATGAATAGGAAAACGAAATAAAGAAGTAAATGGAGAAAGAAACTGAAAATGCTAGCTACAAGATTATAATATTATATATTATACCTATACTGGAGAAAGAAGAAAATAGTACAATCGAGAGAATGTGGATGTAACCACTACTATATATACCAGATAACTTAGAAGCCTAAAATAATAATTAAAATAGAAAATCGGTAACATGAAAGTAGTGGTAGTAAATTTCGTCAAAAATCGGATAACGACGCTTTTTTAGAGAAGCAAAGTACCTACAAAAATTTCGGAAATAATTGTAATAAATTGAAATAATGTTAAAAATTGGATTTGCAAATTAAATTTTTTGAAAATGTAGTAGACACATTTGTCGTGAAATAACAAAAATTAAAATTCTGCCAAAACTTATAAATCAAAAAATTAAGTTTTATATCAAGCTGATGGCCTAGCCGCTAATACTTTAAAATCATTGTGATTGTAATTCATTACTTTTTCAATTTTATAGTAAATGAAAAAAAAAATTTTAAAAAGTTTTATATCGAGAAGTAAAGTATTTTTAAAGCCATAAAAGGCAGCTCCAGGAAAATGTTCAGATGTACAATAATATTTGTAAAAAGTAGCAAATTAATGCAGCACAATTGGGATTTTGTAACTATGCTCGACAAGTAGATGGAATTTTATCTGATATCGGCAAACATTTCAACAATAATACAAATTCTTTTTTTAATAGAAGTTTTACAACCTTAAATTATTTTCAAAAGTGTTTATATTAGGTATTAAAAAAGTAATAGAATTTGTTTTAAAATAGTAAGAATATTTGATTGTCAAATAAGTAAGAAATAGTGGTTATAGGGATATAATGCTGTAAATAGTAATTTAAAATATTTTCTGGTATTAAATATTTTTAACCTTTTTTTTTGTAATTTTTTTTGTAATAAAAAGTTGTAATAGTAAATAGTGGAAGCAAACTATATTAATGGGTTAGGAGTAGTCAGAATTAAAACAAAATTGTATTTTTTTTGCGTTTTCTTAAAGTATAATATCTTAAAAAGGTTGTGTGAAAATGTGAAGCAAATCCGACAAATACTTCTCAAGTTATTCAACAATTAACAAAGGCACTCGGGCGCTCCGCTAATCGGCAGCAAAACTTTAAGTGCGTTTTTTATTAAACTATTGAACTATTTTTTGAACTGATGATCACTGTAACTTAAGGGCCGCTTAGTAGATTTCAATAAAATTTATACTGCTTTTGAAAAACATAAAAAACTCACTTCGATCGAAGAATTTTCGTCTTGCAAGAACTTAGATAGTTTTTATACAATTAATTGTCGGTTTTTTCTCGAAAATCTGAAAAATATTTCCTGAGGCCGCCATATTGCTAATTTTGAAAAACAAACCTTCACTCCAGCACACGATTATCTGTTAAGGGGTTAGGGGTAGTCAGAATTTTCAAAAAACTGATTTTTTTTTTTTGCATTTTCTTAAAGTATAATGTTTTAAAAATATTGTGTAAAAATTTGAAGTGAATCCGACAAATACTTTTCAAGTTATTCAACAATTAACAAAGGGCGCTCGGCCGCTCCGGAGCCGATAGCAAAACTTTAAATGCGTTTTTCTCAAAACTATGTTTTTCAAACTGGTGAACACTGTAACTTAAAAACCGCTACGTAGATTTCAATAAAATTTATACAGCTTTTGAAAAACATAAAAAACTTGTGCCTGATCGAAGGATTTTTTTTTTCAAAAATTTCGATTTTTTTTTAACAATTAACTGTTGGTTTTTTGCTCTAAAATCTGAAAAAAATTTTCTGAGGCCGCCATTTTGTTCATTTTGAAAAAAAAGCTTCGATCAGGCACAAGATTATCTATTAATAAAACTAATTTTTCTTGTCCGATTGGTTTTAGATGAATCTGCAAGGACTTGTGATGTTCACCGCAAGGGACTTCTGGAGAAACGGGCTTCACACAAACAGCGATAACTTTTGCAATTATTAATTTTTTTTTTTTGAAATTTTGGTGAAGTCAAGTTAAAACATGATGTTTTTATGCCATGTATTTATTTTTGTTAAATAAATTAATTAAGTAGCAAAAAAAAATTCGTGAAAATCATCATTTTTTCGGGCCTCTGACTACCCCTAACCCCTTAATAAAACTAACTTCTCCTGTCCGATTGATTTTAGATGAATCTCCAAGGACTTGTGATGATCACTGCAAAAGACTTCAGGAGAAACGGGCTCCACACAAGCGATAACTTTTTTTTTGTAAAATTTTTTTTTTTTTAATATTGCTAAAGTCAAGTCGAAACATGATGTATTAATGCTATGTTTTTATTTTTCTAAAATAAAGCAACTGACTAGCAAAAAAAAATATTGAAAATCATCGTTTTTTCGGGCCTATGACTACTCCTAACCCCATAATCATTATTAGTTTTGAGTATAAAAGAAGCAAAACTTGTTGTAAACTGTAATACCAAGAAGTGTTTGCTAGTGGAGGTTGTTGTAGTAGCATAGCTAGAAGTAACAGCAGTATATTAAATATATAAATATAAATCATAGGCGTCTCCACCCTTTTTGGATGTTAGATGTGCGTCTAGATATTTTCTCACAAATGGAGGTACCTAAACTTGTATGCCACCTCCAAAAGACACTTTTTCTTTATGAGGAGCTTTTTCAGCGCAGAAATGCACTCGGAGTTTTTCATAGGTAACCCAAATAGCATCTGGGAATTAAACGCATTTGGCAATGAAAAAAAATTTACTAATGTTGGTAAAATTAATAAGAAAAAGCAGTTTCATACAAAATATCCAGAATTTTGTATACAAAAAAATTAGTTGAAGTAGAGCATTCAGAAGCAGTTCTAGTGTAGTTTAAACAAAAAAGTGCTATATAGAGCGGATTCCAAGTAAAGCTATGTGCAAATCAAGCATGAAAAAAATTCATTCATTCTTCCAACTTTTTGCCACCTTTCCGCCTAATATTAAACGAGCACTACCATTTGAGGGTTCTTTCGCTTTTTACAATTTTTGTATCTCCAAAACATCCTTTGACTCAATAATTCCTAGCACACTTTTTACGATAATAACTTCAGCAACTATACGCAACTGTTTCAATTTCTGTTACTACACAAAAAAAAACAAAGCAAAGGAGAAATTATCGTACTCCTGATTTGCTTGCTCCACACACTGTCTTGCGTGCTGCATACCTCCACCATTCCGAGTACAAGATCGTGATGGATTATGCGCTTGTGATTGATTATGTAGTTGTGATAGGAGCAAAAAAAAATTATAATAATATTTAATGCTGACAATAAAAATGCGCAAAAACAACAAAAAGCACACAACTATTAATGTATGTAACCACAAAAAACAAAAAAAAAACAGAGCTCCATAATACCGGCACAACAGCAACACACTTCAACACAGATCGCGAAAAAGATGAGCCACTGTCAAGACGGCAGCAACAGCAGCAAGCAAACTACAGTAGGCACTCAGAGCAACAACATTATTCATCTAACTGGCATTGTAGCGGCTGAACTGAGCGTCGCTTTCGCGTAATGCTGCTGTTGGTGCTGCTGCTTCGCCTGTTTGTTGCCTGCGATCGATGTGAGCTACATCGCCCGGCCACTGCAAATTGTCGATCGCAGCGCATGATAATTCCCATTTGATTATCCTAATAACAGTTCTTTAACCAATATTATATGTACGTGTGCCTGATTATAGATATTATGTGCCAGCGATTGCTGCTATGCGGCCAGTATTGCCGTACGATCGCCTGGTGCTATGAACGCCTGGCTAAGTGACTGCAAGTGGACTCCTTGTGCGCCTTCATCTGCCTTTTGCCTGGGTTTTTTTATATATATTTCTCTGTTTTTTTTTTGGTTTTGGTTTTAGGTGCGCAATTTCGATGAGCGCAGGTGATCGACAGTGAAAATGATTATTGAATTATAATGCACGCGTATATACATGTGTGCGGCATCGTGAGCTGCTGTGTTGCATTGTTGTCATTGTTGTTCTTCTTGTTGTTATTATTGTTACGGTTGTCTAAATATTAAATCCTCAGACGGACAAACAAACAAATGAATTTATGGCAGTGATAGCTGTACGCTCACTCATATTTATTGGCATACAATTGTTGGCTGGTTGATCGATCGATGGGCGCGAGTGCGAGATCGCGTGATCGCAACACAATTTAATACAAGACATCACACGAGTAGGTGAAGTGTTGGTAGTGTTGTTTCCGCTTTATTTATTTTTTAAGGTATTTATTTAGTTTTTTTTTTGGTTTTTGTTTTTCTTGTTACCCACAATTGATTTCAACTTGTTGATGGCTTAACAATTGGTTTGCTGCAAAGAGGGATTATGAAGTCACAGTAAAATAATACAAAAAAATGAAAAAATTACAATTTCTAGCAGAAATATGAGCACATAATTGGCAGCGAAGGGCGCTCGCGTTCGCACATTTTCCAGCAACACTTGCCATATATGTGCCACATGATCAACTAAATAACTACTAGGCAATCAATGCAATCTGTAGAGATTTAAAGAATGAAAATTTTCGCAGTGCAAAAGGTAGAAATTCAGTGTTTGAAGGGAGCTGCCACAACTATGTTGCCACAGCAGCATACTTGTGTATCATTAATGCAACAGTTTGATGTATAATTTGCAGCAAAGCAGGTTGAGGTTGAGAGCGCAGTTGAAAATTATATGTTGGAATACGACAAAAAAATAAAAATAAAAAAAAATTAAAAAAAAAAAATTATAAAAAAAATTTGATTGCGACATAAAAACTGGGAGAAAATGACAGCAGCAATTGCAGAAACGTGTGGCAAGTATAAATGTATTTTGCGGTGTTGCTGCATGCAAACGATTTCAATAATACTGCCACATACACAAATATATAAGTCGTATACACCTTTTTATTTTTTTATTTATTTCCTTTTTATTTTATTTTTTTGTATTTTCCTTTTTTTTTGCTTTTAGTGTTGCCACTTTAATTGCGTACACATCTTGCAACTGCCTGTTGCCTGCTGGCTTCTAGCAATCAAAGCCCATTCACCGTAACTCAACGTGTGAATTGTTACGGCAAAGCGGCAGCATGCATACGCAGCCACACGTACTCACATAAATGTATACCCACACACGCATATGCCAATTTTCGCAGCGGTAAATTAATAAGGTGTCAATTTATGATGTGTACGATGCTGCGTTGATAAGCCTGATTGTGAGAAATTAAGCCATAACTGCGAGCATTGCATACACACATGCGCGTATGTATGAGGGTGTGTGTGTGTGTGTGGTACAGAGTGCTAATTTTTGTTTTTTTTTTTGCGGTTAATTGTTTAATATATATTACAGAGGTTTGTCTATGATTATTATTTTATTTGATTTTCCCCATTCGATGTGTTGAGTTAGTCAGAGAAGTTTCTTTATGATTTTCAATGGGAATTGCGCAAAAATCTATGTAGTATTGATAAACAGGCGCATTTGCTTTCTCCATTTTCAACAATAAGATCGTATGTGGCAGAAAAACCAGGTTGCAGAATAGCTATGGTTATATTTAGTTGAATATAACTAACCTTAAGAGTAGAAGGAAAAGTCCAAAATAAAAAAGTCTGGCGCCATAAAAATGTTTTTGATGGCGCCATCTTTTAAATGAGTTAGTGTGTTGGAAGTTACATCCCTAGCTGACTTCCAGTGAAAGCTTGGTGACATTCGGTTCAGTGGACGCAAAGTTATTGCGTCTAAAGTGTCAGTATGTTTGTGTGATCGGTACCAAAATGAGTTTCGAACAAAGAGCTAATATCAAATTTTGTTTTAAAATCGGTAAAACGTTTACCGAAACATTTGAGTTCATGAAACAAGCTTACGGCAATGATTGTCTATCTCGTGCCAGAGTTCATGAGTGGTTTACACGCTTCAGAGATGGTTGTGAGGACTTAAATGACAATGAACATACGGGCCCAAAATCAGTAATCACCGAAAACTCCATCGACATTGTTCGTAAATTTATTAAAAAATTAACCGAAATCATAGTTGAAATTCATGGCTTCTGAGTTGAATATCTCCAAAACATCGATTTATCGCGTTTTAACTGATCATTTGGGCTAACGAAAGGTCTGTGCACCTTTCATTCCGCACAAGTTGGCTAGGAACCAAAAATTGCTCAGAATTTAACATTCTAAAGACCTCATTAAAGAGGCGAGAAAAGGCGAGAACTTTCTCTTCCACGCATCATGAACCTGAAACTAAGCGTCAAAGTGTCAAATGGAATGCCCCAGGCGAGCCACCGACCAAAAAATCGTGTCTGTCAAATATCAAGTCGGTGCTCATTTGTTTTTAGTATTCCAAAGGAGTTGTTCACAAGGAGTTCGTGCCGACGAGCCAAACCATCAATGCAATTCTTCTAACTCTATCTTGGCGTTTTGAAGCGTTTGTTGCATCGCATTCATCGAATTCGCCCTGAACGAAGGAGGAACCTGGCGCTTATTGCATGATAAGGCACCATCTCATCGATCCAGTCTTGTGACTGAGTTTTTGACTAGAAATCGCATTGTAACCATCAATCACTCACCGTATTCGCCTGATATGGCTCCCTGTTTTGCGTCCGTAGAGGCCATCCAAAAGGCTTGTACCGATACCCTGAAGAACCTGAAACACTTTGTCAAAAAGCTTTTAGATCGCGGTAAAACAGTGTATCGAGGCCAGAAGGGACTATTTTGAACAAATAATTTCAAAATTATCAGTACAAAGTACCTATCGTTTCTATTTCAGCTCAGTTTTGTTTATTTTGGACTTCGCCTTGTATAAGGTTCAAGGGCTCTTTTATCACAAAATAGTTAAGAAACTTAATTGGAGTTTGAGCTTTCAATGATACGGAAAAATTGCAATTTTCAAGACTTTCGATTTTCGCATCTTTGTCCGAGTTCGGAGTACTGGAATAATTTGTGGAAACAAAAATTGAGTTAGTATGCATTTTCGAAAGAAATAAGGGGCGCTGATGCTGCCAACGGTTTAACTGCACGCAAACTGGACGAAGTGCTGTATGAATTTCGCGAACAGATTAATTTTTTTTTTTTTTTGAAAATGAAATTCCACAATTTGAAGTCGTTGTTCTGGCACTAAATGATTCATGATGACTTGCCAAAGCTTATTGAACAGAAGTGTCAACACATTTTGCCGTTCTCAGCTATCTAACCATAGTTTTTAATATCGATAGTTCTCTTGCAGTTAAAAGAAGCACCCGATATATGTTGCGTGCTGAAATTAATGTGCTTGAAACTTATATATATTTTTTTTGGATTTTTATTAAGAAAAATACTGGATTATTAAAAACTGTATATATATATATTTTTTTTGTTAACTATTTTGGACCTTATTTCGATGCGACTCGGTTTGACCGAAAAAAATCGATGTCCGGTCGTTCTCTAATAATAACCACGGCTTGGTATGGAAACAGAAATATATGCACTTGCATTTATAATCCGGGAGTCAGAGGTCATTTTCACCTTATCATTTCATGCCGAAGACAGATTTAATACTGAAGGCAGACGCCATCCAATGGATGACGAAACCAGCCGTCAGCTGGTCCACTAGCGGTGGGTACGTGCGTGGGATGCTGCGAAACGTGTAGAAAAAAAATTTCTACCAACTCATTTTATACCGGCTGAAATTTTTTTCATGTATTGTTGACATTTAGTAGAACAAAAAAAAATAGTCAGCTGCGCCGTAGTGGGGGGAAAATAAGTCAGCTGAACAGGCGAACTTGTAAAATAAATTAAAAAGTAAAACTACTTTATGCTGATTGAGATTTTTTTTACATAATTTTGGACACATATGAAAATATACAATAATAATGATGGTCAGCTGCGTTTATAGCGGTGGGAAGACAGTCATCCGTAGCAAGAATGTATCATTGCGTTCAGCTGACGTATTTCCCCCCTCTACGGCGCAGCTGACTATATTTTTTTATTCAACTAAATGTCAACAATACATGAAAAAAATTTCAGCCCATATATATAATGACTTGGTAGAAATTTTTGCGACACATTTCGTACCCTCCCACAATCATACCCACCGCGGATGCGCCAGCTGACGTTCACTTGCGTTATTCATGAAAGCTAGCTCACAAGTATAGTTAAGAATTTAACGGTATAAAAACGCAATCCAAAATCGACCCCTGGCTCCCGGACTATTTGTTTCCCTGCTCTAGTACGTGTACTAAATGTTTCACCAGCTTTTGCTTGTAAATAAATCGATTTTTTTGTTATGTGAAAAGTTCACTAGTATTGGTTCTCTCCTTTCAAGCAAGCATTTACGCTAATCATACTTGCGGAAAGAGTTAAGAGTTGCGCCTTAATTTGAAATTAATTTATTTATTAGTTTTGCATGAGTTGAGATATTAAACGGTATGTATAGTTTATGTTCGTGTACTCGCATATCGAGAGTAATTAATTTTCTAGCTTTCCGACCCACTTTCAGCGGCATTCAACACAAATATTCTTTTAAACTTAATACAAGATTTTATTTATCTAACTAATTCGCAAGAATTCTAAATTGAATAAATCATGTTTAATGCTACCAGCTTAACCCATACATACCCACCTATAACAAATCTAACTCAATTTATGTGCGCGTATAAATACGTGTGTATGTGTGTGTGAGTGTGTGACGTGTGAGCAAAACAGATTGAATTATCATAAATGCGATTGACATGCCCAGATAGCGGGACATGCAATTGCACTTTAACAGCATTAAAGGTGTGATTATTATTAATGTGTGGCAAGTACTCACACATACATGCATACTTGCATACTTTACGAGGCTAATATGAAGTTATTAAAAGCGTGCTATGAATGAGAAGATGCCTTTTAATAAATGCATTAAAGGAATAGAAAAAATATGAAAAGCTGAAATAAAATAAAAAAATAGAATTTAAATAAATATTTATGTATCAAATAATAGCGCAATAAATTTGAGTATCAAGCGATGAAAATTTTTTCGCACATTCAATTCGGACAGTTATTTCTGTAAATATGTATTTATGTGTGATATCTTCCGACTACTTGGCAGGCGCAGGCGTGCATTTGCTAATTCGTTTGGTCGTTCAACAGCGCAAGTGCTAAGTTCTTTGCCACAAATGCGCTGCTACATAAAAGTAGCATTTTTTTAATTGTTTTTTTTTTTTTTTTTTTGTTTCTGCTGCCACTCTTGTTGACGTTGATAATAAAAATGGGTACTATTTATTATATTTGCAACAAGTCAGTGGCACGCAAAGAGCGCCAAGAAATGCAACCGCATACGAAATGCAACAAGGTGTGCGGCTGCCAAATACCAAAAGCAGCAACAAACAAAACACAAAAAATGAGAATACTAAAAAACAATTGTGACTAGTGGAGAATAATAGCAATAATTAAAACAAACAGGTCGGAAGTAAGTCAGCGCATATACATACAGACGTACGTACGTGCATGTGTGAGTGTGTTTGTGTATTTGTGTGTGTGTGTGTGTGCGCTAAAAGTCAAGGTGTTCGCACGCTGACCTGGCGAACAAGTGCAGCGGTTTGTGGCAGTTACGCGATACTTTCGCGCTGCACGTTGCATGCCACCAACAAGAATCCGTTATACTTTATTGCTACCACACTTTGGTGGTTCCTCAGCATACTCGCGTCGTATATTGTGCGCTTGGGGTGCATAACCTGCGGCTGCGGAGACGCATAAGACTGCAGGAAAAAACAAAGCCACAGAAAAAAAAAATAATAAAACCAACAAAAAACAAAAACAACACTGCATACTCTCAAGACGACAACGTCCGTCGCCAGGAGTATTGAAGCGTTTTTAATTTGGAGCAGGTGTAATATTTGTGGCACCATCGCACGAACTCTTGCTTGTTGGGGATTAGCAGACGCGACCCGAGTGAGAAACTGGACAGAGGAAGATGCGCAGACAGTCGGGGCGGACAGCACGTACAAGCAGAGCGCTGTATAGTAAGTGAGAAGCGCTTACAGCTGGAGCTGCGGCAGCACGAATGCCGTAAGCGCTTAGGCTATGTGGCACGCGCCGAAATATGGACAGTTCTGAAGATATTTTATTTTTTTTACATTTCCGTTTATCATACTAACTTTTATTGTTAATTTTTTCAGTTTTGAATACAGTAGCGTGCACAAAAATAGCACAGTTGGGAAAGTGTAAATTAGCAAATATTTTCTATTATTATTCTTCTCCTTGATTGGCGCGTTAGCCGCCCAAGCGATTTTTGCAGAGTTTAACACAAAGCGCCAGTCGTTTCTTTCTCATGCTAAACGGCTGGCCAGTTGGACACACCAAGTGAAGCCAAGTCCTTCTCTACCTGATCATTCTCACGCAGTGGAGGTCTTCCTCTGCCTCTCCTACCACCAGCTGGGATCGCATCGAATACTTTCGGAGCCGTAGCGTTGGTATCCATTCGGACGACATGACCCAGCCAACGTAGCCGCCGGATACTCGCCGCCATAAGAAAGCAGCCGAATGCGCGAGAAAAATGTCTGAGGCAGAAGTAAGGGATCGATTCCCAGCATGCCAGCCGTTGAGTTTTCCGCTTTCAGAAGCTGAGAAGATCACTAAAATAGCAACAGGTGAACTAATCTGGAGAAATGCACAGCAATGCGGTTACTTTGATTAGCACTCAAGGGACTGAGAACATGAAACAAACAAACAAAGAAAACAGACTAACATTTCTCATGGAAATGCCAACGAGGCACTTGAACCTCGCTTAACGACTTCTATGGAATGAGTGATAGATAGAAATAAAGATGAGGTAGAAGTAAAGTTCGTTAAGTATCTCCTATATGAATATCACCAACTTTGATTGTTGCGCTTTAGATCCCTAGGGAACGACTTCTTCGAGTCTATTTAGTTAGTTTGAGAGCATTACTATAGGAGGGGCTGATTGGATTCGTCAAAAAGTGGATATGGTTTCGAGACGTATACGAGTAGATTAGGTTATACGGCTGGTCGAAGCCACGCAGATACCATTTTGGTCCATAGCGATACCAGATCGGAGTCCTATTTTAGTGAAAATATGCATCACTCAAGATGTGGGTACTATTCGCGAATTTTAGGAATCGCTCAAGCTCCAGCTCTAGTCTTTCAAAACTGAGAGCACCCAGATATGATAATATAGTTTAGTTTTTGAGAGATCCGGACAGTAGCATAGGAGAAGCTTTAGAAATATGACGTATAGAAGTAAGACTGAGATAACCTTGTAGGCATCTGGGCACGAGTGTGAGCACTGGGAGAATTATTTTCTTCTAATAGCTGCCCCTCTAAACTCACTTCATCTACTAAGCAGCGATTTAGCATAAAATAACAGAAAACTTAAATGTTTTCAATATTTTTTTGCACATATGAGAAGTTAGAAGTGAAATAGAAACCCTCAAGCTGACATAACTCATATCTGCTCTTATCTATTCTCTCGTTTTTTCATCAGTGGAAATATTGTAAAACAAACGAAAAATGCTAAGCAGCTGTGAAAACAAAGTGTCAAGAAAAATTGAAGCAAATGGGTGCCAAATGTCAAAGGTTTATTGACATTTATGTGCGTGCGCGTTTTCGTGTAAAATTTGGTTCTTTAAGCAAATTCTATTCATTTGAATTTGATTTTCCGACTAAAAGTCTCGGCTAAAAGTCTTTTGTTAATGCAAGCAAGAAATCGCTGTTATCCAATCCATATGGAGAAGGAGGAAGGATGAAGGATGAACTAAGAAAGATAGAGATGAAGAAGAATGAAGGATGATGTAATTGACTTAGGAATCCACGGTCTTAAAGTAAGGTTTCGTGGCCTATCCTTGGAGCAATTGCGGGCTTTCCGAATTCTTTCATTATTTGCTGCTTTTTGGCTACAAAAAAATCATGGAATGTTAATGATTTCTTGAAGAATTTGTGTGATGATGCAGTTTATTTGAAAGAAAACGCTTCAAATGCCCGGCAATGATAAAAATAGTTGCTCAAAATGTGATCAAGTTAATTAAGATATAAAAGTGAAAGTGAAAATTTTTAAAACAAAATTTTAATTTTTTTAAATAAAACATTTTGCTTGCAAAAATAAAATTGTTAATTTTCTATTTATCCATTTATTTGCTTTATGCGGTAAGGAGGTTTTTATGAGGATAAAAATGAGTAGTCCGATGGTGAGAAAAATTAGTAGTTTGATTATCAGTACCGGTGAGTTTGTGCGGACAATAATGAGCATAAAAAATGAGGATAAAAATGAGTAGTTCGGTTATTAGTGCAGAGGAGTTTATGATGAGAAAAATTAGTAGTTGGATTATTAATACTGGGGAGTTATGATGAGGAAAATGAGTAGTTTGAGTATTAATACTGAGGAGTCTATGATGAGAAAAATGAGTAGTTTGATTATCAGTACCGAGAAGCTTGTAAGGACATCAATGAGCAGTTCAGTTTTCTGCAGGAATTATATTATAAGTATAAAAATGATTAATTGCCTTTTAGAGCACAGCAGATATATTTTCCACTTATTGCTTTCTTGCTGGTAAAGGGGAGGTAGACTAGCTAAACGATAATGAGAAAGCTTTTCCCCATGGCTCGAATAAAAATGAATAGTTTACTGAGCACTTGTGTGTTGAGTGGTACTAATACTATGATATTTTATATGATACTCAGCTGTCTTGTAGGTAAGTGGTATATTGATAGATTCCGTAAAGGAAATATTATTTTGAGCACTTCATTCGCAAATTATGCAATTTTCTATCACATAACTATACTTACACACATACACACATATGCATCTTTTCACTTTCGTCCACATGAACGGCGCACCAACATTGCCGCGTGAAGAAATATCCAGAGCTAAGACGAATAGGTAGGGAAGCAGGAGTCGTTAGCCGGTAGTTGGCGGCGAGCAGCACCTACAACTCATTCGTTGCAGCTGAGCAGGTGAAATATTTTTTTACATTTACGTTTTTTGTTTCACCGTTGGTTATCCTGCGTCACGAATAGTGGCAGCGCGACGCTACTCAGCGGCAGGTTATAAATTAGGAAAATACAGACAAGCGCACACACATAAGCACACATAGGCATGGGTGCGTGTATGCGTTCACAAGTTAATTCCGAATATTTCATTACAATTCGTTGCGATTCAATTTGTGAGAGGGTCAAATACGCGATTATCTTGCATTTAGGGAAATATTTGACAGAAAAATGACTTAGTTGCATTGCGTGGTCGGAGCAAGCAGATGCGGCATTGCATTACACCACAAACATCCTTGCAAGGTGGCAGCGGTCGAGGTAGTTGAGGCGATGTAAAGTCGATTTAGGGCATTTATTTATTTTATTCTATTTTATTTACTTCTTCGCACTTTCCTACGTTTTATGATTGATTGCTGTTGTCAGCGGATGCAGGTGAACTTTGACCTACTCGACTGCAGCGTGAAGGAACAAGAAAAAGAAAGAAAAACATTTTAATTTGTACTTAGTGCCACTCCGTAGATGTTACCTTTAACCCTTTACGTCTGCACTCTGCTCATTTACCAATCAACTGGCATGTCACCAGCAAATCCCGTCCGATAAGCATCTCATTTGCGGCAAGCAATGACACGCTCGCTCATTCACTCACTTATGCTTTTATTTTACTCATCGTCGCATTTCGTTGATTATCTATAGATTCCTTTTATCTTTCCATTTGCTTCGTTTTTGTTTTTTTTTTCCTACTTTCAAACGTTACATTTCTCTCTGTGCTGACACTTTAATCCTTTGCTAGTGAATTTGATTTGTGCGCGCCGATAAGGCCGGCTAGCAAGGCGAGCGTGCGATCCCTTCTGCTGCTGTCACTCGCACCATTTTAAGTACTCGGAGATTGCTGCCATTATGGTATATTTGGCACAAAAGCGTTCGCACCCGTACGCAAACAAAAAAAAAAACACAACGCAAAAACAAAATAGGCAAAAAATAAAATGCGAAATTCGAAACTCGAAACCAAAGTGTGAATTTAATTTTCCAAAAAGCCTCCCTATGTTTCGCTTGCCTCCCTGGCTTGTGCTGCCTGCTGTTGTTGTCTCTGTTTTTCGATTCGTTTGCGCTTCGCTAATGTGCGCGTAGGTCCTTGATGGTGCGCCATTCAGCGCTGCGACTTATCGCTTGCGAAGTGTTGTTGTAGTTGTTGCAGATTGAGATTGTATAGAAAATGCAATCCTTTCAGCGCTTTTATTTTTGCTACAGTTTTTAATTCCAATTTTTTTTTTTTTTTTTTTTTTTTGTGTAATTTTGCTCCTATTCACTTTTCGAAATACAAACAAATTCTGGTTTGGCTCGCCGCTCACTGCTTACAGGCACTCACTACTTTCCGACAATCTTTTTTTTCTGTTTTTCAGACAATCACCACTCCCTTCAATCAACCACTCGCCTTCACACATTGCACACTATTACTCCCTGCTATCTTTTCAATTGCATTTGTCGCCACCTCTGCTGCTGCCGCTATTGCCGCTGAGCTGCCACAATTTCATTTCATTTACACCTTATCGCGATTTTCTCGCTTTCAGTTACAATTTTATTTCAGCCAACTGATTTTTCTTCCAGGACCTCAATTTCAATTTGTTGTTGTGCTTGTTTTTCCAACATACATATGTATGTGTGTAGGTATATCTATATGTTTGCCTCTGCCTGATCTATCTCCTTATCCGTTTGTGCGCTCTATCACATTCAAATGAGATTTCATCAAATAGATTAAAAAATAGGCTTTTGTGTGCTCGAGCGCCGCTTTGTATGCAAGCCACTACGAGCTGGTAAGTAAGTATTTATATATGTATGTATGTATGTATTTATATATGTCAAAAAAGGTTCCGCTTCACACTTTGCATGCTTCATAGCGCGCACTTCGGCACTCATCACAAGCTGCACAAATCCATTTCATTTACTATCTGCTTCCTTTCCTTTCGGTCCATTTGAAAGTGTTAAAAAATGTGTCCATTTTTATTTCTATATGTTTTTTTTTTTTTTGGCTGCTTGGTCGCTTTCACAGTTGCACCTCTGGCACAGCATCTGCTTTTTCTACACATAAATGCACACACACACTCACATACATGGGCACATTAAAAATCTTTCTCTCTCTCCCTATCTCTTTGGCACTCTCTTATCTGTGCGTTGATTAGGTGTCGACTTCATTTCACTAATTGAAATGCATTTGCCCGATTTGTGTGCTGCCTTTTATGCTACGAGCGCGCAGGCTCTTTGAGCTGTGAGTGTTGGTCGTTTAAAGCTTCTTATCTGAAGCGCAGGAAGTCTTTGATGACACATTTTAGCCAAATTAAGTGCCGCGCATTGACATGAAATGGATACAAAAGTGGGTTTATCTGTATTTCATATCCTGAGCTTGGATAAAAGTAGGCACTAAATGAGTTCCGTTGTAATTGCATAACGGTGTATAATACATGCAACATTTACAACGCAGTTTAGTTTACATTGGCTTCCGACGTCTAAAATTTAGGTCCACATACACAAAAATGAGAACCCAGGGCTTTAGTGGAAACAATTGGCAATTGTCTCTAACCCAAAACCTGAGAACCCTGGGCTGTCTTTGGTGGAGTAGAACAAAACTCTTGGGTGTGCAGATAACATTTCTGTGATCTGGCTTCCAAGACATAGGAACAAAGGAGGGAAGGAAAATGCTGATGAGCTTGCCAGGCAAGGTGTCGACTGAATTGATCTCAGAGGTCATCTCCTACCCGGTCATCGGCATCCCCCTGACTGTTATTAAAGGGGAAGGCACAATTAATGTTTCAGAAAAGCACAGAACAGGTGGAGCTTCATTACTTCATGTGCTATTTCGAAAATCCTATGGCCCCAGTACAATGGAAGCAGTACGCAGATAGTTCTGAGGAGTCCTCGTCATTCAATTTCCAAATTCGTAGCTGTGTTTACCGGTCATTGGATTATCGACACACACCCAGAAAAGCTGGGCTTACCATCTAATCCGGGCGATCTTTCAGGGAAGGAGTCAGTTGAGCACTTTCTCTGTGAGTGCCCGGGCTTGAGAGCTAAAAGATTAAAGTCACTGGGTCACTTTCTTCAACAGCCTGTGGCAGTGCGACAAACTAAATCAAATCAAGCTGCTCCATTATATCAACAGCTCCCGTTGGCTTTAGATGTAATGATAGTGAAACGGCATTTTAGTGCAACTTGGGGAGTGCCCAGGTGGTGCTTCAACCATTTCATCTACCTACCAATCTACATGGAAAAGTAATAAAATATTACCCTACAACATTTCAATAAATATATTTATAATTTACATTCCATTTTTTCATATTTCATATAAAATTTTCATTAAAATTTCTACATAGCAATAAAAGTAGGACAATTACGAAAATATTAAGCCACACATTATAATTTTAGTTTAAAATAGTAAATTATTCAAATAGCAAATTAAAAAACGAAATAAAAGGAAAAAAATTAAGTAACAAAAAAAAAATTTTAAATTTGAAAAAAAAATTATGGTCAAAATTATGTAACAAAAAAAATTTTTTAAGTTTGAAAAAACAAAATTTTAAAAATTGTTTGCAAAAAAAACAAACAATTAAAAGTCAAATTTTTATTTGATAAAAAAAATTAAAAATCAAGTTTTTTTTTTTTTTTGTCAAATACAATAATATTTTTTTACTTTTGTTTTTTCAAAATTAAAAAAGTTTTTTTTGTTATTTTAATTTTTTTCTTTTCATTTCGTTTTTTAATTTGCTATTTGTATAATTTACTATTTGAAACTAAAATCATAATGTGTGGCTTAATATTTTCGAAAATAAAAAATTTTTTAATTTTTTTTTGTCAAGTTTAAATATTTTTTTTTTAGTTGAAAAATTTTTGTATATTAAATTATATATATAATTGGCGCGTACACTATTTTTGGGTGCTTGGGCTCGGGCTCCTCCTCCTATTTATAGTGTGCGTCTTGATGTTGTTCCATAAATTGACCCACAGTTTCAAGCCGATTCCGAACGGCAAATATTTTTCATGATGAGCTTTTTCATGGCAGAGATACACTCGGAGGTTTGTCATTGCCTACCGAGGAGCGCTCGCTATTAGAAAAAACTGGTTTCTTAATTTTGGTGTTTCACCAAGATTCGAAACTTCGTTTCTCTCTGAATTCCGAATGGTAATCACGCACCAACCCATTCGGCTAAGGCGGCCGCCAATATTCAATTTTAGTGTAGTTTTAATTGCATGAGTAACTTACTAATCTTCAATTTTGTTGTCAACCTCTTTTTTTTACTCCTGCGTGAAATCGAAAGTACCATATAATTCATTTTATGCTTTTGTTTTTGAAAATCGCGAATTTGAAGTAAGAAATTGACTTTAAATTTTAATTTTAATGAAATAATTTATTTTTTATTTTTTTTATTTTTATTTTTTTTTTCACACAGACCCAACCTACAGACCCGCCCAAGCGGCATGAAAAGTGCTGACAAACGCCACGTTCTGCCGCTAAACAAAGCGGTCATAAATTCATAAAGAAAAGAACAGCAACAGCAGCGACAATAACAAAATTAATAAAAAAATAAATCCACGTCTACCAAATAAAATGAGTAATAAAAGCAAATGTTATTAGCTTTTATTGTTTGTTGCGATTGCTGTTGTTGTTATTCTAAAACCTTTGTTGTTACAATTCGCTTAAAAATCAGTGAGCGCGCAGCAAACGCTTTAAATGACAGATCAAAGCGATTTTGCCGAAAGCGCGCATGAACACACGTACAAATGTACATAAACACACACACATACATACACATATGTGCTTATGTATGTGGAATATTTGCGGTAAGCTTTGAAAATGTTAATGCGCGCAGTTGTAAATATGTAAGCGTATTTGGGTGTGTGTGTGTAATGGAAGTAAGTGCAGGTGTGTTTGTGCGCAGCAGCAGCCACTAAACTGACAATCGATTTAAATCGCAGCGCAAAAACCAACTTTATGTAATTAAATGGTAACTTTACCGCCTAGCTGGACTTCTGGATGTCTATTGTTGTTGTTTTCGCTATTTTTCACCTATGGCAGCGCTGACATTTTAAAAGCATTTGACAGCCAGCCAACTGCTCTAGCCGCTTTGACAACGTCATCTCGAGTGTGTGGCAATAAAGTAAGCAGTGCATTTTGCGTCGTCACAACGCCGGCCATTGAAGTTGAGGCCGAGTCTAAAAATCCACACTAAGTACAGCTGAGCTGGGCTTAGAACAGCTAAGCAATACACTGACAGCAACCACCGTCTTTAGCCAACCACAAGCCATGGCCATAGAACACCACGGCACGCCGCATGTGGTAGCCAAAAGTGCCTGACACTTGGCTTGTGCGCTGGCCATTGAGGCAGCCGCTAAAAAGGGAGCGAAGCGCCTTTTAATTGCCGCTCGTTCGGCGCTTTTCTTCGAAGGAAATAATGTTTGTTCGATTGTGGTTCTCTGCTATTTCCTTCTTTGCCTTTCACCTGCCTGTGCCACTCGTTCGCAGCACATTGATTCTGCTGGCCGTGAGTGACATAATTAATTGAGTTGGTTGGAAAAAGCGATGGCCACTGTCATTGATAATGCACTCGCGCATACATGCATACATACATATATACACATATATGTGTATATGTGTGCATATCTAAGTTAACTTGAAACAAGGCGGCTTTGCTTTGCTTTCCAGTTTGCTGCTTTATAGCTGCTGGCCATTGAAGACATGACATTTGAATGACAGATTCTAGACGTGCGACCGAGGTGATCGTCGGACATGCACGTCGACATAGAAGTACGCGTTCTAAGTGATCGTCTATTCACATCTGCATGTGTACGTGTGTGTGTGTGTGTATATATTGCATTTCTTGTAAAGTTTGCTTGTGCGTCTTATTGTAGCTGGACAGGTGAGAGAACTCAAACAAATGTTAAACCTGCGACTTTGACAGCGCCGACAGCAGCGCCTGAAGTTAATGAGCTCGAGAAAGCTAAAGAAGTCAAGGTGTGGCAATCGTGTCGAGCGGTATGGAAAACAGAAAAAAATACGAGTTGTAGAAAGTGTCACATACACCTCTGTTTGGGATATCTCTTACATTTGTTAGAAGCTTGAAATATTACAAGGTGCATAGTTTTACAGAACGTCGATAAATAAACTTTTTGACAGAGCTTGCATATAGTCAAGGACTAAATAGTATTAAAGAAAATAAATAATTTGCGCTTACACTTCTGTTAGGTGTTTGGCCGGGCTCCTCCTTCCACAAATGAAGTGACCTCCGGTTTAAGACGGCTCCGAATGGCAAATGTTTTTTATGAGAAGCTTTTCATGGCAGATATACACTCGGAGCTTTGCCATTGCCTGCCGAGGGACGACCGCTGTTTTGCTGTTCGAACCTACGCACTCCCGAATGCTAGTCACACACCAATCCCATTCGGCTACAACGGCCGCTAATTAGTATTACATGAAAAAAATTGTATGCTAAGGAGCATCAACCGCATAAAGGGGGTATAGATTCACTAACCCAGTGTATAAATTAATTCTTATTTCATTTCATTTATCTCCGCTTTTCATATACTCAACTGCCTGGCAAACCTGATTTTGCCAGTTTCAAAACTGCATTACTTACTTACGTACTGCTCTCCTGATCGCATGGAGCATAGGGCCCAAAACTTCATTAAGAATGGAGGAAAACCATTATTCGTATTTTGCTCAACGAGTTTCAAGTTTGATAGGTAGGTAGGTAGGTAGGTGAAATGGTTGAAATGCCAGTCTGGCACTCCTCAAGTAGAACTAAAGCGCCGTTTCAATACCAATATGAGACCTCCAACAGGCAGATACTCGTATCTACAGCCAGCCAGAGCTGTTGATATAATGAAGAAGATTGATGGGATTTAGGTTGGTTTGATAATACCAGGTAAATAAAACCAGTTCTTCTTTGCTTACAGCGCCTTACATAATTTCACTTTACTTTACTTCACTTCAATTTAACTACAGAGTTCAAGGAGACCATAAAGTTGCCTTTAAATATATCCTCCGTAGACTTTAAAAAGTTTTTGGTTGAACAGAAATGTGTTACCTGGCATAATAAAATTAGTTTTAATGCTAGAGGTTAGTTGAGAAAACGACTGTAAATAAGATTGATTGATGGATAATTTGAAGCTTATAGGGAAAGATCTATTTAAAAATGCCATGGTACTATTGAAGAAAGATAAACGAACAAGCATGGGGCAAATGCTAGTGAAAGTCTTAATTATTCCTTTATTTTTTTTTAATTATTCATATAATTGTAATCTTTTCTTGAACAAAAAATAAGAGCTCAATTTATAACTCCGAACTCAATTTATAATTAATGCTGTAAGTTTCGAAAAATTTGATAATTAAGTTCATTACTTTGAAGTAACAAAATAATAAAGTCATTATTTCATTCTAAGACGAAAACCTCTGCTGTTGCGTTGTATTTGCTTCAGTCTACCCAATAATTTTATTATCATGTAAACTTTTTAAAATAAAAAAATTACAAAAAAATCATTCTGCTACCATTTCGTATATTAAGGAGTTACTAATTATCCCACACACATCCGTCAGTTAACCCAGGTAAGTCCTGAAGGATAAAGTAGTCCTGTCTAATACAGCCAATCTAACATAAATGGGTTCCTCCAATGGCATTCTTCCTTAATATGACATCTCGAGAGAGTTGCTGTCGAGTTTGTTCATATGGACACAGAAATATTTAAGAAGTCAGGAGTTTTTTTACCCGACATAAGGCGGCCGCCGTAGGCGAATGGGTTGGTGCGTGACCATTCGGAATTCAGAGAACGTAGGTTCGAATCTAGGTGAAATACCAAAATAAAGAAAAAGTTTTTCTAATAGCAGGCAGGCAATGGCAATCCTCCGAGTGTATTTCTGCCATGGAAAAGCTCCTCATAAAATATATTTGCCATTCGGAATCGGCTTGAAACTGTAGGTCCCTCCATTTGTGGGGCAACATCAAGACGCACACCACAAATAGGAGGAGGAGCTCGGCCAAACTGTCTGTCTAAACAAATTTTGAAAATATCGAGGCCAAAAGCAAAAACAAAATACATTGCTCTTGTGGTTTTTGTTTGACTGTTTCTTGAACCTATGCGTTCGTCATATTTAAATTTGTTAATCTGGAGAAATACGAACTGCGAAATATGTTAATGTGAGTCGTTGATCTAATAATAAAGGAATTTTGAAATATATGTTAAGTGGAGTAATCCATTACTTGTGAAGTCCTTATGGGCGGAATACCTGAGCTCCTCATCTTAAGAAGAAAAAATACGATAAAATGTCTAAGTCGATTGTCGCGTAGTTGGCCAACTAAGTTAGCCATAATAATTGGCCCATTTGGCGAGCTATGCGTGGTGACGATAAGAAAAACTGTAGAAAGTGGCGACACCCTCCTACCGCTCTCCTCCTCTCAGGTAATTTGAAAGAATCTGCTGATTCTCTGATATAAAATTATAATATTCGTTTTCGTTTTAGTTGTTGTCGGCTCACTTTCTTGGTTATTCAATTGTTACGTCAGCAATTTTGAAAGCTACGTTTAATTTTCTTACATCACCAACACAATCTCGACCGCCTTTGTTGCAAACAAACCGCCGTCACAACTCCTGTGACCATCTTCTATGTTCTTGCGCTACATTAGCTAGAACTGAATGAAATTTTTAGGAGTTCTACAAAATTAGAGGTTAGAATGTCTCTCGGGGTTAGAGCTTGAGAGCTCACTTAGATTTGCAAAAGACGTAGGCTTATTACAAGACGCTCACTACAAGGAAACGTAAGGGTCAAGCTCCATCTGGTACAATTAAGCACCAGTAGGTGCATTCAGGTGCTTTCAGCCAGCCAGGTCAACGTACCTTAACCTAACCTCCTCTGACGCCATAAAATGAACTGAGAGCCGTCCTACAAATTCACTGAGAGCCGGTTAACGACCGGATGTTGCCCACACCTTCTCAACTCTTTTCTCTATGCTTGTAAAGCTAAAGCTAATTAATCAAGAATTTCTAGAAAAGAGAAGAACAGTCTTTCATTTTTTTTTAATTTTCAGTGTTGTTAATGGCATCGCTGACTATCCAGTTCTACTTGAGCGGATAATCTTTAATATTTCAAAAAGAAATCGTCGCAATTTTAAGGAGACCAGTCCTAAGAATACTTTCCTTAGCAGATACCACAACAAAAGAAGTTGAATTTGCTTTGAAGCCGTCAGTGTGAATAAAGTTCCAGCCTTTGGCATCTCAATAGTTCTTAATGTCTAAGAATAGCATTTGGTAAACGCGTTGGGAGGTGTTTTGTTTTGGATGCATGAGTAGGCTGGTGATGAAATTGGATTGAGTAAGTTCTCAGTGTGGGATGATTCCAGTTATAGAAAATTGACTGATTTACTATAACTAAAAACATTGAAAACACCAAGCCTTTAGCAAAAAAACGAGTTCATAGAGGCATTCCCAATAGTAAGGTGTCTCTCTTAGTAAGCTCCTCTCTCTCTCTCTCTCTCTCTCTCTCTATGGGCCTTAAGTATTATACAATGGGCAATATTGCCCGCCTGCGTGCTTGAAAAACTCCGGCCATCCACAATTCCATTCCATTCTAAGCTACCACTATAAATAATATGCGCTGCAAGTGAACAAAAACAATGAAACAAAAACGGTAAAAACCATCTCGAAGTTGCATTAACAGATAAAGTTAACAAGTCGCCAGACATCCCATGCTGATCGTAATGATGATGCAAAATGTCTTATTATTTATTATCTGAATCTCATAAAATACACCAACAAATCCACATACATACATATGTTTGACTAGAGTTGAATGTAAGTGTGAGAAGCAGCGGGCAAAGAGAGGAAAGCAGAAGTACCAAAGAAGACAATCGCAATAGATGAGTTACAGCGTTGTAAAAGGGGCGGCGAGTGCCAAGAACAATGCGCCAGCGTGCGACGCAAAAGTTCAAAAACAAAAGTTCGGACAGATGTACATTCATACATACACACATACATAGGTGTACAATAGAACAACAATAGGTGGCTGACAGGTTAGGTGTGAATTAAAGCGGCGAGAAATGCACGGCTGCAAGTTGCTATGAGTCTAAGCGGACATAGAAAATTTATAGCACTTCATAGGCTGCTTAAGGAAATGTCGAAAAAAAACGCAAACAAACCTTAAATATGGAAATCTATGAATGGTCTGGCAAATGTACTTAGTATAGAGAGTATAAGGGGCACATGCACTAAGTGCTGCTAAGTAGACACCGCATACTGGCTGTGGACAAATGTTTGCATGAGTTTGTATGAGTTTGTCTAAAGTTTTTATGTGTGCTGTTTACAGCTGTTTTTTTTTGTTTTTTTGCCAAGTTTGCCTGCCTGTTGTAAATCATGGCAGACACTTAAAAAACTGCCATATAAAGCTATGCTCGCATTGTGTCATGGCAACCACATTTGCAACCTATGAGTACGTCCGAATGCATGTAGGTTTGTATGTATTTGTGTGTATGTGTATTGATGTATGTATGACTACATATGTTTGTGTGCTTAGGCTAAACATGTTGTTAGTTCGCATGGCATGTTGCATTGCCAAACGCGTTAGTGTCTGTGTAGGTATGCCAAAATGTCAACAACTTTGCAAACTTTATTTGAAGCCACTTTTTTCTGCTGATTTTTTGCATGCACACACGTGCATCATCACGCATACAGGCATTTCAACCCACTTCATTCATACATACATACATACATATGTGAGCTGCTACAATTTCTAGCCGTTGTTGTTAGTGCTCGTGCACTGTGTGTGCTTTCCATGCGAATTTTTGTGCCCGTTGAGTCACTAAAGTGTGGTTTTGTGTGAAGTAAAAAACTGCAATTCACTAACAGCACCAGCTCTACACATACGTACATACATACATACATGCATATCTATTTACTTATATACACACATTCGCATTGTTTGCTGACGCAAGTGTAAACACCAACTTGCAACACATACGCCAAATTGTGTACATGTGCGCACACACACACACATATATATATATATATACGCCTGAAATCGCCTACAAACATTTACATACTTTCGCATAACCATACATTCACACACACGTATGTATGTATGTGTGTGTAGGCTTTTTTTGTTCGCTTTTGTTGGGCTTGGCCAAATGGCAATTTTCACATTCTGCGACATGTTGCATTTGTATGTGAATTTGTTGTTGTTGTTGCTAAATTTTCTTCTTTGTATGTTGTGCGCAAGCAAAAAACAAAAGTACGAAACAACTGCAGCGACAAGTAACACAAAAGCAACAACAATTTTGCCAGCAGCATGACAACATCGTTGCAAACAAAACGCTGGCAAAAAAAAAAATAAAATAAAAAATGAAAAAAATAACAACAAGAAAAGAGGAAAAAGCAGTAAAACAAAATCAGCTATTGGGTAAATGCAATGCAAAGCAGCTGCGGCAGGGAGTTGGAAAAAGCAGGAAAGCAGCAGAAGCAAATGAGTTGGCGTTGTTGGTTTTTTCCAATATTTTTGTTTTTATTTTATTGTGTGCAACTTTTGCTGACTCTGGTCTAGCCGGGCCTCATGCCGTGCGTTGCGCCATTTTTGTAGCCATTTTGTATACCATTTTGTGTGTAGCTGAACTATTTTGGTGAAACACACAAATTTTATGATTCTATTAGAAAAACAGCAACTTTTTCTGGTGAGACACCTTCAATGTAGGCTCCTGGGCATGCAGAGAGACAGGTTTATACGTGCGCTGAATCGCTTAGAAAATTGCATCAAAAATCTGAATATTCATTTAAAATTCTGTTTATTTTGCTTGGCCACGTCTCTATTTTGCACACTCTGAATAGCAACAAACTAAAAATATACTGATACACCCACTTTCGACAGACTCTTCAAGACGAGCACACCGTCAAGAAGGGAGTGGCTGACACTAAGGCCATGGAGAAGGGGAGAATTAAACTTCTTTAAAGTTAGTTCCAAGTTAGAGGATAACGTTGGTTATGGAGTATTTTCAAAGGGATTAGAATTTGAACTATCTGTTCAACTACCAGACTACTGCAGCGTCTATCAGGCAGAAGTTCTAGCTATAAAAGAAGTGGCTACATATCTAAATACGCCTGCCGTAACAAAAACGATTATAAATATGTTCTCGGATAGCCAGGCGGACAATCAATGAATGCAGCGATAAAAGATCGAAGATTGCACAGGAATGCGGGGCAGCCCTAAATGATATTAGTGTCGTATTCAAAGTCAGCCTTATATGGGTTCTGAATCATTACAGATATTGAGATAAATTGTAAAGCCGATGAGCTAGCCAGGAAAGGTACTGCTCTTCAGCTGCTCACTGATAGAAGTACGATTGGGATACCTATAGCCACGAGAAAATTAATAATTAAGAATAACATTATCCATGGGGGAATAAAGAGATGAAGGATATGCCGAACAGCTGGATTACTATGGCCGCAAATAAATAAGAAAAAGACGGAGGAACTGCTTAGCCTCTCAAGAGAGGATATCTCGAAGGTCGTGACTTGTATAACCGGTCATTGGCTATTTGGCAGGTCTTCCTCGAGACTAGGAGTTGTTTCTCCCATAAATACTGTAAAAGTTGTAGAAATTAAGAAGAGAAAGAAACAGTTGAGCACTGTCTTTGCAATTTTCCAGTCTTAGCTAAAAGCAGAGCAAATTTTTTAAGTAAGTACTTTTTTAATTCTCTAACGGAACTATTAGACGTGGGATGGGATCAATCCTCCACTTCATAAGAGCCACAAAATGGTTTCATGTGGAAAAATAAATGAGATACCCGTGTCGCACAGTGGTATCAAAACGCATTTGTAAGGTCTAAGAGAGTTGCTCGTACAGACCGACTACCACCATAAGAGCCTTTTCACGAGTCTGACTTTAAATAAAATCAGCTGAGAATAAAATTTCTAAGCACAAAAAAAAGGCTAATAATAAAATTATGTACGGAAACTTTTCTCTTTCGAAAACACCTCGAATCTCTTGCGAATAGACAAATAGGAGAATATGCAGGGTCCGGTACTCGAAGTGTAACCAATTAAAAAGGCCATAAATTTAATTTGGAAAATTACTTTTATTCAATTTAAAGTAAAAAATGTGTGAAAATAATACTAAATTAAGAATCAATTTACTTTTGCTATATATGACCACCTTTTGCCATGACAATGGCTTTGAGATGGTCCGGAAACGAATCGCAAGCTGCCCAAATGTGACTTGCAGATAATGGCAAGTTCGCCCACTCGCGGAAAATGACTTTTTTCAGCGCCCCGAAACTTGTGAATCTTTTAGTTCGGACCTTGCTCTCCTAACGGCCCAAAGAGAATAATCCATCGGACTCGCGACTGTTGAATTTGAGAGCGATTATGTCGACGTTATAAATTTCGGAACGTTGTTTTTAGCCATTCTTGGTTCATTCGAGCTTTGTGAGACGGTGCGGAGTTCTGTTGAAACGTCCATGGTCTGCCACCGAAATGGTTGCCTACCGACGACTTCAAATCAGCCTCCAGAAAACTTTCCCGATAATGTTTCGCATTTATCTTGACGCCAGGCTCGATGAAAAGGATTGGAGTGCGCCCATCTGCAGTTACAGCGGCCCAAGTCATTACCTATGGCGGGCGCTGCCTCCTGGTGGCCAATCGATGGCTCAAATTCTCGTATGAACGGTCGGTCAAATAAGCTCTATCGTTTTGGGAGTTTAAAAATGGTTAAATTGGAAAAAATTTCACGTCAGAAAACACAATGTTCGGAAATTTACCGCTTTTGGCCAAGCGAAACACCTCTTTCCCTCTCTCAAGTCTGACTTGTTGCTTCTTTGGTGTGGTATCATGCGCCTTTTGGATCTTGTAAGGCTTCACTTTGAGATCGTTTTTCAGTATGCGGCGGATGCTATGGTCAGATATTTTCAGTTCTTTCGCCATTTGATTGGCACTTCGTCGGAAATTTCGCTCAAGTCGCTTCTTTACTTTTTGAATCATTTCACGTGACGTTGCAGTCTTCTGATGACCACCTCCATGACGTTTCCCGATGCCACCAGTATCATTGCAACGAGTAATGGTGCGATAAATAAAAACTTTATTTCTTTAAGGTGCTCGAGCTCACGAACAATCGCTAGTTGTGAAGTTCCAGCCAACGTCGCATGAGCATCGCTCAGGAATTGTGTGGCTGACATCAACGATGATCCAGATTTGCTTAAAAGGGTCATGACTGGTGACGAATCATGGGTATATGGTTGTGAAATCGAAACCAAAGTCCAATTGTTCCTATGAAAGAGTCCAGGAGAGCCAAGACCAAAAAAGTACGCCAAGTTCGATTGAAGGAGGTAAAATAGAAATTGATGAATAAATAAATATTTTTTGAGAAAAATGAAAATTCACCTTATTTTTTGAATACACCTGGTATAATGAGATGATTCATCATCATGATGATAAAAAAATTTTATTTATACGGCATAGTTGTTGTAAAGAACATTACCAAAAAAATGTCAAATTTGAAGGAAATAGACAGCAAAATGTTTATGCCTATGATTTAATCCTTTTTAAATGCAAAAACACTTAGCCATTAATAAGAATTTGTGTTTAAATTTCTTTTGTTTAATTCTCAAAAAACAAAAAATTTCTACGCTTCGCTTTAACCTAACATTTTTCTTATTAAACAATATTTATGCACACAATTGCAAAAACCAAAAAAAAAACAAAAATTATAAAAAAGTAATGCTCTCTGAAATCTTTTTTCTTTGCCATTAATTAACATTTTTATACTCAATCAATATTTTACATTCTCATACAAATTTGTCAGCAATATTGCACCCAGCCACTCAGTATATTTACATGCAAATGTGAGCATTTCAAATGTGACATGTTGACAGCTGACAATTCCAATAGACAGGTCTTAAATCAGCTTGTGACAGTGGATTGCCAGAGGCCACCAAGAGTGGCTATAACTAAAAGGATTAGAAACCAAAATTACACAATAAAATATTTGTAGACTTGTGTAAAGTTGCCAGTATGGGAATATATGCTCAAATAACACTATATATGTATATGTATGTGTATTTGCAAATGTATTTGTGCACCTACTAGTGGACTTGCCAGCATTTGCGATATTTTATTTAAATGCGTAGCCAGTCATTGTCGCTTCGAAAGTTAAACGCCATTTTGTGAGTGGAAGGCATTGAGTAGCTTAGCAGACGACTAGGAATTGGTGGAAGTAGGAGAATGGCGTGGAAAATAAAAGGATGTAGCAAAGCTTTACATGCATTTTCTTCGCATATGAAATATAAATTGCTTGAAGGGATGAGAAGGCACTGCCACTTTGACGGGCAAACAAGTGCCCAACTAGCAATGCTAGCAATTAAACTGCCGCAACGGCAACAACAGCAAGTTTTACGAATAACAGCAACGAAAGCAAATACACAACACACATATATATGCACTAGCCCACACACATACCCACTTCTACGTATATGCAAGTACATACGTGCAACACAAAAATTTAGCTGTTGTACAAAAGTGAGCTGTTCGACTGCCCGCCCGAGTGTCTGACGCGCACTCAAGTGTCGGCGAGCGCGCACAAATCATAGCAATGCCGCAACAATCGCTAGTGCAATCAGCTAGCAATGGCAGCAAAAACGACAACGACAACTACCGCAGGGAGTTGCCCAAACATGGGCGAATGGCAGGCGTGCGTTGCAAGGCTGTCTACACATGACGAGGTTGAGGTTGACGCAGCGCAGCGCTACTGAGCTCAGCTCAACTGAAGTTGATAGTGATGGCGATGGTGATGGTGATGGCTTCCTCAGCAAGCACGACTCTCGCCATATGCACCACTTGCACTTGTTATTGCACATTTTTGCTGTTGTTGTTTTTGTTGCTGTTTGTACTTTTGTTGTTTTTGCCGCTCTTGCTATAGAAGCTCACATTCTCGCTGTGGCATTGTTGCGTGGCTGCGTTGCAATCGATGACACGAGTGCGTGCAACGCATCATCAATTGTACGCATATGTTGCAAGTACACCAACAATATGTTGCGTGTGCATGTACATATATTTCAAAAATGTAATCGAACGTGGCGATCGTCATTTTTCATGGCGTTAAATATTGCGCGTTGCAGCAACTTGTTAAACACATGCGAGTGGGCAAGTGAGCCACCAGCAGCTCGCAAGCAACGGCAAGCAAAGCAAAAACGGGGAAAAGAATTCGTGAAGCAAAAACATGCACAATAAAACTCCCGCTAACAACTACAAGTGCCAATACTAATAATGAGCAGCGGCCAGCAATAATTTATTTTTTTATCGCCCCTTGCCACTTTCGTGTTCATTTGTAAAGCTTGTTGCTACTACTTACTTGCAACATGCCACAAATAGCGCGCATGGTGCGCCGCTTGTATGCAGGGACTCAGCATGGCCGGCGAACGATTTGACAGTTCAAGCGTCAGTAAAATCATTAAAATTGACAAGTTTTTGATGTGTAGACGCCTGCAGATGCCACCAGCGTTGCCAAATTTGGCAAGTATACAGTAGCGGCGGCTGCGGCATGCGCCAGCCCGCAAAAAATTGCGCACGCAAGAAAGGCAGCTCGGCTGCAAAAACCATTGACAAGTCGCTAAAATGTAGCGCCTACGTGAAATGCTTTGCGAATGCGCGCATCCAAGCGGTGGTGGCTGGTGGCTGGTGGCTGGACCTGGACCTGAATTGCGAGAATGTCATAAAATAAATAACTATGCTGTGACATTTATCACAATCGGTGGCATACAAGCGGGCCGCAAAAAACAACGAACAGTAGAAGCATACAAAAATAAAAAGAGAAAAGAGTTCAAAAAATTTGGGCAAAAGAACAAGCGAACAATCCCGCTTGACAGCCACACAAAAATCAGCGACAAATTTTGCCGTGCAGCACAAAGCATGAGAACTACTGCCGCTCTGTGCGGGGCACACGAGCAGCTACAACAATATGTGTAGCAATCTATAGATGCGCACCTTTCAACAACCGGGAAACCAACCGGCAGCAATGCATAAATTCATAAGTTGGAGTTGCGCATGCGCACGCATCGCAAGCAAACACGCAGCCTGGCACGCATGCGCAGCACTTGGGCAGACGCTGAGAATTTTTTGGTGCATATTTTGCAAAAATTCAATTGTTCGCAATGCACACACACACGCTCATACGCACGTACCAAGCGCAACCATTCCGTATGTACAGCAAAATGTTGCGCACAAGAATACGCTTTATGACGATTATGAGCATTGAAGTTCGACTGCAACGGCTTGTTGCGCTGCGCCCTCCGCTCTGTCCACCGCCACTCTTTTCGCTTCATGCCGCCACTGCGTTGCTTATTAGCAATAAATATTATTTATTAAATAATGCGCATCACGCCGCACGCCGCATCCTCGAGATCGACCAAGCGACAGACCGAGCGGTCGACCGATTCGTCGTGTTCGGCATAGCGCATCGCTTTTGTCTTCTTTGCAGTTTGAAAAAAAAAATTCTAAATTATGCTAAATAGCGGCCCAAAAATGTACGAAATCGTGGAGGTCCTGTCCATTCACATCGCACATGCGCCGATTGGCATTGTGCGCTTTGCGGCAAGTACAAATTTTCGGCGGCGGCTCTTTCGATACACTCGTATGACATTCATTTTTCTTTATTATTATTACGAGTGGCACTTTTTTGCTTGATTTGCCTTCCTCCTTAAAGGTAGCCTCTCGCTACACGCGCGTTTCACAAGTTGTTGCAGCGCAACGTTGATCGGTTCGTTTTTGTTGTTATTGCTATTATTGTTGCAGTTGCCTGCCTCGGCTGCTAAGCTTGTTGTGGCCTGCGCGCCGAGGTCATGCCGCCCGACTGTTGCATATTTTATTAGCAATATTTTTCGCTGCCTGTTGCCATTTGGCATTGTTTTTGGTGAACGCAGCTGCTTTAAGTTGTTATTTTTGTTGTTTCAGCGAATACTGTGTATTTGCTGTTATTGTTGTAACAGTTGTTATTAGTATTGTTGTGCGCATTAAACAATCACGCGGTCAGAAGGCAGCAATCGCGCGCCCTCTTATATTTTTATTGGCTACTGCGATGTTGCAGCATGCCACAGTAGGCACAGAATCGTGAGTTTATGCGAAATGTTGGTGTTGTTGCGTTCATACTTCCACAAATCCCACAAATCCCACCTTGGCAGACTTGGCCACATCAGTTACAGCGACGAACTGTCTGCGGTTGCAAACACCAGGCAGCAGTTGCAAGGATATTTCTTTTTTCACTGAATTCTTTGTATTTCTCTACTTTTCCTTGTTATTGCTATTGTAGCGCCTTCAACTCCAACTGGTTGATTTCCAAGAATGCGCGCCTGCAGTTGCCAGCAACTTGCAACAGCGGCTAGCGACCAACCAAGCACACAGCCCGTTTGGAGTTCGTAGAAAATTCACAGTGGCAATGTGTGCTGCTCGCCGAGTTGTGTGTGTGTGTGTACGCTATGCTGCTTTTTTAATGTTGCCACATAGTAAAAACGCGTTGCTGCTGCTGTATGATGGATTGCGTCCATTGCTACTCTTCGTCCCTGCTCCACTGCTGTTGCGCAAATTTAATAAATGCCAATAGTGGCCAAGTCTATCAGGGGCAATCTGCGCGGGCAACCAGTTGCAGGTTTGTAACTGTTAACGAGTACTTTGTTGCAATCCTGTTTGTATTATTGATCGGATTCTGTTGCTCTTGTGAAGGGAACCCAGCAGCAAGTAAATAAAGGTGTAATGAGGGGGAGTGCGTTTTAATTTTAATGCGTGAAATTAAATAAAGCCCAGCGTCTGTAGAAAAAGGCAATTGCAATAATTGAGTTAGGAGAATTTATTCAAAGCCCTAACATTGGCGCTCAAAATTCTATATTTTTGACATAAAAAATAAAAATAAATAATTGCCGCGTTAGGTGTTTGGCTGAGCTCCGCCTCCTATTTGGGCTGTGCGTTTTGATGTTGTTCCACAAATGGAGGGACCTACAGTTTTAAGCCGACTTCGAACGTGAAATGGTTTTTTATGAGGAGCTTTTTCATGGCAGAAATACACCCGGAGGTTTGTTATTGCCTGCGGAAGGGCGATATTAGAAAAATTTTTTTTAGAAGATCGTCGTAAACAAAAGAAAAAACAGTCGAGATTTCAAAAATTTGTATTTATGTATAACCGAAATCTTGGTTTCAAGTCTTTACACGTACATCTTTTACTGTTTGCTTGATTCCCATTCTGATCATCTCTCAGCAAGTAATAGCACAACTGTGAGTGGGATATACAAAATTAGTCCAACAATTTTCTATTTAAATAGCTTTTTTAGTAACTAATTTAGTAACTAAAAACAAAATATTTTCAGTGATAGAAGTTTTTGTTTGATTCCTTACACATTTTTTTGTTAAATGGGAAAGATAACATCCGTCAATTGGCTGCCACTAGTGTTGATACACATTTGTGCCCTTTTTATCGCATTTTCCATGACTTTCTGCAAGATATCCGGCGTTAACTGTGCGTATTGAATATTCCCCTAAGATTAGATTTAGATTTATTGAAAATTTGTTCCACGACCTCATTGTCTTTTGTGCCCTTCTTAAAGATTGTCTGCGATAGTCCAAGGCTTGCTGATATAAACCCACGACGTCAAGTGGGGCTACTAGAAAAAAGTCTGAGTTGGTTAAATCGGGCGATCTTGCTGGCCATCCTAAATCGCCAAGACGGCAGATTACGCGGCTGGAAAGGCTTCCTTCACACCATCAGTTGTGGCCCGTACTTTGCGTACGGTAGCAACGTCTTAATGAAACCACAAGTTCACCATGAGATCCAATTCCGGCAGTAAGAAGTCGTTTATCATAGCCCTGTAGCCTTCGCCAGTAACAGTGACCGTATTGCCGACGATCGTCAATAAAAAAATACAGCCAATCCCTCCTCTCGCGTGAACACCGCACCACACAGTGGCTTTAAATGGTTGTAAAAGCTCTTCGTGCAGCAGATGAGTATTTTTATTGCCCCAAAAGCAAAGTTTTTGTTTATTCAAGTAATTATGATCATCATCACCCAGCCGTTTTCACCCACTGTTAAACATAGGTCTCCTCCATTGGCTTCCAATTTTCTCTATCCTTTGCTGTTGTTATCCAATTTGTCGTTAGTCTTTTGATTTCATTGCTTCCTCTTGTGGGCGGTCTCCCAATTGTTCTCTTGTCTTCTTATGGTCTCCATTTGGGGATTATCTTTGTTCATCTGTTATACGTAAAACGCGCTATGTGGCCAGCCCATCTCCATTTTGATTTGGTAACTCTTTCGATTGTATCGATAACTTTTCTTTTCTATCTCAGAGCTGCATTCAAAGTTCTGTGTCTTCTGTTTACCCCCAGCATCGATATTTCTCTCTGAGACCACGCGCGTTTTCTGAACAGTAATCTTGGTAAGAGTAGTCTTTTCGCAGCCATAGGTTATAAGGGGTAGGCCGCACTGATCATAAACCTTTTTTCTAAGGCATATTGGCAAATTGTTTTTAAAAATGTTCCACGCTTTCTACGGCAACACTTCTAAGTCTTTCACTAAAATTCGCTGTAGCTTCCATTTAGTGATACCTCTACGATACCCATCATCAGGTTGATGCTTCGTTGTTCAGCGACATCAGCGGACATAACCGCGATATTATTGGCCGAACGACTAATCCGGTGGCGGCCACGGCCTGTAAGGTATTGTGTGGTTCCAGTCTATTAAAGTCAAGCAACAAAGCGCCCGAATGTTTGCCCAGTTGGAGCGACACGATTAAGAAATCAACGTTGATGTTTACGCTACACCAACACCAACGTCTGGTTACACAGGCCTGCGAAAAAAGTTATTTTATTTTGAATTGGAGTCTTTTAGATATGCAAATTCAACCTTTCTAACTCTCTAACGCCCCTGTAAAGGGCGAATTCAAAATAGTATAACTTTTTTTATATTAATCACAAAAATGTTTTTAAAAATGGATTTTAAAGCTGAAGAGTAGTACTTTGCGAAAAAAAAAACTTTACCTTGTTCAAAAAAAAATTAAAAAAATGGCCAAAATCTGCATTTTTTGACTATTTAACCTCAAATTTCCACGTGCTGGAACATTTTCAAGGTCATATTCGTTTTCAGCACAAAAAAGCCTTCAAGAAACACCTATAGTCGTTTTAGAAACTGTACCTCGCAGGACTGTGTTATTGGTCCAAAAAATTGGCACAATTATTCCAGGCTCTTTCGCAGGCTCATTGCTCATCTGTTTTTTTACAACAGCTGCCTAGTTCAAAAATGTCAAATATGACTGACGCACGATGCCATTTGCAAAAGCTCGAAATCTTACGATAGAGTGATTAATTTTGCGCCACCTTGTATATGCAAGAAAAAGCTTCTGATAAAATCCATATTCGCAGGCTTTCCATATGTGAAGACACAAATCACAAATTAGAGGAATAATTTGGACTTAGCACCTTTCAAAGTTGAATGCGGCAGGCTATTGAATTCTTATTATTATTAGCTTTTAACATTTTTTTTCTTTGTTCACTCTCGCGGGAGCATAGGGCCTTGACAAGACTTGTCTTGCGTTGGTTTCGTTAATCTATTTCATTTCTGACAGGGTAGCTGATTAGCCTGCCGCTATCAGTCCTAAGTAGTGGGAATGCCCACCTGTCGGAACAAAGCCTTGTTACTGCTTGGAGCGCAGCTTTTGACATGGTCACATATTATTATTATTACTTCCCGTGGTTCAGAGGAGAAGCGGAGGTCCACAAAAAATTCTTTCCATTCAGATTTGTTCTGCGCAGGTCTCTTAGCTTCAATGCAGACTAAACACCTCATCCAACAATCGTTTCCAAAGGTTCGATGGCCTTCCACGTCTACGGCTGCCTTGGGGATTCCACCCAATAGCGGCTCCTGTTAAGTCATCCTATTGTCTACGAAGGACGTAGACCAACCCCATTTTTTTCATTCTAATAAAGATGAGTTTAAAGCTTAGTTAGCGGTCACGAAATTTTATAGTTCTCTTTACCTCGCTGTCAGAAACTAACTACATACATTTTTCTATTAAGAAGTGGAAAATATAAGTATAGTCAGAAAAATATTAATAATTTAATGAATTCCAGCTGCTAATTCCCAACTAACTCCACGAAATCTTTTTTATCGATTTTTAATGTTTAGCGAATTCGTTAATGTCCCACACAATTTCTGTAACAACTTGCAACAGCATTGTTCGTGCAGCTAAGCATCACTGCAAATAACTCCAAGTACTTTACGAAATGCTTTAAACAACAACACGAACAATAACCGCATAAGCCAAACGAGATGACGGCCAGCGCGATTGAATGGAATATCAATTGTGCAACAGACAGTTGGTAATATGATTGTCAGAAGGCAATTTATAAGCGCTTCATCAGCGCAAAACAACATAACATACAAATTTAAAGATTTATAAAGCAAAAGCAACAAAAACATGCATACTTATAAGTAACGATATTCCCAGCCATGACCAAGAAAAGCCAAGTGAGCGCACACTTGTTTGTGCTGGCAGCTGGGAGTTGGTAGTTGAGAGCTGGGAGCTGCTGTCACCGCACACAATGCCGCATCCGCTGCCGCCACCGACGCCGCAACGACATGAAATTCGCACTGCGTCAAGAGTTATGACATGTTTGCACTTGGGATGAGTGGCTGTCACTTATACCCGTATAGGTATTCCATAGCGTATGTTATGCGTGTGTGTGTGTTGTTTTTGTTTTGTTATTGTTATTGTTATTTTTTTTTCATTTTGGTATGCGCTTACCAGTCACTTTGCTGTATTTTTCTTATAGCTGCTCCTCTGCCTTGCTTTCGAAATGATTTTCGTTGGCCGCTAAGAAACTGGCAGGGTCTCTTTTGACCCTCCAGTTATGTTTTTTGTGGCGACTTTTTCAATTTCTGTTTGCATTTTACAATATGTTAAATGGTCAAAATTAAAGTTTAGCGTGTTCACAAAAAAAAATGTATAAAAAAACTTAAAAAAAACATAAAACTCAAAATAACTTTAGCCAATTACTTAGAAAACCAACAAACTTGTTTAAATATTCAAGCGCTCAGTGGCTAACGCACATCGTTTTCTAGGCTACACTCATGCAAAGTATGTGCGTATGTATTGGCTTTAACTCAATACATTTGTATGGCACATAATTAGTAGTTATGTCTGAAGTGTTTAACGCTTGCTTTTGTGTCAGCAGCTACCAAATTTTTCAGCTTAACAGCGTTTAGTCGATTACAGCAATCACCGATTGTGACTTTGACAAACGCTAATTGGGTGAATGCCATTAAATCATTATTTTCGATGAATTTACATAGATTTTTTTTCTAAATAAACTCACAGCTTTTATTTTTTACTCGTAGCTTTTGCTTTACTTTAATTTATATTTTTTAAATAAAAATATATTTTGATCTCGATTAGCTTTGTGTCACTAAGTTTTTTTTTGTTGCTAATATCTTTTTATAATTTTTTTTTATTATTTTCCCAATCCAATACCAGGTCATTGGCTTTAATTTTTTTATTAAATTCGCGCTTCTAAGAAGGTGCTGATTTAAGCATTTAAAAATCACTTGAACAACTTGATTGATTATATTACTTTGATATTAAATGTTGACGCTCTAGATTTTGTCGATTTTTTAATTTTGGCAATTAAACATTTCGACTGCCGTTCGGAACTTAAGTTGTAGAATACTTTGATTTCTTGGAATAAAGCGTCAATTGAGAAAATTTTAATAATTTTAAAAGCATGTAAATGCAAATTTTAACGAGCTTAGTATTTTAGTGAAAAATAAATTTTTACATTTACTAGGAAAATAAAATCAATTGGGAACAAAGTTTGTGAACACAAAATTAACCCTTTACGGTCGCATACCTACTCTCAGCCCCCAAACCTTTTTTTAAGATTCTGGTCGTATGTCTACTCTCAGCCACTACAGCAAGAAACAATAATTTTATGCTGTATTTTTTTATAGAATTAACAAATCTTGTTTTTCTGCTTTCTTGGCATGGCAGTCCTGGGTGGATCACTCCTTCCTTAACTATACTTCTCCAGATTTCTCGAACCACTGTTAATTGCTAACAGTTTTGCATTTTCATCTCTTTGAGGTCCACCTTTTCTTAGTTGTTCCCTGCTACATCCAATCCTGACATACGGCTGTGAAGTATGGACAAAGAAAATG
This sequence comes from Anastrepha obliqua, assembly GCF_027943255.1. Lineage (NCBI taxonomy): Eukaryota > Metazoa > Arthropoda > Insecta > Diptera > Tephritidae > Anastrepha > Anastrepha obliqua. The sequence continues at coordinate 159,031,102 of NC_072892.1, read as the reverse complement.
CATGACGTGAACCAAATTGCAGCATTCGAAAGGACAAGTTTGAGACAAATCAAGTTGACAGATGACGCATATCGTATTCAATACAATCTAGAACTTGGACAGCTTATAAAGGGGCGAAACATCATAAATTACATAAAAGCACAACGAATACGCTGGCTTGGGCATGTAGAAAAAATGCCCTAGCAAAAACACCAAAATGAGCCTTCAAGAAGTAAAGGCATGAGAAACGAACTATGAGAGTAAACTTATATATCCTTCTTAATCTTAAATGTTTTGTATCACTGCTCTTTCAATGGAAATTAATTTCGACCAGTACGACCCCCGAGTCCAAATCTAATACGACCGCAAAGGGTTAATGTACATAAAATAAAAAATAAGTAGAAATTGCAGACGTCTTTTTAAATTCAACTATAAAGGCAAATCAACCAAGTGTAAATTTAACACAGAATCTCTCTAACCAGTGCTAAGGTTAAGCTTTGGACTAAGTTGGCTATTAAGCAGTAAAATCCTAAACCTAATCATTTATAAGTTTATCATCATGTCTGTCAATTCTATGGCTCAGCATTGCACACGGGCCTACACTATTTACATCTTTTTATATGAGTTTTTATATGAGACTGATTTTCGATATATTTTTGTGTGCAGAACTTGATTCTGGGTGGTAGGTGGATCTAAGATTCAGGTAAAAAAGTTAAAAAGTGCAGCTAAGTAATCAAATTGAGGTTAGGTTGGAGTAAACACTGATTGTGTATACGCAATCTTAGATCCTCTATTTTGAATATTGAAAAAATGACGCTGAATTTGTTAACAGCAGGCCCAAAAATCACCGAGTGCGCATTTTTATGAGCCTAACTCAATTTGAGTTTAATAATATTGGATTCGATTGAAATTGAAAATTAGTGGATCTTAAAGGGCTTTTTCTTTTTACATTTTATTCAAAACTTTTGGCGTTTTTTGACACAGTTATGTGTGATTATTATAGTGTAGAGTTCAAGTTTATTGCGTATTAGTTAAAGCCTCTAGGCTTTTGAGAAAAGAAGACTTCAAAACACCAAAAAGAAGGTAGAAGAAAGTAGAGGTAAAAACGCCAAAAAAGAAGTTTTTATGGAGTTTTACACCGATTTTGTCCAAATCCTAATACGGGAGGCCGTCCGCGGCTCGTAAACTCGTATTAATCCCACAAAAATACAATGGAAATCTGATGGAAACTACTTTGTAATAATTGAAATAATTTTGTAATGTTTAGATTGTATATTTTGTTCATTACTTAACGATTTCAATTACTTTGTAATGATTATAGAAATTTTTTTATTACTCAGTGATTGCAATCACTTTTTATTGACTAAACGAATTTTCTTAGAACTTAATAATTACAATTATTTGTGATTACTTAATGATTACAATTACTTTGTAATGATTGTAGAAATTTTTTGTTACTTAATGATTACAATTACTTTGTAATGATTAAATATAGTTTTTTATTGCTTAATGATTACAATTACTTTGTAATTATTAAAATATTTATTTTAATATTTAATGATTACAATTACTCTGTAATGATTAAATCATTTTTTTAGTACTCAGTGATTGCAATCACTTTGTATTGAATAAATAAATTTTCTTATAACTTAATGATTACAATTACTTTGTAATGATTAAATATAATTGTTTATTACTTAATGATTACAATTATCATGCTTCGAAATTATTAAAATATTTCTTCTTCTTTTTTTATTCAATGATTACAATTACTTTGTAATTATTTAATCACTTTTTATAACTCAGTAATTGCAATTACTTTGTGTTGTTGTATTTTTATTACATTGTGTAATTTTACAATTATTTTTGATTACCTAATTATTACAATTACTTTGTAATGATTGAATACTTTTTTGTACATAATGACTGCAATTACTTTGTAAAGATTAAACTCATTTTTTTATTATTACTTAATGATTACAATTACTTTGAAATGAATAAATTCATTTTGTGATTATACGCGCGATGTGTTTAGTAGTTATATTATAACTTGTTGCTTACTATGTAAATAATTATCATGGCACTACTTTTTGTGCCATTACATTGCAATCGCGATTGTAATCGAGAGATGGATGGATCAAGAGGGGGAATGTTGGTGATGAACTTGTAAGAAGATACTGAATAAAAATTATTATTGCAAGAAAAAGCCGAAGTAATCATTGAAATGGAGGCTTAGTAATCATTGCACAAGCTGGCGCAAAATTAATCATCCAATTTTTTTTCTGAATTTCTTTTTTACTAAATAGAAAAAAATATTTGGAGTAACGAAGTTCTTTATTTTGAACTTTACACGGTCCACTGCTTGTCTCCTTCTATACTGCAGCTGTCTAATCCACAAGTGTCAAGTATGATTGAACTACGACGCTTTTTGAAAAAATTATAAATCTTCCAAAGGGTGACTAATTTTGCGCCACCTCAGTTTAAGCGTGGTATGCACTTTCTTAAGGCAACTACTTTATGATTACTTCGAAATTGATTATGTAATGTTTACTTTTTCACCAATTACCTCAAGATTACAATTAGCAGAAATTGATTAAATTTATTAATTTTAAAAAAACTTATGAAATTTTATAAATTGGCCTAAACTTTAATATTTAAAAATTTATGAAATTTTATAAATTGGCTAAAAATTTAAAATTTAAAATTTATGAAAATTTATAAATTGGCTAAAATTTGAAATTTATAAAAAATTTATAAATTGGCTAAAACTTTAAAACTTAAAACTTTATCAAATTTTATAAATTGGCTAAAACTTTAAAATTTAAAAGTTTATGAAATTTTATAAATTAGTTTAAAATTTAAAATTTAAAAATGTATGAAATTTTATGATTTTTTTTCTTCAGCAAAAATGTTTAATAAATACTTGATTACTCCTTAAATACTTAAATTTAGTTGAACAATGAGTTCAGTCACTCTCAAAATAAGTCAAATTAATAATCATTTGCAGTTAGTTGCAATCTTTTACAGTTATTCAAAGCCCAATCGCAATCAACATTTAATCAAAATTACTGCAATTTATTGGAAACCGAATGGCTCCATAAACTCAATAGCGTCCATCCCTAGCCGCGCTGCTTTCAATTGAATTCCGCGAAATCAAACTGCAATTGCAATTTCGCTAACCCTATTCGTGCCACCAGCTTACCGCCCGTCCATTTTCATACAAAATTTGTGTCATTAAAATGCGCTCTGGTGTGAAATTTGCAATGTCATTGCCAAGGATTGGTGAAATTTGTTGCAACACAAAATGTGACAATAAGAGGAGTAGCAATAGCGGCAACGAAAATTACAACAAACAGCGACAAAGGCCAACAAACCAAGAGTGGCGATATAAAATAACACAAAAACAAAAACAAAACCTACCACAAGCACTTTTACTACCTCACTGTCAGCCAGCCTGCACGGCCAGCACTGCAAAGCAAGCTGCGCCACAACGAACAAGCACATACAAGGTAGCAACAATCGGCAAGGCAGTTTGGCAACCAACAACTAACTACTATGCAACTCATTTGTAAGCCACACAGCGTGGACAGAAAGGCAAGCAGGCTGTTTGGAGCAAGAGCTCTAATGTATGTGTATGTGTGTATATGCTTGTGCCTTTTCGGTTGCAGCAATGCATTTGCCAAAACCATAACACTCGCATGTAACGCTTGTATGCATGTGTGTATGTGTATGTGTGTGTGTAGTTTTAGCCACCAGAAGCTGCTACGGCCAGCGCGCGCTTTGCTTTTACGGCTGTGCATGTGTGCATATGGGCGCGTTCAGCAACCAAATTGCCAACAATTTATCATGCGTTGAATGCTTTTGCACTCGAAGAAATTGCAGCGAACGAGCAGGCGAACAAAGATACATTTATAGTCTATACCTACATATGAGCACGCATGGCAGGCCAAACAAAGCGTTTCAAAAAATCACACATACATACATGCACCCATACACACATACATGCAATAACTTACAACTGTTTGCTATTTGATATTTTGCGGGTGTCAAAGAGGCGCTTTGCCCGCCAATTCCGCGTCCACTTTACGCCGCTTTGCACTTGGAAGCCAAGGTAATTTCATAGTAATTACGAGCAGCCACAGTAGCCATAGCGGCGACGACAATGATTACAACACTAACCACAAAAACCTGCTAACAAAAACCCTCAATCGAAATGGCCAACAACAGCAAGCAGCTTCTGCAACGAGTAGCTTTTCGCCTGCAATTGACCGAGCGCCTTTCTTTGCTCTTCACGCTTCGCTCTCCGCAATCTAAATCTACAATCGCCAATCGCCACTCCACATACTTCTCCTTTCCTCAGCATTTTGTTGCCGCTAATATTGCTAGCAACGCGCTAATATTCAATATTGGTAATTGTGCGCACACAAAGCAGTCACCCTGACTACCCTGCGCGCTGTTCTCTACCCTCCCACTCTACATTCTCTGCGACTGCGCGCTTGTCTGATTGCCACTGCCTGGTAGCAACTATCAATTTTACAGCTACTAGCTAGCCGCCGGTGCCACTGTTGCTGTCGTGCTTACTATTTAGTACACCAGTTGTAAATTGCAAATTGCCAGTGCTTAGCTATTTATTGTTGCTGTGCGATTTCATTGCCAATGTCGCCCCGTATGCCGCACTTCGCTTCACAAATCGCGCGCGCTCAAAATTAATGAACGCTGTCACATTTGCGCTTATTGTCGCCGAGCGCGCGGCACTCATTCGTCGCACCTTCACTTGCGCGCTGGCTTATTGACCACTTGCTGCGTTAGATGGAATAGCAACAACAACAACCGTGTAGTATAATAATAATTACAAAAGCACGAGTTGCGCGCAGTTGTCAGCCTCTTTATGTGCATATGGATATGTGTTGTTGCCGCTGTTTCACTGTTCTTGTTGTTGCTGTTGCTACAATCTGCTTGCCTTGCGCTTTGCCATCCGTTCCTCAATTTACCAAATGACAAATCACAACAAGCGCGCACAAGTGTCAAATGTAATGAGGCACAGTCAGCCGCGAAGCGACATGCCACTTGCCGCATGCCACCTCAACTCGTTGAAGTCATCCGTTTTTGTGGTCTTTAGTTGTACAGCTGTTCTAGAGTTGCTCGGTTGACCATTTCCAGTGTACGCCGCCTCCTTGACGTCTGCGCGCGCCCGTGCCGCTGCTTGCGCTGGTGTATTCTGCTTCTGCGGCAGCCTTTGCCTTTGGCCGATTTGTTATTTTCGCTGAATCACCACGAAAATGAACGCATTGACTTGGACGCGCAGCTCTGCTCTGCAGCAGTTCTGTGCAGCTCAGCCCGTCCAGCTCATTGTGCCTTTTATTAATGCATTTGCTGGACAATTTTGATATCTCAAATTAATATGGAAACAATATGTGGCATATGAGCTTTTATGTGCTTGCCCACTCGCACACACATATTTACATACACTAATTTGCAATCAAATTGTTAGTGTGCGTGTCGTTTTTATTGCATATTTGTAGCAATAGTTGGTGGTTGTTGTTATTGTTGCCTTTGTAGTTACTACTGCTGTTTTGTTTGCTTCCGTCTCTGTTGCATGATTATTGATGATGTTCGTTATGTGGTTTGATGACACTCACACATGCACATGTATCTATGTATGTATGTTGTTGCTTGCAGCAATGCTTGCATTTATTTTTTATGTCCTTTTGTTGGCGTTGGTCGTTGACCAAAACGCTTCGTTGGGTGTATAGCCGATTGCATAAACCTTCCCACATACATACACACACACTTATGTACGTAAGTTAATATACTTATTGTAGGTATAAAATTCCAGGAACTCATCAAATTGACAATGTCTGGCCGGCGTTCATATAGGCAGATACCTCAATGTATGTATGTATGTATGTCCATGTATTTGAATGCGTTGTTTGACAAATGATAGTGGATTTTTGGGTAGTTCTGGTAGCCCGCTTATGTTCATATGTATGGGTGTATCTTGCATTGTTGCGTGTTTTTAATTAAACACATTTGAATTTGCTTTTTTCTGTACTTTGTCATAATTTCAAATAGCGATCAGCCAACAAGAAGTTCAACCCTAAAAACTATGGTCACGAAATTTTTTCCATTCGCTCCCATTAAACATGTTTTTTTTCTTTGCTATGTAGTTTGCTTTATTTACTAGATGTGCAGGGTGGTTTGCTCATGATTTTATTTTACATAAAACTAAAATTTAGTTGACTATTTAAAAGTACTTCATCCTTATACTCTAGACCCCTTGAAGGAAGTTGCATCTTGGATATTCATACAAAGTTATGGTTAGAAGGCATGGCTGGTATTTCTTTGGCAATAAATTTAATCAGCAGGTCAGGATAACGACTTTACCTCCCTATCCTGGGAATGGGGCATCAATCTTCAAGGCATCCAGGTGCACCCACTGGTGACCCTAAGCGTGCTAAAGGCTGATACCTTTGACCTCAGATGGGTTCCTCTGCCATTAGTCACTATATTCAAGACCACAGCCCAGTCTCAAAAGCCAATCCGGTCAGGATTATCAATAAGCAGTAGCAGCCCAAGATTGACACCCATAAAAAGATCAGAGTCCTCCTCCACCGGATTTGCCCTACCAGTCCATCGGATCTCCGCCATTGGGACTCACCGCACGGTGTTTGGGTTGTACATCCTGTATCCCTCTCATTAGCTACTACTTCCGGCGTTGCTTCCCGATATTATTATCTATTATATTCCGAATTTTCTGGCCAAAAATAATGCCAAACAAGGAACCGCTAGACATTTGTATTGCAAGACATAAATGGAAGTGGATTAGTCACAGACGGCAACATAGCGAAGAAGCCAGTAGAACCCACTCACAGCGAGAAGGGTGCCTGGTAGGCCAATGGAAGCCTGGAAAAGAACTGTGGATTGCGGGACGGCTAAACTCGGATTAAGCTGAGAGCAGGTGAAGGAAATCGATGTAAAGTAATCTGACGAGATGGCGCATAGGTGTTCTTGGTACCCTATGCCCCGCTAGTGATTCAAGGAAACAATGATGTTGATGGACAAGACAGATTGTTGATGGTTATCGATCTCTCTCTTTCTCTTACTCTCTCTCCCTCTATCTTTCAATCTTTCTCTCCCATTTTCACAATCATTCTCTTTATTTACTCTCTCCCTCTTTTTCGCTCTCTCTATTTGTCTCTCTCCTTTTCCTTTTTTGCCTCTAAAAGTGCTCAGCTTCATTTAAATCTGAAGCTCCCGCTCATCGATTTCCCTCTTTCTCTCTCTCTCTATATAGATATATCTTTGACTCTCTTTCTCTTTATATCGCTCTCATTTTCTCTCTCTTTCTTTCTTTCTTTTCTTACTTTTTCTCGTTTTCCCTCTTTGTCTCCCTTTCTCTTTCTCTCTCTCTCTTTCTTTCTCCGTCTAAAAAGTGGTCAGCTTCATTTAAATCTGAACTGCCGGCCCTCTGAGCTCTCTCTTACTCTCACACTCTTTCTCTTTTTATCTCATCCTTTCCCTTTCTCTCTCTACCTTTCTCTTCTCTCTCTCTCCATTTTTCTGTCTTTCTCTATCTCTTTCTTTCTCTCTTTTCTCTCCCTCTAAAAAGGGGCAGCTTCATTTAAATATGAAGTCCCGGCCCTTCGATTTCTCTTTCTCTTTTTATCTCTCCCTTTCTCTCTCTATTTCCTTCTCTCTATCTCTTTTTCACTCTAAAAAGTTCACCACTTCATTTAAATCAGAAGCTCCCGCCCTTCCTCTTCTATATCTACACGAACCACGCATGAATTTCTGCTTATCGGAATGAAAAGTTGGAAGCCAACACTTAACTAAATCAAGAATTTAACTCGAGTTTGACCTGAGATCTGAGGTATTTCTCAAACTTCAAAGAGGATTCTTTCAAGTGTATTCTCAATGACTATGGTTATCCTGCATTTAGCTTCTGCCCAGTTGATACCACAGTATGGTTCTAGACCGTGAAAATCTGCTGCCGACCCCGACCTAGCGAGGTAATCAGCAATTTCATTACCTTTTATTCCAGAGTGACTCGATACCCAGCAAAGAGCAATTCCATTTGTTGCACTAAGTTGGTTTAGGTAGTTAAGGCGAGTATATAACGCGATAAAACTCTCACAGTCGCTATTTTATTTGCTAAAATCTCAAATACTTGCCGCTTGAAGGACGCCTAAGAGTTTCATGCCCGAACAGTCAAAAAATTAAATATCTAACTACACATCTGCAGCACCGCCAAGTGTAGCACATACACTTTAACAAATTGCATTACAGCACACACACACATACATATATTTGCAACGGACAAATGTCACTTTGCAGATTGACAATTGATGGGCGATATTGACTGACTGACAGGCTGACGGGGAGACAGGATCCTTGATGTCCGGCTACACTTTAGCCGCTGATTTTCACACCACACCATTTGCATGACTCACAGCAAGAAGAAGAATAGTAGGATGCAGAACAAAAAATAAAAATAAATTGAGACTCAAAACCAGGCAACCAAAAGTAGCAGTACGGGTATAAGGCAGGCTAGCAAAGCTAACTAATGGCAAATAAGGGAGAGGAAGAGTAGTGCCAGCGTGTTTTTTTTTTCACAAAAAAAAAGAGGATCGATCACAGTTTGCTGTCAAATTAGAATGCAAAGTTTGTAAGCAACAGTAACAACAACAAAAGAGACAAAAATGTATGCTAACAGCAATAAAAGCTATAAACACATGTGTAATGTATTTATGTATGTATGTGTGAGTGTATGTATGTTCATACAAACGTTTGCCATACATAGTAAAGTTGCTGTTGGCGGCGCTGATGAAAGGCCAATTACAGTGAAAAATTCCCTAAACATTCGCAATGCGAATGGATTTCACTTGCCGCCACACAATGATAGGCACGTAAATACACACATACACACATACACATACATATATCAGCATATACAAACACACGGGCGCTTTCGCATGCAAAATGATAGTTAGGCGGTCTGAGCGGCAAGAGCGAAAGCAGTAGTGTTGAGCAGTGAGGAGTGAGAGTGCATGCGAACGGAATTTACATGTTTTTGTTTTGCGCTAAGGAAACGTAAGCGGCGAAGGGCTTGTGCTGAATCTTCGGCTCCGAGTACGCCTGCTCGTCGGAAGGTTAAGTGAACAGTGTTCGCAATGAATTAATTGAAGCGATGATTGTCAACAGCGTGTAAGAAACACTACGTGTTCTGCGGACAACGCAACTATGTGAATGTATGGGGGGATGTGTGCGTGCACGCAGCAAGCACTAATGTTGTAAAACGCACGCTGCACGCTGGTTTGTCGCAACTTCGTAATGCAGGGAAGTGCAGTTAAGGCAAGAGGAGAGTAAAGTTTTAATTTGTGATGGAACTATTGTTGTTGTTGCTGGTGTTACTGTAGAATAAAGTGGCTTTTGCTTTCACTTTTTGTTGAAGCTATTTTTCTTGTTGTTACTTATTGTTGTTGTTGTTGTTGCCTTTGTTGTTCTTGTTGTTGTAGTTTTTGTTGTTACTATTGTTGTTGTTGTTGTTGTTGTTGTTACTATTATTGTTGTTGTTAGTATTATTCTTGTTGCTATTATTGTTGTTGTTACTATTATTGTTGTTGTTACTATTGTTGTTGTTGTTATTATTATTATTGTTGTTATTATTATTATTGTTGTTGTTTTAGATATTAAAGTTGCTTTGCTTGTTGGCTTCAGCTTTTTTTAGTTATTACCATGCTGCTTTACATTTTTTGTTGTTGTTGGCAATGTCTTTGTTGTAATGGGACTTAAGTTTTTCATTGATGTTCTTGTCAATGTTATTATTTTCTTTGCTTTGAAACGTCTCTACTTTTGCCAGCGTTGTGCCTTTAAAGCGATTTTCTGGTGGCTATTATTCTCGTTTTTTAGCTTCTGCCACGGTTTTTTTGCTTTTGTTGCCACAGTAGCCACCAGCGCGAATTGAAGTAATTATGTCATTTAATTACGCGGACAGGCAGGACAGCCAGGCCATTGAAAGCAGCAACATGAAGCATAAAAACAACAACAACAAAAATACGCACACACTTTAAATGTTTGCAACAGCTGTATTGCAACTGTAAACGGCCAGCATTTGTGGGGCGCCCCCACGCATGCGTGCCATTTGAGGCAAGCGGGTCGAATGAGAGGAGTGAGGAAGCGCAAAAGAGAGAGCAAACAAGGAATAGCGGGTGAAGGAAACCCAGCGGAATTTGTTGTTATTGTTGTTGAATGTGTTGTTATTAGCAAACGCACACACCAAACGCAGGGGCATGCAGGCGCATGCGCCAATTTCACTCGCCTCATTTTCTTTGCAATTTGTTGTTGCGCGTTTTTTTTTCTCTTTTTGAAACTTTGCTATGCTGAAGCCGCGAGCTGACAATATTATTGAGGAATGTTCTTGTCTCTATAAGCGCTTAATGAAAATGTTGTTTTTGTTGTTGTTGTTGATTTTTTTTGCCTTTGCATTTTGTTGCACTGCGCAAAGATGAAGAAAACTCGCCGCCACACAGTTGGGGCTAATAAATGTGCCTCAACTAATTAAAACATCGCACGATGGCTGGCGTTGACGTTGGTGGCGGTGGCGGTGGCGGTCGATGTCGCTTGTAAGCCTCAGAACAGAATGCGCGCGCACACACAAACACATCGCCAAGCAGGCAAAGGCGTGCGCCGCGAACGACATACCGACATGCGAACAGTGACGATCTGTGTAGAATGTTTTTTTTTCTTCCGTTTCTCCTCGCCCCCCTTCGTGCAGCAACTGAACTTTGTTTTATTAATACTATTTTTCTATGCGGTTTTGCATTCGCTCACTTGCCTTTTTGCAACTGGACAGACGATTTAGCAATTGCAATGCGTCGTGCATATATCACAAACCGGGCTTACTTACTTGCATGCATGCTCGTACACATACCGACAAACACATGTTAATACGTACGAACATCTGTTGAGTGGCTCGGTGTCGCGCAAACGTTTCTCGGTTGCATGAATGAGCCGCCACTGTGTGCGAGCGCTGCATTCAAAACACGCGTTGCTGTCAATGCGCGATCAACAACTACAATAACAACAACAACAACAACTGTTCACTAGCAATCATAAGTTGAAAATGCAAAAACCATTGCCGCATTGTTAGAGTCGTGCGATATGAGAATTTTCCAAGAATTTGGGCCATAATTAATGTGGCATGATTTTTTGCGTTGTTTTCTTGTTTTATTGCTTTTGTTTCGTTTTGCTTACTGCTTACTGCTGGAAATATTTTAATCAAAAGAAATTGTGATGTTGCAACAAGCGGATTAGCAATTGAGTTGCAAAATGTTATGTGGCAAGTGTGTGGAATGTAATCGACATGTGAAGGGGCAAAATGTTTATTAGTGGGAGGAATACGTGGACACCAGTAGGAATATTTTTTACTTCTAATTAAACTTTTAATAAAAATGAATCTTAAAAGGGGGAAAAAGAAAAATACTTGCGTTTTATTTGGAATAAAATTCCCAACATCATTAGCAAAAAAAAATTATTAAAAATCAAAACCTTTTTTGAGTAAGTTTAAACTTTCACTTTGTGTTAGTAAAATTGCATGGGTTACAAAAATGCATTAGCCAGAAGTATGTCAAATCTTCTGATTAAAAAGTTGATAATTTTTATGGTAAGTTTTGTAAACTCGTAAAAATTTTGTGAAATTTGTGCAAATTGTACAACTTTGACTTATAATTTTTTATTAAAAAAGTTGACCTTATTTTCTATGAAAAATTCACGAAAAAATTTGGCATCAAAAGTATTAGTGTTGCAAAAAGATAAAGTAGCTTAATTATGTAACACATTGGCTGAAAAGTCCCGGTCTTAGCATATAGACGGCACTAGTTTTATTACATTCACGACTTTCTCAGTTAGCACTAACCTTAAAAAGACAGCTGTTAAAATTTCATGATATTCTACTCACTAGCTCGTGAGTTATTGTGCTGAGAGTGGGGCTACTTTTGTTATTTTCCAAACAACGAATTAAAAAGAATTTCGTAATTTAATTTTATACTGCCCCTCGATGGTAAAAAATACCTTTCAAGAGAAACAATATTTTAAAAAGTATTATAGGGACTCCGCTCCATCAGAAACAACAATAAAACGATGGTTTGCTGACTTCAGTGGACGTCCGAATGAGGCGGTAACACCAGAAAGCATAAAAAAATCTACAAAATCTTTTTGAATGATCGAAAAGTAAAGTTGCGTGACTTAGCTGACATTGTAAAGATAACAAAGAACGCGTTGGGTTTATATTGCATGAGCATTTGGCTATGAGGAACCTCTGTTCTAAGTGAGTGCAAACTTTGTTGGCACTCACTTTGTTGGCACTCACTTAGTCACAAGTCAATTAAAACAATGGCGAAACTACATGAACTTCGAATGGCTCCTACATCCGCCGTATTCACAAGATTTGACGTCTAGCGACTACTGGATCTTCGCAGACTAAAAAAAACAAATGATCGCCGGTAAGAAATTTCGCTCGAATGAAGAGATTATCGCTGAAACTGAGACCTATATTGAGCCAAAAGATAAATCGTTCTGCAAAAGTGGAATTGAAATGTTAGAGCGGCGCTGGAATTATTGCGTTGTTCTTGATGGAAACTACTTTCATAATTTAAGTTAATTTTGAACAAAAAAAAACGTGATTTCCTTGTTAGATCTGGGACTTTTCAACCCATGTATTAAGTAATATAGTTAAGGGAAAAAGTGAACACCACCAAATTATCTGCTGATCAGGATACTCTTTAAAGCTACTGTTAAAGACAGAGTAGTGAAGCTCGATATTTCCACTATGCTTTAGCGCACCCGGAGAGTGAACGCCGACAATCGAGCCGAGTTGATCAATGCAAGAAATTCAGTTGAAACGCAATGTGTGACTTATTCTTTCCAGCGCAGGTGAAATGTTGACTAAATAACAAAAAATCTTTCAGCTTAATTTATTTAAATCTGCGGCCAATCTATTCGTCTTGACTAGGCTTTAGAAATAAATGATTTGTTGGTATTGGGCCACTCTGATTCAATTAACGAGACAAAAACTGTATGAGGTCCAGTTCCCTCATTTCCTATATCACTCTTTGAAAGGATTGTTCAAAGTACGCGAAATTGATTAACAAATACGCCCACCTCCCATATGATGGTAATTTTCAAGAAAAAGCAAAAGAAACGTCATATCTCTGTTATAAATAAATCAAAACTACTTATAAACAAAGGGTGAACCCAAAAAAGGGGGAAAGTAAAAATTTTGAAAAATAGGCGCTGCTCTGCTCGCTTTCGGTAAAATGCGTGCATCTCGATAAGAGAGAAAGAAGAAAACTCGCCCACCCCTGGTACAGGCCTTGCTTTCCATCATATTTTGATTCGGTATAAATATTATTGAGATCGGAAAAAACCATGTCTCTTTTTTCAATGTTAAGTTTAAATTTGCGTGTATCCGTCTAATGTTTCAAGCTATAATCACTTTCTTGTCTACGAATTTGTTTAATTCTAAAAGTTAACAGCCTGCCCAAATTAAAATTTTCTAAAATATGTTCGGTCCAAGCCGAATTATTACTCGTTTTACACCCATTTCTTAACGCTGTAGCTGACATCATCATCATCATATTGGCATTACAGTCCGGGGTGAATTATTGCCCGCTCTACAATACGTCTCCATTCTTCTCGACAGCCCGCTTTCGCCCTAAGTAGTGAGATTCTCATCTTTCGCATATCTTCTTCTACGTCTTACCCATGCTTCACAGGCTTATGTGAGAACAGGTCTTATTATACATAGTTACATATATCTGGAGCTTTTTTTCCTTTGATATCAGTAAAGACTTCATCTGGTATGGCCAAAGTTTGCTCTGTTAGCTGCCTAAATACGGTCTTTTATTGATAAGGACGGATCCTTATTTATGTTGAATACTACGCCTAAGTATTTAAACTCTTACATGAGCTCAAAAATATTATATAACTTCCGTCTCTGATGTTTTCTACGAGGCAATATTGTTGGATTTGTTGCAATATGATTTATGACTGATAATGGGGTCGCCAGCCGCAAACCAGGCTTTTTCCTCACTTAATTTTTTTCATTCCCTTCCTTAACACTGAAGGTTCTTTCATTTGGAGGTATTCAGTCTCCAGTCAGAGTTACCAGCAGCACCGGGCGCAGACGAAAGGAGGAGATTGGAAGTGATAGGAGAGAGGCATCACGTCGTAGGAACAGCCATTAAATTGCACATCCCTTTATGGAACACATAGCTTTCCTAAACCTATCAAAGTACTTTTTATGAAATCTAATTTCAACTTTATATCATCGTATAGCACAAAAACATCTGGCGGAAACACGCTTTTCCTTCTTCTTCTTGTTTGGCGCGATACCTGCTTACGCGATTTTGGCCGAGTTGAACAAAGCGCGCCAGTAGTTTCTTTCTCCACACTTTTTACCCCACCTACTATATTTGGATATAAATCTAGAGCCAGCATACACTAATCCACTAATTCAATTGTGATAGCGACAAAGCAGCCAAGAGTAAGAAAACGCAAACAACAACAATGGGGGATTGTCACAAAAGTAATCGAAAAGAGTGTCTCATCAAATTAAAACATAATATCGCATTTAAAATCTCATCAATCATGCTTCCACAGTTAACCCTTTGCTCGTTGCATTAGTTACAGCGAAGAAAAAACGCATACCATACGCATGCCACAATTTCATGCACCTTCCCACCTTATCACCCGGTTCAGCTGTTTATTTGGCTTTTAATAATTTTCCTTATACAATACGAGCGATTTTTGTTTTCTCTTTGCACAGTGTGACCGTTTGGTCACCATTCATTCGTTCCATTCAATAGCAGCAATTCAATACGCGAGCCGTAATTCATTGCGTGGCTGGCTGGCTCGTTGGCTCTCTTGACTGCTTGCTTGGCCGGCGGCTGCTGCTGCGGCTACCCCCAACCGTTTCGACGCACATTTCGTTGAAAACTTGCGCACCGGGATTGAGATTTGTGTGTGATAGATATTTGTGCGCGCACACACACACACACGCGCGCATGTATATTCAAGTATAGTAGAAGACTTGCAACAGCAGCAGAAATATCGATTGCCAGCTGGTCATGGCTAAATAAATAGTTGGCGTGGGGCGAGAAAACCAGCGGCCAAATAAACGGCTAAGTAAATCTTCGCTTTTGTGTCTAAGTCCAATTGCTGCTGGTTTCATAAAGTATTTAGCTTTTTTCGCTATGCTGTAAATGCATTGCTGCTTTCAATAAATGCGCACATTGTGCATTACAACAACTATTAGGAGGTGTTTTCTATTGTACATATTTCACATTGCATCCTTTTTTAGTACATACAAACATTTGCCTTATGCGGCTGCTGCCTCTGCTGCCTGGCGAAGTAAGTTCGCGTCTTAGGTCTTTCCTTGCTTTTTGTTGACTTTTGTGTGAATGTATGTAGCTGTGTATGTGTGTATGTGTGCATGCATACTTATGGCTTGTTTCTTGTTTTTTTCGTGTGCCCTCTCTCCAAGTCAGCCAGAGAAATTCTAGGAAATCCATGCTGCATAATTTATTGCTTGTTATGATATGGTGACGATATGCTGCGCTGCTGGTGCTGTTGGTTGCCGTTGTTGTTATTATTGTTATTCTTTTAGATGTTGCTAGCTGTTGGCACCATTGTTGGCTTTTAGTTCGTTTGTTGTTTTTTTATTGTTGCTGCTGGTCAACACCTGGCGTTGCTGCTTCCTTTGGCTTTGCGTTTTCTATGCGTGTTATTATTTTTTAATACTTTTTGTGCATACCTACAAACATATGTAGATATGTGTATGTGAATGCGTGCGTGCTAGGGTTAAGTAGTAGCGCGTGTGTAATCTTAGATCAATTCAGAATGTTGCATATAAATATTGAGCGATAGTGAGGAGTTAGTTAGATGACTTCATAGACATAGCTGGGCATTGAAAGGTATTTGTAAAGAGTTTTTTTTTTTGACAATTTTCAATTAAAAAAAAAATGTAAATAACAAAATTAAAAATAAAAGTTTACAAATTTGGAATTTGTATTACAAAAAAAAAATGTTATTGCTTATTTTTTTTAACCATTTTTAATTCAAAAGCGCCGTCATTTTTTTAACTTAGATTTGCTTCGAAATTTTCAATGAATTTTCAAAAAGTAAAAAATCATCCATCACAAAAAAATATTACAAAAACTAATTTGTTTTTTAAATAAATTATTGTTGTTTAAATTTGGATGGATTTGTATTATAAATAGTATTTAATTTCTTAAATTTCTTTCTGACCATTTAATACAAAAGCTGCTTAACTCAAATTTACCTCGCAATTTTCAAAGAATTTCAATGCATTTCCAAAATAATGGACAATTCTTCCACCAAACCAGAAAAATTCTTTTAAAAACACTATACAGTGCAGTCTTCATTGGGTGGGCACTCACGGTCAGTTTAATTCTGTCCGCTCAAAGGAAGTATCCGCTCAAGAGTGTTGTCCGCTCAAGATAGGTTAATTTATTCAAATACCTAAGACTTGGCATAGGAAAAGAATTTCCGCCGAAAGGAAGTGTCCGCCTAATAGAGGGGTCCGTTGAGAGAGGTTAAACTCGCTGACTAACTTACTATCTAACTAACTAATTTACGAAATTGGACACCAAATTTTTTTCTGTTATAAAAACTCTAATAAGAGAGCATTTTTTTTTAAACCAGCTATTTTTCTTGAAATATTTCATCCTGCCAATTTTCAAAAGATTCTCTGCTTTCTACTAAAGTATTTCATACCAGACTTTGATAAATACATACCTGCACTTGTGGAAAATAAAACAGATGTAGGTCATTTTGACTCTGTTTTAAATAAACCAAAGTCGGGTAAGCGGTTTTCAGGCCAATCCAGAAGAGGAAAAAGACATTTCATCTAGCTTTGACTATTTTATTTTTGATTATTTAAAATTGAATTTAATTTTAATTTTTAATTATTATTATTATTTTAATGAATTAATTTTTTTTAAGTATAACTCATTATACACTAAAAACTATATAAATTATTCGTTCAAACCGGGCGCAAAAATTATAAAAATCTGAGAATTCTGCAAATTTTCACCAAATTTCAAACTTTTTAAGCAGAATTTTTAGAGTAACTTTTGGTATGCAGTTTTATAGCCCATTAAATTCTAGTGTGCAAGTTGCTAGTGGCTACAAAATACCGTTGATTTTTGACAATTTTTTTTTGTCTAGCGTACGGTGCTAGCCATTTTCTTCCTTATAAAAAATTTGTCGAGCGCACTTTGTCGATAGAGAAATCATGAAAATATTGAAATATAAATTAATGAAAAAACTACAATATAGATTCGTGTTCCTAAAATTATGAGTAAATGTCTCCCAAATTTTAAATTTCTAAATTAATAAAATTATGAATAAATGCCTCTCAAACTTTTAATATTAGCTTTGGTGCCACTTCCATTCACTTCAAATAGAAAACTACTTACAACCAATTTTCTTTCACAATGTATGAACTTTCGCTTTATTTCACTTTTATGTTCAAAATTTTGGCATAAATCCTGTTTGTGTTTCGAACATAAATTTTCAACAAATCAAATAAACATTTTGCGCAGCGAAATATTACATTTTTTTTTCAATAGCCTTACGTGCCTGGAATCAGGCTCTTCAAGTGGAGCCGCAAGTTTACAGCAACAAATAACTCATAAAAACCAATGCAGTTATTGCTCTGATTCTGGTTTCAAACTTCTAATACAAGTATTTGCTCATCAAAATTTTATGTGCATTTGACTGGGAAAATAATTTTTTGTCGGCGTCATTAAGCGTGGTTTTATGGCATTTTGATAGTTTGAATTGTCAATTAATTTGCGAAATGTTGGCTGTGAAATTAGAGTATCTGGAGTGAGAAGGTGTTTTTTTTTCTTAAGTGGATGTACAGTTCAGTTGAACAGAGTGGTAGAGATGTGAAATTAATATGAGAAAGTTTTCAGTTAACGTGATAATAAAAAAAGCCAAAGAGAGAGAGAGGGAGAGAGCGAGAGATGGAGAGAGAGAGAGAGGGAGAGCGTGACTAATCTACACGTAACTTCGTACGCTATACGAAAAATGCATTATTCGGTGCGGCTTGCATGCCAATCGTTAATCCGAGGATGATAGATTCAAAAGTTTGGCCATCCGATGCCAAATTGCGAGAGTAACTTTGGCTGCCACGTCATCGGGGAGCAGAATTCTGTCCGCTCATTTTACATCTCTTCTTAAGGGCTGATTAGGCGTAACTTTGCATAACTTCACATAATTTCGCATAACTTAACATAACTTCGCATAACTTCGCACAACTTAACATAACTTTGCATAACTTCGCATTACTTGGCATAACTTCGCACAACTTTACAAAACTTTGCATAAATTAGCATAACTTCGCATAACTATGCATAATAACTTTGCATAACTTCGCACAACTTGACATAACTTCGCACAACTTCGCATAAGTTGGCATAACTTCGCTTAACTTTTCATAACTTCACATAACTTTGCATAACTTCGCCTAACTTTGCATAACTTCGCATAACTTGGCATAACTTCGCACAACTTAACATAACTTTGCATAGCTTCGCATAACTTTGCATAACTTCCCATAACTTCGCACAACTTTACATAACTTATCATAACTTAGCATAACTTCGCACAACTTTACATAACTTTGCATAACTTCGCACAACATCGCAGAGAGCCTATTTACTTCTATTAAAGCCCTTTCGTCGGCCTGCTGTCATTTGCGAACACTTTTTCTTATTGCTGAATTGAATATTGAAAGAATAAATTGAGTAAAATTTTAGTTTTAAATTTTTATTTTTTCAACCACTGAACCATCAAAACAAATAATAATAATGAATTGCCAAGAACAAGAACAAGAGGAAGAGCTGCCAAAGTGGATTATGAATGCGCCGTGGAAAAAGGGAAATTCGGGAATTAGTTAGCCAATTAATTATGGAGCAAACTGCGTGACGTGGGAGCATAACATCAAATTTTACTCTCATGTCGGGTCCACTAAAACTAAGCCGATCGCAATTAAACTTTTTATTCTAAGGGATTTTTATTCTAAGATGGACCAACGAACTAGAGGACGACATCAAGAAACTTAGGATAACGAACTGGAAAAAAGTCGCAAGCGTTCGAGACGTATGGAGAGACGTGGGACGTGCAGCAGGCCAAAGCTCACAAAGAACTGTAGAGCCAAAATATGATGAATGTAGCAGTGCGTTTCTTTCTGTCTAGCGGAGATTTCGTTGAAGATGCCATTTTTATGTCCAACATATATAGTCTTTTATTTCAATTACTTTTTTGTTACATTTATTTTGATTAATTTTTTGTTACATTAGGGTCTTTCAAAAGTCACGCCTAGATGGCAGTGGAGAATAATTCCCAAAGCGAATTCATTATAGCTGGTATTGATAAATTAGCTGATTTTTTTTTCTTTCGCCGTGTCCATGTGCCTGTCAACCCAGAATGCAGCAAGGCGAATTCATTCTTTGTTTTCTACTTTGCCAATACTTTGCTTTGACAATCAAACGTACAAAACATTGTTGTTGGTCTAGCGCTACAATCTTTAATGAATGCGCTTTGACACTCGTAATTCCGAGCATTACCTTTTTATTTCATCTTTGGCATTTGTTAAGTAGTTAGATGCGACAGACGCGTTAGAATTATTGAGCAATTTCCTGAATTTTCAAAATTTCTAATTCTTTTTGGCGAAAATAATCGTCTGAATGAGTTGGCAATTTTTAGGTAGATGTACATATTTCAAGAAACTGGTTCTGTCGAGGATAGAAGAAGGATTGGCAGAAGAAAAACTGGGCGTTCTGTTGAGAATATTTATTGCTGTTGAACCACCTTCAATGGACTTGAATGGACTATTTGACGGATTTTACCTGTAGACGTGCTCATGTTGGACATTTGAATTTCGCCATTTTTCATATACAAGTATAATTGTGTTGAGTCGTATTTTGAATAAAAATAGTAAAACCTGAAATAATCTAAATTTTTACATTTTTTATTATATTTTAAAACAAACTATAATACATCTAGGCGGCGCGTCTTTTGAAATACTTTTTATTTGATCGAAAGACACTTATGGTTTTTTAAAAGCCTTTACAAGACCATTGACTAATAACATAAATCGAAATAAAAGAAAAAAAAATATGAATAAAAAATAAGCAAAAAATGTAAATACAAAATATTGCTTTAGCGCAATTTAATCGTTGACTATTTAAAATGTTGTCCCAACTGCTGCTCAAACAGCCTCGCTGTTGTTGGTTTTGCTTTTGCTGCTACTTTACATTTGGCACTATAACTCAGCCAAAGCAATTCAGCCACACTATTCATACTCCATAAAAATTGAGCTCTCTCTCTATTTGCCACGGCAAAGCCATAATTGTGCAAGTTCACATGTTGCAAGCAGCGTGCGCTGTGTGGCATGCAAAACGGCACATTCACACACACACCCACATGCGCACATAACTAAAACTACTTCGCAGTATATAAATACGTTTGTGGTCAAACAAAAATGCCTACTTGTCACGCACGCCTCTGTGATCGGGCGTCAGTAGCCAGTTGGTCGGCCTTCCTGCCCTCCTACACTACCTTTTCGTCCTTTCCGCTCGGCTTAGCTCAACTCAACTCAGCACAACTTAACTTTAGCCACAACATGAACTGGCAGGGAATTAATGAATTAAAACATTTTCACGTGCTGTACGATATATGGCGAGTAGTTTCGCGCAGGATTATGCAAATTCTCGTACATGCAAGCACACCTCCGTGCGTACACTCATACATATGTACGTGCATGTAACTAATATAATGGAATGGAATGGAATGCTGTGTGTGCATGAAAAGGACATGAACATTACGTTTTATGTAGTCGCTGGCGCGTCAGCCAAGTGTATATTTCGGTGTGTGCTTGGGTGTGAGTATATTGAATGTAAATCGGGTGTGGGTTGGATGGAGGGTTGCGCGTGGGCTCTCCATCCAGCGAGTCAGTGTGACATGAAACGCTTAATTTTTATTTTATAGTTTTATTGCGCTTTAAATGGAGCTTATTAGTATTTTATGGTAGGGTTAAGTGCGAGTGCGATATTGACAATTTGAGCTATGCTTTTGTCGAGCGATTTGGAACATATTTAAGGTTTTTTATGCTAACCATTTTTTGTTGAACAGTTTTTATAGCTTCTGGGCAATACATAAATATTTTTGTGGAGTAATGTAGGGTAAAGTTAATACAACTGACCTAGGGATTTTTGCAAGCCAGTAAGGTTGGCTTCTACTTCACTTACCCATCATTAATTCGTACCCCAATGAGTTATTCTCAAATGCAACCCGATGACAAATTATAGTCAGATGAGTATCTGAAGCTCAGCCGTTCTCTAAATACCACTTTTTAGGATGCTAATGAAAGCACCATTCGAAAGCAGCTCAAACATCAAGCGGTTGGAAGCAGTGAATTTTAATGAGGGTGTGGATAAAAATTATTTTTAATATGAAATAAAGGGTGGTTAAATATCAAGGGCCGATGTTGAATGTGAACCACACCTAAACGTCAACGACACCGTTGGACTTCTTTCTTTGGGGTTATTCGAAAGAACAGGTGTAAGTCGATAAGCCAGCAACAATTCAAGAGCTAAAGGATGAAATAATTCGGCACATCACGGCATAGAACCTCAATTATGCCTCAGCGTCATTGGATGGAGGTGTGCCGCTGAGGCCGCGGCGGCCATTTGGCCAAAATATTGGCCATACGTAATTGAGCCATAGCAATATTATCATAATAAAGAGAAATGACAATAATTTCGTAAAAAAATTCTATTTTATTCAAAATCAACACCGGCCCTTGAAACTTAACCACCCTTTATTATATGTGGAAGCGGTGAAAGATCTGGTAGCGAGCGTTACAATGATTCAATATTTATTCGGTATTTATTTTGCTCTCAGGGGACTTTATGTTAATTAAGAGGAGTAAAAGGAGTGATAGGATCCCAACATTTTAGCAAGCTGAGGGCTACTAAATATAAGAAAGCTCTTTTTATCCGCTCGATTCTATCAATTCCATATTTATTATGAGATCTCCATATAAATGCAGTATTTTCAAGCTTGCAATGAAAAGTATTTTCATTGATTTCTAATTTACTACTCCGAAACTCTACAAACATAAACTAGTAGATTAAAAATTTTATTTCATTATTTTAAAAATACTAATTTATGGAACTCATGTGCACCGAAATAAATGAAAATCAAATCCATCAACTCAAATAGTCAACTAATTGCAATCGGAACTCGAACTTCGGCGTCGTAATCAAAAAATGCGACTAAGCCCAAACAGCATTTTTTAAATAAAAAAAAAAAAAAAACAACAACAACTTTAACAGCAGCAGTTTTATCAAAGTAAACATTTTAAAACGATCGGCTAACGGCCACCAGTCACCAGCCCCCAAACATCAGCAGTCAACTGGCTATTCGCAGCAGTGGCTGCCTGGCAGTTCATCAGCATTGTCAACTACACACACACACACATACGTATGCAAATATACGTTAATAGCGTAAGCATCAAACAGCATCATCAATAATAACATCAAAATCAATTTTTGACATTTCTTACGCTTTCAATCAGGCTCGGGCACGACAGACATTAACAACAATAACAGCAACAACAGCACCGGGTGCCAACGAATGACATATGCAGACTAATGAATTTTAAAATATTTTCGTATATGATTTGCTTCCAAAAATCAGTTGAAATGCAAAACAACAAACAGTTAACAAGCGAGGCAAGTGAAACGGCAGGCCATGGCAATGGCTGTAGCTGTGGCTGTGGCTGTGGCTGTGGCTGTGGCTGATCGATTTGACAGGCACACAGGCAATAAGAAGCGACAGGCGTTGGTTTTAGCGGGCAGTGGTACACAGTGACTGGCAGCCAGCATGTCTGTCAAAGCTTTGCAATAATACAAAAAGCAAGCAAGCCAACCGACAAACATACAAACAATGGCGGTGCGCGCACCAACTGCCAAAAGTAAATGCCATAACAGCAATAATGCAAAGTAAACGATTGTTATTGCTGTTGTTGTTGTTGTTGCTGTAATAAAAGCATACACAATTTGTGGAATCGATTGTGCGCGTCTTGAGTGATCATTTTTGAATGATTTTGAATGAAAATACGCGCATGAATGAATTACGTTTAGTAAATTGCAAAAACGAAATGGAGCTGGTGGCAACAGTGGAAAGGCAGGCTAGAAATTTACATTGATTTTTCTTATATGCCAGTAAGCCAAAACGAAGTGTAGAAGTTTTCAAAGTTATTTTTGTTTTTTATTTAGAAGTAAAAGTAATGAAAGTAAGTAACTGCTACATGTAAGCCACTTATCCTTGAAGAAATCGTAAGGAAAGCAGACGAAAGATGGCGTAATGAAGCCACCTGCAAAGTCGCCAATCAACTGTGGCCGACTTTCAGTGCTATACGCAGCCAAATAGACACAGTCTTAGCACACTGATTTCAGTCATAACGGACATTGTCTAATAGGTAGGCACGCCCAAAGGATGGGTGTGCAAGCGCATGACTTCTGTAGAAGTTTTCTTGATGAGGAAGAGACAATCTCGCACCTACTGTGCCATTGCCCTGCTCTATCCAGACGGAGATTTGCTATTCTAAGCAGACAATTTTTTAACGATTTAGAAGATCTCAGTTCCGCAGAAATAGGAGGTATTCAAAATTTTTTGAAAATCACGCACTGGTTTTAGGAGAAATAGGGAAAGCTCCCCACGCGGCATCACAATGAGTGTGTCCCACAGGACACCTAACCTAACCTAAGTAACTGCTGCTAGTCACATTTACTTAGGCCATTTTCTTGTTTAGTTTTTAAAAGGAGAGTTACTCACCAAACCAATATACTACTTTTAACTTCAAAGCACCCTTTAAATGTTTTTGTTTTCTTAACTGCCTGAAAAAGGTAAATTTGCCAGTTAGGAAACCACAGCAAAGGCGGTTACTTCCCCATACATACCCCATTTTTTAACTATTTACAAAACTTTAGCAGAACGGAAGTGCAGCATCGGAAATTATATTTCCTCTTCGGGTTTTGAAATTATAATTTTCTTCCTTCGCTCTGGCCTGTGACTGACTGGGTTACTTGCGTATAACTACAAAAAATGTCTCGGCGTGACAGTTGGGCATGAATTACGCATAGTAAATGCTCGTGCGCCAACAAAACTGATTGATCATTTGAATGGAGTATCCGCAAGACAGCAACAATGGACAAAGCTTCGTTATTTTTTAAAGCTGCAACTTAAGCTGCAGCCTTCAATAAGCGATTGGAAGGCTAAAGGGAATTCCTTGGATGCACAAAATATTTTAACAAATACAAACATGGCAATAAAAAATAATGAACAAGAAAAATGCAAAAAACATACTAAAATGCAAGAAAAGTATAAAAATGCAAGAAAAATATAAAAATGCAAGAAAAATATGAAAATGACAAAAATACAAAACTGAAGAAAAATACAGAAATGCAAGAAAAGTATAAAAATGCAAGAAAAATACAAAAATGCAAGAAAAATACCAAAATGCAAGAAAAATACAAAAATGCAAGAAAAGTATAAAAATGCAAGAAAAGTATAAAAATTGAAGAAAAATACAGAAATGCAAGAAAAGTATAAAAATGCAAGAAAAATATAAAAATGCAAGAAAAGTATAAAAATGCAAGAAAAATACAAAAATGCAAGAAAAATATAAAAATGGAAGAAAAATATAAAAATGCAAGAAAAAAATGAAAATGCAAGAATAATATGAAAATAAAAAAAATGCAAGAAAGTGCAATGTTGAGGTGGCAGAAAGCAGGATATATAAGAGTAAAGCGTAGGCACTGAAGTGGAGCTGTGGTATTCCGAAGGCGTACACGCCGTGACCTAACGGTAGTGACCAGTTTTGACTATTTTTATTGTTTTAATTTTATTATTTTCGTATTAAAGTACAACTTATTGCCTAACGAAAATCATTCAAAAGCAGTTTTAAAATTTTATAAAAAAATAGAAAAATTCCTCAAATTTTCTTCCAAGTTCCATGGTTTACTTAGCATTTTTTACAGATTTTGGGTATGAAATTTTATAGTTTATACAATTTTATAGATTACTGAATCATGTGCAAGTCTGAGATTGCTAAAAACTTATTTTAATTTTTAATAATATTTATTTAATAATCATTTCTTTTTCCTGACGGTACAGGGGGGTTTTTCGACCAATTTCATTTTTTTTAAATGGCTACAGAACTCAATTTTCGATCTATTTTAATAGTTAGCTTTTACGAAATGCTCGTAAATGACTTTAAAAGAGATTGTTTAGGCCCGAAGTGTTATGTTTCTTTTTACTATATCAAAACACATCCTAGGATTGGGGTATTTTTATGAAAAATTTAAAAGCAAAAGTTCTACAAGCAGGGCAAGTATGCGAATTTCCAAACCCCCTAAGAGGTGAAATCATGCCCTAAATACTTAAAAACTAATTTTTTTCATAGAAAACCCTAGAATATTCATCTGAAAAAATCAAAAAAATTGGGGTTGCTTTCCTTTCGGGGTGCAATTAAAGGTCAGTTTAAGGTCAAACATTTTCTATATTTTCTTCATATAAAAAAAATAATATAAAAAAAAATATTAAAAACCAAAGGAATTTTTAAAAATAAAAAATCACGAGAAATCAGTAACCTCAAATATGCACTTTATTGGACTAAAATTGAATAAGCAGAAAAACTGCATGCAAAAAATCTTTCTGAAAATTATAATTTATAGCAAAGAACAGTAATGAAAATTTTGTGTAATTTTTTTTTATAAAATTTTAAAATAAGATTTATATGATTTTTGTTAAACAGTGAGCCATACTTTTATATAAAAAATAATTAAAATTCATAAAGAGAAAAAAAATATGCAAAACTGGTCAAAATATTTATGGGCTATCATTTGACGCAGGCTGCAAGTACAGTTGGGGTCACACAAGAACTTTTACGCCAATTTTGCACAAAAAAGTTCGCAAAATTCCGGAAAATTGTGAGTGAATACAAAAAAAAAGAATTCTTAAAAACTGTTAACATTTTTTCTGACAACTTGTTACCATTTTATGAAGTATTTAAATGCCAAAAAAAATAAAAAATAAAAAAAAAGAATAGTGAAGTGCAGCACTTGACATTGTGGGAGCCCCCGGCGAACCTGGTGAAACTTTCTACTGCGAGCGCAACATGACAAAGGCAATTTTGCATTCTTAACAAACAAAAAAAGGGAAACAAGAGCAGCCGAATGCAAAATGACAGTGAAAAAATTATTTCGACACGAAACAATGCAAATCACTTCGGAAAAAGTGGAATAAATGAGTTTGCATTTCGGTGCCTACTTAGCTGCAGCAAATATATTATATAAATCATAAAACATATTTACACGCATACATACACACATTTCTTTACTTGCTGAACTTGTGGTTTTCTGCAGCTGATCACTCATGCGCATTCACCCTGGCGTTTCCGCGCCGCTAAGCGCTACTTTTTCATTCACATGCATGCAAAATACACCAATACACTTGCAATGTAGGTATGTATACATGTAAGTATGTGTGTGTGGTACGCGCATATACACACACCCACACATATGTCAGAACACTCGCATATGAGTAATGCCAGCTCATGCAAATGACGCTGTTTGGAGGAAAGTGAAAAAAGTGGGTGGCCGCTTAACTGTAAAGCAGCAATGACAATTAACTTACAGTTAGCGCCGCTAACAATTGAATGTTTCGTTCCCTTTTAGGTTCCTTTGCCCAATTCAAAATTCTATTAAGCGCTGAATTTTCAAGTAGCGCCCACTTTTTGCGCTTCACTGGCATTTTTTCCCCCCAAAGTGAGGTGTTTTTTCTGTGCGGTAATTTTTTAAAGCTGCTAATATTGGGTGGAGCTGTGCGGCAATTCAATTTATAGCTGAGAACTTTTTTTTTGTACGCAGACCGATTTAATATTTAATTTCTTCTTTTTGAAAAAGAAAAAAATAAAAAAAATTGACGGAAAAATTTTTTTATACAAATTTATGTGGCATGTCTTTAAAGAGCTATGTATGTGTGTGCGTGTGTGTATCGCCAAGTTCATAAAATCCAAATCGTTAGTTTACCACGATTTGTGGGAGTTTTTGGTTAAATTGTTCGACGCCAATCTTTCAACTAATTTGAGTCAGCCGCTACTTGTAGGTGTAGTTGTAAATTTCTATGTGCATTAGGGTGGGAGGCGAATTTTTGTTCTAATCGCTTTTGGCAGACATTTATATTTTTTTTAAATGGAAATCTAAGCTTGAATTTTGCCGATCACGCTTCTATTAGACAGACTGCAAGCAATTGAATTCACTTTTAGTTGTTGTTGTTGCTTAGATTGCTCTCAAAGCTTTTTTGTGGACTTCAGAGGGAACTTTTAATGCTACTTAGATTTATTGGTGTATTTGGTGGCGACTTTAGAACACCTTCTGTGCTTTGTCCTTCATTATTAAAAACGCGCTTAAAATGCCTGGGAGCGCCATTGTTTGAGGGTCTGGCGGACGTCTCAAAAGCGGATCTCCCAGTTCTGCTTAGATTTGCCAAAAGCGTTGACATCCTACATGATGTCTACTCTCAGTATTCATAGAGCTCGGTCTCCATCTGGTACAGCTAGGGACCAAAAGGTCTATGCGTGACTTATTGGCAACCAGGCTAACCTAACCTAACCTTGGTGGCATAAAATTACTTTGAGTGATGGACCTGAAACTTTGTTATAAAAACAAAAGTTCAGTCATAATGGTTCGATAGCGCTCGCCATTCACCGTAACGGCAGCTTCTTCCTATTTTCTAAAGAAATAAGGACCGATGATGCCGCCAGTGCTCTATAAATTTTTTTCGAAATAAATTTCCACAATTTTGAAGCGTTGTTCTGGCGTTAAACGATTCTTGATGACTTACCAAGTCTTACTGAACAGAAATATCAACACACAATCGACATTCTCAGCTATTAAACCATAGTAATCGATATCAATAGTTCTCATGCAGCTAAAAAAACACCCGATATATATAAATAATTGGCGCTTAACTCTTTTGTTGGTTGTTTGTCTGATTTTATTAACAGCTGTGTAAAATTTTCCTTATTTTTATAATTTTTCCTAGGCTGGAAGCACCTCAAAATGTTACCCTAAAAAGTCAAAATTTTATGGCTTTTTTTAAGTTTTTATAAAGGCAACATTTCACGACTATTGCTTTACAAAAAAAAATTTAAAAAATGTCCATGTACGTTCGCTCCACCTTAATGTACGTATTTTTATTTTCTATGTTAAATGCCCTCGCTAATTACTGGAATTTTTTCTAGATTTAATAGCAGGTTTCTAGTTTTCATTAAAAAAAACGTTGGAAATTGCTTGGGAACCAAAAAAAAAAAAGTTATTAAATCATCCAAAATTTTATTTAATGTTTCTGTGCTTTGATTAGTTAATAAATAAGGGCGTATTGTAAGTATGTACATAAGCGTAAAAAGGAAATATGTGCAAGAGCAATGCGATATTATACCAACTACAGATTATTGGATAGCTCCAGAGAGAATTTTAGAATTTTCTTGGGTTTTTTGTATTCACTTTACATGAAAGACTAAAACCATACGCCAGCTCACTGATTGGACCTTGTCAGTGTGGTTTCAGGCCTGAAAAGTCCACCATAGACCAAGAACTTCACACTACGCCAAAACCTGGAAAGAAATAACGACACGACCAATTTGTCGATTATTAGGCTGCTTTCGACAGCCCGTTAAGGGATCACTTATACGCTACAATGTTTGAGTTTGGTAATCCTGCTAAACTGATTCGACTTTGCAAAATGGAATTGAGCAACAATTCCTGTTCTGTCAAGGCAGGAGAAGACCTTTCCGAACCTTTCAATACCGAGAGAGGCTTCAGACAAGGAGGCCCATGATGTCAGCCTGGAGATAAACCGACGAATCATGCTTGCTAATACGTCTTACTATGACCTCAGTAAGCAAATTTGTAGCAGAGGTCCCCTCTCACTCGACAAAACTAAAACTCTGCAAGACGCTCATCCCACCCGTGCTACTCTATAGCGCTTAAGCATAGATTGTGTTGCAGACCAATGCAGCCACTGTTGGGGTATTTGAGAGGAAGATACTTCGGAAAATCTTCGGTCCTCTTCGTGTTGACGATAACTACTACCGCCGAATGAACCAGCGAGCTGTATGAGCTCTACGACGATGTGGACAGGGTTAAGCACATAAATATTCAATGCTTGCGCTGGCTGGGCCACGTCCAACGTATGGGGAAACTCCGTAGAGAAGTATGCAAAAACTCCAGCAAAGAAGATGTTCGCATGGCAAATTAGAGGACAACAACGCATGGGAAGACCATGCCTCCAATGGCAGAACCAAGTCGAGGGAACCGTATCATCACTTAGTGTAACAAATTGAAGAAGGCGCGCGCAAAGCAGAGAAGCCTGAGGAGACTTGTTGCAGTCAGCCTTAGTCCGGTAACGGGTTCTGATCCTTCATCGGGCTATATAAGTAAATTAGTTCTATGAAAGCGATAGTTGTCGAAAACGGCTTCAATTAGTAGGATTTCTTTGATGCTTAACTGAAGTTGATCTTGGAAAATAACTTTATTTCATAACAACTTGAAATCAGAAATTGGATTTTAGGGGGCATCCACATCTTCCACTGTGGAAACCAATAACGATAGAACCAAAATTATTAGAAATAGTAGCGAAGAGCCCTTCGTTGGACTGCGAAAGATAAGTACCATTTGTTGAGTATTTGGTCAAGCTTCTTCTTCAATTTGTAGTGTACTTGTTGAAGTGGTTGAGTATTTCTGCTGAAATAATCTTAATTAGCCACTATCACTATTATCGTATGACGTCTTTTTCCCCGATCCATTTCGTACAATCCAGATATAACAGTAAATGTATTATCTCTATACCTGAGATTTCATTAATTTGCTGTAAGAATGGTTTACCGAAAGAGCGAAGTCTGGTACTGGCTAAACCTGGACATTCGCATAAATAGTGGAAAGCACTTTCTTTCACCCCCTCCGCTTGTCAGCTTCGGCATATGGTTTGAAGGTTGAGTCTGGCTGCATTGTCGCCTACCTTTCAGTGACCTGTAAAGTTGTTGTAAATTTGTAGTGTACGAATTAATGTTCTCCACTAGTGTGAAATTTTTCGATCTTGGGCCAAAAGAACAAATGGTTGTGGGGACTAAATTCGTCTGAGCATTTCTATGTTGAATAGGTGTTCGGGCCAAGAGATCTTTAGAATTCCAATGTAAATCCTTCAAATCTGTTCATATTTGTTATTCAGCATTCAAGATTCCATAGCACATAAAAGCATTTCTTTATTAAATAAAAAATAAAAAAATTAAAAAATATTTCAAGTGATGGAAATCTTTATTTTGGCCTTTACGCACTCCATTGCTTGCCTTTTTGTGTACCTAAGCTGTCTAGCTCACAAGTGCCAGATATGTTTAATGTACGATGCCATTTGCAAAGATTATAAGCCTTCCGATGGGGTGATTAATTTTGCGCCACCTTGTTTTTGCCAATCAACCACACTTTTGTTCCTGCCAGCATTTGGACAAAAGATTGTAGAGCATTCCTCAACGTGAAGAATCTATGACTTTCTCTGGTAGAGCATTCTTGAAAGAGATTCATCTGAGAATCTTCTCAAGGACTCGCCGCTAGATAGGCAAGATCCGTTGCATACTCATACTTTTCCGGCACCAGAGAAATATTGATTTGAGCAGTCATGGAAGATTATTCTGTGATCACAAATGTAAGCTAGAAATGTTTCATAGATACATACATATGTATGTGTGTATGTGCGTATAGCGCATTTTCGCATATTTTAACCGACGAGGGCATTCGCTACTTTTGCTTTTCTTCCTATGTATGAATACTTTCGGTTTACTTCTTACTCCATTTTGCCGAATTGCATAATAGCTAACTTTTAAATTTTTTTTCAGAATGGGTAACAAAAGAAAATATTTCATAGCAATGATAATTTAAAAAGCTTACAAAAAATCGGTTTTTTCTTGTTTTCTAAATTCGTGCTCGACGGCATTGTGACAGCCGTGCAATCCGCACAAAATCACGCATAATAAAACTCATAGAGAAATACGAATTGGAGATGCATATGTGTGCATGTGTATGTACATATGTGTGTGTATGTATACGTACTTATAAATATGAGTGCGCATAAGTGGCGGACATGTATTAGCATAACAGAGTACTATTTTCTACATATGTATGTATATATGTGTGTACAAACAAAGGCACTTATGTAAGCAATTGCGTGTGTCTTTTTGTATGGAAATTTCTATAATGGCGCATTATGACATTTGAAAAAAAGTTCTGCGCTTACGCGTTGCAAGTTCTTAGACCTATTTTTTTAATTTTTTTTTTTTTTTTTTTGTATTTTTCTTTTGTACTTTTCTTTTTTGAGTGTCAAAAATTGACATAGGAACAAGGAGAAAAACCAACAAACGAAAGTAAGAAGAAACTAAAAATGAAATATACAGACATAAGAAGCATAACAAAAGAACTATGTATGTACATACATATAGTATGTTTGTGTGGAAGTGGTGGCTTAAGTAGATATTTAAGGCAGAGCGGCGCTATTGGAAGATACTCAAAATGTATTTGTAGTGCCCATTTATGTATGTATGTATGTACGCGTGTATGTATTTACTAGCATGCGCTTGGTGGCGCAGCAATGGCGTCAATAGCAATAACAACAAAAACGACAATTACAACAACAACAACAAAAACTACAATAACAATAGCAACAACAACAAAACGGAAATTACAACAACAAGAACAACAGCAAAACAAGAACAACAACGACAAAACAAGAACACCAACAACAAAACAAGAACAACAACAAACCCCCCAAAACAACTACAACAACAACAAAACCACAACAAAAATGGCAACGGTAATTACAACAACAAAAACAAAAACTACGACCACAATACAAACAACAACAATAAAAACATACCACAAACCCTCTTTGTAGTGGTTTCTGCCTGCAAAGCTCAAGTCACACAAAAACGCCATTAAAATGAAAATAAAATAAATGAAAAAATAAACAGGAAAAAAAACGTTTTGTTTTGTATATAAAAAGTGCTGATGATGTTTGTTTTGCTACCAATAGACGGTTTATCGATGCATGTATGTGTGTATGTATGTAAAAACATATTGGTTATATATAAAAGTTATGAAAAAGTAAATTAAAGAGTAATAAAAAATAGTGAGAACGAGCGCAAAAGGAATGCAGAAAATTCAGTGAAAAGAATATAAACAGGCACGAAGGCATACATAAAATAAATAGGCGTTAACATATCGATTGGTATTTCGTATATTCTTATGTACATATAATACATACATACAGCTACCCGACTAGAAATTTTGGTAAGGCGGTGATTAGGCGCAAATAAGGCAGACCGCATTCCAAATTTGCGCCTCATAAGGCAGCCAAAGTAGGCCCAAGTCCGGAAAGGTATCGCCACACATCTGCCTCATTAGGCGCAGTTTCGAAAAACCGAACTTCGGTAATACTCCGGATGCCCTTCTACAAATCAGTTAGGGATTCCAATTTATGCCTAAGTGAGTAAGGGGTTGTCTGCTGATTTCAGTGCCACCTTCCCCTAGGGTATGGCCAAGCCATCTCTATTTACCTTCTCTTACTTCAGGTAAGTAGGTATAGTGGTTGTCGGTTGATACACCTAGGCCTGCTGTAGGCCCATTGTGATACCACCAGGGCTGTCCCCTCTCCTCACTCCACATTGTCCTAATTGAACCAACCTGTGGCTTGAATAAATCTAACAAGACTTGTTATTTTTATATTGGCTACTTCTGCCAAATTATTCAGGGAACTTTTTCCTAAAATATTGAACCTTCTTCTATCCAGAGCCATGCACCAGCATAGAAAGTGTTCTATAGTATCTTGTTCTTCAATGTCGTTACAGCTTACTGCAATAGTCGTTATAGGGTGCTCCCAGTCTGCTGGCATGCCTACCAATCAGACAATGCCCAGTTAGGACCCTGAGAAGATTTCTCATACTTCAATTGCGATTGGTTTTGATGGCATCGTCGATGCGATTCGGTGTTAGATATCCAGTTGTCTGGTCTCCAGATACACAGCATGCGGCTCAAGCAGCGGTCCACGAACACTTGAAGATTCTACACAATTTCCGCAGACAGACAACATGTTTCACAGGCGTAGAGTAGAACTGATTTAACATTCGAGTTGAAAATCCCTATTTTTGTTGTAATGTGCCTTTGTTTGGACTGCCACACCGGACGAAGATTTGCAAATGCACCTCTTGCTCTTTGCAATCTTGCAGATACATCCTTTTTGCATCTGCTTTCGGCAGTGAATTGGCTTCCAAGGTATTGAAAAA
Source organism: Anastrepha obliqua (assembly GCF_027943255.1). NCBI lineage: Eukaryota > Metazoa > Arthropoda > Insecta > Diptera > Tephritidae > Anastrepha > Anastrepha obliqua. The sequence goes on along the minus strand of NC_072892.1, from coordinate 158,997,636 downwards.
GTTTACATTTTCAATATTTTCCTTTCCGTTATTGTAGAATGCATCGTTCGTGTGTACTGGCAAGTGTTTGGTTTTCTGTGCGAAGTTGCCTTCATGAAAATAAATATGGGCGTGTTAGCATATAAACAACCGCTACTGCCGAGAAAAAGTAGCAAGGCACTTTTGTCTTTCGCAAATGCCCATAGAAGCAAAAACGTAAAATTCTGGAAAAGAATTCATATTTTTACAGACCAAACTAAATTAATATGACGATAAAAAATCTTATTAAAAAAATTAAAAGTTCAGAACCCTGTACACAACAGAGACCGCAAAGCATGGTGAGGGTAACTCGAAAGTTTGGGGATCACTTACTTGGAATGGAATTGCACCTGTAGTAACAATAAATAGCAAAATTGATAAGATTGCCTATGTGGATATTCTCAAAAATACAATGGAGCCATATTCCTTCGAGTCCATGGCACTAAACTGGTTATTCATGCATGTTAATGACCCCAAGCATACAACAAAAGTGGTGAAAAATTGGCTTGGCCATAATAAAAGTGTTCCGTTGCCACTTTCGCCATGAAACTTTTGCAAGTTTGTTATACAAAATTCAAATCAAAGCAACCGAGAGAAAAACTAAAGAAGTTATGTCACGAATAATTATGATATTTTTCACGAAATATTATTTTTAATAATTATTTGGAGCAAAAAGTTCATAAGTAGGAAAGGTAAGATAATGATTTTTAGTAAATTTAATCTAAATCCTATTTTGAAAATAATTTAATATTTATGCGAATTTTTTGAGTGTACTGAGACGCCCATTTCGAGATAGACAAAATCGCTTTGAAATGACCACCAACGATGAAATTTATTTAAAAGACTTTGAGGAACCTGAAATACATGTTTTCACTTTAGCACGCAACAAGAATCGAGACAAGAAAAAAAGTGGAAAGATTTCATTTTATTCCCCCTTACTATTTTCCTTTGAAAATATTTTGACTTTTCTTTTCATTTTTTCACAAAATGCGAATCGAAAGTGTAATGAAAACGAGAAATAAACTTCTCATTTCACTTTTGCGTACAACGAGAATTCACCCTCGGGGTGCTAACATCTATACTGATGCCGAAACTTTTACTAATCTGTAAACTTTTATCAATTCCTGCCTGCGCAACATCTTAAGGATCTGGTGGCCGCATGTCATTTCTAATATGAAGCTATTGAAATCGGTCAATGAACTCATCATTGAGTTAACCAGCAAACGCAGATGGTTTATTTGTTTATTTATTGTCAGCGAAGTTTGCGGGACTGTACTTTTTTGGAATCCGCAAGGCTCAAAACGCAGTAACGGATCAAAGACCTCCTGGCGACGTATGAAAGTTGCCGAAAGAAAGAGATCCAATACTAGCTGCAATAAACTCAAACAACGTTTTGATAACCTTAACGACTTCAATAACTTTGTTTCGTCCCTACGCTGCCCCGGAGTTAAGGGGTTAAGGGTAGTCAGAATTTTCAAAAAATTTAATTCTTTCTTTTTTTACATTTTCTTAAAGTGAAATATTTTTAAAATATTGTGTGAAAATTTGAAGTGAATCCGATTAATACTTCTCGAGTTATTAAACAATTAACAAAGGGCGCTCGGGCACTCCGGAGCGTTCGCAAAACTATGTTTTTTGAACTGGTGATCACTGTAACTTAAAAACCGCTTGGTAGATTTCGAAAAAATTTAAACTGCCTTTGAAAAACATAAAAACTGGTGGATTGGAAGGATTTTTTTTTCTTCAAAATTTCATTTTTTTTAACAATTAATTGTCGGTTTTTGAAAATCTGAAAAATAGTTCCTAATTAGATATTAATTTTGAAAAAAAGCTTCGATCAGGCACAAGATTATCTATTACTAAAACTAATTTCTCTTGTCCGATGGATTTCAGATGAATCTCCAAGGACTTGTGATGATCACCGCAAGGGACTTCTGGAGAAACGCGATAACTTTTACAATTATTAATTTCTTTTTTTTTGAAATTTTGCTCAAGTCAAGTCGAAACATGATTTATTAATGATATGTTTTTATTTGTGTAAAGTAAAGCAATTGACTATCAAAACCAAAAAAAATTATTGAAAATCTTCATTTTTCGGGCCTTTACTTAACTCCTTAAAGGATATTATATACATATATATGAATATGTCTTTGCGTGTTTTGCATTACAATTTTAATATTGAAATTATTAACAACAATCAAATTGATAGAAATTTTGCAAATGAAATATTTTGGTTCAAAATAGCCCAGCTCGTCTGTATTTATACTCATATTTTTATATTTATTTTTTATTTATTTATACATACAAACATAGGTAGGCATGTGTTTATAAGCAAGCGACCTTCCTGCCAATAAAATACTTGTATATGACTGCATATGCGGTAAGTGGGACGCATCGCCGAGGTCGCTGACGTCGTCGGCGGCATCGAAATTGGTGCGGGCCAACACCAGCGCTGCCGCCAACACCATTAAAAAGTCATTAGGATTGCGCCCATAATGAGTTCTGCTTCAATACTTGTATGTACTTATGTATGTATGTATATACTGTTATGTATGTGTATGCCTATGTATGTTTATGTGTGCATGTATAAAAAACATACCAATGACGGCGCATGCATATGCACACCCATAACTATGAAGAAAAGTACATAAGATTTGTACCTAAGTATGTATGTATGTGTAATGTGGATGTGAGGAAAGGCATGCGATTGTTTGCGTTTAAAAGAAAATGTTAAATTTTCATCCGTTTGCTTAAATACATTCACATGTTTGCATATATATTTTTATTCCAAATAAATATTGTATTAACCAAAAAAAATTATCAAAAATAAATTTAAAAAAAAATTTTTGAAACTCACATAAAATTCGTCAAAGATTATTCAGCGACGCTTTTTTACTATGTCAAGCTTTAATGCATCTTCTGAGTGCCAATGGCCAATAATAAGAATAAAAATAAATCTAATACCTCCCCCTTTCTTGAACCTCATACTTTAGATTAAAAATAATTCATTTCCGGAAATTAAAAAAAATCAACAAAAAAGTGTGTTAAAGTATATGAAAAATGCGTAATTTGAATTTTAAGCATAAGCACTCAAAAAACAAGATTTAATTTTTTAACTGAAAAAATGCTACACAAATCTTTTCAGCACAAAATCTTAAATCAATTAAAAAAAATATTTGAAATATTTAAAGTTCACTTACTGTGCTGATGATAGCTCGGATAGTAGCGTCTGTGATGGCCATTGCTCTCCAGCGCATAGAAGGCGCTCATATCGGTGCTGTCTAAGCCGCCAAGACCGCCACCGCCGCCACCACCGCCGCCGCCTAGGCCAGCGCCACCGCCCATCGCTGTGGTGCCAGCGGCTGTGAGGGCGTGATGTCCCAAGCCGGCGCCGCCCAGGCCATTCGCTTGCGGAGAGCTGCCCAAACGCGGATTATCATACCAGCTGCGGGCGGCAGCTTCCGCTGTTGAAGTCATATCCATTTCGAGAATAATCTTGAAGGTTTTTTATGAACAACGAGGGCGGTGAAAAATTGATGTATGTATGTTGTTGTTGTGCGGATTTGCAATTCGTTTTTCTGCAGACGAGTGTTTTTTTTTTGTGGTGCTTTCAATTGGCGCTATCACACAATCAAATATTTATTATCGATTTTTATTCACTTTTTTTTACAATTCGATATTTAAGTATTGCAGTTATTTTCATTTGTGCGTTGGAGAGTACACATCGTTTTTTGTTTTCTCTTTTTCTCCTTTTCTTTCCCTTTGTTTATGTATTTAATGGTTAACTTAATTTATTTGCTTTTCCACCGAAAACTCCCGTTTGTTTGCCTTGTTATGCATTAATTGTTTATTGATTGATTTTTGCTGTAGAAAAAAAAATATGAAAAAATTGAATAAATATTTGTATACAATAAATAATTAAAAAAAAAACGAATTTATTGCCAAAATTATGGCGGCACAATTTGATAAGATTTGCTTTGCTTTACTTTACTTTGACGGTCCGTCACAGTTAAGCATCGACAATGAAATAGATGAAAAAAATAGTTTGGAAAAAGATTTCGATTTCCTTGCAAACGCGCGATTTTATCATCAAAGTCAATCAATAGAGGTGAACAGTAGCTTTTGTGGATGGGTAGTGTGACGCTCAGTTGCTTATCACGCGCGGCAGCAGTTAATAATAATGAGGAAAAAAATTAAAAATTATACAACAACAACAAGTTATTTGAAAAAATCATAAACACCTTAGAGTCGCTTAAAATTTTTTATCACAATCAAAATTTTCAATGTGTTTTTATTTTTGATTGTTTTTCACCTGCTTCATCTCTACCTCTCGCTCTATGCTCTATTTTGCTTGATACGTAGTCAATACGCACCCGCTCTTCAGCAATCAAGTAACTTCGACTTCTTATCGGTTTCGGAGTAATAAGACACTTTTATGATACTCCACAGTGCGTTTCATCAATTTTTCCCCAGCAATCAATGTTCTGCCTTGCGCGCTCTGCAACTGAATATACTATACATACATACACACGTACATACATGCATACGCACCTACATATATGCATACATACATGCATACATATCATACTTATATGCTACACAAATAAAATTGAAAGTCAAACTATCGACTTCGCTCCGGTCATAAAAAAGATTTATGATATGTCAAAGTGTTGCATTTAGTGCCAGTTAACCAGGTGCTTACACCCACACTAACATATGTAACTCCAATTGTGTGTGCATTTCACATAGTACTTGCTGGAGCGTACTCTCTTCTTACCTATTAAAAACGTTATTCTTGCATTCTCAGCCAACCCCCTGCTACTCATTTCTCTCTGCACTCTTTTGGAGCAACTTGAGGGGCCGGCTGTATGTGAGCTATCGGTATGCAGCATTTTGTTCCCTATGCGTCAGCTGTTTGCCAACCACACCAAAAACAGCACCAAGAAACTATCGTCAAGGGGAAAAAAGTGAAAAGTGTACTGAATGTGAATTTCTTCGGTGCTAGAAAATACAAATGAAAATGAAAGCATGTTGCACCTTCAAAAATATAATATTTACATTGTTATTTGCTTATGATAAGCGTCTGCACTCCCAATAGTATTTTAAATTGTGACTCAACAAACTGATCACGCCGTCGTCTGGGGTCTGGGCTCAAAATTTCAGTGCACTCTTACAAATGTTATTGAAACTACATACATCAGTTATGGTTTATGTAGTATCGGAGAGTGGTAGAAATGGACTAATCGAGCAATAAAAAAAATTTATGAATATAATTGGCGCTCACACCCTTTATTAGGGGCTTAACCGAGCTCCCTCTCCTCCTTATGTTGTTACACAAATGGAGGGATCTACAGTTTTAAACCGTTTTCGAACGGCAAAGAGGTTTTTTATGAAGAACGTTTTCATGGCATAAGGAGTAGTCTGGTAACTTATTTTGAAAATTACGAATTTCGGTTTTTTACATATTTTGAAAGTGCGATATATTGGTAACATACCGTACAAATTTTAGACCGAAATTCGAAATATTGACGAAATTATAGCACATATGTACATGAGAGCGGCTCGTACTTGCGCGGCTCAATTGCTAAAACTTTAATCGCGTTTTTCTCAAAACAACGTTTTTCCGGATGGCCGTCGTGAAAACAAATTTTCTATCTAACGGATTGAGCTGAAATTTAGATATGTTTTTCTACTCATCAATAGTTCTGGCGGGTAGTAGATTTAATTTATTTCGTCCCTAACTTTCCATTTTTTAGTCCGATTTCCACTTAAAAAAAAGGCAATTTTCTTACGAAGTCCGCCATTTTGTTATTTTTTGTCAAAATCATTTGAGCTTACTACCCGCCAGAACGACAAGCACACTGATTAATAAGCAATTTGTTTTTTCTGTTTCAGATGACCACAAGTGACGAAATCACGCCGGCCAGCCACTGTACCTCTTTTTTTTGCCGCTTGCTGCAGTGTACAAAAATAGTATCAAAACATTAAAAAAAAAAAAAATTTTTTTTGTACACCTTCCGATACCTTTAATAACATATCAGAAAATCAAACTGATTGAATTTTATTTTCCCTTCCAAAAAATGTCCCAAACATGGCCTCAAAAAACTTGTAAGTTACCAGACTACTACCATAAATACAGATTTGCCATGGCCTGCCGAGGGGGACCGCTATTAGAAAAAACTTTTTCTATTTGAAAAAGCAAGCAAAAACAAAAACACATTCCAAAAATGTGATCAATTTTGTGAACCACTGTAGTTGTTCAAGTGAGTGCAAGTTAAAAAAAGTAAAGCATGATAAATATATTTATCCGAATAAATATGTCAAATTACGTCAAATTTCTTAGTACATGAATTTATGGCATTGGGTGTAAGGAAAACTGAAAACATACGGAAGAATTCGAGAAAGCAAAGGTCACTAAAGAGTAATCAGATTGGAGGCACTTTTTCCAATAGCGGTTTTTTGACAGATCACGCTTGACTACTGTCAAACTAAATACATAATTTTTTCAGTCTTCATTGACATTTCATCATGGAAAGACTTACGCCTCAGCAGCGTTTACAAATCGTTAAATTGTATTACGAAAATCGACGAATTTTGTTCAGCGATGAGGACCATTTCTGACTTAATAGCTACGTTATTAAACAAATTTTCCGCATTTGGGCTGAAGAGCAAGACAAAGCTATTCAAGAACCAAAACAGCCATTATATCCATTGAAAACAACCGTTTGGTGCGGCCTATGTGCTGGAGGAATTATCGGCCCATATTTTTTTCAAAGGCGTGACTGGCCCCAATGTAACAGTGAATGGTGAACGCTATCGCGCCATGACAAATAACTTTTTAATGCCGGAAATTGAAGCCCGTAAATTCCACAAAATTAGGTTCCAACAAGGCAGCGCTACCTGCAATGCAGCCCGTGAAAGAATGGATTCACTGCATCGTCCTTTCGTTGAGCGATTTATCTCCCGTCTCGGACAGGTAGATTGGCCTCCAAGATCGTGTAATATCACACCTTTGGAATTTTATTTGTAGAAGAATGTAAAGTCTAAATGCTTTGTGAATAAGCCAGCTTCGATTGAGGCATTGAAAGCCAACATTCAGCCAACTAAATTTATTCTCGATATACCGACCGAAGAAGCTCTCCAGCGTATCGTTCAAAATTGATGTTTATGGATGGCCGAATTACGGCGCAGTCGCGGCCAACATTTGAAGGAGATTCTCTTTAGAAAATAAATGTCATGAATGGTTCTATACAAAAGGAATAAAGATTGCCAAAACTGCAAGCCTTCGAACGAAAAGTACTCAGAAGAATTTTTGGAGCAATCAAAGATCACGGCGAGTGGCGGATAAGATGGAACGACGAGCTAGATCTACTGATAAAGGGCGAAAATGTTATACGTTTCATCAAAGCGCAGCGGTTAAAATGGCTGGGTCTCATTACAAGAATGGACGGTACGAGGGCGCAGAAGAAAATCATAGAAGCCAGAGCGTTCAACACTAAAGCAAAAGGAAGGCTGAGAACAAGATGGACCGACGATCTAGAGGACGACATCAAGAAACTTAGTATAACGAACTGGAAAAAAGTCGCAAGCGTTCGAGACGTATGAAGGTCCCACGTGCAGCAGGCCAAAGCTCACAAAGAGCTGTAGAACCAAAAGATGAATCAATTTGAATTTTCGTTGTTTTATTTTAATTTAAAATTCATTATTTCTATATTTATCACCCTTTATACACTTAAAATTAAAACAATTCTAATATTTCTAACTTCAAAGTACAAAAATTCACTTGCCATTCGTTGCTACTTAACTCAACATGGATTTATTTAAATGTTTAAAACCTACAAAAAATCGGCAGCTCCATTTACTGCCACGCGCCCCTATCGATATTCACTGATATGCATAAGAAACGCTTAACTTCTTCTTAATAATTCGTCTCACTTCATTGCACCAGCAATTGACCGCAAATTAGTTAACCTCAAATGTAATATAATTTCCCTACAACAAAAAAATAACAGTCATGAGCTCAACAAGAAGAAAAATGCGCAAATGCCGATGAAACGCAGAAGCCACCACCACCACCAATTAAAACCAATTAGGATACGAATGCAGTGAGAAATACACACACACATAAATACTCAAAAACTAAAATAAATTTCAATGCAGCTTTCTCCTTCTCCATTGACGCAGCGCACGCCCAAGATATTTCGTCTGAGCTCAATATAAATTTCACCTGTCAATAATTTAGAAGTAATAAAGAAATAAATTTGGGCGACTGCGTTTGAATAAGCCGTCGGTAGTCACTAAAGGAGCGCTGAGAAGTATGCTATCTAATTTGGCCAGCTGTTGAGCGAGTTTTGACTCTGTCCACACCTACACAAAATACGATTTAATTTAAGTGCGACCGCTGTTGCTATGTGAAATCTGACTCATTTCGTGGATAGTGCAATTATGCATTGAGAATAATTATTACACACGGTGGCGCAAAATTAATCACGCACTTGTTTTTGAAAGTAAAAGAGTACTAAATAAAAAACAAAAAAAATAATAATTTTTAGTGATGGACATCTTTATTTGCGATCCGTTGCTTGTTTGTTCACAAGAGTTAAATATGTTTGGCGTTTGCAAAAATTATAACATCTTCCGAAAATTTTGTATAAGTGATTGACTTTTTTATTTTTCATTACTACATCGGCAGCCGATAGCCTCGATTTCTTTCACTTTACTTGCCCAGCACTCCCGATTACCAACAGTTAACCTCTAACTGCTAGAACTCAACACATCGACTTGACTTTCCAAAGCAGCTATTTTCAAATCTTAAAAGCAAGGTGACTTTTTTTGCTTTATTTTGGGTCAGTACTGCTGCAAAAGAATTATTTTCGAAGTTACCTGTATAGGCATGAATTGGCTACTATGAACTGCATTCTGAACTGTGTTGTATTCTGATATTATTTGAGACCAGGATGCTTCGTATCAGTGTAACGTATTTTGTGCGGTTCATAGGTAATTCTTCTGAAGCCAAGAAGTCGCATAAGTACTTTGTACTAAATTACCTAACTTTTCCGCCGCATTAGATGGGTTTCTTTTGTATGTAAAACTTTAGTTTAGAGGAACTTGAATTTTTTAAATTTTTTGTTTCCTTTCATTAAATCAATTTCAAATAAGTGAAATGAAATAATATTTTACAATAACAGCGACACAGTTTCAATGCTTTCGAAACGAATCAATCAGGAGATCCAGGCTCAATGAAAGTCTGAAAATAAAGCTAAGAACTAAGCTCTCAAATATAGAAAGGATCAGTGAAAAGATTTAGCTATTTTTTAATTAAAAATTTCGCGCTAACTCTAAACAAAAAAAAAAACGATTAATAAAAAAAAATAAAAAAATATTTTTTCAATATCTAGGCAAATTTTCTACTCAATCGCTTTACAGAAAGCGCCAAATGGTTTTTAGTATTTTAATTTTTTTGTCTTTCTTCAGTAAGCAAAAGATGGCGCAAATTAATTGCCCTAGTATCATATTAAAGAAAAAACAGTTAAATTACAAACAGTCCACGGGCTTTGCTAAAACATACATATACAAGGTGGCGCAAAAAATCGGAAGATTTATTAGCTTTGAAAATGCCGTCGTACGTCAGTCATATTTGACGCTTGTGACTCAGACAGCTGCAGTATACGAAGAGGCAAGCAATGGAGCGCGTAAAATTCAAAATAAAATTTCCATCACTCAACTACTGAACACTGAAATAAAAAGTTACTCAAAAACAAAATTGGATGATTAATTTTACGCCATCTTGAATTTATTTGTTATATTTATTAATTTATTTATGGCTATAGTCATATTTGACGCTTGTGACTCAGACAGCTGCAGTATACGAAGAGGCAAGCAATGGAGCGCGTAAAACTCAAAATAAAATTTCCATCACTCAACTACTGAACACTGAAATAAAAAGTTACTCAAAAACAAAATTGGATGATTAATTTTGCGCCACCTTGCATTTATTTGTTATATTTATTAATTTATTTATGGCTATATTTTAATTTCTATTTTATTATTTTTTGTAATTTTTTTTGTTTTGCAAATTAGTTATTCAAAAATAAGATTGGATGATTAATTTTGTGCCATCTTGAATTTATTTATTTATTAATTTATTTACAGTTACATTTTAATTTCTAATTTTTTTGTTGTTGTTTTTTTTATTATTTTTTGTTGTAAAGAAGTTATTCAAAAACAAATTGGCTGATTAATTTTGCGCCACCATGTATTTGCCCAATTTTCTCTTCTGATTTGTGTTGTTCTGCTAATGATGAGTCTTGCGGGCAGCTCTTGAAAAGCAGAGAGTTTTTAAAGTAAGCTTTACATTGCATAAACGCACTCATTCAGTTGTGAGTTACAGGGTGTTAACAGAGGAAGTCAAGAAAAAGAAAATTCGGTATATTTTAGTTTTTTTTTTATAAAGGCGAAAATGCAAGCCAGGCCAGGTATTTATGGTGTCGATACTTCATCGATTCTGTTCAGGCATTTTTGATGTTCACGAAAATGTCGATAAAATCACAGTATTAATCGAAGTTGGCCAGCATTTTAGTATTCGTAGCTTCACCCAGGAGTTAAAGATTGACCATTAGACAGTTTTAAGCCGTTTGTGAAAAATAAAAAATAAATATGATGAATTTCTTTTTCATCAAACCAATATATTCTCCTTATCATGCATAATATTTACTCTATCAAGCTAATCTACGAATTTCGTATCTAAATGAGGTATTAGATTGCAAAGATTATCAAAAACTCTAAGCGATTTAACTATTCGCTTAGTAAGCACGTATGTGAACGGATGATTGATTAGTATTATCCCATTTTCGCATACAGTAGAAAGACTCAAAAGCAAATCAACGAAGTCCACTAATGCTCGGAAGTTGCCGAATTGCTGATGTGTATGTGTCACTAGGGCAAATTAATGCTTAGTACTAAGTAAGGCATATAAAAATTGCAGGTGTAGCTAAATTAAGGCATTAGCAGCTTCTTGAAAACGCAAATTTAACGAAAACTTGAACAATAATGCCTTTAAATATTTCACTGAACCACGTAAATATATTCAATATAATACACAGGCACTAAAACGGTATCTGTCCAACTACTACTACTCTGCTCTTTCTCTCACTCAGGCGTCTTCAAAATTCCCACAACCTTACCTTACCCACGCACATGCACACACTTACAAAATACCACAGTTAAAGTACTGAGTACTCTCAGAGTTATTCATACATAAACTGCATAGCATCTAAATATTTGATGAGTATAAAACAACAAGTCAGCGTGACAATTGACAAATAAAGAGGAAAAGCAGTTAGTCTACATAATTTGCAAATGTCAAAGAATTCATGCAAAGCAAAAAAAAAACAAAAAATGTTACCAATTTTATTAGCTGGTCAAAAAGGTAAACACAAGACAGACACAAAATACAATACAACTGTGCAGAACAAAATATGTAGTAGTGTTAAAAAGTACTTTTCGCTGAGGTTTGCGAGAAGAAAGAGTAGAAGAGCCCACCACTTCGCCAGTCACTGTGGAATCACTGCAGGCAGTACAGGAAAATGTTTTCTAATTGAGCAAATTCTTGAAATTTCAGTTAACCTGCTGGGAAAATGTACAAACATAAAGACATTAGGGCGCGAGTTGAGTAAGTAAAGCCTATGTGCGTTAGGGTGCATGTGCGTGTGTGTGTGCTGAAGTATTGTATAGCTACATTTAGGAATTCAGGTGCAATCAGCAAATGCGACGCTGTGCAATTAATCATTTTTTAGCTGCCAATGTGAAATGTGCAAAGCATGAAAAACATATGAATGTGTGTGTGTGTATATTAAGACCAAATGCGCAAGTGTCATTAGTGCCGAGAGGAAAAGCAAAAAACAAAAAAAACATGCTGATAGGCCATTAGAAAAATGCGAAAAATGCAAATATAAATTTTAAGTTCCCACGCATACAAAGATAAATTTGATGAAAAAGTTATAAAAAAGAATAGGGAATTAAAAAACAAATATGCAGAAAATTGTTTATTAAAAAAACTTTATTTTCTTATATTAAATTAAAAATAAATTTTAAGCTAATGCAATGAAGCGCGTAAAGGTCCAAATAAAAATTTCCATCACCCAAATTTAATTTTTTTATTCAGTAATAAAGTTATTCAAAAACAGAATTGAATGATTCATTTTGCGCCACCTCTCTCCTAACGGACAGCTCTCTTAAACGGATGCTTCCCATAAGCGAACACTTATTTAATAACACAAAAATTCTTGGGGACTTTTCACATTTTTCTCTCTTGAGCGGATACTTTTTCCCCACCAAAGGCATTTTAGTTTCCTCATAAGCAGACAGCTTACAAGCTCTGCCTGTTGTTGTTGCTCTGTTATTGTTGTTTCAAAGACAGTGGAAAATTGTTTGAGGACAGCTGGTTTAGGAAAAACTGGCATTCTTAATGACGATAGCCACCGTTTTTTCTATGATAGAAAAAGTTTTTTCTGTTAGCTATCGCGCCTTCGCAGGCAAAGGCAAGCCCCCGAGTGTATTTTTGCCATGAAAAAGCTGCTCATAAAAAATCATTTATCGTTCGGAGGCGGCATAAAAATATGGGTCTCTCCATTTGTGAAACAACAACAAGACGCACACCACAAATAGGAGTAGGAGCTGGTTCAAATACCCAGTACGGGATTTAGGAGTTAATTATATTTATATGTATAACGACAATAGCGGTTGGAGGAGGAGCTTTCACTATCAGCAGTTGCTCAGTTCTCCAAAGCTACTAAAGCAATTCAGAGCCAAATTCAAGTTGATGTGGAAGATTGCCTTAATTTATTTAGTCTTAATCCAAATAAAGTCTTAATACAGGATAAAGAAGTAGAAAATATTAATACTTAAATAAAAATTCTTTCTCAATAAACGCTGGCCAACTCTTTTGAAGACGAACTAGAAATTGAAATTGAAGGCGAAATAACTTTTTATAAATAGGCTTATTGAGTTATAAGAAAAATAATGGATTTTTTTTATATCACAGTGACCTTACAGGCATTGAATTGGAACTGAGTCTGGATAAGGTACTGTGATGAGTAGCGGGCACAAAAGGCCATGAAGTCGAAGTGCAAACCTCAGAGAGAATCTAATCTAATCTTAAAGTGCTTACTGATCTTCAAATACTCCTACAAGATATTGAAATTAAAGGAAAAACGCGAAAAGCTTAAGTCTCTGACTTTTTAAAGCTATTTGAAAACCTTGTATAAAGTGTTGTCGAATTTCTCGTATTCTGCTTGTATGTGTACTGTTTATTTTGCTAAATTTTTATGTATATATATCGCGTGGTTATTAAGAGCTTGAGAATTTAAAATCATAATACAAATCAGAAATATTGTGTGAATGAATTTATTTTTATAAATTTTTTACTAATATATAATTTTTTTATTATAATTTTTTTACTATAATTCTTTTTACTATAATTTTTTTTTACTATAATTTTTTTATTATAATTTTTTACTACAACTGTTTTTTATTATAATTTTTTTGCTATATTTGTTCTTATTATAATTTTTTTATTATAATCAAGTAGATAATTTCATAATATTTATAATTTTTTACTATAATTTCTTTGACTATAATTGTTTTTTATTATAATATAACTTTTTTTCTATATTTTTTTATTATATTTTTTTTACTATAACTTTTTTTATTATTATTTTTTTACTATAATTTTTTTTTACTATACTTGTTTTTTATTGTATTATACGTTTTTTATTAAAAAATTTTTTTATTATATTTTTTTTTACTATAACTTTTTTTATTATAATTTCTTTTATAAAATTTTTTTTTATTATAATTTTTTTACTATATTTTTGTTATTATAATTTTTTGTACTATAATTTTTTTTGTTTTACAATTTTTTTGCTATAATTTTTGTACTTTAATTTTTTTTTATTATCATTTTTTACTATATTTTTGTTATTATAATTTTTTTTACTATAATTTTTTTGTTTTATAATTTTTTTGCTATAATTTTTGTACCATAACTTTTTTTACTATAATTTTTTTACTATATTTTTTTTTATTAAAATTTATTTTTTGACTATAATTTTTTTTATTATAATTTTTTTTACTATAATTTTTTTATTATAAATTTTTCATTCGAATTTTTTCATTATGACCTGGTAGCTAATTTCACGGCATTTATTTTTCAAATGTGATATACGTCATATGTCCGCCGCAGCTACGACTTACTTAGTCAATTTGATCAGTACAATTTTTGACTACTTTTTCCCACAAAATCCGGCCGTTTGGCGTCAATGGTGGCTTAAATATTGCAATAAATCGATTGCTAAGCGCGCTGTGTGGCAAGTTGCGCCACCTTCTTGGAATCTAATTTCGTCGATGTTTAGCTGATTAATTTTATGGGAACAAAAATTGAGTGAGCACTCGATAGCAGCGCTCGTCATTCACAGTAACAGCAGCTCCCACCTTAATTTGACAGAAATTAGTACCAATAATGCCGCCAAAGCTCTGTGAACTTCGCGCACAGATTTATTTATTTAATTTTTTTCAAAGTAAACTTTCACTGCGTTTTATAGATACGTAAGCCGAGATCTTTACGTTAAATTTTCCACTTAGCCGATGGACAAAGTCCAATAAGAGCAGAGTTGAGAAGGTCGACGAATCGACAATTTGGTGTCTTCTTCACTCTGTGGACTTAGCGAACAGATTTATTTATTTTTTTTTTCGAAGTAAATTTCCACAATTTGGAAGAATTCTTCTGACGTTGAACGATTCATGATGAATTTCCAAGCCTTACTGAACAGAAGTGTCAACACAGTTTCCTATTCTCAGCTGTCAAAACGCAGTTATCGTAATCGATAGTTCTCAAGCAGCTAAAAAAACACCCGATACATATTTATGCAGTGGTTTTGGCAATAAAACAGATTAAAGATTAAACATCTGTCACAAATTATTATTAACTTTTTTCACACTTTTCTCATGAGTCAACAAATTTTGCAGTGCCTTCGGTATTCGCTTAAGAAAGGGAACGCAAAGTAAGTTAATTTCGCTCTAAACATATAAAATGCCACGACATGTTCACACATAAAATCATTGAAATCGACAGAATGTCCAAAAACCAAAAAAAACGAGCAACAATTGCTACCCAATTCGGGCGACTTATCAGCACAAGAACTTTTAATCCAAATCAATCAAAGAGCCACATTGGATTATGTCAATGTGAATGTGCATGTGTATGTATGTATGTATGTACTCGTATGTTTGTTTGAATGAATAGAATTAATTATTTTATATGAAAAGCTTATCGTTTACTGCAGCAAATGCCCAGCTGTGCAGATACACTCCAAGGCGTACAGGTCGAACTTCGCAGTCCAACCAGCCAAAAGCAGGTATGGGGCTCGGCAACAAAAGTTGGCATTGCTAAGACCAAATTAAATATTAGAACAGGTAGCACGATGACAGTGACAAGAAGACGCATTTATGAGCATAAACAACAACAACACTCAATGGAAGTGTCACATATCAGCGAGACTCAAAAATTTGAAACATATCAGACATGAAATCTAAAATTAAAAAACCAAGCCATTCAAAATTTGTTGGTATGTAAGCAGCGTAAGGAGAAAATTGGAAATGTGTGTGTGTGTGTATGTGAAGCGCATTTTTTTCGAATTGTTTGCGTAAGTTCATGTCGTCAAATTGACACTTCAACTTGATTCACTGATTATTTCACGCAAACGTGAAACTCAAAACTATCTATGAAATTTGGCTGATTCGTTTGCTCATAAACGCAGTAGTAGTAGTAGTTGTTGCTATTGTTGTTGTTGTTTTCGTGCTTTTTTCACGTTCTTGCTGTACTATGTGGTTTACTTATCGCAATTGTCAATGATATTACAAGCAAAGTGTTCTGATAAGTTTATTTTCTTGGTTAAATTTGTTTTTTTTTAATTTTCAACTTTCAAGCGTGCATGGGCATGAATATTACTAAATATTTGTTTTTGTTGTTGCTTTCGATTTTTGTGTTGTTTTTTTTCTATTTAGATTTTTGTGTGAGTTTTTTTTTGTTGTTGTTGTTTTGATTGCCCTCAGTGAATTGCCTAAATGTTGTTTACGTTGGTTGCACGCACAATTTGTCAACTCAATCAATTTATCATCACATCGACTGCGTAAAGTTGCTTATCAGTTTGTTTTCTTCACTTTTTGTTTGTGTAGAATGCAACAGCAGTCAGTTTGATGACTCTTTCACATTTTAGGTTGTTCCACTATATTTTAAAGTTTCTTGAGTTTTTGGGAAATTTTCTCTTCCCCTAGCTAAAGTGGAGCTATGTATGTAAACATACACTAGCCATGAAAGCGTTGTTTACGGTATCCGTTGATGGTGGCAGCGGAGGAGAAAGCTTCGCTCTGCAGAGAAACGATGAAGTGAAATAGGAGTTAGCTTCTTAGTTAGGTGCTTCTAAATGATGGGAGTTGACACAAGGAAGGACTTTGCCGTTGATAGCTAAGTAAAATTCAATGAAGTAAAGCGGCCGCCGTAGCCGAATGGGTTGGTGCGTGACTACCATTCGGAATTCACCGAGAGAACGTAGGTTCAAATCTCAGTGAAACACCAAAATTAAGAAAGAGTTTTTTCTAATATCGGTCGCCCCTCGGTAGGCAATGGCAAACCTCCGAGTGTATTTCTGCCATTAAAAAGCTGCTCATAAAAAAAATATCTGCCGTTCAGAGTCGGCTTGAAACTGTAGGTCCTTCCATTTGTGGAATAACGCCACAAATAGGAGTAGAAGCTCGACGAAATACCTAACAGAGGTGTGCGCGCCAATTATTGTTATTTTTTAAAGCAATTCATCGGTGGAATTTTTTTTTGTATAAAATAAACTGTAATTTTTTTATTGCGTTTTGTAATAAAGTTTTAATTGCGATCACTAAAGCCGCCTTAATATTATATAAGTGACTACACAGATCGATTGGTTCTGTGCTCAATGCAAATTATGACAAAAAAATTTTCCCACAGCAGGCAATGACAAACTTCTCACTGCACTTCAGTATAGGCAAAGCTGTTTTTATCAAAGCTGTCTGCCATTCGGAGGCAACATAAAACACTGATTTTTAGAGGTCTCTACCTAGCAGACCGTTATTCGGCTCTGAGCGAATTTGACAGATATGCCGACGTCATTCGTTTTGTGTTTCACTAAGCCAAAGCTAAATTTTGTCGAAATTTTTTTTTTCACCATACCTAAGTATCAATCACCCTTGGACAAATTAGCGAAGAAACTCTGAGCAAATAACTTACAAGGCGTGTATGGGCAAGTGGCGCAATTTATAATTTTGGTAAATGGCGTCGTATGTGAATCATATTTGAATCTTGTAAACGAGACAGCTGCAGCATACAAACAGACAAGGAATGGGTCAAATTGAAGATTTACATTTTTTTTTTTGTTCACTCCTCTCGGGAGCATAGGGCCTCGACAAGATTCAGTCTTGCGTTGGTTTCGTTAATCTATATTGATTTCTGACAGGGTAGGTGATTAGCCTGCCGTGAAGATTTCCATAACTCAAAAATTTTTTTTTCAATTAGTAAAAAAGTTGTTGAAAAACAAAATTTAGAGGATGCATTTTTCGCCAGTAGGAAATCTGTGTACAAAAAACAAATCAATTTCTTGGTTGCTCTTACAACTGAAAAATGTCTCAATTATCTAACTCAAGCGGTTTGTTAAAAGAAAAGCGCCGTTCATGTACGTTCCTGCGCAAAAGTAAAGGTATGCCCAAACAAATCTCCGTTTGCCAAAAAATTAAATTTTTCGTAATTAATATTGCAATATTACAATATAGCAATTGTTATTTAACTTTGAAAAGACCAAAATGGTCAATCGATACCGTCAGCAGAATGCATAAAATTGTGATTTTTAATACTAAATAATAATAATATTAATAATAAATCAGTTCATTCATTTTTATGTTACTTTAATTTAGCAATGAACAAAACACGAAAATAAAATCATAGCACATAAATAAAACCTCTCCAGATGCTTCAAAATTTCGGCAATCAAAATCTTCAAAATTTCTGCAATGCAAATCTTAGCATTTTTTGTAGTTAGAATTCTTAACTGTTCCTTAAGGAATATTTATCGAATAGAAAACGGGCAGGTGAAATGGTTGAAGTGCCGGTCTGGCACCTCTCAAGAAGCACTAAAGCGCCGTTTTGAGACGGGTAACTGGTCTTGAAATTGCAACTAACTTTCTTGTACTTGGAAATAAAAATTTTCTAAAGCTTTTCTTAAAACAAAGAATTATTTTAAGAGATGCTTTGAAATATGAGGTTCGAATGAACGAACTGAGATGTAAATTTCGAATTAAAAGCTCAACTACCCATTACGGAAAATGGGGTAGTACAAATATTTTTTTCAAATTTGCAAAATTTTTAGAAATCGTTATTAACATTTTATAACTGAATTGAAAAAATTGCACTATGTTAATGTTAGAATTTTTATTTTTTTGGAGTGAATTTTAGAATTTTTTTTTCATTAGGATTGTGAAAATAATTTAGAACGGATTAAAAAAATTACAAACTTGATAAAAAAAAAAATATTTTTAGTTTAAAAAAAATTATTTTTACATTAGAAAAATTAATAATATATAAAATTTGAATGGAAAAAATTTAATTTCGTAAGTGCTAAAATGTGAAAAACCATATTTTGTGAGTGTTAATTTTTTTTTTGTTAATTTTTTTTGTGTTTTTTTTTGTTTTGTTTTTCTTTTTGGTGTAAAGATCTATTTCGTAAAAAAAAAATTATTTTTAGTTTGAAAACATGTATAAAATCTGAATGGAAAAAATTGCATGCTGTAAGTGTTAAAATTGGAAAAATTGTATTGTGTGAATGTTAAATTTTTTTTTTGGAGTGAATATCTATTTGCTAAAAGCAAATTTTGTTTCTAGTTTGAAAAAATATTTTCTTTAAAAAAATATAATATTTAAAATCTTATTTTAAAAAATGGCATTTTGTTAAGGTTAAATTTTTTTTTTTTTTTGGAGAATATATTAAGAGTGAAAAACTCATTTGAAACGGATTAGAAAAACCCTTACTGTATAAAAATAAATTGTTTTTGGTTTAAAAAGCAGGCTTTAAAAAAAAATAATATTAAGAGTGATACAATAATTTTGAGCGCATTAAAAAAATAACTATTTGATTAAGGAATAATTGCTTGAAGAAGAGCCAACACCCAACACACCCGTTAAGATTTACATGGACGGATCTAGAATGGACACCGGTGTAGGATCAGGGTTATTTTGCAAAGAGCTTTCTATTAGTGAATCCTTTACCCCACGGAATCACTGTAGTGTTTTTCAAGCGGAAGTCAACGCTATTCATGAAGCCTTTAAATGGTGAAATATAAACAGAATATCATCAACGGATATCTGCACTCTATCCTAACCTAACGAGCCCTGAATGTATTCCAAACCACATCGTGGAGTGTCTTGCATTGTCGCCTATCTCTTAATGTGATCGCCAAACGATATAATATAATCTTATGCTGGGTTTCAGGCCAATACCTGTGAAATTGCTAGGAAAACATGGCCAAGGCTAAATCTACGTCTGTCCACGAGTATTATAAAATTGAATAGACTTCAAATTAGGGCCTTAGTAGGGGCTCTTTCAGGGCATTGTCTTATAGGAAATTATGCAAGGAGATAAGGGTTTATACGCATGATTTCTGTCGTAGCTGTAGGAATGAGGAGGAGTTGGAAACAATTTAACACCTTTTTGCACATGCCCGGATCCAGCCAGAAGCAGGAACCGATATTTAAAACCTACTTCTTAACGAATATGAATAATCAATACACTTTAGGTATCAACAACCTTTTACGCTTTGTTAAAAGCTTAGGATGGTTCAATATGGAGAGGGAAATGTAGCCCAGCCCCCGCGGCTCACAACGGACTCATCTCGTGGTCTAAGTGGCAAATATTTACATAAAAAAAATAACAATATTCAAAATCTGAATGGAATAAATTGCAATGTGCAGTATTAAAATATTTTTTTAAAAATAAAATAACAAAATTATTTGAAACGGGTGAAAATTTTCAAATTTATATTTTAAGTTAGAAAAGCATGTACATTTAAAATAAATTTATAAAACCTAAAATACATATTATACGCATACATTGCATGACGAAATACATTAAGGGTTTAGGGGTAGTCAGAATTTTCAAAAAAACTGGATTTGTTTTGTTGTTTTTGCATTTTCTTAAAGTTTAATATCTTAAAAAAGTCGGGTGAAAATTTTAAGTAAATCCGACAAATACTTTTTGAGTTATTCAACAATTAACAAAGGGCACTCGGGTGCTCCGGAGCGTTCTTATGCTGGAAAAATGGATGCTGCACGTATGAAAGTGGCAGATAAGCGCGCGAACGTTAACACTCGAGAAGGTAGAATGCTATGTAGGCAACCGCATATCGATATTTTGGAAGCTGCTATGGCGGGTGAAGAACTATTATATAGCCCAGGAATAGATGACACAGTGTAAGTAATTAAATAATTCGTATAACTGAAAATCTGAAAAATATTTTTTGATGCTGTCATCTTGTTAATTTTGAAAAAAAGCTGCGATCAGGCACAAGATTATCTATTAATAGAACTAATTTCCCTTGTCCGATGGATTTTAGATGAATCTCCAAGTCTTGTGATGATCACCGCAAGGAGTTTCTGGAGAAACGGGCTCTACACAAACAGCGATAACTTTTAGAATTATTAATTGTTTTTTTGAAATTTTGCGAAAGTCAAGTCGAAACGTGATGTATGAATGCTATGTTTTTATTTTGGTATTTTTGTATAAAGCAACTGACTAGCAAAGAAAAAAAAATTATTGAAAATCATCATTTTTTCGGGCTTCTGACTACTCCTAACCCCATAAACATTTATAGCTGCATATGACACCACTTCGCTGATTTAGCCGAGTGAGCGGCATTTGAGCAATCCAAGACTGTATCTCTACCGTAGGGATAGGCCAAAGTGTCAACTGTAACTGTTAAATAAAGTATTTTTTAAAAACATTTTGCCGTGAAAAAGTTGGCTTTCAGCCACTCCCATCCTCCTTTACAATTCTCGGCTCCTATTGACTATGTTTAAGACCCGCGAAAGCGCTTACTTTATTTTTTGTGTGTATGGATTGGTAAGTGGTGTAATCGATTGCCCTGCATTACTGCTGGCTATTAAATTTCTGATACCTGCGAGAACACTTTGCTTTAGCTTTCCTTTTTACCTCAAGACCTTCAGTACGAAAAAAGTAATAATCACTTCGAGGACTCAACGAGATTTCAAATTTAGTTTTGCTTAATTTTTCTTTGCTCAAGAATGTATTTTCTGAATTATGAAATTTACAGGTAATCTTATTTTAGTGCTTTCTGCACTTGAGTTCTAAGACAGCATTTTGTAGTTTATTGACTTTTGAAGAAAATAAAAATTAATAAATAAATTTGCTTGCAGAACAGCATTAAAATGCATGCCACAAATTGAAGCAGAAGCTCAGCTAGGCGCCTAAGCGGTTTGTTGTTGTTTTATTGTTTCATGTTCTTTATTTCATATTAGGTTAGTTTAGGTTAGGTTATACTGGCTGGACGAAGCCACGCAGAGACCATTTTGGTTCCAAGCGATTCCAGATTAAAGTCGTATTTTAGCGAAAATATGCAGCACTCAAGATGCGCCTACTATTCGCGAATTTTAAGAGTCGCACGAGCCCCAGTTCAGAGTTACATTCTAGCCTTTCAAAGCTGCAAGCACCCAGATAGCATAGTCTAGTTTTCGAGAGATCCGGACAGTAGCATGGAAGGTTTCGCTTGTACCCGGCTCATTATTTTATATTAAATTCAAATTACTACAATGGCATAATAATAAATAACAGAACGCACGACTATAACATAAGTTGTCAGTCGGTATGTCAGTCACATATAAATTTTTTTTTGCTCGTCAATGTTGCTTATTAAAAAACTAATCCTAAAATGAAATTGTAAATTAATCAATACAACAACAAGAACAAGCTCCCTGTGCTTGCGGCATCTAGATAAGAATTTGTACAGAGCTGTATAATCTACCCTTCAAAATCATGTTAATATTTAATAAATCCAATGTCTTCTCACCAAAATATTCACATATTCATTCAAAATATACACAGAAAATTTGTATAGACAGTACAGATACAGGCACGTCATTGCTGAATATTTCATCCAAGTTACAAACTAGACAAGCGGTAGAAGTGACTTTTCAGACCTTTAAAGGGTTTTCCAATAACAGGTGTTATTTTGAATAGTCCGCTATTTCGGTAGATGCCACTTTTGAAGCTGTCATTTTTTGATATTTGACAAGTAGAAACTACGCCATTGATAAAAATGCGACGATACGCTTAAACAACGCATTGAAATTATTAAAATTCACTATAAAATGGTGAAAAATTGGCAGAGACGGTTCGTAAAACTCGAACATTTTTGGGTCATCGTGAAGCACTTTGTCGGACCGCAATACAGAAATTGGTGACGAAATTCGAGCTGTTGAGACAAGTTAGTGATGTGAAGACTAAAACCTGCACCCGTCGCTCAAGAACAGCCGAAAATAGGAGTATTGCTTTTGTAGCCGAAAGTGTTGAAGAAAACCCAGGATTGTCCATTCCTCGTCGTTCTTTGGTATGAGGCATTCCACAAACGTCATTTCACCGTATTTTGCATAAAGATTTGGGTCTTAAGGTTTATAAAGTCCAGTTAGCACAAGAACTCAAGCCGGCCGATCATCAACAACGTCGTGTCTTTGCTGATTGGGTCGTTGAAATGCATGAAAATGATCCGGAATTTCATCGAAAAATCATCTTGAGTGCTGAGGCCCATTTTCATCTCGGTGGCTTCGTCAACAAGCAAAATTGTCGGATGTGGGGCTCAGAAAATCAAAGAGTTATTGTTGAAAAGCCTTTCTATCCTCAACGTGTGACTGTTTGGTGCGGTTATGGTCCGGCGGAGTCATTGGAACTTACTTTTTCGAAAATGAAGCTGGAGCAACAGTTCCGATGAATGGATTGCGCTATCAAGAGATATGATTAACGATTTTTAATGGCCGGAATTGGATGGTATTGATCTTGACAACGTTTATTTTCAACAAGACGACGCTACGTGCCACACAAGAAACGAAACCATTGAACTTTTACGGGAATAACACCTCTTATTGGAAACCGCTTTATTTAGATTAAGAAGCCCTCCGCTTACGCGAAAGATCAAACTTATGGCATAAGCAGACAAGTAATCATTAAAATATTTGATGTTTGTAAGTGATAGACTAGAATGCAAACCGTGAGATTCGATTTTTCAGCTGAGTTTAAAAAAACAGAATTCTGTGGCATTTAGTTTTTCTCTAAACTGTGGAACATACGCGCTCAAGGAAGTAGGAGAAAAGACGTACTCCATATTCAAAATTTGCGATAAATCTTTCCATTTTTTAACCCACCGCACACCAAGGCGCACAGCCTCTTTAGCAAGAATATACGGAAGTCTGCCATTTGGCAGCGAAAGACAGTGCAAAAAATAAAACATTTGAGCTCTAAGAGTAGGCAAATATTGCGGAGGGAGTTTGGTTTCAATGTGAAACATGTAATTCGGCGTTTTTGCAGGGAAAAAAATCAGTATTTTAATCAAGGAACGCAAAAATCTTTCTACTGGCTCATATTTTTCCACACCCCAAACCTGTGCCAACCATTAAACAAAATCGAGCACGCATCAACAAGTTTTAGTTTTTTTTGAAATGGGAATCTGAGGGTGATTTATTTATTTTAGACACACATTTTTGCAGCTTTTATTGCTGTCGTAGAGCCAGCAAGCTTTAAATCCAAATGTTTGGTGTGCGACAATTTGTAGTTGATCAATACGCCAAGATTTTTACATTCCTTAAGGGTCTCTATATTTTCAGCGCCAAACTTGCAACTGCATGAAGCAGGAACACCTTACATTTAGACTTAGATAAATTAACTTTAATCACCAGATAGCATCACGAGAATGGCACTGGACTGGAACCCGCTAGGGAGCAGAGATCGCGGTCGAGCAAAAAACACTTGGAGAAGGTCGAACAGCAGCTGCCGTCATCTCTTGGGACGGTGCGAAAACAACAGTACAGAGCCGTGTGCGCTGGAAGAGTCTTGCCGAGGCCCTATGCTCCTGAGAGGAGTGAACAAGGAAAAAGAAATTAACTTAATGGGGCCTTACATTGAAAGCCTTACATTAAAGCTGCGGGTCGCTCGGAGACACGGCAAGAAGAACTAAGTCATCAGCCTGCACTACAGCTTAATGCAATGCTAAATGCCACCTTAACTCCATCAGCTACAATTTCGTTTATGCCATTTAAGAACAAGGAAAGCGAGTATGTAGTTATTTGTCACACCCCAAAAAAAGAATAAATATAAAAAAAAAAAAATTTAAATAAAAAAAACCCGATATCGAGAAAATTGGATATAAAATATGTAAATTTACTATTTCAACGTACAGAAAAATATTAAAAATATTTTTTTTCCAATGTATTGCTGTTAATAGTAGACGCTATCAATGTTTAAACAACTTAAAACCGGAGCTGACGATATTTTCCGCATGAATTTCTAAAAAAACAAAATTGTATGACACTCCACTTCAACTTCCACTTTAAACTTCAACGGACTTGCGAAAGCAGTGGTCCACCCAGGACTGAATGCAAAGAAAGACCTAACTCATTTTTAATAACGGAATTTTATAAAAAAGGCGGTGCTATACAATGGGTTTTAGTACCGAAAGTGGTTTTAGCCCTCCGTTGGGCACTCGAGTCTGGCCAGACTGAATTTATCGATTTTAGACGTGAATTTAACAGATTTCTATTGCAGCTAACGACTTGAGCTGCCAGATAGCTGCCTAAAATTTAATTTTCAAACGATTTATGGGTATACATCTTTAAAAAGAGTACTCGAACAGGACGAAAAAAGACCAGACCCGGGTGGCCCACCGAAGGTTTTAAGAAAGGTGTCCAATGAAGGGTTAGTGATACACAAAAAATACTTTAGAAATGAAGCCTTATGTGCCGCACAGCACCATTTCAAGCACGACTTAAAGGCACTACACAAAGAATTCGCACGCTTTTGTCACAATAAATAAATATTAAAAAAAATATTATATAAAAGAAAAAATTTATATTAAAAAAAAAATTATATTACAAAAAAATTTAAATTAAAAAAAAACGTATATTACAACAAATTTTAAATTAACACAAAATTATACTACAAAAAATTTTACATTCAAAAAATTTTATATATTATTACAAAAAATAATAAAAAAAAAAATATACTACAAAAAATTTTATATTCAAGAAAGTTTATACTACAAAAAATTTTATATTAAAAAAAATTTATACTACAAAAATTTTAAATAAAAAAAAAGTTTATACTACAAAAAATTTTATATTCAAAAAAATTTATATTACAAAAAATTTTAAGTTAAAAAAAGTTATACTACTAAAAATTTTATATTCAAAAAAATGTATATTACAAAATATTTTAAATTTAAAAAAATTATACTACAAAAAATTTTATATTCAAACAAATTTATATTACAAAAAATTGTATATTCAAAAAAATTTATGTTACAAAAAGTTTTAAATTAAAAAAAAAGTTATTCTACAAAAAGTTTTATATTCAAAAAAATGTATATTACAAAAAATTTTAAATAAAAAAAAACTTATTCTACAAAAAATTTTATATTCAAAAAAATTTATATTACAACATATTTTGAATTAAAAAAAAATTACAATATACTACAGAGAAACCTCTCGTAACGGACACCTCTAATAACCGGACACCTCCCTTGGGCGGACATTTTTTCATGCACCAAGTTTTAAGTGCATTTTTCAGAACAAATGCCCCTCTCTTATCCGGACACTCTCTTGGCCGGACGCGGACAGTGATTTGTCATAAAATTAGACTAAAAACCTCTATTAAGCGGACGCGAACCTCTTGTCAACGGACAAAGAGATTTCGTTTCATAATAAATCAGAAAAAGACCTCTCTTGAGCGGACGCGAACTCCCCTTGAGCGGACAAAACTTTACACACATAATGCAAAACGTTCGTTACAATTATGTATACTGACACACATACAATATGAGTAAATAAAAAAAGGGGACTCCCGTGTTTGTTGAAAAAATTTTTAAAACGCATGCTTAGTTTGGTTTGCTCAGTTAAGTGTGTTCAGTGAAAGTGAAAAGACGTAAAACCATGTCGCGGTCGAATGTGAGTTTGAAAGAAAAAATTGCAATCATAATCGCTAGTGAGGAAAACAATATGTCCGCACGAGCATTAGCCAAAAGGTAAGTTTTACTAAAAAAAAACATCGTTCTAATTTATATTCGGAAGGCAAAAACAGTTTTCAATGAAAAAGAAAATCGACTTAATTATGTACAGAATCCTTATATTATCTGTTTTAAGGTTCAAACTTGGAAAAACCCAGGCTGCGCACATCGTTAAAAATAAAGAAGATATCCGAGCGAAATGGATGGATGGAAACAATATTCAAAGTGGAAAAAAAATTGACGAGATGTATTACGAGTGGTTTTGTAGGGCCCGAAGCCAAAATGTTCCAATAATCGGGCCAATAATTCAGGAAAAGGCTAGAGATATCGCTTTAAAACAGGGTGTCAATAATTGTGTGGCCTGTAATGGCTGGTTACCAAAATGGCGAACCAGACATAACATAACTTTTCGGTACATTTGTGGTGAAGTGCTGCTGTTGATATGCAAGATGTCAAGCAATTTTTGGAAAAACTACCATCAATGCTAATTGGATATGGCCCCAGGGATATTTATAACGCTGATGAGACAGCCTTTTCTTTAGAGCTTTGCCAAACAAAACGTTGGCTCTAAAAAATGATGAATGTCGAGGAGGCAAACTTTCGAAAGAGCGTCTGACTGTCATATTTTGTGCTAATATGGAAGGAGAGAAAGAAACACCACTTGTTATTGGGAAAGCTGCACGGCCGAGAGCGTTTGCATCGATTGATATTAAAAAACTGCCAGTACATTGGTATTCAAATAAGAAGGCATGGATGACCCGTGAGGTGATGTCACAGTGGTTGACAGATTTTAACAAAAAAATGGAGTTGCAAAATAGAAAAGTACTATTATTTCTTGACAATGCGGCATCTCATCCACGTGATATGAGTTTTAAAAATGTTAAGGTAATTTTTCTTCCCAGTAACGCGACGTCAGTTTGCCAACCTTTGGATCAAGGAATTATCCAAAATTTTAAAATTCATTATCGAAAGTTTCAAGTAAAAAATATCTTGGTTAGCATGGAGGCAGGTTCGCCAAACAAAAATATAAATGTTTTAGAAGCAATACATTTTATAAAAGAATCATGGGCGAAGGTTCAACCGGAAACCGTGAAAAATTGCTTCCAGAAAGCAGGTTTTGACAAAAATAAAAATGTTCCAGCTGAATTCGAGCCCGAAGATGATTTGCTGTTAGCAACGATTGCTTCTATTTGGGAATTATCAAAAACCCTTGGAGAGTCTAGTCACTCAAGTTGCGATGACTTCGTAGCAATTGATAATAATGTATGGACCGAGAGCTCTGAGTTAGAGCTGGACTTTGTAATGGCTGAAAGTTTTGAAACGATTGATGATACTGATACTGTGAGCGTTCACGAAGAAGCTTACCCAATTAACTCAAACGAAACTGCTTTGGGGGCTATTTCAAATTTGAAAAGATTTTGCAGCGAAGACCTGGTTGCTTTTGAATTGCTGCGAGAATTAGAGAGCCATGTGCAAAATATTTTCCTTGTAAATAAACAACAAAATTTTCGTCAATCGACAATTTCCCAGTTTTTTAAATAATCAAACAAAAATTCTTTGTTCTAAGTGAAATATTTATTTTTATTTTTGTTATTACTTTATATGAGATATGTATGCATGTGTATTAATTTTGGAATTAATAAACACAAATCTTGTGTGAGCAATCTAATGAATATATTTTATTTAAATGAGCAATTGATAAGCATTTAATTAGTTAAAAATTCAAAACTTCATAAAATAGCTACCCACTCCCATAACCGGACACCTCTCTTGGCCGGACAAAAATCAGCCGACGGTGAGTGTCCGCCCAAGGGAGGTTTCACTGTATATTACAAAAAATGTTATATTCAAAAAAATTTATATTACAAAAAATTAAATACCTATGCTGTATTGTAACGGTCAGTATTCATTTTAAGCTAAATTAATTTTAATTTTAATTAAATAAAAAAAAAAATTAAAATACAAAAAAATTTTAATAAAAAAAAATTTATTTTACAGAAATTTAATTTAAAAAATTTATTTTTCAAAAACTTGAATATCTATGCTTTACTGTAACGGTCACTATTCCTTTTAAGCGAAATGAAGCTTAATTAAATATTAAAAAAAAATTGTATTACAAAAAATTTAATATAAAAGAAATGTATTTTACAAAAAAATTAATATCCATGCTTTACTGTAACGCTCACTATTAATTTTAAGCTAAATTAAGCTTAATTTTAATTTAAGCTGAAAACGTATTTTAAGCGAACGATTCTTATATTAATTTCTCATCAGCGCGCGCCAGCTTACCAAATTGTGCCTGCTTACGCTTCATATTCGCCATTATTTGTTTACTCATAATTATATTTAATAAAAAAATGCTTACTCTTCAGAAGCATAAAACATGCATTAATTCAGCATTCGACGCCTCACTTAATTTTCCGTTTATTTTCGCATTTCTTTCGCCGTCTACAGTTCACTCACAAATTTTCGGTTAAACTTCTGCTTAATTTCCACTGTTACTGTTATCTGCTCAATCACACTGATTTGCTTTTTTCTGCACTGTAGTTAGCAGTTTTCTGAATCAAATATTATTTTAGGCTACTTTCTTTTCTCCAGCACTGCTTGCACGTTCGCACCTGTTCAACCGCATTTTTCAGAATTTTCGCACACTTTTCTTTTCATGCACTTTTTTTTGTATTTTCCGCTTCTTGGCTTATGCTGCTATTTATTAAATTTGAATATTTCTCAGCTTTTTGTGGGCTACTTTGTCACTGCACGAACTGCAAATATTCGCTTTTATTTTGTATTCGAAATTTGCAATTTTTGTCTTGGAATTTTTTACTTTTCCTCTTGTTTTTCTTGATGCGTTTGCTATTGGCGCATTTCCGATAGAAATCTCACTTTTCGTATTCACTGTTTAGGCGTTGAGGTACATCGCGCCCGATATTGGATATGCGCTTTTGTCGCCTCGCTGTAAGCTTGTGTCCGTATCCGGTGCAATTATGTCCAAAAATACCGTAAACTCAGCGCAGATAAACTTTTTCAGCGGTGCGCGCGCAAATACACCTACACATGCACACATTTGCACATACACATTTGTGCATACTCCGAAATCGAAAAAAAAACAAGAAAAGTCAAACGCGAAAACTCTTTTGAGTCCAATGGATTGGATTCTATGCGCCAATGTACGCAGCGTAGCGTTACACTTGCCGGGGCTAAACGCGATCTTTTGTTACCTACAACAAATCGAACAAATTCGTGGCGGCAAAAATGCCGTCGTTGGCTTTGCAGGCAAATTGGAATTTCTGCCGACGCATTTGGCTAAATGGAATTACCAGTTGTCACCAGCCAAGCTTTGTTTATCGTGAGTACACACGTGTGGCAAGCAGCTGCTGTGCGCGGGATCACTGTACAATGAATGAATAAAAGCTTTTAGCCGCTTTACTGGCTAATAGTAATGCACGCGTTCGATGAAATCGTGTAAAACGCACGCACTCACGCACGAACTCGACGACGCAAATCGCTGAAATTTTTAACGCCACATACACGCTAACAATACACTAGTAAACACGTCAACGGTCGCAGACCAACTGAATTTAGGAAAAATACGAGACGGCACGAAAGAGATGACAAACAAAACCTGCCCGCGGTAGTCAAAGCATAACGAGTGCGCACACACTGTGTGTGTGTGTGAAACAACTATAAAATGTGAATAGGGGAGCGAGCGCGTGTGTAAGTGCAGCGACAATAAGCAATGGTGTGTTGGCTAACTGACAGCCACAACAGCAACACCACAAATGCGCGCCTGCTGAACGGCAGTGGGCTGGGTTGCTCCATGCCTACCGTCCTCAGTGCGATGTTGATATGCGTGTGTGCGTGTGTTTTGTTTTTTGCATGCACTCCTCGTCGTAATGGTCGCTCAGCGTTGAGCGAAAGAGGCACAGTGTTGGTGCGCTCGGTATTTTGCTGCTCATTGGAGTGAGTGTGAACAAGCGCAGCTAATTGAAATGTTGTTCTGTTTGTGCTATTCACACAGAGCGCCATGTAGCTGAGCTGCTGCCTAACGCTTAGATGTGTAATGAGCGCGCAAGTATTGCTATCGCACTTGTACTCATGCGCTGAAGATAGGGCGTACCCGAAATTCCTGATGTCGTTGAGAAACCGGTTAAGTTGGATTTTTCATAGTTGGCAATGCCGGCGAAAGAGATTTGAGTGGAATGCGCTCAGAGGCATGCATTTATGAAGCCCCAAATACTGATTAGCGGCGAAGGAGTGAGCTGTGTGCAAATGCAACTAAGTACAGCGACTTGCTACGCATCACCGTGTTCCTAATGTATAAATTCACTGCCAAAAAGCTTAAAAGTTAAGTTTATAGTTGCAACCTTTCGGTGGGTACTTATTATGGATTCTGTTTTTGTTAGTTTCAGATGCATTAACTCTTGTAAAACACTCAAGAAAATCTTGTTGACAAAATAAAAGCAAAAAAAAAAGGAATTGTAGTATTTTTTTTGCTTTTGTAGGGCATGATTGTGTACTTATAAAGTTTATAGATTTTCAGTCAATATTCCTTTTCGGGGGGCCGCCGTAGCCAAATGGATTGGTACGTGACTATATATATAGGTATATAATTGGCGCGTACACCCTTTTTGGGTGTTTGGTCGAGCTCCTCCTCCTATTTGTGGTGTGCGTATTGATGTTGTTCCACAAATGTAGGGACCTACAGTTTCAAGCCGACTCCGAACGGCAGATATTTTTTTTGTGAGGAGACAAAAAGACAAAAAAAAAGAAAAAGTTTTTTTCTAACAGTGGTCGCTCCTCGACAGGCAATGGCAAACTTCCGACTGTATTTCTGCTACGAAAAAGCTCCTCTCAAAAAACCATTTGCGAAAAGTAAGCTTGAAACTCTAGGTTTTTATATTTGTGGAACAACATCAAAACGCAAGCCAAAAATAGGAGGCGGAGCTCGGCCAAACACCTAACAGAAGTGTACGTGCCAATTATTTATTTATTTTATTCTTTGTTATTTGGAAAGTACTTACTTAAGTAATACAGGGTGGCGCAAAATTAATCATCCCATCGGAAGATGTATAATTTTTGTAAATGGCGCCGTACGTCAATCATATTTGACACCTCTGAGCTAGACAGTATACAAACAGCTAAGAAATGGCGCGCGTAACGGTCAAAATAAAGATTTTCTCCACTATCATTATTAGGCTACTGCGCACTGCGACCAAAACAAATGTATTGTGCAAAGCCCTCTGACGTAACCTATATTTTATGACTTTTTAAAAATTTTAGCCCATTCTGCGGTGTATTGTTCCGTAATTTGTATGGAGGCACGGCAGTACCACCAAGGTGGTGTAGCCATTTTCTGCCTAGTACAGGACATTTACAGATACAGTAAAAAAGTTACTCAAAAACAAAATTGAATGATTCATTTTGCGCCACCTGGTACAAAGACGCTACTATATTTCCAGGCTTAAATATATCCGATTTCGAACAGTCAATACTTTGTAAAAAAAGTGTAATAGATTCAAGGCAGGGCATAATATAAAATAAATAACTGTTACGAGATATTCACAATAATGGATTTTAATTCTTACACCAGGATTCTATTGAAAAATATTTTATATACATAAATTCCAAAGTAACTTGAATTCCTGAATTCCGGAAATTTAGTAAACAATGAATGGCCATATTTGACTTCATGGAAGAGTATGCACTTATTTAGACTAAATGATTTAATATTCGAATGAATCACTATAATGTAGAGCGAAATATATGTTTTTATTATTTTTAAATATGTATATACATATATACATTACGAGAATGGCACTAGACTGGAACTCACAGAGAAGCAGAGGTCGCAGTCGGCCAAAGATCACTTGGCGAAGGTCGACGTTACGTGAACTAACAGATGCCGTCATCGCATGAGACCGTGCAAAAACAACAGCCCAGAAACATATACGATTGAAGAGTCCTGTCGAGGCTCTATGCTCCCGAGCGGAGTGAATAAGGATGTAAAACAAAAAAAAGTGTTTGGACAAAGTTTGAGTGAATTGAAATTTGTATTATTTTTTCGGAGTTTTCACAAAAATTGCTGATAAATTTCGCATATATTTATGTATATACCTATATTTTTATACTGTCACAAGGCGTTGTATACTGAAGAGTTTCTGAATTTTTTTTTTGAAATTTTTATAGAAAGTTTAATATTTCTTATATAGTATTTAAATGTGTACATATGTACATACAATGTGCTTTCGTACATAAATAGCAAATAGTAACAGCACTTTTACATGCATATAAATTACATACATCCGAAAGTATTTTCTAGTATTTGCCTTCAGAGACACTGACATCAAAATTCCTTGCTCAGACTTAATCAAGAGTAAATCTGCATTATATATTAATAAGCAAAGAACCCCATTTGGCTGCACTGTCCGTAGCTATTTCTATACATTTTTTTATTATTGTATTTGGTTTGAAAACCTTCCTGTAAGCTCCGCTTATTTCGGAAGTTTTATTTACTTTTCTTTCTTTTGCTCTCTATGCACCCGCTCTCTCTCTCTCTTAACATTGTAGCGCATTTTGTGCCAGAATTCAAATTCGTCACTCACTTGCTGCTGCTGCACTCGTTTGTCTCTTTCCGTCACTTTTGCATTGTCATTGCACCTTTGCTCGTCGCCTGCATTTGTAATGCTCACTGCCCACCGACTGTTTTTGTTGTTGCCACTATTGCTTATTCGCAGTACTTCTATGGCTTGTGCGCTCAACACTCATTTATCGTTCGTTCGTGCGTTCGCTGTGGCACTCAGTGTGGCTAACATTCGTATTTTTATTTTAATATGGTGGCATTCGCGCCCTTTCGGTTCGATTAACACGCATCAGTGTGTTGCTCAATGCGTTGCCGTTACGGCATTTCTCTTGCAGCTCTCACGATGTTAGTGTTTGCTATGTGTTACAATCGCAAACAAGCTTCAAAACAACAACAACTCCACCTTTGCAACTGCACTTTTTGGCCACATACATTCACATACGCAACTACATATTTGCGCTGTCATGGCAGTGACAACAATCGATCGTTCCGTTCGGCGATTATTCGGTTTATTTATGGCCTTAACATGTGCAGATTTGTCTTTACTACTGCGTTCAATTGTTTTTGCTATTGTTTTTGTTTGAAGTCATTCATTTTAACTTATGCGCAAGCGAGATGGCCTTATGCTTGTCATAGCTATGTATGTATATAGCTGACTGTGACCCCCGCTGCACCATTCATCTATTTCTGCCAGCTTCCTCCTCCATCGCTACTGCCATTGACCAGTTGGTTGGGTTCGAATTGGCTTGGCTTTGCTTGGCTCGGTGGCCTAGCCTAGCCCCGATATCTATTCGAGGAAGCGGCATATGTGTTGTCATTGCGAGTACTTGCTTTTGTTTTTGTACGTATGTATTCTATGCATGTACATATTTTTTAGTTGTAGATGGCAGTCGCCGCTGTCTGCATTTTTTACAGCTTTTGCGTACTTTTTGCGCGTTAGTGTATTTACTTACATGTTTACTTGCTTTGTTCATCTACTTCTTCTTCTGTTTTTCTTGTCACTAGTTGTTGTAGTAGTTTTTTTTCGTTACTTGGCTAAAAGTTTTTCGCACAAAATGTCCGTTTCGACCGAAACACACATACACACACATACTCGTACGTGCATATGAGTGTTGGCGACAGTTTTTTAGACAGCACGAAAAATAAATTATTATAATTTTATACATAGAAATTTTAAATGATATTATTTTAGTTTGTCCGGATGTTTTTCACTAACTTCACAAAATAATCAATATTATTTTACGCTTGCATTTTTATATATGTATGTATGCATGAATGTTGGTGCATATGGTAAGCCACCAGTTGACCTTATATTATTTTTAGGCCTGTTTATGCCTCGTATAAATGTGTGTGTGCACGTATCTATGGTAGGCGAACTGCAAAACAGCTTTCAAGCATTGATTTTTCTTCTTTTGTTGTAAAAATTGCAATTGATGCTAAGAAAATTATGCTACTGCCGTCACCGCTGCACTAATTCAAGGGTTACCTGGCGGCTGGAAGCCTCTTTAAATATACAGCTACGCTTGGATAAGGTATGAATGTAAAAATTAAAAAACAAAACAAATGCATTCAGAATATGATATTTCAGCAATTTCACACAAAAATACAAAAATTCTCATAAGGTGGCGGCTCACTAGGACAGCCTTGGATTCCATTTCCATTGCGGCTATTAAATATTGGCTGATATATGCAATGTAAGGGCTTCAGCTCTTTGTTGGGTATTTGACCAAGCTCCTCCTACTTCTGTTATGTATCTTGATTTTTTTCCACAAATGGAGGGACCTACACTTTTAAGCCAGTCTTAAGATATGGTTTTTTTATGAGGGGCTTTTGATGACAGAAATACACTCGAAAATTTGCCATTGCATGCTGAGGGGCGACCGCTAAAAAATTTTTCTACAATTTGGTGGTTAATGTCCACAGAGGACTTCAAACCCAAGCTACCGGAATAACGTACAAGCCAAACCCACAATGTTATATACAAGTATTAATAAATTATTTATAATATTATACATTTATTTTTGCTCTCGAATGGCAAATTGTTTTTGTGCTGAAACGGTGCCTATTTTTAATGCAAATTAGTGCCTACAAAATTAAGATGGGCTTACCTGTGTATGTTGTTAGAAATATTTAAAATGATGTGATAAATGAAGTCAAACATGTCTGTATGCATGTCCGTCTCTTTATATAATGGATTGGTCAAGCACAGTTCATTTCTCAGTATTTGTGCATAATTTCACATGCAAGTGGTAGCTAGTGCACATTTTTTCTCAATTTCGGTTTGATGGGAGATACATAAAGACATGAAATTTTTGTGTACATACATTAGACATAAGTCTACATATAATTCATAAATAAGTATTAAAATTGCATGAAACTTGTATCACATAAAGTTGAAAAATTTGTGTTCCCTTATTCACTCCGCTCGGCAGCATAGGACCTCGACTCTTCTACACCTTCCCAAAAATTTGTTAAAAAAAATTTATTTATTTGATATCATCAATTTGAAATGCCACGTTTATATGTATGGGATGACGCTCTGGTGAATTATTAATCCACAAATGATAGTTTTTATGAGTAACCTTTAGATTGCGGAAAAACCCTTGCTTGCTATTGCCTGCCGAGATGCGACCGCTATTGTAAAAAAAATTCTAAAATAATTCAATGTTTCCTGATCGCATTGAGTCCCTTTGTTTCACCTAGGAACTACAGGATTATATATATATACATATCAAGAATCCTGAATGATTAGTTTAGGATGAGCGGGAAACGAGGAATGCAGAAAGCGTCATTCGGCGTGAATTAGTTTATAATTATGCTATTTATTTAAACTTTGTAACCCTAGGTACTTCTTAAAGTATATATATATATTTTTTTTTCTTAATTTAATGAGTCTGTTGAATCGAGGAACTCTCTTAAAGTGTCATTCTTATGGAAAAGAGAGGCGAGATTTGATTGACTAATGAAATTATAAACAAAAATTTTAATTTTATTTAATTTTTTTTTGCGTTTTAGTAGGCGCACTGATATTTTTGCCAGAAATACGCTTAAGAACGATTCGGCCTTCGTCCGAAATTTGGTTAATTGTTTCTTGGTTTTAATTGTGATTGGTAAGCAAGTAAAAAATAAAGTATCTAGAGCATTCCTACAGAACTTGACACGTTTCAGTAATGTCGAGCCTTGCACCCCAGCTCTTGGAAAAACAATCATAGAATTGCAAACGACCAGATTATTCAAGACAATTAAACGTGTCGAAAACGATGGCTTTTAATGCTTTGACAGTTTTTTCTGAATAGTAGGAAACGTTTTCAGAATACAGGAAGCGCGAAGAATACCAGTCAAATTGACAGAGTGGTCGGAAAAGTGCTGGTGATATCCAGCGAGAAATTTTTGTTCATCTGGAAAAGCCAATAACGAAAAGAACAGTTGCGCTTCGATTGGCAGAAGCAGAGCTTCACGGTCGACTAGCACGGAAGAAGCAATTAGTAATAGCATCGCAACGGTAACGCTGAATTGAATTTGTTCGAGAGCACATTTCCTGGACTGAAAATAAGTGGCGTTATATTTCATTCAGCAATGAAATGAAATTACAAAGAGCTGGTTCAGATGGTAGAAAGTACGTGCGGTGGCCAAAACGTGCACCATTCGACCCCAAGTTCGGCTCACCAATCATAAAGCACGTGAGAGGCTCAATAATGGTGTGAAGCTGCTTTCGGCCCAATATATCGTTTTGATGAAAATATAATTTTATTCTGAAAAAATGGTTACAAGTGAATTATTGAAAGTATTGCCCATCACTGGCTACTACTTTTTCCCATCTTTCTGGTAAATCTCGTATACCGTCGCGGTAAAACTGTTCATCTTTTGAGGCTATCCACGGATCAAGCCATTTTTTGATGTCTTCATATGAATGGAACTGCTGCTCAGCTAGACCATGTGCCATCGATCGGAACAGGTGATAATCGGATGGCGCAATATCTGGAGAATATGGCGGGTGGGGTAAGAATTCTCATTTCAGTGTTTCCAGGTAGGTTTTAACGGGTTTGTCAACGTGACGCCAGGCGTTGTCATGCTGTAGAATCACTTTTTCATGCCTCTCCGCCTATTGCGGCCGCCTCTCGAGCAGTGCTCGGCTCAAGTGCATCAATTGAAGTCGATACCGATCCCCAGTGATGGTTTCGCTTGATTTTAATGGTTCATAATAAATAACAGGAACTTGGTCCCACCAAATACATAGCATAACCTTCGCAGCGTGAATATTCGGCCGAGGCGACGACCTAGAAGCATGACCGGGCAGTCTCCATGACTTTCTTTTCTTTGGATTGCTGTAATGAATCCATTTTTCATCACCCGTAACAATGCGATGAAGAAAACTCTTCCTTTTTTGCCGCTGGAGCAGTTGTTCACAGGCGAAAAAACGAAGTTCAACATCCCTTGTTTTTAACTCATAAGGAACCCAAGTCCCCTGTTTCTGAATCATTCCCAAAGCATGCAATCGCTTGGAAATGGATTGGCGGGTAACTCCTAATACTGAAGTAAGCTCTTCTTGCGTTTGACATGGATCCTAATTGAGCAATGCCTCCAATTCAGCGTCTTCGAAGGTTTTTGGCCTTCCTTCACGCGAACTGTCGTCAACATTAAAATTTCCGTCTTTGAGGCGACGGAACCAATCTCGGCACGTTTGTGGTGTTTCACTTAAAGCAGCATCTCCATAAACTTTTTGTAGCTCTCGATGCGTTTCAGCCGCCGTTTTTTTTTCTCGAATGAAAGAGGAAAATCAACACTTCACGCAAATGACGATTATTCGGCACAAAATCAGACATTTTCACAAAATCAAAAATATATGATATCAAAACAAAATCACTAATGTGTCGAAGCAGTTTGTTTACTATTTGTCTAAGCTTGGTTTATGACGTTTAGGTTATGTTAGAATCGACTAGCACACACTGCTGGCGGCATATATTGACAAACAGCGAGAACTTAGTTGCGCACCTAATATAATAAAAAGTAATAAGCAAAACATTTAAGTGATTTTTTTGAAAAAAGTCTGAAATGGAGAAAAATTGGGAATCCTTCTCAAGTATTCTCCACCCACTGTACATGTTTGGTATACCTGCTTGGTAAAGATTCCGGCTGCATTATGAACGAAATGCGACTGTAATAAACCTTTACTCTGGCGCATAGAGTGACTTTCGTGCAGTGACTTTACAAAGACAAAAGAAAGTCTTAACTTCCTGAAAGTGAGATACTTTGGACTTAACATAATTTAAATGTATTTTTCCACAACCGCAATTGTAGTATGACCCAAAACCGCAACAAGGTCCTCTCATCTCTAGCTGGCAGTACTTGGGCAAAGATATGTTGCAGACGACATTTAAAGCAATTGGCTGGCCAGTTCTGAATTACGCTGTGGTCGCCTGGCATCAGTGATTCGAAGTGGATAAAGCAACAAACATGTCAAAATACTGACGTAATTTATGAAGATTGTCGGAAGCGAAACATGGCTGGTCTCTAACACCATCACACAGAGGCTACAATCCTTTATCAACAAATGCCCCGGCATCACTTGCAGAATATTCTGGCCAAACATCATCAGTAACGACGCGTTGTGGAGGTCTACGAATGAGGAGTCCTTTCTATGACAAATCAAACGCAGAAAGTGGTGATGGATAGGTCACACATTGAGAAAACCATCAGATATTGTAGCATAGCGAGAATGGCACTGAACTAAAACCTGCAAGGGAGCAGCGGTCGCGGTCGTCCAAAAAACACTTGGAGAAGGTCGATGCTGCGCGAACTAGCAGATGCCGACATCTCATGGGACGGTACGAAAATAACAGCCCAGAACCGTGTACGATGGAAGAGCCTTGTTGAGGCCCTATGCACCCGAGAGGAGGGAACAAGGAAAAAAAATGAAGATTGTCAAAAAAATAAAAACAAATTTAAAGCTCACTAGGCGCACTACAAACTGAATTGCAAAAAGGTCACTCATATACATTTGCAGATCCAGGCAGGCTAAATTTGATCAATATTGAAATTTCCACTAAAATTTTAAATTAAAATTTAAAAGAGCTTAATAATAGAGAGTTTAACTTTCTATGAACTCTGATTAAAAACTAAAACCACCAGTCGAAATAGAAACCATATTGCTGTAAGCTCCTATGTATGTATGTATGAATGTACGTACTTATGTATGCTTGCATGTGCATGTATTTGTGTTTCCATTTATATAAAACCGCCATTGCCAACATCGATCGTCGCCACCATCGTCGCCATTATTCGCGCGGCGCGCATCCTTTTTGGACATTCAGCCATCAGCCAACCGCGCTTTGAAGCATTTCTTCCTTCCTTCCTGCTACGCTTCGGTTTGTCTGTCCGTCCATAGCAACCTTCCGTTTTGCACACACTAATTTTGCATTTTTGTTTTTACAAACTTTATCATTCAATGTTTCACTGCCGTGGCTACCCTAACTTTTATTCAACTTGTTGTGGTTACTGTGGTTATTTCTGTCTTTGGTATTTTTGAAAGTTTTTTTCTATTTTATTCTTTGGCCACTATTGTGGAAGTGCGGGTTAGTGTTTGTGTGTTTTTTTTGTTTTTTTGTTTTTTTTTTTTTGTTATTTGTATTGCCAACATTTCTCACATTTCACACTTTGAATTGTTATTCTCCTTGAAATTATGGTTTTCGACAATCGTCGAGTGTTTTGCTCATTTCACATTGATTTGTTGAGGGTTTATTTGGTTTTTTGTTATTTATCGCATTTTTGAATGCCTTCTTTCGATTCATTGCTTACTTCCTTTGCACTTTTTGCTTATTTCGTTTGTGTTTTTTGAGTGCGTTTTTTTTATTTATTTTTTTTGATTTTGTGTGGATTTTATGATTAGCTGTCACGTTGCAAAAACACTACGCAACCCGTTACTTTGTTCTTGGCGAATTTGATAATTGTGTGACGTCAGTGCAGAAAATAAACTAACCTTTGTCTGGCCGCCTTAGCCGAGTGGTTTGGTGCGTGACTACCATTCGAGAGTGCGTAGGTTCGAGCCCTACTGTGAGCAGGCACACCAAATGATACCAAAAGGATTTTTCTAATTACGGGTACCCCTGGGAATGCAATGGAAAGCCTCCAAGTATGTTTCTGCCATGAAAAAGCTTCTCATAATATCATTTTCCGTTAGGAAATGGCGTAAGACTATAGTTCCCTCCATTTCTGGAACAACAGCAAAACACTAAACGAAAATAAGAGGAGAAGCTCGGCCAAACACCAAAAAAAAAGCACGTGTCGTAAATATGAGTGCAGCTCACATTGTCTATTCGTCAGTTAAAAAAGAATGAATGAGTAAAAAAGGGGCACAAAACACAGGTAAGATTAGATTAGATTAGATTTGTGGGGGGTTGGACACATCCAAACACTCAGTCAGGCGACCATTGTACTACACCCGGATAGATTTCAGTAGAAATAATAGGATAGGAAAGATAAAAAGTGGGTGGTAAGACGGAAAAAATAGTTTGAGGTCACTCTTACACAAATCTCTTGGATTCATTGATGAATCTTAAGAGATCCGGAAGAGGAAGAGTATGAACTTTATCCATATGAACTATCTTCTGCTCAAATATGAACGAGACGTTATCAATAAAACGGTCCGCGGATGACATATGGCAAAAATAATTTTTTTGTTTTTTGGTAGGACTGTTATAAGCTTACATGGCAAATTTCAGCGTGATATGTCACATAGTTTGTTTTCTGTGCTACTGTAAGCAAGTCAAACTCGAGTGTGTTCTTCGAAATTAACGATGGAAATTCAAAGAATTTGTTTGAAATTTTGTTATTCCAACAAAATTTCGGCTTCAGACGCCTTAAAAATGTTGCAAACAATCTATGGGGACTCTGCTCTATCGCGAGCACGTGTTTTCCAGTGGTACTAATCGTTCAAAGAGAGCCGTACATCGGTTGAAAACTTGCCTCATGAACGTCGTCCAGCAACATCAGTAAACGACAAAAACATCGGAAAAGTAAAAGAAATTGTGCTTGAAAATCGCACAAATCGCAAAATCGGTTAACGCTGAATATTATTTAGACGTTTTAAAGCGTTTGCGCGAGAACATTCGTCTTAAAAGGAAGGAATTGTGGGACAACAAGTCATGGTTCTTGCATCACGATAATGCACCAGCTCATACATCACGTCTTGTTCGCGATTATTTGAACAAAAATAATGTTAATATCGTTCCGCAAGCACCGCCTGATATGACTCCATGTGACTTTTTCCTGTTTCCCAAACTCAAGTTGCCGCTCCGTGGAAAACATTTTGAGACAATTGAAGTCATAAAAGAGAATTCGAAGAACACACTCGAGCTTGACTTGTTTACAGTAGCACAGAAAACAAACTATGTGACATATCACGCTGAAATTTGCCATGTAAGCTTATAACAGTCCTACCAAAAAACAAAAAATTTGTTTTGCCATATGTCATTCGCGGACCGTTTTATTGATAACGTCTCGTTCATATTTGAGCAGAAGGTATATCCATGGCTCCCAACGGACCCATTTCGTGGTCTAAGTGGCATCGTTGTCTCTATGGCTACATCTATGCGGCTGCCAAATCTTATGCATACTCAGTATATCGCAACCCAATATCCTCAGTCTGATTCTGGAAAACGTCGAACAGTTACAGAGGAAATGCTCTGCAATGTCGTCATCCTCATAACAGATTTCTCTCCTATCGAGCTGTCTACGACCCCCATGGCAGCCAGATGCTGACCACAGACGTTGTGCCCTGTCATTACACCCACCAGCACTCTCAGGTCCTTTCTGCTGAGTTTTAGGAGAAAGGTCGCTAATTTCCTGTTTGCTTCTTTCACAAAGAACTTGGCTACTCTGGACGAGTTCAACCTAGACCAACGTCCTCTATGGGCAGACCTCATGAAGTCGTCAATCCATAGTTGAACCGATGCGGATTTGACACCTAGAAAGAGTTCAGAGCCTAGTGGCACACTTGCAGAGCCTTCATTAGCCAATTTATCAGCTAACTCGTTCTCTGAAATACCACAAAGTCCAGGCACCCAAATAAGACTAACTTCGTTGTGTTTTGCAACACTGTTCAGTTTAGTCGTACATTCACCGACTGACTTCGAAGAGTAGAGTGGGTTAGCTAGGGCTTTCAGTGCAGCTCGACTGTCACAGGTATAATAATTTATTTATGTAAAAGCCGCTATTCAACTTTGGAGATCATCTGGGCGAAGTGCTGAGGAATTGAAAACGATTTCATTTAGAAAAGCGAGCTTGAAAGATAGACAAAAATATGTGTGTATGACTGCCAACCGGCCTCTGCCTTTAAACGAAGTAAGAAGTAAAGGGTCTTTTCAAAGTGATACGTAAATGGTAGCAGTGAAATAATCGTCCGAATGAGTCGGAAATTCAAAGGCTGGTCAATGAAATTTCAAGAAACTGATTCTATCGAGGACTGACAGACCAAAAACTGAACGTTCTGTTGAAAATATTGCGGCTGTAGCGCAAAGTGTCGCCGAACAACCTTTAACACAGATATCTCGGCTCTTTGGAAAATTAGTTGAATAAGTTGAAAGAACTAAAGGAAAGGCGTGGACGAGTTCATAGAAATGGTAGGTTTCTCAGAAGTGCATTTACGAAGGTAGGTAGGTGAAATGTTGAATTGCTAGTCCGGCACTCCTCAAGGAGCATTAAAGCGCTGTTTTGATACCATTATGAGACCTCCAACAGGCAGATATCTACAGCCAGCCAGATATAATGTTGATATAATTAAGAAGAAAGGAGCTCCCAGTGACCGTCGCCGTCTAGCTGCCAAACCCGGACATTTACAGAGAAAATGCTCTACAGTATACTTCTCTGTCCCCACAGCTTCTGCAATGGGGGTTAAATGGTAACTCTAGCTTTTCCGCGTATGTGCCGATCGTCCAGTCACCGGTAAATACAGCTACGAGTTTGGAAATTGAATGGAGCGTGGAGTCCTCAGAACTTGCTGAACCCTCCGCATACTGGGCCCACAGGGTTTTCGAGATATTTCGCTTTCCTGAGAAATAAGTTGTGGAATTCTCCTTTAATAACAGTTAAAGAGATGCCGACGACTGAGTAATAGGTATCTGAAACCAATTCAGTCCCCTTCCTGACAAGCTCATCAGCAATTTCATTTCCCTCTATGTTTCTATGTCTTGGAACCCAAAACAGAGAAATGTTACCTGCACACCCAAGAGATTTCATTTCTTCCTTACAGGAGTTTACTAGTTTCGTTCTGCACCGTGGTGTCGTCAAAGCCTTGATCGCGACTTGACTATCGAAGAAAATTTTAATATCTCCCTCGCTCCCGCGTTCCCTAAGCATTTTGCATGCCTGCAGGATCGCAAAGACTTCTGCTTGAAAAACTTCGGCAGCTTAAAGGAGATTCATAAATTGGCTGATTTAGAAAAAGTCCCTGCTCCGACCCTCGATTCCATCTTGGAACCGGCAGTGAAGACAGAGGTACCAGCTTCGAGGCAAATTTTCTTCTAGTTCTAATCCTGCCTCCCTGGAACGATGGACGATCCTCAACCTCAAATTTGCGGATAGAGAGATCTGTACGAAGTTCGGAGAAATACGGTGTTAACTGCCCGAAAATGCTACCACGTCCTTTGAGAGATTGCCTCCAGAGGCCAACCTTCTTTAACCGGATTGCACTTTGAGCTGCGATGGAAATAACGTAAAAGTTCATGGGAAGTAAGTGCAAAAGCACTTTCAGGGCACTGGGGCAAGTTTCACTCGCTTCGGTTATGCCAATGCATGCAGTCCTTTGCACCCTCCCCAGTTTAGTGATATTATAGCCTTTCCGGAGAGCTTCCCACCAAACCAGCCATCTAAACGTTAAAATTGGCAAACTAAACGCGTTGTACATCCACTGCACGACCAGTGCCTTGAGTCCCCATTTTTTACCAAACATAGATTTGCAGGAGTAGAAAGCTTTGCTGGCCTTCTTTACACGATTTTCAATGTGTAGCTTCCAATGGAGTTTGAAGTCAAGTGCCACTCCAAGATACCTAACTTCCGATGAAAGCGGGAGAACGTGGTTGTTTAATTTGAGAGGTCGAAAGAGTGGAGGTTTATATTTTCTGGTAAATAATATCAGCTCCGTTTTGTCACAGTTGATTCGGAGGCCGCAAGTGGCAGCCCAGCGACTGAGTACAGCCAACCTTTCCAAAATTTCAGCCATGACTGAGGGAAACGGTCCTCATACCATCAGGACCAAGTTATCGGCGTATGCTACTACCTTAACCCTACCCTTTTTTACCATTATCAGAACTTCGTCAATAGGAGAAGTGCAGGATTAGGAGTTAATGTTGTTGTGTCGAATATTTAGCGAGCACTTTACGCGAGATATTTCATGTTTTTTTAAATATCCTAAAACTTAAGGGGTTAGGGGTAGTCAGAGGCCCGAAAAAGTGATGATCTTCAATAATTTTTGCTAGTCAATTGACTTATTTTACAAAAATAAAAACATAGTATTAATACATGATTCGACTTGACTTAAAATTTAAAATTAAAAAAAAAATAATAATAATTCTAAAAGTTATCGCTGTTTGTGTGG
Organism: Anastrepha obliqua; assembly: GCF_027943255.1. NCBI lineage: Eukaryota > Metazoa > Arthropoda > Insecta > Diptera > Tephritidae > Anastrepha > Anastrepha obliqua. The sequence goes on along the minus strand of NC_072892.1, from coordinate 158,953,093 downwards.
AGCCCGTTTCTTCAAAAGCCCATTGCGGTGATTATCACAAGTCCTTGGAGATTCATCAAAAATCAATCGGACAAGAGAAATTCGTTTTATTAATAGATAAATTTGTGCTTGATCAAAGCTTTTTTTCAAAATTAACAATATGGCGTCCACAGCAAATATTTTTCAGATTTTCGAGAAATAAACTGACAATTAATTGTTTAAAAAAGAATCGAAATTTTTGACTAAAAATCCTTCAGTCAGGCACGAGGTTTTTATCTTTTTCAAAAGCAGAATAAATTTTATTGAAATCTACCAAGCGGCTTTTAAATTACAGTGATCACCAGTTCAAAAATAAGTTTTGAGAAAAACGCATTTGAAGTTTTGCTATCGATTCCGGAGCGCCCGAGCGACCTTTGTTACTCCGCCCTTGTTAACTCGAAAAGTGTTTGTTAGATTCACTTTAAATTTTCACACAATATTTCTAAGATATTATACTTTAAGAAAATGCAAAAAAGAAAATCCAATGTTTTGTAAATTCTGATTACCCCTAACCCCTTAAACAAACGCAACGTCACAACAATCCGGAAAATATGCGCGAGATGTTATTCAAGCTCAACATCTTCCAGATACATAGAATGAGAACGAAGCTCTTATGCACAGAAACAAATAAAATACCTACATGCACACATACATTCATATATACATATGTATGTATATGTACATAGGTACCAAACCGCGCACACACATAAATATTGTTGATTTCGCACTCGAACACGAAGCAACAACTACTCAACGCGACTCGATTTCGACAACGACCCGAACAACGGCGTTGTGGTCCATATCTAGATACAAATTATTTATATCGACCTCATATTTTGTGCTCGACTCGCGAAACTTGCACATCTGCTGCAAGCGCAGAGCAACAAAAATGCCAGCATCGACATGTACCAAATGCAGCAGCAACAACAAACAAGAAAAAGAAAACAAAACACAAAACAAGAAGGAATCAACAACAACAACATGCCTTTCTAGTTGTTGTTGTTGTCATTATTGCCTTTATGCGCGCTTCATTGGTGTTTGTGCCTCTGCAGTCAGCTACAAATCGCTTGCACAGCTGAAAATGGTTCCTTTTACTTCACTCTCTCCCACTCCCAGCGAGCGATAGCTCATAGCAGCAACGCATTGCGGTTGAAGTTTGCTGCTGCTTCTTTACTGCTGCTTGTCCCTTTACTACTTTTTCTCTGTGATGCTGCTCTGCACTGTAGCAGCTCCTTTGTTTTTAAGTGGCTCCTTTGTATGCGAAGTTGCAGGGAAAATAAGAGGAAGAAGAAGAGCAAGGAAGTAGGAGGAGGAAAAAATATCGACTTAAGTTTTCTTCTTCCCATGGTTCGAGCACACCTGAATGTGCACAAGTGCCATGTTGCATGCAACACAAGTACACACACACACGCGCATAGGCAAGTTGTGTGTGCGTACTTAAGCCGGTGCTGCAGTGAGTGCTTCGTTGCTTATGCACATACGCGTCTTTGCATGGTTGAGTGTGCTTGTGGTGTCTCCTAATGTGCTACAGATGCTGCACTCACCTTTGCTGCGGCTATGCAGTATGCGCATACATACATACATACATATGTTGCAAGCGGCAATCTATCCATATTGCATGTGAAAAAAGCACTTCGCGTTGAAATTATCTATCCGCATGTGTGTGTGTATAAGCTTTGCATTGACATGCATCCAACTGCATACACACACACATACGTAGATATGAACAATGTTGCATGCATAAGATTCCATATCGGTCTCATCTTGAATACGATATTCGATTTTGTTGCTACCGCGACCGCTTCGCTACTCAGTTGTGCTCCTCGCCTTGCTCGCCCTTTTTTGTTTTTGTCTTATCCCCAGCAAAGCTTTTGAGGTAAATTATGTGTGTACGCTCTCATTTAACCCTTCCAAGTTTCTTACTTCAGGGCATATTGCATTACACTTTACTTACCCCACCTCCCCCTTATGCACCTGGCGTAAGGATCTAAATAAATGAATACTTTAACGTATTATCGAGCATAAAATTTGTTTACTTTAAAGTATATTGAAAGATGTAAGCCAATTAATTTAGAAAATGGGAGCTCATAGAGCTTAAATATGTATGTATATATAAATAAATACTTTATCTAAGAAATTTCTTAGATGTATTAAACCTTCTACGGGAAAAGCAGTTCCTTGGTGGAACTCTGAACTGTCGAAGCTTCGTGTACGGACCAGAAAACTTCTTAATAAGGCCTTAAAGACCCAAACAGATAAGAACTGGGCTAATCATAGACTTACACAGAGAGAATATAGGAAATAAGTACGGAAAGTCAAACTTGAATCCTATAGAAATTTCTTCTGTTTCCCAAACGGAAGTTTTTACCATCCTGAGAGTAGCCGAATGGATAATCGAGAGAAGATGGAGCGGGAAACAGATTGGAGTTTTCAGTGACAGTCAGGCTGCACTGAAGGCCCTGGAGAACGCGAAGCAAACCTCAAAGATTGTTCAAGAATGTAAGAAGAAGCTTAATTCTGTCGCAAGACAAAACAGGCTTGTACTTATATGGGTTCCGGCACACTCTGGTGTTCAAGGAAACAAAATTGCCGATGAATTGGCCAACCCTGGATCAGCGGTTACCCCACAAGGGCCAGAGCCAATAATTGGAATCAGTCCCGCAGGAATCAAGAATTGGATCAGCGATTATGTAGGCAATCTACATAAAGAGCGATGGTCCGGTCTAGAACGCTGCAGAACTGCAAAGTGTTTTGTGACAAGTCCGAACAGAAAACTGTCAAACCTTCTACTAAAACTTAGAAGGAAAGATATTCGGTTGATGGTCGGCATCATTACAGGACACAACCCATGGGGTCAGCATATGACCACCATTGGAATCATCGAGAACCCGGTATGCCTGTCGTGCTTGGAGGAGGCGGATAGCACTGAGCACTTTCTCTGTGAGTGTCCTGCCTTTGCTAAAGCAAGGCTACGAGTATTGGGTTCCGATGTCATGAGAATAAGTAATATCCGTTCTCTAAAACTGGAGGACGAACTATCTCTATTTCTGTCTCTATTCTTTCCTATCTCTTTCTCTGATACTTTTCTCCCTCCCTCCTTGACTATCTACCCTCTTTCCAGGGCTTTAAATACAATGGGCTTTTTAGCCTGAGTGATCTTGGTTCATTCGGAGCTTTCAACTCACTCGACTGATGGCTGGATTGCGTGTCGTACTCACTCACAGTTTCACGTCCCCTCTATGGTAATGATGCGTTTGATGAATTGCTGGGTTGCCTGAGGAAAGTTCAGGCTTGGAAATCATGTTTTTGGCGATATAAAAGCGATACCCTTTTTGCATGAAATTCTAGTGCTTTGGGACCAACTTTTCAGGCCCACGGCGCAAATCCATATCATTAACTACAATATCCTGAATCAATCCATTAGCACTGTTCAAATTCTTTGCAACTCTCTGATGGTACTTTGTTTTTTTTTTTTGTCGGGACAACTAGTAAGTCCAGCACTCAGACATTAATTAAGTCCATTGAACTACACTTGGATTCCTTTTTAATTTTCTTTAAATCTACCCGATCTCCGAAGAAATCTGAGTAGATCTTGTGGTGCCAAGGAGCCAAGGTGGTCGCTGATTCGAGCGAAGGCGGGGCAGAAGCACAGGAAGTGGTCCGCCGTCTCATCGTCCTCTTCACAAGCTGGGCAGAGTACACTGTCTGAGATGCCCAACCTTTCCATGTGCTTCGCCCACAGAAAGTGGCCCGTCATCAGTCCAACCAGGCGTCTGCACTCCCCTCTGCTGAATGACAGGTGGGTTTGCGACAGTCGATCGGACATGACAGGTAACATCAGTATGGTCCATAGACAGGTAACATCAGTTAAGGCCTCTCTCAGCCTGCCAAGCTCGCTTGTGGGTTGTAGTAACCCATTTTTCCTAACCCTGGCTTTGATGGCCGCAGAAGGGAGTGGCAAAACGGGCTCTGGGCTAAAGAAGTTGGCCTCAGAGCCCATCTTAGCTAAGGAGTCAGAGGTCTCGTATCCCACGATACCCACCTATTCCGTGACCTATGTCAGCATCAGGCTGTTATGTCTACCGACATAAATCAGCCTGGATTTACAGGACTTGACTACCTTTGAAGTGGTTGGGGGGCTGTCTAAGGCCATGAGCGCAGCTTCGCTGTCGCTTCAGACTCATACAGATCTGCCTCTCTATCGGTTTTCCACAACAAAATTCATCGCTTCTTGAACTGCATACATCTCTGATGGTAACTTTGCGGTTAGTGATTAACCTTTCACTTTCACTTTGTTGATGTTTTCATCAGTTTTCGATGCCGACGGCTTGCCACTACGTTCGTTATCACCAATGGACTCACGATCTTCCACTGAAGCATTCAGGCTACCCGTAAACAGTTGTTTTCTTCAGAGTATTTTTACAGAAAAAGCTTCCCAACATTTCGCACCTTTACCATTGAATTCATTTTTAACGCAAAATTTAATACAAACTCGTTGTCGCAAGTTTAAATCCATTTTAAAAATGAAAAAAATCGAAACTTTTCAGAGGTATATTTACTCAAGACGTCATAACTTTTACAAATATCAAGCAATTGCGATACATACATCGTAGGAATGTTAATCAGAGTCGTTGTAACCGAATAAAAGAAGAAAAAATCAGAACTGAAATAAGTTGACTTAGAGCGTCAACGGGCTGTTGTTCCAGGAACCTTTTAATCCAGATGGTACGTCTGGCCTAATAATGGAACACTGGACATTAGTGTTTGGGGACGGTTTTATTGGTTTTTAAAATATTTGGCATGATTATCAGTATGCTTTTGCAATCGTTTGAATCCATTTTTGAAGCATTTTGTCACGTCGGCGCACTATCGAAAATCGAGGGGTTTTACGGTATGGACCTACGAATTTCTAAGGATCTGAGACTTATAAGCATGAGACGAGCAGAAAATGATGGCATGGGATCAATAAAATTCAGAGAATGAAGGGCATATTTGAGAAATATTTTTTGCACACGTTCGATTCTATTGATAGCTTGCTGTAGAGTAACTTAATGATGAGAACTTAGTGGCGTTCCGTCTGACGAAGGTCAACATCGAAAAAGATTTCGAAGTATTATAATTTATATGGTTATGAAAAGAAAATTTGTTATCAAAGATAACGCCAAGGTCTTTAAACTCACTAACACACTGCAGGACACATGTCGAGCTACTGTACTTAGTGCACAAAATGTTAGATGTTTTCGAGTAAGATGTTTGAAAGCACTTAGATAATTTCATCGAAATACGAGAATTCCCGCACCAGTGTTGCCATTTTGGTGATTTTGGAGCTAGATTTAGCTCTTTTTTTTTTAAATTGCTCCAAAAATTTGGATTTAGCTCCTAGCTCTTTTTTTAGCTCTTTTTAAAATGAAATAGTTCTTTTTAGCTACAAATATTTTAAATATTTAAACAAAATAATTTACTACTCTTTGTACTTAAATTAATTCGACGTGTTTTTTTTGTTGCCGTGTGGGAACTCCTGTAGCCATGAACGATTTCTATGTTCTATAATCGATTAGTTTCAAAAGTATCATACCTAATACTATTGGCGCATTTTCACTTAAAAACGCGCAATGGAGAGGTAAACCTTTTTTTTATTTTTCTAATTAATAATACTTTAAGATCACTTTTTACTTATGCAGATTTATAAGCAAAAGACTGCCGACTGCCGCCAATGAGGGTTCTGACCATGAATGTTTGGCAAAGCAAATAAGGTAAAATTTTTGTTATTTTGTTTAACATAAAAATAACCTCTTTAATGCTTATAGGAAGTACGAGCAAAAACCGCGATCTACATGGCTTCAAGACAAAAGATTCAGGAAGTGGTTGATCGAGACTGGAAAAGGTTTGCAATGTAAGTACTGCCACTGCAGCTTGAAATCCAAATTACACGGCCTTATTCGTCACGCTGCCACAAGCAAGCACATAAATGCAGCTGCGCCATTTATGTCGGGCTCTCAGCCGACAGTTTCATTTATAAAAAAGCAAGAAATGGAAGTACACAGAGCGGAATTGGCCAATGCGTTATTCATCGGAGTACACACTTCAATTAGAGTGGTTGACCACCTAACCATTTTGCAAAGCGGGATATTTTCGGATAGCAAAGCTGCACCCAATTTGAAGCTACGAAGATCAAAGTGTAGCGCTATACTTAAAAATGTGCTAAGTCCCTATTTTAAAAGTTTGCTAATGGCTGATCTCAAAGATAATAAATTTAGTCTAATTATCGACGAAGCAACAGACATAACTACAAAAAAATATGTGGGCATTGTAGTCAGATACTACAGTAACTCATCGAAAGTTTTCGTTAATACTTTTTTAAAACTCGCGGAGTTGGAAAAGTGCGCGGCGGATGGCATTGTGTTAGCCATTTCCAATACATCAAAGGAATTTAATTTAAGTTTTGAAAACATGGTGGGTGTAGGAACAGATAATGCTAGCATTATGGTTGGGGTTAATAACGGAGTCATTACTCGACTGAAGGAATTCAATGCCAATATCAAACTCGTTCCTTGCATTTGTCACTCAATACAACTAGCTGTTTGTGCGGCTTCGAAATGTATGCCAAATGAAATCGAATTTATAATTTCCGAAACCTACAACTGGTTTTCAAAATCTTCGCTGCGACAAGCACAATACGAGTCTCTATACTCTACCATTAACGATGGTATGTGTCCATTAAAAATTACTCGAGCGTGTGAAACACGGTGGCTGTCAATCGAACCAGCAGTCAAAAGAATTGTAGATCAGTGGTTGGAACTTAAAACTCATTTTGGCATAGCCGCTTTGAATGAATCATGTCACAAAGCCCAACTTCTTTCAAAAATGTACACTGATGAAAATTTGGCATATTTCCAGTTTTTAAAACCAATTTTAAGTGAAGTGCAAAAAGTGAACAAACTTTTTGAAAGTAACATAGCTGGCCCTATGAAATTGTTTTCCGAAGTTGTATATTTAATTTCAAGCTTGTGCATCAGTATAGTGTCACCTTCTGAAGATTTCAACCCTTTAACGTCTGAATTAGACAATTTTTTTACTCCTATTCCTTACTTTCATTATAATTTTGAACAATTTATTCGACAAAAAAAAGAAGAAAACACCATAAATGAGAGCACAGAAAACGAAATTCGTAATATTTGTCGAAAATTTATAATGAAACAGTTGAGGCAACGTTTGCCACATAACATAAATACTTAAAAAAAAAATTGATTTTTTTTCCACTGAAAATACTCTAAAAACAATAAAGCCTCAAATTTTTGATTACTTTGAAAACGAAAAAAATAATTTCAATATAGATGAAATTACATGCTTGGAAATGCAGTGGCGCAACATACATTTATATGATTGGAAAAATGTGAACAATACTTTAGATTTTTGGATCGAGGTTAAGGAATATAAAAATTCTGTAAATGATAATCCGTTTAATGAACTGGCAAATTTTGTATTTTCTCTTCTTGTGCTACCACTTAGCAACGCTGAAGTTGAAAGAACTTTTTCGATGATGAATTGCATTAAAAATAAAAAACGCAATAAAATTAATTTGGTTATGTTAAACACTTTGTTAACAATAAGATGTGGGCTTAAGAGACTTAATAAGTGTTGCCATGATTTTGTCATAAAAGATGATCTCTTAAAGTTGATGAGAAATGATATATACGACTGCAACTATAATGATGATATTGTAGAAGATTTTTGTGGTGATGAAGAATTTGATATATTTTGATATATTTAAATTGATATGTTATATCGTTACACTTTATTTAAAAAAAAGTAAGAAATGTATTTTTTTCATTGTTTTCCATACATAAATGTGTTCCTAATGAATTCTTTAAAGTACAAGATTTATTTAATGTGATGTTTAATAGACTATTTTTTTTTTTGTTTCTGCTTTTGCAAATAAATGAATATATGAACTTTTTCATATATTGTTATTACTGAATTGTTTAAAAATAATTTTAATTTTTGTAAAAAAATAAAATATGTGAATATATAAATATTAAATATAATAAAAGTCACTGAAAAAATTTTAGCTCTTTTATTAGCTCCAAAAAAAAATTTTTGGCTCTTTTTAGCTCTTTTTTTTGACAAATTTAGCTCCAACAGCAAATTTTTTCTGGCAACACTGTCCCGCACCACAAGTAACCCTATCGATATCGGCTTAAAGTTTAATGGCATCCTCTTGAGTCTTGATCGCTGAGTCTCGATCTTGACCCTGGATCAGCATAAAGCAAAAATTTAGCAAATCAGAAACAACTTTTGATGTCAGTAATAAATAACACAAATAAAAGCAGTCCCAAGGTCCTTGCGGAACAACAGAGGTGGCAGAAAAGCGAGTAGATAAAATACCATCAATTGCTACAACACAACGTCTATTGCTCAAACAAGAGTTTATCCATAGCAAAGCCAAAGCAAGCTAATTTTTTAACTAAGATCCTATGAGAAACTTTGTGAAAGGCTTTCGAAAATTCAGTGTAAATACAGTCGACTTGAAAACTAGCCGAGAAAGCTCAGCTTTGCATTGACCGCGCGCTCAAAAATTTTGGAAATAGTTGACAGCTTTGAAATAGGACTATAGTAATTTCTAACGTAATTTTTATTGCCACTCTTAAAGAAGGGCGTAATGAAAGAGAGCATCCACGCGTCAATGAAAAACCCCGACGATAAAGATTTGTTGAAAATATTTTTCAGGGGATAGACCAAGGCCGGACAATTTATTATCAAAACTGCTGAAACTCCATCAGCATCAATTTGAGAGGATGATTTCAATTTAACTAAAGCCTCACTAACATCCTCAGGAGAGAGTTCAGTTTGATCATTTTGATACATAAATATCTATGTACTATATATCTATCTCGAATCCTTTATGCTGTCACATACAACCGTTATGTGAACAAAATTATATTATAATACCCTCAGGCATAAGTGCGCGGGTATAAAAATGAGAAGTCAACTTGATTTTTATATCTTGGATATCTAAGCGCTTAAGGCTTAAAAATATTTTATTAATTTATTATTTTTGTGTAGCAAACTTTTTCACAGCTCTTCTAAGCATAAAAAATGCCCTAATTTTGGTAATAACGGTTTAGTGAAAAGCAGATAAAATATTGCATTAAAAAAGAAAATTGAAAAAAAAGAAATTTATAGCGAAGACCAAAAAACATAATTCATGCAGAAGCTGCACTCGATTTGTTCAGTTTTGTTCTTTTTTATTGGTTTTGCTATAATTACCGTTAAATAAATGTTCGTTCTTAATTTTACTCGACTACTTAATGTATGACAGCTGGAATTGTGCTGGTGTGTTTGCATACTCTCACAAATGTGCGTACATATAGTATATGTATGTATAGAGGGTGCCTCATTGAGAATACACAAATTTGTCGACTTAAGTGTTGCTGTGGCTACAAAGCTTTGTTTCAGTCTTCATATTAATTCCATGGTATGGAAAACAAAAATGTCATCCAAGGATAATAAAGCAACAAGCCCGTATGGACTTCCCTCTCAAATTTTTTAATTAATAAATGATGAAAACATTAAATTCCAAGACATAATTTGCAACTATATTTATGACATGGGAAAGTATCCATAAGGCTGGCTCTACTGCGTTACTAAAAACAGAAATGTGCAAAGTGCTGTTGCAGACTTATAAGCTCAATGAGTCGTAAGCTCATATTTTAGATATTCGTTAAATTTAAAAAATATTTTTGAAAATTTTACACAAACGAATTTACAAGAAGTGAGAATTGGTAGCGCCGCGGGAACCGACGGACAGCCGGCTGAGCTTTCATCCGACCATATTTTGCGTAGAAACACCTTACCAGCTCCTCGCCGCCTGATCCCACAGTCGGAAAATTCAGCCTGCACAACGAAAGATCCGGTAACGGACAGAGGCTGATGAACTTCGGGGCCCGAAACATGGTGGTCTGCAGCACCAGATTCCAGCATAAGAAAATACACCAAGCCACCTGGCTGTCTCCTGATCGAAAAACGCGAAACCAGATGGAAGACACGCTTCTAGTGTATTAGATGTACGTACGATCCGACTCGGATCATTAACTTGTTGCAGCCAAGCTACGCAAACGCCTCTGTGCAGCAAAAAACGTACATCTACCTACGCAAAGAATGTTCAACATCGAAAAGCTGCAATCACAACAGACAGCCAGAAGATTCGCCACTCGACTCTCGACATTTCTGCCCTCAGAGGATACTGCGTAACAAACCGGCATGCACTAGCAATGGAGCAACATTTTTCGTTCTTTAAGTGGCGGGTTCCAAACCCAGCGCATAACCAGCTATCCTGGGATGCTTCGCCTTCTCACGTTAGCTCACTGAACTGGTGTTCGGGCTTGGGATAATCCCGGAAGTTGTGAGATCCTTGAACCATATGTAGGAGAATCGTCCTGGCCACTCCCAAGTGAAACTGAAGTAACTTTTTCCATTTGCGTGGACTTCTACATATGGAACCACAGTGTGGCTTTAGACCTGGAAATTCCACCATCGACCAGATATACGGCAAGTCTTGGAAAATACTCATGAAAAGATAATTGCCACACACCATCTTTTGTTGATTTTAATGCTGCATTCGACAGTACGAAAAGGAGTTGCCTATATGCCGCGATGTGGGAATTTGGTATCCCCCAAAACTAATATGGCTTTGCAAGATGACGTTGCTCAACAGAATTGGGAAGGACCTCTCCGAGCTGTTTGATACCAAATGATGTTTCAGGCAGGGTGACTCCCTGTCGTGAGACTTCTTTAACCTGTTGCTGGAAAAGATCGTGCGAGCTGCAGAGTTTAATCGCTCATCGGCTTTAACGCCACTGTTAGTTCTGCCTTTTCTAAACTGGATAAAGAGGCAAATCGAATGGGTCTGATGGTGAACGAGGACAAAACGAAGTACCTCCTGTCATCAAACAAACAGTCGGTTAACCCGCATATCGGCACACACGTCACTGTGGACAGTTAAGATTTATGGATGTAAGATACTTCGTTTATTTAGGAACCAGTACTAACACCGATAACAATATCAGCCTTGAAACCCAACGGAGAATATCTCTCTTACAAACAAATGCTACTTTGGACTAAGTAGGCAACTGAGTAGTAAAGCCCTCTCTTGACGAACAAAACTAAAACTCTACAAGGCTCTCATCATGCCCGTCCGAACGTATGGCGCAAAAGCTTGGACGATGACAACATCCGATGAGTCGTCCTTTGGAGTGTTTAAGAGAAAGATTCTGAGGAAAAAATTTGGACCTTTGCACGTTGGTGACGGCGAGTATCGTAGGCGATGGAACGATGAGCTGTATGAGCTTTACGACGACATAGACATAGCGCAGCGAATAAAGATCCAGCGGCTACGCGGGCTGTCGTCATGTCGTCCGAATGGATAGTTTAGAGCTCCGGCTCTGAAAGTATTCGAGTCTTTGCCCACAGGAACGTTGGTGAAGAAGGGGGAGAACGGGTTAAATTTGATTTATTATTTTTTATAATATTTTATTTTAGTATTTTATTTAATTTTATTTTGATTTTAATTTTCAAATGAAAACTTCTGTCGGCCACCCTGTACTAACGAAATTGGGTGTTTAAAATGACTTTAATGTGCCTAGTACAAATGTAGCCTCATATTTGTATATTTTCGTATGTGTATGCATAGCAAATAATATTAAATACTAATGTTTGTGTGCGACTGTGTGAAGGTTTGACTAAACGCCGCATAAACAAATAAATTACACTCTATTTAAATGCTGTAAAAATGTATTTGATTTATATCAATGCGCATGAGAGCCACAGCAGCGGCAACAAAAACAATCATATAGTAACAATAGCACATACAACACACAACAGTTATAACAATTATGGTAATAATAAAGCACTGCAGCAACAACAACAATGCCAACATCGCACATTGTATAAGTATTATGAGCATATAAACGCTCCAAATATATGTAGACATGACATTAATGGCGAACGCGCACATACCTCCACACAGGCGTACACAAAATATTAGAAAAGCCCACAAACGCGCACACACACGCGCACATGGGTGTATTTATACTGCGTTTGTTTGTTGGTGTGCGCGCTCGAACAATTTAATACAACATTTAATTGTTGTCTATAATTTGCTGCTTCAGTTAAATTTAGTCAGCGCAACTACAGCAACAACGAGGACATACAAACATACATACATATGTACACTGGTTTTATGTATGCGCATATTTTCCGTTGTTGTTTTTGTATCAGTGGCTACAAGCCTAGCGTGTCGGGCTGTAGAGAAGCAAAAAAAAAAAACAAAAAAAAAAAAACGGTAGAACTATTATAGTAAATAACATAATCTAAAAAGTAAATATACGAGCAACAAAATTGCAGCGGCCGCCTCAGCAATAGCAACAAAAATAATAAATACGTAAGTTCGTTTGTAGTCAGAAATAAAACATTTTGAGCAGATTAAAATCAAAATTACACGCAACATGCGTTTATGCCCCTCAACAATGCACACAAACTCACATAAAGGGTTTTCCAATAACAGGTGTTACAGGTGAATGGATTGCGCTATCGAGAGATGACTGACGATTTTTTATGGCCGGCATTGGATGGTATTGATCTGGACAACATTTATTTTCAACAAGTCGACGCTACGTGCCACACAAGCAACGAAACCATTGATCTTTTAGGGGAAAAGTTTCCGGGCCGTGTTATCTCTCGAAGAGCTGATCACAATTGGCCACCGAGATCTTGTGATTTAACACTTTGTGACTTTTTTCTTTGGGGCTACATGAAAAAGAAGGTCTAGGCCAGCAGCCCAGGGTCGATTCAAGACCTCAAAGATGGAATTCGTGAGGCTATCGAGGACAAAGGGCAGCCACTTTGCGATTCGGTTATGGAAAATTGCATGAACAGGAAATTGTTCTGTAAGCGTGGTCTTGGTGGTCATTTGCCTGCTGTTATTTTCCACTATTAACGGCATACCTTCCTCTTTATAATGAAATAAATCATTTATATAAAACAATGGCATTTTTCTTTGAATATCAAAATAACACCTCTTATTGGAAAACCCTTTGTGTACATGCACACACACCCTCCCATATACAAACAGGCACTACATCCGAGAGAGGCACAAAAAGTTTCTGGAATGGACATAAAAAAATCTTAAACATTTCTAAATATTCCTAGCAAATTTAAGTTTATTTTTAACTTTTTTTCCGTTACAACAAACATTTTTTTATTCTGCTTCCAAATTTTCAATGTACGTACACTTCAGCTTTCAAATTTTGAACACCACCTCAGTTTGCCTAAAAATCCAGCAAGAATTATAAAGGAATAAAGTTTCGGAGAATTTAATCCCGCCCAAAGAGTCTCTGCACTAAAAGTACTTCGTGTTTTATATTCAATTTCTTTTAAAGCTTGTTGAATAACTCATCCGGTTTTGAACCAATTTTTATTTTTATTTTATTTATGAATCAACAAATAGGATGCTTAAAAATTATATGATAGATTCATACATACAAACAAAGACCTTATGACAAATGCCTTACGAGTAACTTAAAAGTAGATTTCTTAATTGGCGCGATAATCGCTTACGCGAATTTGGCTGAGTTTAAAAAAGCGCGCCAGTCGTTTCTTTCTCGTGCTAACCGGCGCCAATTGGACACACCAAATGAAGTTAAGTCCTTCTCCCCCTGAAATTTCCAACGCAGAGAAGGCCTTCCTCTTCCTCTCCCACGACCAGTAGGCACCGCATCGAATACTTTCAGAGCCGAAGTGTTTGTATCCATTCGGACGACATGACCCAGCCAGCGTAGCCGCTGGATTTTTATTCGCCGCACTCTGTCTATGTCTCTTCATACAGGTCATTTTGCCATCGCCTACGATACTAGCCGTCACCCACTTGCAAAGGTCCAAAAATCTTACGCAGAATCTTTCTCTCAAACACTCCGTGGCGCTTCAACGAATGCTGTCATCATCCAAACTTCTACGCCATACGTTAGGACGAGCATGATGAGAGTCTTGTAGAGTGTTAATTTTGTTCGTCGAGAGAGGACTTTACTGCTCAGTTGCCTACTTAGTCCAAAGTAGCACTTGTTGGCAAGAGAGATTCTACGTTGGATTTCAAGACTGAATTGTTATAGGTGTTAATGCTGGTTCCTAAATAAACGAGGTCTTTTATAACCTCAAAATCATAACTGTCAACAGTGACGTGGGTGCCGATACGCGAGCGCCGACTGCTTGTTTGATGACAGCAGGTACTTCGTTTTATCCTCGTTCACCACCAGACCCATTCGATTTGCCTCTTTTTCGTTTGGAAAATGCAGAGCTAACAAGGCCGATAAAGTCAATATCCTCGGCATGCGCCAACAATTTTACGATCTTATAAAAAAGTGTGCCTGAGCGATTAAGTTCTGCGTCTCGCACATCTTCTCCGGCATCAGTTAAAAGAAGTCGAGACACCCTGTCCGAAACCTCGTTTGTTGTCGTTCTTAATCCTGACAGCGCTACAGTTATTGAGCAACGCCATTTTGCCTAGCCGTATTAGTTTTGTGGGGACAGCCCTTTAAAAATTTGAAATTGGTGAATCTGAGTATGCAGGATTGCTATATAAAATCTATAGTTTCACGTGCATATGAAAAATTTCAACGATCAATTTTTTTCTCCGGTGTTAACGACAAAAAAAATGTTAATCACATAAGGCCATAAATTAATTTGGAAAATCACTTTTATTCAATTCAAAGTATAAAATGTGAAAATAATACAAATTTGCCTAACTATGGCCTTGAGATGGTCCAGAAACGAATTGAAAGCTGCCCGAATGTGACTTTCAGGTATTTTGGCCCACTCGCGGAAAATGAATTTTTCAGCGCCTCGAGGCTGGTAAATCTTATAGGTGGGGCCTTGCTCTCTACAATTGCCCAAAGAGAATAATAAAGACTCATTCGCATCTGCTGATATAATACTGCAGCCATTGTGTGGACGTTATGAAGTTCGGAACTTTGTTTCTTAGCCATTCTTGTTCCCCTCGAGCTGTGTGACACGGTGCCGAGTCCTGTTGAAACGCCACCGAAATGCTGGACTGCCAACGGCTTCAAAGCAACCTCCAGAATACTTACCCGATAATATTTCGCATTTACTTTGCCGTCAGGCTCGATGGAGAGCGCCCATCTGCTGCCTCCTGATGGCCAATCATTGACTCAAATTCTTGTATGAGCGGTCGGTCAAATAAGCCCTATCATTTTGGGAGTTGAAGAATGGTTCAATTTGAAAAATTCTCTCATCAGAAAACACAATGTTCGGAAATTGACAGCAGCCAGCTTCCTCCTTCGCGGAGGCGATTGGCCCGTTGGCTCGAACTTCTTGTGGACAAATCCTTTACCATCTCTAAACGCGATTTTTTGGGTGGTGGCTAGTCTGGGGCCTTCCGTTCGACACTTTGACGCATAGTTTCAGGTTCATGTTGGAAACGCCACGTTTCATCATCAGTTACAATGTTGTAAAGGAAGTTCTCGTCTTTGCTCTCCTCTTTAGTGAGGCTTTTCGAATTCTGAATTCTGAGCAATTTTTGGTTTTCAGTGAACTTGTGCGGAATGAGACGTGAAAAAACTTTTCATGTGCCACCCAATGATCAGTTAAGGGGCGATAAATCGATGTTTTGGAGATATTCAACTACGATTCTCTGAATTTCAATGATGATTTCGCTTCATTTTTGATACATTTACGAACAATTTCGATGGAGTTTTCGGTGATCACTGATTTTTGGCGGCCCGTACGTTCATTGTTATTTATTTCCTCACAACCATCTCTGAAACCACTCATGAACTTTGGCACGAAATAGATAATCATCGCCATAAACTTTTTTCATCAATTCAAATGTTTCGGTAAACGTTTTACCGATTTTAAAACAAAATTTGATATTAGCTCTCTGTTCGAAACTCATTTAATTTTGTCGACGGTGTCCTTTACCTCACGTTTTTCCCTATGATTACCATGACTACGACAGCTATATCATCTGATATCCGATAATGCTCGCTTGTTCGTGCTTTTCAACGCGAGAGCCCTATCGTACATGATGTGCCATAGAGCCGAACCTAATACTAAGCATTGAGGAACTCCTCCAGTTATCCTATAGCTTTTGGAGCCTTCGTCTGCATTATACCATAGGATTCTGCTTTTGAATTATGATACAATCAGCTTTAGCATATAGTTCGGCTGGGCCCGGAACCCGTTCTGCCGCTCCCTTCTGCAACCATCAACGCCATGGTTAGTAAATGGGTTACTACAACGCACAAGCTAGCTTGGCAGGCTAAGAGAGGCTGCAGATGGACTAAACTGATGTTACCTGTCATGTCCGACCGACTGTCGCAAATCCTGCTGTCATTAAGCAGAAGGGACTACAGACAGCTGGTTGGACTGATGATGGGTCACTTTCTGTGGGCGAAGCACATGGAAAAGGTAGGCATCTCAGGAAGTGTACTCTGCCCAACTTGTGAATAGGAGGATGAGACGGCGAAACACTTCCTGTGCGTCTGCCCGGCCTTCGCTCGAATCAGGCTTGTGACCTTTGCCTCTGATGTGCTAAGAAGCGACCACCTTGGCTCCTTGGCACCACAAGATCTACTCAGATTTCTTAGGAGGTTGGGTAGATTTAAAGAAAATTAAGAGGGACTCCGAGCGCAGTACAATGGACTTCATTGCGTCTGAGTGCTATACTTGCTAGTTGTCCCGCCAAAAAAAAAAACAAAAAAGATAGTTCGTCACATTCACATCCTGTAGTGCCTTCCGTATTTGGTCCCAATGAGCTGAAACAGTCGCAAGCGCGGAATAGCATCTAGCGTTGCATCTACACACACATACATGCAAATGTATGTATGTGTGCATGTAATTAACTACATAAATATACTCTTTGTTCCAATCTTTTCTTTTTTTTTTTTCAATTATCCACTCTTATTGTTGCTGTTGCTTTCACATAGAAAAGGGCACCTAGCCAACTAACCAACCAAACATTGATTATTGTCCAGTTTTGGTTATTTATTTGTTGTATGCAGCAAATTTATGTTCTGCTGCTTCCACTGCCACTACGCCACTTTGCTTGGTTGCTGGCTGGCTGGCTGCTGGGCTGCCGCATAACTGCTGTTACATGTTCATAATTTCCACGGAAATCATTTTCATAAGTATCTGATTTTATATTATATAGAAAATCATGTTCGATATTTTGTTTCTACCTTTTTTTGATGTCGTTAGAGTTTTATGTTTTCCATGCAACTGCACAAAATCAAGTAAAAACAAGCATATGTAAGTGGGCATGTTTGGCTTGACAGCGCTGCGCATGCGCATACGCACCAACTTTCAGCCGTTGACAATATCGATACGAATTATTAGTTGTTGGCAATGCGCCTGACACTATTCGTTTTAGTATTATTTAATATTTTTGTTTTTAACCATTTAGGGTCGCCCTCTGTGCTCTACTCCGCTTCGCGTTAGCTTACTTGTTCTCCAACTATTTCGATCTGATTCTGTGGGTGCTCGCTCTCGCGCCTATCTGATGGCGTCGTACAAGTCATGTTCGTTGACTGCTGCTGTCGCGTTTATTTCTATTTCTGTTTATGTTTTTATTTTTGTTTCTGTTGTTACAGCTATGGCTGTTCGATTAAGTGGTGAACAGCATAAAAATCATCATTGCTGCTGCTGCTGAACAAATGCATTGAACAACAAAACGCATAGAAATGATCGGGCTTATCGCGATCAAAAGCGCACAATTATTAACTGTGACGTTTATTTTTGAATTATTATTTTTTTAGTAAACATGTAGGTATATACTTATGTACAGAAAAGGGTACTAAATATGCTAATATTATGATATTTAATTTATTAAAAAAAGTAAAATGTAAACCATTAAAATTATACCAATAAATACAAAAAAATATATATTACGATTTATCAAATATTCTGTTAAATAAATTGGTACAGTTGTCGCCTAATATGATACACTTGACATTCGGAAGGTACCCAGGAGTCCTGCTTTTTTCACCGGATCCAATCAAAAGCAGAGATAAGTCGGATGAGTTTGTGCATGGTGTCCTTGAAACAAGTCTCGGATTTCATTCTGGGGCGTAATTCTGTGGCATACTTGGAACATTTGGAATCAGTCCTCGACCATTTTTCATTTTTGAAAATTACCGTTATACAGAAGATAGGCGTGGTTGGTGGCCGAATTCCCGCATTTTCAATAACAAACAACTATGAGACAAGAGTAACCCATGGGGCAAGGTGGTGCTAAATTAATTACACTACCGGAAGATTTATAATTTTTGTAAATGGCATCGTACGTCAAACATATTTGACATCTGTAAATTACACAGCTGTAGTACAAAAAATAAAGATTTCCATCACCCAAAAACATCAACAGGAATTCAAAAACGAAATTGTAAAGGGTGGTCAAATTTTAAGGGCCGATATTGAATGTAAACCACACCTAAACGTTAAGTTTTTTCTTCATTTCATTTGACATCTTTCAATTTTAGACAAACTCAATTTGAACCAAGGAAAGACACTCAATCAAGCAACGCGTTAAAGTTATTCAGGCTTATTATGATAATCAAAATGCATATCGCGCACTTCGTGCAAAAAATTATCTTCAGTAATGAGGCACATTTTCACCTCAGTGGATTCGTCAATAAGCAGAATTGCCGCATTTGGGCGAATGATAATCCAAGAGTGATTGCCGAAAAACCAATGCACCCACAAAATGTGACTGTTTGGTGCGGTTTATGGGCCGGCGGCATCATTGGGCCCTATTTTTTCCAAAATGACGCCGACCAGGCAGTTACTGTGTATAGTGTTCGCTATCGTGAGTTGTTAACGAACTTTTTATGGCCCGAATTGGAAGATATGGATGTGGTCGGTATGTGGTTTCAACAGGACGGTGCCACTTGTCACACAGCTAACGATAGAATGGCTCTGTTGCGCGAAAAATTTGATGGCCGAATAATCTCACGTCGCGGCGATGTCAATTGTCCACCAAGATCATGTGATTTGACACCGTTGGACTTCTTTCTTTGGGGTTATTTAAAAGAAAAGGTGTACGCCGATAAGTCAGCAACAATTCAAGAGCTAAAGGATGAGATAATTCGGCACATTAATGGCATAAAACCTCAATTATGCCTCAGCGTCATCGAAAATTTGGACCATCGGATGGAGGTATGCCTCTTTTAGCCTCAAACGATTATTTGAAAGAATTTATTTGCAAATGCACTGGAAATGGCTGGCGGCATTGCTCAATGTCATTTCATACAAGCGAATAGCCTTTGAAGATATACCAACTGCAAGTATGAGTAGATCGATTACTTTTGCTCGGATCTGTTGAAGAGTTTGATCTATGAACAATAGCCATTTTTATTTTATAGTCTAATGTGGTTGTGTTTGGCATGTTGGCTGATGGTGCGAAGGTTGAAGTATGATTTCTTCAGAAGTTTTGTTTATAATGGCCCACCATAAACGATTAGTAGAAGAGTTACTAAATGTATTCGAAAGGAAAATATTGCACAAAATCTTAGGCACGAAATGAAATGAGAGAGGCCAGTACATGCTGCGAATCAACTCGTAACTATTCAGTCTAATGAACGGAGAAGATACAGTCAAGTTCATTAAATTGCAAAGGATAAGATGGCTGGGACACGTCATAAGAATGGAAAGCGCTCGCACTCAAAACACCATTCTGGAGTATACGCCAAAGCAGGAAGCCAAAACACACCGCGAGTTGTAGCGCTGATTGATGATGATTATCTTGCACTTAGTCTAGGTTCCCGGACTCAGAGACATTCCTGGAAATGGCATCACGGATGAGCTGGCTAGAAGTGTAACTGATCTTAAATCAGTAAATTCTGGGTATTTTATAGAGGGAGATTGAGGCTAACTATTGGGCCTCCCGGGATAAGTGGGCCCCCTACACACTCTTATCGAGAGTGACAACCACCAAAACCTAACCTAATCAGACCTTTGCTTATAATGATCCACATACAGGGTACGCCATCTTTTATGTCAGTATGAACACATTGAATAACTTGGAAAAAAACAACTGATTTATGTAAGTGAGGTATTTTTATCAAGTGGCCATTTTTATTAGCAATCACAAGCTGCGATCTCTTTTCTGCATTTGTCATCACCTTGTCATCACCTTGTCAAGCATTTCGAGTTTTATAGCGTCGATTTCGGTTGTTTCGAGGTAAAGCGATCCTTGGTTGAAATTGTACTGAATTGACGTATCGAAAATATGTATGGTGAAGTCGATCGGTTGGTAAATGACAAAGTTATTCAGCGTTTACATACCGACAGAAAATATTGGGCACCCTGTATGTATATGTTTGGGATGAAAAATGCGGGCCAAATCAAATACATACAGGCAAAAACAGATGTAAGCATAGGTATATTGAAAACATTTATACTCGTAAGTAATTCCAAAAACATATTTACCACGCCACAGTTACCTCCATAGATAGGAATTATTCCATGATTTTCAATTTTTCACTTCCAAAAGTTTATATTTCTTATTGTTTTAGCTGTATACATAAATATATAGTATATAAAATAATACAAGTACCTTTGCATATATCATTTGTATATCTGTAGTTGCTTCATTGTTTTTATTTCCCAGTTTTCTAGTTATCGTGGCAATTTTTTTGTTCTTACTCAACTTATAAATAAAATGCTTACAATATTCTTAACAAGCATACGAGTCCCGGTATCTCGGTACTTTGTAAGTCTCGAAAATCTCGGAATTAGTTGAGATAAGTCGCACAAAAAAAACAAAAGGCTTCGTGTACCAGAATTAACACCGATAACAATGTCAGCCTGGAAATCCAACGTAGAATCTCTCTTGTCAACAAGTGCTACTTTGGACTAAGTAGGCAACTGAGCAGTAAAGTCCTCTCTCGACGAACAAAACTAACACTCTACAAGACTCTCATCATGCCGGTCCTAACGTATGGCGCAGAAGCGTGGACGATGACAATATCCGATGAGTTGTCACTTGGAGTGATTTAGAGAAAGATTCTACGGAAGAAATTTGGACCTTCGCACGTTGGTGACGGCGAATATCGCAGGCGATGGAACGATGAGCTGTATGAGCTTTACGACGACATAGACATAGCGCAACGAATAACGATCCAGCGGCTACGTTGGTTTGGTCATGTCTCCAATGGATACAAACGCTCCGGCTCTGAAAGTATTCATTGCGGTACCAGCTGGTGGTAGCACAGGAAGAGGAAGACCTCCTCTGCGTTTTAAAGATCAGATGGAGAAGGACTTGGCTTCACTTGGTGTGTCCAACTGGCGCGCTTTGTTAAACTCGGCCAAAATCGCGTAAGCGGTTATCGCGCCAATTAAGAAGAAGAAGAAGAAGAAGAAATTGCAGGATAAGTAACTAATTTTTTAAATTAGTTTAAATCCTTTGAGAATTGTTTGTTCGTGCTGTTTTAAACTACATAAAAAATATTCAAAGTCTAATTTTTTCCAAATTCTTCACAAAGTTAGTTTGGTATCATAACATAAAAAGCTAAACTGTTTCTAATTATTTTAAATTATAATAGATATTTATTGAAATTTTACAGCATTCACGAATACCTTATCGAATCACGTGACCCCGGAGTGTCGATAATTATAGCCCGAAATTCTGGTACCAACAATTACTGTCAACATTTATAACCCAAATACAACAAGTATAAGTTTTAGTACATAATGTACACATAATTGTATGTATGTATGTATGTATGTATTAAATATAGTAACTATCATCGGAGCATAAGATAACTGTTG
The DNA here is from genome assembly GCF_027943255.1 of Anastrepha obliqua. Taxonomy (NCBI): domain Eukaryota; kingdom Metazoa; phylum Arthropoda; class Insecta; order Diptera; family Tephritidae; genus Anastrepha; species Anastrepha obliqua. The sequence continues at coordinate 158,931,241 of NC_072892.1, read as the reverse complement.
CAGCAACTGCAAAGTAAAGTAAAAATGACTGCATTGCGACTATTCACTAATGGCGCGTTATGGTAGGCTGCGAATTAAGCACTTGCCAAATTGCATACTTTCTACTGACTTTTTAAAAACACTTATTCGAAAATTTCGGTCGTAAGAATAGTCCACACACACAGTTAAAGATGAATTTGCAAAAGTCTGACTATATTGGCAAAAATATTTTGAAAAAAAAAAAGAAATCCGATGAATAAAATTTTTGAATACAGTGCCGAAAGCGTGTGGGTACCAAAGGCTTTCCACAATAGTTCCAATATATAGAAATTACATCATGAATTTCGAAAACAATTTTATTTTGGGTTCGAAGGCCGTTTGGCAATTTATCAAATCAAAAAAGTCATGCTCAACGGTGCCAAACAATGTTTTTTTTATAATAGTAAATATGCAAATTCTGCCATAGAATCTGACAATTTATTTGCTGACTTTTTTTGCTCTAATTTTGAACCTGACTTAGACTTCGGTTCTAGTTTGCCCTCTAATAGTTTTTCACCTCTTAATTTTGGGACATTGTGCCTAACTGTTACTGATGTCGTATTATGAAGCTCAAGCCTACATCGAAAACTGACTCGGATGGCCTCTCCGCCATTTTGCTGAAGAACTGCTTGTGTCTCGCTGAGCCTCTTAAAATTATATTTAATAAATCGTTATCCTCCGGTATCTTTGTTGACGATTGGAAATTTACTTCCGTTACGCGTGTATTTGTCCAACAGGCACTGCGTTGTAGCCGTTGATAACACTAGATCCCGTTCATTTATTGCGTCCTCTGGTGTCCCCCAGGGAAGTATTATAGGACCGCTTCTCTGTATTCTCTCTGTTAACGATATTGGTTCATGTTTTTTTTTTTTTTGCTGAACACTTGTTGTATGTTGATGATCTTAAAATATTTGGTATGTTTAACAGTGTTAGTGATTCTGAAAAGTTGCAATCCGACTTACATAATGTCCGGAACTGGTGCTATTTAAACCGTTTGTCACTAAATATAAGCAAATGCTTTCACGTAAAATGTGCTAAATCATCCAAAACTTTGCATACTTCGTACAGTTTTGCTGGCTCAGCCCCGCAATCCGTTGAAGAAATCAAAGACCTATGCGTTACTTTCGAATTTACGCTGACTTTCACTAGCCATGTTAACCACGTCATAAGACGGTCATATACGATTCTAGCACTCGTTAGCCATAATTGTTCTGCATTTACCAACCCACACACTCTCAAATCATTGTATTGTGCTTTTGTTAGATCAAGATTAGAGTATGCCGCTGTTATTTAGAGACCGTACCAAATAGGTCTCTCTAATTGGATTGAGAGAGTTCAGAAAATTTTTCCTCGTTTTGCGCTACGATCTTTAAACTTTTCTGAACCTTTACCATCGTACCGCTCTCGATGTTTATTAATTGACTTAAAGCCCATTGCTAGCAGACGATCTATTCCATCGTGCTCATTTATTATTCGTATCATTTCTGGATCTATTGATTGTCCTTCCCTTTTAAGTAAAATTCAATTTAATATATCCAATATGAAACTCCGTCAGATCGTTTCTTCGGGTACTCAATCCTTAGTGGGACATAGGACATCAAGAGGTGTATTCATAGTAAAAATAAGAGAAAAAATACGATATGAAGAAACCAGAATGACATTTTTACAAAAAGAGTACCTTATCTAGTTACATAACCTCAAATATAGCAAAAAAGTCGTTCCCTTAACAAAATAGTCTCGCTTAACAAAAAAAAAAAAAAAAACTCAAAATAAATTGTACATAAGCATAACACATTTATTTAAAAAAAAAACGCACATTTTAAAGACATTTTGTCACGCATACAAAAGTTCTTTAAGTAATTCAATAAAAATTTGGTGTTTTATTTTCTTTAAATGGGCATTTTAGTGCGTTTTTATATCCAAAGCTAGGCAAAACTGCAGTAGCGAGAGAGAGATTTGACTGCTGAAAGCAGAAGAACACCAACAACAACTGCAATCGCCGGCAATGCTACCAGATGATAAAAAAAGTTAAGCTAAATAAAACTGAGTGAATTATTGAAATAATTTAAAAAAAATGTATACTCCACAAAAATTATGAACATTACTTTTAATTACAACAAGCTAGAAAAATTACATGAAGAAAGAACTAAGACTCCGAGAGTAAATAAAAAAAAAAATCCTAAATCAAGTTACGAAAATGGTAATCTGACCATACTGGTGCTAAAACGACGTAACTCCTTGTCAAATTCGCTGAGAACAAAGTAACGGTACCACGGTAGACGCCATCTCATTATTCTTTTCATCAAGACTTGCATGTAATTGCTATACTTTCTTCTCCTTCTTATATTCTTGTTTGCAATCTCATATTCTCTTACGCAACTGCAAAAGTGTGACGTCACGCCTCTCTGATGCGCCCAATCTTGTATTCTATGAATCTTGCCGCAAACTGCCACTTTGTCCTTAGTGAATTTGACATTCTAGTCACGTCAGTTCAGAAAATAAATAAACCTTCCTGTACGAAATTACTCGTTTGCGAATAATGGGCCTGGGATGGCGCAATCTTGAATTCTACGTTCTTGCTTGACCTAATTAAAAGTTTTTGTGAAGACAGCTCCTTAGCTTTTAAATAACAGTTGGAGGTATCGATGAAGCTATATGAAGTCTAAACATTTATAAATGAAGCTTGGTACGAAGTGCTGCAAAATCAATTGTAAAGGGTGGTTAAGTTTCGAGGGCCGGTGTGGATTTTGAATAAAATACAATTTTTTTAAGAAATTATTGTTATTTCTCTTTATTATGACAATATTAGTATAGCTCAATTACGTATGGAATAAAATATTGGCCAAAAAACCGCCGCGGCCTCGGCGGCACACCTCCATCCGATGGTCCAAATTTTCGATGACGCGAAGGCATAATTGAGGTTCTATGCCGTTAATGTGCCAAATTATCTCATCCTTTAGCTCTTGAATTGTTGCTGGCTTATCGACGCATACCTTTTCTTTCAAATAACCCCAAAGAAAGAAGTCCAACGGTGTCGTTGACGTTTCGGTGTGGTTACATTCAACATCGGCCCTTGAAATTTAACCACCCTTTATAACAAATTTATGCATGCACGAGTATATTTAAGTAGAAAAGTGTGTGCCAACATTCGCCGCTGTATTCAAAAACTACAACTTGTTAAGTTGCTTAAGTTTTTAGCAGGAAAATGGCACTACACATCGAAGCTTACAACTTTAGTGCCCCTCCTGCTAGCTATGGAGTTGGAAACACGCCTTTAGCGCCATGCGTCGTTACATGGAAGAAAAACTGCATTGCAGTGCCAGAAAGCTGTCTCCGTTCTGTGGTCTATAATATTTTTTAAATTTATTTTTACACTTTTCAACATACCTCTTACCCCTACCATCTCGCCTAAAGCGAAAACATCAAATTACGAGCGGAATTAGTTATTCGCATATTTCATATTTGCTCGCATATGCTCGCCTCTGCCAACAGCGCTCATAAGCTTTTCATGTCCTTGCACACAACAATGGGCACACATAGAAATGTACACTAACACACATACACTCGTTGTAGCGAACACAGCTACTGCGTGCATCAGAACACTGCATTGTTGCATGTCCTAATTTCAGTTGCAGGCCGTCAAAAACGGCAAAAACATTTTATGCCTGTAATCCGAGTCCTTCGCACTTGAATGCTGCTGCAAAGTATTTGCAAATGACCATCGCCGAAAAGGAAAGTCTGTGCAAGCATGCGTGTTTACTCGTGCACTTACTCACACATACACACACACTCATAAGCTATCACAAGTAGTGGCAGCGGGGTAGCGGAATCATTCATAAATTGAGTCAGCCCACACAGTCACCTGCCTACGAACTTTTGATACTCCAATACTCGCGTAAATAGTCAAGCGAAACAGCGTCATCGCCGACGGCAACTTGGCTGCTTTGCCACCCTTTTACCACCCTGCGTTTGAACGTAATTGTGTGTGTGTGAGTGCCACCTAGCGCGCGCAATATGCTAATTTTAACTCCACCGCCTGCCAGTTACTCGCATCCTAGCACAATTTGCCTCCGCCACTCAAATGGAAGTCAAAAGTTTTAACTGACTCCAAATTTGTTGTGTCTGTGATTTTAGTGGCCATTGGGCATCCACTCTACGCTGCTTCGTTGTGTTCGATGTTGGTGGCCAATTATGCAAATTAACAATTTGCATGGGTGCTTTAAATGTGCGGATGTGTGTGTGCTCTCAAAAGTGTATAGCGTAGGGGTATGTACGTATGTATGCGAGAATATTCGGAGGGGCATACATTCAATCATTTATGTTGGCGAAAGTGAACGTGAAAGCAGAAGCTCGTAACTTTACAAAACTTTATGCTTCGCTTATTTTCAGAACATTTGTTTTGTGTAAATGCGACTTAGCAAAATATTTCAAGAGAACCTGATTTGTATGAAATAGGTGTATAAATAGTGCTGCTCAGTATTTTGGCCTCCTTGGTAATGGTAATGGTTGTACGGGCTAGACTAAGGCCTTTGTGCACTGAGATCAGATTCATCTATTGTGCGCCCCTAATTACTTAATTATACAGGTGCGCAACTAAGTTCTCGCTGTTTTTTGATGAAAATACAACTTTATTCTGAAAAAATTCTTACAAGTGAATCATTGAAAGTATTGCCCATGGCTGGCTACTACTTTTTCCCACCTTTCCGGTAGATCTCGTATACCGTCGCGGTAAAACTGTTCATCTTTTGAGGCTCTCCACGGATCAAGCCATTTTCTGATGTCTTCATATGAATGGAACTGCTGGTCAGCTAGACCATGTGCCATCTATCGGAACAGGTGATAATCGGACGGCGCAATATCTGGAGAATATGGCGGGAGGGGAAGGATTTTCCATTTCAGTATTTCCAGGTAGGTTTTCACGGGTTTGACAAGTGAGGCCGAGCGTCGTCATGCTGTAGAATCACTTTTTCATGCTTCTCCATATATTGCGGCCGCTTCTCGCGCAGTGCTCGGCTCAATCGCATCACTTGAAGTCGATACCGATCCCCAGTGATGATTTCACTTGGTTTTAACAGTTCATAACAAATTACACCAACTATACATAGCATAACCTTCGCAGCGTGAATATTCGGCCGAGAGGACGACGTAGAAGCATGACCGGGCAGTCCCCATGACTTTCTTGTCTTTGGATTGCTGTAATAAATCCATTTTTCATCACCCGTCACGATGAGATGAAGAAAACTCTTCCTTTTTTGTCGCTGGGCAGTTGTTCACAGGCGCAAAAACGACATTGAACATCCCTTGGTTTTAACTCATAAGGAGCCCAAGTCCCCTGTTTCTGAATCATTCCCAAATCATGCAATCGCTTGGAAATGGATGGGCGTGTAACTCCTGATACTAAAGCAAGCTCTTCATGAGTTTGACACGGATCCTTATTGAGCAATGCCTCCAATTCAACGCCTTCGAAGGTTGTTGGCCTTCTTTGACGCGGACGTTCGACAGCCTTACAATCACCGTCTTTGAAGCGACGGAACCAATCTCGGCACGTTGTTTCACTTAAAGTAGCATCTTCATAGACTTTTTGTAGCTCTCAATGCGCTTCAGCTGCCGTTTTTTTTCGAATGAAAATCAACACTTCCCGCACTTGACGGTTGTTCGACACAGAATCAGACATTTTCACAAAACCCATGATACCAAAACAAAATCACTCATGTGTCGAAACAGTTTGTTTACCATATGTCTAAGCTTGGTTTGTGACGTTTAGGTTATGTTAGAATAGACTAGCAGACACTGCTGGCGGCATCTATTAACAAACAGCGGGAACTTAGTTGTGCACCTAACAATTATTTAGTATACCAAGGAATCGAATCAGCTCCTTAGGAGGAAGCAGTTGTAGGTATTCCTCCTGTGGTAGGTATGAGTCCTGGATTCTATGTCTCCTGTCGCCTAATTCCTCACAGTTGGTGATGAAGTGTGCCATAGACTCCTCTTCATCACAGCAGAACCTGCATGGTCTTGTACTAGATAACCCTATTGTGTTAAGTGTTTATTACAGGCAAAGTGATCTGTAAGTGGTCCACAGAATAATCTGAGGCCATTTTTATCTAGGGTTAGGCCAGATTTTGCTCTGTTGGCATTGAAGTTCAAACACTTTTTGGAGTGATTAAGGCCGCTTGTACCGGTCCAGTGTTCCCTGATTTTAGTTCGGATCTTTTTTTTAATTTCCTGTTTTATATTACTTTTGTTGAAGCCGAAAAATGGGGTTGGTCCAATAAATAGCCCCTCTGCCCCTACCCCTGTTTTGGCACACAAATCTGCATTCTCGTTTCCTTCGTGCCCCTCTCGTCCTGGTACCCAAATCAATGAGACCTGATTATGAGTGGCCAGTTTGTTGTTGCACTCTGTTAGGACTTTTTACTTAAATGTGAATCTATTCCAGGCTTTGAGAACCGATTGGCTGACCGAAAGTATTTTAATTTTTACTTTCTCGAACCCTCTTTTGGATATAATTTCCACCGATTTCATTATGGCGGAGAGCTCCGCATGGAAAATCGTGGTATCTGTACTTAGTGTCCTATTCCTTGGCCTCGTTACTCTTTGTTTTATGTTCTGTTCAAATTACCTTTTAAATGCGGGTGACTTAGAAACCTATTCTTCGTAGTCCGTCCGATTCGATTATACTCCAAACTGATCTTAATAAAGTGACAGTGCGTGTTAAAAAAAAATTGTCTACAATTTAATACAAGTAAATGTTTTCTTGTTTCTTTCGCAAAATCTCGTTCCCCTGTTCCCACTTTCTACTCTATTGTCAGCTCTCCTCTCTCTACTTTGAATGAGATCTTCGGCCTTTGATAAGATCTGCGGACCTCTGGCCATGGGTAAATCGGGGGCGCTCGAGAAAACTTCTAAGGCCAACAAAGTCGCAGCTCTCGAATTTGGTAGGTATCCTTACCGGACATTGTTCGTTAGTTGTCCATGCGGTGAGGCATGGGATTACTTCAAGTCCTTTCCGTAGAAGCTGTCTGGAGGACGAGGTGGAATCACAACGGGGCGACCGCTATACGAAAAAACTTTTCCTTTATTTTTGGCGTTTGACGGAGACTCGAACCTACGTACTCGTATAAATGTTTCTTTCAGAGCTTTCTTTCAAATTTGTGCAGATTTTTAAAAGTTGTGCCTCCTGGATCGATATCAGTGATAGCAGCGTGCAGTATTAGGTTGAAAAGTAGGGATGAAAGCGCAATATAGCCAGTATCACCTTTGTAAAATCATCGAGTTACTGGCTTACAGTGGTTTCGAGATCTTGAGCTTGAGGTTGTGATAAACGAAATCTAATTGCGGTTGTATATGAAATCCGTGTCTTATCGTAAGTTGTTCACTGCTAAACCAATAAAAAAAAACTTGCTGAATAGAGTTGGAGTCCGATATAAAACTACTACAGCCCTTTGTTTAACTCGTCCCGAGCCACCACTGAACTCTAATTTAACGAATGACTCTTAAACATCCTGATGGGATTAGGAACAATATTTTTGTACTATAAATGGAAAGATTTAAAGTTTTATGGCACCTTCGGACGGGATTAATTTTCTTCAGAAGCTTAGGCTAGCCATTCAAAAAAGAACTGTTATAGATATATTTGCTATTAAATTGAATTAATGAGAAGCGGAGTGAATTAATGAGGTTATATGCCACAGCCTGAGAGATATGTGAACTAACGTCATTCAAATTACTGACTAAAGTGTATAATTTCCTTTGCCGTCTTTTGCTGCAAAATTTTATATTTAAATTTCCACATTTTTCCAATTTTCACCCAAATTAAAGTTTGATATCTCAACGCTTTCCTTTTCAATACTAACATGGTTCGTATGTTTATATGCATGTGTACCTATGTACAAGTATACATACATTTATGTGCATATAGGAAAAGTCAACAATCACTATTCCACATTCTCATTAATTCAATACAATGACACATTTGTAATTGTCCTCTCAAACGCCACCAACAGAGCATTGCAGGCTGGTCGTCTAAGCAGAGCGTGACCACTCACAATACCTCAAAATGAATTCGGTTCAAGCTCGAGCAACAATCGACTGGCACTGGCGCAGAGGTGAGGGCACACATAAGATGAGTAGACCAAACATGGCGAAATAGCCGTCATTGTTTGCCCATCGTCTGCACGAGTTTTTCATTTCCACGTAGCAGGCAGACATGTACTATATATATCTATGTGTATATATATGTATATATATGTGTATATATATGTGTATATATATGTGTATGTATATGTGTATTTATTTATAGAAATATGCATATGCAAAAAGTTAGTTACAAGGGTACGGAGAAGACAGTTGTATGTACAGATGTATGTGGAGGGACAGTTTGGCAAATAGCAGGCAGTACATGAACCCATAGCACTTATATGCACGTATGTATGTATGAAGCAACTTACAAGGGACATTCGAATACTCTTCTGAAAACGATAGCAAAAAAAAAAACGATTATGCCTTTTTATATTATATTCCTATTCCCAGCTTTCAGCTAATTTTCGGTTAATTTGGCTATGATCGGGATACAAGCCTCCAGGAATAACCGAGGTACCTGAAGATGATTTTTAAGTATAGCCAAAATATCGACAAAGAAAAACAATAATTTAATTTATCATTTTATTATTAATTCGCCCTTAAGCTCATGACACAAAAAAGTTTATAGTAAAAAATATTTATGCGCATCAATGGCTGCGCCTTCAAATCAATCAGGTTGACTTTCTATGATACCATCAATCAATATATTCCACATCTACAACTATCCTTTGTAAATCACTTATATTAGCGTATCAATGCCCTTTTCCCCTCTATTGATGTTTTATGATTAAAATACCTGAGGCACAACCGAATCGGCTGGTGGAAGAAAATGATCGTTGGACCTTCCCTTTCCACTAGAAACCGGTCCTAGTTCGCTGGAAACAGCGGTGCAGTCAACATCGCTCCGCGCGTGAAAGCTGTTTTAAAAGTGTGTTAGGATTTTGCAATGGCGAAAATGCAGAGATCGTTAGAGCAACGTTACTCGAACAAATTTTGCGTAAAGCTAAACAAAATGAGTACCGAAACCATTGGGCTACTCAAGGAGGCTTTGAGTACGATCCTGAGGGCAAGAGAGAGAGTGCGGAGTGGCACACGAGCCAGTCGCCACGACCCAAGAAGGCGCGCATGTCAAAATCCAAGGTCAAAACCATGCTGATCATCGTTTTCGACCCTCGAGGCATCGTCCACAAGGAGTTTGTACCTCCAGGAAGCACTGTAAACGCGGCATTTTACAAAGAAGTGCTCCTTCGGCTTAAAAACTGCGTCGCCCGGGTTTGGCCCGACCTCGTCAACAATTGGACCCTTCATCACGACAATGCGCCGGCGCACACCGCCTTCCTCTGCACCTCTGCATTGGCCAAGATGGGGGTTGCGGTGCTTTCCCACCCTCCGTACAGCCCAGACCTGTCCCCTCCGGACTTCTTCTTGTTCCTGCGCATGAAAAGAAAGCTGAAGGGGAGGCGTTTTGACTCCATCGAGGCGATCCAAAAAACTGTAACAGCCGAATTGAACGCGATTCCGGCGGATGAGTTTAAAAAATGTTTCCTGCAGTGGAAGAACCGCTACCAGCGGTGTATTGACGCTCAAGGGTCCTATTTTGAAGAAGCAGAAGGTCCGAAAAAGCACAGCGTATCCTTCCGTCTCCAAATCTCGGGAGAGAGTCACTTCTTTCGAGCCACTGGGAAAGGTAGGCAATAAACTTTGATTTGGCTTGAGGAACGCGCAACTGAAGACATTCCGCATTGCAAATCGGGAAGATGAGCATAACGAGGTTGACGACGCCAATGAGTTGTTCACGGATATGCAACTGGACGATGTTGGTTCTGCCAAAAATGATGGCGCTAACGAGCAGCATACGTGGGTAAAGCTTAACGACGTCAATATTCCTAAAAACGGCCCATAAATATGGGTTTCAAGGTGGTCCAACCTAACCATTCTTTCTCTAAACATATTTTTAATCACTTCCTATAGCTCATCGGATGTCATTGAAGGTCATTGAAGTGGACGCTGCTGACGGCGTCAGAATCAAAATTGCCTCCGTCTACATGGTACTTGACAATAAAAACAATATCCGGCTACTAGGATATGACACAATGCTTCCCCACCCTCCCTTATGGAAGCGTACTGAAACGAATAATAGAGGTGAGTTATATGAATTTATCATTAATACTAACCTAACAGTATGTAACAGGGGTAATACCCCGACTTTAACCTTTCCATGCACGGAATGATTTAGAGGATGGGCGGAAGTAATAGATGTAACATTACTATTTGAAAACACTTCAGTGAGGGTAAAAAATTGGAGGGTCTCAAGCAAAAAGTCTTTTTCGAACCATAGCTGAATCCTCTATCAGCTGGATCTTGAGGTAGATCCACCCTTACCTTAGAACAAACTAGAAATTCTTCAAAAATGTAATAGAAAACAGGATAGAGATGTTCCCGATCCATCAAATTACTCTCAGAGAAAACATTAACAGAAGAGTTACAACGTCTAAATTGCAAAACTTATCTCAAAACGGTAATAGAAAAATGCACTAGAACCATGTGGACCGAAGCCTTTATGGAAGAACATGGGGTCTAGACTCCAAACGGATTCGTTAAATGTACGATCACGATGATTAGGCCAATCATGACCTATGCCTCACTTTGTTGGTGGCCGAAAGCAAAACAAGTAGCCACTAAACAACTATAACAAGAGCTATAAAAATTTTTTTCAAAAAAACACACGTAAAATTCAGAAAAATTCATGAAATGACTGCGCTTCAAATGGTCCATCCGCTTAGTACAATTTTGGCATACTCTTTCCAATGTTTCGGCCGGTATGTCACATGTAAATGCTGTAATGTTGTTTTCTAATGCGTTAATTGAAGCAGGCTTGTCTGAATAGACATGAGCTTTAACATAGCCCCACAAAAAATAATCTAAAGGCGTTATATCGCACGATCTGGGTGGCCAATTGACAGGTCCCGAACGTGAAATAAAATGTTCACCGAACTCGCCTCTCAACAAGTCCATTGTTACGCGTGCTGTGTGGCATGTGGCATGTGGCACCGTCTTGCTGAAACCACATGTCATGCAAGTCAAGCTCTTGCATTTTGGGCAAAAAAAAGTTGGATATCATTTCACGGTAGCGCTCACCATTCACAGTTACGTTACGATTCGCAGCATCTTTGAAGAAGTACGGTCCAATGATAACTCCAGCCCATAAACCGCACCAAACTGTGACCTTTTCTCGATACATTGGTAGCTCTTGCAATTCTTCTGGCTGATCTTCACTCCAAAATCGACAATTCTGCTTATTTACGTACCCATTGATCCAAAAATGAGCTTCGTCGCTGAACACAATTTTTCGATAAAAAAGTGGATCTTCGGCCAACTTTCCAAGAGGCCATTCACAAAAAATTCTGCGTTGCGGTAGGTCGTTCGGCTTCAATTCTTGCACCAGCTGTATTTTGAAAGGCTTCACCTAAATCCTTTCCCAAAATTTTCCACGTTGTTGAGTAACCGAGGCCCAATTGCTGCGATATTTTCTTCAGTTCGCGCTTACGTAGAGCGTGTTGCTGGTTTGATGTCCAATAATGTAAATTTGGTTCTAAATTTAGTCACAATAGCTCGAATAGCCGCTTCAGTGGGTCGATTAAACTGACTATAAAATGGAAGAAGCGCGCGATAAACTTTCTTAACAGAACACGCATTTGTATAATAAAATTCAATGATTTGCAAACGTTGTTCGTTTGTAAGACGATTCATGGTTAAATTATAGACTAAACTGAAAATGTTTGACAGTGAAACAAAACACGAAACGTCCGTCAGCTGTTTAAACCAACTGTTTAAAAAGATAATAGCTAAAAAATCCTCCGTTATAACCAATATAAAAATATTAGTTTGATAGACGGAGCGAAAGAGGTTGTCTTTTTCGATACAATACCAGCTCATGACCACCACCTTGTCCGACAAACCGTGAGTTTATTCATTCAGAAAGTCTTTTTCATTTCATTTCAATTTCACATCCTGACCTCCAATACCTAAGGCTCAGACTCTCAGATCTTCAGACTTTCTAAAGATGACTGAGAAGCTCTTGGTGGCCGCATTCCTTACCTCTCACCTATACTTTTCTTTAATAATTTTAATCTGCATTAATGTGTTTCCCTTGCCAGTAGCTAAAGTGTGTGTGAATATTCTTTTTACTCGTCTAAAAGCTACTTACTAAAAGCTGTTGGGCTATTTGAAAAGAAGGACTTGAAATCAGTCCTCAGATTTATGCTGGCACAGTTTGAGATAGGGAGATTGGGGATTGATGTTTGTAATGTACTCCGTGGCCGACACTTCGACGAAAAAGATCTTTCGTGTTCTTGCATTGTCTTGGCAACTAAGTAATTGCGGATTTCACTCATAGATGGCTTCAGTTGAATTTTTAGGTTCGCAGACGTAGCACAAATGTAAAACACATTTTGTTATTTGATAGTTGGCAATTCAGCTGTCAATCAGTAAAAAAAGTTTTTTGATCGGTTCCGTAGTTTTCGTTTGGCTTCCTTGAAAAACGGAAAATCAAAAGGAACATTTTCGTCATATTTTGCTTTTTTATTTCCGCAAAGAGAAAACCGCATCGCAAAAGGTATGTGCTGTTTATGTTGACGAAGCCTTAAAAGAACGGCAGTGTCAAAATGGGCTTGCCAAATTTCGTTCTGGTGAGTTTTCACTCAAAGATGAAAAACGCTCTGGTCGTTCAGTTGAAGTTGATGACGCTCTAATCAAAGCAATAATCGATTCGGAGCGTCACAGTACAACACGTGGGATTGCAGAGAAGCTTCATTTATCATATACATGCATTGAAGATCACTTGAAACAACTTGGCTATGTTCAAAAACTCGATACATGGGTTCCTCACGAACTGAAAGAAACGCATTAACAGCTACGATTTGCTAAAGAAACGTAATGAAAATGATCCAGTGTTAAAACGACTGATAACTGGCGATGAAAAATGGGTTTCTTACATCAATATCAAGCGGAAAAGATCGTGGAGCAGACCAGGTGAACCAACTCAAACACCATCAAAAGCTGATACTCATCAAAAGAAGGTTTTGTTATCAGTTTGGTGGGATTACAAAGGAATTGCCTACTTTGAACTCTTACCACCCAACCGAACGATCAATTCTGATGTCTACCCTGAATAACTTACGAAATTAAACAATGCAGTTGAAGAAGAGCGGCCCGAATTGACAAATCGAATAGGTATTCTATTCCATCACGACAATGCACGGCCACACACATCTTTGGCCACTCTGCAAAAATTATTGGAGCTTGGTTGGGATGTTTTGCCACATCCACCATATAGTCCTGACCTTGCACCAGCTGATTACTTTTTGTTTCGATCTTTACAAAAAATCCTTGAATGGTTAAAATTGCAATAATGTAGGATGATGTCAAATCGTACCCGATTCAGTTTTTTGCTAATAGAAACCAGAAGTTTTATGAACGTGGAATTTTGATGGTGCCTGAAAGTTGCCAACCCAATAGAAACTTAGCCTGAAGGGTGAAGAGTTTAGCATCAATTCGAATCCATCGCCCATTCCTAATCCATTTGTACTCTAATTTATATAGCTAGAACCAAAATTTGGAACCCTATTTTTTCGGTCGGCAACTCCCGCTAGAAAATTCCTACCACCTTAAATATGCAGCTGCTTTATGCTTATGCTTATTTTTAATGCAACAATTTTTAATTTTAATATAATAAAATTAATAAAAACATTCGGGGTTTTATATCTCTATTGTAATGCGGAGTGAAATACATTTCTTTTGATACCCACATCGGCATATCTCATGCAATTTTTTTTTAATTTCGAACAGGTGGCAACCCTGTGAAACATTGTCAGTGGCAACACCTAGGTGAAAAGTCTAGAAATGTGATACACTATCTATGTGCCCAATTTTATTCAAATCCGTTAAGCTAATCCTGAGATCGTGTGGCTATACAGATATGCATACAAGAATTCCTCGTTTAAAGTTATATTATAAAATACAAAAAAAAAAAAATGTGACGTGTACATGAAAATCGCCGATACCGTGTATTTTTATTTTTTATCCCCTTTCCGAAAAAGTATATTTGGTTCATAGGACAGAATGTGTGTAACGCTGTGTTATGAGCCAATGTTACTTTTTCATACGAAATTCAATAGGAAAACCTTTGTGACTTCCACTTATTATAACCAGCCCCCATCTAGTGATATTTACTGAGAGAAAAATTTCATACAACTAGCACAATTTGTCGGATATTATTGAACGACCCTCGTATTGCGCTTACGTATTTACGCGACAGCAGACAGAAACCCAATTTCAAACCCAACAAAAATTTGGCACAGAAAAAAATTACATTTCATGGCGCAACCAGACGGAAAAGCGAAACCCGCAATTCTTCCTACAAACACACACAAAAACGGACACATATTTACATATCCTGGTTGCAATTTTTCATTTTTTCCACTATTTCATTTTATTTCCTTTTTGCATATTTTGCTCCGTTGCGTTATTCATGTGAGTTTTCCGCTTTTCAAAGCAGCAACAAAACAATGCTGAGCTCCATATGTGGCAAAGTGTGTGCGAAGGGATACCACACTATACTGGCCAACTTGCCACAACGACAGCCATTTCCGGTTGACATTGGCGAAGAAGGGAGGGGCACAGCTCGTTCAATTTACGTTTTGTTAAAATACCCATTTATTGTTGTTGCAAGCTTGGACATTCATTGTTTGCGAGCGCGTCAAGGTTACTTACTGCCTTTAAGTAACCTAAAAAGGGGAGAGAGGAGTGCACGCATACATGAATTCTAGGACATACTAAGTACATATTTTTCGCTTGTCTACATTTCGCCTCTCAGAAAGTGCTCGCCTGTTTCATTGAGCTTTTTACCTTTCATTCAACTATCAAATTGCTAAATATTCCTCGCTTTGGCTAACTGCAGTTGGAACACCTTCTGACGGCACATTGCCGGTCTTCTTCAGCGTACACCTCGTTCCCGTGTGCCACTTCGGTCTATTGGCTAAATTACGATGTGTCTGCCAGGATAATTTTACGATTTCCTTGAATGCAAATGTCCTGCTTTGCCTGCAACGACTGTCGCAGAACAAAGCACCGAGCAACGAGCAGGCATTCAAACGTTCTCGTTGGGTACCTATGCTTTCATGAGTGCTTCCCGGTTCGCCGCAAGCTTTGCAGCAGCGATACTCATACCGATACTCCGTTTATTCCTCTACGCTTTGGTTTCATTTTGCTTTCGCATATACAAAATGGGGCATTCAAGTGCGGTTCCTACGGCGAGGCGTAGGAAGTGGAGCTGTTGCTGGCATAGACTAAAGATTGTCGCAAAAATGGTTTCTATTGTTCTGCAGTTTGTACGGGTTTCTTGGCTGGCGTTTGTATTGTGTTGTTGTTCTTCATACAATTATTTTCTTAGTTGTTGTGCACTTTCATTTACGATTGCGGCAAATAATGCGCACATATTAGTTTATTTATTTCCATGTCTATATTCGTTCGGCTCCTGAGACCTGTGTAACGGTGTCGAGGAGATTTTTTTGTCAAATTTGTGAATAAAAAAGCTAGAAGTTTCTTAGTTTGAGTGCAAATCAAAGTATTCTAATGTCTAAGTGTGCAGAACCGCCGCTCCATACCATAGTGCTGATCACGGCTCGTTCTCGGTCAAGTAAAATAGTAAGAAGCAAGCCCAGTAAGCCGAATGTGTTCGTGCACTCGGGAATGCGTAGGTTCACTGTTTTCACTAACACCGACCTCTGGGCATTAACAAAGCAGATATTCGTCTATCTTGAAATCTGACGGCGAAAGTGGATATGGGCTGGTCATACACAGCGAAAACAACATGAAGATATCGCAAAAGCGGCTCTCGACTCGCTAACTGTCAAAGGTTGACTAAAAAGTTTAAGATTTTGATGGCAAATTTTTAAAGTTTGTGAATTTTTGCGAATTTTGTACAAAGTGGGGGAATTTCATTCACAAACTCGCTACTTTTTTCCCGTATTCACTCCTCTCGGGAGCATAAACTCTTCCATCGTACACGGTTCTGTGCTGTTATTTTTGCACCGTAGCATCGACTTTCTCCAAGTGTTTTTTGGTCGACCGCGACCTCTGCTCCCTTGCTATATTCGCTATATTGGGTGTTTTTGATAGCTGATTGGCAAACCGTTTTGACAATTGTGTTCAATAAGATTTGGCAAGTGAAGGGTGAAAGGCTAAATCTCACCATCAACCAACTGATTGGACCTTATCAGCGTGGCTTTAGGCCTGAAAAATCCACCATCGTTCAGATATTCTCAATACGTCAAGTCTTGGAAAAGACCCATGAAAGAGAATCGACACAAACCCTCATTTTGTCGATTTGCGTTTGTTAGCATGGAAGGAGTTGCCGCGATGTCTGAATTTGGTATTCCCGCAAAACTAATACGGCTATGCAAGATGACGCTGCTCAATACACTCTTAAACAATGCATTAAAATGATTAAAATTCACTATAAAAATGGTGAAAGTTTGGCAGAGACGGTTCGTAAAACTCGAACATTTTTTGGTCATCGTGAGGCACCTTGTCGCACCGCAATACAGAAATTGGTGAAAAAATTCGAGCTGTTGGGACAAGTTAGTGATGTGAAGAATAAAATCCGTGCATGTCGCTCACTGTTCTGGCCGAAAGTGTTGAAGAAAACCCAGGTTGGTCCATTCCTCGTCGTTCTTAGGAATTAAGAATTCCACAAACGTCATTACACCGTATTTTGCATAAATATTTAGGTCTTGAGGCTTATAAAGTCCAGTTAGCACAAGAACTCAAGCCGGCCGATCATCAACAACGTCGTGTCTTTGCTGATCGGGTCGTTGAAATACATGAAAACGATCCAGAATTCCATCGAAAAATCATCTTGACTGATGAGGCCCATTGCCACCTCGGTGGCTTCGTCAACAAGCATAATTGTCGGATCTGGGGCTCAGAATATCCAAGAGTCATTGTTGAAAAGCCTCTCTATCCTCAACGAGTGACTGTTTGGTACGGGTTATGGTGGAGTCATTGGACCTTAGTTTTTCGAAAATGAAGTTGTAGCAACAGTTACGCTGAATGGATTGCACTATCGAGAGATGATTATGGTGATGGATGGTATTGATCTGGACAACGATTATTTTCAACAAGACTACGCTACGTGCTACACAAGCAACGAAACCATTCTTTGAATATCAAAATAACACCTCTTATTGAAAAACCATTTATAGAGTCCTCTCTCTACGAACAATACACACACTCTACAAGGCTCTCATCATGACCATGCTATCGTATGGCACATAAGCTTGGACCATCGGATATTATCGATGATGAGTCGTCTTTTGCAGTATTTGAGAGAAAGATTCTGCGGAAGATTTTTAAACCTTTGCATATTAGCAATGGCGAGTATCGCAGGCGATGGAATAATGAGCTGTGTAAGCTTTACGACGCCATAGAC
The DNA here is from genome assembly GCF_027943255.1 of Anastrepha obliqua. Lineage (NCBI taxonomy): Eukaryota > Metazoa > Arthropoda > Insecta > Diptera > Tephritidae > Anastrepha > Anastrepha obliqua. Next base: position 158,913,651 of record NC_072892.1, on the reverse strand, counting down.
ATAGCGCAGCGAATAAAAATACAGCGGCTGCGCTGGCTGGGTCATACCGTCCGAATGAATACACACGCACGGGCTCTGAAAGTATTCGATGCTTTACCAGGTGGTGGTAGCAGAGGAAGGCCTTCTCTTCCATGCAAAAGTGAACACCAAACTGTCATTTCAGCAAATGAACTAGACGGTACTTTCCCAGAATTCATTCAGCTGCTTAAATCCAAAAAAAAAATCATTTCCAGAATGACATCGACGGTACTTTCCCGAGCTTTATTCTCAAAAATACAACGTAAAAAAGCAAAAGAGATGGACAAGGCAAAAATGTTTCCAAGTATCGAGGTAAAAATTCTCTAATATCGCAAGGACTGAATACGCACTAAAAAAATGTGTCGCAAGTATCGCGATATGCAAAAATTGAGTTTCTACTGAATTATAAAAATACCCACAAGAGGTTACCTACTGTGTAGGGGGGCAATCACTACAGCATTCACTGAACTTGGGGTAGAACCAGGGTTGGTAGGCTTCATTGACAAATGCTAAATAACAGAATCATTGAAACGAATCTAGGAGAATCGGTGCTCAGGAGATTGGTGAGTAGAGGTACACCGCAAGCTGGAGCCCTCTCACCGTTTTTATGAAACGCAGTTGTAAATAAACTTCTGTTAATACTAAAATCGATGGGTTGTAAGGTGCCAGCTTACGCCGATGATGTTGTTATTGCTGTCTCTGGTACATTTGTATCTAAATTACGAGACCTAATACAAAATGCTCTAGATATACTTTCTAGATGGGCAGAAAAGTGTGGTCGAGGACTCAATCCAGGCAAAACACAACTCATACTGTTCACTAGGAAACATAGAATCCTTTAGTTAAGTCCAATTATGCCCAAGGGGGAAGCTCTTGTGATTTCGGAAGAAACTTGGGCTACGACCTGAGGAATTAAACCTAAGGTTGCTCATTGTCTTTATACCGCTATCGTCAGATCCATTCCTCTATACGGATATACCCAGCGATTTTGACTATCACCCTCCAATTTTTTGCTTCGAAAGGGATTCCCTAATGAAAATCTCTTCTAGACTGGAATGGCTTGAAGAAGATCCACCACACAACGCACCCGTTAGGTTTCAGTGAATCCTTTAATCTACCGGATCACTGTAGTGTTTTTCAAGCGGAAGTAAACGCTATTCAAGACGCCCTAAGATGGTTAGAGATAAACAGAATATCATCAACAGATCTATGCATTCTATTAGACAGCCAAGCTGCCCTACGAGCTCTGGATGCATTCCAAACAACATCAAGGACTGTCTTACGTTGTCGCCAAGCTCATGAGATGGCCAAGCAATATCATATAATCTTATGCTGGGTTCCAGGCCACAGAGTTATACCAGCGAACTGTAGGGCTGACCAACTTGCAAGAGAAGGTACCAGTATGCCAAACATAAGTAATTTTATAGAGGTACCTCTCGCAACTTCTAAGCTTCTTATTAAGGATGCATCCTTAAATGTGGATTAGCGTTAATACCTGTGAAATTGCTAGGCAAACATGGCCAAGGCTAAATCTACGTCTGTCCACGAGTATTATAAACTTGAGTAGACTTCAAATTAGAGTCTTGGTAAGGGCTCTTTCAGAGTATTGTCTTATAGGGAATTATGCAAGGAGATTAGGCGTTTACATGCAAGATTTCTGTCGTAGCTGCAGAAATGAGGAGGAGTTGGAAACAATTCAACACCTTTTTTGGACATAGCCAGGATCAGAAACCGATATTTAAGATCCTACTTCTTAAGGAGGCGTCCATAAATTACGTGAGATGTTTAAGGGGGGAGGGGGTCGAGTCAAATCTCATCTAATCTTACGTTGGAGAGAGGGGGCGGTCTCGGCAAATATCACGCAATTTTTTTTCTGATTGAAACAAAAAAAAAAATTATATTGTACTATTTTGGTCCATTATCCAGATTGTACATGCTTAATATTTAATCTTAAGCGTAATCGTAGTATGATTAAGATCATTCACTAATTCATTTGAAAGAAAATAATTTCATTCATACTTCGACGTTATACATTACTACTGTCAAACCACCATATTTGTTTTATACGAAATAGCTCAATTTAATCTGAATTTACTGTACAGTGTAGCTCGTCGTTTGTTTTCGCGCCACTATCAGCCGAACGCGCGACTCGATGAACAAGAGCGTACGAGCTGAGTGGAAGCGACACACGGATCTGCATATGATTCTTCACGACCGTTTTCTGCCACCTCCATACCCTATCACTCAGGTAGATGGACGTTTGACAATTCCGGAATTTAAAGAGCATGACGCAAAGTCATTTGCTCCATTTCTAATACGCCTACCGATTCAACCACTGAATGCCTTCATCAGCACGCCTTATGATCTCTATTGCCCAAGTACACGTGATGATTTAGAGAAAAGATGCTGCAGTACACGCGGTATTTACTTCGCATCTATCACAAGAGCTGCAGAGCACAGGCGAGCAGCTCACATTGCACCAGCTAAGCAAGCGCGTATGTTTCGCAAAGTGCGACCCTCACGGATTGTCACAAGACGAGCTAATGAGTTACTGTGCGCAAGCGTCAACGCCTTAGAGTGGCTAGATCAGAACGAAGTTGAAGGAGCAGATGATTTTACTGAAAATCATATGGACATGTTGGTCCCAATAGTCTCTCTTGAAACCGCACATGATTCTCCATGGACTGAATTAGAGTAGATATTCTTTTTTTAATCGCAGTAGTTAGGATTGTTAAATTTTTATTACACTTATAACTCTCAGCAATATTGATTACTAGTCTTAAATAGTCGTAAATAAAAGCACGAAGCAATTTTTTTTTTCTTTTTACAATAACAATCCAACGCGTTTACATAAGAAACCCACATTTTGAAAAATCTCACGTGAGATTGGGGGATGGGGGAGGGGGGAGGGGGTTGAATAAAATCTCACGACATCTCACCAGGGGGGAGGGAGGGTCAGAAAATTAAAAAAAACACCTCACGTAATTTATGGACGCCCCTAACGAATATAGATAATCTATACACTTTAGGTATCAACAACCTTTTACGCTTTGTCAAAAGCTCAGGATGGTTGAATATGGAAAGGTAAATGTAGCCCAGTCCCCGCGGCTCACAATGGACCCGTGGTCTAAGTGGCATCGTTGTCTCTATGTGCGATGCGGCTGCCAAAGCTAACCTAACTTACCTGCGTAATACTTGCTTCTCCGCGCATGAGGCATTGACAAACTAAGTGACGTCACTGGAGCAACGAATTACTGCTAACTATAGATTATTGCTGCTTATTAATCGATTGAACTATGGCCGTGTGTCGCCACCAGGGTTGGGCATTTTGCATTACCACTAATTTTTTAAATAAGTTTTCAGTGATAGATAAAATAAATGTTTCATTATCACTACATCCGCTTATTGCACCAATAATTTAGTGCACTATGCCCAACCCTTGTCGTCACTCAACTATCAAATTTATGTTAACTGAATGACTGACCTGAACATCTACAACTCACAATACACTACAAAATTTGATTGTTAGATTTTATTTAGGAAAATTGTTGTTTTATTTTTGTTAAAAAATGCCTTAAAAGCGACAGCTTTCGACAGAAGCTGGGGATCTAAGCAAATCTACCAACTTCAATTCATTAACGGCAAACATCAAAGTGCAGATCTTGCGCATAACATTAAATATGTATCTCTTAACACCTACAACAATAAAAATGTATGTTTCTTTTCACCGCGTCGGGATAATAAAAGTGACAAGCACAACAGTTAGGAACCATAACACGTGTTCGAGCAAAAATTCGCAAATTACTTGAAACGAAAATCTGAAAGATAAAAAATGGAACGCAAAAAAAAATTTGGAGCGATGAACAATAAGCAGAAAATTAATAGGTTTAGTAAGTGGGAAGAAGCAGTGGCACACAAATCCAGTAAGTGGCTGCGTTGGAAGATGCTTTGGCAATGATTACGATTACGGTAAGTAATCTACCGCTCCATGCCGAAGGAATGTGCTCTACATACACACACACACACACATACATACATACATACACACGAGCACCGATCACTGCCCGCCCCTCAACAGATGCGGCTCCTGTGAGCACATTTGTGTGCGTAATGTTTTTGTTGTTGCTGTTGTTGTTAACTAAGCGCGCACGCTTCAGCATTCAGCTACGTTTGCGATGCGATGCGATATGCGATATGACCAAAAGATACTCCAACTCAAACAAACGCACAAACAAGCGGAGTGACAATCAAACAAGCAGACGCGGGCAGGCGGACGGACGTGCAGCGGTCGTCTCAATGGCTCAGCGGTTCACTTGCACGGGCGACATTCAAGTTGGAGGCGGTGGCAAAAGTACGAGTAAGTAAGTAATTTGATGTCATATTGTGTCACACGGCGACGCGGCAACACGCTTGCTGCTTAGCTGGCGGCGCGTTTTGTCATCATCGACATAATTTTGCTCAAATCTCCAATCTCACTGCCAACAAGAGCGGCGGCGTTATTTTTGGTTTATTTTTATTTGTTTGCTTATTTTTTCGTTTCGTTCTTGTTTGCTTTGTTTTTTATAATATTTGGTTTTTGGCATTGCGTTTCGTTTAATGTCCCTGCTTTGCGTATTATTGTTGCTTCGTTCCTCCTCTACTTTTTTTTAACAATTCGGCGTTGGCTTACCTGCTGTCATTGTCGTTGTTTCTGCCATCTCATTTTTATGTAATATGCGCCGTTGAAGTGTTTACTTCTCTTTTGCTATTTTTGTTGTTTCCTTTGGCACTTGTTAAATTCTTCCATATATTTTTTTCTAATTGGAGCAAATGGACAAAACGTTTGGGAAAGATCGCATGCCTCTGTTCTTTTTTTATAGCACAAGTTATAATAAAAGGACGCCAAGATGTCAGTAGCGAATAATTCATAGACTGTCATGTCATAAATTGTCAAATAGGTGGATGTAGAAATTTACAAGACAGAAAAACGTGTTCAACTTATTTAAACTTATTACGAAAATTATCGATCTTTAAAATCAACATATCACAAAAACCGTGATTTTTTGGTGGAAATAATCGCCCGAATGAGTTGGCAATTCAAAGATTAGTGAACGAATTTCAAGAAATTGGTTCTGTCGAGGATAGATAAAGGACTGCCACCAAAAATATTGCTGTTGTAGCAATGTGCTGCCGAACAACCGCCAACATCGATATTTCGACTTTTTTTAGCAATTAGGCGATTTTCTCATTTAAGGGGTTATATACAATTAGAATTTTCAAAAAATCGAAATTTTTTTATTTTATTTTCCTAATGAACATACATTTAAGAATACGCACAGAAAATTTAATATATCTGCGGCCAGGGCCGGCGAAAGATATGTTGTTGGTATAGGGTGCCCAATACTCGGAATCTTGAAAGGTCAATTTTCATCTGAATAATAATAAAATTAATGAAAACCAAAACAAATTTCAAAAAAATTAAAAAAAAATATTTTGTGAGTAATCAGAAAGTTTTCCAAATGGGTTGGCCTTCCCGATTTTATATGAGTTCAGAGCTGGAAACCTATGTAAAACATCACAAATGAATCTGTACACAAATAAAAATACAATCACAAATAATACACTTTTAAAAATTGCCTGCGTTTTTTGGGTAACTCATTGTCGGGTGTATTGTTTACAGATGAGTCATACGGATTAATTCATTAAAAACGATACAAGCTAACTACATGGAATTGATGGAGTTTTTCGACAATGTAGCGACAGATCACGAGACTGACAGTTCAAGTTCTGCAAAAGCAGCAGGATTTTATACACAAATGGATTCATTCCATTTTCTTTTTTTTTTCTAACCATGATGATTGAACTCTTTGAAAGAATCGAATTATTGAACAAAAAAATTATTTACAAAACTCTGAATATAGCGTCAATGATTCTTTCCAAAAAGTTGAGGCAGTGAAATATTATCTGATTGACTCCCGGAAATCGAAATGCGATGTAATATGGGAAAAATGTATCAAGGATTCAGGAAAATTTGGCATCGATGAGTTACAATTGCCTCGACGACGAAAACTTCTAAAGCGCTACGACTTTAATCAAGAACAAGGACACCTATTTTCATCCCCAAAAGATGTATTTTGAAGTATTTGACCAAGTTATCACTTCTCTAGAAGATCGATTCGATATGAGTTCTGCACAATACTCGGAATTTTTCTCTTCCGCCAGCGAATATTTTCGAAGTTACACACAAATTTGAAAAGGCGTTTCAGAGTACTTGTAAAGTGCTTTTCAAACTTTAACCGCGTTTCTCTAAAAATGGTGTTTTCAAACCAATTAGTCTCAAATTTTAACACGTGCTTCTTAAATATATTTTTTTGGTAAATAATCGTAGATTTTTTCTCACCAATAAATATTTTTTTATAAACAATTTAAAGCCGAAATTTTGGTCAAAAACCGATTTATTGTTTTTTTTTTTAGAAACCACCATTTTGTCAAAAAAATTTATTTTGCTTATTCCTTCGATTAGTTACTAAATTTAACAATACTTTAACGAAATCTGTGTGGTTTTTAATTTCAAAGGATCCAGTTCAGAGATATAGTAGTCACCGCAAAACGGCTTTTTGGAGAAGAAGTCCCGGAGATCAGCTGTAGCTTATTTCCAAATAAATATTTTTACTAATACTAAGTCCTAAAATACAGATAATATAATATGTGTACAAATTTTTAGATCAATAAATTTAAAAGTTTTCTCAGAAAAATTCTGAAAAATTCGCTTGTATTTCCGCCTTCTAACTGTATATAACCCCTTATGAATGATTTTCTCATCAAATGAATAAAAATAGTGAAACCTAAAAGAATTTACATTTTTACGTGTTTTATTTTAAAACAACATCTAGACGCGCCTCTTGAAATACCCCTTATAAGTTTGCACCAAGAAAAGTTGAATAAGATGAATTGGTGGACCACGCCAATATTTGTTTTTTCCTTGGACTCAAGAATTACGTTCTTCTTTTCATTGTCTGACGATTTTTGAATTGGTTGTAGATGACTTTAAGCTAAGATGGCTGCTGCACTATCTGAAAAAATGCATACTTCCGATAGTTGTTGCGGATGGTTTTTAATTATCGTGGAAGTTTCCCTTATCCCAAGAACTTCTGATTGAAAAATCCTATTCCAATTCTCTAGGCTAAAAGACTTGGAAGTTTTAAGCCATTTCGAATATACATACATCAGCGCCGACGCCGCAACCCGTCAGTGTAAAGTGCAGTTGTATTCTCTTTGATCTCTTAAATCTCATTTCTTTCGCGAGGGAAACTGTACCTTAAACTCTATTTAAAGTCTCGGGTGGCGGTAGTAAAATTTGATAAGCTGCTGGTAAGCCTTTGGCTGTTTAAAATAATTAGGACTATGATCAAACGTCCTAGCATTCCAAAAACTACTTTATTTTATACTGAAGGCCATATTTGTTGCTGTTAGTCGTACTTGTAAATCTATTAGTACATTCTTCCGGACACGATCTCTTAGCTTCAGTTAGTCCTGTGCAGACTGCTCTTATGCTTGTTAGCCACCTAACGTTGTGCCATTTGTTTAATACAGGCCACCATACGTTAAATAATTGTTTACGAGCATGTACGAGGTGTGTTCAAAAAGTATCGCGAATTTTGTGTTTATTTCAAAAATTATTTATTTATTCAAAAAGTCTGTCACCTTCAAAGTAATCCCCATGAGATATTATGCACTTGTGCCAATGTTTTTTCAAATCTTCGAAGCACTTCAAAAAATCATTTTTTTTTATCTTGGTCAGCTCCTTCTTCGATGCCGTCTTTATCTCATCAATCGTAGTGTAGCGAAGGTCCTTTCATAGGCCTCTTCAGTTTCGGGAACAAGAAAAAGTCACAGGGGGCCAGATCTGGGGAATACGGTGGCTGTGGCATTATTAGTGTGTTGTGTTTGGCCAAAAAGACGCGCACAAGCAGCGATGTGTGAGCAGAGGCCTCATCGTGATGCAAGAGCCAATTTTTGTTCTTCCACAAATCAGGGCGTTTCTGGCCGATTGCTTCGCGCAAATTGCGCATAACTTGGCGATATTCCTCATTGACCGTTTTACCCTGTGGCAAGAACTTATCGTGCACAACGCCCCTGCAATCGAAGAAAACGGCAAGCAAAACTTTTACATTCGACCGAACTTGGCGCGCTTTTTCGGTCTTGGTTCGTGCGACAGCTTCCATTGAGATCATTGAGCTTTGGTTTTCACGTCATAACCACAAAGCCACGATTCGTCAACAGTTATGACCCTCTGGATCAAATTTGGGTCGTCGCGGACAGAGTCCAACATCGCATTAGCAATGTCCATGCGATGCTGCTTCTGGTCGAAATTGAGCAGTTTTGGTACGAATTTTGCGGCCACTCGTCTCATGCCCAAATCATTGAAAAAATGGATTGGCACGAGCCAATCGGTATGTCTAGGTCCTCAGCAACTTCTCTAACGGTGATTGGACGATTGGCCAATACCATTTTTTTCACTTCATCAATTTTTTCGCCTGTTGTTGAAGTGCTCGAGCGTCCGGCACGCTTCTCGTCGTTCACATCTTCTCGGCCTTCTGAGAACATTTTGTACCACCGATAAACGTTTCTTTGGTCCAAAGTAGCTTCTCCGTATGACACAGTCAACATTCGGAATGCATCCGCGCACTTAATTTCGTTTTTCACACAAAATTTGATACAGGTTCTTTGATCCATCTTTTTGAATAGGTAAAAATCGAAGACGAGCCGAAACACGTGGAAGCAACGCAGCTGTCAACAATTAAATAATCATTCTAAATGGCCGAACTCGTCGGCATGAGTGAGAGATATGAGAACCACCATATCGCCACAAAAAAATCGAAATTCGAATATACCTACGTAACCTGTAAAAATTCAAAATTCGCGATACTTTTTAAACACATCTTGTATGTATGCATGTGCTTAGAAATGTAGAAATGTTCAAAAAATAAAATAAAATAAAATAAAATAAAATAAAATAAAATAAAATAAAATAAAATAAAATAAAATAAAATAAAATAAAATAAAATAAAATAAAATAAAACAAAAAAATTAATTAAATTAATATAAGAAATAAATTGAAAAAATTTAAAAACAATTATGTGAATTAAAAAAAAAATTTAATAAATTTCTTTGACATTTCATCATTGAAAAACAATTTTTTCAAGTTTTTCTAAACATTAAACGTTTTTTTTTTAATATTTAAGTTAAAATATATTAAAAAAATGGAAATTTTGTAAAAGAAATTAATGGATTTTTTTTAAATAATAGGGAGGATATTTCACTTTAAAAACGTCTATACCTTAATTTTCAACTTTGACTAAATTTAAGAATTGATAACTTTTTTTCTCCTAAATTTTCCCAGATTGCTTCTTATATTATCTTAATTTTTTTTAACCCTTAACTGCTGAAAGGCCCCGCTACGTGCTTATGCGATAGAAAACGAAAGGCCCCAATTGGGGGACATGAAAAGTATTCAGTTTTCATTTCATTTATTTATTATCGCTGTAGTTTTCTTTAACAAATATTGCAAATTTGTACATCCCTGGTTTGTTGATCATATAAAATTATAAAGCAAGTAAATATATTGAATTCATATCTAAATAAATCAGTTTAAATATTTAGTTTAAATTTTCATCCTTATAAACGTTTTAGAATTTCACCCAATATTCCATCGTCTTATAGGCGAGTATTACAAAAAAATCTTTTGGTTTTTAAGGGTTAATATTATTATTATTTATTCTTATTATCACCAAGCTTCCAAATAAAACAATTTTCAAAATATTTCCGACAATGCCGCATCCCTTGACATAAAATCACTTAAATGCTTATAAGAAGAAGTTATGGCATCTTCTTTTAGAAAATAATTTAAATCCTAGTATATCGAAATTATTGTAGTATGCAATTTGGTTACAAATACCCTGTGGTTAGAAGCCAAACTACTTACTACGAAAGTGATTAGAATTGGACGAGCTACAGAAAAGCCTAATTGTTTTAGGGGAAAAAAGTATTTTATTAATTTTTTTTAATTTTTGTGGAAACTTTTTCTTTGTAATTTTTGAAAAAATTCTTGTTAAGTGGATGAAATATTGATTTATAGAAATTCTCCGTATGACACAATCGCTCTTACTAGGGCGGTATGCATCCAAAGTGCAAGTTTAGGCTTTAAACCCCAGGTTCTGCTGATAATCCTTTGTATGTACATACATATAATACCTTATTCAACCATTTAATAGTTAGTGAACTGATTTTTGAAGTCGAATTCTTTCTAGACGGTTTTTCTAATTTTTTTATAGAAATACTTATGCACATAAATTTCATTTAGCTTTTGTATTCCAAATTGGTTTGTTTAATTTTTTTCTCCCTTTTCTGCAAAATACTGCTTTAATAAAAAAATCTTTTTAAAGAGTTTATGATTCTCTGCAGGAAAGCACGTGCCCACTTTAGTTTCTGAGATTCATACAAACATACATATGTGCCTACAAGTGACCGGCGCGCAATGTACACCTTAAAGCAAATATATATTTCTATACACATACATACATACATAAGTATGTGTGCACGCATATTACCATATATTTTTGTGAGATATTAGTTCGTTCGTAAGTACGCGCTTTTTAAGCAGTAATTGCGGCTGATTTCCTTTGTTGTCCACGTTGGACGCTGTTTTGTACGCTACCGCTGTCTTACTACGTATTGATGTTGTTGTTGCTGCTGTTGTTATTGCTGTTGGAAGTGCTCTTATTTTCATTGCCATTCTCGCTGTTTGTTATTATGACTGTTGCTGCTGCTGCTGCCGCTACACTTCTGTTGTTGTTGTTGCGGTTGCTGTTGTTGTAGTTATTGCTACTCTGTCATTGCTCTGATTACACTTGCTGTTGTTATTGTTGCGCCTGTGTGCGGATCTTTAATGGAATTGCGTTTTACGACTTGTAGTTCGTTACTTTAACGATCCGATTCGTTGTGCATACAAATGATTTTATTAGCCGATTGAATTTGTTGTAAATTCTGGACGGCGGCATCCACCGGGCATTTGCACAGCCACCGTCGATACCGCCAACGCCACCACTACCGTCGCTATCTCCATTACTAACTCCGGCGTGAGCTATCATTGCGTTTTTTTGGTTAATTTTTGGTTTTTTTTTTTGGTATTGTTGTACTGCGTCCATTCGCCCCACTTTGCTCCAGTTCGCTAATGTCAATTAAATGCCTTGCGAGCATTTTAACGTTTTATGTATTTTTCTGGGAAATTTCTTTCTTTCTTTTCTAACTATTACTTTGTTTTTTTTTTTTTGTTTTGGTTCGCCTGCACTGTTATTTGTATGGCTTGTGGCTTCAATGAATCGGCGTTAAAGTTTGATTTTTAGTGTTGGTTTTAGTTTAATTTTAATTTAAGTGTTTTTAAGTTCGTTTCCCCCCCAATTCGTGCTGGCTTCTTCAGTGTCGCCTCCAAGGCATTAATGTTAAGAGTTTTCGCTTATCTGAAATTGATATGAAAATTTGTGGGTTTAATGAGTTCATTTGAACGTATTACGGCAACCACTGAAATTAAGCGAAATAAAATTAATTTCAAATGAAAAACTTTGAGCTGGAAAGTTAAAAAAATCTTTTGATACATTGCCAAAGTGTGGAGTGAAAATCAGTGAAAGGTGAGTTCGGAACGTTTTTTGTTTTTTTTTTTTTTTGTCAAATCGGATCTCTTAACAGTAAACAGGTTAGTCATCGGACTATTTAGTTCCTCTGTCGATTGCGCGTCCGATTGGATCTCAAATGCTTGTATTTTGACGTCGAAATTTCGAAACTTTCTGCACTGATTAATTATTGGCTTGCAGTTCGCGTTGGTGTCAAAAAACAAATGTTTGATTATCGCCGGCAATTACCGCCGCAAATTTGAATTTGGCCAAACATGAAATAAATGAAACATGAAGCAAATTAAGGCTGTGGGAAAAAGTGCGTGGGAAAAAATATCATACAAGCCAAGTTGAACAAATGAACAAGAAAATAAATTTATTTTGTAAAATTGGAAAATCACAAAAGTACCCCGAGAAAGTGCAAGTAAGAGATATTTTGCATGTGTGTCGTACTCTGACTGTTTTAGGTTGAACTGGAACCAGTGGCGGATCCAGGATTTCATAAAGGGGGAGTCCGGGGTATTTTAGAAGGGTGTTTTTATTAAAAATCAATTTCGTGAATAAAATATGGCATTATTCGCGCTGCATGTCGTGACTAGCCGATGAAAAAACTAATAGCTCTAGATATCTTGTAAAAAAAATTCTAAAAATAGTAAAGGACTTTGATTCAAAATTACAAGAATAATTGGCGGTTTTTATACATCGTGGGGCACCTTCATAAATAATTACGCCTATTTAAGATACAATATATTATAACATGTGTTGGAGCCAACTTGCAATTCAACCATGTATAGTTTAAGTACGAAAAAAATATCAACCCTGTTTGTAACTTCTTTACTTCTTCTTCTTGTATTAATGCTTACTGTGACTCAATTCACTCCTATAAAGTTCTTCAAACGAAACGGTCGTGTTTATATATAATATTATATATTTAATTGCGCTTTTCTCTAACAACATGTGTTGCTATATAATGGCAAGAAAGTTACCATGAAAGAGCCGTTGCAGCTTTTCCTTATCGTAACGGCGACACCCTGTGTACTGTTAACTCGAAATTTTAAATAGCGCGCCAACGAAATCGCGATGACGGCGCCGAGTGATTTTTCCCTAAGTTTTTTTGGTGAATAACTATAACTAATAACTTTAAACATGCATGAACATGCTTCTATTCTTTTGTTTCTTTCAACGAGCAGAATACATTGTGTCGAGCATTTGTTGACAAGTAGTTAATGTGATTGTTAATACGCCTCCTAACATGAAGAGAACATTATTTTCTTATTTCGAGCGCCTTGATCCAGAATCAGAACCAAAAATAAAAAAGAAGGAAAAACAGGTAAAGTTAAAAATTTGTATCCAAGAACAGTCAGTGTACAGTTGGTGCTCAAATTAATAGAATCACTATGAAAAATTCAAGTTTCAGCCATTTAACTGATAATAATCAAAGAATAGTCTATTTTGAATATGTTGTTTATTAAATTTCTATAATACGACAAAAACAATATTCAAACCAGTCTTTTATTAAAAAAATATAAAAAAAAAAATCAAAAAATCAATATTTTGCGTGAGCACCTCGTGCAGCAATTAAAACCGGAATCCTTTTGGGTATGCTTTCAACGCATTTTAAGCAGTTTGTTTTTATTTGGTCGTCATTTTTCCAAATATTTTGCAGTCTTTCGCTCAGTTGTTCTTTATTTGTAATATTATCTTTCGATATTTCTGTCTTTGTTGACTCTTAAAGGTTCTCAATTGGATTGAGGTCTGGTGAGTTTCCTGGCCAATTAAGAACCTGAATTTTTTGCTCTTCCAAAAAGCTGCTCACAAAAAGCCAAATATATCGAACGGTAATTTCGACAAAGCAATGATTGCTACAATGTTTCACATTATACAAAAAAGTAGCATTTCCTAACATTTTTGCAAACTACGCGTCATTAAACTCGGCAATTTGTTCCTCTACACTGTAGAGTCTACAGTATGATTCTAATAATTTGAGCACCCACTGTAAGTAAAAATTTAACGTTTTTTGTACAAGATATTTTACTGTAAGCAATCATTCTGTGTATACAAGTGTTTTCACTCCAAATCTTTTTAACTCGTGCATATTTTTATTATAACTCAACATGCAGAGCTTGATTAAGGAAATGTATCACTCTACGTAGTTGGCTTTTTACGTTCTTTACCTCTACGAAATATCATTTTTAGTTTCAAAATTCACAATATAATTAACAATATGAATGAAAGTAAAAATAAACTACAAATTCTGGATTTCTTACTTATTGTTTTAGATTGAAAACACAGAGAAGTCGAACCTTGAGGAAAATACAGTAGAACAAACTTTTAGATTTTAGAGCATGATTCCAATGGGGGGGGGGGGGGGTCCGGACCCGAAACCCGGGTGTGATGAATTTTTCCATGTGTTAGAAAAGTGACATCCATTCAGCTATTGATGCATACACGCTTTCCATGGATATTGACGATGCTGCTCGAACCAAAGATGATTCGAGACTCTCCAAATTTCTGTGAGGTCTTCGACAGGCCATCTTCTCCAATTCTGCCCTTGTAGTCATATGGATTCCGATTTTGACTTTCATACAGTCAATCTTCTGCGGCTATGAACCAAGGAATGTTGTGTTTTAGTCACTGCTAGGTGGTTTTTGTCTTACGGGCTGTAGCCGAATCTTGCTGGAAGATCCAACGCTCTCCATTGATGAGAGTACTGCTCAACTGCTTCACCACGCCTTCTAAGACATCCTCCTGGTACACTTTTGCCCTGGTCTTAACCTCTTCTTGCAGAAATGAAGAGATGTAACGCCTTTACAAGACACTCCTCACCAAATCATTTTACGGAGGTTGGATGGTGGCCACGCTGAACCTTTGGAACAACATTTTTTGCGTATTTAAAGGTTTTAGAATAGATTTTGTAGTTTTGCTTCTTCAGCGGTGAAAATTTTCTCATCTGTGAAAAGAATATTTTCATGGCCGTTGATTGTGTGCCACCGAAGAAGCCGTTTGCATCTTTCGATTCTAATTTTCTTCAAGCGCTTTGTCAAAAGATTGCCAGTTGAGCGACGGAAGGCTTTCATGTGGAGATCATCTCTAATTGACATGGATCTGAAGTCGATACATTATTTTCCCTGGACATGATTTTCTGTTTTCCAAAGAGATTTCTGGGAACATTTTCTTGAACGACTTTTATAGCTGCACTGGTTCGAACCATGCGAGGGCGACCACTTCTTTTTCTGTCTATCACGTCTGACGTTTGGGAGAAACGATTGATCGTGTTGTAATGCAATCACTGCAATGCGATTTTTCTTAGCCTCGCACTCCATTGTCAACAAGCAAAATTTGCCACAAAACTGAGAATAAGTTATAAGTAGACAATGCATACGGACAAAAGCAAAAATAATGGAACTTTTCTGTGCGGATTTGTTCTCGCCGTATGCATTGTAAAATTTCTCGCAGAATTTATGGCAAGACTAAGTACTATTTGAAGGACTAAAGCTTTTTGCGAAGCAATAACACCCTATGATAAAATCTAATATTCTGTCCCTTGGGAGAACACATCACGAGAGGCAGTTTCAAATTCGAAATTGTAAAGGATTTTGTCTATTTTGAATAAATCCTAACCAATACGTACAGGTGATAGGAGGTTGAGTTAGATGGACTACTCTTAAAATAAGTTCTCTCTGTAGGAACTGAGACTGACTGAATCCTCTTCTTACCGATCAACCCGTACCAAATCTTTACTGAATCCAGTCATTTCCCCAAACGAGACTGTTGCTAAACTTAAGATGCTCGAAGAAGTGATTTGATCGGAATCTGAAGTTAATTCTTCTTAGTAAATTTCATTTTTCACATTAATTTTTACTCATGTCTCAAGCTTCTATAGAATTTGTTATAGTCCTAGCCACACTCATGAGAAATCAAAAATGCTAGAATGAAAGAATTCTCCATCCCAGGCCGTGCTAACGTTAGCACAGAAACAGAACAAATGAAAAAAGAGAAAGACTAAGCGAAATAAAATAAAAAACCAACATTTCGTGGCTTTATTAACATTCGCGCTTTCACCATTTATTCATTTGTATTATTTCGCTTAATTTAAGAATCAAAATATAATAATTAAGTAACTTTCACTCAAAGGTTGGTTGCTTTTCTATACTCATCTCATCTCACTTCTTCGGTCAAATTAGCCCAGAACAATGTAACGGTACTGAGCTGGTGTTACCTTAGTGTTCTCTACATCGTCGCGAGAGCCGTATATTGATTTTAGAGAGCCTCAGTTATCGCTATACATCAAAAATGATAGATTACAATATTGCGATGTCCACGAGAATATTTCTGGTGGTGACTCAATAATTCGACCAACGAAAAAGAGAACAGGCAGTACGATAATTTCGCTCGTTAATAACAATAAAAATTAAAAACAATACAACAAAAAAAAGAAAACAAGTAAAGGGTCCTTCAAAAGTGACCTTTTGAACTTTTTTTTATGTCATCTTTGACATTTCTCAAGTAGACAGAAGTGCAATTTTACACGATAAAGCAACGCGTTAAAAATATGGAAACTTATTATGAAAATGGTCCATCTTTAAGAACAACATATCGCAAATTTGTGAATTTTTTGGTGGAAATAATCGTCCGCTTGAGTCGACAATTCAAAGGATGGTGAAAAAATTTCAAGAAATTGGTTCTGCTGAGGATAAGAAAAGGGCTCACAGACCAAAACCTGAACGTTCTGTTGAAAATATTTCTGCTACAGCCCAAGGTGTTGCTCAATAATCGAAATCGCGACATTCTCATTCAGAATCGACCGTTCGGCGGATTTTAGCTCTAGAGATGCTCATGGAGGACATTTAGATGATATAATTTTTCGCATATAATTATTAGGAACCGTATTTTGAATAAAAATACTAAACCCGAAAGACTCAAAATTTTTACATGTTTTATTCGAAAACAACATCTAATAAATAAATACTATAATTGGCGCGTACACTTCTGTTAGGTGTTTGGTCGAGCTCCTCCCCAGATTTGTGGTGTGCGTAGTGAAGGTTTTTTCATAAATGGATGGACCTACAGTTTTAAGCCAACACAGAATGGTACATTTTTTTAATGAGAAGCTTTTTTATGGCCGAAATGCACTCAGAGGTTTGCGGCGACCGCTATTAGAAAAAAACTTGTCCATCGTTTTGCTGTTTCAGGCATGGATACTCCAACCTACGTATGCTCGAATGGTAGTCACGTATCAACAACATCTAGGCGCGTCTTTTGGAAGGGTATTTCAGTTATATTTATTACATCATCAATTCACATGATTCTGCCAAAATCACTGAGAACGGGATAGTAGCTCGCGAATGCGGTGACCTTCTGTATTGCCTTCACCGAAGCTGTGCACTGTAACTCTTCAGATTAATTAACCTACTGTTATTAGTCTTACCTCCAACTTGTGAAACAAGAAAAGCAAAGAGAATTGTATGCTGAATTCTTATCTCACATATTTCCTTCACGCACTTGATTACTTCTTCATTTCTTGGAACTCCATACAGATTTTCTCAGCGCTATTGAAGAGGACGAAAAGTGCTTGGTACGTCTCTTGAATAGCACAAAACGGCGAAGCCAATCTACAAAACAATAAATTTCTTAATTTGCCAGACCATTTATAGGACTCAGAAGCAGGAGCTATGCGAAAAAAGATGACGGAACCATCTTGAGGGGGGAGCCTCATGTAGAAGCCTCAAAAAATCGATTTTTTTTTTTTTTGATAATCTGAGTTTTCATGCCGAAATTCTCAATATTATAGCTTCTACGCCCACTAACTAGGCAGAGAGCGGTCCGCGCGCTCCTGAACCTTAAACTTTAAACTCAATTATCTCGAAAAGACTTTTTTAAAAACTGCTCGTGCTGTAACTCAAAAAGTTATCGACTGATTTGTTTGAAGTTTGGTGAGGCCTTTCTGTACATAACTATCGGAAGGATAAACCTAAAATGTCAGATATTTCGCTTTGATAAATTACTTTTTGGGGGTTTAAAAAGTTCAATAAAATAGCCATAAATTCTGACATATTTTTTAAAGGCTTATTTTATAATTAATTGTATACTTGTGTTTTAATTTTATAGGTTCATCCTTTCCGTTAATATGTTAAAAAAAAACAGTTTCATTTTTTTCTTTCAGATCGATAGATTAAAAGTAATAAATAGAGCAGTTTGGCACCTCGCGCGGTAGGCAGCCGACAAGAAATGATTCTGAGCCGGCATTTTGAAAAAAAAAAAATTTTTAATTTTGTTTTTGTACTCTCGAAAGGTATAATAAAGTTGTGTTAAAGCTTCAAAATAATATAATTATTTTAGCACCTTTAAAAATATGTTTAAAAAATGACCAATTTTGTGGAACCTACATGAGGCTCCCCCCTTAAGAAAATCTGTTAAGGCTGCCGCAAACGGACAAAGAACAAATTGAATGCCGCACTTAATGAGAATGGGGATCCTTCCTGGGCCTAAATTTAATATAAATAAAAATTATAAATTAATTAATCATTTACTTTGTTACTGAAAATCTCAATAGGCAATGATTCTAAAGCTGAAGAAATGGCGGCCAAAAACAGTTCACATAAAATAAATAAAAAGTTATATGCAATTTTTCCAACTCTGAGTGCATTTGTGTATTATTTACTTCCCTAACAGTCGACAGCATCGAAACCCCAACGATGTTGCTGATAAATAATTGTGCAAACTGGCAACTAAATCTGTCAAACTGCCAATTCGGGGCAACTGTCAACACAGCAGTAAACAAGTTGCACGCACTGGCCGTAAATGGCTGCTGGTGTAAATCGACGCTGTAGATGCAATGCGATTTGAACTACTTTAAATGAATGAAGTAATTAAGCAATTGCAAACGAAACCGATACAAAAATAAAAACATCGAGAATGTGTACGTATGTATGTATGTGTGTCAGTTTATGTGCGGGTGTGAGTGTGAATACTGCAAACAACTGCCAACACAAAGTGAGGAGCAGCAGCAATGGCAATAGCCATAAAAGCTGTACTCGTAGTAACTATTCGGCTGACAACTGTTAGGCAATAGAAAATGAATTGATTCGAAATTTGCAAGGGCGCACTGGGAATACGGAAAATAAATATGAATAGGATTATTTACTACTTTTGCAATACACAACTTCTCTTACAATTTGCGGTGTTTAGTCAGATGCTGTTGTATAAACTTACAGTTTTATGCCGCCTCCGAATTGCAGATGGTTTTCGTAAGAGGTTTTTCATAAAAAGCACTGCTCAAAAATGGGCAGGGAGGCTGGCCTGCTGAGAGCCAACCTTTGTTCTATAATTTGATGTTTACAGTTCACAGAAAGCTTTCGAATGGACTCACTGGCTGGCAGTTAGGCACAGACCCACTCAGCTAAGCGGCCGACTGTTGAAATCAGCATTCATGAATTTTGCTGTGTTTCATTTTACTGAGATTCCTTAATCGATAGGGGCCATCTTGCCGCAATTTCTTTTCGAGTTTCCAACACATTGGTAATCTAAGTCACCAGGTAAGTTTCGATGGTCGTGTAGAGAAAAACTAAATTAATTTTATTGACAGTTAGTCGCATAGTCTGGTAAGAAATCACAATTGTAATAAGTCTACCAAAAACTTTTTTTTAATTTTAATATTATAATTTAAAAAATGACGCTGAAGTTGACCCTCCCAAAAAATTGGACCTGAACTGTGTTGTTCATTGTGGCTCTTCTATTTATCTGAAACACAAAAACCAAAAAAAAATATTAATCAGTATGACTGTAGCTATGTCCCGCACTAGAATAAAAAAAAAATTCAAAATGGCGCGGTTTTGAATGAAACACTGTAAAACTCTTAAAAATCGCCATTAATGTTATGAACAACATATTAAAATTTCAGACGATTCGGTTGAATAGTTTTTTCTTTTTTTGACAACATCAGGCCGAAAAAAGTGGTTTCGAGGTAAATGAGTCTAAAGTTTGAAGTACAGAAGCGCGCGGGCCACTCTCTGCCTAGATAGTGAGCACTTGAAGCTATAATATTGAGAATTTCGGCATGAAAATTTCACAGTATATTCTCAAGATACTATACTTTCGAAATATCGAAAAAACAAAAAATCGATTTTTTGAAATTTCTAGACCGCCGAGTCCCCGGACGATCTAAGATGCATAGGAGCGAGCAACTATCGCAGTATGGCTGTGGACCGATATGCATGTAAAATAATTGTGGAGGAAGCTAAGACTCCCAACGAGCTGTAGTGGGATGAATAATGATGATGATATATGCTTGCGTGCTTTTAGTTCGTTTAATTTTTGTAGTTGACAGAAATAGAGAGAATAATAAAAATTTTAATATATTCGTATTTTCATTTATTTCAAGTCTAAAACATAATTACAGTTTTTACAGACCACTTGGAGCTGAAGTGAGCTGAAATTGCTACAGATACTTAAACAAATATAATATATATATATATATAATAATATAAATTAAATAATTAAATAAAATTAATTATGAAATTCATTTTAAACACCGAAAAGTCAAGCGCAATAGAACTCGAGATCTCATTAAATTCGCTTAGTGAGCGAGTAATGGCATTACGCGCATAATTTGTGCTAAGCAATTTAAGCTTCCCACCTTAAGTTTAAGCTCTATCACCTTAAACTGCTAGTAGTAGTGATATGATAGTGAAAGCCACGTGATAGAGATCAATAATCAATTTCCCCTTAATTGCAATAAAAAGAACAGGCAGTGGGAGCTTCTGCTCTCTAGAGAGTTTCTAGAGACTTTAAGTTAACTAAAATCAAACGGAAATTATGGGAAGGGAGAGTATTTGAGAATTTTAAGACCTGAGCGCATATTTAAGGAACACCTTCTGTCCATTCTCTCAATTGCAAATTAATGACGACACCTCCAGATAATTGTTGCATGCTCTATCTAAAAGAACGAACAAAGGAAGAGAAGAGTAATTTGAAAGTGTAGGGGTCCGAGAACAACGAGCTGTTATGCCGTACACAACTTAAGATTGAGTAAGAAGTGGATGCAGCAAAGTTAGTCAGAAATGTTGAATGAAAAATGTAAGTCAAAGATCGTACTTAGATCTCTGAATTCACGAACAGATTGAAATAAAGTATTAGTAATAGATAATAATAGATATAAGAGGTGATTGAAAATCATTTTATTTTGAAAATTAGTTTTGGCGAAAATAATATGAAAATATTTCTTCATATTTAGAGAGATGCAAGAGTTACTACACCAGCAAACGGGCGCATTAATTTCGGCTTGCAACATGGAAACATCCTCATTTTTTCTAATTGCAGAAAATATTTTCAAACCTTCAGCATGCAGAAGAAAGTGGGCAAACGAAAAGCAGGTACTAATATCATTAATACAAAGAACGCAGAGAAAAGGCTCTAAAATACTGCCTTTTGGCATGCCTGCAAATGCAATGAAAGGTTTCGAACATTCACCCTCAATCATTACCACACATCGCCTATCGGATAAATAAGATTTCAATCATTGAAAGTAAGCAGAGTGAAAGCCAAGCAAGGCCAAGTTTCGTAATAGAATTGTAAGAGAAACTCTAACAAATGCTTTAGAAAAGTTCGACTTGAAACCACTTAGCAGGTGAAAAGCAATATTCATCAAGAGCAGCCAGGTTGGAAACTGTAGACCTACCCAAGATAAATCCATGCTGAAGCGCATAGTGGCAAAGTACATATTTTGTAACTTCTTTGAAAAGTAAAATATAATAAAATTATAGAGAAAAAGTGGATATAATAAAAATTTTCAAGATCGGCCTGTAATTGCACACATCATTCTTCTGGCCACTTTTGAAAATGGGGGTAATAGTTGTGACTTTCCAATCGTAGATAAAAACTCCAGAAGTTAGAGATTTATTAAAAACTAATTAGAGAGCCCATCCTTTTAAGTCTGCGAAGCAGTTTTTGAACTTAAGGGGGTGGTAGGGTTTAGCGCTAAAAAAACACTTTTTTTTGAATTTTTTACAGAAATACGGCTTAAGATACTTTAATAAAATCAGTTGCATGTTATTGTACATCTTTTCAATAAGTTTTTAAAAAATATTAATAAGCCCATGACAGAGTTTTTTTGGAGATATGTTTTTCGAGAGGTGCTCTGCGGTGCCAATCGGCATTCGTCGTAGAATCATCTGAAACTAAAAAAGTCGAATTTTTCAGTTAAAGTATGACGTAATGTAGTTTTGTAGTTTTGGTGGCAAAAAAACGTAAAACGAGCATTTTTGGCGAAAAATTTCGCCATATTTGTAAGTGAAAAACCACCTTAAAAAAAAATAAAATAAAAAAAAACAGTGGGGGGGGGGGAGGTATTTTTGATTTAGAAAACGTGTGCCAAATTTGAAAAGAATCGGTTGAATAGTTTCGGAGTTGTGATTGGCACCGACTTTTAAGAAGTCGTTTCGGGAAAAACGCGTTTGTAAAAACGACTCTGAAAAATTATCGATGCTCCGCATTCGAGGTAGAGTGCCTACAAAGGCTATAACTTTGAGAGTTCTGCTCCGATCCACTTAAAATTTTGACACAACATTCTTGAAATGATTTACTATAAGATGAGTGAAGAAAAAAAATTTCGATTTTGTGACCCTAACCCCCCCCCGCCCCCCCCCCCCCCCTTTGATATGCTTTAAGTAAGAAACTATTGTACTCAAATAAATTTTATTAATCTTATATTCTATTTTCTCACTTAAATTTTTTTTAATTTTATCGTTAATGTTCTTCTAAGCCTCTGTAATATTTTTTTTAATGTTATACTAAATTTTCTTGCTTAATATTTTTACTATTAATTTTTTGTTTTTATTTTATAGCCAATTCTCTTATTTAACCTTTTTAAGATATATTTATTTTTTTATTTTATGCTCAGTTTTCTTGCTTAATATTTTTAATATTTATTTATTTATTTTATTTTATTTTATATTCAATTTTCTTCCCTAATATTTTTATTATCTATTTATTTTTTTTTATACTCACTTTTATTACTAATATTTACTACTTATTTATTTAGTTTTTTTTGCTTAATTTTTTAATATTTCTTTATTTTGTTTTTTTATTTTATTATTTTTTTTTTTTAATTTTGTTTTTTTTTTATTTAATTTTCTTAAAGCATATTGGTTGCGGGAAAATGGAAAACGTCCTTGCCTGTTTGAAAAATGTTTTTAATGTTCATTTTTTTTAATTCTTTAACCATTTTTTTAATTTAGAAGTGAAAAAATTCACAAAATAGTGAAAAAAATTCACATGCCGCTGATGTTGCTTCTTTTTTATATTTGTATATTTTTTTATTATGCAAATTAGCAATAAACAAGAAATAATAATATATCACAAATATTTTTTTTTTTTTAATTACTTAATCCTTTGGACCTTTTTCTCTTTCGGATAATCGATAATTTTGAACGGGGTATAAAAATGTAAAATTAGTTGAAAGAAAAATATTAAAAAAACTACATATAAATATTTTTCCCCTGCTCTCATTAAATGAAAACTACTCCTTCTTAATCCAATGAAGAAAGCTAGCGCTATCTACCAAAGCCTTCGACTTTCAATTTTTATTTTTAGGTTGCATTCTTAATTTGGCTGTTCATTAATTAATTAAAATAACATGCATCAAACTGACCTAAACTTCGTCTTTGGTTTTTGGTTTTCCTCACCAAGTCTACTTTTCGGGGGAAAAAACTCACAACTGAACCTAACTAATATTATATAATATTATTATTTAAAATAGACAATTTGTCCTGGTGATTCAACGATTGGTGTTGGTGACGTTTTTCGTATGGTCGTTACGTTAGAAGTAACTCCATTAGAAGTAACTCCAAATATCTCTGACTCACTACTCACAATTTGGGTTGGGCTACAAAATCTTTATGAAAACGCTATGAGCCAAATCCCCTGCTGCTGATATGGAAACCGAAGTGGTAAGCACACTCTTCCCAACACACTGTGCTGAGAGGGAAGAACTCGAGTATGAAGCAACGGAACCTGTCCCATTCACAGAAGAAGAACTTATGGATGCTGCAAAAGCAATGAAATGCAATAAAGCGCCAGGCCCTGATGGCATAGTTGCAGAAATACTGAAACTATCGACAATAGAGCGCCCTTTTTTGCTGCTAAACATGTACAACGCATGCCTAAAAGAAGGAATTTTTCCAGAAATATGAAAAAAACAAAAACTAGTAAGGGAAAGGGAGACCCAACATTAACGTCCGCTTATAGACCGCTATGTATGCTGGATATCGCAGGAAAACTCTTTGAAAAACTTATAAAGCATAGGCTTAGCGAAGCCGTAGAGAACAGTGGCGGCCTGTCTGACAGGCAGCATGGTTTTAGAAGTGGCAGATCTACCTTAGGAGCCATCCAAGATGTAATAGCTAGCGTAGAACATGCCCAGGCAGGTAATCGATACTCCAAACGCTTGGTATTACCAACCACACTGGATATTAGAAATGCTTTCAGCAGTTTAAGTTGGGACGACGTAATTGAAGCCTTAAAGGTGAAATTTAAGATCCCGAATAATCTATTGAAGATTATTCGTAGCTATCTAAGCAATCGCGTACTCTTATACGAAACACGAGAAGGGTGTAAGTCTAAACAAATAACAGCAGGTGCGGCCTAAGGATCAATACTCGGACCTGAACTCTAGAATATAAGCTACGATGAAATCCTTCGAATAGAGATTCCTAAGGATGTGCATTTAGTGGGATACGCAGATGACATTGCAGCTGTAATAATCGCCCGAAACACTGACGAAGATCCGAGTTCAGACATGGCTAGAAGACCATGGATTAAAGCTGGCCGCAGAGAAAACAGAGAAGTAGACATACAAGTACTCGATGCCACTTTATCGACAAAAAGAGTAGTCAAGTACCTAGGAGTGCAATTAGACACAAGGCTAACTTACTGGGCGTATATAAACCATGCTGCCACAAGAGCTGCCAAAATAAGCAGACTGTTAAGTAAGCTCATGACAAACCTTGGAGGTTCAACGCAGAAAGCGAAAACTGTTAATGGACACGACGAACTCGATTCTCTTATACGCATGCGAAATATGGGCAGATTCGCCGATATTAGAGTTCAAACGCTCACACTTTGGCAGGCAAGATGGA
The DNA here is from genome assembly GCF_027943255.1 of Anastrepha obliqua. Taxonomy (NCBI): domain Eukaryota; kingdom Metazoa; phylum Arthropoda; class Insecta; order Diptera; family Tephritidae; genus Anastrepha; species Anastrepha obliqua. Next base: position 158,888,852 of record NC_072892.1, on the reverse strand, counting down.
ACTCTGAACGGTATGGTAGATGGACAGCGAGACTAATACCCGATCTAAAAAAGTGGGTAGAAAGAAAGCACGGTGAGGTAAACTACTACCTCACACAGTTTTTGTCCGGATATGGGTCCTTTCGCAAGTATTTGTGGCGAATGGGAAAAGTGAGCCAACCAAACTGCATATATGGAGATACTGAATATGATGACGCGGAGCAGACCTTCTTTAAATGCGAGAGGTGGAACGTAGAGATAACAGGTCTGCAGCTAGCTATTGGTGTATTTCCACCTGAAGAAATTATCGATAAAATGATGATAGACGAATAAAAATGGATTGCCGTCGCAAATTTCGTGGAGGATATTATCCGAAAAAAAAGCGCGAATTGGAAAGTTATGCTGAAGAGCATTGATCATAGGTTTCTCAAAACAGGCGACCCTGGACGCAGGGTGAGTAAGTAAATGCCCTTCTTAGAACGCCGTCTTGGCCCTCTACCTCGAAGCAATGCAGAAGCAGTCCCGGGGTGGAGGGAAAAATCCAAGATAAGAGGACGGAATCACCACAATCGTACTAGCGACGGTTACTATATGGTGCGAAGGCATTTTTAACCCAACCTAACCGCAAAAAAAAAAAAAAACAAAAAAAAAAAAAAACTACTCACAAATTTCCGTCCGCAAGTATAGCCGCAGATTCGTCATTTAAATGAACCGCGAAAGGAACTGCAGCGCTTGATCAAATAGAACTACTTTGACTACAATTAAAATGAGTGCCAACATTTTTTTAGTGCAAAATCTAAACCTAATCCACAATCGAAAATTTTAATTTTTTTTTGGCTCTTACATTTTGCAATCTTACATAGTATCCAAAAGCTTCTTTCAATTTCGATTAGTCTACTTTCAAAATGCCCCTACTTGGATACTATTTTCCCGTGCGTAAGCTCAGTGCCCACATGCGCGAGTAAGACTGCAAAAAATAGTAAACTTGCGAAAAACCAAAGGCCCACGCCGAGAAAAGGTGCGTGCATGCGATGGATTGGGATGCGTCAGGCAGAAAAGGTCACGCGGAAGAAGCGGAACGTGCCGCTGTGTTTCGCGCTTATCAAGATGCAAATACCTGGCCAGCAAAAAAAAAGCATGCAAACAAACAACGGCAACAACATCAACAACTCAAACAGCACACAAACATGAATGAGTACACAAAAGAAGAAGCATTGACAGAAAAAAATAGAAACAAATAAATTCAGTGAAAGAGATGAAAGCAGCAACAAACTCGTCTAAGGGCTCGAGAGAGGGGGCAAAATTCCGTATTTTTGACGTTCAGTGAACTTTGTGGCGATTTTACGTAAACCAAAAACTATTCGCAGGATGAAAAGCAGTGAGAAGCGGGCAACAGCAGAGAGACAGATAGCGAGAATATAAGAAGCGTCAAAGAAATTTCTTTTGGTTTAAAATGGAGAAGCGAATTATGTAAATTTACTTGAGTGCGTGAACGCATGTATGTGTGTGTGAGTGCGCGTTCATGTCTGTCACTGGCAGCTGTGACAAAAATATAACAAAGCCCAAAGTAACAAAACAACAACAACAGCACATAACAATGACATTTCAAAATATGCTAGCAGCCGCACAATGCAGCCAATTTTGTGCAACACCGAAAAATTCCGACTGTAAAGATTTTTCTACGCTGCCACGGACAGCAAAAACTGACACACAACAGCAGCAAAAATACATGCAAACATATGTATTTACCTAACTGCACACATAAATACAAGCATACCTAAACGCATACACACACACACGTATACATATAAACATGTGAAAGAAGTGGTTAGGCAGCGGCGCGGCGCCCTGAAAAGAGAAATATGCCATTTTTGCTTTGCTTCATATTCATGTTCATGTCTGTCTGCCAGCCAGCCAGCTCGGCCGCGTTTGCCTGCCTTTGAGCATCAACACTACCAACACCAACAACAACACCAGGGCGCTCGCTCAATCTCTGCACAACTGACACCTGATGCTGTCCGCATTGCGCAAACGCAGTAACCAATCAAAGAGCGCCACTTAAGCTCCGCCTCAAAATGAAAATGGCGCTCGCTTACGAATTCGCCTCAGCAGATGCGCAATAAAATGAGCGCCATCATAGTCGCACTGCTTGCACGCACAGCATTTGCAGAGCATAGCAAAAGCGAGAATGTGAGCAAATGCAGAGAGTGCCGCATAGCAGCAGTGCGCACAGGAGAGTTGGAAAAAACAGCGAATTTCAGCGCAGGAGCGTTGCGGCAGTGAAGAAAAATAGAAAACTAACAAAAAAAAAAAAACAATACAAATTTGGAAGCGACAGAAATTTCATTAAGCAGACAGCGGCAAATCGAGAATGCACAGAACGAAATGAAGTTGATATACATATAGCGTTTTTACAGTTAGTTTGCTTTGTTGGACACTGCCATTGTGTGACGGGTGCTGTTGCTGCTGCTGCTGACTGATGCTTTGGCCGCTTGCTACTGGTCGCGCGGATAAAGAGACATAAGTATTGTATGTGTAAAGCCCATTGCAACTGATAATTATACGATAAAATGATGTTAATGATCGTGTAGCTGATGCTGATATTCATCGGTGAAAGAAACCGCCGCTGTGTGCAGTTGGTTGACAAAAGTTTACACTGCGCCTGTGAATGCATACGGAAATGTTATCTGCTGCTTTGCTGGCTAAATAGTTTTATTGCACTTTAATGGCGCACTAAAAGTAATTCTATCGCGCAGTAGAATCTACTGATACCCACTTCAGGAGCTAATCGTTTTTGTTTTGTTTCAGAAAAATTTACGAAAGCGATCGAAATATTTAGATACAAAATTTATATACGAAAATGTACACAAATTTTATGACGAAATTAACTGATTGATGTTTTTGGTGCATACCAACTTTTTACGAATTTATTGCACTTTTAATGTTCTTAGAAATGGTGACTTAATTCAATTAAAGCTTATTTGCCTCTGTTAATTAATTGTAAATTCTTAATTATCTATTTAGAAAATTTTTATGAGCTACTTTAAAGAAAATAATAGACGCATATGGCTTACAATTTTCATTAATAGCTTCAATTTAAAACCAATTATCATCATAAATTCCAGAGTTCTAGAGTGGAAAGTAGGACCACAACGAATTTCTTCCATTCAGGTTGTCAACTTCATTCCAGCTTAGCTGCATGGCGCGGCTTTCTGACTGCAGCAGTTGTCTTCAGATATTCGCTGGTCTTCCACGTCTGCGGCTTTCTGGGGGTTCAGCCAACCTTCTGCGTAGAACATTGCCAATCCAGCTCCATTTTCTCTCTCTAAGTTAGCATTCGAGATAATATTTGGCCAGAGAAGTTTCGAAGGAATCTGTTTACAAAAACTTTTATGAGTTTGTGTCAGCTGACGTCGCATTCCACATTTCACAACCATAAAGTAAAGTCGACTTTACGCGGGAGCGAGGGAGCGAGGGAGATATTAACATTTTCTCCGATAGTCAAGGCGCGATCACGGCTCTGACTACGCCATGGTGTAGAACGAAATTAGTAAACTCCTGTAAGGAGTACATCAAAACTCTTGGGTGTGCAGGTAACATTTCTCTGACCTGGGTTCCAGGACATAGGAAATGAAATTGCTGGTGAGCTTGCCAGGAAACGGACATAATTGGTCTCAGGGACCTCCTACCCAGTCATCGGCATCCCCCTGACAGTTGTTGAAGGGGAACTGCACAAATTATTCCTCAGGAAAGCGCAGAAAAGATGGAGCTACATTTCTTCAAGTGCTATTTCGAAAATTCTATGGTCCCAGTACAATGGAAGTAGGTCACAGAAAGCTCTGGGGACTCCTCGTTATTCAATTTCCACACTCGTAGCTGTGTTTACCGATCACTGAATGATCGGCACATACGCCGAAGAGCTAGGTTTACCATTTAATCCCCATTGCAGAAGCCATGGTGATCTTTAAGGGAAGGAGACTGTTGTGCACTTCTCTGTAAGTTTCCGGGTTTGGCAGCTAGACGATTAAGGTCACTGGGTACTCCTTTCTTCGACAGCCTGGGGCAGTGCGCCAACCTAAATCCCATTAATTTTCTCCATTATATCAACAGCTCTGGCTGGCTGCAGATATCTGTCTGTTGGAAGTCTTATAATGGTATCAAAACGGCGCTTTAGTGCTACTTGAGAAGTGCCAGACGGGTACTTCAACCATTTCACCTACCTACCTATACTGCTTTTGAAAGACATAAAAAATTCGTGCATTTTTTTTTTCAAAACTTTCGATTTTTTTTAAACAATTAATAGTAAATTGTCGGTTTTTTTTCTCGAAAGTCTGAAAAATATTTCCTGAAGTCGCCATATTTTTAATTTTGAAAAAAGCTTCGATTAGGCTCAAGATTATCTATTAATAAAACTAATTTTTCTTGTCCGATTGATTTTAGATGAATCTCCAAGGACTTGTGATGATTACCGCAAGGGACTTCTGGAGAAACGGGCTCCACACAAATAGCAATAACTTTTACAATCATTATTTTTTTTTTTTTGAAATTTTGCTAAAGTCGAGTCGAAACATGTTGATTAATGCTAGGTTATATTTTTGTAAAATAAAGCAATTTACTAACAAAAAAAAATAATTGAAAATCATTTTAGTTTTTTCGGGCCTCTGACTACTCCCAACCACTTATGATTTGTGCGATTATTTTGTTAATCATACTGAGCAAGGTAATGCCCCTTACATTCCGTCGGATTGCTTTCCTTGGGGATTTTTTTCAGTTCATCAGGCAAGTCAAATGTTGCCCAGAATGAAGTGCTGCTTTCCACAATTCAGTTGAGATGTTTTCACGCCCAGGCGCCTTGTTATCTTTAAACTCATTTATAACTGTATTAGAAAATCATGTTGTCCATACATAGGAGGAACGAATCGTTGAACGCCTATCGCTTGGGCCCACAAACCCCTTCGACTGTGACCCATTTCCTCGCTTCAAAAGCGACTCGCCTTCGTTACGTTTCAGCAAAGAATCGCAGGCGTCAATTCAGTTCAAACTCTTAATGTGTCATATCTTTAGCTGGAAAATGTACATCGTCGCTTTTGCGAAATTATAAGATGCCGGGTAATTTTTTTTTATTAAATACTTATACATACTTTGAAGTCTGATAAGTGATATAGCGCATTTGATAGCGGAAGCTATTTAGAACAACGAAGGTTAAACGTAGCACTTCGATTAAAAGGTTCCCAGAATTTATTCAGAAAATTCAAAATGCATATTTATTCCTCAAAAGTTGTATTATCGCCTTCAAAGAACTCCCCATCAACTGCAACACATTTACGTTTGATGCCGCTCTCGATGGAACTTTATTTTCGGACTGGAATGCCCAAGGGAGCAGAGGTCGCAGTCGACCAAAGATGACGTGGAAAATGCTGCGTGAACTAGCAGATGCCGACATCTCATGGGACGGTGAAAAAATAATAGCCCATAACCGTGTACGATGGAAGAGTCTTGTCCAGGCCCTTTGCTCCCGGGCGAAGTGAACAAGGATATAGGAAAACCAATTTCGGTATAGCCAATTTTGTTCTGGCCCTACGCTCCAACAGGAGCTACAGGAAATTACAGTACCTGGCCACTGAATTATGACCGATGATAAAAATTACATATTTATGGCTTTGAGAGCGAATTAAAAGCAAACGGTTTTAAAGCATTTAAAAAAGTTTACATATTTCTATTTATTAAAAGCTTCTTAACATTTTTGCATTAAAAATATTTATTTGAAAGTAATATTTCGTGGCTCCTCCCCTTGCATTTAAGACGGCCGCAATTCGTTGAGTCATACTGGCTACGCACTGTGTTATCTTCATCTTAAGATTTTGGTCATTATACCACACATCTTCGATGTTTTCCTTAAGCTGCTGTATTGTGGTATCATGCTGCTGGTATACTGCCGATTTGAGGTGTGTCCAACAATTTTCGAGTGGGTTAAGGTATGGTGAATTGCAAGGCCATGGCAAAACTGTTATTCATTGAATGCAGACACCTCATCCTCATCCTGGATGTGTGACATGGAGCTCCATCTTGCATAAAGGTGTATTCGTCTCTCGGACACTTCAGAGTTTCTAAATACGGCAGCACGTCCACGTACTGAACAGAGCGCATTGTTCCCTCAACAAAATGTAGCGGGCTTGATCTTTCTAAGGCTCTACAGCCCCAAACCATAACCCTTGGAAGCACACAATCTTCAGAATATCGTTCTCCGGCTCTTTTGCGAACAAAATTTGCTGTTTTTGTGACCGCTTCCACTCGGCTTTCATCGCTGAAGATGATCTGTAAGAAGAAAAACAAAACCACAATAAAGTGTGAATATTCATATCTTCTTACTGCTATTTGACAAAGGAAAAAATGTTTTTTCTAAACTTACTTTTTTCCAATATTCCGCGTCGAAGTCTCTGTAAAGTTGTGCCCAAAGTTTCCGCCGATTTCGCATACAGGGTGTCAGTTTTGGCTTTTTTGCTGGTCGTCTGCAAAAAAGTCCATTTTCGTATAAGCGTCATCGTAACGTTCTTTCCGAAATATTTACTCCAGATTCCTGAACCTCTATTAAAATCATCCGACTTAAAGCATTTCTATTCCGATTTTGCGATCCTGCCTGGTTGGTGTGATGCGTTCTCGGTGACAATTTTGGCGATTGTTTTAAGTTGCCACTAAAACGTTGTTGGAAAAATCACTTTTTGGCAACATTTACCACAGACGCTTTGGATATTTCAACGGTTCTTGCTATGTCTGCATAGCTCAGGTTCTTGGCTTTCAAAAGAACTGCAATTTGTTGCTTTTGTGCTAATCTCAAATCCGACTTTCGGCCCATTTTCTATAAAAAAACTGGTTAAATTGAAGAAAAGGATAATCCACGTGACAAATTCAAGAGAAATGTATATTTTGTACTTACTGTTGTTATATTTTAGATAAATGAATATTCACTATACAATTCTTTCACTTTTCAGACGATCTCAATTAGTTTTTTTTATGCTCTCCACACAAGATCGAATTAATTCGCACTGACACTTGCACACTTAACTTTTCACTTATAAGCAAAAAAACTGATCCTTTTCCAATCGTCGCAGGCCAATTGACCGGAAATTCTTAAAAACATCTAAGAACAGGTTAATACAGGGGTTCATACCCTTTTTTTTTTTGGAAAAGCCCAAATTAGATTAAAAATTTTACCTGATATTTGAAGTTTTCAGAAAAGATGCCATCGGTCATAACTCAATGGACAGGTACCGTATATATAAGTATAATAAAATAGGTTTTGGAACTTCCCTGAGGCAAAATAGAAACATTGCCCGCATCCCGTAACAAACGTCGATCTACAGATTAAGGGCTCACTACCTCCTCTCTAATCAGCAAATCCTAAGTTAAATACTTAATACCATTTTCATAGTTAACCATTTTCATAGTTAACCACACCAAATTTGTTGTCGTTTAGTTTGCGATAATCGACAAGTTAACGAAAACAGCTGATTCTGTCTTCTCGAATTTTGTTATGAAATCGGTTGCCGAATAGCGAAGTCGTTAAAATTGTGGTTAAGGAAAGATAACAATGCGAACATTGTTAAAATAGGTTAGTCAGTCCCATTATAGATGAACTCGATGGCGGTTGGTTGGTTTCGTTCTCGATCAAAAATACACCGATAATGAGGGCACTGAGCGACGATGCCTTATCATGGCGAATTGCTTCACGTAAACGTCACACAACGCTCAAATATTGTATCATTTCATATTTTACCATAAATTCAATTGTATTCAACTTTTTTCTTCAAGTTTCTTTCAAATGAGTTAAAACAAAGAGTAAAACAAAAACATTCTTTTTCAACAAACCAAAATATTTTCAGTGATTATTTTTCTTCTATACATAGCTTTAATGCACCAAACCAAAGAAAAATATAAGAAATTAAAAATATATTGTATATATTCCTGCGATACTTAACACTAGATTGTCCACGGAAGTCATTTTGACTGCCTTTTTAGTTTCAATTAGAAAAACAATTACGTATATAATGAAACAAACTCTTAGAATTTTGTGACTTTTTGTACAACATATAAATGCGTTTATTAATAATTGTAGTTACCTCCCCCTCCTTCATTTCCGTTATTATTCATATGTGTTATACCTATATTGCCCAAAGCAGTCATTTTGACTAGTTAGGAAATTTTAAATAATCAAATGACTCTTACTGAATTGAGTAAATTTCTTATATGACCAGTCCGGCTCTGTACTGAAATAACAGTTATCATTTTACCGTTAGTGCATTTTTCGGTTGCCGCTACATGATAATTTGTCGATTTGGCAGTATATTTGATAAGTTGCAGTTGCTCAATAAGCTAAAGTAGTACTTGTTATTCGAATCTTATTCTAAGAAATTGTTTATTTTATTTCTTTTGTTCCCTAAATTCATGAAAGAAATGTCGAATAGAAATGAGTTATTGTCGATCACCAATGATGAAAATAAAAGTGTCATCAATAAGCCCAAGAAAAGTTGTAGGGTCCTAAATAGTGCAGACTCTGATGAAGAAACTGAAAATATCTTTCAGGAGACCGAAACAGCTGCCGATGGTACTGTATGGTCAAAATTTGACGAAGGTGGTATTCCTGGAAGGTTACCATCTATTTGTATTTTCAAGGGTGTGAAAGGTCCAACAGGCTACGCAAAAAGGTACATTATTGCAGATAATCCTATCAGTGCGTTCTCGTTGATAATAGATAACTATATTATAAAACATATAAAAAAGTGCACAGAAGAAGAAGGCCGCCGAAATTCGAGGAACGATTGGACAACATCATTACCGGAAATACGCGCATTTATTGGGATTTTATATGCTCGTGGAGCTTACGAAGCAAAAAATTTAAAACTGAGTTATTTATGGTCAGCAAAGTGGGATCCCGAATTTTTTAGAAAAACTATGGCCAGAGAAAAGTTCAAGCAAATCTTACGATTTATTCGGTTTGACAGAAGAAGCGAAAGAAGTAGACCCCTACAAACAAATAAATTTGCCTTGGTTTCGGAAATATGGGACAAGTTCATTGAAAATAGTCAAGCTTGCTATCAACCAGGGCAGTATATGCCTAATAAACCCAACAAATTTGGCATCAAACTCTGGCTTGCATCAGATGTTAGTATATTTTAAATGGTTTTCCTTATTTGGGGAAAGATGAACAACGACCATCGTCAATGTTTCTCAGTGAACACGTTGTTCTGAAACGTGTCGGGCCATATACAAACTGTGGAAGAAATATTATGACCGATAACTTTTTCACTAGCTTGTCGCTCGCGACAAAATTATTGGCCAAAAAAACAACTCGAGTTGGAACTATTAGAGCAAACAGAAGAGAACTACCCAAAGCAGCGAAACAAAGGAAGGATAAGATGCCTCGTTTCTCCACTCTGCTATATAAATCAGAGAATTGTGCTCTTACACTATATAAAAGCGGACTAAATAAAGGTGTAGCTTTTCTAAGTTCTAAGCATACATTTGTGGAAATTGATAAAAGTAATAAAAAAATGTTACCGGAATCTATACAATTTTATAACAGCACAAAATGTGGAGTTGATATGACGGATCAAATGGCCAGAAAATATACAGTAAAATCTAGTTCTCGTAGATGGCCCCTCCAAATATTTTTCAATATTTTAGATTTGGCTGCAATAAATTCTTGGATCCTTTACAAAGAAACAACAGGAATACAAATACAACGAAAATAGTTCTTGTTTTCATTGGCAGAAGATTTTTCCACTGAATACAGAGCTGCAAGACAGAAAAATTCATCAGAACATGAAGACCCAAAAGATCAAAGAGCATGATGATGTTGCACATCAAATGCAACCCATTCTAACAAACGCAAAATTTATCAAATACGACTTTGCCACAAAAACAAAACAAATAATATATCTGCAAAATGTTAAAAATATGTTTGCGGAAGATGTACACATAAAAAAATGTCCACCTTAATTTGCATAAAATGTATACTATAAATAAAAAAGAATAAATTTTTTTTTTTTTTTCAAGTAAAGTTAAATTTTTTTATTGTTAATATGTACTAATAACTGTAAATAATATTAAAAATTAACTTTACACATTAGTTATTCTTTCATAATGCAGTCATTTTGACTGCATTTGGGCACTATAGGTATATACTAATTAACTTTCAGTCTTTCTAGTGTTAAAAATGAGTTATAAACGTGGCGCATTTGCCACATATTCCCATACAAATGCATGTAAGTCCATGGGTGTCTGGCCAGGCCCGAGTGCCCAATCGGAGGTTTAAAAAAAGGTGTCCGGATTGTTAACACATAAATGCACTCGATGCCTTGTATGGTAACATTTTAGGGTGTCTCTTTTTAAACACCTAAACTCTAAAACCATGGAATCGCGCAACCATATGACATCTCTTAGTGCGAGTTGTTGTACTGAATTCAAGGAAGAGCAAATGAAATTTTACCGAAAAACTATTTTCTGTTGTTCCTATTAAAAAAAAACCTACTTAATTTGGAATATACCTTTTATTTTGAATAACAGGCGCTGTTTCCAATAACAGACTATTTAATAAACTAAAAAAATGTACTGAGCGCCACAAAAAGAAACCGACATTTCCTTATCAGCACTGCCAGTTCAACCAAACCACCAGGACCTTCGCAATTGTATTCCATTTATCATACTTTTAACAATGAATTCCATCCGTTTTATTCTCTGCAGTAGAAATGTGAGGGGATAAAAAATATGAAAGAATAACCACATTGATAATTGCATTTCGTTTGATTCCACTTATCAATTTCATAATGAATTTGCATTGCTCACTTTTTGAGTCACACAAAAGCCGCCCCGATTTTTTGTTTTAACAAAAGAAAAGTGTTTTTTTTTTTCAATCCATTTTCGTTTTCCAAAGGATGCCGCTATTCAGTCGACGATGCTGCTTTCGATGCTTCGTCGATACTTGGCATTTTAATGCTGATGCAAATCCAAGTGGCAACGGCTCACGTTTGCTCTATACTGCTCGCTGCCCCTCCTTGCACTATTACCCCTCCAACAAGTTGCCTCCTCCTTTGCCCGGTCACGCGCTCACTTACCCGCCTATTCTGTTGTTGTTCGAAAACGCTTTGGCATGCAGATTATGTCGCATTCATTGTTGCGGCTCACATCGCAATCAGCGCCAACGTTCCAATTGTTGTTGCATGAGTGCATCAGGTTGATTGAATTGTATTGTTTTAACGTGGCCCTTTTGTTCCAATACAAACAACGTTGTTGTTGTAGCGGCTATGCTGTTGCTTGTGTTTGTGTTGTTGCTGCTGCTGCTGGTGTTGATTGCCTGTGTGTTGTGGCGTTGGCAGCTATGCCACCGATTGCGGTTCGAACTTGGTCCAAAGAACAAAGGTTTTTAGTTTTAATGAAAATTGTCGTTTGGTTTGTGCACGGCTGCCGGCCATCTCGTTGCCCTCGTCTGCCGTCCGCTGCGGTTTAAAATGTTTGGCACTGCGATATTAATAGTTAAATTTTTTATTATATTATTTTTTTTTGTTACAAATATTTCAATTTAATCACTGAATTTTTTTAATTAATAACTTGTGGAAAGGGGCAAGCGAAATTGGCTTATCGCGTGCACCGGAATTCGAATTGGATTGGTGGAATGCAATTATTTCATTGTGCTGCTGTAACCTTTTGTTTGCGCCAATCGTATTGACATTTCAATTGTCGGATGTATTAATAAAAATGTGAAAAGGTTATGTGGCTTTTTTGTTTGATAAAATTATTATTTCAATAAATTTTATTCAATGCGCTAATGAGCTCGTTTTCGAAGTAATCTACTATTCGCGAGGCGCAAGGCATTAATCGGATTTATGGGCATTGCCAATTTATTTTTGCAACTCATTTATTTTTTAGATATTTGGTCAAGCTTTTCCGTTTATTTGTGGTGCGTATGGGGTGGGGAGAATCCTGAAGTTGTAAGCCTCCTGTGAATGCTTTTCGGAGCGCTAATAGATAATATAGAAAATTATAAAAAAAATGCATATCATTGGCCTTAAAAACCGCACTGTTAGTTCTGCCTTTTCCAAATTGGATAAAGAAGCAAAGCGTATGGGTCTGGGGGAAACGAGGACAAAACGAAGTGCCTCCTGTTATCAAACAAAGAGTAGCCACACTCGCGTATCGGCATCCACGTCGCTGTTGATGGTTCGAGGTTGTAAGATTTCGAGGTTGTAAGAGACTTCGTTTATTTAGGAACCAGCATTAACATCGATAATAATGTCAGCCTTGAATTTCAACAAGGAATCTCTCTTGCCAACAAAAGCTACTTTGGACTAAGTAGGCAACTGAGCAGTAAAGTTCTCTCTCGACGAACAAAACTAACACTCTACAAGACTCTCATCATGCCCGTCCAAACATATGGCGCAGAAGCGTGAACGATGACAATATCCGATGAGGCGTCCTTTGGAGTATTTGAGAGAAAGATTCTGCGCAAGATTTTTGGACCTTTGCGTTGGCAGTGGCGAATATCGCAGGCGATAGAACGATGAGCTGTATGAGCTTTACGACGACACAGACATAGCGCAGCGAATAAAGATCCACCGGCTACGTTGACTGAGTCATGTCGTCCGAATGGATACAAATGTTCCGGCTCTGAAAGTATTCGATGCGATACCAGCTGGTGGTAGCAGAGGAAGAGGAAGGCCAACTCTATGTTGGAAAGATCAGATAGAGAAGGACTTGGCTTCACTTGGTGTGTCCAACCAGGGCCGGTTAGAACGAGGAAGAAACTACTGGCGCGCTTTGCCACTAAAATCGCGTAAGCGGTTATCGCGCCAATCAAAAAGAAGAAGAAGTAGAAACACATTTTTTATCATTTGATATTTATTGCACCCCGTGGCATCTCGATGGACTACCAAAATGCCACTGAATGGTTACCAGGAGTTGTACTCCATTAGTTGTTCAGCCTGGCAAATGTGAGTAAAGTTTTAATTATTGTTGAAAATACAAATTTTTTATACAAGTCTGAGTGGAAAACCTTCTGTTTCCATTAATTGGAACTGATAGAGTTTAGAAACCTAAGCCAGTCAGTGACATTCATTTGTTCAGCTCTGTTCCGTTGTCAAAATACAGTTTGCAGAAATATTGGTTTGGGGAATAAGTTCTTGGCGTTTTTATATTTTCATTTATTTTGCAACGATTTGTTTGCTATTTGACAAAGGGTAAGTATTCATTAGTTTGTTAATCGTATTTTTGAGTTATTTCATATTTTATTGTTTTTGAGGCTTAGAAATGGAATACCCAGGAGGCAAATATCAACACTTTCGACACCTGCTCTTCTTTGCTTTTCATTGAGGTTAAAAAGCTGCGAAAGCGGTCCGGGACATTTGCGACGTGTATGGAGAAGGTGGCATTGACGAGTCTACAGCACGGAAATGGTTAGTAAAGTTCATAAAGGCGACTTTGACGTCGATGGCATGTCCAGCAGCGGAAGGCCTTCTGAATTCGATGAAGAATGTCTCAAATCACTTTTGAAGGAGAACGGTCGCCAAGCCAGTCGATTGTTGCGAAAAGTTGCAATGGCAACCCATCGCATTCTTTTATTTCTCATTCCCACATTCGCAATTACAAGTGTCAAATTTATTCTATTGCATTTTATTTCTGGATTGTTCAAGAGCGCACAGGCGCCGCAGATAAAACAAAATCTACTATTCGAAAAGAAGACTCAAATATTGTTTCAATTGCGGGCCGCCTATTGTCGGGACAGCAGCGATCATAAAACGATTCTCAGTCAACTTCATTAAATGGGATTTGCCGAAAAATTGGGAGCCTGGGTGCCTCACAAGCTCAACGAACAACAAAGTCACCTGCAAATTGCTTCTCAGCATCTTGCCCGCTATCGAGCCACTCTCAGTCATAAACAGTGTTTTTTGTACCAGATCGGCCGCGGAGATGAGATATGGTGCCTTTACTTCAATATGAAGCACAAAAAGGAGTGGTGGCTCCAGGAGATACACCAAAACCGGACCTTTATCCAAGGAAGATCATGATATGTGCTTGGCGGGACTGGGAGGGCATCGTGCACTGGGAAATGCTCGAAAAGAATGCTATGGTCAACCAGAAGCTGTGCAGCTATACCGCGTGAATGAAGCTATTCGATGGAAAAGACTTGATCGACATGGTCAAACCATACTCCTTCACGACAAGGCCAAGCCAAGTCTTCAAAGCTTCATTCCAAGAGCTTGAATGGGAGGTCCTTCAGAATCCGCCGTATTCTCCGGACCTTGCACTGACCGATTACTATCTGTTTTGCTTCTTGTCCAACAATATGAAGGGCGTTACTTTCGATAACAAAGAGGTCCTTAAAAACTGGCTTAGCAACTTCTTTGACACCAGACCAGGCGATTTTTGGCGGTTCCTGCTTCTGACTAGAGCCGGGCATGTACAAAAAAGGTTTTGAATTGTTGCCAATTGCTCCTTATTTCTACAGCTACGACAGAAATCATGCAAGTAAGCACCTAATCTTTTTGCGTGATTTCCTATAAAACAATGTTCTGAGGGAGCCCCTACTAAGGTCCTAATTTGAAGTCTACTCAATTTTATAATATTCTTGGACAGACGTAGATTTAGCCTTGGTCATGTTTGCCTATCAATTTCATAGGTATTGGCACTAATCCATCTTTGATTTACAGAATTGATTCATAACAGGAAGCTTACAAGTTGCCAGAGGTACCCCCATCAAATTATTCATGTTTGGCATACAGGTACCGGTAGTTTAAAGGATTCACTGATAAAAAGCTCTTTGCAATATAACCCTGATCCTACACCGTTATCGATTTTAGATCCATCCATGTAGATCTAACGGGTGCAACTGTTTATTAGTGCAACATATAATATGTATATGGCACATTCGATTGTATGTCGTGGAGGACTATATACCGCGATAATTGATATTTTACTATTCGACCGTGGAAGTTGTTTGGTCTTCGTGATGTTTCAGGTTGCAGTTGAATGCGGTTGAATGCAGTTGAATGAATGCAATTTGAAAGGTCGAGCCAAGAAGTACCGAAAGATTTGATGACTCCTAAAATACTCAGTATAAAAATTCCTTCGTATTTAAAGCCCTAGAAAGTGAAAGGTTAAATAATCAAAGAGGAAAGGAGAGAAGTAACAGAAGGAAAAAGATAGGATAGAATAGAGGTAATTAGACCTGTGAGAATTTTCCAGATTCTTTGATAAATCTGAAAATATTCTGCAGTTTGAGGGAGCGAATTTTACTTGTTCTCATGACATCGGAACCCAAAATTCGTAACCTTGCTCTAGCAAATGCGGGACACTCACAAAGAAAATGCGCAGTGCTGTCCGCCTCCTCTAAGCAAGACAGGCAAATTGGGTTCTCAATAATTCCAATGATGGTCATATGTTGATCTCATGGATTGTGTCCCGTAATAATACCGACCATCAACCGAACGTCTTCTCTTCCAAGTTTTAAAAGAAAGTCGGACAGTTTTCTGTTCGGGTTTGTCCCAAAATATTTTGTAGTCCTGCAGAACGGACCATGGCTCTTTTTGTAGATTGCCTACATAATCGCTGATCCACTTCTTGATTCCTGCAGAACTGATTTCGATTATTGGCTCTGGTTCCTGTGGGGTAACCGCTGATCCACTGTTTTCCGCTCCATCTCTTCTCTATTATCCATTCTGCTACTTTCAGGATGCCAAAAACTTCTGTTTGGAAAACAGTTGCTATTCCTCCCACGGCGTGGCGTAATGAGACTTATTACTCTTGTTTAAGTACCATCCAGCTTCTTCTTCTTCTTAGCTTTACAATCCGTGGTGGACCATAGCTTCATTAACAATTTTCTCCACTTTATTCTATCCATGGCTACATCTCTATAGTTGTGTACGTTCATTTGCTTAAGATCTGATTCGACGTCATCTAACCATCGCTTTCGTGGGCGTCCTCTTTTTCTTCCTCCAATGGGTGTTAAAATAAAAGCTTTCCTAGCATTTCGCTCTTTCGGCATGCGCAGTACGTGCCCAATCCATCTAATTCGTTGGGCTTTGATAAAACGTATTACATTTTGTCTTTGAACGATTCGATCTTCGATTTCATTGTTGTAGCGAATGCGGTAGCTGCCATCTATTGTTGCAACCGGACCATATATTTTGCTTATGATACGCCTTTCGAAGCACATCAGCTGATGAATATCATTTGTTTCCATCCGGCTTCAGAACCCATTAACTTCTTGGACCCACCGGTAAAGAAACCTCTTGTAATGCTCTCTGGATTACTCTATTGCGCACGCAATGGATATCTGACATCAAATTTCCTTCCAATGAAATTATGGGTATCAGGTCGTCTTTAGGTGCGAAAAACAGTGGATACTGCTCAGATAGCTACTTAAAGATTTCTCCGTATTCGTACCAGAAGCCAAATTTATGGAGTCTACATGTTGCTTTTATTGCTTCCTGTTGTATCTTAAGATCCAAGCATAGCATTTAGGGCATCACCAGAGATTGTACTCGTGGCACCCGTGATGCATAAACATACGCTTCTTTGCAGCCTGTATAGTTCCTGAAGTGTGGACTTATCCGTGCTCCATCGCCACCAGACCACAGAAGGGTAAGTGATGATTGATCTGATAAGTGCTGTGTATATCCACAGGATCACAGAAGGTTTCAGACCCAAGGTTTTACCAAAGGCTCTGCGGCATTGCTGAAAAATCTCCTTCAGTAAAACGTGTGTCTCCCAAGTCAGCTTCTAGATATTTAACTTTCTCAGAGAGACTGAGTGTCTTACCTTTTAGTGTTGGAAGACTGAGTCCATCCAATTTCCGTTTTCTCGTAAACAAGACTATGGTTGTTTTGTTCGGATTAACGGAAAGACCTTGTCTCATGCACCAGTCATCGATTTTGTCCAGCATCCTCTGCACTTTCGTGCAAAGCCTCCGTAGGGATTTATCCGATGTTAGCGCACAGACATCGTCCGGATATGTTTGGACATGAAATCCACGTTTCTGCATCTCCGTTAGCAGAGAGTCTACGACCAAGCACAACAACAGCTGAGAAAGAACACCCCCTTGGAGACATCTTTGCTTGGCGCTGACGGTGATTAGTTCGTCACTGTTTTCAGGTTACTTTTTTTGATAATTGCACTACCTCTTCTTGCGCAGTTGCTTGGGTGGAAGTGTGATAAGCCTTATAATGTTTAATTTTTATTGAAGATAATAGTTCACATTTTCACTCTTACAGCCGCCTTTGCAAATTGGAGTGACTAAAGTCAAGCTCCCAATCATTTTGTTAGAAGAAAATATATCAGACGCTCTCGGTGCTCAGCTAAATTCGGCAAAGTTGATCTAGAATACGCGAAGCAATGACTTGGTTGTCACATCATTTGACTGATTGCGCTCAAAGGTGACATGCTAACAACTAGCAGATGTGCCAATCTAGAAAAAAAATATTTTGATAAAATCTCAAACATATTTTATTTATGTACATCAGCAATTTCTGGCACTTTTTTTAGCAAAAGATATACCTAGGATTTTCCCACAGCTGAGATAATCAGAGATATCGGCATGAATCTTCGGCAAATTGCATCATTGACTATTTTTCTGCTCTCTTGCAGAGCTTATCGATTCAGAGCTTATTTCCGGGCTGTATTTACCTTTAGTCCTATGTTGCTAGACAAAAAATTCCCAATGCATACCAGCACCTCCATTATGACTTCGTCACACAGTTTTAATTTTTCCTTTTGGCGATTCAAGAGTTTGTTTTTCTTTTATTGTACATGAACCAATAAAGGGATTATTGGCAGCCAACTAATGTTATTCATCAATCAGTGTGATGGATCAGTTTCAAGATCACTTATCGTAGAATTTTCGCGCTACGAATGAGAAAAAAGTGAAAATTTTTTTAGAAGCTTGTCGCATATTTTAAAATTTTTCACTCACAACGCGCTGGGTTGCTGGATTTTAGCAACAAAACAAAAAAGCCGACAAAGGCTAATAGAGCAGAGCGATTTTCACAAGCAGCATAGATCCCTGCAATTACACGAACGATTACAAGCAGAAAAAAGTGGAAAGTGCCTATGATAAACAGAAGCAACGATTAGAATCTTCTCCGAGCAACTGAAGCACAAACGTCGGGCAATTATCAATTATTGCGCGACAAAAGAACTTTTCGTCATGTCAACAAAATGCATAAACAACAGCAACAACACAAATAACTTTATGCGAGTATGCAGTAGTAGAGCAGCAGCAATTATCTATTTATGTGCATATGGATATGTGTGTGTGTATGTGCAGTCCATAGGAACTATTGCTTTGGTACCTTTTGGGCAACTGAACAGAAAATTGAGCTGCTAAAGTGGATACTTCAAAGAAAGAATTCTTCTTTTGCAGCAAGAAAAGCGAGAGTGAGCGAGCGAGTGACGGAAAATATGCTGTGAGTTGATTATGTCAACAGGACATGCAGTCGAAATTGCGCCGAGTGTTTATACAAAAGCGAATGACAACAATAAAACTCGGAAAGAACAAGAAAATACATAGAACCAACAACGACAACAACAATCAGCTCACTCATAGTAAGTGAACGGGAGAGCGCTGCAGATGACACTTGAAAAGTTGGTGAAATAAAAAAAAAAGTTGGTGAAAAAAAAGTATAAAAAAGGATGCAGTTGTGACAGTAAAAAGGATCAAAGCGGCGTATGCATGCGTTCGCATAAACAGAGATGCGCTTATAATTTCTTGTTTTTTTTTTTTTTTTTTTGTGTAATTGTAGGCGCAACAAAGAATCGGTCGTGGAGTTTTGTATAGTACAGTGGTGGCCAAACCGTATGCAATTAATATTATCATCATATTGGCATTACAGTCCGGGGTGGATCATTGCCTTCGCTACAATGCGGCTCCATTTTTCTCAACAGCTCGCTTTCGTTATATGTTGAGAGAATCTCATCTTACGTATGTCGCCTTCTACGTCTTGCAGCCATCGTCGCCTTGAGCTACCTCGCCTTCTTGCTCCTTCAGGATTTGCTTCAAACACTTTTTTGGTCGCTCTTTCACTGCTCATTCTTAGGACGTGTCCATGCCACCGTATAATCTTTGCGTCTTTATAAACCGAAGTACATTTCGTCCCGCGATTAAATCACTGAGCTCGTGGTTATACAGTATGTACTAAGCCGGGTTGATTTGTGGGGAGGCAAAAAAATCGCCCATTGCTCTGTGAAAATCATATTCTAGGGATCAAAATAAGAAACTTTTCCGAAGGAACCATACCACTAAACCGAATTCTGATGTCCCCCAATTTGCGTCGAACTTTTTAGTTTCTTTTCTATAACTCACTTAAATTAATTTTTTCATTTACATATGTTCTGACTAAATAGATTTCTTAAGAGAAAAAATAGATTTTATTATTATAAATAAATAAAAATAAAGAAAAAACATAGCCATTTAGCTGATTTTTTCATGTAAAGGCCAAAAATGGTGATATTTTGAAATGATTGTATGGGAAACCCCCCAGGGGAGTTCCAGCGGGTGTGCCACTGGCATGGGTGGATCGGCCGTCCAAAGTTAGTGGGGGTCGGTCATACATTTGGACTCGATTGGAGCACTCTAAATGGGTCAAAGTGGGATTTTTCGTTCGACCCAAATTGGGGACATCAGAATTCGTTTTAGAGGTATGGTTCCTTCGGCAAAGTTTCTTATTTTGATCCCTAGAATACGATTTTCACAGAGCAAGGATGAATTTTTAAATCGACCCGCCCTAGTATGTACCGTCTTCTAATCGTATAGGGCCAAATATTTTTCTGAGAATTTTCCTTTCAAATTGCATCAGAAAACTCATGTAATTAGTTTTAAGAACCCATGTCTCACAGTCGTAGGTGAGAACCGGTCTTATTATAGTTTTGTACATCTGGAGCTTTTGTTCCTTTGATATCAATGAAGACTTCGTAAGTTTGATATGGCTAAAGTACATATGCTCTGTTAGCTTTCTAATTACGATCTTGTCTTGGATTAGGACGGTCCTTATTTATGCTTAATACTACGCCTAATTATTACACTCTTGCATGAGCTCAAAAACATAGCTTCCGATTCTGATGTGACTATCATGAAAGGATCGTGTCATGTAATTCGTCTTTTCTTCATATGCAATTATACAATAGAATAATAAATTTTTTTTATTAAATTTGAAGAGAGTAAAACTAAAGAGTCTTTTATCTAGATCTACGAAGCTGGCCATGTATAAAACTCTTATACGACCAATTTTGATATATGGTTGCGAGGTGTGGACTATGAAAATTAATGACAGTGCGCTTATTGCTAGGTTCGAAAGGAAAATTTTAAGGAAAGTGTTCGGATCCATTAAAAATGAAGATGGCTGCTACAGAATTAGGTACAACTCGGAATTGAACGAACTTATCCAAGACGAGACAGCTGTGCGTTTTGTAAAGGCGCAGCGTTTGCGGTGGCTAGGTCACGTGCTCCGTATTCCTGCTGAATCCGCTGTAAGGAAAGCCATGACTGGAAAGATAATTGGTGCGAAGGTGAAGGGAAGACCGAGAAACCGATGGATAAACGCAGTAGGAAGCGATCTCACAGCAATGGGAATTCACAACTGCGAAGGAAAAGCAAGCGATAGAACACTTTGGAGGAGTTTTGTGAAGGAAGCTTTGACGCGTTGTAATGCTGTAAATGAAAACTAAAGAGTTTTCCAATAAGAGGTGTTATTTCGATAAAAGATCAATTGCTCGTGTGGCACGTAGCGCCGTCTTGTTGAAAATAGTTGAAAATAAACGTTGACCAGCTTCACTTTCGAAAAAGTAAGGTCCAATGACTCCGCCGGACCATAAATCGCCCCAAACAGTCACACGTTGAAGATAGAGAGGCTTTTCAATAATAACTCTTGGATTTTCTGAGCCTCAGATCCGACAATTTTGCGTGTTGACGAAGCCACACTGAGGTGGAAATGGGCTTCATCACTCAAGATGATTTTTCGATGGAATTCCGGATCATTTTAATGCATTTCAACGACCCAATCAGCAAAGACACGAGGTTGTTGATGATCGGCCGCTATGACTTCTTGTGGCAACTGGAGTTTAGAAGCCTTAAGACCCAAATCTTGATGCAAAATACGGTGTAATGACGTTTGTGGAATGCCTAATTGCAAAGAACGACGAGAAATGGATAAACCTGGGTTTTCTTCAACACTTTCGGCTACACCAGCAATATTTTCGGCTATTCTTGAGCGACGTGCACGGGTTTCATTCTTCCCATCACTAACTTGGCCCAACAGCTCGAATTTGCTCATCAATTTCGGTCCAGGTGGTGCGACAAGGTGCTTCACGTTGACCCAAAAATGCCTCGTTTTCACCATTTTTATAGTGAATTTTAATAATTTCAATGCGTTGTTTAAGCGTTTATCGTTCCATTTTTTTTAATGGCGTAGTTTCTACTTGTCAAATATCAAAAAATGGCAGCTGCAAAAGTGACATCTACCGAAATCGCGAGCCATTCAAAATAACATCTGTTATTGGAAAACCCTTTATTTTAGCTTGGCATTCGCACTTTTTTTAATGTCATTCTTTCTTGAAAGAATCTTTCTCAGAAAGGACCTCTTTCCGGGGTTCAATTCCAAACTTGGCGCTTACCATTATGCCATAGATCTAGTAAATTTACGAATTTTGGATATGGCTTGTGCCACACCGTCTCAAGTGCTTTGGTTGGGTTTTCCACATTTAAATCCGCCCTTCAGAAACTATTTGACTGACGTGGGATTTGAATTTATCCAATTTTAAAAGCCGTTCTTTAAGATGGGCCAATTCTTCTTCCTAGTGAAACACTCGACATTTAAATAAAACTGCACTTTTTAAATAAAAAAAGATTTACTCCATTTGCACAGAAGTGTCAACCAAAGGATGGGCCACCTCGGGCTCATTCCCTCTTCTTTCTTAGCATGACAGTCATGGGTGGACCACTGCTTCCGCTAACATTGTCCTTAGATTTAATGTTGAAAATTTGTAATCATTGGCTTTTAACTTTTGCGCTTGTCTGCATCACTGGGTTCGGTTATCAATCCGAGGTATTGTTGCGGTTTCGTGACAATTAGTTTCGGGTAGGAGGTTGTCGGCCTGGAGACCCTAGTCCGTCTCCGGACGCTGTTCATCTCGCTTTAGTTTTTCCTTTAATCTCCACTGGTGGCCTACCCAGCCTCGAGGCGAGAAGGTTAACAGCACCACCAACGTGCAGTAAAAGCAAGGAGATTGATAGTGAGAGGTGAGAAGCGACATTTAGTTATCAGTTAGTAAGATCAGTTATCAAGTTGCACATGACTATCCTTTCTGGCTCATTCCAGCAATGCATTCGATAGGCATCTGAAGAGCGTCACTACACAACTTCGCCCTCTTCTGATCTGGCACGATCTTGAAATCCATTGCCGAAAAGTTATAGACGCAAATGTTTTGCCTGGTTTTAATGAAGAACTGCGTCATGAACAAACTTAACGCCCTTTTTTGTCCGTTTTCTGTGGCAAAACAGAAAAACTTTAAAAAAAAGTTTTCATTTCTATTATTTTGACTATTTTTTTCTTTAGAATTTAGTCTGAAATAAAAAGTAGCTTCTTATGACGGTGAAACGTGGGGAAATGGCTTATCTAGGACATATTCTTCGAAACGAAAAGTACAAATTTCTACAACTTACGCTAGAAGAGAAAATCGAAGAAAGGCATGGGCAGATATCAGGCACTGGGCGAGAATCAGCAATATCAGGGAGCTATGAAATGTGGCAAGAGGCAGAGAAGTTTTTAGCGAAATTACAACCAACATTTTTTAAGAACAAATACTTAGTTATTTTCGAAAACGTTCAAGCCGACTACGAACGGTAAAAGGTTTTTATGAGGTCTTTCGGTAAAAGGTCTTTTATGCCAAAAATACACTCGGAGATTTGCTATTGCCTGCGAGGGGCGACCGCTATTAGAAACAACTTTTTCTATCGTCTGCTATTTCATGCACGCAGCTTCGAATCTACGCCCTCCCGAACGGTACTCACGCGCCAACCCATTCGGAGATGGCGGATATAATTTGGCCACGACTGTAGGTACTTTGAGCAACTGCTTTGAGCTGCCTATTTCACAATTTTTCAATGCGATAACTGCAAAGTAGGCGAGATTGCAAAGGGAATCACTTGTTTCACTAGAAGGGCGAAGGATCAGAGGGAAACGTAAAGAAAACAAGTACAACATGCACAAGTTGTGGAAATTTAGATGAATATGGCACAAAAGGCGGAGCGACAAAATTCCAAGTGTGGCACCAACAGTACCAATTGTGACATGATGTGACAGTTTTGCATTTGCTTGCCTTTCATATTTGCGTTTTCATAAAAGAAAAAAAAATATGTACAAATAGAAATACAAAGCAAAAAAACAAAAAAAGATATATAAAAGCAAAAAGAAAAAATGTGTGACGCCAAATAAAATAGGGTCTTTTAAAATAGAAAAAAAAAAATATTATAAAAAATATGACAAAAAATTTAAATAAAATTCGGCGTAAAACGAGAGCAGTCGCAAACAAATCCTTTTGAGTTCTCTTTCATCCTTTTGTTATGAAGATGAAACGCAGATTTCTGCTGCCCTTGTTTATGTCTACAGTTACATGGGTTTTCTGATCTGCCGCTTTGTCAGGTGAATCGGTCACACGAAAACAAAATACTTACAAAAAAACAAACTACTTTCACAAATAATAAAATTACAGCGTAAAGGATTTCAATGAAATTATCATAATTTCTATCAAAGGCAGCCATTTTTATGCTTCCATGGCTATGTGGAGTTTTGGTAAAGGGGCGTTGCTTTTGTAGTTTATCATTTTTCTGCATAATGAGCCTGGATTCAAGCTAATGGGCCACAGTGGTAATATTTTTTTTAAGTAATAATTACTTACAATACCAAGTCCCACAATTTTAACCTACATATGTATGTATGTGTGCATGTGTGTGTGTGTATGTAAGCATTTATGTATCCTTGCTTTTATTCGCCACTTCCCACACATAAAATTACTCACGCCTCCTAACCACAACATCAGCAGTGCATCCTTGCCAATTAAATTCGCATCAAGCGTCTAATTTACTGCCTCGCTCGACGCTTTTCCAGCTATTTTAGCTTTCCCACCAGCACCGCCAACTGAAAAATCATAAATAAAAATTGCAATAAAATTATGCGCTTCATTTTTGCATAACAACATTTTCAGTTTCAGCTGCGGCTGCGGCTGTGGACGGCGAGCGAAGCATCTCTTAAATGCGGCATATCGACATTAGCGGCTGAGGCAACATTGCGGCGACGCATTTCCCACCATCAAAGCTGTCACAACAAATCAAATGGGCAATCAAAACAAACCAGCAAACAGCAGAAGTGTATTTATAGCTGTATGCATCTTCATACGGGCACATACACACACACACATGTGTATGAACAGCACCCAAATAATTTGAACCCTTAATTACTTGACACACCAACCTCAACAATTTAGTAGAACAACAAACTTTGCGCGCTCGTACATACCCTGCAGGGAAGTCCACTTGTGACGAATTGGAGCACAGCTTGTGAATTTCGATCCACGACTCGTGCGCATTTCTACTCTTTCCCTTACAACCAGTTCGTGAATGTTACATACCCATGCTTTAAAACGTGCCAATTGTACCTCTCTTCAGGCCGGTGTATATTCGAAAGACGTCGAAAATTCCAAGCCTTCTTGCCTGGGGAATCGGAATATGTAGTATCTTTCAAGCAGAAGTTCTCGGGGTAGAAACCATCCACAACAACCACTGATTTTTCGTCGCCTATAACTAATTCAAAAATCGTCAGAAAATGCAAAGAAGAAAATTATGCTTTAGCAGTCACGACACAAATCACCCCCATCTGGGTACGTGTTCAAAGGAACATCGAAGGAAATGAGGAAGCTGATAAACCAGCAAGACAGGGGACATCCTATAGGGAATTCAAAGTGGAAGAAATGTCCTCAAGGCGTGCGCAAAAGCGAGATTTTCTCGCTATTCCAGAAGCAGGCCGTTGACAAATGGACTTACACTGGCTAACTTGTAAAATAACTAAACAAACGTGGTCAAATTTCAACAAATCCAGAACTGACGAGTTGTTAAGAAACACATAAGAGGGCATATTCAGAATAACCGCGCACTGGCCTTTGGGAGACAATGACAGGAAGATGGGGTGGCCGTACAATGATAGATGCAGAAACTACAATCAACAAGAATCTAAGAAAAAAAAACTTTCACTATCTCTGTGAGTGCCCAAGTCTGGATGCTTTACGACACTGAATGCTGGGGCATCTTTTGTGCTAATTCGGTGTGGACTTTGTCACTCAGACAACATTTTCACCTCCGTCACCTTGATCTCTTTCCATCCATTTTTCTAGAATCTGCATTTATGCCAAACTCGACTTGCGAGCATACCAGATCTGCTTATCTTTTCCATCCTTTCGAGTCAGTATTATATGTACGAGAAGCAGAGCTCTAATACGACGACAGTTGATAGACTCGAGCATAGGGACATTTCAACTAACTTATCCTTATTTTTCATCTTCATCTTAGTTCTTTCTTAGCAATGGATTATGGCTTCTTGGACTAACTCGGAACGTGTTCAATAGTGCAGATGCCAAATGGATGAACTCTGTGGAAATGGACAGGTCAGTATGGCCAGTACACAAAGGAATGGAAGGAAATGGGACAGCTGCCGACCTCGTTAAGACAGGTACTCGCCCTTCAGACAAATACCCATCCCAACTAATTCGCTTGCCGAGATTGAGCACGTAAGACATATACCCATACTGAAAACGGAACTAGGAAAAAATGAGGAATTAGCTTTGGAAACGCAGTCGATATGGAAACAGTCAACCTCGTACAAAACTGATAAAATTAGGCTAAGGACTGGAATATGGAATACGAAAACTACAAACTTTTGATATGACTCTCTAGAAAAGACTGCAAACGTTGGTTGAAGTACTGACGGAACACTGTCACTATCACGCAGCCGAAATGGGATTAGTCCAGGGCAAAGCGTGTAACACATGCAAAGAAGCGCGTGCCCCCAGCTTGAGTGCTTGAGTATTTTGTAGGACTCGACAAATGTGCTTAGGATCAACATATTTTTCATCCTTCAAGGGTATTGCCGACGAAAGGTTGAATGGTCTGTTAAAACTTACGAAGGCAGGAATTAAGAATTACATGAAATAATATCTTCGACTCCAAATACATAGCACTGGTAACACAATGTACCCCAGAGGTCTAAATGAGGTATTTTTACAGATCAGCCAGTACTACCTAACTTAACCTAGTTCTTACTTCCACGTGCTAAGCGGCAAGTCCTTCTGCACATTAAGTCTTTCCTGTACAAAGCAGACCTTCTGCTTCCTCCAAAATCACAAACAATTCCCGTAACTAACACGTTTAGGGCTAGAGCGTTTGAACTCTCACGCATGACATTAATTAGCCGGCGAATCCACTGGATTCTTATCCACTAAGTCTAATTACACTCCAAGGGCCGCCTTATCGGATGTTACTATCATCCAAGCTTCTGCGACAAGTCTGGATGTTAGTCTAAAAATATCGCGTTTGATCCTCTTAGAAGATCTTCTTGTCATCTCTCTGGACTCACCAAGTTCCAACTCTGGATAATCCGTGAAGTATCTCGTCAAAGTAGACTTTCGTTCCTATGCACAGTAACTCGGTCATAGAGCACCATTTCGATGTACAATTCCTGAATATTTTGAAGTTGGTCGTTGCTGACGTCAGCTTCACTATGTAAAAATATGCAATGTTTGGTGCTCCTTTGTTGTTAAAAATAAATGAAGTAAATAATTGGCGTCAACATTTCTGTTTAGTCGAGCTCTTCTTTCTATTTGTGGCGTGCGTCTGAATGTTGTTTCACAAATGAAGGAACCTTCAGTTTTAAACTGACTCCAAACGGCAAAAATACTGTAGAATTATGGCAGAAATATTCGTACTCTCGTAGGTTTGCGAGGTTGCCGAAGGGCCACCGCTATTAGAAACCACTTTTTCTATCATTTTGCTATTTGATTCACAGAGACTAGAACTTACGCACTCCCGAATGGTAGTCGCACCTCAACCCATTCGGCTCCTTCGTAGATATTTTCTCAAAATCTGCTGACAGCCTCAATCCTTAGAAGGTGCATAAACTGGGAAGAAGCTATGATGTTATGTAATCGGAACGCGAGAAAGACGTTTAGTACGTTAAAAACCCCCTCTGTCCCTAAGCTACTAATAAATTTTCGAACCTTTTGTACAGCTGGAAATGGAATACTTGTAATTAATTTCGCATCCTGTCCAATCCTTCCATAAAAGTAATTTTAACCGAGAGTTTCTTCGGAAGCCTAATGCTGGCTGGATATAATCTGATACTCTTTCTACTATTTAAAAGTTGCGTTGAACAGATTAAAAAGATGTGCACCTCATCAAAGAGCTAACCGGCTCTCGGTAAATTTGAAGGAATCAACTGATTTGTTGACGTCATAAAGGAAATTGTAGCGGTTTGTTTACGACAGAGGTCGACAAAAACTGGGATTTTATTGGTCATAAAAACACGAATAAATCA
Source organism: Anastrepha obliqua (assembly GCF_027943255.1). NCBI lineage: Eukaryota > Metazoa > Arthropoda > Insecta > Diptera > Tephritidae > Anastrepha > Anastrepha obliqua. The sequence continues at coordinate 158,861,254 of NC_072892.1, read as the reverse complement.
ACGCAGTTACAGTTCATGCTACTTCGTTGATATCAGAACAATAACTCATTGGAGGAGCGTAAGAGTAGTATGTATGAAATGATCTTGCACAATTGTGGTGTCAAGTCTCTTATGACGTAACAGTCAAAGTTACTCTCACAATTTTGATACACATGACCAAATCTTATATTCTATCATTCATAACCAAGAATAATATCGTGAAGTATTGAGTAGTGAAAGAGTTCTCAATTCAAAAATTCTGAAACGGACTTTCGTTTCTTCCCTTGATTTCCCTACAGGGTATTTGCTGCATTCACTTATTTGTAGCGCAAGTGCGTGTATGGCAACGCAATTAAATCATTTCTGCACCAGCTACTAAGGGCACGATTGCCCTGGTGGTGTTTGTTGCACGCAATTAAACGTAAATCAATTTGTGCTGCAACGAATTGAACGATTTTCATTTTTGTTGTTCGCTCTAACTTTGCTCAATAATGAAATCTCCCTTTGTTGTTAAAACTAATTTATTTGTTAGTGGTGACCTAAATATGCGTAGTTGTTGGAGTTGCTAGTATTAATTGCTCAAAAGATTTTCGTGTTTTATCAAACGGGTGCCAGTTGGGGAACGGCTTAAGCTGCTGGGAGAAAAATCTTTTTATAACTGAATCTCAGAAATTGATATCTAAAAGTAGTCCAAGTATTCCAAGTAGTACTCACCTGTGCCAGCTGAGGATGACAAAGGCATGTTTTGTATTAACTGGCCAAGTAAACACAGCCAAAGCTTCATTTGTTGTTTCTACTCTTCATAATTTATTGGGATGGTTCCATAATTATTGGAATATAAATTGTGGCCTCTTCTTTTTATTTCAAGTTGAGCTGCGGAAAATGTTTAAACATTAATTTATTAAAGTATTCTTGATCGCTAGCCACATACATCCCTATTTCTCCCCACCTATCTGGCGTACACTTCTCACGATACCGATGGAAGTTCTTCTAGAGCCACACCTCTTCACATTAGCATGCAATACTCAGCGAGAAGGGCTCTCCTAAATACCAATTAAACTTACCATGGTCTCAGACATTTATCAAAACCGCAGTAAGTTTTATATTCATGGTAAACTAACCTCTGGTATCTCAATGCCATGGATGACTTGATGCTATCGATGTTCATCTTTGTCAATGCTTCAAGACGGAACTGGACAATAAAAGAACTTGGTAAGAGTTATCTAAAACTTACAAGATAAAACAGACGTGTTCCACGGATGGGTCCCTCACCGACAAGGTATAGGGGCGAGTGTCAGCGAACCGGGAGAAAGATCTCGCACGAGCCGAGAATGGAAAAAGAGGTGGCCTCCGCATTTATTGCCCATAGCCATCTTATGGCCCACGAAAGAGGGGCGGAAAAACTCTTTTTCAGGAAGTAGAAAAAAAAACAAAGTAGATAATACCGTATGGAATTAAATAAGAATAAATTTAGAATCATCACAGGAATTCTAATAAAGCATTGCAAATCGAATTATCAACTTACTTAAGTGAAAGTAACCTCTGATGAAACTTCCAGGTTCTGTCGGGAAGAAGATGAAAGCGCAACACATGTGCGGGCAAGGTGCCCAGCACTGATGCATAAGCAGCAAAAACCCAGAGGAGGAAATCGAGTGTGAACAACTGCTCCAGTGGCAAAACAAGGAAGGGTTTTCTTCATCGCATAGTGACGGGTGATGAAAAATGGATTCATTACAGCAATCCAAAGAAAAGAAAGTCATGGGCATGACTCTACGTCGCCGCCCCGGCCGAATATTCACGCTGCGAAGGTTATGCTATGTATTTGGTGGGACCAAGTCGGTGTTGTTTATTATGAACTGTTAAAACCAAGCGAAACCATCACTGGGGATCGACTTCAATTGATGCGATTGAGCCGAGCACTGCGCGAGAAGCGGCCGCAATTCGCGGAGAGGCATGAAGAAGTGATTCTACAGCATGACAACGCCTGGCGTCACGTTGCTAAACCCGTTAAAATTTACCTGGAAACAGTGAAATGGGAAATCCTACCCCACCCGCCATATTCTCCAGATAATGTGCCGTCGGATTATCACCTGTTCCGATCGATGGCACATGGTCTAGCTGACCAGCAGTTCCATTCATATGAAGACATCAAAAAATGGCTTGATCCGTGGATAGCTTCAAAAGATGAACAGTTTTATTACGACGGTATACGAGATTTACCAGGAAGATGGGAAAGAGTAGTAGCCAGCGATGGGTAATACTTTCAGTGATTCACTTGTAACCAATTTTTTAGAATAAAGTTGTATTTTCATCGCAAAACAGCGAGAACTTAGTTGCGCACCTAATAAAATTCAATAAAATAGAAAACATACTAAAATTTATTGAGGAAGTTGTGCCCAGAAAAATACCCTGAAGCTACGAAGGATGCAAAATAGATCTTTCAAGTCGCAGTGCTAAATTTCCTTATTATAATAATAATCTGGCAGTGAACGGTTTTCGCGCTGATAGGCTCCTTGTCTTCTGAGACGTTTTACAGAACATTGAAACTTTTTTTTTGTATTTTGGTATTTTGTTACTCTATACTTATTTATTACTTAATATTGCATAGAAGACTCGTGCATCATCGGTCGAAACAAGTGGAGGGTACGAAGGTTGAAGAAGAGTATAACATTTTGGCTTTTAAATTTAAACAGTCTGAGTAATACACCAGGTAGTTCGATAAGTTTTGCGGCTCGATAGGAAAGAGCATTGCTACTACTCAACATTTTTTTTTGTTATGTTCGTTCACTCTTCATGTGAACTTTTGGGAAGTTTCATTTCAATCTGTCAATTCCTTCCATTTAGTATCGACGTGTTGCAGTATTTTCTATATTTTATGGAAAAAATTAAGTATCGCGGGTGATTGAGTTTTTATTTTTGGAAGGTTTAAAAGCTAAGGAAATTGATGAACGAAAGTTGAAAGTTTATAAGGACTTTTCGCCATCAATTGGTACAGTAGAATGATGGTTTGCTGAATGTAAACGTGGTCGTACAAGTCTTGAAGACGATCCACGAAATCGTAGAAAAAATACAAGAAATTGTATTAAAAATCGTCCAGTGACTGAAAGAGATGTAGTAGAAGCTCTAGGCGTTTGGCGGTGCAAGAAATATCTTGACTGAGGTATTGGGTTCCGGAAAGCTGTGGGTTCCGTAGGTATTGGGTTCCGGAAATGGGTGCCGCATTCGCAAACAATGAAAAAAAAAATACATTCGAAAGCAACTTTCTCAGCAACATTTGAGCACTCGAAAGGATAAATTGGATTTTGTGCGTCGATTTATCACCACGGATGAGAATTGGGTCTATCAGCATGATCCTGAATCAGAACAAGAGGCTAAAAAGTAGTGCGGAGCTGGTTCTTCAGCTCCGAAACAAGTTGGAGTTCAGAAATCGGCCAAGAAGTTGTTAGCAGCAGTTTTTTTGAGATGCGAAATGAATTTTGTTTGTGTATTACTTGCAAACTGGTAAAACAAAAAATTTTTCAATATTTTTGTAACCTTTCACACCAGCTGAAGTAAAAAATTCGTAATAAAAGACCCAGTTGGCAAAAGAAAAACCATTCTTTCTCATTGAGACAACGCAACGTGTCACAAGAGCATTTTGACAATGGCTAAAATCTATGAATTGAAGCTCGAATTGTTGGAGCATCCTCGCATTCACCAGTTTTGGCCCTCTAGCGACTTCCGTCTGTTTCCAGACCTAAAAAAATGCATGCGTGGAAAGCGTTTTTCATCAAATGATGAGCTCATAAACGCTGCGGAAAGGTATTTTGAAGCACTTCAGAGATGAAATTCATAAATGGGAATCTCATTGCAAATAGTTTATTGATATTCCCGGAGACTACATTGAACAATGAAGTGTATTTCAAACCATAAAACTGTGTTTTTTTTATCGAAACCGAAACTTATTGAATAACCTAGTACAGCATAGATTAGTCATTCTAACAAAAATCTAAGTAGCTTACCCTCAAATACTAAGCAAAAAGGATCACAATCTTCAAAATCTTTGCAGTCACTTAGCTACAAACCCATACTCGTACACACTGACTTTGAGGCTCTCAGAAAGCTATGAGCAAATTTCGAAGTATATACTTCTGTTGTGTTAGTCACTTTGCATGTGTGAAAATTCACGTGTACCAAAACAACCACACACACACACACACGCAGGCGCATGCTTTTGTTTATTCTCAAAGCCTAAGCGAATTGAATTAAGTTGCATTGAACGAAAGAAGAATATAATCAATTCCTATAAGTCTCGACACCTGAGAGATCAGTGCGATAAGACATGAACAGGTCATAGCAGTACATTGTTCGCATGTACAGGTCGTAACATAGAGGAGACATAAGCAAACACACATATTTATAGTCAAGGTAAAATTGGAAAAAAGCCGTAGGTGCTCATTAAATATTCGTTCATATTCGACACTTTGCAAGACGTTTTGCCAAAGGAAACCAAAAGAAATCAATATGCAATTAGAATAAGAAAATTAACACAAGGGGAATGTGAGATTGAGATGAATTTGTATAGGTGGCATAGTTAAATAACGCAAAGCATAGCAACATAATCACAGATACAGTCACTCACACCTTATTTGATACAGATATGATTTTTTTGTAAAGTGTTATATACAAGGTGAAGTCCAAAATAAACAAGACTGAGCTAAAATAGAAGCGACAGGAGCTTTGTTCGTATAACTTCGAGTTTATTTATTCAAAATAGTCCACTCTGGCCTCGATTCACTGTTTTGCATGATCCAAAAGCTTTTCGAAAGAGTGTTACAGGTTATTGACCGGAATGTCCTTTAGGACGTCGGTACAAGCCTTTTGGATGGCCTCTGCGGACGCAAAACGTTTTCCTTTCATGGCCAAATGCGATTTTCCGAATAGGTAGAAGTCACAGGGAGCCATATCAGGCGAATACGGTGAGTGATTGATGGTTAAAATGCGATTTTTAGTCAAAAAGTCAGTCACAAGAGGGGATCGATGAGAGGGTGCATTATCAAGCAATAAGCGCCAGCTTCCTTCGCGGTATTCAGGGCGAATTCGACGAATGCGATGCAACAAACGCTTCACAACGCCAAGATAGAAAATAACATTGACGGTTTGGCCCATCGGCTCGAAGTCCTTGTGGATAATTTCCTTGGAATCGATTCAAATGATTTTTGACTTCTCCAAATGCGATTTTTAGGGTGGTGGTGCGTCTGGGGCTCTTAGTTTCAGGTTCATATTAAAAAACCACGTTTCATCACCAGTTACAATGTTGTGAAAGAAGAGCTCAACTTTTCTCGCCTCTTTAATGAGGTCTTTCGAATGTTAAATTCTACGCAATTTTTGGTCCTCAGTTAGGTTGTGCGGAATGAAACGTGCGCAGACCTTTCGTAAGCCCAAATGACCACTTAAAATGCGATAAATCGATGTTTTGGAAACATTCAACTCCGATTCCATGAACTTCAACGATGATTTCGGTTCATTTTTGATAGATTTACGAACAATTTCGAAGGAGTTTCCGGTGGTTACTGATTTTGGGCGGCCCGTATGTTCATCGTCATTAAGTCCTCACAACCATCTCTGATGTACGACTCTGGCTCGAGTTCATTTTTCATCAATGCAAATGATTCGGCTATCGATGTAACCGGTTTGTAACCGATAAAATTTGATATTAGCTCTTTGTTCGAAACTAATTTTTGTACCGATGTCACAAACATACTGACACTTTCGACGCACTAACTTCGCTTTCACTGAACCGAATGTCACCATCTGCATCTTTCACACCGAAATTTCCAGAACGGAAGCGAGCGAACCATTGTTGTGCTACACGAACTGATATAGCATCGTCTCTGTAAACTTCACAAATTTCATTGGTGGCTTGCGTGGCATTCTTCCCTTTTTTATACAAAAATTTCAAAATATAGCGAATTTCTTCATTATTTTCACTCATTTTTGAACAGCTATAACTTTTTTTCAACTTCTCCGAATTTAATTTTTTTTCGGTTAAATGAAGCTTAAAATGCCACTTTTCTAACACCATATGATATGACACAATGTGATTGGTAGCACTGGAGATAGATGACTCCAACGACATCTATTGACAAAATACGAAAAGACTTTTTCGACTATCAATATAATAATTAAAAAAATATAAATACAAAAAAAAAAAATAAATAAAATATAAATTTTTGCTATATTATTTCTCATTTCTAAAGTGTGTTTTACAGGACGGCTGGTACTTATTTGTACCACATAACATCCCGAGTGGTACAATGGTTTACCACCACCCACCGCGCCACCCTGTTATTGCACCTCAGATTTTTAATAATTTTTAAATTATACATCACCTAATTAACCAACTTCGATAAATAATTTTATACCAGTATTGCTGCGCGTAAGTCGGGTCGGAAGGGTTAAACAGAGCAAGTCTTTCTTTTGCGTAGACTGCTGCTTGAAATAATATCCGTATTTTCTTTTATAAAGCATCGCTAAATAAAGAAAATATTTCTGTAAAGAAAGCCGCTTCAGAAAAATGATTGTGAGCCCCTGCCGTAACATTTTTCCGAACTCTAGTCAAGTGATATTTTAACAAGTATTTGCTTAAGGGGTTACATACGTCCAGAATTTTGAAAAAATCGATATTTCGAATATATCATAACTTAAGAATATTCTGTGAAATTTTCATGCGGAAATTCCCAATATTCTTCTACAGCCCATTAACTAGGTAGAGAGCGGTCCGCGCGCTCCTGAACCTCAAGTTTTAAACTCGTTTTTCGCGAAACTACTTTTTTCGGCTCGGTCTGCATGATAACTCATACAGTTTTTAATATTTTTTGATGCGGTTTTCTTAAATATTCGGTAGAGTTTTCTCTATAGATTTGATTTTTGATATTTTTATTAAAAAATTTTATAAACATAATTAAAGTGTGACATTTCTGACGTAAAACGCATATTTTTTTTAATTCGGCACATTGCAAAATTTTTCGAAATTCAAAAATCCGGCTCAACACTCTATAACTACAACTTTATTTTACAAGAATTTTTTTTACTTTTACAGATCCATCAACATTTCAAGAAGAAATGATGCAGATCGTGGAGCAACCTTTTTCCATTGTACTTAGGGTCACGTGATTTTTTATATACTAATTTTTGTAAAGAAAAATTAAAATACATTTTTTTTATAAAGTTTAAGTACTAATAAACAATGTATAAATTTTTTTTATATTTATTTGTATTATTATCCCTTCTAAAAATAGTTTTCTTTTAAAGCATTTTTGGCTCTGTTGGATGTATGCTTTTTTTTTTTTTGGTTTTTGTTTCCTAGTTCACTCCTCTCGGGAGCATAAGGCCTCGACAAGATTCTTCCAACGTACACGGTTCTGTGCCTTTTGTTTTTACACCGTCTTATGAGATGTCGGCATCTGCTAGTTCGCGCAGCAGCGACCTTCAACAAGTGTTTTTTGGTAGACCCCGACCTCTGCTCCCGCAAAAGTAACCTTGCGATGTTTTTTGGCTGTAATTGAAAACAAAAATGAAAAACTTTGATTCTTCTTGTGGATTATTTTTATTTGGTTTTTTAATTTTTTTTACATCAAGTCGAGAATATGATGCCATATAAATGGCCGCCGACACAGTTGATTGCCATTTGAGCCTTTTTTATGGCATTTTCCATCACTTTGGCTAAAACTTCCGGCGATAGGTCCTCACATTCTTGACGGATATTGTCTTTAAGAGCTGCAAGAATCTGAGGCTTGTTGACATAAACCGCGACTTCAAAAAGCCCCACAAGAAGAAGTCTGGAGCGGTCAAATTAGGCGATCTTGCTGGCCAGTGCAAATCGCCAAACCGGGAGATTAGGCGCCCGGAAAATGCATCCTTCAGCATATGGGTTGTGGCACGTGCAGTGTGTGCCGTTGCACCGTCCTGTTGGAACCACATGTTTTCCAATCCCAATTCATCAAGTTGCGGCAAAAAGAACTCGTTGATCATTGCTCTGTAGCGCTCACCATTCACATTAACCGTTTGGTCCGCGACGTCTTCGAAGAAAAAAGGACCGATGACTCTTCCAGCGAAAACAGCACACCATACAGTGACTTTGAGCGGGTGTAATGGCTCCTCGTGGGTTACACGCGGATTTTCAGTGACCCAGAAGCGTAAATTTTGCTTATTTACGTACCCGCTAAGATGGAAATGGGCCTCATCACTCATGATTATTTTTGATGAAAAATCATCTTCCTTTTGGTGGTGATTAAGGATGGCTTGAGCGTATGTTAGACGCGATTGGCGGTCAGCAGCTAACAGCTGATGCACCGTCTGGACTTTGTACGGAAACATCTTCAAATTTGTGTACCAAAATTCGCTGTAAAGACCGTCGACTGATACCCATTTGCGTGGCACGTCGTCTGGTCTATGCCGACGGTGCTTCCATGACATCCTCCGCTACAGCAGCAATATTCTCTGCAGAACGGCTACTCCGGGGTCTGCCACGCCTGGCAGCATCTCGTGTTGTGCCAGTCTCTTCGAGGCGAGCGGCTAAACGTCGCAGTGTTTCACCAGTAGGCGTTGGACGGCGAGGAAATCTGCGACGAAATTCACGTTGTGCCAAAGTCACCGACCGATTATTGGTCAAATAAATAGTCAGCAATATTCCGCGTTCTGGAGCAGTGTAGCGTCATATTGTTTATTAACGTGTATTTCGCATGTGTTTACTACACAAATATCAAAACAGAACTGGCATTAGGGGCCAATCGCAAAATTTATAGCATTTTCTGCTAGGAGGATTACTTTAGCGCCACCTGTTATAAATTTGGTCTTTGAAATTTTTGGCAACAAATTCGGGCTATAATACATATGTAAAAGAATTTAAGGCAGAAGACTGGTGCGCACCGAAGAAGCTGGCCAAAGTCGTTCTGGCGGTTATTGCCCCAATCGAAAAGAAGTAGCAGCTAACTAGCTTCGTAAAATAACTATTATTTTCTAGTTGCCTTTGGCGCGGCAATCTTAATAATCTAATCCAAGCACACTGAGGCACTCATACTTGCACGAAATCGGTCTTTACCGAATTCGAGTGAAAATGTGTTCACACACCAACATTATTTTGCGATCAAGAATATCTGGCGCAGCACACACATCGTTACACATTGATATATTTTCACTGCAACGCAATCGAATCAGTGGTTTGCCTTTATTTTGGTTGATGAGATTTTTGTCTGTCTTGATTCGCTCGGATTCATGTGTCATATCTAGAATCTTATCTCAATGTTGCAGTTTAATTCGTTTAGAAACGCTAAAATGCGCGCGTGTGGATGTGTGCAACACCCACTACCCCAGCCAGCCAACAAGAGTAAGCGAAGCAGACAGCCGGGAAAACAGCAACGCAACAATATGAACAACAATAAAACCAGCGACAACCACATTGTTGATGTGATTTTTACGACAATTGCGATAAATATACAATTTTTTTTTTCTTCCACCGGCAGTCAAAACACCCTCGCACACAGTTGTAATTTGATTTCGGCTCCTTTCAAAAGTGAACAACGTCGTCAACGTTTCCAGCAACGCTGACATCCCTGACATCAGCGCTAACAAATGCGCACAAATACCGCAAATCCTTCGGATTTGTCGTATGCCAACTCATGTGGGGAGTGTTGCCACCAAAGTGTGCACTCGCACATACACACACACGCACATATATACGTAATATTACAGCAACTTCATATAAATGCAAGTATGTGTCACAAACGGGGGGAGTGCGCGCGTCCGTCTCGGCTTTGTTTGACGCGTGTGCCATAAGCGAGGTAATTCGTTTAACTGCCTCCCGTTTGCCATCCCATTCACCAGGGAACGTGGCTCACTCTCTCTCTAAATATCAGCCATCATCTACCCAACTATGTTGGGATTTCAACAGTCATTCAAGGAGTTGACATTTGTTTTGTATAAGTCAGCGATAAGCAAATGTTAATTTTGGCCATTTAATTGGTGGCTTTAAAGTCACTTTTTTACGCTTTGCATTCGTTTGTATGTGTGCAGGGGTGTTTTGTTGGCATAAGCGTGAGCTTTATAACTTCTAAACATTCAGATAATAATTTTTATTTGCAACAATTAAACATTTACTTGACTTAATGATTCTTTTAAAATATTTTGACTAAATGCAAAGAGGAAGATGATGTAGTAAACACCGCCAAAGGCGCTTCCAAACTCATTTTTGTGAGTAGCATTAAGTCGATCAACTCGAATAGATATTTAAAGCTACTCAAGGAACAAAATCTTGTGATGGCGAAATGGAAATGAACCCCTTTTAGATAGCGCTAAATATGGAAGGGATCGTGAGAGAGAAGGAGTTTTGTTAAGCAGGCTTGAATCGGTAAGCAACTGGTTTTCCAAGTACATCCAACTCTTTTTTTACAGCGTGCAAAAAAATCGTGTAAGCAAATATATGCGACATATAGTCCAGTCAAAAGAGGATTTAACTTCATAATTTTAGGAGTATGCGAGTTTATGGTTTTATTATGTAAAGCCCATCACTGTGAACTTAAGTTTGAGTTTTCGGGGTCGGGGGTTGTGTCCCACGGCCGCCATCTTGGAAATAAGGGTGCAACTGGTTTTTTGCGATTATCTCGTGAATTTCGAAAGTTACGAAAATTTTGTAAGACACTTTTTTGTAGACAATAATATTATCTAAAACTTTCATTCAAAACGTTTTATTGTAAAATTAATAATAAAAAAGTTATAAACAAAATTACGCGAAAAATTAAGGGATGCATTGTTTTAAAGCGTAATAACTTCTTTTTTTATAGATTTTATGGAAAATATACTTCAGAGCTTTTTTATAGAGCATTCTTTTGTGAACATTTTTGTCTATAAGTTTTTTCCGCTATCTTTATTTAGTCGTATGATTTTGAGCTGCTAAGCGGAGCAACCAATACATTAGCGAAGCGCGTACATGATTACACAGGCCGACAAAATTTAACCAACATTCAGACCCAGAAACCAGACTATATATTTCCGAAGGTTTATGATGCGCTGAGTCCAAATCTGGCCTCAGAATTGCTCTATCTGCTCTGGTTTTTGAGATATCCTAACCTAAAAGTGCAAAAAACACCATTTTTGCCCATATTTGAGGTTATGTAGCCTTGCAGATGTTTTCTTTCACCAAAATTAAAGGATGGCATCTTTAAATACAAGCCTTATTTTTTCAAATGGCGATTTGTTTGCTCAAATATCTTTTTTTTTTTCGCAGAGATATCGCATTTTGAAATTTTCATGTTTCTAAATTTTCCTACACCTGAAAATCGATTAAGATAACATAGAAATGATATAGTCGATTACTAATTTTCTAATTTTTTTTCTGGTTGGTTTATACGTGCCTACGAGAAAAAAAATTGCGTGATATTTGCCGAGACCGCCCCCTCTCTCCAACGTAAGATTAGATGAGATTTGACTCGACCCCACACCCCCCTTTAAACATCTCACGTAATTTATGGACGCCCCCTTATTAGCGGCAGTTTTTTTGGTTTCTCAAGTTGCTTATATAATTCTTGATATCCAGCAACACAAAACCTAAAATTTCGTTGAAATTTTAATGCACCCTCCATGTCAGGATCATGAGTAAGAAAATGTTGTTCCATACGTTTAGCAAATTTTAAGCCCTCGCGAATTAAATCAGCCATTAATGGCCGAAGGTGAACGTTTTCATCATTTTCGGCTTCTTTCTTATGTGTAATACAATCCATAATTGTAAACTTAACTTTCTGAATTCTTCTATGACATGCAATTTCTTTCTTCTACTGAATCTAAAATATATTTAAACGTTTACTTGATTTAAATGCTGCCATAATAACATGATCATGTGGCTGAATCATCGTTTGTGTAAGTTTCCGCCTTGCTGCGTCTACATCCCGTGCGGTAATTACCGCTGCGACAACGTCTGCGTATCCTACTAGGTAGCACTCGTCGGGCATATCGATGGTGAGGATGCCGTCATAACTGACGTTCCAGAGATCAGGGCCTAGTATGGACCCTTGGGCCGCGCCAGAGGTTATCATTTTTGTCCGTTGTCCTCTTCTTGTACCATAAATGAGTACGCGGCCTTTGAGGTAGCTGCGGATCATCTTCATCAGGTGTTGGGGTATTTTGAACCGCTTCTCCAATACGTCTATCATATTTTTCCACTTTGCGCTGATGAAAGCGTTCTTTACATCGATTGTAGCGAGGTGCACGATTGGTCGAGAAAAATGGATTATTCTCTGTGCTTTTACTATGCTCTTTACTACATCCTCAATTGCTCCAATTGTGGACCTTCGCGGTCTAAAGCCGTGTTGCCTATCCGAGAGGTCTCCCGATTCGCTTATTGCTGCTCCCATTCGTGGTTTCAGCATTTTTTCTAGCAGCTTCCCTTCCGTCTCGAGCATGCACAGAAGGCGATACACTGATGGGGCTTCCGGGTCTCCTTTCCCTTTGCTTATGAGGACTAACTTTTGTCTCTTCCAAATTTCTGGAAAAGTTCCTTCATTTAAGCAGGCATTGTACATGTGGAGAAGCGTTTGTGGGCGCTCAACTGCGATAATTTTCAAAACCTCCGATGGAATCCCGTCAGGACCTGGCGCTTTGTTATTTTTGAGAGTTGCAGCTGCTTCTCTCAGTTCCTCTATCGTGAAAAGCGGGGGTGGGTCGGTATTTTCCTCGTCAACTCTATCTGCCATGAGGTCATGAATGTTTTCCATAGTGGATTTGCTTAGTTTAGGAGGTCGCTGCCTTGCTCCGAGCTTGTTTAGCACGATTTTATATCCTAAGCCCCAGGGATTTTGGTTTATATCGCGCCGAAGCTCCTCCCATTTTTCTTCCTTGCTTTTCAGGATGGCCGTCTTTAGGGTGCTTTTCGCAGCTTTGTATTCGGCGTGCTCTGCTGTAGCGAGACTGGTTCTTCGTGCTCTTGTGTACTTCCTTCTTTTGCTGATGCACGTATGCCTCAGATCGCGGATTTCGTTTGTCTACCAGTACACGGACTTCTTCGGGTGCGCACTTTTTATTTTGGGCATTGCTGCTGAGCACGCCTGCGTTATCCTTCTCAGCGTCATCTCTACCTAGTGTCTGGCGCTACTTGGCTCTTCGTGGTGTGGTTGGCCCTCGTCAATTTTAGTGATAAGTTTTGCTTTGTAAAGTTTTGATGTATTCCATTTCCGCAAGCTTTTGATGCGTTTCGTTGCGTTTGCGTTTGTTTCTCCGGCGCAGTAGGTAATGTTCTTGTAGTCACTGCCATTGTAATCTTCCAGAACTGTCCATTCACCTATTTTGTTTGCGTTTCAGACACTAGAGTTATATCCGGAATTGTGCCTTCACACCCTGGTCTTCGGTAGCTTTATTGCCCACATTTGCAACGGCGAGTCCTAGTCTAGCGACCATGTCTATTATTCGTTGGCCTCTCGGGTTTGTTGTTCGACTACCCCATTTCATGGAAAAGGCTTTTAGTAGGGCCTACAAAACGTCCTGCCCCTTAAAATTTAGCAAAAAAACTCACCCTCTTTGATGGAGCAGTGAGCTCTTAAAACTAAGGGAAAATTCTAGATCAACGTTTAACCTCAGCTACTCGACGGGAAATTGGGAATTGTATAGAGAAAGTCGGAGACAGTACAAGAAGGCAATCAGGGCCGCCAAAAAAGAGAGCTGGAGGGAATTCTGTTCGTCAATCGAATCCACTAGGGATTCTGCTAGGCTCAGCTGTGTTATTTCCAAAGACCACTCAATGGCTTCTTGGGTCAAGAAACCTGATGGAACTTGGACTGCTACAGCAGAAGAATCGCTAGAGCTTCTGCTAAACACGCATTTTCCGGGATGCAGCGCTTACGAAAGTGAGAGGGGAAACATTAGGCGGAGCCAATATAATCACAGCATCTTGCAAATGAAATCATTACCAAAGAAAAAGTTACATGGGCAATCAAATCTTTCTCACCCTTTAAATCTCCGGGGCCAGATGGGATCATTCCAAAGATGTTACAGGAAACCTTGGACTGTATCCTACCATGGCTAGAGGAAATTTTTAAAGCGTGTTTAAACTTAGGCCATATTCCAGACAGCTGGAAACTAGTCAAGGCCGTCTTCATACCAAAAGTAGGTAGAAGAGGACATGAATCAGCGAAAGACTTCAGGCCAATCAGTCTGTCGTCTTTCCTGTTAAAAACTTTTGAAAGACTTTTGGATACACACCTCAGAAGCTCTTTGGAGAGTTCTGGTATATCAACTGCACAACACGCATACCTTAAAGGCAAATCTACGGAGACAGCGCTTCACGAGGTTATCGGAACAATAGAGGGCTCTCTAGAGAGCAACCATTATACCATGGCGGCATTCTTGGATATCGAAGGCGCCAATGTTAGCACAGATGCCATCCAACGGGCGTTGATAGACCTGGAGGTGGACAGTTGCATTAGTAACTGGGTCATCTCCATGCTAGAAACGAGGATCATCAAAGCTAATATGGGTAATATCAACATAACCAAGAAGGTCCACGGGGGCACTCCACAAGGAGGAGTATTATCTCCACTTCTTTGGCTATGTGTGATCAGCAAAATCTTAACAAAACTTGACGGAGGTGGGGTAAAAGTGGTGGCGTACGCTGATAATGTGGTGTTAATGGTGTCAGGACTGTGTCCAAATACGATCAGTGGGATCATCCAAAGGGCGTTAGGCTAGCTTAACTCTTGGGCCACAGGATGTGGGCTAAGTTTAAACCCGCGTAAAACAGAACTTATGCTTTTTACCACCAGATACAAGGTACCAATTTTTACCCTACCAAATATCAACGGACAAACTCTGTCTTTATCAACCAGTGCAAAGTACTTAGGGGAAATTTTGGACTCCAAACTTAGCTGGAAGTTAAACGTTGAAGAACGGGTAAGGAAAGCAGAAATTGCTTTATATGCCTGCAAACGTATGCTTGGAAGAAGTTGGTGTCTTCAACCTAAGCATACATTATGGCTGTATAAGGCGGTTATACGACCCATTCTATCGTATGGTTCGGTAGTTTGGTGGAAAGCTCTAGGGAGAGAGTACAATACCAAATTACTCGGCAGAATACAAAGATCAGCCTGTGCAATAACGGTCGGTGCAATCAGATCATGTCCTAGAGAGGCTCTCAATGTACTGACACACGTTATTCCAATAGACCTACATATAAAGAAGACGGCAACCATGAGTGCAATTAGGTTAAATGAAGCGGGTCGCTGGAAAGGAAAAACTTATGGTCACGCTAGTCTATTACTGCGACAAACTCAGTTAACCTCGGTGAGGACTGACTACATCGTCCCGATGGTAACGTTCAACAGGAATTTTGCCACACTCTTTCCATCTAAAAAAGAATGGAAGAAGGGATTCTCTCTAAACAACTTCGATACCACAGTCTATACAGATGGCAGTAAAATGGATTGTGGTGTTGGAGCTGGTATATACTCTCATAGACTTGGAATTGAAAAATCTGTGCGGCTCCCTAATACCAGCAGCGTCTTCCAAGCGGAAGTACTAGCAATTGGGGAAGCCTGTAGGTTACTAATCGCAGATTTCTCCTTTAAGGGCAATATCGCTATTCTTTCGGATAGCCAAGTCGCAATCCAGGCGCTGGACGCGACTATAACAACCTCTAAAGTGGTGGAGCAAAGTAGGAATAGCCTCACCAACTTGAGTGAAAACCATAGAGTAACCTTGATTTGGGTCCCGGGACACCGGAACATAGAAGGTAACGAAAAAGCTGATGAACTGGCAAGAGGGGGATGTGCCATGCAGAATCGGTATTCACACCACTAGGTGCAGTCAAGAGTGTAATTTCCCTAAAATACCTCCGAATCGCAGATTGTAGATGGAGAGACCAGACGAAATGCAAAATCAGCAGAACGTTATGGCCCACCTACAACCTCAAGCAATCGTCGACATTAATAAACATGAAACGACGGGACACCTGTAGACTTACGGCAGTCATAACTGGCTTCTGGTCTATCGGAGAACAAGCCGCCAAAATGGGCATCCCTCACAACACATACTGTCACATTTGTAAACAACCGGAGGAAAAAGAAACAATCTTCCATTTCCTCTGTGACTGCCCTGCCCTATGGAAGGACAGAATGTCAACCCTGGGCAAACCGCTGTTCGAGAGTCTCGAGCAGCTGTCTGGCTTAGACGTCAACAACCTAATAAGGTTCCTAAACCGCACAGACTGGATATAGTCCTGCTGCAAATAACTGTTAAATAATTTGGTAACGAGGATGTGGCAACAAAATGGTGCGGAAGCGCTAGTTGGATTCTGGATGAATCACCACTCTAACTAACCAACCAACCAACCCATTTCATGGCCTTAGAGTTAAAGTCTCCGGCGATGATAGGGTGTGTGGTGAATTGATATTATAAATTTATATTAAAAGTTATTACATAAAAAAATATTATTTAATATTTGATTTAATTTAATTTTATTTTACTTAAATTTTTACTCAATTTCCTTTCATTTTATTTTGCTCTACTTAGTTTTATTTTTAAAAATTTTATTTAATATATGACTAATTTTTTTCTAATTTATTCCATTTTAATTTATTTTTTGGTTTATCATAACTAGTTTTTATTTAATATTTGATTTAATTTTTCTTTTCAAATTTAATTGATTTATTAATTTATTAATAAACCAAACCATCAATTTGGTTTTCGAAATGAGCACTCAACGATTGATCAAGTGCACCGCATTACTCATGTAATTGAAAAATCACTGGAAGAAAAACAAATCTGTTCTGCGGTATTCCTGGATGTATCGCAAGCTTTTGATAAAGTATGGCATGAGGGACTAATCCATAAACTTCAAACAACTCTACCAATCCAATACTCAAACATTTTAAAATCCTACCTAACGAGCAGAGACTTTTGAACTGAGAGATATTAATGCAGGTGTCCCGCAAGGCAGTGTACTCGGGTCAGTTTTGTATCTCTTGTATACTAACGATATACCCACATGCAGCAATACAACAACTGCAACATTTGCCGATGATACTGCAGTATTAGCAACTGATGAAAAACACTTAGAAGCAATTCAGAAGTTACAAACATCAGTAAATGCAATTTAAAATTGGATCAAAAAATGGCGTGTCAAGTTAAACGAAAGCAAGTCTGTGCATGTTGACTTCAATAATCTATATATATAAAAATGAAATGATTTTCGTTTGTACGCATTTTTTTGGGCCGATACTAGGCCAATTTTATTCGTTCTTTTTTCATATTATAGGGATCCACTAGGGGAAGGTTTTTAGCAAAAAAAAAAATTTCTTTTAAATATTTTCTTCATATAAAAAAAAGAAAAAATCAAAATATTGTACAAAACAAAACTTGCTCGATTCTTAGATTAAAGTAAGTTTCGAATCGACATTCATTTTATGTGTACAACTTTTTTTGAATTTTTCGTTTTGTATACAGAAATTTCAAATGATTCGAATGAAAATTTTTTTTTTTTTTTTTTCTTCCATAAAATATTACACCTGTCGTTAGACAATAAGTAATTTGATTAACAAAAAGATGGAATGAGAGTGATATTGAAGGGCCAATGCCCCCAAGCTCATTTAGAAGAAATATATACATATTATTTAAAAACAAGTGGTTACAAACAATGACATATACGATTAGTTGACAATTGATTACAAGGATTTTGCAAGATCTGTTGGTGTTTGACGGTTAAGCCGACTTTGGGTAGATTTTTCTTTATTTGGTAGTCTTCTCATCATAGGATTTGTATGCGTTAATAGTCTATTTATGTGTCTTCTGCTAGCGCTTTGTATTGTTTCATCAATAGTATCGATGTCAAGGTCGCGATGAATATCTGCGTTAGGTATGTACCAAGGTGCATTAGTTAAGGTCCTAAGTATTTATGAAAATAATGTTTCAATTCAATTGAGCAATGCTTTCTTTGACCAATTCTATATGGAAATGAATGCGTTTGCAAACGATGTTTTCGGCTATGAACAAATGTTGGAATCGAATGAAAAAGGAAAGAAACGCGAAATGATAAAAAAAATTCTTGGAAAATTTAAAATGAATGGTGGCTTCATTGGAAAAATTCAAAGGTAATAACAACATACACAAGATAAAGTTAGAATTCGAATTTTTAGATTTATTTTGTTTATTTCTCATTTTTTCAGAAGTATACCACACAACAACTCATTCCAACTCTGATTTTGAAATCCTGTTGGAATTGGTGATCGATAATTTTGTCACTATAATGGTCAATGGAAATTTGCGTGTATCAGACCCTGCATATTATTTACCATATCAACTCAACACAAAAAAATAATTTAGTTTTGTTTTGATTTTTTGCAACAATAAAAACAATACTGTTTTTTCGTGAACACAAAATTCTAAATTTATTACGTTGTTTGTTTAGAATTTTTTTAGAAAAAAAGTAAATTTTTTGGTTTTGAGGAAATTTGTTTATTGTTGCTATTTGTGAAAGCGTAGATATTTGTAAGTATTTGACTATAATCCTAAAAGTTAATGGAATACCACTATGACACATAGAAAACATTTTTTCAAAGGGGTGTTTTTCGAAAATTATAAAAAAATTGTTTTCAAAAATTTTGAAGAAATAAAGTAAAATAAAAAAATTTCGAAAGCATGAAATTTTTTCAAAACCAAATTTTCCTCAAAAAGATAAAAGAAATTTCTTCGAAGAGGTGTTTTTCTAAAATTACAAAAAAAAAATTTCAAAAATTTTAAACAAATAAAATAAAATAAAACTTTTTCAAGGGTATGAAATTTTTTCAAAACAAAATTTTCTGAAAACCAAACAAAATTAAAAAAAAAATGGTGTTTTCAAAGCATTTCATGTTCCACTATTAATAGAGAATACAATTTTTCGAGGGGGTGTTTTTCAAAGCGGAAAAAAATCTTTTTTAACAAATCAATTTAAACTTTTACAAAAGTATGAAATTTTTTCAAGAACAAAATTTTCTCAAAAACGTTAAATTAAAAAAAAATAATATAGTTTTTTCAAAATATTTAATTTTCAGCAATTAACTGAGAAGAAATTTGTTAGAGCGAAGTGTTTTTCAAAACTTCAAAAAACACTTTTTAACCAAAAAAAATAAACCTTTTTTCAAAAACAACAGGAATGATAACATTGCCTAACAATTTCTGCACTTTTGCACAGTCTAAAGAGGCATTGATACAGAGTGTATTTCCAAACATAGTTCAACATTACAAAAACCATGATTGACTCAGCGAAAGAGCAATTTTAGCTGGGAAAAATAAGGACGTCAATGATATAAATTCAGCTATTTTAGATCAAATACCTGGTGACATAGTTGCATATAAGTAAGTCAATGGACACTATTACTGATCAAGATGCTGTCGTAAATTAACCAACTGAATTCTTAAACTCACTCGATTTGCCAGGCTTACCACCTCATAATTTACGATTAAAAATTGGAGCACCGATTATTATGCTGCGCAATAGTAATGTGCCCCGACTTTGCAACGGTACCAGACTCGCTGTGAAGAAGCTAATGGGTAACGTTATCGAAGCAACAATTTTGAAAGGGAAGTACAAAGGAGAAGACATTTTGATACCCTGAATTCCACTGATTCCGGCGGATTTACCATTCGATTTCAAACGTTTGCAGTTCCCTATTCGCCTTGCCTTCGCTATGAGAATTAATAAGGCGCAAGGACAGTCTCTACAAATGTGCGGTATTAATTTAGAATACCCAATTTTTTCTCATGGACAATTGTATGTAGCTTGCTCACGAGTTGGCAAACCATCGTCATTATTCACGCGAAAGATGAAAAAACCAAAAACGTTGTCTACCAAAAAGGGTTACAATAAAGTTCGAATGAAATTGTATCAAAGAATTTGCTTTGTTTCGTATTAATTTTATTCTCTTTCAGCAAATCATTGAATTTATCATCTAGCGAAGCGGGCGAGGGTACGCTAGTAGAAATATAAATTATAAACCAATATTTATCAATAATACGGCAATACCGCATGCAAATACGGCAAAATATCTATGTAGGTATGACCTTAGATGCTAAGCTGAGATGGAGAGCACATGTCAAGAAAAAACACGAGGAGTTAATTCTTAAATACAAGAAAATGTATTGGCTGTTAGGCCGACATTCTAAACTCTCTATTTATAACAAAATACTTTTATACAACCAAATACTGAAACCAGTGTGGTCATATGGCATACAGCTCTGGGGCTGCACCAGTGAAAGCAACAAAAAATAAAGTATAATATTACGCGACATCGTTAGAGCGCCGTGGTACATTCGTAATTGCAATCTACATAAGGATCTTAATATAGACACCATTACGGATATCATAAAAAAATTCGCAAATAAACATAAAGAGAGACTTCAACAGCACATCAATGATGAAGCAGCCAAACTACTTGTAATTGGTAACTACTTGTAGAAGATTAAAAAGGACGAAACCGCATGATCTCTTTTCATAAAATTTTGTCTTTACTTGAGATGTTTTAATTTAATTAAATATATGTATGTAAAATGAATTGCTTATTAGTTTTGTTAACTAGATTGCAATAGTAATAAAATAAAAATAAAAAAAAATATTTTTTTTATATGTCTTTATAAAATATCAATAAAAAAAATAATTGATATTTGACTTAATTTTAGTTTTCTCAAATTTATTTAACTTTCATTTATTTTATGTTCTTGTATTAAAATTAATATTACTATTTAATATTAAAATCACATAAAAAATGTTATTTATTATTTAATTTGATTTAATTTTAATTAATTTTGTTTCTTTCATACTCTTTTTATTGAATTTATTTTTATTTTTATTTTGCTTTCTTTTAGTTTAATTAATTAATTTTTTTATTTTGCTTAAAAATATGTTTAATCTTTTTTTTTATTTCATTTTATTCTGTTTTATTTTATTTATTTTTATTTTACTTTCTGTTAAGAATCTTTTTTTTGTATTATATTATTATTATTTCATTTCATTTTTTTTTTTAATTTAATAGTTCATTTTTAATTGCATTATATTTTTTTCATTACATTTTCTGCCACTTGTTTATTCGTATTTGTTTCAGTATATTCTTTTTCTCACAAACTATTCTCAAACTAAATTTCCTTAAACTTGCATCTGCTCTTTAAATCAGCTCATCTGCCATGCCACAATAGCAACAACGCAGCGCAGAAAAGCGAGATACATCTGCCGGGCACATAAATTCTTCAAAACTCGAAAGGAAGCAGCAAACAATCCATTCGTCTTCGCTTCCCGTATTCCCCTCACACAAACACACAACAATGTAAATAATCACATCCCACCCCTCCGCCTACAACCATCTCCAACTGTAATGCCAAAAATCGTAAATAAAAGGAATGAAAAAGGTTATGCACAAGAAAGAAAGCAAAAATAAATATTCTGTGCACTGAATCAAAGCTTGAAGAAGGGGCGGCATTAGTGTTGGTGTAGGTGTAGGAGCAGCGCTTGAAACAAAACGACACATTGCTGCTATGTGTAAGTGAGTGTGCGTACGAATGGACGCCGAAGGTGGTTATGGATGCTCGAGACCTCAGCCGCGAACCCCTTCCAACCAGCGCAGCATCCTCCCACATTCAGCGAACCTGTCGTGCCGTTGTTACGCTGCTACGTTTGTCCAGCCGCTCGCTCACACGTCTGCCCCGCCCGCCGCTCTCCGGCCAGCCTGACGTTCCATAACTTCCCCCGGGAACGAAAAGAAATGTTTCGCATAAAATGTTATCGGAAAGATTTACGACCCGACTTTGCGCATCCCCTGCTTTATGATAATATACGAGCTTTCTCCGTTGAAATATACTCGTATAAATGCGTATGTGCGCATGTGTATTGGTGTATAAGTGCATGGGTGTGTGGTTGTATGTTTTTCCGAAATTTCGACAGTGTGTCTATGTTGGTGTGACTGTGCATGTGTGCAACTTTATTTTACGCCATTTTTTATTTCATTTCATTTTTATTTTTATTTTATTTGTTCCTAACTGAGGGAGTCAGTGCTGCTCCAACTCTTGTAGTTGCAATCTCTTATTCTTGTTGTTGAGGTTGCTCCCTCGGCCATCTTCTTTGTTAATGCTTTCTCTTGCATTTATTTTATGTCAGTTTTTATTTCCCTTTATTTTAGTTACATTTTTATGTTTCTTCTCAACATTTTATTATTATTATACGTATAATTTTTTTTTTTTTTTTGCTCTACTGACATTTCATTCCACCTCAACACATTGGCTGGAGTTATTGTGTGCATGTATGCATTTACATACGTACATTTATGCGTGCAAAGATGTGTGGAGAGTATCCAGTTATCTTTGTGATTTCATACATATTTATTTTACTGTCATTCGCCGCAGATAGAACTGCTTACTTTCTATCTGAAAATATATCTCCATGTGAATGTAGATGTGATCCGTTCCCACAAGGGTACCTACAAACATAGGTATGTAAGCTCATATTATACCCGTTCATGTACCCTGCAGGAAACGCCTTTTATTCTAAGAAATAAGTATATCGGGTGCTTTCTTAAGAGCTTAAGAACCCCTTATGTCGATTGTGCAATATTTTTTTTTTCAGGTGGGATGCATGTGTATAGAGGGAGTCTCCGATTCTTCGTAACTTGGATCCGGAAAGGCATAATTTCCAGTCTTCCTTAAAGCTTTCGTTATTCCTCATGTCGTTTGTGCAAGAAGATGCGGATGGAGAATGAGTGGTAGATGAGTTTTTTTCAGTCTCCCTTAAAGCTTCCGTTGTCCCGCACGACGATTGGGAGCTGGGAGCTGGAAAGACCTTGTGAGAGAGATTGGATCTCATTACGTAGAGGCCATATTGAAAACCGGAATGACCGACATTCCGTTGCCTTCGTGAACGGACCCTCGTGCAAGATGAGATAATTAGGATAGTGCAGACTTGAAGATGCCTTTTTTTCTTAATCCTGTGTGACCTTCCTTTAGAAGTAGAATTCGGGCTAGTTTATTGGGATGCTTCTTCTAGCTTCTGCAGGAATTTTTTGGTCAACCGTACAAATCCATAGGTTACACGTGGTATACAAAGGTCTCTGTGAATATTAGCGTTCTTTATGCACCATTGAGCTCCCGTAATAATCCGCAAGGCTTTAGATTGTACACTCTGAAGTGTTGGATATTTGAAGGCGTGGCAGTTCATTTATACATTTCTATACCATATTTCCATATTGGTTTTAGCATGACTTTAACTAGGCTTTTCATTTTCAGCTTGATATTTGTCATTTTCTTTTCGAGGCATAATCTGAAAAAAGTATAATCTGATAGATAATTTCACGGCGTTAATTTTTTGAATATAATATCTGGACGACGCACGAAAAAGCAAGCGGATGCTAGGCCACATGCAAAACCTTAAAAGTCATGTGTAGAACTAATAACAAAAAACTTACTCAATTCGAACTTACGCTATGGCGAAAATACTGCAGAACTATCATAGGTGTACTTTCAGGTCGTGCGTAAAAGATAGGGATTACTAGCAACGACAAATGGCGGCAGTGCAGTAAGGATATAAAAAAAAACTTTAGAGAGTCTTCTGTGTTTTAGTCCGGCATTATCAAAAACGCGCTCGAAATGCCTAGGAGCCCCACAATTTGACAGTCTGGGTATAACTCAAAAATAGATCCTCTTGCGCTGCTTAGACATAGAAAGTGATAGGAAAAAATAGAGACAGAGATAGCGATAGTTAGTCCTGTGAGAATTTTCCAGATTCTTTGGCAAATCTGTAGATATCCTCCAGTTTTAGAGAACAAATATTACTCATCCTCATGACATCAGAACCCAAAACTCTTAGCCGTGCTCTAGCGAAGGCAGGACACTCACAGAGAAAGTGCTTAGTGCTATCCGCCTCCTCCA
The DNA here is from genome assembly GCF_027943255.1 of Anastrepha obliqua. Taxonomy (NCBI): domain Eukaryota; kingdom Metazoa; phylum Arthropoda; class Insecta; order Diptera; family Tephritidae; genus Anastrepha; species Anastrepha obliqua. The sequence goes on along the minus strand of NC_072892.1, from coordinate 158,837,371 downwards.
AGCACGACTGGCACGTCGGGTCCTCAATGATTCCAATAGTGGTCATATGCTGACCCCATGGGTTGTGTCCTGTAATGATACCGACAATCAACCGAACGTCTTTCCTTCCAAGTTTTAGTAGAAAGTTTGACAGTTTTCTGTTCGGTACGTAATGACCACTTTAAATCTTAATAAAGGTCAACCTCTCTCTAGTATCGTTAGGAACCAAAAGGTCCATGTGTGGCTTAATACCAGCCGGGCTAACCTAACCTAATTATTTATGGCAGACACATAATCACAGGTTTTTTTTTTATTTGAAGAACAGCGTGACTTGTAAAAATATAGCCTTAGATGTCTTATGTGGGCTTCTGTTCCGGGATTAATCGAATGGTAGTTACACGCAAACCTCTCGGTTAAGTTGTTCGCCAACACCTGTAATCTCAATTTAACGTTTGATCGTTTTGAGTGTTTATGAACTGCTCAATTATCTTAAAATAAATTACATATTAAATTATATGCAAACATTTTTTTGAAATAAAAGAAAAAGAACAAAAAAGCGGGCCTAAAGCTGCTCGAACGTGTTTCCTTTAATTTGCGCCGTGGAATGTATAGCCCCTTCTAATCAACTGAAATCAGCCAGATAAATTTTTTTCATTAAAACGAAAAAAAAAACATTTAAAGAAAAAATTAAAAATTGAAGTGTAAAAGTAAAATATTACACTTTTTTATGAAGAAATTGATCAAAACAATATTTTTAGTGACAATTAATAGAAAATTAGAGATACATGCAAACGCCAATATGTTAAAGAATATCCCTGTAAAATGTTAAGTCGATATCTTGATTACATTTCGAGTTATATTCGACAGCGTGGAAAAAAACGTATTTCGAGAAAAACGCAATTAAAGTTTTCGTTCTTATTCATCTTTCGTTCGACGCTGATCACTTGACGGACTTTATAGGGACTTTTCAGACTTTCAATTAAGCTTAAAATATTGAAAAAATATTCTTTACACTGTAAATTAATTTATAAAGCAACAAAACAAATGGAAAATTTGAAAGTGCTGGAGGAGCGCATTTACTTTCAGACTAATGGACTTGCCTCCGGCAATCCTTAACATTTTTGTTAATAGTCAAGCAGCGATTAAGGCACTGGCTTCAACGCGCATCAATTCAAGATGTGTGTAAAGAATGCAGGAGGTCACGCTCGCTTATCCCACAACACAACACCCCACTTTGTTGGCTTCCCGACCGCTTTGGAGTGCGATGAGTGTGCAAGGAAAGGCTCTGAGCTTGACCTTCAGCGAGTGGTAGAGGACATAAGCATTCGTCTAAACGAACTGCACACTGCGATTGACTTGAGCGTAATCGTGGAAAGCCTCTCATAAAAAACATCAGTCTTTCGGAGTCGGCTTAAAACGGTATGTCCCTCCATTTGAGTAACAACATCAAGACGCACGCCACAAATAGGAGGAGGAGCTCGGCCAAATACCTAACAGAAGTGTAGGCGCCAATCATTTATTTATTTTTCAATCGCGGAAACCAATAGAAGTTCGTCTCCAACAACTATCTGTAGGATCTCCGCAGCGCTCTGGCCTAAGCTGAATCTTAAAGGGACAAAATGTCTGTTATAACGAGTCATTGTACTATTGGCACGCTAGCAAGTAGGAAGGGTGTAACAATGGCTTCTGCAGGAGCTGTGGAGATGAACCACACCTCCTCTGTGAATCTCCTGCGCTTTAAAGAAATAATGCAAGCCGTCGAAAATTTGCTAAATGTCTCACTCGTCCGCTAAGCGAACTTTTATATTATTTTTATTATATTCATACATAGATAAATTAAGTATTAATCGATAAGTATTTCTGTTGCAATCTGCAAGAAATCATGTATTTCTAGATTTAACATGCAAAGATTGAATAAATGAACAGTAAAATTTCCCTGCAGGGTTCACACAGTGAATAAAATGTACGTGTATGTATGTGTGTGTGTAAATATTAGCATTAAAGGATATCTGCTTGTTTGACTTTAGGATTAGAGCGAAAGAAATTTCGCGTTAATATCGTGTAAGTTGGGCAGATAAACATATTAAAGCGCAAAATCTAAACAAAAGTAAAAAAATACTTTGTATGATAAAATAATGATGCCACAAACCAATTTTTTTTTTGCATCCCCGCTGAAAGGAAAAAAATACAACTGTCTTCTTAAGGCACCCTTTGCTTTCAGTGCTGGGGCTTGTCTCTTACGAAAACAAAGAAAGGAAGAGCAACAAGGCAATTTAATCTGGTTGCCTGGGGTTTGGGTCATTCCATATAGGAACTTAAATTCAATAAGGAAAAAAATGGACTTCAACGCCTAAATCGTTATATATGAGGCGAGGAATTCAATTGCTCGTAGAGAAGATTTCACTATTCTAAGAAAAGACTTTTTTTTTGTTGTAGTGGGTGTGGTAGGCATTAAAATGCCTTCGCACTTACAGCGACCGTCGTGTACAGCGTTAAGTGGTGTGGGCACTCTCCTTTTGACATCCATAAAGGTCCAATTCTATTCACCCACGACTGGGTCTACCATATTTGTAGCCAGTTTTCATGCTATGGGCTCGTCTTCTTATGTCTCTACCTGTGCAGTTTCGCTTTGTTGCACTGTGTTGAGCTCTATCTTTTTTCGTAGTATGTCCTCGAGGTATCTCTTTACTGCAATCCAGCTGTTCTCGCATTCGAGCATTTTGCTGATTATATTGCTCGGTGCGATGTCGCCAATCTGCTCAGAGCATCTCTTTTCGCGAGCCATTCGCCACAACTAATCAAACGAGTGTTCAGTGTCATCGCTCGGCGCTTCGCAGTATATGCACTGGGAATTCCTTACATTGCCCATTCGGTATAGGTATCTCCGAAAGTATCCGTGGCCCGAGAAGAACTGAGTCATGAAATAGCCCACTTCCCCGAAGTTCTTTTGAACCCATTTACCTATTGTAGGAATGAACTTCGCCGTCCATCTGCTACTCGGTTCAATGTCCATCAGCTTTGCCACCGGAGCATGGCTTGGCATCTCCGTCCCGCGACGCTAGTGATGACGTGTTTCTTCTTGGAGTTCCACACATCCATTCGTTCCCGGGCTATGAGGTGACGGATATCTCTCCGCTGATCACAAAGACTGCAGCCCCAGAGACAGTGCGGTAGGCTGAGGCAATTCGGAGTGCCGCTGTTCGTTGCACAGCCTCCAGTGCTTTGCGTTTGGCTTGGCAATTTAGCACAACTCCCCATATTGCATCCGCGCGGTTAGATACGGCGTCACCTGAAGCGCAACAAATTGCGGAGCGAAACAGAAGCAAAGTATTTACACAAATCGGATGTCTTGACTACAGGAAGCCCAGCGAAATGTATCTGTACAAATCTCCTAGCTATGCAAATTCAGTTTTAAGGGGGGAGCCTGCTTTAGAGGCTTCAAAAAATCGATTTTTTTGTTTTGCATAAATGTCTTCCCAAACTATCCAAGAATGTGTCCTCAAAATTTCAGAAGCAAATTCAAAATATTTTCGGAGTTACAGAAGAAATTGTGAGCAAGCGTCGAGCAGGTATACGAGCGGCCGTATCGCTCGAAGTGCGATTTCTCGTTTTTTTTATTTTTGCCATTTTTCCTAATTGGCGGGAAAGATAGGGAAAAAGTTAAACGTCCTATCGAAACGAGATAACATTGATTGTATTCGGAATTAAATTCTCTTATCGTTGAACCTTAATCACCTTAAGAAAGTTATGATTAACCCACTTTTTAAACAATATAAAGTGAATTTTTTTTTCCCAAAAAAATTAATTTTTTTTTAAATTAGTGAACAGTTGCTGAATTTCTCACTTTTTGTTTAATTTTCTTGGTTTAACTAGAAGCTATACTATACCAAAATACAAAATTTTTGGGTTTGTGGTTTCAGATGAAAATTGCGACCTGCATCTTTGCCGCCGCAAGACACATGCAAACCCGAGGCGCCTCGGCAAAATGCTTGTACCAGGCATAATGTGACATATATTTTAATAAAAAAATTTGAGAAGACTGTTGAAATATATAAAAATAAAACCAAAAAGTTTCGTTGCAATCGAATATTTCTTTCCTTCCCAAAAAAATCCACGAAGAAATAGATTTTTTGAAGCCTCTAAAGCTGGCTCCCCCCTTAAGTCGATTCCGAACGGCAGATATTTTTTATGAGCAGCTGGCTAAAATACTCTTGGAGGTTTGTCATTACCTGGCGAGGGGCGATTAGTGATCGAGAAAAATTATTGTTCTATCATTTTGGTGTTTCATGCACGGAGATTCTAGCCTGTGCACTACCGAATGGTAATCGCGCACCAACCCATTCGGCTACGGCCGCCTTTCGCAAAGAGAAGAGGAATAGGAGAATTATACACATAATTCCCTTTGGATTCGTTACCATTCAGTTCCGCTGTAAAACTCTGCTGCTTGTTGGCTATCGAATTTAGTGGCGCTAAAAAGCCACAATACTCATGGCTTTCAGAATATCAATGGAATATTAAGTCTTTAGAAAGTAACCGACTAATCGAGTATGCCTCCATATTACTCATACGACCTACATACATACATTTGTATGATATTTATTGCTAAAGGTCATCTGTTTATAGCTGAAAACCATATCATAAAAAATGTATGCCTCCCAAATTCAAATGAATTTATTACAACGAAATATTCATGAAATTGGAAATCCCACTTCGCATTGGCAAATAAATAAACAGAATATGGATTTTTAAAACAACCCAGCTTTTTAGCTGCTCTACATAATTTATGACTTCTGCCTTCGCAGAAGTTCGAAGTTTAGCACAAATTCGTTTCCAGTGGCATATGGGAAAAATGATTTCCTTTTGTTTTTGCCTGCTTTAAGTTGCTTTCGCAAAAGATAAGATTGTGAATATCGAGCGCAAAAACATTTGTATGAATGGATGTGTGAACGTGTATGCGCGGTAGGGTACAGTATAAGGTGCTGCTTTACTTAAATAACAAAAAAAGGAAGCATAGTTTGAGAGCGCATAGTTTTACTGGAGCTTTAAATTTTGCATTTCCTAACATTACGGCTCGCATTTGTTCTAGAGCTGAACGAAATGCTAAATAATATACCCGTAGGCATTCTCATTGTACATTAGGGCGAGTCGATTTTAAAATCGCTCATTGCTCTGTGAAAATCGTATTCTAGGGATCAAAATAAGAAACTGTGCCGAAGGAACCACACCTCTAAAACGAAATCTGATGTCCCCCAATTTGGGCTTACAATTTAACCCCCATTGGAGAAGCTGTGAGGACTTTTCAGAGAAGGAGGCTGTTGAGCACTTTCTGCGTAAATGTCCTGGGTTGGCAGCTACGACTAAGGTCACTGGATACTACTTTCTTCGGCAGCCTGGGGCAGTGTGCCAACCTAAATCCCATCAATCTTCTCCCATCAATCTTCACATGAACAATATTCGCTGGCTGTGAATATCTGCCTGTTAGAGGTCTCATAATGGTATCAAAACGGCGCTTCAGTGATACTTGAGGAGTGCCAGACTGGTACCTCAATCATTTCACCCACCTACCTTCTTTCAAAGATCAGCAGCTTCTGTTTATCCACAGCTCTGACTGACCATGATTCACTATCGAGGCGAGGTTAGAAAAATAATCTCTTTTCCATAGCTTCTACTAAAATTTTAGGAAAAAAAGGGTTAGCCAAAGATTTTTACCTAAACATGTACTAGCTATACATGAGCCTGCTTCAAAATAGAACTTCAAAATAACAGCCCATTTTTCTAGCAAACTCTAACCGAAAAAATGGCGCCATATGCGAATTCAATAATTAACTCAACACATTGTCTTTGCTGCATTTGAAAATCGTTTCATTGTAAAATGCCGAAAACATTTTTCTAATACATTCTCGCCAACTACTTACATAGGCACGTAAATATATTCACATTTAGTTTGAAAATTCGCATAAATTTTGTAGACAATTGCGCAATGAAACTGCGATTTACATTCGACGCGACAAGTGTAGAGCAAAGCACAAAGGACTAACTGCAGCAACCCCGCCAAACACTGATCCTGGCAGCGGAGTGATTTGAACATGTGGTTTTATGACTCAATTAGAGTGGTAATTTGAGGCAGGATGGCACTGCTTATTTACACACGAAGTGAGCACCACTAAAATCAATTGTCAAACAAGTTAATTTGTGGTGACTTCAATGGATGGTTTTGGCTTTTTTTTTGCTTTCAGTGAGCTTGTTTTTCACTCTCAGTGAACCAACAGAAGCGGTAAACTGCGGTTGAGTGGCGCGAAAACACTTGACAGCATCCAAAAGTACAATTAAATGAAATTACCCTCGCAACAATCCAATAAATATTTACCATACAATACGGACATACTTACATATGTATGTGTGAACATTTGTGCGCTTGCATTTGTTATTGGGCTTTCGATAAACATTCTGGAATTGCCCTGTAGGGAAAAATACCAGCTGTAAACTGGAATACTCGTACTATGGGCCGATTTACACAAGGAAACATTTGTAGGGGAAACATTTTGTTCGTGGGAGAAGGACGGACGAGGAAGAGAGAGGGATTTTCGCTCCCGTACTGGCGACACGCATTGTGCTTCTTATTCGTATTGTCAAACTGAAAGCAGTAAACCAAGGCGTAGCTATATATTCGTATCTACAGAGGAACGAACCAGACAGGTGAAAAAAGGAAGACGGGGCCTTATATTAGAGGATGACGTCGAACAGTGGCGATTTACGTTCGTGTAATGAAAAAGTGAGAGTCCAGATGTCTAAACCTTTGCGCGACTAGAGCAGGTCAGCTAAGAAAAAGGCGCTGAGATGATTCAACCTCGTTCTCCAGACAACTTCTGCAGAAAGGACTTGAAGCAATCGCAAGCCTCACCGCAGGGACACTTAACAGACAATGTTCGGTGAAAATAGCTATCAAATTCCATAAGGTGAGATTTCTAGTAAGATCTCCTGGCTTACATTTTTCTTTCATATGAAAAGAGAGTGCTTGCATGGCAGCTTCGTCTAGTATTGCTGAGTGTAGCGGCGGTAGACTTAAAAGCGCTTCCATGCCATTCCAAAATTCAGAGGAAATTTAAACAAATTCTTAAAAAAAAAAAAAAAAAGTTTAAGGTATTCACTTTATATATATAATTGGCGCTCACACCTTTTATTGGGTGTTTGGTCGGGCTTCTCCTCCTATTTGTGGTATGCATCCTATCCTGATGTTGTACCACAAATGGAAGAACTTAAAATTTTAATTTAAATTAACGACTCCAAACAAGAAATGGTTCTTTAGAAGGAGCTTTTTCATGACAAGGAAAACACTCGCAGGTTGACCATTGCCTGCCGAGGCGCGACCACTTTTAAAAAAACTTTCTCCACCTTTTTGCTGTTTCAAGCACGGCGTTTCGAACCTGCCGTGAAGAGAAAAAAATATTGCGGCTGTAAATTAGAGCTTTGCCGAAGACGCGTAAAAATCGATTCGGCACCGATCTCAACAACCTATCTAATGGCACAGCTTGGGCGATTTTACGCAAAAATCTTGTTTGAAAAGTGTATAAAATGCAGCTATTCTAAGATTTGAAGCCAGCCGATTTTCCAAATCGTCATAATTTCAGTCGTTGGGCTCTTGAAAAACTTGTCTAGTACTCGCAAATTGGTTGAATGGCTTAGCGAAATTGCCGTATTTGGGCTGAAGAGCAGCCCGAAGCCATTCATCTATTGAAAACAACCGTTTGGTGCGGTTGTGGTGCCTATGGGCTAGAGGAATCATAGACCCATATATCTTCAAAGATAAGGCTGGCGCCAATGTACCAGTGAAGGCACTACACTATCGTGCCATAACAAACGACTTTTTGCCGGAAATTGAAGCCTGTGATCTCCGCAACATTTGGTGACGGCACTTGCCATACAGCCCGTGAGAGAATGGATTTTCTGCGTCGTCGCTTCGGTGAGCAATTTATCTCTGTTTCGGACCACTGGATAGGCCACCAATATCGCGTGATATCACACCTTTGGACTTTAATTTGTGAGGATATGTAAAGTCTAAATGTTTTGTGGATAAACCAGGTTCGATTAAGGCATTGGAATCCAGCATTCAGCCAGCGAAAGTTATTCACCAGATATCGACTGAAATCCTTCAGCGAGTCATTAAATGATTGGTGTTTACGGATGGCCGAATTACGGCCGGGTGCGGTCAACATTTTAAAGGGATTGTCTTTAAAATTAAATAAATGGCATGAATGGAATGAATCTTGCAGAAAAAACTTAATTATTTTTTGCTCTGCCAGTGCCGACATAACCAAAGTATGATAATTATTTCTTTTGACATTTGAAAGCTAAAACTTGAGTTGGTGTAGCATATAAAAGGGTCTTTCAAAAGAGATGCATAGTCGTATATTTTTGGTAGAAATATAATATTATATTTGCCCGAATGAGTCGACAATTCAAAGATTGGTGAAAAAATTGCAAACAAATGTATTATAAACAAACACAACTAATTCTGTTACGAGGGGTACCTTTTATATGTCAGGGTTAGAGAACAAAAACAAATTTTAATCATCGAAAATCACTTTATTGTTTTTCAAAATATTCTCCATGAAGATCTATATACTTTTGCATGCGTTTGATCCAATTGTCGAAGCACTTTTGCCACTCTGAATGAGGTACCTCCAAAACATGCATTCTGAATGCCCCAACCGCTTCTTCAGGTGTCGGAAAACGTTGACCTTTCAGTTTGTTTTTTACGTACGGGAATAAAAAGAAGTCATTCGGTGCCAAGTCAGGACTATACGGCGGATGACCCATTAATTCGATGTTTTGGGTGCTCAAAAATGCAGTTGTTTGAGCCGATGTGTGAGAGCTCGCATTGTCCTGGTGAAGAGTGATCCGTCTTTGGTGATTGGTTTTCCTAATTTCTTGGAAGACAACTGGCAAACAAATGGTTGTGTACCACTCAGAATTTACTGTTCTACGTTGTTCTAGTGGTACGGTTGCGACATGTTCACTTTTTCCGAAAAAACAGGCGACCATTTGCTTGGAAGTGCTTCGTGCGCGAACAACTTTTGTTGGATTTGGCTCATCTTGAAACACCCATACAGTCGACTGCTGTTTACTTTTGGGCTCATACGCATAAATCCACGATTCATCACCTGCCACGATGTCATAGCGGTGTTTCGAAGCCCCGCGATCGTATTTTTTGAGTATTTCAAAACGTTCTGAGTACGTAAAAGCCACAAAATGTCAAACTTTGCGATACAGCTGTCAGTTGCCAGATTGCAACACCAGGGTCGCCAAATCCCGACATATACAAGGCACCCCTCGTATTCTAGTCAATGACGAACTACTATGATTTCTTCTTTCCAAATACCTGTGCCTGAACTAGAATATTTCTATCTAGCTTGGCTTTTCCTTGCAGGGTGCTTACATTTACAACCTTGCAACAGGATTTTTAACATTTTAACATCAGGGTTGTGTGTGTATGTGTGCGCATGTTTATGTGGACCTCTTTGCACTGGCCACCTCTAGTGCGGCTTTGCTGTGTGGGGCTGGTGGTTCGACAAGAGTAATTGCTGCAATAAAATAAATGTGACAAGTGCAAGTGAAAATATTCAATGTGATTGCTTGTGAGCGATTATGTAGTTTGCTTGTTTGTTGTTATTGTTGCATTGTTATTTTGTACTTGCTGTTGTTCCTCTTGTCAGCTGCCTATTCCCTGCTGATTATCGTTTCGATTGCAATATTGCGATTGTGATTGCATTTGTGTCGCGGGAGCAAAAGGTCCGAATGAGCGTTTTGCGGTCGCACTGCGTCCTATAAACGGCACACTTAGACACGCACACACTTAGAAAGTAACACTTGGTACACCATAGGGAAGGTACGGTGCGGAAAGTGTAGTTTTACTAGTCCATAACTCAATTAAAAACTTTTACCAATAGAAAAAAAGCTATACGTTTAAGAACTTTCGATGATAGTTAAAAAATATCAAATAAATATAAGTCAGCATTAGAAGAGATAGCTTTATTTATATTAACAAGGTATTATTTTGATTTCTCACATAGAAAGTAATTTTTTAATTGCATTTCAAATACTTGTTTGGCCTCAGAAAGGTCCAAATCCAAAAAGGTTGAGAGATAATTAAGGTCAGAAAACATTCTAACGAGTGGCGCATTGGCACTATATAATGCCCTACTAAAGCTAACGCGAAAAATCTTACAATGGCGAAAATTTCTGTAGGGAACATTAAACTGTATTCTTTCTAGAAGGACCGGGCAGTCAATTTTGCCATTAATGAGGTCAAAGATAAATGATACTACCTGCAAAGTGCCTCTTTCAGTCAATGGAAGGAGACTAATCAAACGTGAATGTGAGTGAATGTAGCGAAACGCACAAACATTTTTTGAACCATTTCCACTTGATTTATATGGACTGCATGGTCTCCAAATATCAAATATAAATAAATAATCAGCGACCCCAAAAACCCCCTAATGTCAAATTTGGTAAGTTTCCAAAAAATTTTTCAAAAAATAGGTCCGCCATTTTGTATCCGCCATATTGAATTTCTCAAATCTGACCTCAGATTCGTAATCAGCGACCCCTGAAACCCTTAAAATTACATGCAATCATAAAAGCGGTTGGTAAGTAAAATGTGTGCTTCAAAGGGTTAAATAAAAATATAAAATATCCAAAATGAACGCGATTTTTGAGCGACTTCAAACTAAGATTTTACTAAAAAAAATACCTATGTATACAAAAATTGATTGGTATATAAAACTGCATTTCCAGAAAATTTCTAAAGATTCTGATGAAAAATTAAAAAATTTTGATAACAATTTTTTGATATTTATTAAATTTTTGTGATTTTCTACAAAGTTTGGAACTTTTATTTATACGTTTTTTGTTATAAAGGGTGGTTAAGTTTTAAGGGCCAGTGTTGATTTTGAATAAAATAAAATTTGTTTAGTAAATTATTGCCATGTCTCTTTATTAGGATAATATTGGTATGACTCAATTACTTATAGAACAAAATATTGGCCAAATTGCCTCCATCCGATGGTCCAAATTTTCGATGACGCTGAGGCATAATTGATGTTCCATGCCGTTAATGTGCCGAATTATCTCATCCTTTAGCTCTTGAATTGTTGCTGGCTTATCCACGTACACCTTTTCTTTCAAATAACCCCAAAGAAAGAAGTCCAACGGTGTCAAATCACATGATCTTGGCGGCCAATTGGCATCGCCGCGACGTGAGATTATTCGGCTATTAAATTTTCCGCGCAAAAGAGCCATTGTTTCGTTAGCTGTGTGGCAAGTGGCACCGTCCTGTTGAAACCACATATCGCCCACATCCAAATCTTCCAATTCGGGCCATAAAAAGTTCGTTATCATTTCACGAGCCTGAATAACTTTAACGCGTTGTTCGATTGTAAATCTTTCCATGGTTCAAATTGAGTCTGAAATTGAAAAATGTCAAATGAAAAGCAGAAAAAAATGTTACGTTTAGGTGTGGTTTACATTCAACATCGGCCCTCAAAATTTAGCTACCCTTTATTTCTATTATAGCAAACGACTTGAGCTTCCAGTTAGCTTTCTAAAACTTAGTTTTCTATCGATTGTTGGATATAATCTTTTAAAACAGATCATCGAACAGGACGAAAAAAGGTCAGACCAGGGTGCCCAGCCGAAGGTTTCCAAAAAGGTGTCCAACGGAGGGTTAAAATTGTAAAAACTCGAAAACACGCGCAAAAATAGATTTACTCAAGACGGCGTAACTTTTACAAATGCCAAGCAATGGCTATACAATTCTAGTAGGAATGTCGATCCCAGATGTTGCAACCTAACAAAAAAAAACTCAAATTAGCTGACTTAGAGCGTCAGACGGGAACTTTTTGATCAAGGTGGTATGTGTCATAAAGCCTTTGCGAATTGACTGTTCCATAATTAGCCAACGTAAAATTTAGGTTTGGCAATGTTGACTTGGCGGCCGCCGTAGCCGAATGGGTTGGTGCGTGATTACCATTCGGAATTCACAGAGACGTCGTTGGTTCGAATCTCGGTGAAAGCAAAATTAATAAAAACATTTTTCTAATAGCGGTCGCCCCTCGACAGGCAATGGCAAACTTCCGAGTGTATTTCTGCCATGAAAAAGCTCCTTATAAAAAATATTTGCCGTTCGGAGTCGGCGTGAAACTGTAGGCCCCTCCATTTGTGGAACAACATCGAAACGTAAACCACAAATAGGAGGAGGAGGTCGGCCAAACACCCAAAAAGGGCGTACGCGCCAATTATATATATATATAATGTTGACTTTTTTTTTATAAAGGGTTTTCCATTAACAGGTGTTACAGGTGAATGGATTGCGCTATCGAGAGATGATTAACGAATTTGGATCGTATTGATCAGGACAACGTTTATTTTCAACAAGACGGCGCTACATGCCACACAAGCAACGAGACCATTGATCTTTTACGGGAAGAGTTTCCGGACCGTGTTATCTCTCGAAGAGGTGATCACAATTGGCCACCGAGATCTTGTGTTTCAACACCTTGTGGCTATTTTCTTTGGGGCCACATGAAAGAAAAGGTCTACGCCAACAGCCCAGGGTCGATTCAAGACCTCAAAGATGGAATTCGTGAGGCTATTGAGGACATAGGGCAGCCACTTTGCAATTCGGTTATGGAAAATTTCATGAAAAGGATATTGTCCTGTAAGCGTAGTCGTGGTGGTCGTTTGCCTGATGTTATTTTCCACTATTAACGGCATACTTTCCTCTTTATAATGAAATAAACATCCGATCATTTATATTACAATAAAAAATAGCATTTTTCTTTGAATATCAAAATAACACCTCTTATTAAAAAAACTTTTTTTTTTATACCTTTGAAAATAGGCATAACAAATTACAAGCCTTTATTGTGCTCAAAAAATGTTAGCCTATTGAAAACAATTGAAATCAGGCTCTCTCAATTTGCAATCTATACTAATAATTGTGGCTCAAGTGCGCTTTCCAATTCGTAAATGAATAGACCCAGAATATTTATAGCTGTTTGTATGTATGCACTTCCCCATATTTGTCACTCATAGATACGGAGATATCGGCGGTAGCCAGGACAAATGCGACCACCATCACGCATGCAATTATCGCTCGGGTGGCGCTGAGCGACGATTCCAATGAATTCCGCAGGGATAAGTGAACTCGAATACGATGCTTACCACCGATTGTGGCACATATCGGGAAAATTAGTTATGCCACAGCATGCATTGCTCACATTAATTTCATGAACATCAATGCACTACCTAAGCGCGGGCTTCAGCGGACTAAGTGCAATGTGAAAAATTACTTCAATTTCGATAATTAATTCACCAACACTCAATACGCATGCGGCTACACACCTACTTTGCCACTTAAAAATTACCACTCGCAGCAAATGACTGTATGACTGACTGACTGACTGGCTGACTGGTTGCACGAGTCAGCCACATTGCGATGTGTGCTTGAGTGTATGAGCCAACAACAAATAACTACATTGACTAACTGCTTAGGTGAATTGACTGGCTTTGTAGAGACACAAATCGAGTACAAGCGCATATCTGAATATCTGATGGTGTGCGTAGCTGTCTATGTGTGCGCGTAGCCATGTATTCGCGCTTCGAGTGATAAATGATTATTTTTACGGTCGCGCGCGCTTCAGACGCTCACTTGCTTGTTTCTTATGAACTTATGAGCACACATACACACAAACAAACACACATACATACATACTTATACCTACAAACCTAGTTGGCTGTTGTTTTTCCTTCGATTGTTTTTTGACTCGTTTCTGTGACTTTGTGGCTACTGATTTTTATCCCGCGGAATGCGTTGCATCTCCGACGTGTTGTCGATCATTTTAACTGCTTCACTAACGCGTGATTGACAACCCCAACTGTGTGTCTTCTTGCGCCTCAGCACGCCTTCCCACACACTCGATAAACGTCGATTCTATCGCAGTTTTGGTTGATTTTTCTTGTGTTATAGTCTTGTGTTTGATGAACGTTTCTTATTTCTGATTATTGTGTTAATGTTTTTTTATTATTTCGAAGTGTGTAGTTATTTATTTTTGTTTGTTTATTTTCCTCCTCCTTCACTTTGATTGCCACTTTATGGGGGTAAACAGCTTCTGTTTTACTGGAAACTCTTTGTTTGTCTCGAGATAAGCTCGAAAGGGCGGAAACTCTGCGACAAGTAAGATGGTGGCGTGTTGCAGATAACGCGCGTCGTGCCTGAGTGCCAAATGAGTGTGCACAGGTATCTATGTAGTCACAAAAGCCAGGTACGTGTATTTCAATTCAATCAAAGCTGCACCAATTTTAATCCGAAACAACCAAACAAGCAACACAAAATGAGCACAAGTCAATGGGAAAGGTGTATGTATGTATGTATGTATGTGTGAGCCATATCGGTGGATTCATCAATGTATAAGGTCATGTTTTCGGAACTGAACAAATTGTGCACGCTCCTTCAAATTTGTCGCGCAACATATACGGTGGCGCAAAATTAATCACCCACTTTTGTTTTTGAATAACTGTTTTACTAAATAAAAATATAATTTTGAGTGATGGAAATCTTTAATTCGCACTTTACGCGTTCCATAGCTCGTTTGTTTGTATACTGCGGCTGTTTAGTTCACAAGTGGCAAAAATGTTTGACATACGCCGCCATTTGCAGAAATTATAAATCTTTCGATAGATTGATTAATTTTGCGCCACCTTGCATTTATGCATATATGACAATCGTTTTTCATTTATTCTTCTTCTTAATTGGCGCGATAACCGCTTATGTGATTTTGGTCGAGCTTAACAAAGCGCGCCAGTCGTTTCTTTCTCGTGCTAAACGGCGCCAATTGGACACACCAAGTGAATCCAAGACCTTCTTCACCTGATATTTCCAGCGCTGATGAGCCATTCATCTTCCTCTCCTACCACCGGTTGATACCGCATCGAATACTTTCACAGCCGGAGCGTTTGTATCCACTCGGACGACATGACCCAGCCAACGCAGCCGCTGGATCTTTATTCGGTGCGCTATGTCTATGTCGCCTGCGATATTCGCCGTTGCCAACGTGCAAAGGTCCAAAAATCTTACGCAGAATCTCCAAGCGTCGCTTCATCGGATGTTGTTATCGTCCAAGCTTCTGCGCCATACGTTAGGACGGGCGTAAAGGGAGCCTTGCACAGTGTGAGTTTTGTTCGTCGAGAGAGGACTTTACTGCCCAGTTGCCTACTTAGTTCAAAGTAGCACTAAGTAAAAGAAGTCTTTTACAACCTGACGAGAGCGCCAACTCTTTGTTTGATGAATGGAGGTACTTCGTTTTGTCCTCGTTCACCATCAGACCCATTCTCTTTGCCTCTTTATCCAGTTTGGAGAAGGCAGAACTAACAGCGCGATGTCAATATCCTCGGCAGCGCCAACTATTGGACGCTCTTGTAAAAAAAAGGTTGGCATCAGGTTAAAGAAGTCACACGACAGTGAGTCACGCTGTCTGAAACCTCGTTTGATATCAAACGGCTCGGAGAGGTCCTGCTGGTGTTAAGCAACGTCATCTTGCATAGCCGTATTAGTGGGGATACCAAATTCAGACGTCGTGGCATATAGGTAACTTCTTTTCTTACTGTCGAATGCAGCTTTGAAGTCGACGAAAAGATGGTTTCAGTCGTTTTTTCTGTCTTTTTTATTTATTAGCCACATTAATTTCATCTCATCATAATCATATTCTGTCTTTGTATGACGTAATTTTATGGATCCTTATACCCTGAAACTGCTGCACATATTATACTCGTATTCGTGCGCCGCTCTAGTTTGAAATACCATACTATAAGTTGCGTTTATTTTGGGTCATACCAAGATCAACTTGTTGCAGCAAATAGAGCTTTCAACGCTCGGATCAGTGCGAGAACTGACCCTGCCTCAACATCTAAAGCAGAGGGCACTCGCAAATGGAACATAGCCAAAGTGAAGACTGAAGCATTCCTAGCCCACTTTGAAGCTAATTCCGCGCTGCACAATAGTGGTGATGCTACTGTGCAAGCGCCATGACGCATCGGCGACGACGACCTCTGTACTGGTGCGCAACAGAAATCGCAGAGCTCAGAGGAACCTGCTTCCGTAGTAGAAGAAAATACACCAGAAAAATACGAAACAGGGATACAGAGACGGAAGCTGCTGATTTCAGACACTTCCGAAAGGCGCTGAAACAAGCAATCATTGCTAGTAAGAAGGCAAAATGAGATGAACTTTCAAGGGATCTAAATATGTAGTAGCCTTTGTGGACTGAGCTTTAAATTCTAACGGAAAAGCTAAATGTAAACTTCACAGCCACACATCTAGAGAGTAATGCTATTAGCAAAATAGTGGAAAAATGTGGCGAGATGATTTCACCCTTCATTGGGTGAGAAGACGACATTGCTGAAGAAGCTGGAGAGAGTTCAGAGGTCGGCACTCATTGGAATCAGTGGGGCGCTTCGAACGACTCCTACTCTGGCGCTCAACGCAATGTTAAATGTGGTACCCGTAGACATCGCTGGCAGAATCACCGCTACACCTACCGCAATCAGACTGAGAGGCTGGAGCTATAAGCTCAACCTCATTTATCGGCACTCAAGCATCCTTAGAAACTTCGAGTTCATCCCTCTGTCAACGGATCAGTGTATACCCTCGTTTAGTCCAACCGGCACCTCCTCCACTCATATTCCGTCAAGGGAAGAGTGGACGGAGGGCTACACTTAGGGGCAGAGCCTGGTGAACTTGTTCACGGATGGATCGAAGTTGGAAGGAAAGGTTGCGGAGGAGTCTTTTGCGAGGAGCTCCCCATCAGACTAAAATTCAGGTTACCGGACCACTGCAGTGTGTTCCAGGCAGAGGTAGCCGCAATCAAGGAGGCAGCTGATTGGCTGCTCAAATGCGTACTAACAGTCAAGACAGTAAATATTTACTCCGATAGCCAAGCCGCAATAAGGGTCCTCAGGTCTATGACGGTACAGTCGGAATTGGTCAAGGAGTGCTTGACCTCACTTTCGACTGCGTCCGAATTCTTTGACAGATGAGGCTGATATCTGGGCTACTGGTCACAGCGACAGTGCGGGAAACTGTGAGGCGGATGAGCTGGCCAGACAAGGGACATGTGAGGTGATTTCCCCGCGAAGGGAGAGAATTGGAATCCCCCTGACTACTTGCGGTCTGCTCCTTTAAAGATGGGCCAACTCAGCAACAGCGCTGGGCAAATACACAAACGTGTAAGATCGCGAAATTCTTCTGGCCACGTGTGGACCAAAAAAGCGGTCGGACGAGCTTCTGAGGCTGACAAAATGTCAGCTCTCTAATCTCGTGGATTCTCTCACAGGACACAATGCGTGAGAACTGCATGCTGTGAGACTTGGAATCACCTCGAGTCCTTTTTGCGCTGGATGTATGATGAGGTGGAATCTTCACAGCACCTTCTCCTTAGCTTCCCTGCTCTGGCGGGGCTAAGATCCAGGTATCTTGGCTCTTACTTCTTTGCCACGCCTACTGATATAGCTGGCGCTGACATTAAAAATCTGATGAATTTCATAAAGCAGCGCAAAGCGGTTGACGCAAACATAGTCATCGTTCGTAATCCGCACGCTCCTAACCATCCCATCACCACGTCTCCCCGCCCTCTCCCTGCATCCCATCGGTCCTCACTTTCATCTCACTTCCTTCATAATGGTATCACAAAGGACGAATCTTTCTTCGTCCAAGTGTGCTCATTCCCCTTGGCAACCATACCAATCTAAGTATGTAATTTAATTATGTATATATTCGCATTATTCTTTAGTTTAAGTAGACAGTTTGAAATCATGTTTTTTTTTTTGACTTCTTTAAATAAATAAATAGCCAGAATTGGACCGTCTACCCCTCCTGAATAACAAGAAAGTTTTTCTTACCAAATCAATTGAAGCCAATTTGAATTTTAAATTTGTCACTGACAACCACAAGAATGCCACTCACAATTAATTATTACACGTTGGAAAATATGACAGTAAAATTAATTAAATGTGCCACACTCACAACAATCTCCGCACTCATAGGCAACGCATATTTGCTGGCAAAAGTGATGGGCAACACAGCGGAAATGCACAGCGCGACAAGCAAAAGCTTGTTGCAACAGACACAAAACATCAATGCAACAAATGATGGACCAGCTGGCAGCTGCTGCTAGCGTTGCAAGCCGTGATGCTGGGATATGCTTGTGGACAGAAAATTGCTACCGGACTTGAAGCCCCCAAGGCGATCAGCATGACAAATGATAAGCTATGAAGTTATGGCGAAAAATAGCAGGCGGTAGCAGAATAAACTCAAGAGATGCCAAAGGATGGTGGAAGTCAAAGCGACGCGTGCAGGGCAGAAGCAGGAGTACTGGTATGCGCCTATGAATGCGATGAAGAATGAGGCACCAGGGTATTGGTTATGTAATATCGGTGGAGAGATAAATGAAGTGAGCGCCTAAGAAATGCTACACAAAAGTGGCCACTATTTTAATATATTTTTTATTTATTATTTTTTCAGCAATAATAAAAACAAAGTGTGTTCTTTAGTTTGGTGGCATAAGTCAGAAATTTGTATGGCATAGTAAAAATAAAATGCGGGCGTCGTGGCGTGTGGGAGTGGGCGAATGTCTAGTACTCCCATTGGCGGGATTTTCACTGCAAATCACAGTAAGGCAGCGTAATAATTCAACTGTGGTTGACGTTTTTATGGCATATATTTTATTTGTTTTTTTTTCTACGTTTTTTCTTTCTTTTTATGCTGATATACATTTTAATGCTTTGCTCTTTTTGCATTTCTTTTTATTATATTTTTAAATGTTTTTTTCACCTTACTTTGTTTTTAATGCCTAAAAGCTTGAATGCTCTTTGTCCTTTCTGTCCTGTCAGGCAATTAAAAAAACAAACATTAATCCTTTTTATAATATCCTGTTGTGGTGAGCGTAGGTGGTTGGCAAGTGGAATGGCCTCTTGGTTGGTTGGTTGAATAGTCATAAAAAGGGCAGTAAGCAATAAAATAGAGAAGCGAAATGTTTTATGCGGGCTGCGTTGTGGTTTTCTCGGCACACACATGGAGTCTAAAATAAAATATACTTACTTATATCTGCACACATTTTACTTATATTTATTATATTTCCTACTTACTTAGATGGCAGTAGAACCGTATGTCGGTTTTGGCCAAATCTAAAACATTGCGCCATCTACCTCGGTTTGCGGCTTGCAATCGGTGACACCGAGTGCTGCCAGGTTATGCCTCACTTGATCTTCCCAACGGAGATTGGGTCTTCCTCTTCCTCGTCGTTTACTAGTGGGTTCTCTCTCGAAGAGCTGCCGTGCCCGGAGCACTTTCGTTCATCCTCGAGACATGACCAAGCCAGCGTAGCTGCTGTACGCTTCACTATGCCCACATCTCGGTATAGTTCATACAGCTCGCTGTTCAATCGGATACGCCTACGTATCTCACTCATTCTCGCCTACGCGAAGAGGACCAACGATTTTTCGGAGAATTTTTCTCTCGAACGCTCTCAGTGCTCTCTCATCACTTGTCATCATCGTCCAAGCTTCTGCGCCATATATGTACAAAGACGGGGATGAGGCTTTTGTACAACGTTGTTTTCGTGTTTCGAGAGAGGGCTCTACTTCTCAGTTGCCTACTGAGCCCTAAGTATTACCTGTTATCAAGAGTTATCCTTTGTTTAATCTATAAGCTGACGTCGTTCTGGCTATTTACACTGGTTCCTAAATAAATAAAGTCCTTCACCACTTCAAATTCGCGGTTGCCAACAGTGACGTGTTGTCCAAGACGCGAGGAATCTTTGTATATTGACAGCAGGTACTTTCTTTTACTCTCGTTTTTTACTCTCGCACTTTTCTGCTTCCTTCTCCAAAATGGAGTAAGCTGAACTTACGGCGCGGTTGTTCAGGCGGACAATATTAATATCGTCAGCATACGCCAATAGCACGACACTTTTGTAGTAAATAGTGAAAAAGCGGTTTAGCTCAGCTGCACGTATAATTTTTTCCAATAGGATCACACGAAGGGAAACGCTTCGTCTGAAACCTCGTTTATTATGGAACGACTTGGAGAGGCCCGTCCCGATTCTGAAGGAGCTTACCGTAGCCCTCAACGTCATTTTATACAGCCGTATAAGTTTTGCCGAACCAAAGTCAGACATAGCGACATAGAGGTCATTCCTATTTGTGCTATCGAAAGCTTTGAAATCGACAAAGAGGTGGTATGTGTCGATTTGTCGTTCGTGGGTTTTCTCCAGAATTTGGCGTATCGTGAAGATCTAGTCAATAGTAGACTTACTAGGCCTGAATACTCACTGATAAGGTCCAATCAAATTTTTGACGATGCTCTCTATAAGACTTTGGTACGCTCTATAAGACCTTGTATGCGACGTTAATAAGGCTAATCCCACGGTAATTTGCGCAGTTTGTAGGATCACTCTTGTTGAGGATTGGACAGAGTACGCTTAAGTTGCAGTCGATCGGTATGCAATCATCCAATCATATTTAGCAGAGCAGCTGGTGCATGCGGTTTGCTAGCTCTTCGCCTCTTTGAATAGCTATGCCGGTAGGTAGGTAGGTGAAATGGTTGGAGTGCCAGTCTGGTACTCCTCAAGTAGCACTAAAGCGCCGTTTTGATAACATATTGAGAGATCCAACAAGCAGATATCTACAGGCAGCCAGAGATGTTGATATAATGGAGAAGGCTGATGTACTTAGATTGGCGCACTGTCCCAGGCTGTCGAAGAAAGGAGCACCAGTGACCTTAGTCATCTAGCTGCCAAGCCCGGACATTTACAGAGAAAGTGCTTAATAGTTCAACTCTGCCGGTAGTCCGCAGAGAGAACGTCAGTTCGAATCTCGGTGAAACACCAAAATTAAGAAAAAGATTTTTCTAATAGCGGTCGCCCCTCGGCAGGCAATGGCAAACCTCCAAGTGCATTTCTGCCATGAAAAAGCTCCTCATTAAAATATCTGCCGTTCGGAGTCGGCTTGAAACTGTAGGCCCCTCCATTTGTGGAATAACATCAAGACGCACACCACAAATAGGAGGAGGTGTGCCAGGTGCGCCAATAATATATATATATTATATATCGCTATTCGAACCTCTTTAAGGTCGGGTGGTATTACGACTATTCCGTCGTCCACGACTGGGGTATCGGTCTCAACTTCGTTGTCCACCGTTTAGCAGTTGTGCGAAGTGATTCCTCCATAACCCAAGTATTCCTTGGACATCTGTGATTAGATTACCGTTTTCATCGTTGCACGAACTGGCAGTTTGGCTCTTAACTTTTTGGAAACATTTTCGAATCATGTCCCTGTCGCTCAACATTTCTAATTCTTCGCACTCACGTTTTTTTATTTCCCGTTTCTTGCGCCTGAAAAGATGCCTCTCTTACCTTCTCGCGCGTTGCAGCGCCAGTGCTAAGTCTTTTACTATAGTGACGAACGGCACTCGTCGTCGTACCAATTATTGCGCCGTTGCGATAAAAGCCAACTACCGTCTAAGCAGCGGGAGATGACGTTCCACTGCGCGGTTACGTCGTCGGATTGAGTAGTGCTCTGATTGATCTGGCGGCTACCATAGCCAAATTGGCTGGTACGTGACTACAATTCAAAAGCGCACAGGTTCGAAACCTCGGGCAGGAAATACCAATGGATAGAAAAAGTCTTTTCTAATAACGGTCGCCCCCAACATGCAATTGCAAGCCTTCGAGGTTATTTTTGCCAGGAAAAACAACTTTATAAAAAACGACTTGCCACCAAGACGCTTACCTCAAATTATAGAAGGAGCAGGTGTGAGCGTCATATACTATATATAAATTTGCGCGCTACATCGATATTTTCTGGCACAACTGATTTTTAAGGACCTTCTCGGTATTCGCCAACGAGCGAACAGCGATTACGAGAAAATTCATTGTACCTTGCCGTTTAATGATTTTAGTTCATGAACGCATTTTGGTCTTGTCAATCTACTTGTGAGAGATAATAATCACACGATAATATTCGTGGCTTAATTCCACTTCTATGCAAAACATGGTCGGATGAAAGTATGCCTGCCGATTGGAATTTAAGTGTGCTCTGCCCAATCTATAAGAAGGGTGATCCTGCAATCTGTGCCAATTATAGCGCGATTAGTCTTCTAAATATCGCCTATAAGCTTCTAGAGAGCGTATTGTGTGAAAGGCTGAAGCCCACCGTCAACCAACTGATTGGACCTTATCTGTGTGGCTTCAGACCTGGAAAGTCCATCATCAACCAGATACTCGCCAAGTCTTGGAAAATACCCATCAAAGGAGAATCGACGCACACCATCTTTTCGTCGACTTCAAAGCTGCATTCGACAGTATGAAAAGGAGTTACTATATGCCGCGTTCTCTGAATTTGGTATCCCCACAAAACTAAAACAGCTATGCGAGATGGCATTGCTCAATACTAGCAGCGCTATCAAAATTGGGAAGGACCTCTCCGAGCCGTTCGATATCAAACGAGGTTTCAGACAGGGTGACTTGCTGTCGTGTGACTTGTACGTGTGAATTGTACGAGCGGTAGAGCTTAATCGCTCAGGCACAATTTCTTATAAGAGCGTACAATTGTTGGCGTATACCGATGATATTGACATCATCGGCCTTAACAACCGCACTGTTAGTTCTGCCTTCTCCAAACTGGATAGAGAGGCAAAGCTAAAGGGTCTGGTGGTGCACGAGGATAAAACGAAGTACCTCCATTCATCAAACAAACAGTCGGCGCACTCACGTAATGGTAGCCACGTCACTCTTGACAGTTATAATTTCGAGGTTGTAAAAGACTTCGTTTATCTAGAAACCAGCATTAACACCGATAACAATGTCAGCCTGGAAGTCCAAGGTAGAATCTCTCTTGACAACAAATGCTAGTCTGAGCTAACTGAGTAGTGAAGTCCTCTCTCGACCAACACAACTAACACTCTACAAGGCTCTATTCATGCCCGTCCAAACGTATGGCGGAGAAGCGTGGACGATGACAACATCCGATGAAGCGTCGCCTGGAGTGCTTGAGAGAAAGATTCTGCAGAAGATTTTTGGACCTCTGCACGTTGGTGACGGCGAATACCGCAGACGATGGAACGATGAGCTGTATGAGCTTTACGACGACATAGACATAACGCAGCGAATAAAGATCCAGCGGCTAAGCTGGCTGGGTCATGTCATCCGAATGCATACAAACGCTCGAGCTCTGAGAGTATTCGATGCGGTACCAGCTGGTAGTAGCAGAGGAAGAGGAAGGCCTGCTCTGTCTTTGGAAAGATCAGGTGAAGAAGGATTTGGTTTCACTTTGAGGGTCCAACTGGAGCCGGTTAGTACGAGAAAGAAAGGACTGGCGCGCTTTGTTAAATTGGGCCAAAATCGCACAAGCCGTGCATGGCGCCAATTAATCGCGAAAAATAAAGTAACTGTTTTGGGAAGGCGCCACCATTAGTACTCAATTCGCCTTGCCTTACGTGCATGCATTTTGATTTTGCTATTGGGTAGTTGGTAGTTCTCAAAATTTTAATGAGAATGTAAACAAACAAAAAGACAACAACAAAGAAGCAGGGAACTGTGACGTTCTAACCAACAAATCACGAGAAAAAATAAGCAAATCGGTTACCACAGATTAGAATCGAGTTTATTTCGATGGCGATGTCATTTCAAATAATAAAAATTACTAAGGTAATTCAGTCACTGTCAGTCCTTATATTATATTTTATCGTCTGTGACAAAGCCTTAGTTCCTTTACACAAATATTTATATGTAAGAATGTAAGAACGTAAGAAAGCCTACATAGTTGAGTAGCGCTTAAAAAAGCACCGAGAAATTCCTTTTCACTCCTACTAAACTTAACCTTTTCCGCATACCGCTCACTTTGAGCCTCTTTGCATGCGGCACTCATTTTACTTGTTCGTACCCGTATACTCGTATGTACGGCAGCAGCTACGGCAGAGTCCTTTGAAACGTTTAATTTGTTTTCGCTACTTTTATGACCAATCCGCAAACATAAATTCCAACACACACAAATAAAGCTATACACTTGCGTATTAATAACATTTAAATGAAATTTCCATATGTATGCTTGCACATTCATGTGCATACATACATACGCGCGCATATCCTTTGGGCCATGGCGACTTTTTTGGCAACATTTTATTGCCATACACTGCGGTGCGGCTCGTTCGTTTTTGTTTCAACCTTTTATTTCATTCCATTTTCATGCATGTACTACTTTTATGTGCCCCGTTTCATCAACTGCATTCGTACCACTTGCCACATGCCATGCGGCTCGAGTCTCTAATATTTCACGTTTAAAAAAGGATAACATAAAAAAATGCTTTTATCTGATGTTTTGCGCCTCGTTGCTCGTTTGCTCGCTGGAACAATAAAACGAAAGGAATCCATTTAATTGTTAGCCATAAATGGCGCTCCTGCTCGCTTTGTCCACCACGACGAGTCGATTTTTGGTGTTCTCCGCGCGCCATTTTCTGCTTTTGACTTTAATCTACATGAAAAGGAAATGGCCGCTCTTCTGTGCTGAGCAGGATATCCTTCCGCCGTTTTTTTTATTTTCATTGCCTTAGTTTTGTCTTTCTCTCTTTTGTGACCTTTTCTGTTAATGCGCCTGCAAATTCTAATGCGTACATTTATTTAAATTTATTGTCGCTTTATTGCGTGCGCTTATAAATCTCAACAAATTACGACGTGGATTTTAATGACCTTCTTGTAATAGAAGTCTTCAAAGTGTTATGGGTGTGAGAAGACAAAGAGGGTTAAAGGGAAATACCAGATATCTGTGTTGTTTGAATGTATTAATGATTTTTGCAGTTTTATGAGATTTATTTTTTATGAAATGAAGAAATTTCGTATTATTATTTGATATTATCGAATTTATTACATGATTTTACTTGCACAATAAAACAAATAGAGCTGTCGATAAGGCTAAATGTTATTTTCCATTTAGCGAGTCCTTAGCTTGTAATAAAATTACCTCTGGAGAAAGTGTGGTTCAAAAAATAATATTAAATAGTAAGACCCTTTCCTTCCTTGGTGGAACCCTGAACTGTCGAAGCTTCGTGTACGGTCCAGGAAACTTCTTAATAAGGCCTTGAAGACCAAAACAGAAGAGGACTGGGCCAATCATCGACTTACACAGAGAGAATATAAGAAAAAAGTACGGCAAGCCAAACTTGAATCCTATAGAAATTTCTGCAGTAACGTCGAAGAAATGAGGGAAACAGCGAGACTTTGTAAGGTCCTTCATTTAGACCGCTCAGTAAGGCTGTATTCCATTCGAAAACCTGATGGTTCATACACCATTTCCAAATTGGAAACGTTTAGTGCTCTACTCGAAACCCATTTTCCGGGTAGTAGAACTCTCTCTGAAGCTGAGAGTGGCATGAACAATGACGGTGGCAACGGTGGAACCTCTAGGTACAGCTGGTATATTGCTAGTCGGATAGTGACAAGGGAATCGATAAGGTTTTCCTTATCTTCCTTTGAGAACTTTAAGTCCCCTGGACCTGACGGAATATATCCAGCAATGCTTAAAAAAGGAGGAGACAGGCTGATTGAGGCCCTGAAAAGGATCTTCACAGCCTGTCTTGCATTTGGTTATATACCATCCCAATGGCGACGCGTAAGAGTAGTATTTATTCCGAAACCAGGAAAAGCTGACTATTCCCTAGCAAAAAGTTTTAGACCAATCAGTTTGACATCGTTCATGTTGAAAAGTCTGGAACGAGTGGTGGAGAAACATATTCGAGTGGGGGTATTGCCGAGAAGTCCACTTAGTAGAAATCAACACGCTTACCAGAGTGGAAAATCATGTGAATGAGCCTTACACGATCTTGTTAGCAAGATTGAAGCTGGGCTGGAAGCTGACGAATACACAATGGGCGTGTTCGTGGACATTGAGGGGGCTTTTGATAATGCCACTTTTGGCTCGATATGTTCTTCTGCCGAACGACATGGAGTTAATCAAGCCATTATAAAATGGATATACTCCATGCTCTCTGAGAGGCTGTTAACCGCTGGTGGGAGCGGCGACGAGCAAATCACAGTCAGGGCCAAGCAAGGATGTCCCCAAGGGGGTGTTCTTTCTCCGCTGCTGTGGTGCTTCGTCGTAGACTCCCTATTAGCGGAGATGCAGGAACTCGGCTTTCACGTCCAAGCATATGCGGACGACGTCTGTGCGCTAACATCGGATAAATCCTTAATTCTGTCGCAAGACAAAACAGGCTTGTACTTATATGGGTTCCGGGACACTCCGGTGTTCAAGGAAACGTGGATCAGCGGTGCCCCCACAGGGGCCAGAGCCAATAATCGGAATCAGTCCCGCAGGAATCAAGAATTGGATCAACGATTATGTAGGCAATCTACATAAAGAGCGATGGTCCGGTCTAGAACGCTGCAGAACTGCAAAGTGTTTTGTGACAAGTCCGAACAGAAAACTGTCAAACTTTCTACTAAAACTTAGAAGGAAAGACATTCGGTTGATGGTCGGCATCATTACAGGACACAACCCATGGGGTCAGCATATGACCACCATTGGAATCATCGAGGACCCGGTATGCCTGTCATGCTTGGAGAAGACGGATAGCACTGAGCACTTTCTCTGTGAGTGTCCTGCCTTTGCTAGAGCGCGACTACGGGTATTGGGTTCCGATGTCATGGGAATGAGTAATATTCCTTCTCTAAAACTGGAGGATATTTACAGATTTGCCAAAGAATCTGGAAAATTCTCACAGGACTAACTATCTCTATCTCTGTTTCTATTCTTTCCTATCTCTTTCTCTGATACTTTTCTCCCTCCCTCCTTGACTATCTACCCCCTTTCCAGAGCTTTAAATACAATGGGCTTTTTAACCTGAGTGTTTTAGGAGCCACCAAATCTCCTGGTGCTCCTTGGCTCGACCTCTTCAAATTTAATTCATTTCAAGACCCTTTGAAGAAGATTACAGACACAACGATGCCTACCTCAAAGGAAAATCTACAGAGACAGCTCTTCATGAGGTTGTAAGTGCGATTGAGAGGAGCATAGAATACAAACAATACTCACTAGTTAGTTGCTTTTCTCGACATAGAGGGGGCGTTGGGCAATGTTAGCACAAGATCCATAATTGAGGCTCTTAATATGTTAGACATAGACATAAGTCTTAGCGAATGGATAGAGAATATGCTTAAAACTAGAATAATCATCGGTGAGGTAGGCAGTAGCACGGCCCAACGGTCCACTGTCAACAGGGGAACCCCTCAGAGAGGAGTCTTATCCCCTCTGCTGTGGTTACTTGTCGCTAATAACATCGTTACCAAATTCAACCGAAAGGGAATTAAAGTAGTGGCGTACGCGGACGACATAGTGCTTATGGTTTTAGGAATGTTTCCAACCACAATCACTGAAATTATGGAAGGAGCTCTGGTATTACTCAGCAATTGGGGCTCGGACTGTGGTTTAAGTGTAAACCCGAGAAAAACGGAACTGATGCTATTCACCAGGAAGTCCAAGGTACCAAACTTTAATCTCCCAAAACTAAACGGCGTCAGTCTCACGCTAACCTAACAGGCAAAATACCTAGATGTTATCCTAGACCCCAAACTCAGCTGGTAGTCCAACGTAGAGTACAGGGTAAAGAAAACGAATATAGCACTTTACACATGTAAGAGAATGTTGGGGGAAAAATGGGGCCTCCAACCAAAATTATCCAACTGGTTCTACACAGCCATTGTAAGGCCAATACTAACATAGGCGGCACTAGTTTGGTGGCCTGTAACAGAAAAGAAATACAACAAAACTAAGCTGAACAAGATACAAAGAACATCGTGTATCTTAACTACAGGAGCGTTTAGCACCAGTCCTACTGAAGCGCTCAATGTACTAACTCATCTGCTACCATTAGATTTACACATTAAAACAATAGCTACTTGCAGCGCGGCGAGACTCAGAGACATAGGAAGCTGGACAACAAGGTCGTACGGTCACAGTAAGAGCCTTCTACAGGGGCCGTCGCTGCTCAAAAACAAATCAGACTACACAGTCCCCGACCTTAACTTCAAGAAAGGCTTTACCGTACGTTTTCCACCGAGAGCCGAATGGAGCAAAGGGAAGGTGATTGGAATATACGATATGGAAATCTATACCGATGGTTCTAAGATGAACTGTGTTGTGGAAGCTAGCTTCTATTCGGAGCCACTCAACCTATCTCAGTCAATTCGACTTTCTGATTATGTCAGCGTGGTCTAGGCGGAAGTTTTAGCGATCAGAGAAGCATGCAAATCACTAAAGCTCTATAAGGAAGTTGGTGCAAGCGTAGCTATCTTCTCAGACAGACAAGCAGCTATCAAGGCCTTAGACTCCAACTCCATTTCATCCAAACTGGTCTTACACTGTAGAGAGTAGCTGGAATTGCTTAGTCATTGGCTTGAAATCACTCTGATATGGGTTCCCGGTCATAGGAATATACGGGGTAATGAGATAGCGGGTGAGCTAGCAAGAAAAAGTTGGACACTAGACTTCGCAGAGGCAGTGGCAGTCTCCACCCCACTAAACCCATTAAAAGCATCCATAGCTTCACACTATCTTGCTTAAGCCGAAAGAAGATGGAAGCAAATAACTAGATGTATTACAACAAAAAACACATGGCCGTCATTCAAAATCCAAATCGAAGCGTATTTTGGCTCCAAGGAGAAACAATTTTTTAAGCAGGGAATTAAAAATTTCCTAAACGTTGGGAATACATTGTAAATAATGAAGGAAAATATATAATTGACTAGCGGATCCTCTGCCTGCTTCGCTAGCCATATCAAAATTAAGAATGAACAATGAACACTAGATTTAAATTCACTCTATGTGTATTTATTCTTTTTTTACAATATAAAATTAATGTTAATTAATTTTAAACTTAAACTAACGCAAAGCCTTTTCGTAAACTACATTTTTTGTTTTGCCCTGAGTTGTGGTATAAATAAACAGAACTGATGGCTTTCCTACACGTGAACATGATACATATAATTGTCCGTGGGAGAAGCACGGATATTCTAAGTCAATTCCGCATAATTCTAGCGATTGTCCTTGTGCTTTGTTTATTGTGTTTGTTTTAATCTATCTTGCTCATTACGTTGTATACGTTCTTCAGGTGAATGGCCTGAACGTGATCTGGCCATACGTTCCCTTTGATTTTGGTTTTGAATTTCTCGCTCTTCTTGTGATTGATTTTGCCATTCATTTGATCTATTTTGCGTTCTACGCGACCGACGACCGATATCATTTATTCGCATTTGAATTTAATCAAAAAAACATGAAAAACTCACAATGTGCATTACAATCGCTAACAACAACAACGAAACCACCGTTTTTTTATTTTCACTGATTATTAAAATTTTACGCACAATATATTTTATTTTTATAAATTTTTTCCCAAAAAAAAAAAACAACAATGAAAAACGCACTTTAAAATTGTTGACCACTCATCAAATGGTTTTGATACAGCTGATTATGTTGACCTCAGTATATCCAGTAAACAAACTGTGGTGAAAGTCCTTTATAAGGACCAAGTTTATAGTGGTGAAGTTTTAGGTACAACACAATTTTCTGTACGCAAGGTTGCTCTTGGGCAAAAATAAAGTAATCTTTAGAAATCATAAAAAAAAGTTGCAAATTTTAGATTAATTTCTTAAAAAAAACGAATACATGCATTTACTTGAATAAGTAAACACCAAAAGTATACTAAAATGACTATTTAATGCGTTGTTTGATACAAATTTATATTATTGCTCAAAACCCTCTGCGCGCTGTCGCTGTCTTTTTGTTTCTGTATCGCATCGCGGTGAATTCACGTTTTTCAGAAAGTTGGCAACAGAAGAAAATTGAAGAAAGTACATATTTTGCTCATATTTGCTATTTTAGTTGTTAAATGAAAATGTGTTTCAGCTATTTTTTAATGTTGCAACTATTCTTTGGCTTTGAAACCGCTTACACTCACAAAATAATCCAACTCTTTTAAACACACATTCAAATATAATTATTTATTTTGGTTTTTCCACTCGGCAAAGTAGAACATAAGGTTGCATTATTTAATTAGTACCTAATACAAACTTGTTCTCTTTTAGCAATGATAATATTACTATGTGAAATATGCATTTTTGTACTATATCCTGAGCATTTGTCTTCAGCGCTATACCTTTTTCTCGTAAACGTACGTTTGCCCATATAAAATTGACTACCTAAATGCATGAAAAAAGTGTTAGCATAACTTTTTCGAGTATATATACATACAGGAGGATTTATTTTTTACATTTTGCTCGTCGGCTTTGAACTTCGAAAAATATAGTCTTATGGTTATTAATGGAATCAAATATATTTAACGAATTTTTATTTTATCTAAATCAAAAAACGTTCAAATGAAGCTCAAAATATTTTTCCAGTTTAAAAAAAAGCAATGTGCTTTGATGCCGTGTCACGCATGCATAAAAGGGAAACAAAAGAGAGGACAACTATTGCGTTACGAATAATACAGTCCCATACGTCACTCGACATCGAAGCAATGTTATTCATGTCTGTGTATATTCTATTCATTCGCGTGTATTCTCATTCCGTATACGTAATGTCCGTATAAGGGAAACACGCAAATATTGCATTTTTCACACTTACATAACGCACGTCTACTTTTACCGATTTCTTTAAAACTTCACATAAACCATCTATGGACCAATACCAATGATCTGTGAAAGTTTGATTGAAATCGGTGAATGCGTTTAGGCGTGAATCGGCGACTAACGAACACAAAAAACGTCTCCATTTTTATATATAAGATTAATAAATACTTTAAACATCTTTTTTATTAATTTTAAAACCACCTTTAAAAAACGCCCGAACTTATGGACTGACCTGATAATATTTTTGACTAATATTTTATTAATACTCGACGCATATCTGCACTCGAATAGTTTGAAAGGATTTTTCGGAAAAGGTAATACTTGCTAGCAAGTTGTAATTTACTTTTTAATTTGTTTTCTAAAAGCTGCAATCAGACTATGAAAGTTTGCTTTTTGAAATTGATGGTCGACAAGTTAGGCAGAACTTTCTCAAATTACTTTGGGCGGCAAGTGAACATTCTTATCATAAATTTAATTAAAAAATTGCTCTCCTTAGCTATGTCTGACAGCACCTTAAGATTCCATAAATATTAAAAGTGAAAAGAAAATAATATTTTTAGTAGGCACTCATGATAAATATCCGTATACTCGTACAGATGTTAAATAGTCAAACTGATAAGATTTTCGCTGACCGCCACGTGATATGTCATGTCGAAAAACGTGGAACACTTTTATGACTACAAATATTTATGAGTAAAATATGTATGCATGCTTGTTACTGTATATATGTATGAATAAGGGAGCATAAATTATGGTATTTAGCTATTGACATTAATGCCGATCTGATATAGCCGAGTTACGAATGTTCTTTAGATATTTATGAGAGTATAAGAGTAGCTTCTGTACTAGCAAATACTCACGTATAACAGACATACATATAAGCATATAGTAATTAAAGAATTTATTATGAATCTACTATGCACAGAATGTCAAGAAAGTGCTTTAACATCTACTAATCTAGCGAAATTCAGACATTTTGCTTAAGGGGGCAGATACCTGTAAACAGCCATATTTTCCCTGATTTTCATTAAAATTATTTAAAATGAAGAAGTCAATATATTTTTTTCAAAATTGGCATACAGTTTATTTATACATTAAAATAATATAAAAAATTTGATTTTTGTTTTAATCATTTAAAATAGCTGATGTAAACTCAATTCTTCCAGGAAGGTCGCAGCGGAGCTTCTCAATCGGCGGGTATCGCGGAAAAAATGCTTAAAAAAAATTAAATTTGGGGCGAATTTTGCTACTATTTTTGCTTCGAAAAAATGATTTCTTTGAAAAATGTTCGTATTGTATATTCACATAGATCGGTCAAAAAATTTTTGAGTTATCAGGCGAATACGGTGCTTGCGGAACGATATTAACATTATTTTTGTTCAAATAATCGCGAACAAGACGTGATGTGTGAGCTGGTGCATTATCGTGATGCAAGAACCATGACTTGTTGTCCCACAATTCCTTCCTTTTAAGACGAATGTTCTCGCGCAAACGCTTTAAAACGTTTAAATAATATTCAGCGTTAACCGATTTTGCGATTTTTGCGATTTTCAAGCACAATTTCCTTTACTTTTCCGATGTTTTCGTCGTTTACTGATGTTGCTGGACGACGTTCATGAGGCAAGTTTTCAACCGATGTACGGCCCTCTTTGAACGATTTGTACCACTGAAAAACACGTGCACGCGATAGAGCAGAGTCCCCATAGGTTGTCTGCAACATTTTTAAGGCGTCTGAAGCCGAAATTTTGTTGGAATAACAAAATTTCAAACAAATTCTTTGAATTTCCATCGTTAAATTCGAAGAACACACTCGAGCTTGACTTGTTTACAGTAGCACAGAAAACAAACTATGTGACATATCACGCTGAAATTTGCCATGTAAGCTTATAATAGTCCTATCAAAAATCAAAAAATTTATTTTTGCCATATGTCATCCGCGGACCGTTTTATTGATACCGTCTCGTTCATATTTGAGCAGAAGGTATAAGAAATACTTAAATTTAAGTTCTAAAATTTTTTTGACATATTCTTAACATTTTATGAAAACAGACATTTTTTTTCCGATATTTTACAGGTATCTGTCCCCTTAAGAAAACATGTATTTTTCACGGTTTTCTTTCAATATTTGGTTTCATTTGGTTGGTTGGTTGGTTTGAGTGGTGATTCATCCAAAATCCAACTAGCGCTTCCACACCATTTTGTTGTCACATCGTCGTTGGGTTTCCATTGACTGATATAAATAATTTATTAGCCAATCATTGAAAATCAAGTTATTCCATGTAAAAATAGTACAAAAATGAAGAGCAAAAACAATATACGCTTCAAGTACAGCTGGCAAAAAGCCTGTTTACATCAGTTGAAATGTGAATCAGTACTTTGTTTGACCACCCCGCGCATCAATAACACTTTGTAGTCTGCTTCTCATTACATTAATCAATTACAGTTCTTGTGTGATTTTTCGAAAATAACTATTTTACACTCACCTTTTCAATGTTTGATCCATGTTGCCATTTCGATAAAAGAATTTTGAAGTCAAACTTTTTAGGCGTCGATGGACGAGCGAGAATGGAGAGTAAAATTTCAAGGCCATGCAACGTTTGGGGCATTTTCGTTCCGCGAGAGAGAAAAAAGATATCACGTAGGGAAAAGGAGAGAGCGAAGGTTACACCTTATATATTTTATAGTAATTTACGATCATCAATCCTTCCATTTTCGGTTGATTATTTGCTGTTGACCGTCTGATACAGGGTGGCTGATGAATTTTGCTACATTAAGAAACTCAAACAACTTTTTTTTTAGTGTATGGAATTCATTTATTTTTTTTTTTCAAGTTGAAGGTCATTAAATTTTATTAAATGTAGCTTAACTAGTTTTAAAAATAATTGAATTTAAATGCCCCCCATGCTCGTTGACACAAGTGCGGCATCTTAGTAAAAAGTTGTTCATTGCTGCTTTGAGAGTTGCGACAGGAATAGCCGCAATTGTTGCCCGAATGGATTGTTTTAGTTCATCCAAATTTGTTGGCTTTGTTTTATAAACTTCTTGTTTACATAAACCCCACAAGAAAAAGTCAGGTGCAGTAAGGTCAGGCGACCTGGGGGGCCAACGAAATTCGGAGTTTCTTGAAATCAGTTTATTGGGAAATTTTCGTCGCAACTCTGTCATAACAGTCTGGGCTATGTGAGACGTTGCCCCATCTTGTTGAAACCACACAGAGTTGAAAGGAATTCTCTTTCGGCGTAGTTCTGGATAGAAAAATTCTTTCAGCATTTTCAAATAACGGTCTCCAGTAACCGTAACGGTGTGACCATTTTCTTCAAAAAAATAAGGCCCGACAATACAGCGTGAAGAAACCGCACACCACACTGTCACGCGAAGAGGATGCAATTCCGTCTCGTGGAGTATCTGTGGGTTAGAAGTACTCCATATTCGACAATTTTGTTTGTTCACATTGCCGTTTAAATCGAAATGGGCCTCATCAGACATGAAAAGGCAGTTTAACATGATTTGGTCTTCTTCCACCATTTGCAGGATCTTCTGGCAAAATTCCAAGCGAATCGGCAAGTCTGCTGCATTCAGTTTGTTAACCATTTGAATTTTGTAGAGAAATAAGTCTAAATCTTTGTGCATTATTGTTTGCAAAGACTGTCGGCTGACACCAAGTTGAGCAGATAAGCTTCTTGTTGAAACCCTTGGATTGCTTTGTATAGCTGCAGCTACAGCAGCGATCGTTTCCTCCATCCGAACTGGTGGGTTTCGATGATAAGGCCTTCTTGCGACTGTTCCTTGCTCAGCAAAATTATTCACCAGTCTCATTATGGTCCATCTGCTCGGGGGATCGCCGCCAAACATCCGCCTGTACTCTCTCTGTACCAAAATTACGGACTCCAGTGCGTGATAGAGGCGGGCTATCCAAATTCTTGTTTGCGTGTCCCAGTTATCCATTTTAATAAATTTTAAAGATCAATCTGCAAATTAAAACAAAAATGGAACAGATTACTTAAAAAGAAAAAAAGTTATTCAATTTTTTTTTGGTAGCGGCTTTCATCAGCCACCCTGTATTTGACAATTTATATTTTGTATTATTTTATTACGGTCATCAGTCACAACGCTCTGTTTAAATATCGGCTTATTTAAGGGTTTTCGCAATGTTAATCCTTTACGTGGGTTTTCATTGTTGCTGCAATGAATGAAAAGCGTTAACCAAAAGATTTCAGATTGCTCAGACTTGAACACAGGGAAATATATAGTATTTCGACATATTTACAATTTCTTAACTGCTGAAGGTCGAGCAATCTATTTGGTTTCAATTATTTCGTCCAAGCTCAGATCAATAGTCGATGCGTACCGTTTTTCTTTTTCTTCCTCGAGAATAGGTAAATTAGGATTTTTTCAACTAATTTACCTTCAAATATTACGAAAAAGAAACAAATTTGTCTCCGTGTACGTCTGTAAGAAAAAGCCGATTGATGTTTAGTGCAAAGTTGGATGCGGTTGCTCTATTGTGAGCAAGACACTTACACCGAAGTGTTATGCTGAACGTCGCTGCCAGGTATTCCCAAGGCAGATTCAATTTGAAGAATGTTTAGGAATTAACGCAGTTAGGGCCTCCGCATACGGGTCGTATCGTGAGTGGCTTGTCCGCACACAATGCAATTATATATAAGGTGTATACCTATGAAATGAGACTCCTTTTTTCAATTTCTAACGTTTATTAACAACAATTTTTTACAAATTAAATCTTCAAAATAATAGCCATCGCTAGTGACACATTTTCCCCATCACTAAGGTAATTTGTGGAAGCCGCGCCAAAAAAATTGGCCGTCTTTGGCCGCAAGCCAATCATCGAGACATTTTTTGGCTTCTTCGGGAGAATTGAAGCGCTTCTCGGAAAGTGCGTGGCCCATCGATGCAAACAAATGATAATCGGAAGGCGCCAGGTCTGGTGAGTAGGCCGCATGTACCAGCGGTTCCCAATCGTACGTCTCCACCAATTCCCGGGTCGCTCTTGTTCGATGTGGCGGTGCATTGCCATCAAAAAAAATTACTTTGTGACGCCGATCAGCATATTCTGGGCGTTTTCGATGGATAGCGCTGTTCAATTCGGCCAATTGTCGTTGGTAGCGTGCACCGTCAACTGTTTCACCTGGTTTTAGAAGCTCGTACCAAATCATATCACGCTGATCCCAGAAAACACACAGCATTGCCTTGCGGCCGAAGCGATTTGGTTTGGCCGTTGTTTTTGACTTGTGGCCGGGCGGACCATACGATCGTTTACGCTTGGGATTGAAGAAATGCACCCATTTTTCATCACCCGTAACGATTCGATGCAAAAAAGACTTCCTTTTGAACCGGGAGAGCAGCATTTCACAAGTGGTTTTTCGATGTCCGCAAATCGTAGTTTGAAGGCATGAAATTCGACATTTTTAAGAGCGACAAAAATGCATTGTTGTATGAAACGTAGCAAACAATGAACTGAATATTGTTGTCAGATGACAGACGAAAAAAACAAGACATTTGGGAAGGTTTAAAAATACTCCTAGCGACAATTAGGGGACTAATAGCATGAGGAGCTTTTTCATGGCAGAAATAGACTTGGAGGTTTGCCATTGCCTGCCGAGGGGCGACCGCTATTAGAAAAATGTTTTTCTTAATTTTGGTGTTTCACCGAGATTCAAACCTACGTTCTCTCTGTTAATTCCGAATGGTAGTCACGCACCAACCCATTCGGCTACGGCGGCCGCCACAATGCAATTGTCTATCGTTAAAGTACGAGTTGTCAATATGTCGAGCGATGAAGGGGAATGTATTTGTAAATTTTTGTCTATTTGTATTCTCTGCAAATGTTGTGAATTAATTTAGATATATATTCTTTCTCTCTCTCTCTCATTCTCTCTCGGGCCTCTCCCTCTCTCCCTCTCTCTCATTCTCTCTCGGGTCTCTCCCTCTCTCTCTCTCTCTCATCGGCGTACATCGGCGTACATTTTGTTGAATACCTTTTTCCCGAAAGTTGCTGTATATAATATTAATGATGTATTCAGTTAGAAATCTGTTATTAAAAACATAAATAAATAAATCTTTATCGAATGTATACAACTATTTCGAAATATAGAGGACTTATACCCATTGGCGTACCCGGGTGGCAGAGTATGTACGTATTTTTTTTTTGGGTGGCAACACAAGGGTTAAAGTATACGGTTTTGGTTTTTATTTGCTCTATAAAACGAAAGGAAGTTAAGGATATATTTAAAAAAATGTACATATCTTGAATATTTTAGTTTGTCAGAAATTTTTTTTTGACAAACTGTATTTATGTGCTGATATGCATTTCTATGAAAAAATAAGTTAAATTTGTATGCATTCAGCAAAGAAGTGCATACAGTTGTTTGTGTGTTTTTGGAATAAGTAAGTAATAACATAAGGACACACCTACAATAACCAACACGGGAAAACACGTGAGTTCCTTCACTATCAATTGACGATTTCAAATTCAACATCATCATCATCGCGCCCAGAAGTCTTTCATTATTTGTGAAATCATAAACAATAACTGGAAACCATAAATAACAGAAAAGTCAGAAAAAAAGTCATTCAAAAAGGTACACCAAAAAATTACCTATTCCAAATAAACCAGAAGTTTGTGCATATCCAAAATTCATAAGTAGATAAGTACAAACTTAATGTCGCTTCAAAACAAACAACAAAAGCAGAAAAAAACTCATCAGCAAAATATGCCCATAAATGCGCAGTCAAAGTGTCGTGTGTGCATAGTTAAATGTTATTTTGATTTTTCGATTTCGATCGATTTGATTTATGACTCGTTTCGATTGCCAGTGACATTTGTAATTACTCTTGTGTTCAGCGCGGCAAATGTGCGAGTATGCGCCTTGTCACCCGCTTTGGTTGCATGCCACAACGCATGCGCCACCGCTATGCCACCGAAGTGCAACGTCATACGCGCAATCGTCAATCGTCGAACGTCTTAGGGCTGCATAAATGAGGGGGAAAAAAGTGTTGCTATTGGTGTTGGTGGAGTGGCCAGCAAAGAGTCAAAGACAACACCTTCGAGTTCGGAGAATCGATGAAGTTGGTTGCCAGACTTTGATGGCGTGGCTTTGAAAATGATACCCACTACGAGCTGCTGCATAAATTCACTTTCGAGCGATAGTTGGCTGGTAACTCTTTAGACACTCACTCGCAGTCAGTCGATAATGAAATTGCATTGCTTATATGAGCAGCTCAAGTCATCAGGCGACGATCGCACAAATGAACGCAATTGACAATTTTCCTTCCTTAACTTTGTTTTTTTTTTTTTTGTTTTTGTTGTTTGTTTTGGTTTTGCTTTTGCCCTTTTACGAGTATAAAATGAAATGATCATTTTCAAACCATCAGGGAATAAATCAACACGCTGTGTGGCTTCGTCAACGATCAATCAGCCACTTAAGTTCGGTTCAATAACTGTCTCAGCCGATACTCACACAAACACCACGCATATCACAATGCCATATACGAGTATGCATGTATGTAGTAGAGTGTGAGCCTTCGCGTTCACTTGTGAGTCGGAAATTCTCGCCTACATGCGATCTCTCGCTCATTGCGGCTAGTTGGCGTGCGTTCCAATGAAAAAGTTGGTGGTTTTTGTTGTGATTGTAGCTGTAATGCGCTCATTGGTGGTGGTGGATTTTTGGGCGACTGATCATTATCGTGCTGCTGCTGATCGTTCGGAGTGATCAACTTGACGATCTACGGCATTTTGTGGTATGGAAAGTATGGGCGTAGTGCAACTTAACCGAATGTTTACTCAATGACAAAAGCAATTATTTGGCGTGCGGATTAGCGGGTGACTCGCGCTGTGCTTTGTTATCTTTTTACTTTATTTAATTTTTTTTTTATTTTGATTTGCTGTATGCCGCCAGAGGGTTGCGATTGTAAGCGAGCTGATCGCTTGATATGTAAAATTTTGTATTCATAACTTCACTTTTCTAAACTTTTTCTTGTTGGCAGTGGCTTAATCCGCCTGCGTGAGTGGGTGGATTAGTGTTTTACATCGCTTATTGAGTCAGATTGCGATTGTCAATTTATTTGACAAATTGCAGACAGTAAGTTTTTGCACCCGACCTTACTATTCCGTATCCGAAAGCAAATCGATCAGTGTGCGCCTTTATACAACCAAATGGTTTGCTCGCATGTGGCGAACTTCAAATTCGAGTACCTTTTGTGGCCATTTTTGCCAATTCATGTTCAAATTTTAGTGCTGTGGCGGCAAAGAGACGTCTTTTAATTAGCTTGTCAGAAAATGTTCAAAAAAAATTTTGGTAAAAACGGTGTACTTCTGTGTTGAGTAGGCAGTGATCCACTTTATTTTATTAAAAATATTTTTTCAAATAATAATACACATATGCACAAGTCTGACATATACAGTTGTGAGCACGAAAATAGCAGTACTAAAAAAATATTAGTTTTTTCGAAAAAAGTTTAATCTATGAAGTGGGCTGCTTTTTTCGCGCGCTGCGAGCTGCTAATCCATCTTCCCTCAGTCTTTCACATAAAGTAATGTTGAAAACATTTAAGTTTAGCTCTTTTTTTATTTGTGTGGCTTACTTCATGGTATTTTCTTTGGAGCACCTTACAATTCTGTGATCATCTTGCAGCGATTTTTTTCGTTTTCTCCTCTTTTCCCGGCTTTTCCACAAATGGACACATTGGACAACAGACAAGGCATGAACTTCGATCAAACGATTTTCTCCATGCCACCGTACTTGAAAAGAGATACAGTGTAGTGCTACCAGAGACTTACTTGTGGTCAAACTCTGAAAATTGGCACCGCAAACAAATTTTTCGCATTTTCACCGATGCACAGTGGGGGTGGATTTTCAAAATTTTAAGATCAAATTCCTAATCAGCGACCCTGAAAACATAAATTAACATGCATCTTGATTATGTTCTTGAATATACGCTATTTCACGTAAGGGGGTAGCCAATAGGGGTGGAAGGGGGTGGATTTTTAAAATTTTAAGATCAAATTCGTATTCAGCGACCCCGACAACCGCCGAGTAAGAAATTTTGAATCAATTACTTAATTTTTTGAGTTTTGGCCAGCTTTTCGGGAATCGGCCGCACTGTGCGATGGCTCCAGTTTCAAGCAGTTTCTGTAAATTCAGGTTGAACTATGTTAGTGGGCATAATATCCAGATGCTTACAGGGATCCTGGGAGACGTGGGTATTGCAGGAAACGAGATCTCTGACTCTTTAGCTAGGATGGGCTCTGAGGCAAACTACTTTGGTCCGGAGCCCGTTTCGCAATTCCCTTCTGCAGTCATCAAGCTTGGCAGGCTGAGAGAGGCTGCAGATGGCCACAACTGATGTTACCTCTCATGTCCGATCGACTTTCGCAAACCCTTCTGTCATTAAGCAGAGGGGAGTGCAGACGGCTGGTTGGACTGATGACGGGCCACTTTCTGTGGGCGAAGCACATGAAAAGGTTGGGCATCTCAGACAGTGTACTATGCCCAGCTTGTGAAGAGGAGGATGAGACGGCGGACCATTTTATGTATGTCTGCCCGGCCTTCGCTCGAATCAGGCTTGAGGCCTTTGCACTGATGTGTTAAGAAGCGACCTACTTGGCTCCTTGGCACCACAAGGCCTACTCAGATTTCTTTGGATTTTTTCTTAATGTTGTCTCAGAGCTGGACTTGCTAGTTGTCCCGAAAAAAAACAAAAACAAAAAAGATCTTCCATCCGCTCTCAATTGCAGGGCCTCGCTCGACCCACTGTGGTCAAAATTTGAAAAAAATATAAATAAGTAATAAAAAACTGACTTTCGTCTAAGTCTGCGCAACATTTTATTAATATTCTTTGCATGACGTTAAAAAACTGAAGGCACAGCTGATTCAAAGTGCACTTAAAAATGTAACGATGCCAATAAAGAGCCGTTATTTACTTAGTCGTCAGATTTATTCAATTACTACTTCAGATGTGTAGGGCCATCTGAAGTCCCCTAACACTTCGTAGATATTTGGTTTTAAAATTTGCTTTTGTATGATTTATAGGAAAAAATAAAAAACTTCAAAATAATTGTTTATGGGTACTGCTATTTTCATGTTCACAGCTGTACTTAAAACTATATACGTATACTTTTTTTTTTTTTTTGTTTGAGTTCGCATTTCACCGAAATGCCATAATCGACACACCTTAGCTGCGTGAAGTACCAACCCAAAATGTTTTATTTTCAAATTATAAATAAAAAGAAAAGGCCAATTGAAGATGACGTTGTTGTTCGACAGGTTTGTTCGACTTCTCTTAGCCCAGTTCACCAAAAATAGGCGTACGCTTAAATAAACACAAATTGTTCCCATTTGGCTCAAGTACGAGGAAATGCAGTTCATAAAATGTTCCACCACGTGACTTGCAATAAATTCAATTCGTTTATTTTTTATACTCTAAATTTTCTTATTTCCATTATGCCGCTGTTTGACAGTTGCCTTTTTAAAGTCTCACTGCTTCGCATTATCGGACCCTTTTTCACTGGAATTTGGCTAATAAATACTTTTAGCTGCAGTTTGTATTTATTTGCTTGTGTCTTTTTCTTGTTTTTGTTAGTAAATATTTTCAAATTATGTTTGTCTGCCTGTAGGCCAAACACTTGACTAGCCAATTGATAGTTGGTTGCAAGTAAGTGGTTGCAATGATTGGCGTACTTACATTTTCATTGTTGCATGAAACCACTTGGGTACACATAGCCTAATGTGTATTTTGGCTTATTTTAAAGGTCAGTGCCAATTCCTCAGACTACATTTTGGAAGGTGCACTGGCTACACTCAGTAGATGGGCTGCCAGTTGCGGTCTCAGGGTCAACTCTGACAAAACGGAGTTGATGCTATTCACCAGAAAATACAAGCCTCCACCTTTTAAGCTTCCAAGACTTAACAACCAGTGTCTTACTCTTTCATCGGAAGTCAAGTATCTTGGAGTGATACTTGACCCCAAGCTCCACTGGAAGCTGCACATAGAAAATCGAGGTAAGAAGGCCAGTATAGCCTTCTACGCCTGTAAATCTATGTTCGGCAAAAAATGGGGTCTCAAGCCTTGTGTCGTACTTTGGATGTACAACTTAGTGGTTCTGCCAATTTTGACATATAGTTGCCTAGTTTGGTGGGTAGCTCTCCAGAAGGGCTACAACACCACTAAATTAGAGAGGGTGCAGAGAATTGTATGTGTGGGCATCAATCGTGCTTGTAGAACATGTCCTGCTGCTGCGCTCAACGTTATTCTGCATTTAAATCCATTGCTGCTCAAAGTGCTATTAGGCTGACGGAGATTGGCCTTTAGAGACAACTTCCTGTAGGGCATAGTAGCATCTTGAAGCAGATCTCCCCTTCCTTCTCTGTTATTCGCACTGACCTCTCCATCCGCAAACTGTGCTTTAAGGGTTTTGCTAGGGCTATCTTTCCGAGCAGCCAAGATTAGACATAGATATCTGTTTTCACTGACGTATCCGAAATGGAGTCTGGAGTGGGAGCGGGGGCTTACTCTAAATCAGCCAGCATTTTGGTCTCCTTTCAACTGCCGGAAACAAGCAGAGGTCTTCGCGATCTTGCAGGCATGCAAAATGCTTCGGGATCGCTGTTGGGAGGGAGACATACTTTTTTCCGATATTCAACCTGCAATCAAGGCCCTGTCGTCGCCGTATTGCAGCTCTCTTCTCGTGAACTTCTATAAGGAGGAACTCAAACGTCTCGAACGTGCAGGAAACATTGCCCTTATCTGGGTTCCTGGTCACATAGAGAGAGAAGGGAAATTGCCGATGAGCTTGCCAGGAAGGGGTCGACAGAACCGGTTCCAGCTGTCCCCTTCTCAGACATCGGTATCCCCTTGGCCGTCGCTAAAGGGAAACTACAAAATTTTTTTCTAAAAAAAAGCGCAAGACAGATGGAGGTCTGTCTCATCGCGTTCAATTTCAAAAACACTACGTCCTCGAAACGATAGAAACCGAACACTTAAGGTGATGGGAATCCCCCGCCATTCAATTTCCAAACCCATTGCGGTGCTCACTGGGTGATCGGTACTCATGCGGAGAAGCTTGGAATTTCGTACAACCCCTGTTGCAGAAGCTGTGGGGATCCTGCAGAGAAAGAGACTGTGGAACAGTTTCTCTGCAAAATGTCCGGCTCTGGCGGCTAGCGCTTGAGATTCCTTAGCGTGCCCTTTGGGGATGACTAGAAGAAATTCTCCAGACTAGATTCCTTTTCTCTCCTCCGCTACATCAACAGCACTGGATGGCTGTAGACGGTTTTTTCTCTGCCCTAAATCCTTTCACAGGTAGTGCTCTACATTATGGTATCAAAACGGCACGTAATTGCTACTTGTAGTGTACCTGGGGTACTCTTGCCATCTTACCTATCTACCTTACAGACTACATATAACTAACTAACAGGTGTTACTTTGAATAGTCCGCTATTTCGATAGATGTCACTTTTGAAGCTGTCATCTTTCGATATCTGACAAGTAGAAACTACGCCATTAATAAAAATCGAACGATACTCGCTTAAACAACGCATTGAAATTATTAAAATTCACTATAAAAATGGTGAAAATTTGGCAGAGGCGGTTCGTAAAACTTGAACATTTTCGGGTCATCGTGAAGCACTTTGTCGGACCGCAATACAGAAATCGGTTGTCTTCGGTCGACCTCTTCTTCGTTGTCCATACGTATTCCTTTCCAGCACCGCGTGTGGCATCACATCAGTGCTCTTTCTTAATGTATGACCCGTTCACCCATATTTTCTCTTTTTGATTTCTGTCTCCACCGGCATTTCCTGAGTGGGCTCCCTTATGCACTCATTCGAGATCCTCGTGGGCCATCGCCGAATATGCCTGAGACAATTGCTCTACACTTTGATTTTTGAATCAGCTATAAAAAAAAAACTAATCAATATTTTTTTTTTTTTATTTTGAAGATTGAACATTGTCATTTATGAATGAAAAATAATATTGTTCAAATGACTGCCACGACTGGCTTTACAGTAGGCCATTCGATCTACCCAATTTTTAAGCACATTTTCGATTGTTTGGACTCCAATTTCATGAATGGCAACTTCGATTTCGTGTTTTAAAGCATCAATCGTCCCTGGATGGTTCGCATAGCATCTGTCCTTAACGGCCCCTCACAAAAATAGTCCAACGGGCTTAAATCACAGCTCCGAGGTGGCCAATTGATATTGGAATTCAAAAACGGTAGCCGAAAGTTCGAGTGTAACTTTGGCAGTGTGACAGGTTGCACCGTCCTGTTGAAAGCAAATGCCGTCCATGTCATCCTTTTCAATTTTTGGAAACAAAAACTCGTTGGGCATGTCACGGTAGCGCTCGCCATTTACTGTAACCGCGGAAGAAGAAGAAGACTCACCACTTTGGAAATAGGTTTTCAATATTTCCCAATTTTGTTCAAGCGTATAGCGTCCCATTTCGTAAATGTCAAACCTTTAAGTAAATTATGAACACATTTAATATGTCATTTGTGTTACCATTCTCAAAAAAATAGGTG
This sequence comes from Anastrepha obliqua, assembly GCF_027943255.1. Classification (NCBI taxonomy): domain Eukaryota; kingdom Metazoa; phylum Arthropoda; class Insecta; order Diptera; family Tephritidae; genus Anastrepha; species Anastrepha obliqua. Next base: position 158,793,124 of record NC_072892.1, on the reverse strand, counting down.
ATTCAAAAAGCAAACGCTATATGGCCCACCCATATTAACAAAAGTTTATAGCTTCCTGAGGTTGGACTTTATGGTTTATCAGGTATCGCAACTGTACAACAAAATTGGCTGAACGTAAGCATTAAAAACCTGAATTTTTGTGGGCAAGAGTACTGAGTTTGATCGCCCCAATTTACTCTGTTGTACAAGTACATTTTTGGCCTCTCTGAGACGTAGTGCAATATCAATTGTAGATCCTCCGTCAACGCCGACATTGCTTCCTAGATATTCAAAGTTCTATGCCTCTTCTAAAGCATTACCCTCTATGCCCAGGCTGGTTTCATTGCTTGCATTTACACTAAATGTCAACACAGTTTGCCATTCTCAGCTGTCAAACCATAGTTATCGATATGGATAGTTTTAAGGCAGCACTCCTTATATCCAGTAAAACAAAATACAATATTTTGGAATTGTATATGATCTATATAATATTTCATAACCCTTTCTGCACTTGTTCCGCACCGACTGCAAGTTGTTCTCGCTGTCAATTGCTCCGTTATGTTACTTTACTTACATACATACGCATATAGGTATGTACCCTAGACAAATTTCGATTTACAAATTACCTTTTTCAAACCGCCACTCTGCAACATCCTTTGCAATCGCATCCCTAAATCTTACCAATAATAATAAAAATGTTCCTCAAACACTTCAACTCGCCGCTGTGGTAGACAAAAGAATTGCGTACACGGATGCGCAATAAAACTCAAAACAGCAGGGCACGTTCACGCCCTCCCGCAACTCCGGGCATTCATGTAGTGCCAACTCCCGCAATCTCAGCCATTGTTCAGAGAAAAGCTACATATGTCACATACCTGCATATGTAGTGGTGTATGCCAGCAGTGGTCGTATTTTATTTTGGCTTAAAACTAGTGCAACACTTTGGCTTATACGCAGACTATTTGTGTCCATTCCATCTTAGTATTATATTTGTTGTAATATATTATATGGCATTAACACTCACGCATACATAAACACTCGTAATTGTCGCTTCATACCTTTATCCAGAGGTGGGTTCGCAGAAGTCGTTAGTGTGACAGGTTGGATTTGTAGTAGGCATTTCTTTTGTTTCTCTACGTTGTGTGTGAGTATGTGTGTGTGTGAAATTGTTAGTGCATGAATGCGAGTTTTCCTCTACGCACTGTCTCATTGTCTCAGTTTGTACTCAGACTGTCATAATCGGCATCAATTCCGTCTGGCGCCGGTATTTAGGCACAAAAATTCTCTAAATATTTCAACATTACAGCAAATGCAAGTGAAAGCATAAATTTATGTGCGAGTCTGTATGTAAGTATGGAAGAACAAGCAAATTGAGGTAAATATTACCTACACAATTGCGAGTGCATCTTATTATACCCGCAGATTGAAGGGTAGTATAATTTGGTTCACATGGCGATTTCATTTTCTTTAAGGGGTTACATGGGTTTCGTCGGGTAAAGAAAGGCCTATTTTCAATATTTTTTTCTATGTAAAAAATTATTTAATTAATTCAAACTTTTTTCTGTCTTATAGATACATATTTAAAGAATAATTTCTGAAATTTTCAAAAAAAAATATTAAAACTCCTGCATTGCGACGTCATTTCCGGTGACCCCTCGAAAAAAAGGTGCGTCCGCGTTGTCAGCATAACTCCTGACAGGATCATCAAAAATGAAAAAACAAAATTAAGTGTTTTAGTTAAGACCATAAACTCGTGCTTGACCGAAGGAAAGAAAAAAAGTAAAATTTGGAAATTTGGCAGACATTTTTCCAAAAAAAATGAACACTTCGGTCAAATTTAAAAATAGTTGTAATTAAAAACAAATCCTTCGTTCAAGCACGAGTAAATTATATCTCGAACACCTGTGTAAAATTTCATCAAGATCGGTTGAGTTGTTTTCGAGAGAACATTTGACAACCGACTTTGAAAACACGGTTCCGAGAAAAACGCGTTTAAAGTTTTGAGTAACAATAAAAGTGGCTTGGAGCGCACACCTTCCAAAGGCTGTATCTCCGAAACTATTATATTATACTATTCGACTTGAAAATGTAGGATAATATTCTTGAGATGTTGTAGAAATAATAAGCAAAAAAATCGATTTTTTGAACCCACGAGTTACCCCTTAATAGACCCTGCAAGCTGACACTATATAAAACAGTGGTTCGGCCGGTGCTCTGCTATGGAGCTGGAACAAGGACGTTGATGGAATGATGAACTGGTCAACTTATCAATGGCAAAAATGTAGTGCGTTGCATCAAAGCGCAACGAATACGATGGCTAGGCGACGTTATGAGAATGGACATTTCAAGAGCCCAAAGGAAATTTCTGGAGGCGAGTGCATACCCAAGCGGCAACGGGTAGAGAAGCATGGAGGTCTACTCAGCACCTCATTCACAAGAAGCTGTAGCGCCAAATGATGATGATGATGATCATGATGACGCAAAGTTGGTGCCAATGATGAAACCAAGAAAAGAAATACGGCGCAAGTAAAATTTAAAAAAATTAGTCTCACAACCACTGTGGCGGTTGCCGTGGCCGAATGGGTTGGTGCGTGACTACCCTTCGGAATTCAGAGAGAACGTAGGTTCAAATGTCGGTGAAAGAACAAAATGAAGAAAAAGTTTTTTCATCGGTCGCCCCTGGCAGACAATGGCAAACCTCTGAGTAGATTTTTGCCAATCAAAACCTCCTCATAAAAACAATTGCCGTTCGGAGTCGGCTTGAAAATGCAGGTCCCTCCATTTGTGAAAAAAAAAACGTCAAGACGCACTCCTAAACCTCAGTTAGATGAGACATGCATATTATTGAGGTCGGATAAAGACCACGCTCACATTTTATATGACAATACTAAATTTCTGTCTGTTACTTTCACATTAGAAGCACTTTAACTTTAATTGCCTATGAGTTTATTTAATTCTTAAAATTAACAGTCAGCTGAAATAAAATATTACTTAAATGTGCGGCCGCCGTAGCCGCATGGGTTGATGCATGACTACCACTGATTTGTGACAATTTTTTCTACTGACAGTGTTCGGTATTTTCTTTCATATAAAAAAAGCGAAGCAGGCGTTAAATCGAGAAAATGCAAATGACTGCGACCGAAAAAATTCTCAAAAATTAGTGTAATTTAACCTACTTCAAACTTGCATTTTATTATACTAAAATTCAATGTTCTATAAAACTGCATATCCGAAAATTTTCTAAAAGTTCTGAGGGAATAAATTATTTTTTGAAAAAAAATTCTCAAAAATCTGTGTGATTTTAACCTACTTGAAACGTGCAAAATTCAATTTTCTATGAAACTACAAATTCTGAGGGGAAAAAAATTTGTAGAAAATTTTCGGATAAAAATTTTTTTTTAAAAATTAATTTTTTTCCTCAGAATTTTAAGAAAAATATCGGCTACGCAGTTTCATAGAAAATTTAATTTTGCAAGTTTCAAGTAGTGAAAAAAAATTTTTTGAAAAAAATTAATTTTTTTTCTCAGAATTTTTAGAAAAATATCGGGTACGCAGATTTATAGAAAATTGAATTTTGCAAATTTCAAGTAGTGAAAGAAATTAAAAAAAAAAAATTTTGAAAAAAATTAATTTTTTTCCTCAGAATTTTTAGAAAAATATCGGGTATGCAGTTTCATAGAAAATTGAATTTTTCAAGTTTGAAGTAGTGTAAAAAAATTTCAAAAAAACAATTTTTTTTTCCTCAGAATTTTTTAGAAAAATATCGGGTATGCAGTTTCAAAGAAAATTGAATTTTGCAAGATTCAAGAAGTGAAAGGAATTTGAAAAAAAAATTTTGAAAAAAATTAATTTTTTTCCTCAGAATTTGTAGCAAAATATCGCGTATGCAGTTTCAAGGAAAATTGAATTTTGCAAGTTTCAAGTACTGAAAAAAATTTGGAAAAGATTGTGTCCCTCAGAATTTTTATAGTGAAAAAAACTTGAAAAAAATTAATTTTTTCCCACAGAATTTTTAGAAAAATGCACGCGTATGCAGTTTTGTAGAAAATTGAATTTTGCAAGTTTAAAGTAGTGAAAAAAATTTGGAAAAGATTGTGTCCCTCAGAATTTTTATAGTGAAAAAAATTTGAAAAAAAAATTAATTTTTTTCCTCAGAATTTTTAGAAAAATATCGGGTGCAGTTTCATAGAAAACTGAATTTTGCAAGATTCAAGTAGTTTGAAAAAATTTTTTTTTTGTGAAAAAAATTTAAAAAAATTTGAAAACAATTTTTGAAAAAAATTAATTTAAAAAAAATTCTTAAAAATCAGTATGTTTTTGACCCATTTGAAACTTGCATTTTATTATACCGAAATGCAATGTTCTATAAAACTGCATATCCGAATAAATTTTAAAAGAAGAGATAAAAAATATCAAAATTTTGTGAAAATTTGTTAAATATTGTATTTTTGCAAAAGATTCTAAGAAAAACTGTAAAACTGCATATTCGAAATTCTGATTAAAAAGTTTGTCCCTTTAATGAAAACTTCCCAAATTTTTACGAAATTTATACAAAGTTTGAAACTTTGCATTATGTGGTGTTTGAGGCAGTATAAACTATATATTTCTATGAAATTAATTAAAATTAAAGAATAAATAACTAAATAGTTAAAACCTGTCAACTTGTAAGGTGTGCACTTTATTTTGGCGTTGACTGTAAATGCGCGCGTGTATAAAAATTTCAGTTCGGACCGAATTTACCACTTACCCTTACTTGTTTCGATTCGAATTGGTAGACATTTGAAAATCATGCAACAGGTACATATCCAAGCACATTTAGGCACTCGTTCAAATGACACCAGCTGCGTCTACAGTCAGTAACTCTTTCAGCATCGATTGGACATGGCGGTGCATGGCGATTCGAGTTTGTCCTTTTCAGATTTATTTGTTGGTGGGAGTTTTCATCTTTTTTATCTTTATTTTTATTCCTATTTTTTTTTTTTTTTGTATCTGCTACACACCTTTTAGTTCCAATTTGTGTTCACTTCTGGTTTGAGTGACATTTATATTCGATGGGCGTGAGTCTCTCCGAAGTTGTTTAAATTTATGGATGTATGCAAAAAATTGTATCTAAGAATGCAAAAATGTTAGATATAAACAGCAGCTGTTACCGTTTTTTTAACTAAGTAAAGAGACTGCCAGAAAGTGCTAACCAGAGCATTTTTGTCGCGTATGAACTACATCGGCACAATCAAACGAGACTCAATATGGTTGGCGTTGTGTAGAAAAGGAGTTATCGCTAAGATAAACCGCCTCACCAGAAAGAAACCGCCTTAACGAACTCTGAACTGGTAGTGCTTTACAACGGCAACATCAACGACATATTTACTCCTTCTCTTCGCCATCGTTCTAGAAGACGTTATGAGCAGATTGACCCTGCTCAAAAGAGGCATCGTATGGAGTTTCACCAGACATCTTGCGGACCTGGAGTTTTTCGATGTCATCTGCTTCCTCTCTGACATACTCATTGCCATGCATGCGAAGGAGGCCAGACTAGTCACGTACTGTCGGACTGGAGGTCAATAACGCCAAGACGAAGGCTATGAGAGTCAACCACAATAAACCGAGACATATAATGCTTTACGGGAGCCCGGTCGAATTTGTCGGCTTCACTATGAAGATGAAGATGTCAAATGGAGGCTAAACAAGGCGAAGACGGCGGTCGGGCGAATGCATACAGTATGGCTGAGTTCGCGAATCTCCAGGCGCACTAAACTGCGAATTTTAGCTCATGTGTGAAGTCTGTATTGTTGTGCAGTAGTGAAACATGGCTGTTCTCTAACATCATCACACAGAGGCTGTAGCCTCTTTCGTCAATAAATGCCTCCGCATTTTTAGAATATTCTGGCCGAACACCATCAGCAACGACGCGCTGTGGAAATCAACGAATGAGAAATCCATCCTTAGGCAAACCAAACGCAGAAAGTGGCGATAGTTGGTCACACCAGATAGCATCACTTTTCGTGCACTAGACTGGAACCCGCAAGGGAGCAGAGGTCGACCAAAACACTTGGAGAAGGTCGATGCTGCGCGAACTAGCAGATGCCGACATCCCATGGGAAGGTGTGAAAACAACAGCACAGAACTGTGTACGCTGGAAGAGTCGTGCCGAGGCCCTATGATCCCGAGCGGAGTGAATAAGGATACAAATGAACAACATGCGTGATTTTGGAAAATGAATCATCTGGATAGTTATGTGTATAAAGATTTATGCTTACACATACATATGTATTTATGTAAACTAATTCTCTGTAGACGACTAGAGGATACCGAGATTTGGATAGCAACCATACACCCCATACACCATACAAGGTGTATGGCAAGAGCAAGGCAGTGGCAGAGGAAATGCTCAATACTCTTTACCTCCTCCCACTCGTTCTTGTACCTTCGATAGAAGTCATTTGAAAGAAGCCTCATATGTTTCTTATGCGTCCTCATCAGGCAGTGCGCGGTGATGATACCAAATGAAAAAAAAGCTTAGAGCGATAAGGTTAGGTTAGGTAATGTTGAAGCAGTTGTCTACTATGGGGCACACTCAGGCTCATAGCCTTGCCGCGCGGGGAACTTGACCTTATCTCTACTAAAACTCAAAAATTTTAGAAAATCCTTTATTTCGACAAAACTAAGATCATCTGCTTAATTAAAGGATTGTCTACCTAAAATTTTGAGTCTACTTCTGGATTGAGCAGGCCAGTGACACAAAAGGTGCGGGAGTGTCTCTTCGTCTTCCTCATCAAGACACTGTGTTTGCACAACCATTCTCTGAGCGTGCCTGCCGATTAGGCTATGCCCCGTTATAATTGAAATTAGTATGCTAAGAGTGTGCTTATCCCGTGCTAACAAAAATTCTGTGCGTTTAACATTGAGAATCGACCACAGTTGTCGGGCGATTCTGCATGTGGTTTCATTACGCCATCTTTCAATAGCTGCTCTTACAATTTCCTCAAAAATAAGCAGGAAAGGAAGATAAACTTTGAGTAAAATACTGCGCTACACCATAGTTCTCACAGTGAGCCTGGGGTAGGCATCTTACAGGTGGAATTTATAATATATAAATGCAGTGGCATAGTGAAAAAGGCTTCAGGCCTTTACACAAATTTATTGAAAGGACAAAAGCAAGGTAAATATAAGCTGAAGGTCTGCCAAGCCGACTGCAAATACTCGATTACTGTTATTAGTAAAAGAAGGAACTGATAGACCAGAAAGAGTTATAATCCTTTCAACACTTCTGATGCAAATGCCCTGCACGTCAAAGATTGCGCTTCAACAAATATATTTCCAATTCACGTTGGGGGAACTGACTGATCAGCTCTGTAGCGCTCACCGTTGACCAAAGCGGCGTTTCCAGCAATATTTTTAGGCCGATGGTGTAACCGCTTCAAAATCCATAATAAACTGTCACGAATTATTAATATTACGAATTCAAAAACAAAAAAAAACTTTCCATTTATGAAAAAAAAAATATGTTTCGGGACTTTTTTAAGTACATGTTGAGAATGGCTGTGTTGGCATTTCTCTTCAGTAATATTTGACTAGTCATCGCGAATGGTTTAACACCAGTACAACGCTTCCGAATTGTGAAAATTTACTTAAAAAAAAAAAATGCATGTATTCTTAAACTTCAAAGAGAGCTGGCGGCATCATCCGCTCTTATTTCTTTTGAGCTGAAGAAGGAGCTACCGTTACGGTAAATGACGAGCGCCATCAAGCGATGCTGACAGAAGTTTTGTTTTCAAAAATTAAGCAGCTAAACATCGACGCCATTTGATTTCAACGAGACGACGCAGTTTAGATTTAGATTTATTGGAGGTTTGCACTTCGACCTCACGGTCTTTTGTGCCTTCTACTCACACAGTACATCATCCAGATCCGTTCCCCTTATTAAAAAGATAGAGCTGGATTGGGCTGGGCGTATTTGCCTTTCATCCGGCTGCAAATGACCGAGATATCTCAACCTTCTCCGCGCTATAGCGACGCATTCAATGAAGTCTCCTGAGATTGGTCACAAAAACGACAAGAGTCAGTGGACCATATCCCGATCATGTGTAGTCTACAATGATCTGTGAGAATACCCGTGTGCATCCTCAGTTTATCCCAAGGGAGAGTTATGAGATTTCTAAACGTCTTTTCGTTGTACCCCTTCAGTAAGAATTTCGCCTGGCGTAGCCTCATAGTTTGGTGGGGCATAACCTCTTTCAGCTTTAGCTCTTCACTCCTAATCTTCTTCTTGCTGGTATGTTGCTCCAGGTAGGGCTTGGTTCCTATAAATAGCGAGCGCGTAGCTTCTCTTGCCAATGCGTCCACTAGTTCGTTCCCAGTTTACCACTGTGTCCAGGGACTCAAATTAGCCGGATGCGATTGTGCGTATTTAACAAATTCAGTTTCTCGATATTCCAGCCACCATTGACGCCATACGGCCAGATTTATTGGATATATAAATATATATAATATATAATTGGCTCGAACTCCCTTTTTGGGTGTTTGGCCGAGCTCCGCCTCATATTTGTGTGTGCGTCTTAATGTTGTTCCACAAATGGAGGTGCCTACAGTTTCAAGCCGACTCCGTACGGCAGATATTTTTTATGAGGAGCTTTTTCATGGCAGAAATGCACTCGGAGGTTTGCCATTGCCAGCCGAGGGGCGACCGCTATTAGAACCCAAATATTTCTTCATTTTAGTCTTTCACCGAGATTCGAACCTACGTTCTCTCAGAATCCCGAATGGTAGTCACACACCAATAATGGGTTACGGCGACGTCAGCCAAAGTTAAAATTTAAAGTCACAAATTGGACTGATCGAATGGGCCATGCAACTTATAACCACGGCAGACATAAGCCGGATATAATATTAAAAAAAAATAAATAACATGAAATTTTCTATCAGATTATCATAAAAAAAATTATTTAAAAATTCTTTCTGTTTTGTATTATCATTTTAAGTTCTCAAGCACTCGCTATAAAACCTGCTGTTATGACAATGAACGCCAAATTATGCTGCAATTGTAGAATAAAACATTCAATTTTTTGTATCATCAAACGAAATATGCGCCACCACTAGTCCACCCCACAGGCCCGCTATCACAGCATAACTTCCCACAAAATGTTGGCGCTACTGCTGCCGCTGAAGTTGTCATCAACAGCAGTTTTTGCCATTACTCCTATTTGCTGACTGATGCCGGTTGTCAGTATTTCCACGGCCATGCCAAAAAGCTCTATGTTGCCCCGCTGCTGCTGCTGCTTCTGCGCCGTCATGCTCCAACTCATGCAGTTGGCATTTCAGTACTGTTGAAATTTTAGTGTTTTTGGCACACTTAATCCTGGCGCAAAACTATTCCATTCGCATTGTTCCACGCACAATGGGCACAAAGGACATGTTTGCACTGATTATCAGATTAGGCCATTGTATGTACAAATTGATATTGTCATGTTTCAAGTGCCTCCAGCGCCATTGTTTTCACCGGCCGCTGCCTGCATGGTTCAGCAAGTGCGGCTAATGCCTTGCTGCGATTTCCCATTTATTCTACACACACATACACACGAGCGAGTAGTTGTTGGTAGTGTGTTATGCTTACGGCTGTTGAATAGTGTCGCCAGTGCCGATTAAAAGATTTTCACAAACTCACACAATGAACCAACGATCCGATTCCAATGTATCTGCTGCAGCAGCAGCAGCATTAGTTGGGAACCAACAAAAAAAATCAAGTGGTGTAGGGAGATGAGTAGGAGTGAAAGAATAGAGATTTGCAATATTTAGACATTACACAAAGTATGTTTGAGTGTGTATGCCCAGTGTAGTTGGGATCTTTTTGGAAAATAATTTCATGAACAATAAGTTGTCAAACATATTAGTCGACATTTCGAGTGCTGCTGCTTTTGTTCGCACTCGCTTTCCATTATTGCGCCTTTGTCCCGTCTATGCAGTCCAGTTGTGATCACAGATCATTAGCATAAATCCCATAGTTCCATTGTAGCGGTACGAGTGATTTGGGGACTCGTTTCTAGAAAGTACATACGAGTACACACACAAGTTGAGCTGTGATCGAGCAGAGGGATTAAGCGATAGTGAGGTAGAGGTACAGCACCCAAAAGAAAGTTGAGGCTGAGAAAACTAGTCCAGAAAAGATGCATATCATGTTGCGTTGTGCATGATCGCGATACGATCAGGTTGAGGATTTGCTTAAGGTGGACATTTTTTGCAAACATTTGCTATATTTCTACTCTTACCTACTTTCCATTACCATCTCATGACAAATCGCTTATTTATATTCATGTCAAGCGTGAGTAGTGCAAATCTGTATATGGGAATGATTGCGATCAGTATTTAGTGATCGGTTACAACGATTAAGAGTGGACATCGGAATAGTAAAAGTATGTTGCGCGCCAGATGTGCACCAAAGGATGCTTTATTCCTCACAAAATACCAAGAAAAAAGTTCTAAGACATTACAGAGACCGACGAAATCGAGATGAAGAGCGCTAGACATTTCATAAGAATGTAATTTAAGGACTCTTTTTCATTATGAAAAAACTTAAAAAAAAAAAAATGAACGGAATATCAAACAAACTGTTTAGCTAGCAGATTAAAACGCATACTTTTGGGTGAAAAAAACTGATAGCAAAAATATTTCGATACTACAATGAACCTTTGTGGTCTATGTGTGATCTATGCAGAACAGCCAGATATACCTACCCTAACGTAGTAATAAAGATCTGACATTCGATGGTAATTTAGGATATCGTTAAATTTAAATAAATTACCATCGAATATCAGATCCCCATTACTAGTTTAGGTTAGATATATCTGGCTGATCTGAATAGATCTCACATAGACCACAAGGGTCCGTAGCGTTGCCATTGTTGTTGGAGTCAAGCTAAACATATGTAGTTCGTGACACATCTCTTCTCTTCTTAATTGGCGCGATAAGCGCTTACGCGATTTTGGCCGAGTTTAACAAAGCGCGCTAGTCGTTTTTTTCTCGTGCTAACCGGCGCCAATTGGACACACCAAGTGAAGCCAAGTCCTTCTCCACCTGATATTTCCAACGCAAAGGAGGCCTTTTTTTCCTCTGCTCCCACCAGCTGGTAGCGTTTCGAAAACTTTCAGAGCCGGAGCGTTTGTATCCACTGGCGACATGACCAAACCAACGTAGCCGCTGGATCTTTATTCGCTGCGCTATGTCTATGTCGTCGTAAAGCTCATACAGCTCATCGTTCGATCGCCTGTGATATTCGCCGTTGCCAACGTGCAAAGGTCCAAAAATCTTCGGCAGAATCTTTCTCTCAAACACTCCAAGTGTGTCCGCTTCATCGGATATTGTCATCGTCCAAGCTTCTGCGCCATACGTTAGGGATTATTTTCAGGTGAGGGCAAAAATAAAAGCTCGAATACAACTGGATGAAACTGGATAAAGAAGCAAAGCAATTGGGTCTGATGCTGAACGAGAACAAAACGAAGTACCTCCTGTCATCAAACGAGGCAATTGGGATCCCGTTGACTACCTACGGTCTGCTCCTTTAGAGGAGGACTACGCGTCAACTCAGCAAGCGCTGGGCAAGTACACAAGCTTGTAAGGTCGTAAAATTTTTCCGGATCGGAGGCACTCGAGGAATTTCCTGATATGGGCCCCCTTACTGAACATTGGCCATGTGGTACATATACAGTGAGACTCGCCACCACTTCGGGTCCAGTTGCATGGAGGATAAGATGAAATCATCAAAGAACTTTCCCCTTAACTGCCTTGCTTTCGCAGGCCTAAGATTTAATATCCTAAATATCCAAATGGCCAACTGAAGTTTTTCATTTAGCTAGAAAGATATCTTTCCTACAAAGAGGTACACATATTCTTATGATGGCAGCTAGTTTTCTATTTGGTTGTTCGGAAAGTAATTTCGTTTTTCCCCGACAGAGGATTGAATTGTATTTTTTGTCATTATATGTTTTGACAGCTGATATAGCAAGGCTTGTGTGTGAATAAGTTCAATTGATTTTACGCAGTAGTTTTTGGTCGGTGCCCTTTTAAATATGGAGAGCTATAAGCAGCATTTTCGTCATATTTTACTTTTTTACTACAGAAAAGGTAGAAATGCTGTTCAAACCAGAAAGAAATTAATCGATGTGTATGGAGAAGATGTCAATAAGCCAGTGCCAGAACTGGTTTGCAAAATTTCGATCCGGCAATTCTGATATCGAAGATGCACCACGTTCTTGAAAGCCGGTTGAATCTGATAAAGGCGCAATAAAAGATTAGTTGATGCAAACCCGCGAAAATCAACACGTGTGATCGACGTTAAATTTATCGTATTAAACTGTGTATGATCACCAGAAAGGCCTGGGTTTAACCTCGTAGCTCGATATATGGGTTCCCCATGTCCTCACGGAGAGAAATTTGTGTAGTCGCATTGACGTCTGTGCTTCACTCCTCAAACATCACGAAAATAATCCATTTTTGTAGCGCATTATTACTGGGGACGAAAAATGGGTTTTATATAACAATGTTAAACGCAAGAGATCATGAAGCAGAAAAGATGAACCGGCTCAAAGCATTTCCAAAGCCGATGTCCATCAAAAAAAGGTGATGCTGTCTGTTTAGTGGGATTTTAAAGAAGCCTCTTTTTTTGAGCTTTTACCGGATGACACAACAAGTAATTCGGACGTCTACTGTCATCAGCTGGAGAAACTGAATGATGCACTTCAACAGCAAAGGCCAGAATTCATCAACAGAAAAGGTGTAGTTTTCTAGCAAGATAATGCGAAATCTCATACCAGTTTGGTCACTCGCCAAAAGCTTTTACAGCTTGGATGGGATGTACTGCTACACCCACCATATTCCCCAGACCAGGCCCCTTCGGATTATTATTTGTTCCGGTCACTGCAAAATTTGGAAGGTAAAAGCTTTACCTCAAATGAACACGTCAAAAATCACCTGCATCAGTTTTTACCAGCAAAGACCAGAAATTGTATGAGCGTGGAATCATGCTTCTACCAGAAAGATGACAGAAGCTGTTGGATCAGAACGGCCAATATATATTTTAATTAAATATTTATTCATTATACGGAGATCGTCTTTCATTTTCACCACAAAAACTTTTCAAACATCCCAATAAATTACCATATTTCTTCTTCTTCTGTTGGTTGTTCCTTGAAGAGATTCACAGAAATTTCAATTTCGGCCTTTTGTAATACAGATTACCACAGTGACCTCGTTGGCAAAGTAATCACTTAGCAAAGGTTTACGGTCATAAAGGAAGAACTTGAACGCCTCATGGTTGGTATGCCTTGCCTCACACAGCGCTGTGCTTAATGATGGTATTTGATATCAGGGAAACGAGCAACCCACATAAAAATCATAATGACTGTATTATTTTATTTTATTTTATTTTTCTCTGCGTTGTATGCCAATTCATTGCGCCAATCAAGGAGTTTTATATGCTCGACAGAAGCAATTAAGTTGAATGCTCCACAGCATGCAACTATGCTTCCTGGCTGACATATGACCCATTAAAGAAATAGTTTCCCTAAAAAAACTTTGATCTGAATATGAATGTTGTTGGGCCTGTCATATTAAACAGTCACCTTCACTACAATCCCCTTCTGTTTGGACCATCCAAGTGATCCCCTGGAATAACAAAGATTTATGATTAAACTGCTGTACTTAATGCAGTTTTTTTTTTCAGTATAGGCGAAATAAATTTCTAGCAGCTCATGCTTGGCAGCTCATATTAAGCACTTGAGACCTCACACGTGCCATTACCAAGGCATCGATTGATTTTACAAAGGGGTGTCACAACTTCATAAAAAAATGTTTTTTTGCTTTATCCCGATCGATGACAGACGGTCTACTTTCCATGCCACACGCCACCAACTAATTAAAGCTCATGCCACTAAGAAGTAACCATACAAATAAAGAGCATACATTTCGTCGCACACCCTGCAAGGAAAATCGGAATTACTTTTGCTTGATTGACGCAACAGCTTCAGCAACTTTGCGAAGTTTAAAAAGTTTATTTGTACCAATCAGGATTATTTTTACAATATTGAAGAAGATTCAGACCGATAGTCTAGAGCTTCCCGAAATGGTTCACTAAGCACTCCTGCTCAAAGTAGGCGGAGGTGTATATTCCATACATCTGGAAGTCTCCTTAAATTTTCGGCTCCCAGACTATTGCAGTGTTTTCTAGGCTTAACTGGTGACAACAATTAAGCCCGTGACACTGGTAAAGTGGGATACGAAACCAGAAAATGATATCGGAAATTGGTATCTACCATTTCGCTGATAGCCACACGGCGATAAAGTCCCCCACAAAGAAGTCGGCAACCCGCAAGGGAGCCATGAAATGCTACACACCTCTTAACGAGTTGGGAGTCATTTCACCTAAAGGTAACCTGCGCTCCAGGCTATAGCGACATCGAGGAGAATTGTATGGGCTTATGAACTAGTGTGACTCGGCATAAAATTTCCTGATGATAAATATGTAAGCTATTTTTTTGAGAAATTTGTTAAAATAGTGAGCGAAGGAGAGCATAAAGGATTCACAAGTGGAATGGCCCAACAATTGTGGCCGACTCTCAGTGCTGAGGGCCCAGAATCCCTGGTGAGTCAACGTAAGCACGGGACATTATCTTACATGCCGACAAGCCTGAGGCTAGGCGCGCAAATACATGATTTCTGCAAAAGTTGTTTAGATAAAGAAAAAGAAGAGATGATTTTACACCTTCCGTGCCATTGAACTGCTCCAAACAGACGAAGATTTACCTCTTTAGGTTAGTTGAATACGGTGCACTAGACAGTGCTAGTTTACTGGGTTCTAAACTACGCTGCACCTGTTTGGGTGCCTGGAACTAGTGACATGCAGTGGGCAAAGCTTCAGACATACCAAAACACTGCTATTCGAATAGCGACAAGATGCCTCCTAATGTTCCCTTTACAACACTTACATAATGAAGCTCAGATGCCTCCTGTAAAGGAGCAAAACAAACTGCTCAGCAAACAGTTTCTGTCAGGGTGCTACTATAGGTTTTAACCATGTAGACACCTGCTTGAACCAGAGCACGTGGGGAGACACCTCTTCAAGTACTCCCACGAGATGCAGGATAAACGAATGGACAACTACTAGACCGGACAGTGTTTAGACAGACAATAAACGGCATTCATCGGAAGACTCTTACCACCTTCTTAAGCTTTCGAGCCTCGAATGCTGTAATCAGAGACCGACCACCACCCACAGCAGATGAAGAGCTCAAGCTACGCCAAGATACCTGCGTAACTTTGTCACCACAACGTTATGGATATTGTAGCAGGTTAAACTTCTACCTATCCAGAATTGACCTCGACATACTAAACACATATCCAGCATCTGAAGGCACTCTGCATGATACTAACCACTTCTTTACATGCCCCATCAAACCCACTCATCTGAGGGGTATTACATGAGATGAGATCCCTCTGCATCCAACCTGTCGAAAAAGTAAGTTTTCTGGGCCTACAGTTAGATGAGCTAGACGAAGACGGCCGGTGATGTATATCGCACTAATATGGTTTAGTATGCTGCTACAACAACCCAATAACAACAAACGTATTTTAATAAATTGGAAGATGTTTGTACTTCAGAAATCAGAGATCTTCTCAAGTTTTTAAAAATTTCTCATTTCTTTTAGGAAGATCAGCGCATTAGGGCATAAATTGAACCCTTCAAAGTAAGTAAAAAAGCGGGAAACTACAGTATGGAACAGTAGTCATATTTACTTTTTTTTCCTTGTTCACTCATCTCGGGAGCATAGGGCCTCGACAAGATATTTGTCTTGAGTTGGTTACGTGATTTCTGACAGGGGAGGTGATTAGCTTTGCCGCTAATCATAGTCATATCCCCAGTTGTATTTCCTGCAGGGAAGCAATCACCTAAACCCACCTCCTTTCTTTACAGTCTTTGTATCCTCTGCATTCTCTCTTTAGCCACCTTATTTTTAATACAAAAGAGCACTCGAACTTTTAAACACTCGTATTAATTTAGGTTACTTATAACCCAATGTTGCAACACTGCTTAACCCATCAAGCACCGCTTTTGTTTGCAATCAGGCTTCAATACAAATGCCCTTACACGTACAAGTTTTCAGCACTTCAAAGCATTCCAGTGCAGTTGAAGAGAAAAAAATTCAAATAAAAGACTGCAGCCCACCAGCGCAGATTTCTTTAGAAAAATTTCTACAATATTTGCTTACTCAAAGTGATGGATTTTTTCAGTTCAGTGCAGTTTTTTGATGGGGTTGTAAAAATTCCGCAACTGTTGGCGTTTGTGGCACGCGCATGTGCAGCACGCAGCACACAGCACTTGAGTGTTGCAATACAAGTACATTGTGAACTCCTTTAAGTTTCTATTCATTCAATGTGCGCCGCTTTGTGGTTCAAGCTGGGCAGTCAAAGCTAAGTAAAAAAAAGAGGCAAAAAACAAACCACAAAAAAGTGAGAAACACTTCATACGAGTATTAGGGAGGGCTGCATGTTGCGCATAAGCTTTTGTGCATTCACTTTTATTTAAGGACTAAAATGTACATTTTTTTATATAAAAGGTGGTTTTTGTAATCCTGTAAAGCATGTGGATAACTGAGGTGAATATTTTTGTTTTTATGCCACACAAGATGCTGCCGCTTATGTTGCAAAGGACTCTTGAATGGATTGTTCTCAATTCATTGTGATTACTTTTTTAATATAAAGTAGAGAGGGGTTCCTTTCTAGTTAAATAATACCTGTGTAAGGCGACCACGGTAGCCGAATAAGTTTGTGAGTGACTACCATTCGGTAGGGTACTTTCGTAGTTCGAGTCGGCGTAAAGCAACGAATGGGACACAATCGAAGATTTGGCCACACCTGAAGCGTGTGCAGGTGCATTATCCTGTTGAGAGATCCAATTAATAGGTAAAAATGTTGCACGGATCTCAGGAAAATATTATCACAGAGAGGTGAACAGTGCTTTATACCGTCTTTTTCCGAAAATAAGACACTGTCTTACTTTCTTTTTTGGTCCAAAATACGCGCTAGGGCTTATTTTCGGGGGAGGGCAAAAATAAAAGTATATTTAGATATTTTTTATTTTATATTTATTTTACACAGATTACATAAATTTATTATAAATTCATTCATTTACAGTCATGCCATCTTCTTCTGGAACATCGTCAAAAATAAAAATCTGAATTATATTCTGATTTTCTTCCAAATCAATTTACTGTTGAATCATTGGTCCGAATCTCTCATGGCTTGCGATGTAGCCACCGTTAAATGAATACTTCTTATCTAAGTAGCCTGTTCGTAGTGCATTGGAAACATCACTATCAGTTACTATGTCCCATACATTTTTTACCCAATTCACAACTTTTTGTAAGCCTGGTTTTACAAAATTACCTCGCTGATTTCTCACCATTCTGTTGTCAATATATTCATTGATTTCCATCCACAAATGATCCTTGAACGGTTTGTTTATTGCAATGTGAAGTATCTGGAGGTAACCATTCCCACCCAATGATTCCATTCCCGCCGAATGATTGATCAATCTTCCTCTTTTTTACATGTCTTTAGAGCGGTTAGTACTGGCTAAAACCCAAACTAGTAGACCTCTTCTCTGACCCCTCAACAGTGGTGGTAGCATAAAATCAAACCACTTTCTTATAACTCCTTAGGTGCACCAAGCTTTTTCACGTTCAATGACATAAATTCCGGAAACACGTTGAATCTGGTCTTTTCTACCTTTAGTGTTTAAAAATAGCGATACTTTCTTGCCATCTAAACGAATCGCCAAATACAGGTAACACGTGCACTATCGTAACCGGTAGAAGGTACGTAAGTTGGTGAAGAAGCCTTGTGGTGAACTGTCGTTTGAGCTCCTTGGCCTAGGAATACCGCGGTATCATCCATAGCAGTCATGTTGGAGAGCTGGTATTTCGAAAAATCGATGTCATCAACAAAAAGCTTAAACGCAAGTGCACGCATAACAACTTCATTGTCTTCCTGTTCAAACAATGTTATTAATCTCCTTAGAGACAGTTCGTATCGTTTAACCTCTTCAGGGACGAATTTTTTAAAGAAGTTATCGTTGCAATGCTATAAAAACACCATGAATAAAGCAGAATATTCCGTTATCCGTTCCGTTGTACTTAACGATTTGTTTTTCTTTAGTTGAGGGATTCTGTAGTGAAATATTCTCTAAAAATATTTTACTTAATTTCTCTTTAAATAAAAAAAAAACTTAACGTACACATATGAGCCGATGTCCCTGAAAAGTTAAGGCAGTTATCCAAATAATGTGTCTGTGGATACATCAAACTCAATTGCTGTTTCAAGGGCAACATTTTGAATATCAGCCCGGGGCACATCCAAAGCCATTGCTCTCCTGCCTGCAATCCATTCCCAGACGCAATCTTCCAACTCACAAAGTAACGGCTGCCGGCCTGATCCAACTCTGCGTTTTTTTTCTAATTTCCTTCACTGCTGTGATATCGACTCAAGTAGCATTCCTCCTTTCTTAAGCTATGGAAATAGTAATTGCATCCATCAGGACCATCCAGATTGAACTTCTTTTCGTCACTAAATACTACCTTTTCCATTCACCGGGATCGTTATTTGTAACAGAGCTCCAAACCACATGGTTTTTTTTTTTTGTAATTTTTTATGCTTCCGATATGGCGCTTTTAGAATAGCTTTTCGAACAGTAGATTTGTTGGCTACAACATTTGCTATTTCTTTAATTTTTCTGTAGGCTTTCCTGACACCAAAGGCAATCACAGTTCTGCCCTTGTAGTTCTTACCAAAGGACGCACCTTTTTTCTCGTAAAGGTCCATGAATACGGTTGCTTTAATAACCATTTTCTTCCATTAAGTTATTGTCTTTAATCAAGTGAACCGGACTGTGTATGTAAAATTGCAAGATGCGTTCGAGAAAGCCTTTTTATGCTCTAAGAATTGTTGATGACGCACTTAGGTAGGTAGGTAGGTAGGTAGTGGTTGTCAATTGACACACCTAGGCCTGCAGTAGACTCAGTGTGACACCACCAAGGGGTATCCAGCCAGTTGCCTTACCTCTGAGATAATTTTTGGTTCATAATAAGATTCCAAAGTTGTGGACTTAAGGAGTCACCTTGCCGTATTGAGCAGCTTTTTCATAGCAGAAATATACTCGGAGACTTGCCATTGCCTGCTGTTAGAAAAAAATGTTCTATCATTGTGGTGCTTCATTCACCCATTCGACTACGGCGACCATCAATGAACTTATAGGGTAGGCCATGTAAAATTTGCTTTTTGAATCGGCTATAAAAAAAAAAAAATTAATCAATATTTTTTCAAACTTTTTTTTTATTTTCAAGATTGAACGTTGTCATTTATGAATGAAAAATAATATCGTTCAAATGACTGCCACGACTGGCTTTACAGTGGGCCATTCGATCAACCCAATTTTTAAGCACATTTTCGATTGTTTGGGCTCCTATTTCATGAATGGCAAATTCGACTTCGGGTTTTAAAGCATCAATCGTCTCTGGATGGTTCGCATAGCATTTGTCCAACGGGCTTAAATCACAGCTCCGAGGTGGCCAATTAATATTGGAATTTCGGCTGATTATTCGGTTTTCAAAAACGGTAGCTAAAAGTTCGAGTGTAACTTTGGCAGTGTGACAAGTTGCACCGTCCTGTTGAAACCAAATGTCGTCCATGTCATCCTCTTCAATTTTTGGAAACAAGTCGTTGAGCATATCACGGTAACGCTCGTCATTTACTGTAACCGTGGCTCCTCGCTCATTTTCGAAAAAAAATGGCCCGACGATGCCACCAGACCAAAAGCCGCACCAAACAGTGACTCGTTGTGGATGCATTTGCTTCTCTTCAGTAACGCGTGGATTTTCTGAGCCCCAAATCCGACAATTTTGCTTATTGACGTAGCCACCGATGTGAAAATCAGAAAAGAAAAAGAAGACTCACCACTTTGGAAATAGGTTTTCAATATTTCCCAATTTTGTTCAAGCGTATAGCGTCCCATTTCGTAAATGTGTGTCGATTATAGGAATAAAAGTCTCTGCAAAATTTTTTTTACCATTAAACAAACTGATCCTTCAAAAAAAGTGAAAGCTTACTGCGAGCTCTTTTACTTTCAGACTTGTCATTATAGTCAGCATCTTTAGCTCCTGTTTATCCGCTCAACCGTTGATGTTCGAATACGTTGACTCGAAGTGCAATTTAAATTTCTTAACCATATTTGTTATCTTACGCGAAGGTAGATATTGGAAATTAGTAAAATCGTGCACTGATCTTATGGTATTTCTAGAACCAGGGAAGAAAATTCACTAAAATTAAGTAAAAGTATTGAATATAACAGAAAGGAATAAGTTTTTTTTGGGTGTAATTAAAAAATAGACGTATCTTCATACTTCAACTTAGATTATTCTATATTTATTATTATTATATAAGGTGAAGTCCAAAATAAACAAGACTGGCGACATAAAAATACTATATTTCTCTTTAATGAGTTAGTGCGTTGGAAGCTACACCCCTAGCTGACTTCCGATGAAAGCTTTGTGACATTCAGTTCAATAGAAGCGAAGTTATTGCGTCTAAAGTGTCAGTATGTTTGTGTCATCGGTGCAAAAATGAGTTTCGAACAAAGAGCTAATATCAGATTTTGTTTAAAAATCGGTAAAACGTTTACCGAAACATTTGAATTGATGGAAAAGTTTATGACGAGGATTGTCTATCTCGTGCCAAAGTTCATGAGTGGTTTACACGTTTCAGGGATGGTTGTGAGGACATAAATGACAATGAACAAACGAGACGCCCAAAAACACTAATCAGCGGAAACTCTATCGAAATTGTTCGTAATTTTATCAAAGATGAACCGAAATCGTCGCTTAAATTCATGGAGTCGTTGTTGAATATCTCCAAAACATCGATTTATCTCATTTTAATTGATCATTTGGGTTTACGAAAGGTCTGTGCACGATTCATTCCGCACAAGTTAACTGAGGACCAAAAATTGCCCAGAATTTAACATTCGAAAGACCACATTGAAGAGGTGAGAAAAGACTAGAACTTCCTGTACGACATTGTAACGGGTGATAAAACGTGGTGTGCCCAACATGAACGAGAAACTAAGCGTCAAAGCGCCGAATGGAGGGCCCCAGACAAGCCACCACCCAAAAAATCGCGTTTAGAGATGACAAAAATCAACTCGATTCTCTTTTGTTTTTTACTATTCCAAGCGAATTGTCCACAAGGAGTTCATGCCAACGGGCCAAACCGTCAATGCAATTTTCTAACTTGGCGTTTTGAAGCGCTTGTTGCATCGCATTCGTCGAATTCGCCCTGAATACCGCGAAGGAAGCAGCTGGCGCTTATTACATGACAATGCCCCATCTCAACGATCCACTCTTGTGACTGATTTTTTGACTAGAAATCGCATTTTAACCATCAATCACTCACCGTATTCACCTGATGTGGCTCCCTGTGACTTCTTCTCTTCTTAATTGGCGCTATAACCACTTAAGCGATTTTGGTCGAGTTTAACAACGCGGGAGTCGTTTCTTTCTCGTGCTAACCGGAACCAGTTGAACACACCAAGTGAAGCCAAGTCCTTCTCCTCCTCAACGCAGAGGAGGCCTTTCTCTTCCTCTGCTACTACCAGCTGGTACCGCATCGAATACTATCAGAGCCGGAGCGTTTGTATCCATTCTGACGGTATGACCCAGCCAGCGTAGCCGCTGGATCTTTATTCGCTGCGCTATGTCTATGTCGTCGTAAAACTCATACAGCTCATCATTCCATCGCCTGCGATATTCGCCGATGCCAACGTGCAAATGTCCAAAAATCTTGCGCAGAATCTTTCTCTCAAACAATCCAGGCGACGCTTCATCGGATGTTATCATCGTCCAAGCTTCTGCGCCATATGTTAGGACGGGCATGATGAGAGCCTTGTAGAGTGTTAGTTTTGTTCGTCGAGAGAGGACTTCACTACTCAGTTCCCTACTTAGCCCAAAGTAGCACTTGTTGGCAAGAGAGATTCTACGTTGGATTTCAAGGCTGACATTGTTATCGGTGTTATTTCTGGTTCCTAAATACACGAAGTTTTACAACCTCAAAATCATAACTGTCAACAGTGACGTGGGTGCCGATACGCGAGTGTGCCGACTGTTTGTTTAAAGACAGGAGGTACTTCGTTTTGTCCTCGTTCACCACCAGACCCATTCACTTTGCCTCTTTATCCAGTTTGGAGAAGGCAGAACTAACAGCGCGGTTGTTAAGGCCTGTGACTTCTAGCTATTCGGAAAATTTCATTTGGCCATGAAAGGAAAACGTTTTGCGTCCGTAGGGGCCATCCGAAAAGTCTTGTCAATAACCTGAAATTCTCTTTCGAAAAGCTTTTAGATCGCCCAAAGCAGTGAATCGAGGGTAGAGGGACTATTTTGAAGAAATAAACTCGAAGTTATCAAAGCAAAGCTTCTCGTTTCTATTTTAGCTCAGTCTTGCTTATTTTGGACTTCGCCTTGTATATATGGAACATAAGCTTACAACATACTTATTATATTTTTTATATTTCATTTTAATATATTTTATACTGAAATACTTAGGAATAACCGATCGCATATTGGAGAGATGCGAATTTGCGATATGAAATCAAACAAGTCAAAAATTAAATTGAAACAACTTCCAAATTTCGATGATTGCATAAGTTACTCATAGAGGTGTAGATTTACTTAGTCAACCGATTTAGTGTAAGATAATTAAAAAAAAAAAAACAAATTACTATTCATTTAATACTTTCGTGTCAGCTTAGGAGTAAAGTGTCAGTGGTCTTATCGATCAGCCAAAGTTATTATGAAAATTCAAAAACCAACCTGCACTTGAACACATGCGCTGATAGAACTAGAAAAGAACGACATTGTGAATTACCAAACTAAGACGAAAATACATTTTCAAGTGCTTAAATTTAATTGTGGAAAAAAATCAAATCAGTTAAATGCCATCAGATATAACAACGTTCAGTTCAACTGATTAGATTCTTTTTTTCAGCTACCTAAAAATAATTTGAAATTACTTGATTAGATTTTTTCCACTAAGCAACCATGCGCAGAGACGGGTGAGACGTTTCCACCGCTTTCTGACAGCAATTTGTGCAGACAACTGATAGTTCAAACAACAACCAAACAACAATGCTGCGCACTCATCCACCGTTTGACTGACGATAGCCAACACTGATAAGAACCAGCCAACTGAGTACTCGAATTCGGTCGTAGTAGATGAAATTTTCGGTGGTAAAGTTTTTAATCGAATTGTTTTGCTGCAGGAAATCAAAATTGAAATCAAATCACTGCTCACACTAAATAATGGAAAAAACAGAATTGAAGATAAAAAAAAACCCAAATAATAATTCTTATCGCCAAACGCTTGAATGTTTTTAAGCGTTAAATTGTTTTGGTAGTGTTTTCTTGCGTGCCTTTATAGCAAATTAAACAACAACAATTTCAACACCTAAACACACGCACACACACATATACCTTGATGTGTCTGATTTTCTATGTCGTTTGTTGTTTACTGATCGTTTCATCAATTTCATGCCTTTCAGTAGCTGCTCGAGAAGCAGCCATGAAATCAATTATTAGGTGATAGCGTCGACTTGCGTTGTTGCTGATTGAAAATCGTTGAAAATGCGTGTATTGAAGGCATATCGCTTGTGATAGATAATTAATTTGGTAGCATTTTATCGCCACAGATTGTGGGAAAAACAGCACCACAGCGATATGGTAGTGGATTAAAAGGGGGGCATGGAGTATATGGAGTACACGTGCAGGTGCCATCCTTGCAGGCCACATACTTACATATTAGGGCGGGTCGATTTAAAAATGGCCCATTGCTCTGTGAAAATCGTATTCTAGGGATCAAAATAAGAAGTTTTCGCCGAAGGAACCATACCTCTAAAACGAATTCTGATGCCCCCCAATTTGGGTCGAACGAAAAATCCCACTTTGACCCATTTAGAGTGCTCCAATCGAGTCCAAATGTATGACCGACCTCCACTAACTTTGGACGGCCGATCCACCCATGCCAGTGGCACACTCCTGGAACTCTCCTGGGGGGTTCCCCGTACAATCACTTCAAAATATCACCATTTTTGGCCTTTACATGAGAAAAGAAACTAAAAAGTTCGACCCAAATTGGGGGACATCAGAATTCGTTTTAGAGGTATGATTCCTTCGCAAAGTTTTTTATTTTGATCCCTAGAATATGATTTTCACAGAGCAATGGGCGATTTTTAGCTCCCCACAAATCGGCCCGGCCTATTACATATGTAGATATAAAAACATACATATAATGCTGAACGCCGCTCCAATCTGGGCTGGAGCAAACAAGTGCAATTTTAAAGAAGAGGAAGTACGCAGGTCAGTAGAAGTGGAGCACCGCATGGGCTATAGATCGGACGCTGCAATCTGTATCATACCAAGCAAAATGCCTAGAAACCTGCAAGCAATTGAACAAAAGAGGTTGCACTGCTCGTAAGGTTTCAAGCCGACAGAAGAACTCAAACAAGCAGAATGTTTTACCTCGATAGCTGAAAGGCAATCCAAATGGGATCAGCCACCAAAAGACTAGTTGATCCCACAAATTAACGAATGAATCTGTCGAAAACGCGGGCGCGTTGATTTTTGCCTGGCGCAGCTTTTAAGCGGGCACGGGTGCTTCCAAAAATATCTGCATCGCCTAGACATGGCTGTTAGTCGTTATTGAACAAATAAAACTGGTGTACTGTGAAAAAATAAACTAGTCCCACAATTGCTTGAGTCGGATGAAAAGTGAAGGGCGGTGCAATTATTTCAAATTATCATAGAACTTCGCAATATTGATTGGAACCGAAGAAATTATTCTAGACGAACAGCAAATGAATGTAACTGACAATTGAGCTTATTGCTCTTCACGGCCTACAGATGCAAGTAATTACCAAAGCGGTATCCCTGTTGGAGGAACCGTCGGGCTTGAGGACGTGTTTTATGGGACGTTAAATGGCCACACTGACTAAGGCTTTCGATGGGCCACTTTCCATGGGCGAAGCACTTGGAAAAGGAAGGCTTCTCAGACAGTGCACTCTGCCCAGTATGCCTAAAGGAGGATGAGACGGCGGACCACTTTCTAGCGTCTGCCCGGCCTTCGGCAAGCCTAGTCATTGCTTTATTTTACAAAAATAATAAAATAATTTGTTAATTGTTGAATATTCGTCGGATTGACTTCAAATTTTCACGCAACCTTTCTATGACATTACACTTTAAGGAAATGCAAAAAAATCCAATTTTTTGAAAATTTTGACTACTCCTAAGCCCTTAAAGAAAATTAAAAAGGGAACACAAGTGCAATACAATGGACTTAATGTTGTCTGAGTGCAGTACTTGCCCACAAGAAATGGGCTTCCGATTGCTTTAACACCTCGTAAAAACACAGAAAAAAATGTCGATTTGTATGTTAATCATATTATAATTTTTTGTTCTCAACACCTTTTCTATGTAGCTGATTATCTATACAGTTTTCACAACTCACTTTTGATGGAATTGAAAATACTAGTAAATATTCTCAGCAGGGTGGTCCATATAGTTTCCCTCTTTAAAACTAAAATGCATTCTGCTAACACAGTCAAGGACTTGTCTACGGTTTCTGGCCCCTTTTCGTGAATAGCTTGCCCGATGTTCACTATAAGAGCCTGAATCGTTAATTGACCGTTCGCATAACAGCAGTATTGCAACGAAACCCACAAAAAAGTGTAACATCGTCATATTGCAGCTCCGAGGTGGCCAAATGACAGCGCTCAGGCGCACAGTTCTCTGAACGTGGATAAAAATGCAAAAATCGAAAGTCTTCGAACTTCGACTTTTTGGTATCATTTGAAAACTAAAACTCCAATTAAAAAATTCCTAATCCATTTTGTGATAAAATAGATCTTAAGCCTTATAGCATCTTCTTAAATCATAAGTATTTTGTACACAAGATTTCACTTCACCCGGACATTTACAGAGAAAATGCTCTACAGTCTCCTTCTCTGAGAGGCCCCCACAGCTTATGCAATAGGAATTAAATGGTAAACCTAGCTTATCTGCGTGCGTGCCGATCGTCTAGTGACCGGTAAATACAGTTACGAATTTGGAAATTGAATGGCGAGGAGTCCAAAGAACTTTCTGAGTCCTGCGCATATTGTACTGAGGGCAAAGGGTTTTCGAAACAGCACATGAAGAAATGGAGTGACCTTTCCAAAATCTCAGCCATGACAGAGGGAAACGGTCCCGATACCATTAGGGCCAAGTCATCGGCGAATGCTGCAACCTTAACCTCACCCTTATTTAGCATTATCAGAACATCGTCAATAGCAACTAGCCAAAGTAGGGGCGAAATTACACCACCCTGCGGCGTCCTCCTGTGAACGAATCTAGTGACTTTAGCTCCTCTTGTCACCCAATTAACTTAACTGCAGCCAAGCAAGGACGAGATCCAGAGACAGATAGGTATTTTCCCTTCTAGTCTATCTAAAGTAGTGCCAAAGTGATCTTTTTGCCCTCCAGAGATTTTTCGACAGTCCCTATAGACTCGTGTAAGACTGTTTCCATGGATTTCCTCTTCAAGGAAGCATGCCACGGTAAAGATAATTAGGATTCGATGTGCGCTCGGATAACATAATCAATCAGTCTTTCAAACAACTTTAGTATAAATGAGATAAAACTATAGGCCTAAAGTCCTTGGCCGAGTTGTGACCCCTCCTCCCTGTTTTGGGTATGAAAACAACCCTCGTTTTCTTCCAGTTGACCGGAACGTGATTAAGAGCGATACACGCCAAGGAGATTTCTTGCAGGACAGGAACCACCAAGGTACTTGTTTTGTGAAGCATCACAGGCAAGATATCGTCAGAACTTGGAGATTTAGAAGGGGAAAAAATATTTATTGCCAACGTTATTCTGTCAAGTGACAGGATAGATTCCAGGGAAACATTGAGTAGCCCTACCTCTCGACTCGTGTCGATAATGTCACGTGGGGTAATAGAATTTTCCGGAAAGTGACTATTTACCAGGATACTCAAAGATTCTTCTGCAGATTCAGCCCACTCCCCATCCTCCCTTTTTACAAGAGTTCTGCAGGAGTGGTCTCTCGAAAGGATTTTGCTTAGAATCCTTTACGGATTCAATGGATTCGCAGTACTGCTTACAAGAGTTGCGTTTCACATATTTAAATGGTTTTTCATTCAAAATTACACGGTAATTTTCAAAGTTTCCAGTTTGGTAGCATTTGTTAAAAACCCTCCTAACATTCTTTTTCAAATCGGTCAGCGTCTTGCTCCACCAGGGAGGAAAGTCTTTCTGCTAAAATATACTGGACAAACCACTTTGAAGACCGTCTGCTAGGATTGCTGCACCTGCTTGTCCAGTAGATCCGTGGATGAGTAGGAAAAAGTTCGCCGTTTCAATTCATAGTATTATTGAAAACCCTATAGAACAGACACCAGTCGGTTATTTTAGGGTTCCTGTGGCGAGATATGGTCTCCCGTGCGAAATTTATTGCGAAAAGGATCGACCAGTGATCCAAAAAGGAATTTCTCTGAGAAACCTTCCAATTATCAACCCCAATGGCAGGCGAATAAAAAATAATGACGTGGATCATCTTCAAGGCTTGTGCGACTACGTTCAACAACCCATCCTTCTACTTTACTAATTGATGGCGAAAAATCTTTATACACTTACATATACAATCTCCGTTAAATAATATCCTTTGTTTTTAAATATTCCAAAATTAAAAATTCAATCACTGCACGATACTTGATTTTTTCCATAAAATATAGAAAATACGTCGATACTAAATGGAATGAATTGAAAGACTGAAATGAAACTTCACATGAAGAGTATACTAACATAACAAAAAAATTGTAGCAAGACCCTCTCTTATCGAACCGCAAAACTTATTGAACTATTTGGTATAGACGCGTTGTTTGAACCTGTTTGGAACCTGTACTCAATTTATAAAGAAATATAAGGCTATCTTCTCGTCTAGGGAAGAATGGAACACTAACATGACTAAATGATGACTCACAAGAATGGATGAGAAAGTCCCCCTCCTAAGGAGCTGGTTCGATCCCTTCGTAAACTAAATAAATAAAATTAAGTAATTAAGGGCGCACAATAGATCAATCTGGTCGCAGTGCATAAAGGCCTTAGCCTAACCCGTACAACCAATATCATTATGTAGGTAAGGTAGGTAAGATGGCAAGAGTACCCCAGGTACGCTACAAGTAGCACTTACGTGCCGTTTTGATACCATAAAGTGGACCACTACCTGTGAAAGGATTAAGGGAGGAGATAAAACCGTCTACAGCCACCCAGTGCTGTTGATGTAGCGGAGGAGAGAAAAGGGATCTAGGCTGGAGAATTTCATCAAGTCATCCCCATCACCCAGTGGCCAGTGATCACCGCAATGAGTTTGGAAATTGAATGGCGGGGGGTTCCCATGACCTTAAGCGTTCTGTTTATATCGTATTGAGGACATAGTGCTTTTGAAATGGCACACGATGAGACAGACCTCCATCTGTCTTGCGCCTTTCTTAGAAAGAAGTTATGTAGTTTCCCTTTAACGACGGCCAAGGGGATACCGATATCTGAGAAGAGGGCAGCTGGATCCGGTTCTGCCGCCCCCTTCCGGGCAAGCTCATCGGCAATTTTATTTCTCTCTATATTCCTGTGCCCAGGAACCCAGATGAGGGAAATGTTTCCTGCACGTTCGAGGCGTTTAAGTTCCTCCTTAAAGTAGTTCACAAGAAGATTGCAGCTTGAATATCGGAAAAAATATTAATGTCTCCCTCCCAACAGCGATCCCGAAGCATTTTGCATGCCTGCAGGATCGCGAAGACCTCTGCTTGAAAGACGCTGCTTGTATCCCGCAGCTTATAGGAGACCGAGATGCTGGCTGATTTAGAGTAAGCCCCCGCTCCCCCTCCAGACTCCATTTTGAATCGGTCAGGAAAAACAGAGGTATCTATATCCGAACCGACTCTCCCCTCTTTCCAATCTTGCCTGCTCGGAAAGATAGTCCCAGCACAACCCTCAAAGCACAGTTTGCGGATGGCGAGGTCAGTGCGAATAACAGAGAATGAAGGAGAGATCTGCTTCAAGATGCTACTATGTCCTAAAGGAAGTTGTTTCCAAAGGCCAATCTCCTTCAGCCTACTAACACTCTGAAGATCCACAGGAAGTAAGCGCGGAACGACGTTGAGAGCAGCAGTGGGACAAGTTCTACAAGCACCAGTGATGCCCACACATGCAGTTCTCTGCACTCTCTCTAATTTAGTGAAGTTGTAGCCCTTCTGAAGAGCTAACCACCAAACTAGGCAACCGTATGTCAAAATTGGCAGAACCAATAAGTTGTACATCCAAAGTACGACACGTGGCTTGAGACCCCATTTTTTGCCGAACATTAGTTTTATTTAAATTCCAAATTAATTTTAGCCAAAGAAAAAATCCGAAGTTTGTATTATACTTTTCTGTCGTTAAGTAAGCTAAAACTCAAAGGTAGGCACTCGTACAAATATTTGAATGTATGAGAATATCACCACATGCCATTTCAACCACAAATACCCACCAAAAATTATAGTTGGGCCTGTATGTGTGTGTCTATTAAAAATAAAAAAGAAAAGTCAGCGGCTTTGCACACCCGGTCGGTTACGTCAAATGCCATATTCACGCACCCACAAACTCCATCATCCATCCACATGAACAAAAACGTCCGTCGACATTTAAAAACAAATAACAAATTATACAATGTTGCCTTGAACACAAAGGACGAAAGGCCATGCCCGCCGGCGACAAGCGAGCGCACAATGAGCACAAAAATACAATAAATCCAATGACATTTCGATGGAAATTCAACAAAGCAAAAAAAAGAAAAAATGAATAAAATTTTATATGCGAGTGCACATATGTAGATATGTATGGCTGCATGCATGTCTGTATGTAATTACGATTTGTTTGTTTTCTTTTTTGGTGTCGGCGAAAATGTCTTAGCTACCGCAAAACGGCCGTCAGTAAGGGGCCGTGTGAGTGTGTCCGATTGTATTTGGCGGCGCTGTGCTAAGCCATGGCGTCACCAACGCCTATGGTGGGCTAAACCGTGGGCGAGCTCCCGCTGATCGAATCAAATGGCAATTGCAATGCCAACAACTAGACAACAACAACAACAACGAGAAAAGAAATAGCATAGAAAGGACAATCGAAGGGTTTGACAGGATCATCGCTTGATTGCTGGCTACAATACCTTCTGCTCCTAATTGCGGTGGTTCACAAGCATGCGAGCGTACATATACATAGACAAATGTTGGATTTTTGTAGGAAAAAATGTCTTTCGTTGTGGTATACAAACAGAACAACGCCTACAAATCAAAGGACTGTTCCCTGTTCTCTGCTAACAAACTTTATCATCAGCTGGCTGTTGTTGAGCAGTCGAAGCGGGTGGCCCCATTATTTACTGCGCCAATTGAATTTTGTGTATTGAGTTATTAAGTTCTCGGCATGCAGTATGTGAGTGTATGTGTATGTATATATGTGTAAGCATGTAAGTGTGTGGAAGCGAAATCTTTTAAGTGGGGAATGAAGTGTTGATTGCTTAATGGAATATTTTTGGAGAAAGTAGTGAAGTTGTTAACCATCGTGCAAATTGTGTTTTCAAACATCGATTGATCTGTATAGAGTAGATGAAATCACAGCCCTTTTATTGAACATTTGAGATTGAAGCAGCTTGACACAAGACTTCCGAAGTGATTTACTCAATTCTAAAGAAAGGATCTAGGATCTAATAAAATGTCTGGGCTATGATAAAATTATTCATATAAAAACGTTTTTGATGCGAAGTTTAAAGTTCGACCATTTCTGTTTCGCGTGGTGGACATTTGTGCTTGCCACTAAGCTTTGTTTCTTCTAAGTAATGAGGATTGGCTATAACGGTGCTATTTGAGGTGATTAACATGCATTTGCCTCAGCAAATGTACAAACATGAACTTTTAAGGCCCGCATACATTTTTAAGTTTTTTTATTTAATCTAAAATAATGTTGTAACATACGCTCAAAAACGAGATAAGAATAGCGATAACGCGGCTAAAGGACAACAAAGACGTGGGAGCCGCAGGACTGCCGGCTGAGATATTCTATCATGGCGGCGAGGACCTGGTAAGGTGCATGTATCAGCTCCTATGGCTCCAAATATGGTTGGATGAAAGCAGCCACAATCCACAAGAAGAGTAATTCTGCAATCTGTGCCAATTATCGCGAGATAAGTCTTCTGAATATCGCCTATAAAGTTGTAGCGAGCGTACTGTGGGAAAGGCTGAATCCCACCAACAACCAACTGATTGGACCTTATCAGTGTGGCTTTGGACCTGGAAAATCTACAATACATCAGATATTCACAATACGCAAAGTCTTGGAAGAGACCCATAAAAGGAGAATCGACACACACCATCTTTTTTGCCAATTTCAAAGTTGCATTCTACACTACGAAAACGAGTTGCCTATATGCCGCGATATCTGATTTTGGTATCCTCGCAAAGTTAATACGTCTATGCAAAATAAAGTTGCTCTATACCAGTACTGCTGTCCAAATTGGGAAGAACCCTTCCGAGCCGTTCGCGACCAAACGTGGATTCAGACAGGGCGACTCGTGGTCGTGTGACTTCTTTAACTTAATCCTGGAAAAGATCGTGCGAACTTAATCGCACACGCACAATTGTTTATCTTAGCATTAACACCGAGAACAACGTCAGCCTGGAAATCCAACATAGTATCTCTTCAGCCAAGAAGCGTATCCTTGGATGCAACTGAGTTGTAAAGCCCTTTGTCGATGAACAAATCTAACACTCTACAAGGCGCTCATCATGCCCGTCCCAACGTATGGCACAGAAGCTTGGACGATGACAACATTCGATGAGTTGTCCTTTGCAGTGTTTCAGTGAAATATTCTGCGGAAGATTTTTGGACCTTTACAAATTAGCAAGGGCGAGTATCGTAAGCGATGGAACGATAAGCTTTATGATCTTGACGGCAACATAGACAAAGCGTGGCGAATAAAGATCCAACGGCTCTGAAAGTATTCGATGCGGTACCAGCTGGTGCTCTTTTCTGCTCTGCGTTGGAAAGATCAGGTTCCTTCTCCACCTTGGCTTCACTTGGACACACCAGCTGGCGCCATTTAGCTCGAAAAAGAAACGACTGGCGTGCTTTTTCAAACTCGACAATCTAAAAGAAGAATAAAACAGAACTCTGTATGCGTAGAACAAATTGCCTTCACTTTGTGTGTGTGTTTTGTTTTTTGTACATGTGTTATGGTTATATTCAACAGACTGTATTGAAAAACAGAGTTTTAAAATACTTCCATGTATTTAAAAGGGATATCTACAGCAAGCCAGAGCTGTTGATATAATGGAGAAGATTGATGGGATTTAGGTGGGCGCACTGCCCCAGACTGTCGAAGAAAGGAGCTCCCAGTGACCTTAGTCGTCTAGCTGCCAAACTTGGACATTTACAGAGAAAATGCTCTACAGTCTCCTTCTCTGAATGGTCCCCACAGCTTCTGCAAGGGGGGTTAAATGGCAACCCCAGCTTTTCCTTTTTAAAAAAAGTTGTTATGGTTTCTGCTCTATTATCTGTTTTTTTGTTTTGTTTTTACTATAATTACACCTCAAATTCACTAAACTCGAAGACTTTTTAAAATTTATAAGAATTTCATAAATGTTAAGAAGAGTTGGGAGAAAAAGTTCCGATATTCTTGCAAAACCTCAAGAGGAGGAAAAATGATATTTGCACTTTCAAAACATCAAACTTTATAAGAATCAGCACTGAAATCTTCTCAGCATACAGCGGCCGCCGTAACCGAATGCGTTCGTGCGTGACTACCATTCGGGAGTGCGTACATTCGACTCTCCGTGCATGAAATAGCAAACTGATAGAAGAAATGTTTTCTAATACCGATTTCCTCTCAGCAGGCAATGGCAAACCGCCGAGTGTATGTACTTCTGCTATGAAAAAGCTCCTCATAAAAAATATCTGCCGTTCGGAGTTGGCGTAAAACTGTATGTAAGAGGATAAGATACTTCTTTTTCAAAAAGGTCGTTATGATGTCTTTAGTATTACATGGTATTTTTTGTTTGTTTATTTTTACTATGAATATCCCTCTATAGCTTTAATTCGTTTTCATTAAATGCAAAGGTTTTTTCAAATTTTTATAAAGGTTTTAAATGGTAAGAAGAGTTAGGTTAGGTAGTGATGGTTGCCCAGAGAATAGGGCCCACTTGGACGAAAAAAGTTTGGTTCATCCTTTGTGATACCATTGCAAGAGGGTGAAGGAAAAAAGGGGAGAAAGGGAAGGGATAGGAATCGTGAGTGTTTGTGGACTACGAACGGTTACTAGTCTGCGGTTGTGTCAACCTCTTTATGCTGCTGATGAAGTTCATCAGATCTTTGTTATCAAGACCTGGGATATCAGCAGGCGCAGAAAAGAAGTGAGAACCAAGATGCTTGAATCTAAGTCCCGCGAAAGCTGGGCAGCTAAGGAGCAGGTGCTGAAATGATTCCACCCCACCCTCCATACAGCTGACGCAAAAAGGACTCAAAGTAATCCGAGTCTCACGGCATGTACACCTCGCGGACAGTGGCCCGTGAGGATGCCCACGAAATTTGAGAGATGATATTTTGTCATCCTCAGGATATACCTCGAACGCCTCCTATCCAAACGTGGCCAGAAGGACTTCGCGACCCTACACGTTCGTGTACTTGCCCAGCGCTCGCCTAGTAGGTGCAGAGCCCATCCTTCCAAGAGTAGAGCGCAGGTTATCAAGGGGATCCCGATCCTCTCCTTTCGCGGGCACATTACCTCACAGGTCCCTTGTCTGGCCAGCTCGTCGGTTTCACAGTTTCCTGCAATATCACTGTGACCAAGTACCCAAATTATCCTTATGTCGAAGAATTCTGATGCAATCGAGAGGGAGACCAGGCATTCCCTTATCCACAAAGCATTTAGGCTTTACATACCTACACAAATAAAAGTCCAAAGATGTGATATCATACGATCTTGGTGACCAAACCACTGGTACGAGACGAGAGATAAATCCAGTCCATTGTTCCACGGGCTGTATGTCAGGTAGCGCCGTCTTGTTGGAACCTTTTCACAGAGCGTCGATTTTCGTAATATAATTCATCGAATTGAAATGTTAATGAATACTAAAAAAAATTATGTACACATACATATTTAGTTGGACAGTATTTTTATTTATTTATTTATTTATTAAAAGAGTAAGAATTATAAATAACTATTCCACTTAAAGAGCTAAAGCACTGGCTACTATGGCCTTCGGCTATTAGTATAATAAAGATGACAGCGTGTCTTATAGCCTTAACTTACATCTAGATACATAGTCACAAATCTTATTTAAATTGTATACCGTTGTCTGTTTGAGGAGTTCCGATGGTTTGATGCTTGAGAAAAAGGATGTTCTGATATTTTGTAGGGAAGGACAAGTATCTATCAGATGAAGTGTAGTAAATTCGTTGGAGCCACAAAAAGGGCATGTAGGCTTCGGTGAGCCGCTGAGCAGGTGGGCATGTGTCATGAGTGTGTGACCGATTCTCAGTCGAGTAAAAATTTTTGCTTGGTGACATAGTGCAGATGGAGGGTAGATATTTTTTTCCCCAAAGGGGTTAAAATTTTTATAAGGATGCTGAAAAATGGTCCATTTAGTTGCTGCGTTATCTGCGGCAAGTTCTTTCGCTAGTATCTTTATGTCATTGCAAGTGATGTAGTCAAATGTGTGTAGAGGTTCCTTATTCGCCTCTTTCGCTCTCTTGTCAGCTTTTTCGTTACCATTTATTCCAGAGTGCCCAGGAATCCACATAATTTTGATTGCACCTGTGTGTATTGAAATTATATTGCGGATTTTTGTTATCATCGGAGTGTCATTTTTGGGGTTTAAGATAGCTTCGATTGAGGATTTGCTATCGGTGCAAATTAAGTGCTTGCTACATTTCTGGGAGGCAAAGATTACTGCTTCAAGTTGGACAGTAGTCATGCCTGATCTGTCAGAAAACTACTATTGGGAAAAGTACCTCCAATCTGA
Organism: Anastrepha obliqua; assembly: GCF_027943255.1. Lineage (NCBI taxonomy): Eukaryota > Metazoa > Arthropoda > Insecta > Diptera > Tephritidae > Anastrepha > Anastrepha obliqua. The sequence continues at coordinate 158,757,966 of NC_072892.1, read as the reverse complement.
TCACCCGTTATCGTTCATGAGTATGTGCTTCCAAGTAAAAAGTTCTGTTAATTTGACATTCAACCCGTAACCGACCTTTTGGTAGTCACTCGGTTAGTGTCACCGCTTCTTTTATACACCTTAAAGCTCACCTATGTACGATTGCTCCAGAACGAAATTCACATGGCGCCAACAACCAACAATTAACACTTCAAAATCAGACACAAAAATTACAAAAAAAATTTGACAAGCAAATAAAATTTACTCGTAATAGAAAATTATGTATTTGAACTAAAACCAAAAGATGACTTGCGTTTTTCGAAGCAAAGTAGCCCAACGTAATTTAGCAATTATCCAGAGTGAGAAAAAAATGCACCGAAGCAATTATAAGCAGAAGGCACTAAAGAGGCTTTATTCCGAACAAATGCGTGAGGGTGGCGCGACGGTGATAAGTTTTTAAACAGAAATATTCTACTTTGAGTAAAAACTGAAATCACTAACGAGCCAAATGAACTGTGAATTATTTTCGAAACCAGAGTTGAGGAAATAAAAAAAGTGAACAATAGTTGGCATTGCACAAGTGTTAGTTTTTCCATAAATACATACATATGGATGTGTATGTAAATTGGTCAGAACAAGCATTAAGACTAAACAACAACAGCAAAACCACTATAGACGTCAGACGCTTTTACGCGCTTACACTTTTATTTTACGCAGCGGCGGAGGTCATTCTTGCACTGATTCGGTGAAGGTGAAGCAGTCGAAAGCAGGCAACATAAAAATCAATACCTCTGTAGCTCTTCAACTGCTCCAACTGGATCTTATCAGTTTTAGATAATCAACAATTTACTTATGATTTCTGTTTGTTTCTGCGCTTGTGTTTGACCTGGAAGCGTTAAAATGTTGGTTTTCTCTTCTTTATCGCAGTGGCGTATCTGTTATAAAAATTTGTATTTTATTTTTTCGTTTTTTAATTGGATGCAACTGTTAGTTTTTCCCTCAGTAAACGTCTACTTGCAATGGCTACTGTAAACTACGCGCACTTGAGAAGTAGAAGTCAGCAAAAGGGAAAGAGAAATAAGTTTTTCAAATAGGTGGCTCAAAGTTGCGCAGCATAAATTTAAATTAAAAAAAAAAAAAACAAATCATGCATACACACAAAGTAAATCGGAGCAAAAATAAAATAAAATTAAAAATAAAAAAGCATAGAAAAAAGCAAATTCAAATTATCAAACCACACACATCTCGATCTCATATCTAAGCACTCCACACATGTTTTTTGACTATTTACAAATGTTGCGGCCACTTTCTTGTCTTCGCACTTCCTTTTATCGCTCAAATTCTTTTAATATGCACTCATATCTTGGCGAAAAATCAGCTCAATTTCTATGCATTTCCACTGAAAAGATGTATGCGCTGATGAGTGTGTGTTTTTTGTTTTTTTTTTTTTTTTTTTTTTGTATTGCCGGCGCTCTTTCAGTGGTTTGCGATTTTTGCGTTTTGATAAGGAAGAAGGACAACAAAAAACTCGTTTTAGCGGATTAGTCGCCTGAAAGTTAACACCTTTGAGTTTTGTTGCGAATTCCAACAAAAGTATTTGTACATTTATGCATAAAGTAACAAATTTTCTTTATGACAAGGTTTTAATTGTGTTGCTTTTGAGTTGAGAGAATTAAAGTGCAGCTTGTCATCTGGCCATAGAGCGATCAGGTTAGCGGTCAAACATGAAAGAGTGAACCTTTCAGCTACAACTTATCTTTCTGTCACGAATATTCGTATATCTTCAAGCGAGCGTGTATGTAAATATGCATGTGTGGCACACAAGGTGGCACCACTCAAAGGTTGCGTCCGCCAAACTCATAATCCACCTGGTCAAAGGTGGACATCATATTGTCCTGATTCAAAAACCATGGGTATCACATGGACTTGTGTGCGGACTAAGAACTCAAAAATATAAACTGATGAATGCTCGCAACAAAGGTAATCCTAGAGCGTGCGTACTAATAAGAAAAGGGATAAATGCTTTCATGCTCTTTAATTACAGCGACACCGATCAACTAACCATTAGCATGGAGTCGGAAAATGAACGGATGTGGCTATCTTCCTGTTACCTCGCATATGACCATGAGGAGCTACCGAGATTAATATTCAAAGATCTGGAAGTGCAAGTGCAGAAGCTTGGCACAAAGCTAATTATTGGTGCGGATGTAAATGCGCATCACGAGATATGGGGCAGCACTGATACTAACGCTAGATGTGAGTATCTCTTTGTTTATCTGATAGGAACTAAACTACAGACTTGCAATAAAGGTAATCAACCTACTTTTGACATTAGTAATACACAGGAAGTGTTAGACGCTACTTTTGCTTTTGACTCCTGTAACACCCTCCCAGTTCCTAAAATGAAAAACTTCTTTTATCGTAATCGTGGTGCACGTTTATTCATGTCCGTCTCACTTAGCTCACCGTACTCTACTGCATACTCTCCGGCTCAGCTCTCCACATCAGACTCAGCTCTCCACAACTCCGTTATTAACAGAATCAGGAACTGGAAAGTTTTGGAAGAACATTCCTTCTCTGATCAAAGATATATCTCGTTTGAGGTCAGTAAAAATCTACCGAAACCTAGGCCTGGTAGAAATATCAGGAAAACAGACTAGGAAAAGTATGTAGATTATATCGGGGTTACCCTAGGAACATGTTCATCTGTGGTACCACAAGACATAGAAGGACTAGAAAATTTGGTTGACAAGATTACCTACAACATGAATGCTGCCTTAGCGGAAGCCTGTCCCATAAGAAGACTGAGGCGTAAACCCAAGCCTAAGTGGTGGACAGTTGAACTAAGCAAGCTTCAAAAAACAAGCAGAAGCGCTTTTAATGAGGCAAAGAAAACACGTCTCGCAGAAGATTGGAAAGGCTATAAAGATGCTCTGAGAATCTATAAGAAGGAAATCAGAAATGCCCAAAGGCAATCTTGGAAATTCTTTTGTGAAGAGGTTGAGGGGGCAAATGAGACCTGCACACTTCGTAAGATTTTAGCGGAAGAAGATTTATTGGGTATGGAAATAAGTTTCCGCCCTCGTAAAAGAGGTGTCACTGCTGCTACTATTTTTGTGTTCGCTCTAGTAGTATACTGGTGATTTGAAGGTGTATATGAGAGGTCTTGACCGCAGTAGTTGACCTTCGTTTGAAGCGCAAAGATTCTTTTTGTCTGTCGTCAAAAATGTCTCCCTTCGTCCCGATAAAAATAGCATTTGCGGGAAGTTATGCTTCTTTATTACCTTTTAAAGAAAAGTGCAGCCGAAACGTGTCGTATACTGATCAATAGGCCAGGTCGATTTGTGGGGAGGCAAAAAAATCGCCCATTGCTCTGTGAAAATCATATTCTAGGGATCAAAATAAGAAACTTTGCCGAAGGAACCATACCTCTAAAACGAATTCTGAGATCTCCCAATTTGGGTCGAACTTTTTAGTTTCTTTTCTCATGTAAAGGCCAAAAATGGTGATTTTTTGAAATGATTGTATGGGGAACCCCCCAGGGGAGTTCCAGGGGGTGTGCCACTGGCATGGGTGGATCGGCCGTCCAAAGTTAGTGGAGGTCGGTCATACATTTGGACTCGATTGGAGCACTCTAAATGGGTCAAAGCGGGATTTTTCGTTCGACCCAAATTGGGGGACATCAGAATTCGTTTTAGAGGTATGGTTCCTTCGGCAAAGTTTCTTATTTTGATCCCAAGAATACGATTTTCACAGAGCAATGAGCGATTTTTAAATCGACGCGCCCTACTGATCAATATTTACGGTAATCACACACCATCAAATACAACTTGTAAAGAGTGCTTTCTATGCTTCCGAAGTTGCGATTTCGACGTGCGTGATAAATATCGCGAAGGAGCACCGAAGAAATTCGAAGATACTCAACTGCAACAATTATTGGATGTAGACGCATGTCGAACACTTGATGATGTGTCTAAATGTCTAAAGAGTTGGATGTTGACAGATCAACCGTCTGTTTACACGCGATGGGAACGGTCCAGAAAGCAAGTGATTGGGTGCCACATCAATTGAAGAAGAGGGATTTCGAAAGACGTCTGGTGTCGTGTAAGATGCTTCTTGAACGGCGGAAAAGAAAAGGTTTCCTACATCGCAACGTCACTGGTGTTGAAAAATGGATCTATTAGGATAACCCTAAGCTTAAAAAATGTTGGTGACTGCCAGGTGAACCAGGCCCATCGACAGTGGAAAAAAATCCATGCTTGAAAGGTTATGTTGTGCATCTGGTGAGAACAGAAGGGTATCATCTATTATGAACTCCTTAAACCATCTGAAACCATCACTGGCGATCGTCACCGAGCTAAGGCAGCTAATGCGTTTGAATCGAGCTCTCAAAGAAAAGCGGCCGGAATGGGACGGTGGACATGACAAACTGCTTTTGCTGCATGGCAACGCCAGGCCACACGTTGCTAAATCGGTACAGAAATATTCAGAGGGACTGAATTCTCCGGACATTGCACCTACGGATTACCCAGAAATTGCACCTTCGTGTTGCCATCTGTTCCGATCAACGCAGTCAGCCCTTATTGCACAGCGGTTCACTTCTTACGAGAGCATCGCAAACTGGTTCAATGAATGGAGCAAGTCAAAGGAACTCGATTTTTTCGTCAGAGGAATCCGTATGCGGCCTGAGAGATGAAGTACCAGGTATATATCTATGAAATGAGACTTTCAACAATGATGTCGCTAAGAGTATTTTTAAACCTTCCCAAAAGTCTTGTTTTTTTTCGTCTATCATCTGTCAAAAATATTCAGCTCATTGTTTGTTACGTTTCACACAACAACGCATTTTTGTCGCTCTTAACAATGTCCAATTTCGTGTTCTCAAACTACTATTTGCGGACATCGTTGATTTTCTGTTATCAATTGAAGAAAAACGCTTCTCAAGCTCATCAAATTATAGAAGCTTATGGTGGACATGCTCTAAGTAGAGCACAGTGCTTCAGGTGCTTTGAAAAATTCCGAAGTGGTGATTTTAGCGTGGAGAACGAGGACCGTGCCCGGCCACCGAAAAAGTTTGAGGACGCCGAATTGCAAGCATTGTTGGATGAAGATGATGGTCAAGCACAAGAAATGACGGCAGAGCAGTTGGAAGTGACCCAAAAAACCATTTCCAAACGTTTCAAAGACATGGGTATGATTTTAAAGGTCGGAAGATGGGTGCCGCATGAACTGACTGAAAGGCAGCAAGAGAACCGAAAAACCACTTGTGAAATGCTGCTCTCCCGGTTCAAAAGGAAGTATTTTTCGCATCGAATCGTTACGGCTGATGAAAAATGAGCGTATTTCTCCAATCCCAAGCATAAACGATTGTATGGTCCGCCCAGCCACAAGCCAAAAACAACGGCCAAACCAAGTCGCTTCGGCGCAAGGCAATGCTGTGTGCTTTCTAGGATCAGCGTGGTATGATTTGGTATGAGCTAAATATTAAAACCAGGTGAAGCAGTTGACGGTTCACGCTACCAACGACAATTGGCCGATTTGAACAGCGCTATACAACGAAAGCGCCCAGAATATGCCGATCGGCGTCACAAAGTAATTTGTCTTGATGACAATGCACCGCCACATCGAACAAGAGCGACCCGCGAATTGGTGGAGACGTACGATTGGGAACCGCTGGTGCATGCGGTTTACTCACCAGACTTGGCGCCTTCCGATTATCATTTGTTTGCATCGATGCGCCACTCACTTTCCAAGCAGCGCTTCAATTCTCACGAAAAAGCCAAAAAATTGCTCGATGATTGGCTTGCAGCTAAAGACGGCCAATTTTTTTTTGGCGCGGCATCCACAAATTGGCTGAGAGATGGGAAAAATGTGTCGCCCGCGATGGCTATTATTTTGAAGACTAAATTGTGAAACGTTAATAAATGTAGAGTTGTTGCTTCCAATGGCGTATACTTCACGTAATACCTTGTATTATTTAATTGTTTAAATAATTCGTAACATTGGCTCAGAAAGGACGGAAACTTATTCCCATATCCAATATAATTTTCGCAAATGGCGTTGTGCGTCAATCCCATTTGACATTTGTGAATTAGTCAGCTGGAGCGCGTAAAGATCGATATAAACATTTTCATCCCTCAAAATCATTTTTTTTATTCAGTAAAAAAGCTATTCAAATCTAAAAATGGATGATTTATTTTGCGCCAACTTCTATCGAAAGATACAAGTTACTTGTAAAACCTTATTTTCTTTAGTTATGAGAGTGTTTTTGTAGTAAAAATTTGTAGAGTTTCATAAAATAATGAGATTACTGGGTTTAAGGCCGGATATTTACGTAATTTTACTTGTAAGTGAAATGCAGACACTTTGGCATTTAATTTTAAACAAACTTTTTCCTACATTTTCTTCTACTTTCTGCTCTGATACGCCGATTCTACCAACACCAATAAGTTACGATCTTGGTTTTCTACCAGAAATATTAAAATGTCTTTTAATAAAGGGTGGTTAAGTTTCAAGGGCCGGTGTTGATTTTGAATAAAATACAATTTTTTTAGGAAATTATTGTAATTTCTCTTTATTCTGATAATACTGGTATGGCTCAATTACGTATGGAACAAAATATTGGTCGGATGGTCCAAATTTTCGATGACGCTGAGGCCTAATTGAGGTTCTATGCCGTTAATGTGCCGAATTATCTCATCCTTTAGCTCTTGAATTGTTGCTGGCTTATCGACGTACACCTTTTCTTTCAAATAACTCCAAAGAAAGAAGTCCAACGGTGTCGTTGACGTTTAGGTGTGGTTCACATTCAACATCGGCCTTTGAAATTTAACCACCCTTTATAATTGAAATTTTCTTATTTATGATTTATCCCTACAGTTTGAGAAAATACTCAAGTAAGAACTAGGATGAATACCTGAGTATTCACGTTTAATTACCCAATTTATAGGATGAATATTTAGTAGAGAACAACCGAACCTCGGCTTCGGCCACAAAAGTTCAGTTCGGTTTCGGTTTAGCTTCAGCCAACAAAGCGCTGCGCCCTGGTCGAATATTTCTGTAAATTTGTTACTTGGACCCTTGAATTTCCGGTTCGGCTTCGGTACGATTCGGCATTAAAAATCTAAGCTCGGCCAATTTACCCTTGACCAATCACTATTTGCTCCACTCCGGTTCTTATTCAAAGCATCCAAAATGTTAAGAAAATTAAAAACGATGCTCGTCATGTGAGCATCTCTGCTATCTCCAGTCAGTAATAGTGCCTTGTTCGGATCATTATTTTGAGGTTGTTTCGAGGATAAGCCGATTTTTTGGGTAATTTTTTGGCAAACACAGCATCGCATTTCTGCTGCTAAAGATAAGATTTCTTAGGTCAAAAATGTATCGAGGGTGAAAGAGTCTTTTCTACTATTTATGTCTAGCTGGAGCAGCAAGACTTCGCTCTTTCAGTAAGCCTTTCCTGCAGCAAATTATTGAAATCTCAGGCGTGGAGATAAGAAGTGTGATGCTCGCGAAATGGAAAAAAACAAGGAATCACACGAGAACAGTGGTAGTAAAATGGCGCTAGTCGCTAATTAGGATTATTACAATACAATCATTCAACCACTTCTGCAATAACAACAACTATTTCGGGAGGTTTTCGAGAATATTCTCCAAAATGGCTGTATTGCTCGGTTGGGAGAAATGTAAAATTGGTCGTTTCATTGTTCGTTCGACAGGTGAAAAGAGTTTTTCCATTACTCGCGCTTTTAAGGACAGGCAAAGTAAAAACGGGGTATACAATTTATCATCCTCATACACAGAAGTACGGGTTGTAAAAGTGAGTAATACCGCACCCGCAAAGGAGTACTCCCGGATTACTCAAACGATGATTCCTAGTTCCACTGCGTAGTATCACTTTTGTGAAGGCAATGAGGTGAAGGTAGGCAATGCACGCCAATTACAATTTTTTCATGAATAAATTTCTTCCAAGATCAAGACAAATTAGTCTACAAAACTCATTTTTACTCACGCCGATTGCATCAAATCAAAATTCTCTGGAATTTACGCATCATAAACGGCACACCCAGAAACGAAGAGATAAATACATCGATAGAGTCGCATATGAATGAATAAATGAATAAATGAGTAAATGAATTGAAACACACACACACACACGCGCTTATGTAAATGAGTTCTGTGTAAGTGTTCCTTGAAGACTAATTGAATTCAAAATCACTCTGGAATACTCGCATAATTGCACGCTTAGAATGTGTAACCTACACATTTATTATATGGAATGCACCAACAAATAATGCTACTATACCTTTGGACATATTCGGCAGCAAGGAAGACATTCTTCCAACCAACTTAATTTTTCTATTCTTCGACTGCATAAACAGAGCAATAAATCACATTTTAATCAACAACAAATCTCTGCGTAATCAACTCGAGGATGAAGAGTGTGCAGCAGCAGGAATGCATGGAGCAAGACGAAGACGATGCATGGCCAACAAGAAGGCAAACGCAATGCTGGTGGTGGCAGTGTGACATCGAAATTGGCAGAAGCGACAATGCCCATCAGCAGTGCGACACAAGATGACAAAACATACGCACACAAACAAACAGTTTGACAAATAGCCAGGCCAGACGTGGCAAAGCGACGAGATAGACACACAACCAATCGACAAATCGACAGATACAAATATAGCGACAGTAAGAGATAGACATAAATATCGGGAGGCTGCGTGCCACACAATTAAGATGACCGCCAAGTGATAATCGATGATGACGCAGTTGTAAGCAGATTCATGCCAATGGAACAAATGAGAATAATGAAATAATTATGCCAGAATGGCTGAATGTCTGGGACTGGCTGGCTGGCTGGCTGGTTGACATGCCTATGCGCTTGTCTATGATCGTCTGCCACAGAACTATTGCGAGAGGATGAATGTGCAGCACCGTAAATGTATGTTTGTTGTAGTGCTGCTGGCTGTTTACATGACGGCTGCTGCAGCAAATCAAGGCTCATCAATGTGCGTAAATACATACATATACTCATACATGTGCATTTACGTGTGTATGTGTGTACAGCTGTGTTCAAAATAATAGGAGTGACGTCTACTTGAAACAAAAAATTGTACAGGGTTGCCAATATTCGACGGACTCATCTGGCAACCTTTTGACAGAGACGTCAGATCGCTTAATGACATACCGCGTTGGAATCGCCAGCCCAAGCAGATTTTTACCATGGAACAGTACACGCCACGCAAGCGCTCCCGAATTGTTGGAATTTACATTCAACAAAATAAGTCAATTGTGAAAACTCAACGTGCGTATAAAAAATTAAATAATGTGAAAAGTGCACCTTCTAAGAATACCATTAAACGTTTGTACGAAAGGTTTTCGACTGGTGATGCACTTTCTAATCCAAAGAGGCCAAATTGCTCTTGTACGGGCCAGTGTTGAGACGTCGCCAAGGAAATCCCAAAATCGCCGTTCTCAGTAGTTGGGCATTGCTCGGACCACTTTACAACGAATTATCCGCATTGATTTGCATTTATTCCCGTATAAGATTCAATTGACGCAAAGATTGTTGCCTGCGTACAAACCTCGTCGATTGGAATGGGCCCTAAAACACATGGGTCCGTCGAATATGGGTAACCCTGTATTTACTAGAAAAAAAATTTTATTTTATTTAGTAATTTTTTACCACAAATTATTCATTTCACACGGTTCTCCATACATTTAATTTTTTTATTAACATTAAGCAAAATAAGAAGAACAAATATTTGAATACAAAAACTCAATAATCCTCAGTTCAAAATAATAGGAGTGTAGCACAAGACCGGCAGCTGAAAAAAGGAAAAAGGAAAAGAAACGTATTATCAGTAGGAAGAAACCGGAGGCTGAAATACAAAATGCGGGAAGCCTGAGATCTGACCAATAGGAAAAACGCTCGAAAATTGTACCAAAAACTTCGGTTGCTTACAGAATATTTCAAGTCCGGTGCGTTATCCTGTAAGAACAAAGACGGCCTTCCGGTGACTGACATCCAGAGCGTGCTTAAATTATGAAGATAACACTTCTCAAACTTGTTAAACAGTGACAGCTGCGCATATCCCAGAGAATGTGAAGATCTCGATGAAGAACGCCTCAAATCACTTTTGAAGGTCGCCAAACAAGTCGTGAGTTGGGGGAAAAATGAACTGTGGTCATAAAACGAGTCTCAGTGGGATTTACTGAAAAATTGGGAGTCTAAGGCCCTCACAAGCTCAACGAAATAAACAAAGAAAGTCGCCTTCAAATTGCTTCTCAGCATCTCGCCCGCTATCGAGCCACTCTTGGTCATAAACAGTGGTTTTTGTACTAAATCGGCACGGGAGATGAGAAATGGTGTCTATACATCAATATGAAATAAAGAAAGGAGTAAGTGGCTCCAAGCGATACGCCAAAGGCGAGAGTGAAGCTGGATTTTCATCCGAAGGAGATCATGATGTTTGTGTTTGGTGGGACTGGGAGGACATGGTGCACTGGGAAATGCTCGAAAAGAATGCGATTGTCAACAAGGAGCTCTACATTGCTATTCGTCTGAAAAGACCTGATCGATATGGTAAAATCATACGCCTTCACAACAACGCCAAGCCGCATGTGGCATACGTCGTCAAAACCGCAATCCAGAAGCTCGAATGGGAGGTTCTTCAGTATCACCATATTTTCCGCATCTTGCACCGACCGATTACCAATTTTTCAGATCCCTGTCGAACCGTATGAAGTGCGTTACCTTTGCTACCAAAGAGGTCCTTAAAAACTGGCTCAACAACTTCTTTGACACAGACCTGGCGATTTTTGGCGGAACGGCATCAACAAATGGATCGAGAGGTGGGAAGAGGTTATACACAGCAGCGACGAATATAGAATTGAGTAACTTATTGGTTAATTTTTTTTTTGTTGTTTAAATAAATGTCTTCGGTAAAAACGCTACGAACTTATTCCCGAGCCCAATAGTTTGTAGCTTACACCCACAGAAATGAATATGTACAAATATTATCATAGCAACCACTTGCCTCAAAGATGGGCACTAGCAGTGGATCGGGAGTGTACTCGGAACTAATGTCTTTAAATTACTCCTTTAGACTCCCAGAGTGGTGTAGCGTCTTCCAAGAAATCTACGCTATAGAAAAAGTACCATTACCATTTTTGTTACCTCCTACTCTCGCTTATCCAACAACACAACACTACATTTTTTTGGGTTCCTGGCTATCCTGGAGTTTGGGGACATAAACGAGCGGATGAGTACGCAAGGAAAGGTTCTGAGCTTGACCTTCAGCGAGTGACAGAAGACTTAAGCATTCTTCTAAACGAACTATACACTGCGCTTGACTTGAGCGTAATCGTAGAAAGCCTCTCATAAAAAATATCAGTCTTTCGGAGTCGGCTTAAAACGGTATGTCCCTCCATTTGAGTAACAACATCAAGACGCACGCCACAAATAGGAGGAGGAGCGCAGCCAAACACCTAGCGGAAGTGTACTGGCCAATCATTTATTTATTTTTCAATCGCGGAAACCAATACATGATGGTCTCTAACTACCAACTGCGGGGTCTCCAAAACGCTTTGGCCAAAACTGTATCTTAAATGGACAAAATGGCTGCTTGGATTTCACATATCGACTACTAGCGTCCTAACAGGTGTTAAAACCGATCACTGCACTATTGGCATGCTAGCCAGTACGAACACCCCCACACGAGGTACACCCCATAATGAGCCTAAGGAGCTGTCGAAATGAAGAACAAATTGACCTCCTCTGTGAATGTTCTGAACTTGACGGACGTGCAAATATCTGGGCGATTATTTCTTTGAAGAGCTGGGAAATTTGCAAAAGAACACACTGGAGTGACTAGTTACCTCCTTAAAAAGATCTAAGTGGGTTTAGCAACTTAGTTAGGGGATGGAAATCAAATGCAGGTATTACAGGTATTAAGGCTTGTCTTGTCTTAGGCAAGCAACCTGGCTAACCAAACCTAACTACTTCAAGACAATGCTTCGCATATGACTTGTGGAATCCCGTTAGAAGTACCACCAGAAGAATGCATTACATGCCTAAAAAATTGTTATTGAATATAATTGGCATGCGGGCTTCTATTATTTTGAACACAGCTGTATGCATGCAACTATCGACGACGATTTATTGATATCAGTTCGAAAAATATTGGACAACATGGTTTTTGTTAGCACCACTGTTGTTATTGGTGTTGTCATTGCTATCATGATGAACACCAAATGCAATGTGTTGCATTGTCGTGATTTGTGTGTCCGTGTCCACACAGACAGTCGAGCGAGCGACAAAAGGTGCACATTCGATGCGAATGCGTCCGGATGCGTTTTACAGGAAGCAGCCGTTTTTGGTGTTCAAAACCAAAAGCAAAAACAAAAACAAGCAACATTTTGTATAAAACAAAAACCTATTGAGGAGTCCGTTCACAAATCATTCCTGCTTGTGCTTCTGCTCATACGGCATACGGCAGCGGTGGTAACCCTTATCATCGCTTGTTGATCGCTGTGATTTTATTCATTTGCTTCATTTGGCTTCATCTTCTTTCCATATTCCATATATATATATTTTTTTTTTTTGCGGTTTTTGCGATATTTATTTGTCATCTGACACAAATGTCAATTGTTAACAGAAACACTCAAAAAAAGCGCGACGCAGTGTTGGCTTTTAGTTGTAGCACACGCACACTTTACGTGCCTCTTTGAAAGGGGCTTAAGTGTGTTTTGGCATTTATTGGGTTCATTCAAAATGCGGAAGTAAAATTGCTATCAATACAACTAAATCTCTCGAATTTATGTTCTTTTTGCGGTAGAAGTGGAGTCAGGTTGAAAATTTGAGAACTCCAAAAAACATTTAAGACATTCGAGAAAGTAGCATCGTAATCCCTACTTTTAGTCTGGCCTTGGATTACAGCTTGAATAAATGAAAGATTAATTCCTCTGATGAGAAATGTTTAGCCGTTTACCTATCTTGATCGTCTGCCCGTAGATTAAGTGGTTTGCATGATAACACGGCACTGTCTAATGAGTCTAAATAGAGTATAAAATGAGAGTGTCGCAGCTGAAAATATGAGAAGGAAGCGGAAGATGTTAGTACTAAACCACTCTGGCTAAGACGAGAAACTAATGCAACCAAAACATGAAGCGCGTTTTAAAAGTCCGTGTAAAGGCAGAGAGATGGCACTACTGGCGCTTATCGAGTTTATGTTTAGTTAGTAGCATCTCTTGGAAGAACACACCAAGTTTCAGCCAGATTGTTTTATTTCTTCATGTTTGGCATTCCTTTGAAGCGAGGAAGTCGAATGATTTTCCTTTTCCATCACGACAACGCACCAGCGCAAGCTTCAGCCACTGTGTTCGCAAAATTAAAGGAAATATGCTTCCAACTGGTTTCACATCCGCCCTTTTCTCCAGACTAGGCTCCCTCGGATGCCTCGGACTTATATCTGTTGCCCTGTTTAAAGAAATGGTTGGGAGAAAAAAAGATTTTATTCAAACGAGGAGGTGATGGCAGAAACGAAAGGCTATTCTTTAGGTTTTCACAAATCCTATTATTCTGAAGTGATCAACAAACCAGAACAGCGTTGAACGAGGTGTACGAGTATAAGTAAGAACAATCCATTTCCACTTCCGACGCCGAATTTCTAGGTGGACAGAAATATGTTTTGTCATAGCCCAAAGATTATTGTTGGAGACAGTGTTAGGCTGCAGTTGATAAAATTTTTTATGTCACGCTTAGACGGGTTTCAAATCTCGCCTCCGTATAAAACAGCGGACTTCACATTGGGCTGAAATATTTATTGCTCCGTGCGCCAAGATATACATACAATATGTGATGACCTCCACATCTTGTCCGTTTTATTCTGTTTGAGATGTACCTACAAAAATCACCCCATACATTGAAGCGACTGTAATTCGCGGGAGGTTAAGGTATTATTACTACTAAAAGGGGACAATAAGCTTCCTTAACCTCCCAAAACCTATAGGCCAATCAGTCTTACGTCTTTCATGTTGAAAACCATCGAAAAGCTACTGGACTGTTACCTAAGAGAGGAGGTTATCTCGACAATCCTACGCCATAAAGTGCAATTGGCATATCAAAAAGGGAAATCCACAGTTACAGCACTACAAACAATTGTTCGCGATATATAAAAGAGAAATAGCCTAAAGAAAATAGCCCTCTGTGTTTTTATGGACATTGAGGATTCATTTGATATCGTGAACTTTCAAGCAATAGAACTGGCACTCTCCAATAGGGGAGCCGATCCAGCAATTGTTAAATGGGTTAGCAACATGCTAAACCAAAGGATAATCACAGCCTCTCTGGGGCAAGTTACCCTAAGTGTTACAGCCGCGAAAGGATGTCCACAAGGTGGGGTACTATCGCCATTGCTTTGGTCTATCCTGGCTGACGATTTGGTTCAAACTCTTAACAATAAAGGGTATAAAACAATAGGGTATGCAGATGAAATTTCTGTAATAATTAAAGGCAACCACGAAAGGACCTTAAAGTACTTAATTCAGGATGCCTTAAATATAACCTGGGAGTGGTGTAGAAAAGAGGGATTATCAATGAACTCTTCCAAAACCACTATCCCGTTTACCAAGAAAAGGGTTCTAAATATACCCACCTTGGGAATAAATGGAATAGACGTACCTCTAAATGAAGATGTTAAATATCTAGGAGTTGTATTGGATAAAAAATTCTTTTGGGAGGCCCACCTCAGCTCAGTAATAAAAAAGGCAACGAAAACCCTTTGGACAACAAAACTACTCTTGGGTAAATTCTGGGATCTGAAACCTAAAATGACCTTTGGATCCACCCTCAAATGGTAAGACCTATTGTACTTTATGGGGCTTTAGTATGGTGGGTTAAAACAAATCAAACTACCGCTATATCAAAACTGTGTAAACTACAAAGGCTGGGTGCCTAAGCATAAGAGGGGCCATGAGAACTACCCCAAACTGCTGGCAGTTTACCACCGCTACATTTAGCAATACTCGTACAAGAGGAAGCTACTATGCAAGCATAATCTTTTCATATGAAAGAAAAACTTAGCCCAGGAGATCTTACTGGCCACCTCAATATCTTGAACAGAGTTCAAAATGCAGTATGCATAACCCATGCGAATGACCACACGGAACCCGTACTCAATTTTATAAAGAGATACAAGGTCATCTTCCCGTCTAGGGAAGACTGGAACACTAACCAAACATGACTAAATGATGACTCACAAAAATGGTACACAGATGGTTCCAAAACGCTCCAACGAGTAGTCGCAGGAATAGTGGGGCCTAGAGCACACAAATCCCTAACAATACGTACAGATACCACGATTTTTCATGAGGAGCTCTTCGCCATAATGGAAACAGTTGGGATCATATCCAAAAGATGGTTCGAGAAAGTAATAATTAAAATACTTGCGGACAGCCAATCGGTTCTGAAAGCCTTTAATAGCTTCACAGTCAAGTCTAAAGTCCTAATCGTGTGTATCAATGCACTCAACCAACTGGCCACTTATAATCAGGTTTCACTGACTTGTGTACCAGGACATGGTGCCCCCCATGTGGAAACGAGAAGGCAGACTTGAATGCCAAAAAATGAGCAGAAGGGTTATTTATTGGACCAATCCCATTTTTCGGCTTTAACAAAAACAATATAAAACAGGAAACCAAAAAATGGATCCAAACTAAAATCAGGGAACACTGGAACGGCACAAGTGGCCTTAATTACTCCCAAAAGTTTTTGAGCTTCAATGCCAACAGAACAAAATCTGTTCTAACTCAAGATAAAAATGGCCTCAGATTACTCTGTGGACCACTTACAGGTCACTTTGTCTCACACAATGGGGCTATCTAGTAACAGATCATGTAGGTTCTGCTTTGATGAAGAGGAGTCTATGAAACACTTAATCACCAACTGTGAGGCATTAGGCCACAGGAAACACAGAATCCTGGGCTCGTACCGTCAAGAGGAAGAAGTCCTACAAGAAGCTGGTTCGATTCCTCGGTATAATAAATAATTATAATTAAGTAATTAGGGGCGCACAATAGACCAATCTGGTCGCAGTGCATAAAGACCTTAGCCTAACCCGTACAACCATTACCAATACCACTGTAATTCGGATAGGCGGGATAATATGTGAGCTAAACAATTTATCCTTCCCTCCAAAAGATCATCTAAGTGGCTCCGCAACCTGGATAGATGGGCTTACGAACTCTCAATGGACACATTTACATGAGAGCTGGGTCAAACGCGTTCAAAAGTGCTTTTACTCCCCATCCAGTACTTCGAAGATGAGTATTTTCAATTTTCTGAATATATTTCGCGAACTTTTTGATTAAAGTTGTATCTTATTCATACTTATAGGGAATACTGTTTTTTTTTTTTGTCGGGACAACTAGCATATGCAGCACTCAGACAACATTAAGTTTGTCAAGCTCGCTTGTGGGTTGAATTAACCCGTTGGCTAACCGTGGCTTTGATGGATGCAGAAGGGAGTGACAGAGCGGGCTCCGGGCCGAAGAAGTTGGTTTCAGAGCCCATCCTAGCTAAAGAGTCAGAGATCTCGTTACCCGCGGTACTCATATGTCTCGTCACCCATGTTAGCATCAGGATATTATTTCTACCAACATAGTTCAGCCCAGATTTACAGGACTCGACTACCCTTGAAGTGATTGGAGGACTGCTTAAGGCCATGAGCGCAGCTTTGCTGTCGCTGCAGACACATACAGATCTGCCTCTTCACCTGTTTTCCATCACAAAGTTCATTACTTCTTGACCAGCATATACCTCCGCTTGAAACACAGCTGATGCGTACATTCCTAGTGCAAAGTGCAGTTTTATCCCGCTGGATTCCACGTAGACACCCAAACCGTGCTCGGTCTTGGAGCCATTCGTGAAAATTTGAAAACAGTGTTCGCCGGGCTGGGGTATACTTAAGGCCACCCGGTGGTCTAGAATTTTCAAAAAATCGAATAAAAAAGGAGTATACTGTGAAATTTTCATGCGGAAATTTCCAATATTATAACTTCTACAGCCCATTAACCAGGTAGAGAGCGGTCCGCGCGCTCCTGTACTTCAAACTTTAAGTTCATTTATTTCGAAACTACTGTTTTCGGCACGGCGGTGATGAAAACAAAAAAAACTATTCAACCGAATTACTTGAAATATGTTGTTCACAACATGTATCGCTATCGTCGGAACTAGAATCATAATTTTATTTAAATTATTTCCTATTTTTTAAACTAAAAAACTAGTGAAAAAACCCCGATTTTACGAACTTTTTTCAAAAGTGCGCCATTTTGTCAATTTTTCATTTTATCGATTTGTTCTAGTTCCGACCATAACTGCACTCTTTCTGATTAAGAATGAATTAATTTTGTGTTTCAGATGAGTAGAAGTCTCGAAATCATCTACGCCGATTTTTGGAGAGGGTAATCTTCAGCGGCACTTTTATAATAATAAATATTGTTGTAAAGT
Source organism: Anastrepha obliqua (assembly GCF_027943255.1). NCBI lineage: Eukaryota > Metazoa > Arthropoda > Insecta > Diptera > Tephritidae > Anastrepha > Anastrepha obliqua. Next base: position 158,740,472 of record NC_072892.1, on the reverse strand, counting down.
AAAAAAAAAAATGTTTTGTATGCTTAATAAACGTGCTAATAAGCCCGAAAAGTTGAAACATCGTTTTTTAATGGCAAAAAAAAAATCGTGAAAATAGTAGAACCACTTTGAAATTAAAACAATTTGCCTCCTTCAACATAAAACTAACAAAAATGTATTCTTATTGCACTCAAATATTTGGAAACACTCAGAAACTTGCCAGATATGTAATGCCAGAGTATTTGATTATCTCAGCACTTGAATGATCAAATCGAACGAGTAGTTAACTTCAATAAAATATCTAAATCTAACAAAAAGTAAAGCAGAAATTTCAATTCTCCGAATGTTCCATCAAAGTGTATCAACCGTAAGCAAGGGCACTTGACAAAATGTGCAGCCGTTGAGCTCAACCAATCAGCCAACCTCAGCAAACAAAAAAGCAACCCTCGTTGACATCATTCGTAGGTTTTGCAAGCTCGGTTGTATTTATTTATATGAGTATGTATGTATATGTGCATACATATATATATGTATAGGCATTTTTGTATGTGTGCGTATATACATATTCATATTTTAATAGCAGCCTGGCTAGCCTAACTTCATGAATCTCTGCTTTTGCTATATGAAATCAGCGCTGACGAAAAGCTAAGAGCGACAAAAATCGCAACTCCAGCCAAGCATACGCACAACGCATAACAGCCATTGCAAAGGATGCTCCCTGCTGCTGCTGCTGCTGCTCCTGCTGTTGCTTAGCTACTTGCTTAGGCACTTGAAATTCTGCTGCCATTTGCGGTGGCCATAATGCGCAGTTGCTACCGACCGACAATCATATCACCAAATCGCCATTTCAACTGCGTGGCACTTCATGTTCGCCACGCTTGGCCCTTTCTCACTTGTCACAACACACAAAGCCCAGAATCGTTCGCCTGTCCGGCTAGTTAGTCAGCGAATGATGACTTGGATTATGCCTGAAAGACGATTATCTGTGTTAATTTCATATTGTTTTTTCTTTCCTTTTTGTTCTTGTTGTTTTGGCTTTGTTTTTGCTTTTTCGTTTCGCTATTCACTTTTGTCTACCACAATCGGCGGCGGTTCGTGCCGCTACTTTGTTGATTATCGCAAAGAAATCATATGGAAAGCCAACCATTCATACGCCCAGTCAACCAGCTGTCTGACCAAGACACAAATTGTATTGAAATTGAGATCATAATTACATGAATTACTCGTTTTGACTATCTTTCATCTGTGTGGTTGGAAAAATTGAATAAACAAAAGTATAGATGCTAATACAGATACAGATGGAAAGGCAAAAAGCTCGGCCGCTGCATTGACATTTTACGTAAACACGCAGTTAGGCAGTTAGAAGCCAACATACATACATACAGAAATATGTATACATACACACATACATACGTACAAGTACATACACACATATGCGCATGCATTTTAATAATTTCTTTGCCTTCATCTACATTTCTATTCATGTGGGGGACATCTGCTTCTGTCACTTCTACTGCCACTGAAAGTTCCCACAATACTTCTTTTCAGCTCTTTTCAAATTCATTTCCACTCTGCTTTAGAATCATTTTTGTGTCCTTTAGCAAGCATTTTTTGTCGACCCCTTTCTTATTTTTATTTTCTATTTTTTTCTGTAGCTGCGCCGCTAGCTGCCTTTCTTCAAAATTCATGCGCTGCCAACGCCTGCGACCATATTTTTATTCCTTTTTTGTGTGATTTATCTTCGATCGTGATAAACTCATTGAAATTATGATAATGTTTTTGTTTGATGGTATATTCCTAAATATGTATGTACGTACATCCATACGTTTGTATGCCGCGAATGAAAGTGCAATATTCTCACTCCCTTTTTTCGGCTGTGACAGTTTTTGTGTCGATTGCTGTGAAAGGAGTGAAGTGGCCTGAATTTTAGGGCGTCCTTGTCACATTAAGATCAGCTAAAACGTGTACTTTATCTTCGATCTAAAAGCAGAGAAAGTATTGGCGGCAGCAACAGAAGAGAAACAAAATATGTTTAGTGTCGATAATCCTAAAACTTTTAAAGATAAATAAGGAAATGCATATTTTACGGCACTAATCCTAAGCAAAGTCAATAATAAAGATAATTTCAGTTGGTTCAATAAGCAATGACTTGACGGTCGTATCTGCGAGGAGCTATCTTAAGAATTATGATCCAGCCGAGTCAAGGAAGACAACACTGGTTAGCTTATCTTATAGACAATTTCTTCAGTCTAAAGTTGAGCGTACGGCGGAATATTGGTCAGGTAGCTTTATAAATACTTGGCATTCATGACAGATGGCTGTTCTGTCCTACAAATAACCAGGAGTATTGAAGCTCAGCTGGCTTCTGGGTTGAGGGAATTTAATTTAAGGGGGGATAATTGGCGCTACGCTCCATTCGGAGTTAGATAAGGATATAGCGGATATATAGTACGAGGTGTGTTCAAAAAGTATCGCGAATTTTGAATTTTCGCAGGTTTCATATATTCGAATTTCGATTTTTTTATGGCGATATGTTGGTACTCTCACTCATGCCGACGGGTTCGGCCATTTTGTATGTTCAGTTAATTGTTAACAGCTGCTTCGCTTGCACGTATTTCGGCTCGTCTTCGATTTTTAACTATTCAAAAAGATGGATGGAAAGAACCTGTATCAAATTTTGTGTGAAAAACGAAATTTAGTGCATGTATGCGTTCCGAATGTTGACTGTGTCATACGGAGAAGCTACTTTGGACCAAAGCAACGTCTATCGGTGGTACAAAATGTTCTCAGAAGGCCGAGAAGATGTGAACGACGAAAAGCGTGCCGGACGCCTGAGCACTTCAACAACAGACGTAAAAATTGATGAAGTGAGGCAAATGGTATTGGCCAAACGTCGAATCGCCGTTAGAGAAGTGGCTGAGGACCTAGAGATATCGATTGGCTCGTGCCATTCAATTTTTTTCAATGATTTGGGCATGAGACGGGTCGCCGCAAAATTCGTACCAAAACTGCTCTATTACGACCAAAAGCAGCATCGCATGAACATTGCTAATGAGATGCTGGACTCTGTCCGCATCAACCCAAATTTGCTCCAGAGGGTCATAACTGGTGACGAATCGTGGGCTTATGGTTATGACGTGGAAACCAAAGCTCAATCATCTCAATGGAAGCTGCCGCACCAACCAAGACCGAAAAACGAAAATAGCGCGCCAAGTTCGGTCGAATGTAAAAGTTTTGCTTGCCGTTTTCTTCGATTGCAGGGGCGTTGTGCATCATGAGTTCTTGCCACAGTGTAAAACGGTCAGTAAGGAATATTACCTGCGAGTTATACGCAATTTGAGCAAAGCAGTCCGCCAGAAACGCCCGGATTTGTGGAAGAACAAAATTGGCTCTTACATCACGATGAGGCCCCTGCTCACCCTGCTCACACATCGTTGCTTGTGCGCGACTTTTTGGCCAAAAACAACACGCTAAGGATGCCGTAGCCACCGTATTTCCCAGATCTGGCCCCCTGAGACTTTTTCTTGCTCCCGAAACTGAAGAGACTCATGAAAGGATGACGCTACGCTACGATTGACGAGATAAAGATGGCATCGAAGGAGGAGCTGAACAAAATAAAAAAAATGATTTTTTGAAGTGCTTCGAAGATTGGAGAAAACGTTCGCACAAGCGCATAATATCTCATGGGGTTACTTTGAAGGGGACAAAATAAATATGAATGAATAAATAAATGATTTTTGAAGAAACACAAAATTTGCGATACTTTTTGAACACACCTCGTATAAGGGAAGCTAAACATCTGATAGCCGGGCGGGCTTAACACAGGAGTTCTTTGCAAAGTCTGAAGTGAAACGATTAGCGTTCATTTATTGTTCCTTAGTCACTAAATGGCTGCCTCGGGTAAAATTGGTTAGTTGGCTACACAAAGTACTCTTCCAACAGATTCTTCCAATAAGAAGACAATGAAAGCTCTTTGAGCTACTTGCCGAATTCTTTGACTAGTTTGTTGCTACAAGAGAGCCAATGCGCTCCCCTGAAATAAAAATTAAAAAAAGGAAGCCAAGAAGCATCGAGAGAATGGCAACTCCTAAAACACTCATGCTAAAAAGCCCTTTGTATTCAAAGCTCAGGAAAAGAAAAAGGTTTATAGTCAAGAGAGAGAAAGATATAGGAATAGAAAGAGAGGATAGAAAAGACACAAAGAGAGAGATAGCTAGTTCTGTGAGAATTTTCCAGATTCCTTGGTAAATCTGAAAATACAATCGGCAATTTCATTACCTTGCGCCCCTACTATCGGTGTTAAGCCAACAGCCGGTCAACGCAAAACACATGTTGCTTTCCTCAGCTCCCTAAGAATAGAACTCACCACGGAATTTAAGCGGCATCGGCCTAATATCCTGCCCGCCTTTGAGTATGCAGCAAGTTGCGTATTTGTTTATCATTTCATTTACCGAGCTGATCGCTGCATCTCTCAAATGGCTTATGAGTTGGTAAATTCAAAGCGTAAAGTTCACGAGCCACAAGGCTCAATCATCATCAATTCCTAGAGTTCTAAGTTGGAATATAGGGACAGATAAGGCTCAATAAATTTAAGCAGCGTCACATTGCTGTGCCCTAACAAACCTACATATAAACAATCGCTGAAACTAGCTGGCTCTGAAGCTCATTTATCCCTCTCGCTATTCTCGGTTCGCCCACTTACCTTCTGTATGGAAATGATCTCGTGAGCAAGCCACATAAAATGCATGAGCATTCCCTGCACTACTGCTAAATAAATGACGCTTCGTTCATATAACAGTTACCCTAACGAAAATCTGCTGACGCTTCCAAGGCTGAACTAGTTAGTGCCTGAGTTGCTCACGGGGCATTGTGTCTGGTTACTGCACTTATCCGGTTCATAGTGAAGCATGTGAGGCATGTCTCATATTTAGGTTGTAGAAAGATTTTGCAGCATCTTTTATGTATCTGCCCCAGCATGCCATAGATGGTGTCTTAGCTTCGAACAAGGCGTTTTCACGCTTCTGGTGCGATATTGGATATTAAAGGACCACCCTGGACAAGTGTATTTGCATGGGACTACCATTAGGTTCATTTCGGCTTCGATGCACAAAATGGGCATGAATTATCGAATTATATAATATTTCGAGTGACAAAAAAATAGCGAATCTTCAAGTGCACTTCTGTAATAACAAAAGCGTCTTTGTAAAACCACTATTTGTGAAACCACTGTCTGGAAGGCATCATAAATCAACGAGATGTTCCACGTATTGGAAATATTAAAAACTTGAATGATATCAGATCAGCCTTTGAAAATATCCCTCTTAGATATACAGCTTTAACTGGATTAAGAAGAAGTCTCACTCGCAAAGTCCACTTACTAAGGTTTAAAGGTTCTAAATTTATAGGAATGTCTTCCTTAGCCTAACTCTAAGTTTGGCGTTCAGTTGTGAGCTGAAAATTAAAACCACTTGCTTATCAGAGGAAAAAGAGTGGGCAGTTCAGCGGTCTGCAAAAAAGTAAAGATCCCCAGAATTTCTGTAAAGAAAGGAACGATGAGTGAGACACGAAGCATTATCGTATGCTGGAACACTAAAAAACACTTCATGAGTAAATCGGGTCAAATTTTGATAACAGACACCAAGTCTCATTTCCAATTAAATAGAGCACGAAATAGCACCTATTTACGAGTATCAAAGCTGCTCAAGGCGATGGAGCTTGTTAGCCACCAGTTAGCTTCAAATCAGAAGGTGGCTAGTTTTGAATATATTTACAAGAACGTATATACAAGGCTGGCGTCATAAAAATGTTTTTGATGGTGTCATCTTTTAAATGAGTTACAGCGTTGGAAGTTACATCCCTTGCTGACTTCCAGTGAAACTTGGTGAATGGAAGGTGGTTCAGTGGAAGACAAGATATTGCGTCTAAAGTTTCAGTATGCTTGTGTCATCGGTACAAAAATTAGTTTCGAACAAAGAGCTAATATCAAATTTTGTTTTAAAATCGGTAACATCTGTAGCCGAATCATTTGCATTGATGAAAAATTAGCTCGTGCCAGAGTTCATGAGTGGTTTACACGTTTCAGGGATGGTTGAGAGGACATAAATGACAATGAACAAAAGGGGCCGCCAAAATCAGTAACCACCGAAAACTCCATCGAAATTGTTCGTAAATTTATCAAAAATGAACCAAAATCATCTTTGAAATTCATGAAATCGGAGTTGAATATCTCTAAAACATCGATTTATCGCATTTTAACTGATCATTTGGGCTTGTGAAAGGTCTGTGCACCTTTCATTCCGCACAAGTTAACTGAGGACCAAGAATTGGTCAGAATTCAACATTCGAAAGACGTCTTAAAGAGGCCAGAAAAGACGAGAACTTCCTTCACAACATTGAAACTGGTGATGAAACGTGGTGTTTCCAACTTTACCCTAAAACTAAGCATCAAAGTGCCGAATGGAACGCCCAAGACGAGCCACCACCCAAAACATCGCCATTGTCCACAATTAGTTCGTGCCAATGGGCCAAACCGTCAATATAATTTTCTATCTTTCTACTCTTTCTATCATTCGAATTGAAATTATTGAAATTAATTTTGTTTTAACTTAGAAGTTATTAAAATATTTTATATCTTTGATGCAGGGAAAAAGGGAACAAAAACGATGCATAGATTATTGTTTATAATAAAAGGCTTAAAAGTAGTAAAAGAAGGTAGTCAGACTAGAAAGGTGGTATGAGTTAGTGTTGCGTGTCATTTGTTAACCACCAGCAGTTTTTAATGGTGGATTCGATTTTGTCGATTTGAAATATGTATCAAAACGTTTATTATGTGCATTAAGTGTTTTTGATGTGATTATTTTTTTGTTCGCTCATCTGAATATGTGATATAAGTATTATTGGCGTGTGGTTTTCGTTTTGTATAAAGCCTTTTTTGTCGAGGTATAAGAAGGATTCGGGAGGTGGAAATCCATTAGAAATAGCTAGTGAGAAATAATCGTCGCTTTCGTAGTAAAACGCTCTTATTAATATGTTATTGGCATTGTATAGGCAACGCCGGATATGTTTTCTTATTAAATTTATAATATGACAATCAATTCTGGGCACTTTCACTGTGTTATAAAGCTTTGAGTTCGAGATGTATTTGGTATAGTTACTATTTTGTGATCTATATAAGGCAGTACATGATCGTAGTATTCTTCTCTCAAGCTTCCTTAGTCGTTCCATATATGAGGGTGAAATATTGTACCAAATTGCGCAACCATATGTGAGTATCGGTCTTACCAGGGTTTGATACATTAATATTTTGACTTTCTTGTATAGTAGTTTCGATGAAAACTTTTTTTTATAGATATGGAAAGCTCTTGCGGTCTTCTCGACTTGGAGGTTAATGTGATCGTTATAGTATAAAAATTGATCAAGGTGAATACCGAGATATTTGACTCTCTCAGTGGTTTGAATAGGGATTCTGGTTTCATTAGATATTATATTTAGATTTTTCCATTTTTTTCTGATATTTGAGTTGCATCTTTTTATGGGTGGACGAAACAAAATGCTTTCGCATTTCTTTGTATTTATTTTAAGATGCCAGTTTGCTGTAAAATCTTCTACAATATTGTATTTCAGTTGCAGATTTCTGTTAATATCCTCTATTGTTCTGTCTGGATGGTAAATGACAATATCATCAGCAAAGGCTATGATATTGTCTATTTTATCCAGCAAGTCAAGTGTAAAGAGATTGAAAAGTACTGGCGCATTTACTGTCCCTTGTTGAAAACCCTTTGCTATATTAAATTTGCGCTTACTTTTCATATTATTTATATGTACTGAAAATTTTTTTTTTTGACAGCATGTTATAAATGAGAATGGCGAGGTGAACCGGGAATTTATAGCCTATGAGTTTAGACATCAGGTCTTCGATCCACACTTTGTCGAAAGCTTTTTCAATGTCTAAGAACAAAGCTCCTGTGACATGTTTTTTATTCCAGCTCCAGTTAATTTCGGAGGTCAAAAGGTTAATTGCATGTATAGTTGAATGTCTATATTTAAACCCAAATTGCTTAGAATTCACTAAGTTGTTGGTTTTAGTGACCCTATTTATACTCTTGTGACTGATTTTTTGACTAGGAATCGCATTTTAACCATCAATTACTCACCGTATTCACCTGATATGGCTCCCTGTGACATCTACCTATTGAGAAAATTGCATTTGGCCATGAAAGGAAAACGGACCCAAATCGTGGAGGCCATACAACATCCTGAAGGACATTCCGGTGAATGACCTGAAACGTTCTTTCGAAAAGCTTTCAGATCGCCCAAAACAGTGCATCGAGGCCAGAGGGGACTATTTTGAATAAATAAACTCGAAGTTATCAGAACAAAGCTCCTGTCGTTTCTACTTTAGCTCAAATTGTTTATTTTTAGATTCACCTTGTATTACCAAAAAACTGTCCAACAATATACATATTTTTTATTATCATTTTAAGCCCCCAAGCTCCTACAAAAACGTCGAATATATGTAGTTTAGCACATGGACTGAAAAGTCGCAGGAATATCACATAGATGGCGCTGATTTTATTGCATTCACCTCTTTTTCAGTTAGTAGTAACCTTAAGAGGGCCTCTACTGTAAAACTTAAAAAAAATCGATTTTTTACTTTTTGTTGAAACATACTCAGAAACAACTCCAGAATGTTCCATGAAAATCTTTAAAAGAAATCTTGAATAGTTTTCAAGTTATAAAAGTTTTAGCAAAGCAAGTATAAACTGAGCGCTCGAGCGGTTTACGGTCATATGCTATGAATATGCGATTTTCGTCCACAATCGTCGTGAGAAGAAAAAGGTTAAACGTCGCTCTGAATCCACCCACGAAGCCCGAAAAGCTCGTACAGAGGCTCTTCTTGAAGAGGATAATGAAATATTAAGAGCAGACGAAATGTTATATGGGGCAGGAATAGCTGATTAAGCTGTAAGTATGAAAAATTGTTTAAGCGTGTTTTTCTCGAAACCACGTTTTCAAAATTGCCCACATCACAGCTCCGTGAAAAATTAACATATCAAGCTCAAACTTTGATAGTATATTTTTAACAATATTTACTAGTTTTTAAAGCTATGGTGGGAAAAAATTTATTATTTATAACCCCTTTTTTAATAACAAAATGACAACAAAAAAATGTCGATTTTTTAAAAAACTTCAAAAATTTTACAAAAAAATTTTTTTTTTTGCAAGTAATAGGCTTAACAACTAAAAATAATGATATATAATAAAAAAAATTTGGTTTTTTTCATTTCAGATTTTTTTTAAATGCGCGACAGTGTGGGCAGATTTCAAAAGGCGTTTCGGGGGAGCGGCTGTACAGCTGCCATTTTGAAATGAAAATAAATTTAAAAAATTTTTTTGTACACTCAAGACCTGTGTTTATGTAACCCTAAACTTTTTTTACTAATTAAATTAATACAAGTATGAAAACAAAATCCATGAAAATTTGATTTTTACAGTAGAATCCCCCCTTAAAAAGACCGCTGTTAAAATTTCGTGATATTCTATTGATTAGTTTGAGAGTTATTGTGGTAAAAGTGACGCTACTTTTGTTATTTTCCAAAAAAAATGGATCAAAAAGAATTTCGTACTTTAATTTTACCCTTCTTGATGGGTTGGTGGGAAAAAATACCGTTCAAGTGAAGCAATGGCTTGAAAAGTGTTACAGGGACTCCGCTCTATCAGAAACAACAATACTATAAAACGATGGTTTGCTGACTTCAAGGGTGGTCATAGAGAAACAAAAGATGCACAACGCACTGGACGTCCAAATGAGGCGGTAACACCAGAAAACATAAACGAAATCCACGACATCGTTTTGAATAATCGAGTTAGCTGGCATCGTAAGGAACGTCTTGACTTTATATTTCACTAGCAAACCCGGCCCCCTTCGCTGGGCACACTAAAATAGAATAGATATGGTTTAGAACAGAAAATATATGCTTTTCATATTATTTATTTCTTTATTCTTTATTCAAGCGCTTTGGCATTAACAATATTTTTTGTTTTTCTATTTGTTTTTGAGTAAATATAAAATATAAATTGAAAATCAGGAAAAAAGAAGATTGTTTTTAAATTTCAAATCAACGCATATGAATAAACAATCGTCTTTTTTCCTGATCATCCATGAATTTTTCGTTTCAATTTATATGTTTTATTAAGCATTGGAGCTTTTTTAACCATTATCCATTTATATTTTTCAAAAAAAAAAAACGAAAAAAATTTTTTTTCCACGAACACATAATTTCATTCGGATTTCACATTAAATTCTCAAATTTCGTAAGAAATTATTCACTGTTCCAAAATCCACTCCAAAAAAATTCACAAACAATTTTTACATGTTGCACTTACTTTTTCCTTATGGCATCCAAATCAGAAAGAAATATTGACACATTGTAACTCACACTGTCAATTTGACAGTTCAGTTCCGCCCCAAGCGTTAAAAAAGTAAGCGACATTATGGCTGGCTCAAAAGAACGCTGTACCCGTTGCCACTGCTCCGAATTACAACCAAACTTTACGAAACCCATTTTCAATACTTACTTAACAATGTGCGTAAGTTTGGTTTAATTCGGTGCAAAGACACGGCGGGTCCACGTTTTGGCATATATTTCGAGACCCTAGTCATCAATAGGTATGAAAATTACCCCATATTAAAGCACTTATCAACAGCTTTCATTTGATACCCATATTGTACATACACAACCAAAGGTTACCCGGGTCCACGTTTTGACCTATATCCCGAGACCCCAGTCACGTAGCGGCATGAAAAATACTTTGTACTAAAGTAGTCACCAACAGCTTTCATTTGATACCCATATTGTACATACACGTCCGAAGGTTACCCGGGTCCACGTTTTGACCTATATCTCGGGACCCTATCTACCAATAGGTATTCAAACTATACGGAAATCATCTTCAATACCTACTTAACAATGTGTGTAAGTTTGGTTTAATTCGGTTCAAAGACACGGCGAGTCCACGTTTTGGCATATATTTCGAGACCCTAGTCATCAATAGGTATGAAAATTACACCGTATTAAAGCACTTATCAACAGCTTTCATTTGATACCCATATTGTACATACACAACCAAAGGTTACCCGGGTCCACGTTTTGACCTATATCTCGAGACCCCAGTCACGTAGCGGCATGAAAAATACTTTGTACTAAAGTAGTCACCAACAGCTTTCATTTGATACCCATATTGTACATACACGTCCGAAGGTTACCCGGGTCCACGTTTTGACCTATATCTCGGGACCCTATCTACCAATAGGTATTCAAACTATACGGAAATCATCTTCAATACCTACTTAACAATGTGTGTAAGTTTGGTTTAATTCGGTTCAAAGACACGGCGAGTCCACGTTTTGGCATATATTTCGAGACCCTAGTCATCAATAGGTATGAAAATTACCCCGTATTAAAGCACTTATCAACAGCTTTCATTTGATACCCATATTGTACATACACAACCAAAGGTTACCCGGGTCCACGTTTTGACCTATATCTCGAGACCCCAGTCACGTAGCGGCATGAAAAATACTTTGTACTAAAGTAGTCACCAACAGCTTTCATTTGATACCCATATTGTACATACACGTCCGAAGGTTACCCGGGTCCACGTTTTAATCTATATCTCGGGACCCTATCTACCAATAGGTATTCAAACTATACGGAAATCATCTTCAATACCTACTTAACAATGTGTGTAAGTTTGGTTTAATTCGGTTCAAAGACACGGCGAGTCCACGTTTTGGCATATATTTCGAGACCCTAGTCATCAATAGGTATGAAAATTACCCCGTATTAAAGCACTTATCAACAGCTTTCATTTGATACCCATATTGTACATACACAACCAAAGGTTACCCGGGTCCACGTTTTGACCTATATCTCGAGACCCCAGTCACGTAGCGGCATGAAAAATACATTGTACTAAAGTAGTCACCAACAGCTTTCATTTGATACCCATATTGTACATACACGTCCGAAGGTTACCCGGGTCCACGTTTTGACCTATATCTCGGGACCCTATCTACCAATAGGTATTCAAACTATACGGAAATCATCTTCAATACCTACTTAACAATGTGTGTAAGTTTGGTTTAATTCGGTTCAAAGACACGGCGAGTCCACGTTTTGGCATATATTTCGAGACCCTAGTCATCAATAGGTATGAAAATTACCCCGTATTAAAGCACTTATCAACAGCTTTCATTTGATACCCATATTGTACATATACAACCAAAGGTTACCCGGGTCCACGTTTTGACCTATATCTCGAGACCCCAGTCACAGAGCGGCATGAAAAATACTCTGGACTAAAGCATTCACCAACAGCTTCCATTTGATACCCATATTGTACATACACAACCAAAGGTTACTCGGGTCCACGTTTTGACCTATATCTCGAGACCCCAGTCACAGAGCGGCATGAAAAATACTCTGGACTAAAGCATTCACCAACAGCTTCCATTTGATACCCATATTGTACATACACATCCGAAGGTTACCCGGGTCCACGTTTTGACCTATATCTCGAGCCCTATTTCCAAAATAAAATATAATCCATGTTACTCGTGGATGATGTAGCTTTCGAATGGTGAAAGAATTTTTAAAATCGGTCCAGTAGTTTTTGAGCCTATTCGTAACAAACAAACAAACAAAGTTTTCCTCTTTATATATTAGTATAGATGAGCATTTGACTATGAAAAATCCCTGTTCAAAGTGGGTGCCGAGTTTGCTCACTGTTGCCCAAAAACAAGTGAATGACAAGTCATTCAAAACAATGGAAAAACTACATGAATTGAACTTCGAATTGCTCCCGCATACACCGCATTCACCATATTTGGCTCCCAGCAACTACTGGCCTACCTAAAAAAATTTTTCGCCTTTAAGAAATTTTGCTGCAATTAAGAGGTTATCGCTGAAACTGAGGACTGTTTTGAGCAAAAAACATTGATAAATAAAGGTAATTTTGAATAAAACAAAAACATCTTTTCTTTGTTATGCCCGGGACTTTCCAGCCCATGTAATACATCGCTGTTGGCACCTTTAACCCAACGCATGTCTAGTAGAATAAAAATGGATGTTGCCACAGCGCCTGGGAGAAGCAAAGTTAATTCCTTGAAGCACGGCGGCCCTCATATCAAGACTGCGATAAGGCATGGCGTGCTTCACGAACGGACTCTTTTTCTACCAAAAACTACAGCTCAGCCTTATGCCCCTAATGCAGTGCGTAGTGCGCTTCCATTTCCTATGGATAGTTTTTAGTTATGGGATAGGATAGTTTGCGTCGCGGATGCCGCTTCAATTCCAGCAGCAACTGAGTGCTCGCTGCGCCCAAGTCCACTTTGGCTTCTGGCGTAGTTAGGCAAATTGCGACTGGCTACAGAGATGTGCTATGTCTGCTTTCTGGAGTGACACATGAAAGGCTCTCCGAGCGCTTTTCTTATTTCTACATTACACGAAGTTGCTGCTATACCTAAAAAAATCCACATCTTCTCAAAAAAGCTAAATAAATTTTGGATGAAAAGGAAAGAAAGGCAAAATATGCACCATGAAGGGCGTTCCAAGTGCAAAGTGCCGAAATGCAGCCATCATAATTTAAGACATGAAGTGTTGACGTTTGTTGCCGTTGCTGCTGTCGATGTTGATGCCACTGTGTTGAGCACTACCAGCAGTACTGGTAACAGCAAGAGCACCAACGCGGCGTCGAGCGTCAGGTCGAATAAAGGCGCTTGGCGATGGTGATGACGATGAAGATGGCGATGACGTTGCCAATTGCATAATGTTTTTTTTTTGTGTGTTATTTTGGGTGTGCTTCTTGTTGTTGTTGTGCGTGTTGGCAATGATGTCAGCATGAGAACAAATGTACGTTCGCGCCACTCTAAACATACTCACATACATACACACGCAATCACACACATGTACGTGCGTGTACTTATGTACATATGTATAAATACTTTTTCACTAGTGGCTGAGCATTAGTGCTTATGCAGTTGTGGAAACAAACGACTGCATTTACGTGTGTGCGTGTGTTTGTGTCCTCGGTGATCCTTGCTGCTTAGTACCCTCGCTTATCAGCAAATGTGATGCAGATTAATCGCCGCTGATAGGACGCATGCGCAGCCGGCGATGAGCAGTCAGAGTGGCAGCTTGAAGCAGCAGCAGCAGCAACGGTTGTCGTTTAGGCGGCTGGGTGATCGGTTCGTTAGCTCGTTTGCGGACGATGACGATGATGCTTTGTATGAGGAGTTTTTTGTTATGCGTTGTTTTGTTGTTTGAAGTTGTCAGGAGTATTTTTTGATTTTTTCGTACTTTTTTTCTTGTGTTTGCTGGCCTGTTGAAGACTTGAAGAAATCGCTGTTTTTTGTGTTTTTGTTTTTCAAAGGTTATTTGTTTTATTTCGAACGTTTTTTTTACATATTTTTTAGGCACCCTTCTACTTAAATGCACTTAAATTATTATGTTTTTTTTTTTTTTGGAATTTTATTAAAAATTTTTTTTTTTAATTTTTTTTTTTTTAATTTTTTTTATGTTGTGTGAAGCTCAATGGTCTCTTAGCAGAGATCACCAAATATTTGAAAAATTACGTTAATACAAACGTCCACTTTCCCGCATGAGTGATGATTTAAGTAGATTAAGTTGAGGCATTTTTGGCAAGAAATTCCAAACACAACAACACCAAACTTTGCCAAATAAGCATTCAAAACAAATATTAAGGCGTTACTGATAACCAGCGATTTTTGCTTCGGGTGGCCACGACTATACCTGCCCCAAATAATTTTATAGCCAATGCAAATGACCTCTGCAACAACTACATTTAAACATTTCTGTATAGACACAGACATACATACATACACATCTACGCGCATAAACGCCAAACAATCAACAACCAAAAGTGCTCAACTTTTCGAACATCTGTCGATCGGTTGTCGTTGATAATTTCTATTGTGACCCTTCTTTTTTCGCTTGTTTGCCCATTGTTGAGAATATTTAGTTGCAACCATCATCGCATAATCGTTTTGCTTTTGTCTCATTTTCCCCTACTGTTCTGCATACTCATATCTGCTTGCATTTATGAATATGAAAATTGTCACGAGTTATTGTGGTCGTTGCCGCTTCATCCTCAATTCATCCACTTGCCCTGTGCGCCTCTTCGCCTGTTCGCCTGCTCTTCCTCCTCCCTCCCTTGGGCATTAATAACAGACATTTGTATTGTACACAAACAAACATTTCTGTTTATTGAGAAATATTTTTGCAAGCGCGCAGCAGTTCGGTATCTGGGGGATACCAACGGATTATTATTGCCCAATGAGGTACTTTAATAACCATAATCAGGATATTATTGTGATGTTATTGTGTGCGACTGCATAGTGAAAAGTAATATTATAATATTTGAAAATTGCCAGCAAGCAGAAGGCGGCACTTACCTCCTTGCATACACACACACACATGCACGTATGCAACTTATGTACCTCCTTTCATACACACACACACACATGCACGTATGCAGATGCGCGCAAGGCAGGATCACAAGTGCAGGAAATGCACACAGCTGGAGTTGGAGTGGCGACGAGTTGCTTTGAATTTGGATTGCGGAAGTTCGCGCAGTCAGAAGTTTATCGTAGATGTACCGCTTAGCGAAATAGTGACTTTTTAAGAACTTTCAGAAAAAACGCGCACATATACATATGTATGTATGTATCGTATATCTGAAGAGGGGTAAGCATGTGCATTAGCGATTAAATGCGAGGATAAGTGCAGCAAAGTACACATGGCATTTGGGCACTCACCAAAAAGCTGACTTGATACCTCAAAAAAATTATATTTTTCAAAAAATTGTGCGTTTTTAGTTACTTTGCAGATAGTCTGTACTCGTGGATATTTGCTTACCCTTACCTCTAGTAATTCGTACCCCTACGATTTCTTCTCATATACACCCCGTTGCAATATTATAAACACAGAACTTTTTTTTTAATTTTAAAAATGCGTTGGTCACTCGGGTCTGACCAACTATTTCGACTTTGGACGTGAATTTTTTTTATCTTTTTTTAATAATCCACAGTACAAGTTACCTTACAGAATAAACACAAATGTGAAGAGAAGCAAGCCAAATTTGGCAACCATTAACGGCGGCCGACGTAGCCGAAAGGGTTGGTGCGTGACTACCATTCGGCATTCAGAGAGAACATAGGCTCGAATCTTGATGAAAACCCCAAATGAAGAAACAGTTTTTTCTAATAGCGGTCGCCCCTCGGCAGGCAATAGCAAACCTCTGAGTGTATTTCTGCCAAGAAAAAGCTCCTCATAAAAAATATCTGCCGTTCAGAGTCGGCTTGAAACTGTAGGTCCCTCCATTTGTGGAACAACACCAAGACGCACGCTAGGAGGAAGAGCTCGGTCAAACACTCAAAAAGGGTGTACGCCCCAATTACATGCCATACAGTGGAGCTCATTTACAACACAACATCACGTGGAAGAAAACTGAGTGTTGATTATTATAATCGACTTTCTTCGGCTTTGGAGACTGATATTCCTCGCGGAAGTACAGATAAGGGATAATGAAGTGGACCCATTTGGTAGTGATGATGATGGTCGAGATGGTGATTATTTGCCCGAGGAAAATGCATCCGGTATTAAGCAGGAAGAAATAATCGAGCCGAATGAAATACTTTACTGCGTTGAAGAAATTGAGGACGATTTATTGAAGGAGTAGAGGGCTGCGTTACCTATATGTCGCGATGTCTGAATTTGGTATCCCCGCAAAACTAATACGGCTATGCAAGGTGACGGGGTGACTCGCTGTCATACGACTTCTCTAACCTGATGTTGGAAGCGATCATACGAGCAACAGAACTTAATCGCTCAGACACAGTTTTTTATAAGAGCGTACAATTGTTGATGTCTTCTGCCTTAAGGGGAATTTTTTTTTCTTCACTCATCTTATAGTAAATCATTTCAAGAATGTTGTGTCAAAATTTTAAGTAGATCGGAGCAGAACTCTCAAAGTTATAGCCTTTGTAGGCACTCTACCTCGAATGCGGAGCATCGATAATTTTACAGAATCATTTTTTCAAACGCGTTTTTCCCGAAACGACTTCTTAAAAGTCGGTGCCAATCACAACTCCGAAACTATTCAACCGATTCTTTTCAAATTTGGCACACGTTTTCTAAATCAAAAATACCTCCCCCCCCACTGTTTTTTTTTTATTTTTTTTTAAGGTTGTTTTTCCCTACAAATATGGCGAAATTTTTTCGCCAAAAATGCTCGTTTTACGTTTTTTTGCCACCAAAACTACAAAAATGAAAAAAAAACTTTATTAATGGGGGGGGGGGGGGGGGGGGGGGGGCGGCGGAGCATTACGTCATACTTTAACTGAAAAATTCGACTTTTTTTAGTTTCAGATGATTCTACGACGAATGCCGATTGGCACCGCAGAGCACCTCTCGAAAAACATATCTCCAAAAAAACTCTGTCATGGGCTTATTTGTCAATATTTTATTATTAATATTTTTTAAAAACTTACTGAAAAGATGTACAATAACATGAAACTGATTTTATTAAAGTATCTTAAGCCATATTTCTGTAAAAAATTCAAAAAAAAGTGTTTTTTTTTTAGCGCTAAACCCTACCACCCCCTTAACAACCGCGCTGTTAGTTCTGCCTTCTCCAAACTGGACAAAGAAGCAAAGAAACTGGGTCTAGTGGTGAACGAGGACAAAACGAAGTACCTCCTGTCATCAAACAAACAGTAGGCGCACTCGCGTATCGGCGCCCACGTCACTGTTGACAGTTATGATTTTGAGATTGTAAAAGACTTCGTGTATTTAGGAACCAGCATTAACACCGATAAAAATGTCACCCTTGAAATCCAACGTAGAGTCTCTCTTGCCAAGAGTTCTACTTTGAACTAAGTTTTAAATTTTTTTTTGCATTTTCTGTCTTAAAAATATTGTGACAATTTGAAGTGAATCCGACAAACACTTTTTGAGTTATTCAACATTAACAAAGGGCGCTCGGGCGCTCCGGAGCCGATAGCAAAACTTTAATTGCGTTTTCCCCAAAACTATGTTTTTTGAACTGGTGATCACTGTAACTTAAAAACCGCTTGGGTAAATTTCAATAAAATTTATACTGCTTTTGAAAAATATAAAAACTCGTGCCTGATCGAAGGATTTGTTTTTAAAAATTTTGATTTTTTTTAAACAATTGATTGTGCGGTTTTTTCTCGAAAATCTTGTTAATTTTGAAAAAAAAAATCTTCGCTCTGGCACAAGATGATCTATTAATAAAACTAATTTGTCTTGTCCGATTGATTTTAGATGAATCTCCAAGGACTTGGGTTGATCACTGCAGGGCATTTCTGGAGAAACGGGCTCCACATAAACAGCGATAACTTTTACAATTATTATTATTTTCTTTTTTTTGAAATTTTGCTAAAGTCAAGCTATGTTGTTATTTTGTAAAATAAATCAACTAACTAACAAAAAAATGTATTAAAAGTCATCTTTTTTCGGACCTCTGACTACCCCTAACCCCTTAAATATACAACAACAAGAACCAAAGCGTTTAGCGTTTTTTCAAAACTTCTGAAATTTTCATCAAAACTTTCAACTTTTTAACTCCAATTTTCACAATTTTTTTGGGTTTGCAGTTGTATAGCTCATTGAATTTTAGTCTGACAAGGCTTAAGCTTCATATGACTACAAAGTGCCGTTGATTTTTGACAATTTTTTTGCGCTGCGGTGTCACGCCTTTTCTTCCATACAAAGCTCGAACACCACTGTGAATTAAAATTCAATATGTTGCATATGCTGAAAAATTCTGGTTAAAAAGTTGCAACTTGTAATGAAATTTTGAAAAATGTTTACAACTTCGAAAAATTTTATGCAAAGTTTTTGGTTTTTGTTGTACTAGGCTGTTCAATAAGTTTGGCAGTTCGATAAGAAAAACACAATTTTATGGTTTGAAATGTACTTTATTATTCAGTATAGTCTCTCTCAACATCAATAACCTTGTTCCATCGAGATTCCAATTTATGAATTTCATTCCTAAAGTGAGAATCTGGAAGATCTGCAAAATTCACTTCCATAGCTGCTATGACCTCATCATTTGATGAAAAACGCTTTCCACGCATGCATTTTTTTAAGGTCTGGAAACAGATGGAAGTCGCTAGGGGCCAAATCTGGTGTATGCGGTGAATGTTCGAACAACTGAAACTTTAATTCATGGATTTTAGCCATTGTCAAAATGCTCTTGTGACGTGGTGCGTTGTCCCGCTGAGAAAGAATTGTTTTTCTTTTGCAAACTTGGTATTTTTTTACGATTCCTTTCCTTCAGTTGGGTGTTACGATTTTAGGGTTATTCGCAAATTTTGTTTTAAACTAATTTGCAACAAGCCAACAATGCGATGTCATATTCACCGACTTTTCGAAAGCGTTCGATAGAGTCAGCCATAGTATCCTACTTAAAAGACTGGGTTCAATTGGTCTTCATTCTGGCTTACTTAAGTGGCTTGCATCACATCTAAAAAAATAGAACTCAATTTGTTCGTATAAATAATATAAAATCTGATGCCAATAAAGTTACCTGATGCCTGCCTCAAGCTAGGTATCTTGCGCCACTATTGTTCTTAATATTTGTTAATGACATTTAAACGTGTTTGAGACATCACGTTGTCTGATGTATGCAGATGATCTGAAAATTTACAGTCGGATAGAGGACGTAACTGACAGTATAAGACTTCAGGAAGACTTAACAAATTTGCAAGCTTGGTGTGATGATAGCTCCTTACCTCTTAATCCTGGTAAATGCCAGCACTTGTCCTTCAGTAAACGTAAAGCTAAGATTAATTTCGATTACAAGTTGGGCACTACCACTCTCAAATTTGTGAAAAGAAAGACTTGGGGGTCAAATTTACATCGAAAATGTCGTTTTCTAAACATATAGACTTTTCGATTGTCAAGTCTCGATGTATGCTTGGCTTTGTAATAAGGAATTCAAGGTAGTTCCAGGATATTTCTATGCCAAAGAATTTGTATTTTTCTCTTGTTAGATCAAACCTCGAATATTGCAGCATTATTTGGGATCCATTCTATATGGGTTAATCTTTAAGAATTGGGAAGGTTCAGGACTAGATTTGTCATCCATTCCCTTTGTTGGCATTGTAGTTTGCCTGCATATAAAAGTAGATGTCTTTTGTTAGCATTGCCAACTTTAGAAATGCGAAGAAAAACTTCATCGGTAATATTTGTAAGGGACATAGTTACGAACCATAGCAAATGTCACTTCTTGCTGGAGCTAATACTTTTTAATTGTCCTCCTCGTAACCATAGACTCAACAAAAGGTTCCATTTACCTTATCACAAGACCAATTTTAGTCGTAATGAACCGCCTGCACGTTGTATATACATATAAGGCAGTCTAACCAATTATGTAAAAATTTAGATATATTCTCTAACTCACGCGAGACTTTCAAGTCAAAACTTAATCTGGCGATACACTTTTTGAATTGTGTCTAATGTATCTCAACGTATTATTTACCATATATTATATTTAAGCTTTAGTATTAGTAATCTATCTGAGTTGTGCTTTAATTCATCAAAGAATGAATAAATAAATAAATAAAAGGTTACAATAAAATTCAGAATTTATTGTTTTACCAGTTTGCAAGTAATCCACACACAAAATTCCTTTCGCCTGCCAAAAAACTGATGCTAACATTTTCTTGGCGTATTTCTGGACACGAACTTGTTTCGGGAGGTCATGGTGATAAACCCAAGCCTCATCCATAGTGATGAATGTATTTTTGTTCCATTTTTAGTGAATGCGGCGCCCATATTACACATCACTTTCTGAAACCCAATACTTCAGTCAAAACACAGCTTTTCAGTCACTCGACGATTTTCTAATACGATTTCCTGTATTTTTTCTACGATTCTTGGCGCTGTTGCTGTTTTTGGACGTCCTTGTCGTGGCTCGTCTTCAAATCTTATGCGACCACCTTTACATCCAGCAACTCATCTTTCTACTCACTAATTGATGGCAAAATCGTTCATCAATACCCTTTGTTTTTAAACCTTGGAAAAATAAAAATTCGATCACTGCACGATACTTGAAATTTTCCACACATCGTTACTAAATGGCTTGTAAAAAGTAATAAATTTACAGATTGAAATAAAACTTCACATAAATTTATATCGGGTATGATACTTTGCCCGTGTGTTTCCTTAGGCATTTCCCGGTGATGGATGAGAAACCTAGTTCTCTGCTCGTGGTCCTTCTACTGTTGGCTTGTCTGATGTAGACCGATCTGATTCAGAACTTTCATGAGGATGATCATATATTGGTCAGAATTGACTGATTTAAGATCAGTTCCTCACCTAGCCAGCACATCGCCGATACAATTTCCATGAATGTCGCTGTATCCACGAACCCATACAACGTTCGTGATATACCTCTTAGCCAGCTAATTAAGAATATCTCTTCATTCAATTGTTACTTTGAAAGAAGTATTTTTGCACTGTAGACATTTTTTAGCAGCTTGATCAGAGTAGGCAGTGATCGATTGTGCTGCAGCAAATGAGTTCCGGACCTTCAACCTGCCAACTTCTTTATATCTATTAACTCAGCTTTAGAGACGGTGCAGTAGTCAGCTCCCTCCCGACCTTATTGCTTGCATAGTCTTGAGCTGACAATAGAGGTAGACAGTGGAGGTAGCCTTAATATTATTCCATTCATATCTTTCTGAGCTCTTTTAGAGTGTAATCTAACTCATTATGGGTTCACGAAAGAGTTTCGACCACTTTCGAGTGTCCAAATATGAAATTTTTCCAGGGTCGGCATGCATTCTGCCTGATTGCGTTAGCAGGTAAGTAGGTGAAATGGTTGAAGTGCCAGTCTGGAACACCTCAAGTAGTAAAGCGTCGTTTTCATATGAGACCTCCAACAGACAGGCATCTACAGACAGCCGGAGCTGTTGATTTAATAGAGAAGGTTGATGGGTTATAGTTTGGCGCACTGCCCCAGGCTGTCGAAGAAAGGAACAAGGTCCCTGTTATTCTTCTAACTGCCAAACCAGGACATTTACAGAGAAAGTGCTCAACAGTCTCCTCCTCTGAAAGGTCACCACAGCTTCTGAACTGGAAGTTAAATGGTAACCCTTTAGGTGTGTGCCGATCGTCCAGTGACAGGTAAATACAGCTACGAGTTTGGAAATTGAATGGCGAGGAGTCCTAAGAACTTTCTGAGTCCTCCGTATATTGAACTGGGGCCAAAGGGTTTTCGAAATAGCACATAAAGAAATTGAACTCCATATTTTCTGCGCTTTGCTGAGAAATAATTTGTGCAGTTCCCCTTTAACAACCGTTAGGAGGATGCCGGTGAGCGGGTTGGAATTAGCACAAAATTTTCCATAGATGTCTAGGGGAAGGTCTAATAGTTTCTCAAGAACATTGGTTGGTGTAGAAGGCAGCACTCCTGTGATAAGCTTGGATGCTGCCCTTTGTACCCTTTTCATTTTGTTCTTGAATATTGAATGGATTTTGTGTTATCTATATTTAGTCTGGCCGATATTTTCTTATGTCTGTTTTAGTCCTGTCTGTATTGCTAATTTTCTGGATTTTTTAAAAATTCCCTTAAAAATACCTGGGATTTTCAGAGTCCGAAAACTTTTGAAGCTATTCATTGGCAACTCATAAGATCTCTCACCTATAACCTCCACCCACACCAATAACAACGTTAATTAGAGAGATGTCACGCGGTCTAAGTCCAACACGAAAGGTTGAGCATACAAAATAGTTGCATTAAAACAAACAAGGAATTTAAACATAAAAAAGGACACAATCAACCAACTGAGTCCGAAGAAATAATCTTAAATCTATTCGTCGTTGCATGTTTTTGCATTAAACAAGTGAACTTGTTGCTTGTGGCACGTTGCCACGTTTAACTCAAAATCTCACTGATTAAGGCATAATTTCATGAATACCAACTCGAATGCCCCAGAGTAGAACGAGAATTACTCGTGTCGATGTTGATTTCAAATAATTCCATGAATAATTCGCCATCAGACAACAGAGTGTTGCTGCAAGCGCAAAGCAAGAAACCCAATGGCAGAGAAACAAACAAAAAAAAAAAACAAAAACCGAACAAAAAATAAAATAGCAACAACAGTGAAAAAGCACAAAACCTAAAAACATTTCATTATTGCGCGACACAATCGGAATATTTAATGATTTAATCAGTGTCAACACATCGCACAGCATCAGAAACAGCAACAACCACAACAACAATAACAACGCATGTGTTAAAGAACTGCAAAACAACACTGTACGGTGTACCATCAAACATACAGTCAGTCATGTATGTATTCCTACACTGCGATGCGCATAGAAACTGTTTAGTTGCGCTGATAACACCACCAGACGACAAGTTCACAGATTCTTGCCACACTTTTTTTCCTACGAGCGCGCTCGCTTGGGTCTTTGCCGTTTTTTCTGTAATAAGTATAAATGCCCTTTCCTTTCTGCTTGGATTTTGCTTTGCTTTTTGTCAATTTCTTAAATTTTAAAATCTCACAGCTTAAGAAACCACAAAAAAAAAATTAAAAAAAAAAATTAAAAAAAAAATTAAAAATAAACCGAAAAAAAAACAAACATTTGTCGAGATCGAGGACGAGAATGAAGTCGAAACATGCGAAATAGTGGCGCGAGTCTCGTGTTTACAGCAAAAGATTGTACATTTGTGTAGCAGCTGCGTTTGTATGGGTTTATTTGTCTCTGCATGCTGATATACAGCAAATGTGTCCGCTAAGTGGGTAGCAGGTTTGGACCCCAATGCCCAAGAAGAAGTCGAGCGAGCAACAACTTACAAAAGCTTAACTCAGCTCCTTTTCAGCTGGGCTGGGAACACAGCTGCGATTCCTATGACTCGGTCGGTCGGTCTTGAACGCCTTACCCGCTGCATGTCTTGGGCCGTGTTATTGGCACTGCACTGCATGCAGCAAAAGTTCTAATTAAACAATTCGTGGAATTTCGCTTTAATTGTAAGCGAGTGAACGTGTGGTGGCAATGGCGATGACTACAGTTAAGGTTGTGGCTATGAGTTGAGAGTGAGTCTAAATTAAATAAATAAAGTAGAAAGTGAAACGAACGAACAAATGAATATTGGGCGTCCAGTGCCAACAACGAGCTAACTAACAACCATTTCAAGTGGCATTATACAATGGAGTTTATGCACTTGCAACGTGCAACATGCTGAAACTGCTATTCCATGCTACATACATACATACACACGTACATACATGCATACATGCAAAGGTATTAATGGTGATGGAAATGTGGCTTCAGCACGACTTCAAGTTCAGTGGAATACAAGTGTCCCAGCTGTATTGGTAGTGGTGTCAATAAAAGTGGTCAAAGTACTTCCAAAAATGTGAATATTTATTCGGGGTATTTCGTTATGTGCTACTTAGAGGTGAACAACTTTCTACTGGCTTTTCTGAGCGAAGTGAAATTGTGGCTTTTTTTGCACACTAAGGACGGTGTGCCATAATCGATCTACTATTACCTTTTATGGCACTTCCTACGTCTTAAAAAGAGAAAAGTAATCGATGCAAATACTCCAAGTAAAGGGCGATCAATTTCGAGGTATCGGATTTTATATTGAAATAATAGAACGAAAATTTTGGAAGGTGCATTAGCTACACTCAGCAGATGGGCTGCCAGTTGCAGAGTCAACTCTGACAAAACGGAGTTGACTTTTAAGACTTTAAGCCTTTTAAGCTTCCAAGACTGAACAACCAGTGCCTTACACTCTCATCGGAAGTCAAGTATCTTGGTGTAATACTTGACCCCAAGCTCCACTGGAAGCTGCACATAGAAAATTGAGTTAAGAAGGCCAATATAGCCTTCTACACCTATAAATCTATGTTCGGCAAAAAAAGGGTTCCAAAGCCACGTGTCGTACTTTGGATGTACAACTTCTCGACTAGAATTACAGTGAGGCATGCCGAAGAATCAGTTAGGCCCAAATTAGGCAAGCCTTACTGAGGCACGCCTCAATATTACCTTACACGGCTCACGTTAGGCAAGGCAAAGATTGGCATGCTGGAACAATACCAAATTTGGTTGTGGTCACGAAAATCTGTGGCAGTGTCTCACTTAAGCATAAATTGGAATCCCTAACTGATTTGTAGAAGGGCATTCGGAGTATTACCGAAGTTCGGTTTTTCGAAACTGCGCCTAATGAGGCAGATGTGTGGCGATACCTTTCCGGACTTGGGCCTACTTTGGCTGCCTTATGAGGCGCAAATTTGGAATGCGGTCTGCCTTATTTGCGCCAAATCACCGCCTTACCAAAATTTCTAGTCGGGTTAGTGGTTCTCCCAATTTTGACATATAGTTGCCTAGTTTGGTGGGTAGCTCTTCAGAAGGGCTACAACACCACTAAATTAGAGAGAGTGCAGAGAACTGCATGTGTGGGCATCACTGGTGCCTGTAGAACATGCCCCACTGCTGGTCTCAACGTCATACCGCGCTTACTTCCCGTGGATTTTCAAGCTAAATCCATTGCTGTTCAGAGCGCTATTCGGTTAAAGGAGATTGGCCTCTGGAGGCAACTTCCTGTAGCTCATAGTGGCATCTTGAAGCAGATCTCCCCATCCTTCCCTATACCTCGTACTGATCTCTCCAGCCGCAAACTGGGTTGTAGGGATATCTTTCCGAGCAGGCGCGATTGGAATCTCTGACGGATCCAAGACGAAATCTGCAGGAGGAGCGGGGCTTTTCTCTAAATCAGCCAATATTTCGGTCTCCTTTAAACTGCTTGAAATGAGCAGCGTTTTTCAAGCAGAGGTCTTCGCGATCCTGCAGGCATGCAAAATGCTTCGTCAGAATCGGTTCCAGCTGTCCTCTTCTCAGACATCGATATCACCTTGGCCGTCATTAAAGCGAACCTATATAATTTCTTTCTAAAAAAAGCGCAAGACAGATGGAGGTCTGTCTCATCGTGCGCTATTTCAAAAACACTATGTCCTCGAAACGATAGAAAAAGAACGCTTAAGGTGATGAGAATTCCCCGCCATTCACTTTCCAAACTCATAGCGGTGATCACCGGTCACTGGGTGATGGCAACTCATGCGCAGAAGCTTGAAATTGCGTACAACCCCTATTGCAGAAGCTGTGGGGATCCTACAGAGAAAGAGACTGTTGAGAATTTTATCTGCAAATGTCCGGCTCTGGCGACTAGGCGCTTGAGATTCCTTAGCGTGCCCTTTGGGAATGGCTTGAGGAAATTCTCCAGCTTAGATCCCTTTTCTCTTCTCCACTACATCAACAGCATTGGATGGCTGTAGAAGGTTTTCTCTTCCTTATTATACATTATCGTACCAAAACGGCGCGTAAGTGTTTCTTGAAGAGTACCTGTGGTACTCTTGCCGTCAAACCTACCTACCTACCTACGAAAATTCAAATTTATTGGCAATCTTTATTATTTCTGTTTAGAACCATTCTTGACATTTATTTTTTAAAGATAATCCCTTTCAAATGTTGGCCGCAACTGCGAAGGAATTCGGCCATCCGTAACCACCAATTTTGGAAGACTCACTGGAGGACTTCCCTGGTCTCTCGTGAAAAAACTTTAGTAATGTTATATGTAATAATAATAATAATACTCAGAACATGTACCCGTAGTTGTTACTTTAAAAACCTTACTTTCTGTATGGGAAACGGAAGATTTATTATCACCCAAACTGGTTTGAAGGCCCAACTTAGCTGAGAAATACCAGGAGTTAATTGCAGCCATTGGCGGCCGTTGTAGCCGAATGGGTTGATGCGTGACTACCATTCCGAAGTCAGAGAGAACGCAGGTTCGAATCTCGGTGAAAGTACAAAATGAAGAAAACTTTTCTTCCAATAGACTCGGCTTGAAACCGTAGGTCCCCCAATTTGTGAAGCAACATCAAGCCACAAATAGGAGGAGGAGCTCGGCCAAACACCCAAAAAAGGTGTACGCGCCAATTATAAAGGGTGGTTAAGTTTCAAGGGCCGGTGTTGATTTTGAATAAAATAATTTTTTTTTAAGAATTTATTGTCATTTCTTTTTATTATGATAATATTGGTATCGCTCAACTACGCATGAAACAAAATATTGGTAAAGTAGCCGCCGCGGCCTCGGCGGCACACGTCCATCCAATGGTCCAAATTTTCGATGACGCTGAGGCATCATTGAGGTTCCATGCCGTTAATGTGCCGAATTATCTCATCCTTTAGCTCTTGAATTGTTGCTGGCTTATCGACGTACACCTTTTCTTTCAAATAACCCGAAAGAAAGAAGTCCAACGGTGTCAAATCACATGATCTTGGCGGCCAATTGACATCGCTGCGACGTGAGATTATTCGGCCATCAAATTTTTCGCGCAAAAGAGCCATTGTTTCGTTAGCTGTGTGACAGGTGGCACCGTCCTGTTGAAACCACATATCGTCCACATCCATATCTTCCAATTCGGGGCATAAAAAGTTCGTTATCATCTCACGATAGCGAACACTATTCACAGTAACTGCCTGACCGGCCTCATTTTGGAAAAAATACAGCCCAATGATGCCGCCGGCCCATAAACCGCACCAAACAGTCGTTCTTTGTGGGTACATTGGTTTGTCGGCAATTACTCTTGGATTATCATTCGCCCAAAATGCGGCAATTCTGCTTATTGACGAATCCACTGAGGTGAAAATGTGCCTCATCACTAAAGATGCAGTGTACGATATGCATTTTGATTTGAACGCCCGTTTTCATAATCAGCCTGAACAACTTTAACGCGTTTCCCGATTGTGTATCTTTTCATGG
Source organism: Anastrepha obliqua (assembly GCF_027943255.1). Lineage (NCBI taxonomy): Eukaryota > Metazoa > Arthropoda > Insecta > Diptera > Tephritidae > Anastrepha > Anastrepha obliqua. The sequence goes on along the minus strand of NC_072892.1, from coordinate 158,712,605 downwards.
TTCAAATTGAATTAGTTTTAAATTGAAAATGTCAAATGAAATGCAAAAAAAGAACTTGACGTTTAGGTGTGGTTCACATTCAACATCGGCCCTTGAAGTTTAACCATCCTTTATATAAGGTTGTCAAAAAAGTCTTGCGGTATTTTTATTGAATTTTCAATATTTCATAAAATTGGTTATAATAATGCGATTTAAGTCAAATATGTGCCGTTTTGTTCAATGACAAGTTCCCAACGAGATGCCAACTTCATAATGCCCCTCTTATAGAAGCTCGCTTCCCTATTGTCAAAAAACTCGGAGAGCCAATTTTCACAGGACTCTCTTGAGGACAACTTCCGACTACCAAGCTCGTTCGCCATGGACAGAAATAGGTGGTAATCACTTGATGCGAGATCCGGACTATACGGTGGATGCAAAAGAACCTCCCATCCGAGCTCCCGGAGCTTCTGGCGCGTCACCAAAGAAGTGTGTGGCCTGGCGTTGTCCTGATGGAAGACAATTCGGCCTCTGTTGATCAAAGATGGCCTCTTCTGCATGAGTGCTGCATTCAAGCGGTCCAGTTGTTGGCAGTACAGGTCCGAATTGAGCGTTTGGCCATAGGGGAGCAGCTCATAGTGGATGGTTCCCTGCCAATCCCACCAAACACACAGAAGAACCTTCCTGGCCGTTAATCCAGGATTGGCCACCGTCTGGGCAGTTTCCCCGCTTTTCGACCACGACCGTTTGCGCTTCACGTTGTCGTAAGTGACCCACTTTTCATCGCCAGTCACCATCCGCTTCAAAAACGGGTCGATTTTGTTGCGATTTAGAAGCGATTCGCATGCATCCATACGGGCAAAAATGTTGTTTTGCGTCAAGTCGTGTGGCACCCATACATCGGATTTCTTTTTGAATCCAAGCTTCTTCAAGTGGTTTATAACGGTTTGATGACTCATGCCCAGCTCTTGGCCGATGCTACGGCTGCTACTATGCCGGTCTCTTTCGATCAATTCAGCGATTTTATCGCAATTTTTGACGACAGGCCTTCCGGACCGTGGCGCATCTTCGATCACCTCTGCACCAGAACGAAAACGTTGAAACCATCGTTGTGCGGTGGGAATGGAAACTGTATCGGGTCCATAAACTGCACAAATTTTATTGGCAGCATGAGATGCATTTTTGCCTTTATCGTAGTAGTACTGTAAAATATGCCGTCTTTTCTCTTTATTTTGCTCCATGTTTGCGACGCTATAACTCACGAACGACTAAAAGCAAACATTAATTAATCAAACACGTGTTAGTACATGAAAAGAGCTTTCCAAAAAGCTCTAGCGTGAACCGATGCGACGAATACAACTAGAACTACGCGCTTGCAAAGACAAGCTTGCGGAAATACCGCAAGACTTGTTGGCCAACCTTATATATTTCCTAGTCCTTGCTGAGCAAATGTTCAAATTAGGTACTGACAGGGTAATATTAGGTCGGTCCATAAGTTCGTGCGTTGTTTAAAGGTGGTTTTAAAATGAATAAAGAGATTTTTAAAGTATTTATTAATCAAAAATATATTTTCCTTCATTACTTACAATGTCTTCCCAACGTTTAGGCAAATTTTAAATTCCGTGCTCAAAAAATTGTTTGTCATTAGAGCGAAAATACGCTTCGATATCCCTTTTTATAGCTTCTTTTGAGGAGTAATTCTTGCTACTCATATAGGATTGAAGCCCACGGAAAAGGTGATAATCCCAAGGTGCAATATCCGGAGAGTATCCACCGCCAGCATTAGCTCCCATCCGAGCTCGTTCAGCTTGCCTAATGTTTGCTTTGCGGTATGAGGTCTTGCGTTGTCGTGGTGAAACAAAACTTTGCGTCTATTCACTAAAGACGGCCGATTTTTTTTTTTAAGTGCCTTATTCAGGTTTGATAGCTGATGGGAATAATAATGAGCAGTTATCGTCTTTTTGGTGGCCGCCGTAGCCGAATGGGTTGGTGCGTGATTACCATTCGGAATTCACAGAGAGGTCGTTGGTTCGAATCTCGGTGAAAGCAAAATTAATAAAAACATTTTTCTAATAGCGGTCGCCCCTCGGCAGGCAATGGCAAACCTCCGAGTGTATTTCTGCCATGAAAAAGCTCCTCATAAAAATATCTGCCATTCGGAGTCGGCTTGAAACTGTAGGTCCCTCCATTTGTGGAACAACATCAAGAAGCACACCACAAATAGGAGGAGGAGCTCGGCCAAACACCTAACAGAAGTGTAAGCGCCAATTATTTATTTTTTTTAGTTATCGTCTGGTTTGATTCCACAAGTTCATAATAAACAAAGCCGGCCATATCCCACCAAATAGACAGGGGAATCTTCTTGGGGTGAAGGCCATCTCTAGGGGTCGGTTCTGGTGTTTCATCTTTATCTAACCATTGGAGTTTGCAAACAGGATTATTGTAAAGGACCCATTTTTATAACCAGTAACGATACGGTTTAAAACACTTTCATTTTCAAGCCGTTGCCGCAGCTAAGAACACACATTCACTCTCTGCTGAGGGTTGGCGACGGAAAGTCTGTGCGGAACACATTTTCCCAGCTTTGAAACCTTTCCCAACTGAACCAAGTGCCTGTGAACTGTTCCATGCGATGAATTTAACCTCTGAGCTATCATATCGACTGTCAAATTTAGCTCAGCTTCCACGAGTTCGAGCAAGGGTCCGAGTTAATTACTTCAGGACGACCAGCGCGCGGAGCATCCTCCACGTCGCAGTTACCACTTCGAAATTTTGAAAACCACTTTTTCGCAGCCCTTACACTCACGGGGTCCTCTCCGTGAACAGTGTTTATTTCTGCAGCATCAGTTGTTGCATTCTTACCATTTTTATAAAAAAAATACAAAATATGAATCTTATACGCGTTCGATGAATCCGTTTTATTTTTTAACAACACGTGCTTCTATCCGCGATTAAAATCACTTGTTGAATGCACAATATATCAAAGAAAATATAAATAGTTCCGTTATATTCCGCGAATAATTTTTTTTCCGCAAAAATCGTACAAAAGTAAAATTATGGGTAAAATAAGCACGAACTTATGGACTGACCTGATACATCTATGTATATATGTAACTAAAAAAGCTTAATTCATTGCACTTAAACGTTGAAGCTCGCATTTATTCTTCTTAAAAACTTCACTTATTCCAAGAAAGAGCGGCTGCGGGCTTTTTAATCACAGTTTAAAGTCTGCTCTCCAAGCTTGGAAATTCCTTTAGCCACCGGCATGATAGCTTCAAATGAGTAATTGACTGGCTATGTACACTTGTGCTCACATAATTAGGCCACTTTATCGATTTAGAATATTTTCGACATTTTTTAAGCAAAGGCTTCCGAACATGGGCTTTATATGGAAACAAGAGCTCAACATCGTAGCAAAAAAAATTTTTAAATCAAGGCTATTTTTAAGCGATCTTGAGATAACACTTTATTATACACAAGTATATATATACAGCGTGCATAGGATATATGCGAACATGCATATCTGTGGCCGTAATTTCCCGAACCCATTATTTTTATTTTTGCTCTTTTCCAGATAAGACATGGAGGACTACAACTTAACTCAAGAAATGAAGAGACATGCAGTTACCGCCGCTTTATGTGCAAATCAAACCGATTTAGAAATCTATAATTTTCCTCACGTGCGCCTATCCATTCGCCGTGAATTTGGTTGCGTCAGGCGGCGATGCAAAACGCAAAAAACATGAACGACAATCTGACATTGTCCGATCTGCAGAATTTATTCAGCAAAGGCAAGCGAACATTAACGAGGACCCTTCAAAATCAATTAGGGCCCTTGCAAGGGAGCTTAATGTTTCTGAGAGTCTTATCCGTCGAGTTGTACATGAAAATATTCGCCGTAAATCCTACCTTATGGGCAGAAGACAGTTTTTGCTTGAGCAAACGCGAGAACAGCGAGTTATCCAATCAAAACGTCTTCTAAACAAAATTAAAGATCCTGAGCCGCCTGACATGTTATGGTTCATTTTCTGACGAAAAAATTTTTTGACCAAGATCAAAAGACCAAACGCAGAAATGAGCAGAATGACATAGGTATGTCTATGTTCCAATCATACAAAGATTGCTGTTGTCATGAAGACGAAGTTTCCTGCCATGGTTTTGGGTGTTGTGAGCAATAAACCTCACCATGTCATCCCACCAGGCTTCTTTACTCAAGGATTTCGGGTGAATTCTGCTGCATATATCGAGATTCCAGAGACAATAGTGAAACCCTGGTATGATAGTGTACGCAGTCACAGTCCATATGTCTTTCAGCTAGACTCTGGTCCTTCGCACAAAGCGGCGCAAGATTGCATGACTGAAATTTTCCCTGACCACATAACACCGAACTTATGGCCGCTTAATTTTCCAGGCTTTAATCTCCTAAATTACTACCAATAAGCATCCACACAACACCATAATGAATACCGTTACGGTCCATATGAATACAGTAGACTCTCTCGTAAGCGGACACCTAAGAGTGTGAAAAATTTGTCCGCTTATGGGAGGTGTCCGCTTATGAGAAAAGTGTAAGAAAAGTGAATAAAATATTATGGGAAGGTTAACGTGTTATGGAAGGGTTATACGATCAAGAGAAAACAAGTTTAAAAAATTTTTAAGGAATTGACGTATACCCTATGATCAAAAAGTAGCCGGAAATGTTGAAATAAAACAAAACAGAGTTAAATTTCAGGCAAATTTATTTTATCGCGCCTTCAAAATATGACCCTTCTGAAGCAACACACATGTGCCAACGTTGAACCCAGTGCTCTATGCACTCCTGGTAGGCCGATGAAGGGTTGGATGGCCTTCAGCTCCTTCTTCGCTTTCTCTTTGATCTTCTCTATCGACTGAAATCTCCATCTACGAAGTGATAACTTCAACTTGGGAAATCAAAAAGAAGTCGCGCGGGGCCATATCAGGTGAATACGGTGCTTGCACGCTGGTATTTGTTTGGTCAATAATAATCCAGCACATTTTGGGCTCGATGCGATGGCGCGTTATCATCATGCAAAATCCAAGCATTGTTTGCCCACATTTCCGGGCGTTTACGACGTACAGCATCTCTCAAACGCTTCAAAATGGATAAATAATATTATTTATTGACTGTCTGGCCCGATGGAAGGTACTCATGGTGAACTACGCCTTGGCAATCGAAGAAAACAGTCAACATCACCTTCCCGGTACTTTTTGATCATAGGGTATACTGAAAAAAGATTCCGCTTATAGAAGGAGTCTGCTTAAGAGAGGTGCCCATTAAGAGAGACTACATGGGAAGGAGTATTTGATTCGAGCAGAGCCCGAATCGAGGAGGTTGATGATGCTAATGGTAATTGTACTGATTTTATTGATATATAAAAAAAGTTCGTTGTGCAAAAAATTGAATTGAATTTTCATTTTTTTTTTTGTCGGGACAACGGGAAGTACAGTACAATTAAGTCCATTGTACTGCACTCGGATTCCCTTTTTAATTTTCTTTAAATCTACTCAACATCCGCAGAAATCTGAGTAGATCTTGTGGCTCCAAGGAGCCATGGTGGTCGCTTCTTAATACATCAGAGCCAAACGCGAGCTTGATTCGAGCGAAGGCCGGTCAGACACACAGAAAGTGGTCTGCAGAGTGGAGTGCACTGTCTGAGACGCCTACCTTTTTCATCTGCTTCGCTCACAGAAAGTGGCCCGTCATCAGTCCAACCAGCTGACTGCAGTCCCTTCTTTTTAATGACAGGAGAACGTGCGACAGTCGGTCGGACATGACAAGAACTTTTATTTAATTTTGTTCAAAATAAAAACTGATGAGTTTTACTCTCAAGTTGTCCTCCAATACCGTACGCATCATGTAATAAAATTTTTAGAAGTTTTCTAAAGACTGATTAAAAATTTTTAAGTTTGATAATTTTTGGAATTTATTAAATTTTTGTGAATTTTCTACCAAGTTTGGAAGTTCGATGTGCACGTTTTTTATTACAAGTACAGTGAACTATGTTTTTGTAAAAAATTAAACAAAAAAATTTAGCTTCAAATATATGGCGGACATTGTGAAAGGTAAAGTGACTTAATTATGCGAGCACTAGTGCATGTATATGTATGTATGTGTGCGTGTGTAAGTTAGTGTACATAAAAATTCAGAAGTATGCCTTATCACCAAAGCTTCTTCGCTCTCAGTAAGCCACTGATAACACGCACAGCTGGGATCACGGCTTAAAAGTAAACAAATCGCTTTTGTATTTTCTAAAATCCACAGTAAAGAGGGCACAACCAATCAATAAAGTCAGGGTTTAAAAATAAATCTTATTTGCTTTCATTTGAAAGTGATCGGTGCAAAGTGTCAGAAGCAAAGTTTTTATTGCGGCTTACAAAGTGTAACGAAGTGATTCACCTAAAGCAACAGCAAACAGAAGATACAATAATAAAAATGAGAAAATCCAATTTCGCCATATTCTTTGTTCTACTCGCAGCGCATAACAGCATCGGGCCGCCCGCCACCCAAGCGCTCCAATTAAACTTGACCGAAAGCTGTGGGAATACCCAAACCTTCTACTGCACTTTGTCGAATATCACGGCCACGCTCACCGATCCGCTCATCGTCGCCAATGCCACGGCACCGCAGCTGTACGAGCTGGTGCTGCGTGATTCGGTAATCACGCGCATCCCGCGCCCGCTTTTCACAAACGCGCCAGCGCTGCGCTCGTTTTTTATGCACAATTGCGGCTTATTGCGACTTACGGCCTACGACTTCCCAACCGGTCTCCCGCTACGCACCTTAGTGCTGCAGCAGAATCGTTTTTTCGATGTGCCAGAGAAGTCGTTCATCGCAATCTATGGGCTCGAGGAGCTGCAGCTCGGACGCAATATGATCCACATGGTGCACAAGAACGCGTTTGCCAGTTTGGAGAGACTACGCTACCTGGACTTGCAGCAAAACGGTATACGCGAACTACCCCTGTCACTTTTTGACGATCTCGTCAACTTGGAGCACATCGATTTGAGCAGCAACAATATAGAGAAGATCGACACTGCGACATTCGCGCACAATACGAAGCTACAAACGCTGCTGTTGGGCGATAACAGATTTTCGCTCTTCGAACCGAACGCTTTGGCACACTTGCCGCGGCTGCATCTACTCGACATCAGCTACAGTCTTGTTGACGAGCTGCGCTTGCAGTCGGTCGATACGCTGCTGATGCAGGGCAGCACGCTGCAGCGTATCGCTATCGCGGGCAGCGCCGTTAAAGTGCACGCGGGCAACAATCAGCTAACCAGCCTCAATATTGCCGACAAACTTAGCGTGCGCGAACTGGATTTGCATGGCAATCGACTTGAAACGCTGGAAGATTTAGTGGGCATGTTGAATCTGCAGCGGCTGGATGTGTCACGCAATCAATTGCAATCGCTGCGCACCTCTCACTCGCCCCTTTACTTGCCCTTGCCAAATTTGGTGCACCTAAACTTGGCTTCCAATCAATTGCAAAACCTGACGTTAGAGCATTTCCTGGTGCTGCAGAAGCTGACACACCTCGATTTGGCCTTCAACCATTTGCTGCGCTTGGATCAGCGTCTTTTCGAGCCACTCGTCAATTTGGAAAAGTTGTATATCGAAGGCAATCGGTTGCACGTTTTCGACTATGAGAAATTTGTCGCTACGCACGCCTATCTCAAAGAGTGCGGCCTATTGGAAAACGAGTGGGAATACCGTTATAAGCGCACCATGTTGGCCTACCTGAAAGAGCACAACATTCAGGTGCCAGTGCGCTTCACCTCGAACAACTACAACAGCAACAACATGGATAATCTTTTTGAATCAACATTGAACTCGCTTTCGGCGCCCGATAAGGCAACTCATCATCGCTATGCATCAACGGCCAGTTCAGTTGATGATGATTTCGAGGAGTTGCACGCTGATGCAGCAGCGTCCGCAGTAGCAGGCATAAGTGGCATTCATCCATACTGGACTACGCGAGATGTGCTGACAGTGATTATATTGTTGCTGGTGTTCCTGGTATTGTTGTTGCAGTTGTTTAGCTTCCTACGCGAGGAGGAGTGTCTGCCAACTTGCTGCAATAGGATGGCCAGAAATGCACAAAGGAACGAGCGTCGACGGCTGGAGGAAGAAGAGGAGGACTCGGAAGTGTAGAGCTATGAATTCATTTACTTGTAAATATCGTAATGAAATTGTTTGTGTAAATAAAAAATGTGCCGTGGGTACATGACACAAAATTTTCTTCATATACAAACGCACCCGATTCCATACTTCAACTCAACTACACAAATTTTACTTTCTAAACTTACTTACTTACTTAGCTAGCAACTACAACCGGTGATCGGTCTTGGCCGCCACCAAAATGTTGCGCCAATCGCTTCTGCATTGCGCGCGTTGACGCCAGTTAGAAACACCAAGGGACGTCAGGCCATCGTCGACTTGGTCTTTCCGAGGTAGATGAGAAAGTCATTTTTTGCAAGTCCCACCAGTCGAAACCTTCTTTGCTGGAGCGTTATTGTCCATTCGCAGCCGCTGAATTTTAACGCGCTTCACTACGTCGATGTCGGCGTACAGACCGTACAGCTCGTAGTTCCATCTTATTCGATATGCATTACATATTTACGCGAATCGGATCATAGATCTTGCGAAGAATTCTTCTCTCCAAAGCTTCTAATAACCGTTTATCGGTGTTCGTCAATGTCCAGGACTCAGCGCCATTGAGTAAGACCGGAAAGATTAGTGATTGTTAGAGCTTTGTTTCAAGCATCGAGAAAAGGCTCTGTTTTTCAATTGCCTACTCGTCTCATATTAGAACCTGTTGGCAAGAATTAATCTTCGCTGGATCTCTTGGCTGCCGTTGTTGTTGGTGTTAACGCTGGCTCCCAGGTGAACAGAGTCTTTGACTACACCGAACTCGTAATTGTCAATTGCAACCTGTTGTCCAATACGCGTAGACTTTTTGGCTGTTGACACTAGGTACTTTGTCCTGGAAAGACTGTACTCTTTTTCCAAACGGGAGAAAGTTACACAGACTACCCGCTGACTTATGCCAACAATGCCGATATCATCAGCGTAAGCGAGCAGCTTGACACTTTTATAGAAAATACTGCCTGAGATGCCGCTTTTGGCGGCGCAAATAATTTTCTTCATTATCAAATTGAAAAAACCGCATACTAAGGGATCGAATTGTCTGAAACCCCGCTTCGTTTCAAATGGCGCCGAAAGTTCTTGGCCAATTCTCACCGCGCTGGTGGTGTTTCTTAGGGTCATCCTGCAAAGCCGGATGAACTTTTTAAACACAGCTTCATTTAGAGATTCCTTCAAAGCATCTCCTCGGTCATATCATCTGCGAAAAAATTACTTCGCAGCTACTTCGGCCTACGATCAATTGCGGGACGAACGATCTTTTTTCCTTTTGCAATCGTGGAGCTGAAAAGTAGTTTGGAAAATTAGTAGTTAAGTTGCTTAAGTGAAGTTATATTTTTACTAATAAATCAAAAACAATTACTAAATACTAAATTATTGGTAAGCAATTCTGTTATATTTTTGTACAAAAATTTATTTGAAATTTTTTATTTAAACACAATATTTAAATGTCCAGAAAACCGCCGTAGCGGAATGGGTCGTTGCGTAACTGCCATTCGGGAGTGCGTAGGTTCGAATCTCCATGCATGGATCAGCAAAATGGTAGAAAACGTTTCTTCTAATAGCGGTCCTCCTAGGCAGACAATGGCACACCTCCGAGAGTATTTCTGACATGAAAAAGCTCCTCATAAAAACCATTTGCCATTCGGAGACGGTTTAAAACTGTAGGTCCCTCCATTTGTGGAACAACATCAAGACGTACCCCTCAAATAGGAGGAGACGCTTGGCCAAACAGCGAACGCACCAATTTTGTATGTATTTTTTTAATTTAAATTGTGCAATAATGAATTTACTTTAGTTACTTACAGAGAGCACCTAAAGTATTTGAAAACAACTTGAGAGTAAAACTAAAAACCTTTACTTTGAATACAATTTAATGAAACTTCATAAACTTTTTACACAACGAATTGAAATGAAGAGAAATCATTCATTGAGATTTCCATTAACTGCAAAAAACTCCACGATCTGGCTCCGCAAACGATTGCTTGTCCGAATCAAATGCTTTTTATTCCAATACACCATAACCGTATTAATTCCAACCCTCAGAGAAGAAATTGTGTTATGAGGATGCCTATTGGTTACACGCTCAACTACGCGCCATTCGTAGTAATCCAGGGAATTGAGATTAAATCAGCCCTCGATAGGAGTTGGACTGTCTACGAGCTGACGACAAATCACAGACGCTCGATCATGTGCTCACGACGGCATAAGACGGTATAATATTATCGCAACATCTTCCAATGTTTCTGTTTTGCTGCAGATGCAAAAGAAACCTCGAAAGCGTATAACATTCATACGGCCATGTGAGAGAAACCAGGGAGCATGCCACACATACCACTGGTATGATGGCACAGAGAGCCATTAGAAGACAAGTCTATAGCATGAAGCTGGCTACAAATATGGTGGACTCAGACATGAATGAAAAATTTTGGTTCATTTAATGGGCCTTCCCGAGGTAATACAAAGTAGTTCCGGGAAGGGAGTCTTCCCAGAAGAAGAGAAGAGGGATTGTTTTAGTGGCTACACCATTAGACGCAGTTGACGACGGTCGCTGTAACCCTACCTCACTCCCCAAAAGAAAAAAAGAGGTTGTCTGTAAAGTCGGTTTACTGACGATAGTTTAACGTGATAACGTCATAAGAAAATACTGATTGAATGGTTGCATTTTTCAAAAGAAAATTTTAATTTTATTTGTTTGATAGATATTTTGTATGGATATAGAGAATGAGGTAACATTAACATAACATAATATACTTTAACGTAACATAACATAACATAACATAATATAACATAACATAACATAACATAAGATAACATAACATAACATAACATAACATAACATAACATAACATAACATAACATAACATAACATAACATAACATAACATAACATAACATAACATAACATAACATAACATAACATAACATAACATAACATAACATAACATAACATAACATAACATAACATAACATAACATAACATAACATAACATAACATAACATAACATAACATAACATAACATAACATAACATAACATAACATAACATAACATAACATAACATAACATAACATAACATAACATAACATAACATAACATAACATAACATAACATAACATAACATAACATAACATAACATAACATAACATAACATAACATAACATAACATAACATAACATAACATAACATAACATAACATAACATAACATAACATAACATAACATAACATAACATAACATAACATAACATAACATAACATAACATAACATAACATAACATAACATAACATAACATAACATAACATAACATAACATAACATAACATAACATAACATAACATAACATAACATAACATAACATAACATAACATAACATAACATAACATAACATAACATAACATAACATAACATAACATAACATAACATAACATAACATAACATAACATAACATAACATAACATGCTGTTCAAGCAAGGTAACGACGCACTTTTTGGTGCGTGCAGCCGGCTACATAGAATTATAAGACGTTATCACGTCAAAAAAATAATAATAACATTAAAACAACAGGTATTATTAACAAACTTGGTTTTATTTTAAATTCTTCAAGTAAATCAAATTGATAATAATCAATAAGAAGGCATATGCAAATACAAATACGTGAATTTATATATGTACATATGCGCATATACATACATATATACGCTCACTTAAGTAGGAGAGAGCAAGATGTCGAACGTTGCCGTTCGTTTGCTTTGTTTGCTTTGTCGTTTGTTCCGCGCTTTCGCTTGCAGTTCATTCAAGGTGACGGCAATGAGCAAGGTAACGACAAATGAGCAAGGTAACACTAATGAGCAAGGTAACGACAAATTTTTTCGTGCGTGCAGCCTGTTAAATCGAATTATAAGGCGTTATCACGTCAAAAAAGGTATTAAGATCTGAGGAGCCTAACTCGCCATAAGTTCGATGTTATGTGGTCATGGAAATTTTCAGCCAGCCAATCCAGGATATCACTACTGTCTCTAGAAACTCGATATATGTATGCACTCGAAGTCCTTGAGTAAAGAAAGGTCTGTTGCTCACAACACCTAAAACCATGGCAGTGGCTGGGAACTTCATGTCCATTACAACAGAAACCTCTGTAGGACTAGAACATAGGCATCTATTCTTCTGGTGATTTCTGCAGTCGATCTTTCGGTCTTGGGGACATTTTTTGTCGTAAAAGAAAAATCAGAGTATATCAGGCGCTTCAGGATGTTTCATTTTGTTTAGAAGGCTTTTTGATCGAATAATTCGATGTTCCCGTATTTGCTCCCACAAAACTGTCTTCTGCGCATAACGTTGAATTTTTACCAGAGATCTCAGATCAGAAACATTAATCTCCTTTGCAAGGGCCCTCCTTGATTCTGCGGAGTCCTCGTCAATGTTCGCTTGCACTTGCTGAATAAATTCTGGAGATCAGATAGGGTCAGAACGCTCCTCGTGTTTTTTGCGTTTTGCAACAGATTCTGCATCGCAATTCATGGCGAACCTTATGAACGAATGAAAGGGCGCACTTAAGAAAATTAAGATTTCTAAATTGGTGTGATTTGCACATAAAGCGATGATAACTGCATGTCTCTTCATTTCTTGAGTTAAGAATGGTTTCGGAAAATTATAGTCATATATATGCATGCCCTCAAGTACCGCATGCCTCCGGTATGAAACTAAAATAAATCCCGAGATTTTACGTCAACCGCCTTCAAATCAAATGATTCAAACATAAAAAAGTTCTATTCCAAAAAATAAAATGTATTTATGTATAATTTTTTACCCTTTATGCGCTCCAATGCTTGTCTGTTTGTATACTGCTGCCAGGTATGTAGGAGTAGGTACGCCTTAGAACCCGCCAGAAACAAAAATGGTGAACGACTACTTGATTACGTAAACCACAACCTTCTTATTGGCGGAACGAAATTTCTGCACCGAAACATTCGCAAATTCACATAGCAGTATCCTGACGGACGCCCTCGTAACCAGATTACCTTCTTATCAGCAGACGTTTTCACAACTTCCCAACCAATGTATATAGCGATCACAAGCCGCGTCTGTATGCTTTCAGGTTGCGAAAAATTCTTGTAGCAGTTGGTCGAAGAACGAAAACATTTAAAAACCCAACTAATCATCAGCCACCATCTCATCAACCAACTTATCACCACCTGATCGTTGACGCGTTTTTCAAGCGTATAATGACGTTCCCCGTCGCATCAGAAATTCAGTGAAAACAGATAAAAGTTACCTAGCCGAAAGTACTGCCAACGAAGCGGCTCATGCTGCAAATACCAACAACATTCGAGGTGTCTACACAGCCATTAAAAAACTAATAAGCAATAAGCCCAACGTACCCCCAACAAAGCAAATGATGGTAGCATTTTAACATCAGATGAAGGCCAATTTAGCTGGTGGTAGGAGTTTTCCAAAGAAACGACAGCACCCGAACGCAGTGCATACAGAAGAAAGCCTAATAGAAGTAGCTCCACAGATCCGCGGTCTTTCGAAGAGATCTCACAAACGGCATGTAAATTAAGATATAATAAATCTCACAGCCCGATGATCTCCCAGCTGAACTGTTTAAGTATGGTGCCAGTATTATTGTCCGTATGCTAGATCTCATTATCTAAGTGCTTTCAGACTGAACAGCTGACACTATCCGTAGCAACTGAAAAGAGGGCGTAATTATTACCATCCCAAAAAAAACGGCGATCTTAGCCAATATAAAAACTACGAGCGTGCATTTGACAATATCTTTAGGGACGCGACATGGAGCTCGTTGCAAAGATGTGGGGTTCCTGAGAATATCATCGATATTATCAAAGCCTCATATAGCAATGCAATGTACTTTTCAAAGGAAAATATAGTGTTAAATTTACCATAAACAAAGGCGTTCGACAAGGCTGCCTCTTATCACCACTCTTGTTCATAGCACTTCTGGGTAGCGTCTTAAAACATACAACGTCTTAAACACACAGAAGTTACAAAAAAACTGCAATGGAGACGAAGTCAAGAATTATGTGAGCTAGTTTTTGCTTGGCTGAACACTCTTAGTTAGTGGTCAAATAAGAGCTACGGTCACGGCAAAATCCTGGCTGGCACTTCGGAGCTTCCCGGATTGGTGGACTATGCACTCCCGCCTACACTTGCCATTATAACGTTCACGACCCTCCTACCCTCAAGGGAAGAGTAGGAACGGGACGATGTAAAACAGGGCGAGTCTATCCATGTACATACATTGGCTTAAAGACCCAGGGTAGGGGGGTGGAGGCGTATACTTCGAGCATCTGGGGATCTCCTTGAGTTTTCGGCTCCCCGACTATTGTAGAGTCTTTCAGGCTGAACTGATGGTAATAATGAAAGCCGCGACACTGGTGCAGTTTGATGCGATATCTGGAAATGACGACTACATTTTCACTGACAGCCCGGCGGCGATAAAATCCCTCACGAAACAGTCGACGACCTCCAAGGAAGTCATGAATTGCCGCACATCTCTTAAGGGGGGGTAAGGGATAAAAATCGATTTTTTTTTTTGCATGTTATTGTAGTAAAACATTTCAAAAATACTGTGTTAAAATTTTAAGTCAATGCGAGCAAAACTTTTTAAGTTATAGAGCATAAAGCCGAGCCGCCTCAAACATCTGCCGAGACGCAGCAGTTGCGCGCGTAGTCCGTTACAAACGTCATAACTTAAAACTTTAAACGCGGTTTTCTCGAACCTTTTTTTTAAAGTGCGTAGTCATTGGCATTTAAAAACTACTTAACCGATCCTTTTGAAATTTTGCACACATATTTTACATATAAAAAACCTCCCCCCAACGTTTTTTTTTTGCCATTTTTTTTTTATATTAAGGTGGTTTTACACCTACAAAATGGCGGCATTTTTTCGTCAAAAATCACTTTTTACTTCAAACGACTACCAAATGGCTGAAAATCAAAATAAATCGTCAAAATAAACGTTGGGGGGAAGTATAACTCATACTTTAACTAAATTATTCGATTTTTTTGATTTCAGATGATTCTACGCTGAGATATGCTGACTACTGAAAAATGTATTTTTGAAAAGACGTCTACGTAAATGTGCTCTCATTCGCTCATTTTGCAATATTTTTACATGAAAATTTTATCAAATATTCTTGAAATATTACTTTATAATATGCAACAACTTTTAATAAACTGACTTGAACCGTTTCGCTACAATAAATTCATGAAAAAAGTGTTTTTTTTTTAGCGTTTATTCCTTGTGCCCCACAGGACAATGGCTTCAACCTAACCTAGTTTTTGCTGATATTTGTTTTATGGGATACAAATTAGCTGATGCCACTGCAAAACTTCGTCAACTAAAAATTAATGTACGTACAGACGGCCTTAAAATAAACTTTCCAAAAACCAAGCTCATAAGGATGCAACCAACAAACACATCCCCTCTTGAGCTTATTACAAGCGGAAACGCCATCTTTATTGAAGATGTGGATAAGTACTGTGAACTCGGTAGTCAAAAAATAGAAGATGGACAATGTAATGTATACCTAAAGAACATGAATACCTAGTTGACAATTTTTTTAGGTTCAGTCGCAGTTTACAATTTTTTGTTTTTTATTCGTGTTTTTCGAAATCGCCCATTGCTCGATTATCTCGATTATTATGTAAGTTGCCTATCAAAACCCTCGGTATAGCCCTTGAGATGAGGTCGTCTCTAAGCCGTACACATCAAGGAGTCATACAGGGAGTCGAGGAAGCTGTAAAAGTGGTGCTGAACGGGTTTACTTTGAAGCATTCCCAGCAAAATGAATGAGTCGAAATAGAGGGGAACTATTGTGAAGACCAAATAAAATAACAAACCGGCCAAACACCAAAATGTATTATAGAAAAACATTTTTCTAATAGCGGTCACCCCTCGGTGATGGCAATGGCAAACCTCCGAGTGCATTTCTGCCATGAAAAAGCTCCTCATAAAAAATACTTGTCGTTCGGAGTCGGCTTGAAATTGTAGGTCCCTCCATTTGTGGAACAAAATCAAGACGCACACCACAAATAATTGGTTATACTTATATTGTGAAGATGTTTAATGAAGTTTTGCTCGCTATTTAATTTGCTTGCGCTTTTTTGGCCAATTTCGTCAACTTAATGGCTACCCCTCGTAGCAGTGTGACTCCACTTGAGCAGCCAGCAAATCTATCTTGATTAAGCGAAAATGGAAAATGAGTTCATATTATTTAATCTTTCCAATCAGTCAAAGCTATCGCGAGAGCGAATTTGACAATTAAAATCAGCCATGCAGTCAAAAGTTGGATGAAAAGCGCGGCCTATTTCAATTAATGTTGTAGGTGTCACGCCAATATAGCAAATATAATATAAATTCTATTCTACAATGCATTTAGATTTCACTCCACTTTCTAACTAAAAGCTCTCTTTATAGTAACAACTCTGCCTGCCTTTTGTGCTGGAGCCCTTTTTGGCTGCTTCTATGAAAAATATTCAGTTAAAAAAGTTGGGCTGGCGTGCGCCCTTTTGGAGCATGCATCATGCGCCTTTTTGCACATGTCACAGGCGACATTGTTGTAGTTGCCTGCAAGCGCAAAGAAAAGCAGAAACAAAAACAATAGTACAACAACAACAATAACATCACCAACATGAGGCATGCAAACAAGCAACTTTGTGCTTTGCTGCTGATACATTTGGCCGATTTGCAAAATACGAATTTCAGTTCAAAATAATTGCACAGGATACACGCCAACTTGCCACATGCTCGTTTGCATACATACATACACTCATGTCACATATGCACAGGTAGAGGTGTGTATGTAAACTTTTCTATACTTAATTTGTATATTTAGTAGCTGCTAGTCCATTGCGTTCAGCTCCAACTGGCCGCTTCCATCAGTACTACAGATGGTGGCATTGTTGTTGCTGTTGCTATTACTATTGCCAATGCACTCTCTCTCTACTGCTGCAAGTGTTTCCATGCCCAGATCCAGTAGTCCGTGTTGCAGTGCTTATACGCATTTGTCGCATACTCGGACGACAGTGGGCGCTAGGCGACGCTTAGTGGACGACAACGACGACGAGATGCTGGGATATGAAATCACAATTTCTGAGAAATTGTATTTTGATTTATTTATAATGTTGCAACAACATGCAGGCAAGCAGTTAATGTCACTTGCAACATGCAGCAGCAGCAGCAGCAACAGCAACAGCAGGAGGAGCGGCAGGTACATTTTATTTCGTATTACATTTTACGTATGTATGTGTGCTTGTATATGTATGTAAGTGCATGCATGCATATGTGAAGCAAGCCAAGTCAGGTAGGCACCAACTACCTACCAATTGGTGCCTTGGCCACAGCAAATTGAATTGGAAATTTTGGAAATCAAAATTTTGATTAAATGAGAAATGAGAAATATGCAAATGTGCAGTTTGTGGAAATTAATTATGCAGCAGTGTATGCTGATGCACAAAGTGCCATATATTTGTATATACATACATATAAACATGTCGCTGTGAGTGTGTGCGTGTGTGAGTGTGTAATACAAACAGTTGCGTGACATAACACGAGCAGCTTGCCATCTGATAAGCGAACGCGGAAACGTAAATACACAAAGCAGCCACATGCACTTGCCAACTAACACAATTACAAGTCCTTACACACACATACACGCCATATATTCGATCCGGGCATGCATTCCCATGCATATATTTAGCGCATTATCTGACCCCTGTGGGCGTTGGAAAGCGCTTTGCTGTCTACCTTTGCGATGAAATTCATTTGATAGCATTTGTTGAAATAATTCGTTGAAGCTGAATAGAATTTTTAAAATGCGCACAAAAGCTGTAATGATTCGCTTTGCTATTCTGTAATTTATGCGAAGAAACTGCAGCTATTAATTAACTGTTCGGGTAAGTGAGCATTTTGTAATTTTAATAAGTTCTGATGGCTTAATTTCGCAGACGACTGCAGCTGCTGATGTTCGTATCTGCTAACGATGCTAATTCCATAAGATTAGGCGGAGTTATTAGCAAATAAGGCAGGCTAAGAAACAATAATTTAGAAATTGCTTGGGCAATGACAACATCCGATGAAGCGACGTTTTGGGTGTTTGAGAAAAAGATTCTGCGTAAGATTTTTGGACCTTCCCACGTTGGCAACGGCGAATATCGCAGGCGATGGAACGATGAGCTGTATGAGTTTTACGATGACATAGACATAACGCAGCGAATAGAGATCCAGCGGCTACGATGGATGAGTCATGTTGTCCGAATGGATACAAACGCTCCGGCTCTGAAAGTAGTCGATGCGGTACCAACTGAAGGCCTCCTCTGCGTTAGAAAGATCAGGTGGAGAAGGACTTAACTTCATTTGGTGTGTCCTATTGGCGCCGGTTAGCACGCGAAAGAAACAACTGGCGCGCTTTGTTAAACTCGGCCAAAATCGCGTAAGCGGTTATAGCGCCAATTAAGCAGAAGAAGAAGGCAGGCTAAACTCAGTCCAGGCCAAACTTTAATCCCCGTGAAAATTTTTTGGTAAAATTTATTGGGTTGTTCATTTTTGGAACTTATACAAACTCATGGCCAAAGAGAGCTTGTAACATTCGAGGGGCGGATGGAAATTTAGTCTTCACTTATAAAAAGTAGACGTTAGGGTTATTATCCGATCTCAATAATCCGTATCTCTAGTAGACCTCTGATGACCTCGGTAGTCTAGCGTAAGTGCACTGGTCTGCCATCCCAGAGATTGTGGGTTCAACATCCACGTAAAGCACGGTCCTCACCATTTTAAAATTTCCCTACTTTCCCTGTTTCTAAAAAAAACAAAAATCTCTCCGCAACCCCAAAAACTTATCCTTTCCATTCCTAATCCCGCACAATAGTCAGCGCATTATTTGCATTGTGGCTGTTAAAACAAGCAAAAAACAAAGAAAAACACACAGTTATACATTGCATCAGTAGCGCCAGCGGTAATAGCGCAGACATACCAAATTTAGCGTAGTCCTCAACCATTGGTGCGATCCTTCTGGCAAAAAAATGTGAAACACAGATGGCGCTCCAAGAAGTAAGAAGGCGTTGTTCCTAAGCAACGACAGGTGGGCATTCCCACTATTTAGAATTGGTAGCGGCAGGCTAATTACCTACCCTGTCAGAAATCAAAAAAGATTAACGAAATCAACGCACGACTAAGTCGTGTCGCGGCTATGGGCAAACAGTAAAGTGAATTTGGTTGTAAAATGAAAATCCTTTATTTATTCATGTAAATCAATTTCATCCCCTTCAAAATAATCCTCTCTCGATGAAATACACTTATTCCAACGATTTTTCCAATCCCCGAAACATGCCAAATAGTCCATTTCCGGTATAGCCATCAGCACCTTCTTCAATTCAGCTTTTATCTCCTCAATCGACTCGAAACGCGTTCCCCGGAGTGGTCTCTTGAGTTTCGGGAATAGCCAGAAGTCACACGGAGCCAAATCAGGCGAATACGGGGGTTGCGGAACGATATGCGTGGAATTTTTGGCGAAATGATCACGAAGAACGAGTGCAGTGAGAGACGGTGCATTATCGTGATGCAAAAACCAAGAGTTGTTGGCCCATAATTCTGGTCTTTTTAGACGAATTGCCTCACGTAAACGACGCATAACGCTCAAATAATATTCCTTATTAACAGTTTGGCCAGGTGGAAGGAATTCATAGTGCACCACACCACGAAAATCGAAAAAAACTGTCATCATGACCTTTATTTTTGAACGACTTTGACGTGGTCTTTTCGGTCTGGCCTCACCTTCAGTACGATATTCGCTTGATTGGTCGGTTGTTTCAGGGTCGTAAGCATAAATCCAAGTCTCATCTCCCGTAATGATGCATTTGAGCTTGTCCTGGTAGTCTGAAAGCATTGTTTCAGACACATCAACGCAACGACTTTTTTCCAAGAAATTGAGAGTTTTCGGTACCAAACGATATTTGACTTTTCGTAGGCCCAAATGGTCTTTCAAAATGGTTTTCACAGATCCTTCTGATATTCCGATCATATCAGTAAGTTCTTTAACAGTCAACCGACGATTTTTGAGCACTAACTCCTTCACTTTATTGACGTCGATGGTCGTCCGGAGCGCTCCAAGTCATCAACACGTTCTCGACCCTCTTTGTACCACTTTCCGCGACAAATAAATTCAACTTTTTTAGTAGTAGTAGTATGCTGTCGAGAGTAGTGAACAACAAAAAAAACAAAGAAAGGTAGGTAGGTAGAAGTGGCAGTCGATATCTAGACCAAGTCACTTAAACCGTTGCCGATCCATTGTAATACCACAGTAGCAATTTTCCTGCTACTCCTCGTTAAACCATTTTGTTTTAAGGGGTTACGGGTAGTCAGAGGCCGAAAAATGATGATTTTCAATAATTTTTTTTTTTTGCTAGTCAATTGCTTTATTTTACAAAAATAAAAACATGGCATTAATACATCATGTTTCGACTTGACTTTAGTAGAATTTCAAAAAACAAAAAAAAAATTAATAATTGTTAAAGTTATCGCTGTTTGTGTGGAGCCCGTTTCTCCAGAAGTCCCTTGCGGTGATCGTCACAAGTCCTTTGAGATTCATTTAAACTCAATTGGACAAGAGAAATTAGTTTTGTTAATAGATAATCTTGTGCCTAATTAAAGATTTTTTTTTTTCAAAATTAACAATATGGCGGTCTCAGGACACATTTTTCAGATTTTCGAGAAAAAACCGATAACTGATTCTTAAAGGAAAAATCGAAATTAAAAAAAAACAAAATAGTTTTGAAAAAAACGCATTTCAAGTTTTGTTATCGGCTCCGAAGCTCCCGAGCGCCCTTTGTTAATTGTTGAATAACTCGAAAAGAATTTATCGGATTCACTTCAAATTTTCGCACAATATTTTTAAGATATTATACTTGAAGAAAATGAAAAACAGAATCCAAGTTTTTGAAAATTCTGACTACCCCTAATGCCTTAAGTGCAAACCCATTGATCTGGCTGACACTTATGTCCCGAAGGTCATCAGTATCATTCAGGAACGATAAGCGAAAATAACCAAACCTAGTGGCATGCCATGCAGGACAGTGATAGAGAAGATGCCCGGCAGACTATTCCGCCTCTTCATTCTTGCAGCCTCTGCAGCTGTCAATCTGTTCTGCTGTACGTTCAATCGTTGAGCATGTCGACCTAGGAGACTACAAGTGGCCTGTAATCAAAGCAACCATCATAGAGATGTTTTTTCTTGACCGATTAAGGGGTTACATATGTGCAGCAGCGTCAAAAATGCGCTGAAAGAAAAACTATTTTTAGAAGGGGATAACAATATAAATAAATATAAAAAAATTAATTCATTGTTTATTAGTATTTAAACTTTATTAAAAAAATTTATTTCAATTTTTCTGTACACAAATTAGTGTATAAAAAATCACGTGACCCAAAGTATAATGAAAGAAATGTTGCTCTGCGGTCTGCATCATTGCTCCTTGAAATGTTGATAGATCTGTAAAAAGTAAAAAAATTCTTGTAAAATAAAGTTGTAGTTCTAATGGTCACCCCGGATTTTTGAATTTCGAAAAATTTTGCTTTTACGGCATTTTAAAAAAAGTATGCGTTTTACGTCGTAAATGTCACATTTTAGTTATGTTTATAAAAAATTTTAATAAAAATATCAAAAATCAAAACTATAGAGAAAACAATTTCGAATATTAAAAAAAAACGCATAAAAAATATTAAAAACTGTATGAGTTATCATGCAGACCATGCCGGAAAAAGTAGTTTCAAGAAAAACGAGTTTAAAACTTGAGGTACAGGAGCGCATGGACCGCTCTCTACCTAGTTATTGGGCTGTAGAAGCTATAATATTGGGAATTCCCGCATGAAAATTTCACAGTATTATCTTAAGGTACGATACTTTTGAAATATCGAATAAACTCGATTTTTTGTGAATTCGGGACACATGTAATCCCTTAAGTAGCGCCATTGAGCGCCCGGCGTCCCATTTTAACCAAATTCTTTTTGTACTGTTACATCTCAGACTAACAACTCACCTCGTATTGGCTGAAGTGGCTTGTACCACACAGTTTGTAGGTTCAGAGAGGTCTACCTACAATATCCATGTCAAGAGGGATATACGAGTATTCATGCGGTAGAGTGGTATCGCCTATATGGAGTAAAACCGACGGTAGGAGAAAAGGCAGAAAAGGTAGCAGAAAGGACGCGATCGATGGGCGAATGGTAAAGAAGATGGGATGGGTCAACCAAAGGCCGGTGAATTTACAAACTTATAAAAAATCTTGAAAGGCGGATGAAGATGAAGCACGGCGATATTGACTAGGTAGTAGTCTCAACTCAGATACTCACCGGGCACAGCTGCTTCCTCGAATATATACACCATTTCCAGCTGGCCTACAGACCTTTTTGCCCGAGTTGCTCGAATACAGTCCCGAGCGCAGAACATGCGGTCTTTCACTGCAAACGTTTCAGTGAAGAACGAGCCATCCCACACAAGATTTGTCCAGGATATGTGCTCGACCATCACTGAATGGGACGCCGCAAAAACGTTCGCGGCTATAGCCGTGACGAGACTCACCCGCATTGACCGGGAAAGGAAAGCCCAGAAACGACAGCAGCAGTTGCAACTGCAGCAACAACAGCGGCAGCAGCAGTAGAAGCAGAAAAACAGATTAAGTATTCAATACTACTAAAATATTAAATTAATTAGGTAGCAAAGCCAGCTAGATTATTTCTTACGTAATGTACTTAATCCAGCTAAGTCATAACTCGACAGTTCTCAGGAGAAAAGGAAGAAAAAAAATGCAAACAACTTTATAAATATAAAGCCTATTCGTTTATTGGAAAGTTTTTGGTACCTTTACTAGCAGGTGGACAGTGGAGATCAACTGTTATAGACAAACCGAGCGGTACAGACGCTTGAGTCAAACACTCACAACAGAACCAAACTGAGGACAAGACAATAGTTTGTAAGTATCGGACTATTGCCCAGTCTCCGATGTTTCACTTCCTCCACAGTGGCCTTTAAAGGCAGTGAGGAGTGAATACTATCGCTGGCGTAAAGTCTCCACAGGAGCGGAACCTGGACGCAGGAACCTGTTGTGTCTATTGACATAAACGCGGGCCCACCTTGAAGAGGTGGAGGAATGTTAGAGTGCTAGTGAGAGCATGCCCTACATACCATTGGTGTGATGGTACCTTTGATGCTGTTTCTGGCATTTTGATTTACACCTCCTGACTAAAAAACCGAAAAAAACAACCAAAAAAACAGAGGGAGACGAGTGGTAGTGTCTCTCTAGATAATGTGTCTGCCTTACAATTCCCTGGTAGGACACTTTGCCCTGACACCCATATCAAAGCGAGTAATGATGGAATAAGTGACAACCCTACCAAGAGATTTAATCGCCGCTTGGCTATCAGACTAAATATAGATTTCTCTGAAGGTAGTCACATTATTGCCTAACCAGACAGCTACCACATTAATGGCTAGCATTTCAACCTGAAATACACTACAGGTACATTGAATAGAAAGACGAGCCGAAACGTTTGGCTTCTTACAGTAGAGACCAAAACCAACTTTACCGCCATCAATAAAGAACCGTAGGCTAGTTATATTGTCAACTCACCAACATCTCGCTAGATCTAGTACTAAATAACCTGTTATTTGGACCCAGGCCGAGTGTCCAACACCTAAATCGCGCCATTGATTAGTTGCGGCAATCCGAGCAGCAGTGTTACCTGCATTCTGTTTACTCACTAAATCTAGGGGCGGTAAGAAGAAGCGCATCAGAGGGTATAGTTTTAAGGGCGCCACTGATAGATATAAGCGCCATACGTTGAACCGTCTCAAGCCTGTTTCTAATCGTTATCTTGTCGAGAGACGTCCACTAGACTATAACTACGTAAAGGAGAATGGGTCGGTCTGGAAACAGTGTATCTTCCAAGAAAGACCCCACCTGCATTCTACTGCCTTTTTGTGTGGGAATGGAGTTACAGTAGAGGTGAATCTTTTAGTTCGGACTTTGCTCTCCAAAATCGCCCAAAGATAACGATCCATCGGATTCGTGTCTGGTGAATTTGAGAGCCATTGTGTGGACGTTATGAAGTTCGGAACATTGTTTTTAGCCATTCGTGGTTCACTCGAGCTTTGTGAGCCGGTGCCAAGTCCTGTTGAAACATCCATGGTCTGTCACCGAAATGTTTGTCCGTCCACGGCTTCAAAGCAACCTCCATAATAATTTGCCGATAATATTTCGCATTTACATTGCCGCCAGGCTCAATGAAAACTATTGGAGAGCTGTGTACATGTCCTTATATAGCTCATACAGGTCGTTGCTCGACTGTACACGATACTCCTCACCAACGGAGAGGCGATCAAAGAGCTTACGGATAATTTTTCTCTCGCAAGCTCCGACAACTTTTTCATCTGCTGTTGACATCGTCCATGCGTCCAGGACGGAAATGATGAGCTTTTCGAGAGAGAGAGAGAGCTGTACTTCGCAATTGCCTACTGAGCCCAAAGTAACACCTGTTGGCAAGAGTAAGTCTCCGCTTGATTTCCAGGCTGACCAATAAATAAGTTTTTAAAAACCGCAATTTAATGTAAGGGACAGAAATAGCGGCAATAACAGCATCCCAAGCATCAGGCTGAATCAGAAAGGACTTCTCAAATCTCTTTGCTTCTTCTTAAAATTCTTTGTTTGTACTGTATGACAGTTACAGTTCGTACACGCAAGGTGGGTTTTTTATGAATGATCTCAATCCGTTCACAATACTAAATAATTTTCACATACTTTTTAATTCATCCTTTACTGAATATTTTCATTTTCAAGTTCTGTTTCTTTTCTTTTTCTGAAGAAAAGAAGATACGACTAAACAAACAATACTTATTGCAGGTGAAAATCACCAAAACAAAGGCTATGAGAGTCAACCACATTAAAGCAAGATAAATAATGGTTGACGGGTGTCCGATGGACTTTGTCGAAACCTTCTGCTACCTGGGCTGCACTATCCCGACAGATGGTGGAGCAGAACAAAGCCAGGGTGGGGCTCGGGCGAATGCATACAGTATGGGTGAGTTCGCAAATCTATAGGAGCTCAAAACTGTGATAATTCAGCTCATATGTAAAGTCTGTATTGTTGTACGGAAATGAAACACAGCTTTTCTCGAATACCATCACACAGAGGATACAATCTTTCGTCAACAAATGCCTCCGCATCACCTGCAGAATATTCTAGGCCGAGGAGCCCATCCTTTGACAAATCAAACGCAGAAAGTGGTGATGGAGAGCTCACACGCTTCGAAACCCACCAGATAGCAAAACGAGAATAGCACTGGATTGGAACCCGCAATGGGCCAGTGGTCGGGGTCGGGGTCGGCCAAAGATTACTTAGAGAAGGTCAATGTTGCGCGAGCTAGCAGAGGGCGGCGCAAAAACAACAGCTCAGAACCGTGTACAATGGAATAGGCTTGGCCCTTGCCATGGCCTTGTGGTCCAGAGCGGAGTGAACAAGGATACTCGTATAAAAAAAAAATGGCCCAAACACCCTAAGATTTTGTAAAACACCGCCTCCTCTTCGTTACGGGCAACCCAATATTTGTCCACTAATGAAAGGATCTACAGTTTTATCCCGCTTCCGCATGGAAGATGGTCTTTTATGAGGATATTTTTCATGTCAGAAATACACTCAGAAAGTTTCCATTGTATGTCGAGGAGCGACCGCTATTAGATAAAACATTTTTCTATTGGTTGGTGGTGTTTCATGCACAGAGATTCGAATCTGTGCACTTCCAGATGGTAGTCAAACATCAACCCATTTGACTACGTCAGCTGAAAATTGCGATTTTTGTCAAAGGATATGAGATGAGTATATGAGCACAGGTAAGTAGTTCAATATGAAGAACTCCTGTAGGAAGGCTCACTGCTGATTCTCATATAAATTCTGTACACTTTTAATGTTTTTGCAACGGCCGAAATACTACTCTTTACATCGCACCGCCACCGCAAAGGCAGCCTCTTTTTAAAATGTCTCGTTTTTTATTGCATCAACATTGTTTTTGCTTTAAATTCTCTCACTACATTGTAATTAAATAACTTCACACCTATGGCACTTATCGAATCGTTGCCAATAAAACTTATGCGCTCACGCACATCAGAACTCAAACGAATGTGGCAACGAAAATCTGTGGTGCGGAATAAAAATGGCATCTACCGCATGCAATGGGTATTTGAGGGGGCGGTTGCCGAATCACACGCCCGTTGCACTGCATAAAAGCACACACACAAATGCGTGGTACTCCGATCGATACAGGCGGACACCTTTGCTGGATGCTGGTCGCTCGTCCGATCACTCGATCGACTGCATAACTCGTATCATTCACTCACTTGTGGCTGGGCGGTTGGTTGCAGTTGCCTGGCAGCGGTTTAAACTAAAGCGTGTGATTTTATTGCACTTCACTTCATTTATTGCGCGTCTGTTTTTCATGTGCCGCTGCGAAATGCTTGCCCCATTTGTATACCTAAGTGCATGCGCAATCAGTGTTTGCCCGCCTGCTTGCCGATTTTACTGGTTATTTTGCTTTCTTGAAATCATGTGCCATGTACGCCACGAATTCTTCAAATACTTGAGTGTTCAATTCCTATCGATCGCGAAGTGTCGTTTTTGGGAACGTAGCGGTCAAAATGCATCTCGAGCAATAAGAGAAGAAAAAAAATGCCAGCAACATTATTATATACAAGAGCTGCAAAAAAACAACAACAAACACACAGGGTGGGTACTCGTAGTTACAATTCACCAATCGTTCACATTTTTCACACTGCGCACTTTCAATGGAGTTTAGCGCTTTTATTGTTGTTTTCTGCGATGGTGTTGGCGATTGCCTTCGGTCATTCGCATCCAAACAATTCCACTCGCAACCATATCCGTATCCACATGGACATTGGCATTCGTCTTGGCATTCGGATTTTTTTGATCACTTTGTGAATTGCGCGCATTTGTCTGTTCGCCCACCTGCCCGCCCAGCTACCACCTCCAGACTCCGTGCCCACTATTTGCAGTTGTACTTGGATTTGGGCAAATGAAAATGAATGTCCTGCGTTCGCTCATTTGTACATTTGGCGTTCCATATGTCCCACTTCATTCAGCCATTTGTTGTCCAAATGAAAGGCGCACTGTGGGTTAGATTCGTATCCGAGTCGAGAAAACTCAAAATTGACTAACTATTTATGATAAATTTTTAATAACATTTTTAGTAAATTGAGTTACTTTCGCTGGGCCAGTTATTTACGGTGGAGGAAGGTTCTGCGTGTGGAAGTCCACGCAAGTGGGGTAAGTCCCTAATTACCATTCACTTCGAAGTGGCCAGAACGATTCTTCTACATATGGTCCAAGAAGCTCACAACTTCAAGTATTCTCTGGGTCTTCTGAGATCAAATACTTAGAGGTAATCCTAGATTTTAAGATGACCTGGAAGGCGCACATCGAGCAGAAGGTCTCTCGAGCACTAAAAGTGTTCTGGCAGTGTAAGAGAACCTTTGGCAAGGCATAGAGTCTAAGATCGGCAATAGAGCACTGGTTGTACATCACTCTGATTAGACCCATTATCACATACGCATACGAGTAAAACCCCTAACCAGGCTACAAAGAGGTGTGTGCTTGGGTACGACAAGTGCTATGAGTACGATATCGGGCGATGCCCTTAAAGCCATCCAGAACTTGCAACCTTGCAAGGTTTTCAAATTCGGAAGGCAGCAATGAAAACGGCGTACAGACCCAAGTCAAACCGAGTCTGGGAAAACGAAGAAAACACTGGCTACTGTCAGATTTGCCACCAGTTGTCGGAGCACACTGTTCTCAGTGCCAGCGGACAATCCGGTGCCTTACCTTAGCTTCGGTAGGAAGTACGACGTTTTGATCCCAGATAGAGGTTCAGAGAACCTACTAACGGGATTTCAGTACACTTTCTACACCGACCGATCCAAAACCAGCGATGGTAGCGGATCTGGATGGTACTTAGACGAAGATACTCCTACGCTACACGACAGATAGCTGCGGTATTCTTAACGGAAGTATACGCCATCTTAAAGGAAAAAAGTGGCGAGGTAGTAGTATTGGAATTTGTAGTGACAGTTAAGCTGCACTGAGAGTCCTTACTCACCCACGCTGCTCTTCGAAATTAGTCGATGAATGTAAGGCAAAACTGAAAAGTGTTGCAAAATACAGCAAATCTTATTTGGGTACCTGGACACTGCGGTATTAAAGGAAACGAGTTAGCTGATAAACTGGCTAATGATGGTTCTGCAAGCACACATCGGTTCTGCATCGGTTCAACTATGGATTGACGCCTTCATGACGTATTCCCAATAAAGACGTTGGTCTGAGTTGGACTCCTGCAAAGTAGCTAAGTGCTTTGTGCTCTCTTAAAACTTAGTAGAAAGGACTGATATGTGTAATCACAGCGCACAACACCTGTGGTCAGCATATGGCTACCATGGGAATCATTGACGACCCAATATGCTTGTCTTGTCGTGAAAATGAAGAAACTGCAGAGCATTTTTTCTGTAGCTGTTCGGCGTTTTCTAGTATCAGACTTAGGCTGTTGGCTCGCGATGTACTGAGTATGGATAAAATGTCTACTCTTCCTCTACAGGACCTCTTAAGAATCATCAATGAATCGAAAAAGATTCGCCGAAGAGTGACCTCAACCAAATTTTCCGTCTTACCATCCATATAATATCTATCCTGTCTATCGATTCCTTCCACTGCAATCTAGCCGGGTGTAGTACAATGGTCTTCTTGACTGAGTGCTTGGACTTGTCCAACCCCCCCAAAACTAATCTAATCTTCTGGATAGCTCCCAAGCGTCCGTTTGAGAGCGAGCTAATGTGAGAAGGCGAAGCAACCCAGGATATTTGGTTGTGCGCTGGGTTTGGGACCAGTCACGTAAAAATCCCCCTCAATGAAGAACAACACAAACTCGGACAAAATCACTTAAGCGGTTATCACGCCAATCAAGAAGAAAAAGTTATTTAATGTGCTAAAGAATCTTGCTCACGATTTAATTATATTTTTTGTCAATTTGCTGGAATGCCTAACTTCTCTCTCAACTCTATCCCAATACTTCAATATTAGGCTCGTTTGAGTTCCCGGTCACAGTAGCTTAGCGCGAAGCTACTGGACTGCTGAGCTAGCTTAACGGGGGCCCTCGAGACGGCTTCCTCACAAAATGAGAGGATTCGTGTGCCCTTCAGAAACTGTGGTCTACTCCTGAAAAAGGGCTTCGCGTTATCTCAGCAAGCGCTCGGTTAGTGCAAAGTCGGGAGATCCTTCTGGCTTCGGATAGATCGGGGGCGCTCGAGAGAACTTCTAAGTCTACCAAACTTGGGTATCCGTGCGGTGAATTTTGGCATTGGGTAATGGATGACATTACATGATAACAGGTGTAACAGAGAGATAAGATGGTTGGCTGTCAATAAAAACACCAGTCCTAGTCAAATTAGATGTGAACTTTCTCCGTTTCGTAAAGAAAAACACAGCAAATTTTGAGTGAAGATGCGAATTGAACTAAAGATTCGAATAGACTGGATAAACGTAAGCAGACACCAAGCCATAAAAAGCTAGATTTGCATACACCAATAATCATAAATTCTGGGATGATGAATGGCAATCTAGCATTTTTAGCGATGAAAAAAAATGTAATCTCAATGGGTCTGAGGGTTTTCAGAAGTATTCTAGAGTCATTTGCGAACTACGACAAACGCGTCACTCCCGAAACTTCCACGTTGGCTCTCTTATGACCTGCGCTGTTTCGCATTAGACGAACGCTGAAAACTATGTACAGATCTTGCACAATGTTTTGTTGAATTTTGCCGCAGAATTTCAAGATGTGTCTTGGACGTATCAACAGAACAATGCTCCAATCCACAGCGCTGAGCGTACAAAAGAGTTTTTCCCGTCAACAAATATTACTGTACTCAAGTGGCCCACAGTTATTCCAGACCTAAATCCAATGGAGAACATCTGGATCATTCTTAGTAAGCAAGTTTATTATTGCACCTTAAAAGAGCTATTCAAAAGGAAGAGGCAAAATCGTCCTTGGCATCCTACATTCATTCGGAAATTTGATACCACGACGACTAGTATCAGTTCCAAAAATACGGACAACTTTGGTTTTTCTTGTTGACTACTCTCGGGAGCAAAAGGCCTCGACAAGACTCTTTCAGCGTACACGGTTCTGTGCTGTTGTTTTTGCACCGTCCCATGTGATGTCGGCATCTGTTAGTTCGCACAACATTGAGCTTCTCTAAGTGTTTTTTGGTCAACCGTGACCTCTGCTCCCTTGCGGGTTCCAATCCAGTGCCATTCTCGTGATATTATCTAGTAGTTTTCTCAATTTGTGGCTTATCCATCGCCACTTTCAGCATTTGATTTGCCTAAGGATGGGCTCCTCATTCGCTAATCTCCACAGAACGTCGTTGCTGATGGTGTTCGGCCAGAATATTCTACAGATGATGCGGAGGCATTTGTTGATGAAAAATTGCAGCCTTTAAGGGATGGTGTTGGAGACCAGCTATATTTCACTTCCGTACAACAATACAGACTTCACACATCAGCTGAATATTCGCAGTTTAGTGTATCTGGAGATTAGCGAACTCGCCCATACTGTATGCATTCACCCGAACGCCGCCCTTGCTTTGTTTAACCTGCAGTTGTCATCTTCATCTGCCACACCTTCTGCTGTGATGATGCAGCCGAGGTAGCAGAGCTTTCAACGAACTCCACCAGGCATCCGTCAACCAATATTTGCCTTGCGTTGTTGTGGTTAACTTTCATTGCCTTGGTCTTGGCGATGTTGACCTCCAGTCCGACAGTGGGTGCCAGCGCGACTAGTTTGTCCGCCTTCGCTTTCATGTCAGATAGTTCGTGAGAGAGAAGGCAGATGTTGTCGGCGAAGCCCAGGCCCTCAAGATGTTTGGTGAAACTCAATACGATGCGTGATGGACGATGGCGAAGAGAAGGGGTTCGTAGTGAATGGATCGCTGATATCGCCTTTGTGAAACAGTGCCAGTTCGGAGTTCTCGTAGAGGGCTTTGATGAGGCGGATTATCTTAGCGGGAACTCCCTTTCTACTCAGTGCCAGCCATATTGTGTCTAGTTTGATAGTGTCGCACGTCTTCTTAAAGTCTACGAACAGCATGTAGGGCGAAGACCGCCACTCAACTGATTGTTCTACTATAATCCGAAGTGTGTTGGCTTGGTCAACACAGTTTCGGTGAAGGTGAAAACCAGGTTGTTCGTCTTTTAAGGAGCGTTCGCTATCTTTGAGCCAGATTTGTAAGATCGCGGCTACAATTTTGTAGATGGTGTTAAGTAGAGTTATTCCTCGCCAATTGCCACGATCACGCTGTAATTTTTTACAATGAAAGGCTGAAATAAATTCTTTAACAGGCTTTATTCTTACTTTCCCTTATGCCGAAAGGTATCTATCTTAAGGGATATTGTCGCCAGATGATTAGCAATTTGGTGCAACTCAGTGCATTATCTTAGGGACACCAGACACCAATTCTGGTACGTAATATTGGGAATCCGTCTTGATCAGCCAAGTCAACCTAGTCTAGCCTTTCCAAATAAGGCACACTTTTAAGCCCCACTGTGGCAAACCTGAGAAATTCGATGCAATTTGTCTATATCTTCATACATATTTTGCTAGTCTACTGGACATCTCAACGCAATTCCTTGTTTTGGGAATTTTTTGTTTTTGTTGTACCATTTCTGATTTACCAGTTCGGTTCTCGACGTGTGTTTTATGTCACTATAGCATTGTTGTTAGTGTTACTGTCCTTGTGCATAACAAGACTAAAAAGTGCTGCTGCATGGATTCCGAATGATTTGTGTGAGTAGCAGCGGCAATTACAAAAACAGCACCACAACAGCAACAAATTGAAACGAACTGAAACGAATCGTATTGAACACCGCAAATCCATAGAAATGCCGCATTGATGGTGGCATTGCGGAGCGGTGGCGTGTGGTATGCGTTGGGGAGGCGGTGCCGCAGAGACTGTGCAAAGTGTAAATTTATGATTATGCGATTTTATCGAACGTGAAAAAATGAAATGTTTTTTACACTTTATAAAAGAGCAAAGCACATTATTAATACGCGCGCGCGCGAGCGGTCTGTCAAGCATTTTTGTTGTACGTGCGATTCTTTCTATTTTGCTTTTATTTATTTATTTTTTTAGTGTGGGTAAGCCAAAGGCGGTCAGTTGTTAGTCAGTTGGTCGCACGTTTGCACAAAAGTATTGGTTGTTTTTGTTTTTTTTTTTTTTTGCTTAGCTTTTGGCGTAATTATTATGTGAATTGTGGGAATTATTGGTGCGTGATTGCCTGCGTTTTGAACTCTTAACACTTCTGTATGGAGTTTATTACTTTTGTATGTGTGAAAACCCACTTAAAATATATTTTTTATTTTTGTATAATTGTATACAAATTATGTTGGAGTGATTTTTCAGGCGAGAATATTACTTTGTAGCTAACATTTTCCTGATGTGCCGCTTATTAATATTTTAATTTTATTTGTATTTTTTTCGGAAATTTCTCTCTCCACATTTAGCTGCATGAAAATCATCATTTACCTCTTAGTTTATTATCTCTGACTTGCACGCTTCCTTGGCAACGCTCCTGAAAAAAGGGGAGAAATAGGAAGTAATGACTTTACACACTTGACAGGACACACTCGATGCTCGCTCATGCGCTGAGACAAAAGCCACTGCTGCTGCTCCAACACAGCGAAGACGTAGTAATAAATTTTGACGACAACATTGTTGTCATAAATATAAATTTTCATTGCCAGTTTAGCTGATTACCCATACTCAACTATTCGAAGATTAAATAGGGGGCGAAGGAAAACAACCAAGTGGAGGAAGAGTTCGCAACACTGGCAAAAATACAACAAGATCCGTAAGGATTTGTTGGCTCATAGCTGGTTACGAATACGATTAGCAGTAATCCGTGCTTTGGATAGGAAGTGCAAGCATTCGGAAGGTAAATATCATACAAACATCCGGCCTAACTTTTTCATGTGGTTTCGGAAAGATTTCTCATAAAAACACAGACGCTGGAGGAAATGATACGGCTAGATACTGAAGGGATAGGTAGCTTAAGAGTTCAGAACTTCACTCAATGACTCCAACTCACTTTAAGGAGTCAACTAATTCAACTAACTAAGCTGATTTTCAGTTATATTTCATGACATTTGGAATCGTTAACGTTCCTGGCATCACGAAGGACTAATAATGTGTGACATGTTTCTCGGAGGACAAAATAGAGAAAGGAGAAAAAGTGTAATGCAGTTTGAAATCCAATCAGTTTGAAATCAGAATCTCTCTTGCCAACAAGTGCTACTTTCGACTAAGTAGGCATTTGAGTATTAATGTTCTATCTCGACGAACAGAACTAACACTCTACAAGGTTCTCATTATGCCCGTCCCATTGTAGGACGCAGAAGCTTGGACATGGCGATATCCGATGAGTCCCTTAGAGTGTTTGAGAGAAGGATTCTGTGGAATATTTTTGGTCCTTTGCACGTTGGTGACGGCGAATATCACAGGGATGGAACAATGAGCTGTATGAGCTTTACGACGACATAGACATAGCGCAGCGAATAAAATTCCAGCGGCTACACTGGCTGGGTCATGTCGTCCGGATACAAACGCTCTGAAAGTATTTGATGTGGTATCAGCTGGTGGTAGCAGAGGAAGAGGAAGGCCTCCTCTGCATTGGAAAGATCAGGTGGAGAAGGACATGGCTTCACTTGGAGTGTCCAACTGGCGCCGGCTACCCGGTTAGCACGAGAAAGAATAGACTGGCGTGCTTTGTTAAAGACGGCCAAAATCGCATAAGCGGCTATCGCGCCAATTAAAAAGAAGAAGTTTTTTTGTAAAAAAACCGCCGTCACATCTCCTGTTACGCCAGCCCATCAGCTGATTCTTCCGAATTTGCTGGGAGCCGGTTCTTACCACAATGGTACATCAAAGATTGAGTCACGGGGCATCAACAGAGTTAGGTTAGGTTAGGTTGAAATGGTTGCTCAGGGAGTGGGCACACTTGAACGAAGAAATCGAGTTCATGCTTTGTGATACCATAGGGAAGGAAGTCAGGTGGAGGAAGGCCGATAGGACGACGAAAAAGAGAGCGGAGAGTGATGGGCCTTGGTGGTAGTTAGGATAATGGGTTTAGTATATGCGGAATATAAGCGATGACTTTGCTGCGGTTGCGTCAACCGCTTTATGCTGCTGATAAAGTTCATCAGATTTTTAATGTCAAGGCCTGCTATATCAGCAGGCGGAGCAAAAAAGTAAGAGCCAAGATGCCGAAATCTTAGACTCGCGAAAGCAGGGCAGCTAAGGAGTAGGTGCTGAGATGATTCCATCACATCCTTCATACAACTGTCATAAAAAGGGCTCGAGGTATTTCCAAGTCTCACAGTATGAGAACACCCACAAGCTGAGCTGAGATTTTTTGAACCTCAGAAGATCGCTCGAGCGCCCCCGATCCACACGTGGCGAGAAGGAGCTCGCGACCTTACAAGTTTGTGTACTGGCGTAGCGTTCATTGAGCAGGTAGTCAAGGGGATCCCAATCCTCTCCCTTCGCGAGGAAATCATCTTACGTGCCCCCTATCTGGTCAGCTCATCCACCACAGTTTCCCGCAATTTCGCTGTGACCAGAAACTCAGATGCGACTTATCATATGTCAGCTGCTTCTTTGATTGCGGCTACCTTTGATTGGAATACACTGCAGAAGTTGTTGGGTCAGATCATAAACAGAGAGCGTCCGATTCACCTAGCGGAGTCAACTCAATAGCTCAACTCTGAGTTGAGCTTCCCATATCTAAGACACTAGTGATTTTTCAAAGGCCCATGATAGTACGCAACTGCCTTACTGAATTCGTTGAAGCTTGTCTTGCACATTACATAATCTCTGCTGGTATCTTCTACGAGTTAAGAGAAAACGGTCAAGTTGCACTTATCTCTTGCTCATCTCGATATATCAGGCGGAGGTATAGCCAAATCATAAGAAAATTTACTACTATGTGGCGAATATATGGAGAATCAGGAGTTTACCTGCTTAGCGTGCCAGCGAAGCCATACTTAAGGAATTAATCACCATCATCCTCATCATCTTTTGGCACTACAGCACTTTGTGAGCTTTGGCTTGCTGCATGTGGGACCTCCATACCACTTGATCGCTTACGACTTTTTTCCAATTCCTTCTCCCAAGTTTATTGATGTCATCCGCTACTTCGTCGGCCCACCTTGTTCCCGATCTTCCTCTTGCTTTAGTGTTGAACGCGCTGACCCAACCATGTGAAAATGACTTCGGAGGTCACAAAGACATATAGTAGAAACGAAATTAAAAACTCCTCAAGATTTGAATATTGGCATATAGGCTGTGAAAACCGAATAATAAATAACCATATCGGCGTTTATTCATATGATATAGCGGTGATTCAACTTGGGCAAATCAGGGATCGCTTCAACGCCGCCAACAAAGCGTATTACGCCCACCTTAACTTGTTCAAGTCCCGACTTTTGTCTAAAACTACAAAGTTAACCATGTTTCGACCGATCCTAACGTACGGCTGTGAGGTATGGACTCTTAAGTTTATGACTGCTCGCAGATTCCTAGCATGGAAAGAAAAATTTTAAGAAAGATCTTTGGCCCAATAAGAATGAATGATGGTACCTACAGTATTCGATTGAACTCCGAACTGAACGATCTAACACAGAACGAGACAGCTGTGCGTTTTGTTAAAGCGCAGCGATAAGATGGCTAGGTCATGTGATCCGTATGCCCGCTGACTGTACCGTGAAAAAGCCTTGACAGCAAAGCTAATGGGCGTGAAGGGCAAAGGCAGACCGAGGAACCGTTGAATAGACGCAGTGGAACACGATCTTAAGAAGTTGGGAATACGCAACTACGAAGCAACAGCTCAAGACAGACCATTTTGGAGTAGCACTTTAACGAGGGTACTTGCCGGCAATGACCTAATCGCACACGGATCAATTATATTGACCGTAACTGAACAATTTGTGATGCCAATTGTTTGAGTGGTATGGACACACTTCTGCCTGAAAAACACTAGCTGTATTCGGCAGTTTTAAGGAAGTAGATAAATTAGCTGATTTATAAAAAATGCATGCTCCGACTCTCGTTTACATATTGGAGCCGTCAGTGAAGATAGCGGTAACAGCCTCGGTACATATTTTCGACTCGTCCCGAACCTGCCTACTTGGAAAGATTGTCCTGGCACCGCGCTCGAACGCCAGTTTGCGGATAGAGATATCTGCACGGAATTCAGAAAAATACGGTCGCTCCTGGGGAAGCAATGGCAAACCTCCGAGTGTATGGAAGAACTCTTCATAAAAAAATTAATGCTCGGAGTCTACTTAAAACTGTAGCGCTCTCTGTAGGTGGAACAACATCAACACGCACACCACAAATAGAAGGCCAAACACCCAAAAAAGGTGTAAGGGCCATGTGCCATCGATCGGATCAAGTGATAATCCGACGGCACATTATCTGCAGAATATGGCGAGTGGGGTAGGATTTTCCATTTTAGTGTTTCCAGGTAGGTTTTAACGGGTTTGGCAACGTGAGGGCGAGCGTTGTCATGCTGTAGAATCACTTTTCCATGCCGCTCCGCTTATTGCGGCCGCTACTCGCGCAGTGCTTGGCTCAGTCGCATCGATTGAATTTGATACCGATCCCCAGTGATGGTTTCGCTTGGTTTTAACAGTTCAAAATAAATAACACCAACTTGATACCACCAAATACATAGCATAACCTTCGCAGCGTGAATATTCGGCCGAGGCGATGACGTAGAAGCATGACCGGGCAGTCCTCATGACTTTATTTTCCTTGGATTACTGATGAATCCATTTTTCATCAGCCGTCACGACGTTCAACATTCCTTGGTTTTAAGTCATAAGGAACCCAAGTCCCCTGTTTATGAATCATTCCCAAAGCATGCAATCGCTTGGAAATGGATTGATGGATTGGCGGGTAACTCCCAATACTGAAGCAACCTCTTCTTGCGTTTGACATGGATCCTAATTGAACAATGCCTCCAATTCAGCGTCTTCGAAGGTTTTTGGCCTTCCTTCACGCGGACGGTCGTCAACATTAAAATCACCGTCTTTGAAGCGACAGAACCAATCTCGGCACGTTGTTTCACTTAAAGCAGCATTTCCATAAACTTTTTGTAGCTCTCGATGCGCTTCAGCCGCCGTTTTTTTGTTCGAATGAAAAAGGAAAATCTACACTTCCCGCAAATGACGATTATTCGGCACAAAATAAGACATTTTCACTAAACCAAAAGTATATGACACCAAAACAAAATCTCTAATGTGTCGAAGCAGTTTGTTTACCATTTGTCTAAGCTTGGTTTATGACGTTTAGGTTATGTTAGATCGACTAGCACTCACTGCTGGCGGCATCTATTGACGAACAGCGGGAACTTAGTTGCGCACCTAATATAAAATAAATATATATATATATATTTTTTTTTTGCAAAATTATCTTAATGTAAAAATTTAAGTATAGTTTATTCTGCTTTTTTTCATATTCATATTTATTTATTTTTTTTTTTTTTTTGGTAAAATTATTCCAACATAAAAGTTTAAGGATAGTTTATTCTGCTACTCAAAATTTAGAAAAATGCTTGTATGAAAATTAAAGTGAAGGTTTATAAAACACTTTGTCTCACAGTGCATGCCCCCTTGGCTACCGAACAAAAAATGCTTATTTTCCAAAATCACAGCTGTTCACCCAGAATTTCGTGAATCAGCTGATAATTCTTGAATAAACAAAGCCAGCGTTATTTGAATGCTTGCTGATGATACGTTCGTAGACTTTGAGCTTCAAAAATCATAATCACCGCATGGAAGAGCAGTGAAAAAAATTCACAAAAACAATACCGCACAATTACAAAAAAAAACAAATACTTGCAAGCGAGTCATTATTGCCACCCCGCACACTCTTCTCCCGGCGTAATCAGGCTGGTTCTCTAAGAGTAGGTACGCAGTCACATCTTACGCTCCAGCGCCAGCAGCAAATCTTACGCTCATCTCACTAAATGGCAGCCACATCTAATCATAACTCACGAACGCAGTCACAGAGTCACAGAGTGTCAAGCAAAATGCGATTATTCTGTGCACTTTTGGCAACTCATACCCCCACACATAGTGCAATCGAAGTAGAAAAGCCAACAATAATAAAAACAAAAACAACACACATATCTATGTATTGTTTGTAGAAGCATGCTGGTGTTCAGATTCGAAATTTCTCAGGCGTAGAATGGCGAAAAATCGCAGAAAAAGGGAAGTGAAAGAGAAGTGAAAGCTGTGGCAAGTGAGGGCCAAATCGCAAGTTAATAAAATTATTTCCGAATCAGTGATTGGCATACGGCGATGCCTAAAGACATTTTAATGTGCCACAAAAGCAAGAGCACGCATATATATACAAGTATGTGTATGTGAGTGCACACACACACACACACACTAGCACAATGAGAGCGCGCGCATTTTCCCAACTCGCCAAGCAAAGGAATAAAGGGTAAGACTCCGTCAGAAAATATGAGATTTGCAAGTGGTCTTTCGATTTCTTTGAAACTTTGGGAAATATTAGTTCTAGGTAAGATACATTCGAGCCTAAAAGGATTTTGAAAAATTTTCAAAATTGAGTCATCTACGCCATGTTGAAAATCAGGACCGTGTTTTTTTCAAAAATCAATATTTCTTGAACCGTTGGATGGATTTCAATGCAATTTACAGACAATATAGAAACAAATAAGTAGTTTAAATTAGTATTATGTTAAAAAAAAAATTTCGAAATTTTGACCAAAAAAAAGTCAAAAAAATTTTTTGAATCAATTTTTAGTTGATTTGGCCAGTTTTTTAGATTTTCTGTTATACACGTAACGATTCCTTATGATTTAACCTTTATTTTGAAAAAAAATACCAGTCTAACGGTTAGACGCGATAGAAGTGAAACCTTCCGTAAAACAAACTGAGAGAGAATGAGACGAAAGCAGCATTAGGGGCGGGATAATTATAGGTTCATTATAATATTGCTATAAAGTTCATATTTTATTTTCTTCATTTTATTATTATTCATCCTCAATGTTTTCAATTTCAACAAATGATACGAGTGGCTTATGATAGCTAAAATATGATACAAATGCTTTGGTTTCGATGTTGTCAACATATCTTTGAAATACCGCGTCAATTGTTGTTTTTGATCGTGTTGTCGATTCAGTGCGATTGTTACACATTTTTAAATTGAATGTTGTATTGAGAAGGTCAATTGAAGGAACCGCTGTGTCCAATGCAAAATTTACGTTAAAATCGCCACTTAAAATCATTGGAACTTTATCGTAATCTTTTCTAAGTATCTGCGATACTTCTGGTGTATACTTTATTAAATTTTCGTGAATGAATTCCGTGATGCTATTTATTGATTTTTTTTCTGTCGATATTCACGACACTTTTCTGCATTATTTTTCGGCATAATTGCGGTAAATATTTAAAAATGAAAATATTTACGAATATAAAAATACACACGCGGTTGCTATTATGAGCGTCC
Source organism: Anastrepha obliqua (assembly GCF_027943255.1). Lineage (NCBI taxonomy): Eukaryota > Metazoa > Arthropoda > Insecta > Diptera > Tephritidae > Anastrepha > Anastrepha obliqua. The sequence continues at coordinate 158,672,801 of NC_072892.1, read as the reverse complement.
CCAGCAAAACCTGCGTGACCGAAACTCTAACACAATTACATTTTTTTGAATGTTACAAACACATATGCACGCAGGTTTTGCTGGGGCGTGACCGAAACTCTAACACAATTACACATATGCACTCGTATTTGTTTGAAAATCGACTTTTTTTTTGGTTCTCCGTCACCTGTGGAAAATGTGTAAACAGTAAGCAAACTTTATTCAAATATTTTCCTTCATTTTTGCATCAGTAAAATTAAACAAACGCCGTAGCCGAATCGGTTGGTACGTGACTACTATTCAGAATTCACAGAGAGAACGTCAGTTCGAATCTCGGTGAAAACACCAAAATTAAGGAAAACTATTTTTCTAATAGCGCTCACCCCTCAGCAGGCAATGGCAAAACACCGAGTGTATTTCTGCCATGAAAAAAAGCTCCTCATAAACATATCATAAAATAAAATAAAATAACTGTATAAAAAAAATTTTTTTCTTGTGATTCGAACCAAGGATTTTGGATCGGAAGCTCACATTGCTAGTCGCTCGGCTATCGCGCCATGCTGTCGGCGCTGGCCTAAAAGTTATTTAGTTCGTCGCTACGTTTATATCAACTATAACGCTTCGTAACTAAATAACTTTTAGGCCAGCACCGACAGCATGGCGCGGTAGCCGAGCGACTAGCAATGTGAGCTTCCGATCCAAAATCCTTGGTTCGAATCACAAGAAAAAATAAAAGTTATTTAGTTCGTCGCTACGTTTATATCAACATATAATATAACGCTTCGTAGCCAAGAAGGTCGCTTTTTCGTTTCACTTTTTCTCAAATCACTCCCAACGATTCTAAAGAAGTTTTCACTTCAAAAAAATTTTATGGTGTCTATAATAGTTCTCGAGATATTGCGATTTTAGTGGAAGCGCGCACCGTGAAGTTCGCGGTTACGCAGCGCAATGTGTGCAATGCGCGCTGCGTTATGTGTTCCTGTATGAAGTGACTGGAGCAGACTGCTGCAGGTCTGTGCGCGTTTTTCTACATTGCGCTGCGTAACCGCGAACTTCACGGTGCGCGCTTCCACTAAAATCGCAATATCTCGAGAACTATTATAGACACCATAAAATTTTTTTTTTTCAAAATAAAGGTTAAATCATAAGGAATCGTTACGTGTATAACAGAAAATCTAAAAAACTGGCCAAATCAACTAAAAATTGATTCAAAAAATTTTTTTGACTTTTTTTTGGTCAAAATTTCGAAATTTTTTTTTTAACATAATACTAATTTAAACTACTTATTTGTTTCTATATTGTCTGTAAATTGCATTGAAATCCATCCAACGGTTCAAGAAATATTGATTTTTGAAAAAAACACGGTCCCGATTTTCAACATGGCGTAGATGACTCAATTTTGAAAATTTTTCAAAATCCTTTTAGGCTCGAATGTATCTTACCTAGAACTAATATTTCCCAAAGTTTCAAAGAAATCGAAAGACCACTTGCAAATCTCATATTTTCTGACGGAGTCTTACCCTAAACTGAAATAAAATAAAACACCGCAGTCAACAGCTGCCCAGACACGCGTATAGAAAATGAAAATATCTTTTGCCAAAAAGAGTTCAAACGGAAAACCGCAGAAATTGCGAAAAAGATTCACAGCTTTTGACTTTTAATCACCTTTTATTGCCGCAGCATTGTAATCGAATACTTTTCAATTATTTTTTGCCATTAAAATATTTTGTAACAAAAGCCCGTGGACGTATGCCTAAAAATATGTTCGCACAAAGATTAGCGCGAATTTGTATGTGCAGTGAGGTAACATTAGTTGCCTAACGCCCCTTCGAAGGCGTAAGCGCCCGATGCTTCACTGGATTTTCGATGATTTATGAGTTGGTTGGTAAACAAAAGCAAAGCGGCACCGCCTTGCAAACAGCGTTTCACGCTCCACATTCTCCTGCTCACTCTGTTGCCCATTCATTCTCTCACTCACTCTCTCACTCATTCACACACTCACTCACTCTGCGGGGCGTAAAGCTCTATGACAACGTTGTACTTTATAAATCTCATTACATTTAAGGTGCAATCGTCGTGTGACTTTATGACTCCAGCAATCACGGTGTGTTTGTGTGTGTATGTATGTGTGTGTGTGTGTGCGTCTGTTGATTTCTACGTGTTAATCATATTATTTACACCATCAAGGATTAAGTCTCAATGACACTGCACCCTCGCTGTATTGTTCGTGTAATGAAGGTAATGAATGAAGAGACGCTTGTGCAAGCACTGCTCACTTTGCTGCTGTCTCATACCTTTTTTCTATTTCTACTCATAAATATCTTTCTAATACCCAAAAGTATTTAATGTGCATATTTTTCGCTATGGCAACGATGCCTAAGTTGGAAAAAGCATCCCTTGTAGAGAATAGTGGCGGTAAGAAGTCATGCATGAGGTGTACAGTGGATCAAATTGCGAAAGAATTGGTGTATAAAATATGAAAAACTGTAAGTAATCGCAATATCAAAGCGGAGCTGGTGCTATTTGCCATAAAATACAGATTCCGGCACTCGATGTATAACCAATTAAAAAGGCCATAAATTTAGTTTGGAAAATCATTTTTATGATTTTTATGCAAGTCGCAGTAAAAATGTGTGATACAAAATTAGAATCAATTTGCTTTTGCTCGATATGACCACCTTTTGCCTTGACTATGGCCTTGAGACGGTCCAGAAACGAATCGCAAACTGCCCGAACTGCCTGTGATTTGCAGGTATTTTGGCCCACTCGCAGACAATGACTTTTTTCAGCGCCTCGAAACTGGTGAATCTTTAAGTTGGGACCTTTTCCACGATTTTTGTTAGTCGAACCATCTTGGTGAACCATTTTAATTTGACTATGAATCTGCCTACGTCGTCAATTTTCTTTTCTATAATACAATTTCTGTCAAGTTGACTCTCTATGGTTTCCCCAGCATTCTGTGTCACAGAGCACCCAGACTTGGGCACTGGCAGAGACAGTGAAAGATTATTTTTTTAGATTCTTTTTCATTGCAGCTTCTACTGGGTTGCCCATATTCGACGAACCCAAACAAAAACACAGTTTTTTTGATGTTGACGATAATAATCATTTTATTTGGTTCAAGTAGATTTGTTGGCATCACTTTTTGTATATGATATCTCTCAAATGGCCGCCTTGAGCCTGTACGGCGCATTGTGCCCGTTTTGCAGCATTTTCCATAGTTTCAGCTAACATTTCGGCTGAAATAGCGGCTTTGCTGGTCTTTGGCTTATTAATATAAAGCCTTATAAAACGGCCCAATAATCGTTTTCGCACTAACGCCGCAACAAACAGTGACTTTTTCGTCGAAAAGAGGGACCTCTTGAATTTCGTGAGGATTTTCAGTGGCGTAAATACGGCAATTTTGCTTGTTTACCGTCCCATTCAATAAGAAATGAGCCTCATCGGACATAATGATTTTGTTCTTCTTCTTCTTCTTTTGACTTCTTTTGTTGAATGTAAATTTCAACAATTTGGGAGCACTCGCGTGGCGTGTACTGTAAAAATCTGCTTGGACTGACGCTTCCAACGCGATATGTCATTAAGCGATTTGACGTCTCTGTCAAAAGATAAAGGGTTGCCAGATGGGTCCGTCGAATATGGGCAACCCTGTACATCTATCGTTGTACGGCCATCCCCTTCTTTCTGGCATGGTCTCACAAGGGCCAGTGACCGGTTATTGTTGACGTAATTCTAAAGATGTCTGTTCTTGGCTTTCCTAACAGCTCCTCAGTTCTGGATTTGTTAAAATTGGGCCACGTTTGTTTAGTTATTTTGCAGGTATCCCCATTAGGCCTGCTTCTACAATAGCGAGAAGATCTCCCTTTCGCGCACGCCTTGGGGACAGCCTATTTCTACCGTTTCGGACTCTTAATAGGATGCCCCCTGTATTGCCAGTTCATCAGCTTTCTCATTTCTTTCTATGTTCCTATAGACAGGTGCCCAGATAAAAGAGAGGTCTGTAGCATGCACTCAAATATTAAGTTCTTCTTTGCATTGTCTGACAATTTTTGAATTGGTTGTAGATGACTTTAAAGCAAAGATGGCTGCTTGACTCTCTGAAAAATTGCATACAAGCTTCTCTTATCCCAAGAACTTCTGCTTGAAAAATACTCCAAATCTACAGACGAAAAGGCTTGGAAGTTTCGAGGCCTTTCGAAAATACACTGACGCCGCAATCCATCTTGGATCCGTCAGTGTAAAATGCTGTTGTATTCTCTTTGACTACTGAATTCAAATCCCATTCCTTCCAAGTGGGTAACCTTACCTTAAACTCTATTCTGAATGAGCTCCTAGTAAGAGCTGGCTGTTTAAAATAACGCTATAACCAAACGTCCTAGCATTCCAAAAACCACCTTCTTTTATACTGAAGGCGGTATTCGTTGCTTTTAGTTGTAGTTGTAAGTCTACTGGTAACAGGTAGAGCAAGACCTTAAGTGCCTCTACTGGGCACGATCTCATAGCTCCAGTTATTCCTTTTGCAGACCGCTCGTTGTACGTTGTACTACTTGACTCCAACTCCATTAGCAGCTAAGAAGGCCAGCATAGCTTTCTACTCCCTCGGCAAAAATGAGGACTCCAGCCACAGGTCGCGCTTTGGATGTACAACGGATTGGTTCTGCAAATTTTAACGTACGGATACCTGATTCGGTGGGAAGTTCTTCGGAAAGGCTATAATATCACTAAACTGGGGCAGGTGTAAAAGGCTGAACGTCATTTTACTCTTACTTTCCATCTACTTTCAAGTTATTTTCATCGCTGCTCAAAGTGCAATCAGACTAAAAACGGGTCTTTCAAGGGACATTTCTCTGAACTTCGTACAGATCTCTCTATCCGCAAACTGGAGTTCAAGCATCGTGCCAAGGTAATCTTTCCAAGTAGGCAAAATTGGATGCTGGTAGCTCTGTCTCTACTGACTGCTCTGATATGGAATTGGGAGTCGAGCAGGCCTTTCTCTAAATCAGCCAATTTATCTCTTGTATTTCCTTTAAACTGCCGAATACTGCTAGTGTTTTTCAGTCACAAGTCTTTGCGACCCTGCAGGCATGCAAAATGCTCAGGGAACGTGGAAGATATCAGCAGTTTTTTCGATGAAGGCCCTAACGACGCCATGGTGCAGATCCAAACTCCTGTAAGGAGGCGCTCAAATCTCTTCGAAGTGAAGGTAACATTCCTCTGATCTGGGTTTTCAGAGATCTCCTGTCCGGTCATCGGCATCCCCCTAAGTGTTGGTAGGGATCTTTCAGAGAAGGAGACTGTTGAGCATTTTCGCTCCAAATGTCCGGATTTAGCAACTAGACGACTAAGATCACTGGTTACTTCTTCCTTCGACAGTCTGGAACACTGCTCCAACATAAATCCCATCAGTCTTCTCCCTCACATCAATAGATCTGGTTGGCTGTAGATATCTGCCCTTTGAAGGTCTCTTAATGATATCAAAACGGTTTCCTTTCTCTTCATTTCTCCGGAAAAGGGCTTAAGACCGGGGCAAAACTATACCAAGAGGATGTCTTAGAAGACGTAGTGAAGCAGTTGAGCAGTACTCTCATCAATGGAGAGCGTTGGATCTTACAGCAAGATTTCTCTCAAGCCCGTAAGGCAAAAACTCCCCAGCAGTGGCTGAAAAACAATATTCCTGGGTTCATAGCCGCACAAGATTGGCCGTCTGGAAGTCCAGATCTGAATCTATTGTACTACAGTTTGTGGTCAGAATTGGAGCACATGGCCTGCCGAAGATCTCACAGAAATTTGGACAGTCTCAAACCTTCTTTGGATCGAGCAGCGACGTCAATATTCATGGAAACCGTGCGTGTGGCAATAGCTGAATGGCCTAATCGTTTGAAGCCTTGTGTAAAGGCAAGTGGTGACTATTTTGAATGAAAATTATATATTTTTTATTTTCATATCTACATACAACGGACTGAACTTGTAACAGAACTTATGGCAGGACCAAGTATAATACTATTTGTGAAGATCAAAATTTTACTAAGCGTGAAATTACTAGTACCAGAGGCACCGCAGATGAACGACTACTCCATATTTTACCAGAATAGTTACATATGGAAAATTTGTTTGGAAAAGTAGTGTCTCATTCTTATTTGTCAATCAACCCCATTTTTCGTACTTCTTCCTTGAAACTTTTCAGTAATGAAAAATAAAACGAAACCCATATAAAAACTGGAGCTCTTGAAGTCTCGTTCATTTCAATTCCTCTTCTAAGAGTGCTCCCAAATTATTTCCAATTTAGTTTGTTAACCACTGCTTCCAGCCCACTGTACCAAATCCCCAGCAAAGTGCGTGCATATACCTATAAAAAATAAGTACAGAGATACTCTATACATCATCATTTAAGAGCTAACCGTTTGGCCCACGGCACCCATCGCTGCCGCGTTGACACTTTCACCAAAAATATTTGAGACATTTCCCAACCAAATACTCGGGCGGCAATTTTGTAAGAAACACTCCCACGGGGATATCAATGACATATGTAAAATGTAAGCCATAAAGCCGACCGGTATGAAAATTCCCAAATCAAAAGAGCAGCAAACAAGCCGGTGGCAGCAACGAGAGGGTGCTAAAACTTTAAATAAGCGGCAACGCGTGCGCTGTCACCGCACGGGCGATCGCACGAACGGCTGGCTGCCTTCTCGATGACCAAGCAATTGTACGGCAGAAGTAATGATTTTTGCATAGAAAAATGTGAAAATTGTCGAACTAAACGCAGAGGGTAGTTTTCCGCCAAGCGGCTGCTGCAGTAGCGGCTAAGATGAGGCAAGAATTGTGTGAGTGGCAGTGGAGTGAGAAGCGCTTTGGCTGGTGCGTCGGCAGTCGCTGCGGTTGCTGTAATGAATATCCGTTTATGTGTAGCAAGCGGTGCACACACGCACACACACACACTCATACATCAAAGCAGGGAAAAAACGAAGGGTGCAATGCCGTTTGAGATGCACCAGAATGGGGCGGTGTGCCGTTGAATATACTCTAATTTATGATGCTGTTTGCTGCTAATCGTCCTGCGATGTGTGCCGCATTTTCATGGCCATTGAGTGTGTCAACCTGCTACCCCCATCAAACTGGCTGCTCAGCCGGGCACTGCCGCCGTCAGTTTATTACTTTTTTATTCATTTTGGCTTTTATTTTCTATTTAATGCAATTTTTGTTTTTTTTTTTTGTTGCTTCAGAAATATGAAGGGTCTATTTGCGGGCATTGAATAAGTGAGTTTAAGTGACTGTCGCAATATGGAAGAGTGACAGTGATTGAAAAGGATGTTGGTGCATAACGAAGCGTGTGGATGCTTTGAGTGGTGGGTGAGAAAAAAATACGTGCAGCTTTATTTTGGAATCTGTGTGAATACTGCAAAGTAGCAAAGAAAACTGAGATAAAAAACCACGCATATCAAATTACAAATTTATGAAACAATTTGAGGGTGCCGATATAAATCAAGTTACGCATTATGATAAACGAGTTAACTGATTAGAGATATGGACAATTAAGGGAATTTCCAAACTGAAGAAATGTAAATCAGTTAAGCTTTGTAACTGTATTATGAGTGGCAACTTGAACTGAAATTTTAATTTGCAAATTGCAGAAATTACTCGAATACATTTTCCCTTCATTGCAGGACATTTCTTTCCACCAAATTGTTGATGAACCTACAATCTTTGGAAAACCTCAGATGAATTTTATCATAGAAATTTAAGTTGGATGCAGCCCAAGTTACAAGGGTCGCCTTTTATATTTTGTGCGTTGGCAATATTACGTCTGTTGAGCTGAAATTCAATATTTTTATCGAAAAGTTTGGTGTTTTTTAGCATAATTCACATAAAGCATTTTCACTTACGAGCTTTATTTGTGCCTTTCTCAGTGAACTGAAAGATGCGTGTCGTCCAAACGCTTGAATTAGTTCAAAAACTTTTCGTGCGATGATTTATTACGATTTTCGACGGCGATTATCGAGGCAGGAGTGCATTCATCAACTTACTTCGACCTTTGGCGTTGAAATACATCCCCTGGGCCACCGTGAAATGCTGGTACGAATGCAACGAGTTTTAAAGTGACTGCCGATCTATGCGGCATGAATTTCGTGAAGGCCGTTCAAAAGCGGGTGTTGTGCCAGAAACAATCGATTGATATCACAAGATCCTCATGTGACATATCGCGAGACAGAAGTATCCGAGGGCATTAGTGTGACTAGCTGGCATTCACTATTTCATGAACATTTTATCGTCAAAACGTTTTGTTGCTGTTGGATACATCATGATGTGACAATTGTCCAAAAGAGAACTCGAACTCGCGTGGATTGGTGTAAAGAAACGTTGAAGTAGTTCAATCGCAGTGGTCGAAGCACCTCTATGACATCGTAGCAGGTGACAAAACTTGAATCTATGCATACCAGCCAGAAGCGAAACAGCAATCGACAGTATAGGCTTCAAAAGTTGTTCGCAGCAGAAGCATCTCAAAGCACATGGCCACCTGTTTCGTTGGTTTGTACACCATCATTTTTTGCCAGAACTTTTCAGAGAATTATGGAAAGCCAACCGCCGAAGATGAATCATCCTTCGCCAAGAAAATACAAACTATCAGGTATCGGCTCTAACAAAAGAGTTTTTGAGCACTCAAAAAATCGAATTAAGGGGTCATCCTCATAGCTGCCCTGAGTTGGCACCTAATGATTTGCTTTACCGAACACCAAAACTAAAAAGCGAGGTCAACGTTTTTCAACGCCTAAAGAAGCTGTTGAAGCCTTTAAACTGTTCGTTTTGGAGGTATCCTCTTCTGAGTAGCAAAAGTACTTTGTAAGTTGGTTTAAGCGAATGCTGTATTGATTTCATTATTATTACACTGCGCTTACATTCATATTCTTCTTCTTGATTGGCGGGATAACCACTTACGCGATTTTTTCCGAGTTCAACAAAGCGCGCCAGTCGTTTCTGGGAGGATGGTTCCAGACGTAGTCGACACAAGTGGGGAAATCCCCATTCACTTGGAACTGGCAAGTGACTTTTCTGCATATGGCCCAAACAGCTCACAACTTCCGGGCTTCATCCAAGTATCAAGAAGCAACCCAGTATATTTGGCTGTACGCTGGGGTTGGGACCCGCCACGTAAAACTATCCCCCCAATAAAAACGAAAGCAAAGTGCGGTTTAAGAATCGGGTTGTTGTCTTCTAAGCCAGACAGATATTCGGGATATGGAACCGTGGTTTTCCAGGAGTAGACATTCTGTCCTTCCATAGGGCAGGAAATGAATAATCGTTTCCTTTTCTCTGATTGTGACAGTGTGTGTTGTGAGAGATGGCCATATTGGCTGCTTGCTCCCAAAAGCTAGACGTCCCGTCGTTTTATCCTTATCAATGTTGACCTTTACCTATTTGAGGTTGTAGGTGGGTCATAACGTTCTTCTAATTTTGATTGTATGATATACTGGAATAAATGCATAAATTAGGCAATAAAATGTGAGCTAAACTTCAATATACGGTATGTGCATTTTTAAAGCTTCCTTGAGAGAAGTTATCGACCATCCTAATATTATCACACAGGAATGGAGATTTGATTGAGTATATGTTGAAGCGGTACTCCATGAAGCAAATAATTGAGTGAACGAGTGGGAGTCCCTATCCGACTATCTGTGCAATCAAGAGCACTTAATGTAACTCTTGGCAAAACTATGAAATCTTATCACTTAGAATATTTTCAACAAGAAAATTAACGTCTCAGCAGATTTAATAAATAGTTCATAGTTTCTGTTGCTGCTGTTGCAGCAGCTTCCTGGAGTTCAGGACATTCACAGAGGAGGTCAATTTGTTCTTCATCTCCGCAGCTCCTGCAGAAGCCATTGTGAAGTACACCCTTACTTCGGGCTAGGGTGTCAATAGTGCAGTGATCCGTTTTAACACATGTGAGGACACCTGTAGTTGATATGTTGAATCCAAGCAGTCGTTTTGTCGTTTTAAGAAATTTTCCGTGATCCAATCGCGCTGAATTTCTGCAGGCAGACTCGTGGAAATGTTTTTATTATGTAAAATTAAAAAAAAAAAATTTATCAATTCTCAGATTTTCTTCAATTTTTTTTTTTTTCTAAAAAAAAAATTTTTCTAAATTTTCGACACAACTTGAAGGGACTCCAAATTTTTAAACAACTTATTAACCTTTAATTTATTGTTTCATACAACACACTCTGTGCCGTTTGTGTGTTTGTTACAGTTCCGGAAGTTCCGATCATCTGACAGTTGCGCTACTAGGAGACGTATACTTTGACAATTGTTTTAAGTTAAGCTGTATATTTCATCTTACGAAAAATATTAATGTCGCTAAAGATCCATTTCCTTCACAATTATTTAGATTGTTTCCCTGGTGATTTAGGAGCTTGTAGCGATGAACATGGCGAAAGGTTCCATCAGGACATTGGGGCTATTGAAAAACGCTTTAAAGGACAAGACATTACGCATATGCTTGGCGAATACTGTTGGTCTATTTGTCGCGATACTGACACAAATGCTTACAAACGCAAAAATAGAAGGTATTACAATTTTTAATGTAACAATTTTTTATTTTAATATAATAAAATTAATAAAAAAATTCGGGGTTTTATATCTCTATTGTAATGCGGAGTGAAATACCTTTCTTTTGATACCCACCTCGGCATATCTCATGCAATTTTTTTTTAATTTCGAACATGTGGCAACTCTGCCACCAACATTGTGAACATCGGTGAAAAGTCTTGAAATGTGATACACTATCTGTGTGCCCAATTTCATTCAAATCCGTTAAGCTAATCCTGAAATCGTGTGGCTATACACTGTATAGTATACAGATATGCATACAAGAATTGCTCGTTTAAAGTTATAAAATACAAAAAAAAAAATGGGAAGTGTACATGAAAATCGCCGATACACGTGTATTTTTATTTTTTATCCCCTTTCCGAAAAAGTACATTCGGTTCATAGGACAGAATGTGTGTAACGCGGTGTTATTGTTGCTGTTTCCACCTCCAATTCGTTGATGCCGTTCCGCCAAAAATCGCCTGGTCTGGTGTCAAAGAAATTATTGAGCCAGTTTTTAAGAATCTCTTTGTTATCGAAGGTAACGCACTTCATCTGGTTTGACAGGGAGCGTAAAAGATGGTAATCGGTCAGTGCAAGGTACGGAGAATAGGGCGGATGCTGAAGGACCTCCCATCCGAGCTCTTGCAATGCGGCTTTGACGATTTATGCAACATGTGACCTGGCGTTGTCGTGAAGTAGTATGGTTTGACCATGTCGATAAGGTCTTTTCAGTCGAATAGCCTCATTCACGCGGTTTAGCTGGGCAATATAGAGCTCCTTGGTTACCATGGCATTCTTTTCGAGCACTTTACAGTGCACCATGCCCTTGCAGTCCCAGTCCCAGTTCCAGTCCCCATTAAAAACCGGCTTGACTCTCGGCTTTGGCGTATCTTCTGAAACCACCCGCTCCTTTCTTTGCCTCATATTGATGTATAGACACCATTTCCATCTCCCGTGACGATTCGGTACAAAAAGCGCTGTTTATAACCGCGTGTTGCTCAATGGCGGGCGAGATGCTGAGAAGCAATTTGAAGGCGACTTTCTTTGTTTTTTTCGTTGAGATCGTGAGGCACACAGGCTCCCAGGCTCCTAACTCCTGACGGTCAACTTCGATGATTTCTGTGAAGTGGCATGTTCTCCTCTGCAAATGGTAGCATCACTTCTTGAAGTATGTCCTTAAAAATGTATTTATCCACTTTATTGCTTATGAGGTGAATATATCCTACCCCAAACCAAGAGAAGCATTCCCAATTCGTTATGTTGCCGCCTTGATTGACTATGTTTTTTTTTTGTGTGAACCGCAGTGAGAATTTTTATCCTTTAGGCCATCTGATATTTCGCCCAGCATCGTGTCCAAATAAATGTATTTTTGTTTAGTCGCTCCAAAGTATGTTATGCCATTTTTGGGTACCCTCTATGACTTGTGCTCTTGAGCAAAACGTTCCTTTTCCTTAAATTTGTTTGTTTCAACAGAGGAACTTTAGAAGCTACTCTGCCTGGTTTCATGTTTCGTAATCGACGCCGTACAGTTCTCGCTGATGCTACGTTATCGATTTCAGCTCCAATGGCCTTTGGTGGCTTAAAAGAATCCCTCTTCGCAAGAGTCACAATTACATTATCAGTAGCGGAAGCCGTTTTCTTTTCCTCTTTTCGTAGCTCTATTGATTTTTTGTGCTTAGGGGCAAAGACAACAAAATTTGGATCCCCAAGTGCTCAGCGATAAATTTGTACGATTTTTTCTGTTTTCGGGGATTTACTATACAACAAGTCTCCGCTCCTCAACTGTGCAATGCTGCGCATGACGCGACTTTGTAGGAAATTCATATTAATTATTAGTTTTTCGTCATTAAAGTTACATTAAAAAATTTCCAGTTAAGGCCCTCGCCTTATTTGAAATCGAGTGTTTTTTAAAGCGTGTAAGACGAAAACGAAAAATAGAACTTTATTTTTGTTTTCAGTATTTTATTTTTTGGTCCATTGTTAAAAAATAAAAATTTTGTTTTGACCATACGAGGTTCGTTCAAAAGGTTATTAGCCTTTAAAAAATGGTATTCACGCAATGTACACAGCCGGGTCTACTGAACCAATTTTGATGGAATAAAATTTAAATGACGTGGAATTGATGTCGTTATCATGTAAACTGCGATCATTTGAAGTAAATTTTAGTATTTTTTTCGGACCCTTAAAGTCAAAAAAAGAGTCAAAAAACGATTTTTCAAATTTGAACGTCCGCCATTCTGTCAATTTTTTTTTTAAGATCGTGGCTATGCAACTAATTAATTTCGTATTTTTTTATTAAAAAAAACATTTATTTAAGTATAAAAGTGAAAAAATATTCTATTCAAAATATTGTCCATCGGAAGCGGCAATTTTTTCCCATCTTTCAGGCAATTTATGGATTCCATCCCAAAAAAACTTCTCATCTCTTGCGCCGAGAAAGTCATCAAGCCAGTTTTTAATACCTTTAACATTGGTGAACCGCATAATTCTGCATCGACCGAAACAAGTGGTAATCAGAAGGAGCTATGTCTGGGCTATAAGGAGGGTGAGGTAGAATTTCCCATCCGGCATTTTCCTAATAATTTTTGACCAGTACTGCAACATGTGGCCGAGCATTGTCATGATGGAAAATCAATTTCTCGTGTCTGGTCGCCCATTCTAGCCGTTTTTCAGCTATTGCTTGCTTCCAATGTATCAATTGTTGCCTGTATAGCTCACTCGTGATCGTCCGACCCGATTTTAACAGCTCATAGTACAACACACCCTCCTGATCCCACCAAATACAGAGCATTACCTTCAAACCATGAATATTCGGCTTGGGTGTCGATTTGGCTGATTGGCCTGGCTTCACATATGATCTTTTACGCTTTGGGTTGTCGTAATGAATCCACTTTTAATCGCCAGTGACAATACGATGCAAAAACGGTTTCTTTTTGTGGCGATTAAGCAGCATTTCAGACATACAAAATCGTCTCTCAACGTCACTCGGCTTCAATTCGTGTGGCACGCGATTTCCTTGTTTGTGAATGTATCCGGCTGCTTTTAAACGTTTAGAAATGGCTTGTGAAGTGACTTCCAATGTTTTTCCCAGTTCTTCTTGAGTTTGACATGGATCTTAATTGAGTAATGCCTCCAATTCTACGTCTTCAAACTTTTTTGATGGACCTGATAGCTCTTTGTCTTCTGTGTCAAAATCACCACTTTTAAATCGTGCAAACCACTGCTGACATACTCTAACCTCTGGAGCATATTCAGGATAAGCTTCTGAGAGTAAACGATGTGCTTCTGTTGCACTTTTCTTTAAATTGAAGACCAAAAGCAAACCTCTCCGCAAATGCTGTTTTTTTGGAGCGTAATTTGACATTTTGACTGTAATAAAAAAAAATTGTGTATTAACTAATATTCACAGTGACATATCAAATTTACTTGATTTTTTTGAGCGCTTTAACATAGAATATCTGTCACTGTCAAAATATTGACTACATAAATAGATATGAGGTTAGTAACAAATACGAAATTAATTAGTTATACACCGGATATTTTTTCGAAGTCAAAAAAAGAGTCAAAAAAAAGTTTTTCATCTTTGTTAATTTTTTTTTATTCATTCATCCTGAAGAAAAACCTCTTTGCCTTTTGATATCAGACAGCTGTGAATCCTGGAATACATGTCGCCAGCGACATACTTTTTGGAAGACCATTTTTTGAAGGCTGACAACTTTTTGAACGAACCTCGCATAGCAAACAAAATTTTTTTATTTTTTAATAATTGATTAGAAAATAAAATACTGAACAAAAAAATAAAAAATTTTTTTTCGTCTCAGTTTTACACGCATTGCAACGTTGAGGAGCGGAGACTTGTTTTCAATCTTCGAAAACAAAAAACTCTTACAAATTTATCGCTGAGCACTTGGAGGTCCAATAATTTTGTTGTGTGTGCCCTTAAGTCCAAAAAATTTACAGAACCAAAAAAAATTTTTTTAGTTTTTTAACAATGATCAAAAATTAAATACTGGAAATAAAAAAAATAAATATTATTTTTATGTTTCCGTTTTACACGCTTTTCAAGAACCACCCAAAACAACCCCATTTCAAATGAGTCGAGAACCTTAATAAGTTAGAATGCAAGAGTCAACCGCAAAGTACCTATTTTAGTGACCAGTCCTATTTACTTTTTTTCTAACTACAGCTTTCCAAATTTTATGCGTCACATCATTCCTGTTAGTTAATTTGTTCCACATTACTTTTGTGTTTTATTTTCTTTTTATTCGACTTAAGTTTAATTTCGTTTAATTTTATTCAAATTGTGTTTTTTACAACATTTTTATCAGTTCAGTATTTTAATGTCACATAAAAATGTTTCCTTCGATACGTAAAAAGTCTCAAGCGCGTCGAACACCTCATTAATGCGGCCACTTATATTGTTAATAAAAAAGTTATTAAAAATTAACCCTCTCAGCACGAGATTCACATACAAACACACATATAAATTCTATATCGAGCAGTCAATGGCTGTGTTGCGGTTTTCCCTTACTTTTCCAAGCAATTAAAAGCCAATGAAAATTGCTGCAAAGCAGCACACACAAATACACACACACACATGAGCACTAGTTTGAAGACACACAAGCCAACACAGCAGCTAAGAGCCAACAAGCCGGCCATACAGCCAATGCCTTCGCAATTACACGTTCATACAGGCGCTCTGAATACGCGCCGGCGAGCGCCCGGGGACCTCTGCAGCGCACAGCACAGTAATTAGTTTTCCCGATAACGCGCTGATAACTGTCGCGCGGCGGCGCACTCATGCTTTTAAGCCTCCAACTCCCCGCGCTTCCAGTCGCGCTGTGTAAAACAACAATTTGAAAAGGCTTGTTTTAACTTGTACTTTGTACTTTTTTGTTGTAAAATAAAATGAAATTAAGAAAAACAACTATGGACTGGTGCACGTTTTTGAATTCCTGGAACTGTGCCGCATAAGAAGGTAAAGGGGTAATTTGAAACGAACCCAGTGAGTAATTTTAATCAATACAAGTAGTGGAATACATTTCAAGCATCCAACCACTGAGACTTTTCTACCTCTTTTACTAAAATTCTAGTCCAAAAACTGTAATTAAAACTTGGGAGTCTTGTCCACAACATTTCGAATATTAACTGGATTCAGTTATGGTAAGTAGGTAGGTAGGTGACATAAATGAAGAATGACTCTGGCCCTCTCAAAGGCAAATATCTACAGCCAACCAGAGCTGGTGATGTAATGAAGAAAAATTGTGGGATTTAGGTTGGAGGAAGGCGAGAGGAGATCCCCTAGTGACCTTATTCGTCTAACTGCCAAACCTGGACATTTACAGAGAAGGTGCTCAACAGTATACTTCTCTGAACAGTCTGCACACATTTTCTCGAATAGGGGTTTAATTGCAAATGTATCTTTTCCTCGTGTGAGCCTGTCGTTCAATGTCCAGTAAACACAACTATGAGTTAGGAAATTGAATGGTGTGGAGGCCCCAAGACTTTCTGAGCCCTCCGCATATTGTGCTGGCGCCAGAGGGTCCTCGAAATAGCACACGAAGGAATGGAGTTCAACTTTTTCTGCGCTTTCCTGAGAAATAAGTTGTGGAACTCTCCTTTAATAACAGTTAGGAAGATCCTGATGATCCGGTAGGAGGACTCTGATACCAATTCAGTCGACCCCTTCCCGGCAAACACATCAGCTTGTGGCCTATTGCCTCTTCATGAAGATCTGCGCTGTTGTTCAGTGCGACGTAGTTTGGAGATTACTATATTTGCCAAATTACATACAGCGGACCAATGTTCTTCGGACTCTATCATAATATCGACTAGGTTATCAGCCGTAATTGGCTTCCCCACCCTAGTGCTTAGTTCCTCCCTTTCTAACGCAAATCGCCGACAGACAAACAAAACATGTTCTGCGCCTTCTGCAGTTGGTGCACAATGAGAACAATACGGGTCGTCTTCGTGCTTAAACCGATATAAGTAGGATTTAAAGCACCCATGTCCTGTCAGTATTTGGGTCAGATAGTAATCTAACTGTCCATGTCCACGGTTAGCCCATTTGGAAATTATGGGAATGAAAAGCTACTTCCAGCGTCCGTTGGAGGACGAGCTCCATTTTTCCTGCCATGAACGCAGGCTACGCCTGTTCTTGAATTTGTACTCCTTTTTAATAAAATATATAAATAATAAAATATATATCATTATCATCAATTTCTTTGGTCCCGAATGGAGCATAGAGTATCCACTAAACATTTCCCTCGCGTACGATTCTTCGCAAGGACTTTAATTTCCTTAAATGATTTTCCAGTTGCTCTTGTTTCATTTTCAAACGTTCTCTCTCATCTGCAGCTAGACCAACCTTGCCGCCTGCTAGCTCATGGATTTCATTTTAGCTCCGTCTGCGGACTTCACTTGGGTCCTTTCGTAAGACATGCCCAACTGCGGATCAGCGGTTACCCCACAGGGACTAGAGCCAATAAACGGAATCAGTTCTACAGAAGCCAAGAATTGGATCAGCAACTATGTAAGACATTTACATTAATAGATATGGTCCGGTCAAAAAAGCTGCAGAGCTGCAAAGTGTTTTGTGACAGGCTCGTATCGAAAACTGTCGAATTTTCTTCTAAAACTTAATAGAAAAGACGTCCGATTGATGGTCGATATTATTACAGGAGACAACGCATGGGGTCAGCATAAGACTGCCATTGGAGTCTGCCTTTGCTTAGAAGAGGCGAATAACACTGAACATTTTCTCTGTAAGTGTCCTGCCTTTGCTAGAGCATGGCTACTAATTTCGGGTTCCGCTGTCATGAAGACGAGTAAAAATTCGTTCTCTCAAACTGGTGGATATTTTCAGATTTGCCAAAGAATTCGGAAAATTCTCACAGGATTAGCTATGTCTCTGTCTCTATTCTGTGCTATCTCTTTCTCTTTGTGCCTTCTCTCCTTTCTTCCTTGACTATCTATCCTTTTATTTCAAAAAGCTTCGAATACATTGAATTTTTTTTTTTAGCCTGAGTGTTTTAGGAGTTACCATTCTGTCGATGCTTCTTGGCTCGCCTTTTTTTAATTTGAATTTCAATTTCAAGATATGCCCGATTAATTACCACTTTCTAAATTTTATCTCAGACTGGATGGGTGGTTGCTTGCCCTGATCCCTAAGACTTGCGTTGGAGATTATTCTGGACCCCCAGAAGCGCACCGTAGGCACTTGTTGATGAAAACTTGTATTTTGTTGGCGAGCAAGTCTGTCATCAACAAGGTTTCGCTGCCATACAGAAGAACCCATTTGACCTTCTGTTGAAAATACGCAACTTAGTAATAATGGAAATCGTTGAGGAATTCCAGGCTTTGTTGAGTTGCGTAAATGCGCCGCGGACTTTTGCGATTCTAGACACTCAGCTGAATTACCGGCAGGAGTTGAACAAAAAGATGCCCCCTCAACGCTGATATTTAACCTAGTGCTACATGCAATACTAAACGAAATAAACCCGAATGGAAGCATCTACAATAAGCCATTCCAAATGTGTGCCTATGCAGATGATATACTAATAATGCCAAAAGCAATAAATGAGCTGCAGGCTGCGTTCAAAAAGCTAGAGGAAAGATAATCAATGCAGAAAAAACTAAATATATGGTCCGATCAAAATCAAACATTGTATCCAATGATCTGAAGTATGGGGCATACATATCCCAATGTGTAAATGAGGTCATCTACTTGGGCATTACATTCTCAGCCAACCAAGACATGTCGGTAGCAGGCAATGACAGAATACGTGCAGGCAACAAAGCATATAATGCTAACCTAAAATTGCTCAGATCTAAAAAATTATCGCGTGAGCAAAAATTAAGAATGTATAAAGCACTGATACGCCCTGTGCTTACATATGGCTGTGAACTATGGGCGCTGAAAGCTAACGAGACAAAACGGCTAATGTGCTTTGAAAGAGGAGTGGTCCGAAAGATCTGTGGTCCGCTTAGACTGGCAGATGCCACTTATCGCATTAGGCACAATACCGAACTGGAAAACATAGTTAAGAAAGACACTATAATAAGATTTATTAAGTCTCGACGACTTAGATGGCTGGGACATGTAGCTAGAACGCCAAGGGAGCGATCAACGAGAAAGACACTAAATCTTCGCCCAATTGGAAAAAGAAAAAGGGGGCTCCCGAGGAAAATGTGGCTAGAAGATGTAGTAAAATGCGCGTGCAATGTTGGAGGGAAGTGGCTGTTAATCGGGATCGATGGCAAGAAGCTGTGAAGGAAGCAATGGTTCACCAAGGACTGTGACGCTAAGAAGAAGAATAAGAAGAAGACACCCAAGTGGTTGAAGTTATCGACATTTTCAATATTGGTATTTGTCGCGTTAAATCTGCTGGCACCATCGGCCACATTCACTCTTAGTGATTTCGTTTTTTCTGCATTCTCTTTGGTCCGACCTTTTTAGCTTCATGAACAAAGTCGTCGATCTTATTCTGCAAATCCGGATGCTTCGATGACATTAGATATATATCGTTAGCATAATCAAGCGCGTCTGGATGGCCGTTGAAGTTCCAATGTATATATGCCTCTACGATAGCCATCCATCGTTTGAATAAGAACGTCGTCTAGGACTGTAAGACTGCGAGGTTAGTCACCCTTGCCGAACACCAGCACGCTGAGCTTTGTTTAATTTGATGATATTTGGCTAAATACCTCCTCGGCTCAGGGCATCCCAAATGCACTCACTGTGGATACTATCGAACTCGGTGCTATAGTCGATGAAAACGAAATGCAATGCTGCTTTCCATTCTACTGATTCTAATCATGCCAAGCCTTTTGTTAATACGGTTCAGAAGCATCCTTCTCAAGATTTCCGATGGTATGGATAGCAGCATAATTCCTCTGTAGTTGCTACACTCGCTGAAGTCTCCCTTTTACGGGACCGTAACTAAAATGCCTTGAAACCATCATCCTGTAACTTTTCTTTCTCCCAGATTCTCTGAAATATTGGGTGTATTGCTGTGGTTCTTCATTAATATTAATTAATGAAGTATTAATATTGTATATAGGTACTTCTCTACCGAGGCTTCATTTTCGTTTACATTGAGAGGGATTTTTGCGTGGCAGGTCCCAAACCCAGCGCACAACCAGCTATCCTGGGTTGCTTCACCTTCTCAAGAGCGGGTGTTCAGAAGCTGCCGAGAGGATACTTGAGCTAAGCCCGGAGGTTATAAGCTGCCCCGACCATATGCAGAAGAATCGTGCTGACCACTCCCAAGTGAATGGCAATCAGTGACTTTCCCACTTGGGTGAACTTCTACATATGAAACCATCCTCCAACGGAGAAACTCTCTTAACAACAAGTGCTACTTTGGACTAAGTAGGCAATTGAGTAGTAAAGTCCT
Source organism: Anastrepha obliqua (assembly GCF_027943255.1). Taxonomy (NCBI): domain Eukaryota; kingdom Metazoa; phylum Arthropoda; class Insecta; order Diptera; family Tephritidae; genus Anastrepha; species Anastrepha obliqua. The sequence continues at coordinate 158,652,840 of NC_072892.1, read as the reverse complement.
CTTCCGACGAACAAAACTAACACTCTTCAAGACTCCCATCATGCCCTTCCTAACGTATGGCGCAGAAGCGTGGACGATGACAACATCCGATGAAACGACGCTTGGAATGTTTGAGAGAAAGATTCTGCGGAAAATTTTCGGGCCTAATATCGCAGGCGATGGAACAATGAATAGTATGAGCTTTACGATGACATAAAGATCCAGCGGCTTTGGGCTTTAGCTTCGAGGCATATCGTCCGAAGAAATTCGGCTCTCAAAATATTCGATGCGGTACCAGCTGATGGTAGCAGTGGAAGAGGAAGGTCTTCTCCGCGTTGAAAATACAGAGTGTAGAAGGACTTAGCTTCACTTGGGGGTTCAACTGGCGCCGGTTAGCACGACAAAGAAACGTCCCTTTGTTAAACTCGGCCAAAATCGCTTAAAGGAAGAAAAGGAAAGTGAGACAATTTCGTTAAACACTTTACGGATTTTAAGTTTTAAGACTACAAACTACTCGAGAGTGTATGTAAACCACCACCTTTAACAAATATACACAAAAAATATTCCAGTGGTGTTAAATTTGCATGAACGCTGGGGGTCGCCAATTAACAACAGAATTTTATGATAATTATGCGATCGAGAAACTTGGGTTGCACTGAACTCATTTTTTTGCTGACTGGTAGCATCCTATTGAAATCATAAATTAGTGAGATCCATTTCATCAGTAGTAGACCGACCAAAATTCAGTTATGAACTACCATCAGTCGAAAGAAAGAACCAAACAGGAAAATAGCGACCTTCCTCCTAAAATTCAGCAGAAAGAACCTGATAGTACTGGTGGTTGTAATCACAGAGCACAACGCCTATGGTCAGCATATGGCTGCCATGGGGGTCTTCGATAGCCCGATATGCCTATTCTGTCTTGAGAATGACGACACTGCAGATCATTTTCTCTGTAGCTGTCCTTCGTTTTCCAGAATCGGACTTAGGATATTGGGTTGCGATATACTGAGTGTGGATAAAGTTCATACTCTTCCTCTTGCGGATCTCTTAAGGTTCATCAATGAATCCAAGAGATTTGTGGAAGAGTGACCGCAAACTAATTTATCCGTCTTGCCATCTACATTTTATCTTTCCTATCTCTATTCTCTCTACTGAAATCTATCCGGGTGTAGTACTCTTGGCCTCTTGACTGAGTGCTTGTAATTGTCCAACCCCCCACAAATCTAATCTAACCATCACTCGATAGCGTAATCCACTCCATTGACTGTAACCATGATTCAATTATTAAATGTTTGCTCACTAGTGACATTCGATTTTTGACACTACCTTACAAAAGGTTGTATTTAAGAAAGTGAATAAAGTAGAACAAATTAAATCCTTTTTGGTAAAAATGGTAGCAAAAAAGTACTTTCTTACTTAAATGGAAACAAACTCCGAACTGGTTTAAAAAATTAATTTTATTAAATATTGGAATGTAAATAATGGTAAAAGTAGAAGTTATAAGCGGAAATTGCCAAGTCTAATAATATATTAAAACAAGAAATTATAATATTTCACCTAATCCAAAATTATATTTTGTGAATTAATTATTAAATTTAAAAGCGATCGCGAAGTTGCGAATTTCCACCAATATGAAACTATTTTGTTAAAATTAAATAAATAATTGACACGTACAATTCTGTTAGTTGGTTCGCTTAGATCCTCCTCCTATGTGTAGCGCGTGTCTTGATGTTGTTCCACAAATGGAAGGACCTTCAGTTTTAAGCCGATTCTGGCAGATGGTTTTTATGAGGAGCTTTTTCATACTGGCACTGTGCTTTGTTAAGCCTCCTCTTGACACTTCATTCATACATGGTAAGGTGGGCTTATTGGAAACAAGTTCCGTCAATTCCTACTTTTTTATAATGAGATATGCAATGCTATCGGTCGCGTCGGGACTATCAGTTTAATTATTCTCCTTGTCGTAACTCTTTGGGAAATGCTAGCTCTTTACAAAACATGAAATCCTTCTAAATCAACATATCACAAGAAATAAGGCTTTGTAAATTCTCCACTCAGCGATCTTGGATTACGTCAAATACTCTATCATGTCCTGACTTAAGCGGTATGTATTTCATGTCATACTACCATAGTCCTGAGCACACCGATGAAAACTCTTGAACGAGTTGTTCCTCTTAAGCAGACCATGTTGAAAATGAAATGTTTTTTCTACAAATTTTACTTTTACTAGAGATTTCTAGAGCTAGCAACCCAGTATCTTGCTAAGGGAGCCGATTTGTCAAGAGAGAACGAGAAAGCTGCTTACTGAGCAAACCCTTTATCGTTGAATCATGGACTGTAACCACATTTCCAGCCAAATTTCAGAAAACAAAATAGCCCAGTCAAATTGGCAGATTATGTAGGACTGACTCAAATTTATTGATTTTTTTTTAATTTTAATAGCAACCTCAGAAGAACAAGTATGTGCGCCCAAAATATTCGGTTTAAATTTTACGAAATGTAACTTTAGGTTAGGTTGAAGCGGTTGTCCTGTGGAACACTCTCAAGCTCATAGCCCATTGTGATGCCGCGTGGGGAGCTTTCCCTATTTCTCAATGGCACAGAAGGTGTAAGATTGTCTCTTCCTCTTCCTCATCAAGACAACTTCTACAGAAGTCGTGTGCTTGCACACCCATCCTTTGGGCGTACCTACCGCAATGTCCCGTTATGACTGAAATCAGTGTGCTAAGACTGTGTTTATCTTGGCTTAACAGAGATTCTGTGCGTTTAGCACTAAGAGTCGGACACAGTTGATGGGCGATTTTGCAGGCGACTTCATTACGTCATCTTTCGTTTGCTTTCCTTATGATTTCTTCAAGGATGAGTAGCTTACATGTTTGTAAGGGTATGCCTATGTCATTGTCTATGTACTCATCGGTCAACTTGGTGCCGAGTTTCGGTAGATCATCGGCTCTACAATTACCCTCAATGTCGCGATGGCCAGGAGCCCATATTATCCTTCATGGCTACCTTGGGAGTTGTTGACTGCTTTGTGAGGGATTTTATCGCCACCTGGCTGTCAGTGAAAATGTAGATGTCATTTCCAGATATCGCATCACACTGTACCAGTGTCGCGGTTTTAGTTATTGCCATCAGTTCGGCCTGAAAGACACTACAGTAGTCGGAGAGCCGAAAACTGAAGGAGATCCCCAGATGCTCGGAGCTTTAAGCCATCTGTGTATTCATGGATGGACTCGCCCTGTCTTACATCGTCCCGTTCCCACTCTCCCCTTGAGGGTAGGAGGGTCGTGAACGATGTAATGGCAAGTGTGGGCGGGAGTGCGTAGTCCACCAATCCGATGGTTTTTTATGAGGAGAAGAGCTTTTTCATTCGGAGGTTGGCCAGTGCCTGCTGGGGGGTAATTAGAAGAATCGAGCGCTATTAGAAAAAACTTTCTATATTATTTGGTGTTTCAAGGCCGAGGTTTAGGGGGACCTACAGTTTAATGTTGCCTCAAAATGGCAGATGATTTCTTTGCAGAAATATTCGTACACTCGGAGGTTTGTCATTGCCTGCAGAGGAGGAACCCTATCAGAAAAACACTTTTTCTATCATTTGGTGATTCATGTCTGAGGTTTCGAGGGATCTACAGTTTAAAGCCGCCTACGAACGGCAGATGGATGAGGAGCTTTTTTCAGTGCACTAATGCTCTTGGAGGCTTGCCGAGAGGCGAGAAACAACAAAAAGCTGTCATTTGACGTTTTATGGCCGCAGTGGGTTTCGAACCCGTGCACTACCGAATGGTAATGACGCACCTACCCATTCAACTACGCTGGCCAATATCAATATGCCCTTAATTTCATGACAGTCTCGGGATACCAAGATACAAAACCAGATCCCGCACATTGCGGCATCAGTAAAATCCCAAAAATGCTCATCCCTAATGTACATACAGACATACATAATTGTGTTCCTATGTAAATGTGTTGCTGGGCGTGTTTTCATGGAAGCTTATTTGTTGGTGCCTTAGCTACCAGCTAAAATAAAAATCATGAAAATAACAGATATTTTTGGAAAATATGTAACAACCAACTTACATGCACACACACACACACACACATATGCACATATCGTCGTGCGCTCATTGCTTTTATTTTTTAGTACGCTATTAGCGCATAAAAATGCAATAATAAAAATTGTTATCTAAGTTTTAACGATGGTCGAGTGGGGAGCACTTTGGTTGGAAGGCATTCGAGTCGAGCCAAACGAGCAAACCGAGCCAAGCGAGCCACCAAACAATGGCGTCAGCCAAAGAGTTAAAATCCGAAATTTCCATGGGGACTACAAATGAAATTTTTACGATTCGATAATGAACATTTTCATTTGATTTTAACGACTTTTCGTACCCAACTACTATTGCGTTATGGTGGCGAGAGTTTTGTATTTTGGTTCTGACTATTTTCGGATAACTGCGCTAAAAATGGATGTTATTGCTTTGGATGTACGCTTGCGAATATCGCAGCATTTTCTTTTCTTTTTTTTTTTTTGAGTATTTTGCGTTAGCTGAAAATTGAATTGCCTTTCGCAATGAAAGAAAGTTGAGGTGGTTAGTGGAAGTATGCAAAAAAAAAAAACAAAGAACACTGAAATATCAAATAGTTTAGTTATCTCAAAGATACGCTAAACTACTTTGGCCAAAATCACACGAAACTTATCATATCGCAAGATATTTGTAAACACCCCTCCATACTATCTTTAAGCGCTTTAACGTAAGCTCACACACACATTCAAGTGTACCTATATATACATTTTTTTTTTAACATGAAATTGATCTGCCAACTAAGTTCCCCTTTTTCAATCAAAAGTGTTGGCACGTGATGCGCTAATTTTTTTTCGCCGTTCCTTGGCACCACGTCTCCTTCACTAAATATCGCTTGTTAGCTCATCATACTCACTTAAGGTAAGTGTCAGTCGCTGCGTGTGGTCCACGCGCCACTCGCTTCGCCGGATATGTCAATGTGTGTTGTCTCCTGGCTGTGTCGCACGCATTCTCCCCCGAGCACGTGACCTATTCAAAAAGTGAAATGAACTCCTCTCCAAGTGTTTCATTTAAAACAAAAACAACAATAGTTTACACTGCGCTCCTAATGTTATGCTTTGATTGAGGGTGGCTGATTATGTAATTTGATATCTCCAAGAAGGAATCTCTACAAACAAAGCATCAGAATTGAAGCAGAAAAAAATTGAGCGCAATTTTTGATTTTCAAACTTTGCATGGGAGAGGTCATGAATGTGTTTAAGAGTAAATACAGGGTTGCCCTTATTCGACGGACCCATGTGTTTTTTGGGCCCATTCCAATGGACGAGGCTTGTCCGCAGGCAACAATCTTTGCGTCAATTGAATCTTATACGGGAATAAATGCAAATCAATTAAAGTGGCCCGAGCAATGCCCAACTGCTGAGAACGGCGATTTTGGGATGTGCTTGGCGACGTCTCAACACTGGCCCGTAAAGAGCAATTTGGCCTCTTTGGATTAGAAAGAGCATCACCAGTCGAAAACCTTTCGTACAAACGTTTAATGGTGTTCTTAGAAGCCGCTCTTTTCACTTTATTTTATATTTTATACGCACAATTGACTTCTTTTGTTGAATGTAAATTTCAACAATTTGGGAGCGCTCGCGTGGCGTGTACTGTTCCATGGTAAAAATCTGCTTGGACTGACGCTTCCAACGCGGTATGTCATTAAGCGATCTGACGTCTCTGTCAAAATATACAGGATTGCTAGATGGGTCCGTCGAATATTGGCAACCCTGTAGATAAAATTGCTCAACTTTCAGAATTTTAACCAAAAGGAAAAAGTTTTTAAAGCTAAATACGAAAATAAAGTTTTAATTTAAAAAAAAATTTTAGCATTGTAAAGGGTTTTGCAATAAGAGATTTTATTTTGATATTCAAAGAAAGCGCTATTTTTTAAAATAAATGATCGGATGTTTATTTATTATTATTGTTATTTATTTTCAAGGAAAAAAAATTTAAAAGTCTGGCACATTACGAAACTTCTTTCGTAGGTTAGGTTAGCTTGAAGGAGTTGTCCTGGGGCTCTGCTTGTGGCACACACTGAGGCTCATAGCCCTTTGTGATGCCACGTGGGAAGCTTGTCGCTATCTCTCCTAAAACTAGTGTCAACTTTTCAAAAATTTTAGAAGATCCCTGATTTCCACAGAACTAAGATCATCCAATTCATTAAAAAATTGCATGCCTAGAGTAGTAAACGTACGTCTAAATATAGCAGGACAATAACACAGAAGGTGCGAAATTGTCGCTTCCTCCTCCTCATCTAGGCAACTTCTACTGAAGCCATGTACGCCCATCGGTGTACATCCTTTGGGCGTGTCTACCTCTTAGGCCTACCAATGATTGAAATCAGTTTACTAAGACTGTGGTTTTTTTGGCTTAGCACAGCTTCTGTGAGTTTAGCATTGATAGTAGGCCACAGTTGTCGCCACCTTTCGTTCGCTGTTCTTACGATTTCTTCAAGGAAAAGTAACTTACGTGTTTGTAAGGGTATGCCCATGTGATTGTCTGTGTACTCAACGTTAAATTTGATGCCAAGTCTCGCTAGTTCATCGAGTCTGCAGTTACCTTCAATATCGCGATGGCCAGTAACCTATTTTACTTTTAGTTAAAATGACTCAGCCATCTCGTTAAGGGATGTGCGGCATTTCATGGCTTTTTTGTAGGTTGTTGACTGTTTTGTGAGAGATTTTATCACCCTATTTTGCCGTTTATTTTCCTCTAAGTGGTTTTCCCCCTCGGAATATTCGTTTAAGAGCAGGTATTTTATGTTTCCTGCTAAACAGTATCAGATCCGTTTTTTCCGGATTTACTTCTAGTCTTTGACTTTTGCACCGAAGTGATAGTATGTTGAGAAAGTTCTTTCGTAATGGAAATGTCTTATCTTAAACATCATAAAAGAATTACTTACATGCCCTATTTCATTAAAAATTACGCTTCAAAATTATTCACAATTCACAAATTAAAAAAATACAGTAAATAGTTAAAACCAAGGAACAGAAGTAAGAGTAGTCGATCGGGCCATTATGATAGCTGTGCGCAGCTGACATCATTGGATTAAAGAAGGAGCTGCAGTTGAGCCTACTTAAATATTTACATATAATAATTATTTTAACTCAATTATTTGAACCGAAACAAGGAATGTCTTTCGGAAAATCCAGACTAGAGATAGAGAATCAGAGTAGTTATCTGCAGGCTGTTCCAGATTCCTGTTCAAAGAGTAGTAAGGCAAACTAAAAAATTGAGCAATGCAAGAAAGAAAAAGGGCTCGACTCATATTGGTTATACATGGCGGTCATGAGACCAGTAATGCTCTATGGTTCGCTGATATGATAGACGGCGTGCAATAAACTGACTTACGTTAAAAGATTGGAAAACATGCACAAAGGATTGCAGGAATATATGAAACCGGCGCTATGAGCACAGCTCCAACAGCGGTAATAGAAAGACTTCTCGACTAGCATCCAATGAAAATATTTAGTAGTAAGAAAGTCAGCCAAAAGACCTGCACTAATACTGAAGAAGGCTGGACGATTCTCTCAAAGGCTTTTTGGTTTTGGTCACAGTAACATACAGGGCACAAACGGAAGGTCAGAATATGTTATTCCATAAGTAAATTTTGGCGAGAGGCCTGGTTTTGTAATAGAACAGAATGGAAGGCAGAAGGGCTTAGAATCCGATTACCATGCGCACAGTTTTTTTTCGGACGGGTTTAGGATGGCAAAAGGACTAGGAGCGGCTGTCTTTTGTCCGCGATTTTATCTTCAAAAGTCTTTCAGACTTCCTAATTGCTGTAGCGTATTTCAAGATGAAATCTATGCCGCAACAAAAGCAGCTGAATCAGCTCTGGATTTAACTCTTCTTAATACTCGAACAAATATTATATTTTCATTGATAGTCAAGCGGCTTTTAAAGCAATTATGGCTCTTCGCTCTAACTCGCAATGTGTTCAACAGTGCAGCTCCAAAATGGATGAACTCTGCGAGAATGAGCAGGTCAGTATTTTCTGGGTACCAGGACACAAAAAATAAAAGAAATTGAAAGAGCCGATGAGCTCGCTAAGACACGTATTCGTTTGCCGAGATTGAATATGTCAGACATATACCAATCACTCTCTTCTCTGATAACGGAATTGGATGAGGAACTAGCTCTGGAAACGCAGTCGATATGAGAACACTCAACCTCCTATAAACTAACAAAATTATGTTAAGGACTTAGAATACCAAAACTGCAAACTTTATTTTATCACTGCCTAAGAAAGAGTGCAAAGTGTTGGTTAGAGTACTGACGGAACGCTGTCTCACCCCACATCGCGCAGCCAAAATGAGAGTGGTCCAGAGCGATCGGGGTAACACATGCAACGAAGTGAATGCTAGGGCGGAAGTGTAGAACGTTTTTTTCAGATTTTGATAAAATTTGGATTGCATATGCGTTTTACTTGTAGAAGTCTAAATCTTAAATATATGTGATGAAGATTGCTCCACAGACCAGCTCATCACCCACATAAAGCGTAGCTGTAAATGTTATCTCTAGCCTTATTTTGATGAAAAATTTCACAAAAAATAAAAAATTCAAATGAGCTACCTCGTATAAATTAAAAACAGTACGTGCAGCGTATTACACATAACAGAAGTGAAACTTTCAAGGCAGACAAAGAAAGAGGGAGAAACCCGAGAGAGAATGAGAGAGAGAGAAAGAATATCTCTAAATAAATTCACAACATTTGCAGAGAATACAAATAGACAAAATTTACAAAAAACGGAGAAGGGTCGACCTTTGTAAGTAAACGCCGGACACAAACCGTGGCAACAACGCGTACTACTCCGAGCGTTTATCTCCCGCACAAACTCAGCGATTCCAGGACCGCAACAATGGCACAAATTACCGCAAGGCAATACCAATAAATCCAACGCCGGAATGGATAGCAATTTATAGTACGCACAAGCACTAGCCAGGAAACGGAAATAAGCGCCAAAGTAGGCACCAAAGAAAAACGCCAAAAAAATTGGGACCAAAAAATGCCCCAAACAGTAGGCACCAAGGAAATATAACGCGAAAAAGTAGGCACCAAAAATGTATTTCCTACAAGTTTGCACCAACAAACAAGCGCCAAAAAGTAGGCAGTTTTATTTCTCACTAGAAATTAGCAACCACAAGGAAAAACTCAGAAAAATAGCCTAAAGTGTATCTAAGATATATATAATATAAGCTATAGCTCTCTCTCTCGTTTTCCTCTACGTTATATCTTTTTTCTCTATCGCGGAACGAAAATGCCCAAAACGTTGCATGGCCTTGAAATTTTGCTCTCCATTCTCGCTCTTCCATCAACGCCTAAAACGTTTCACTTTAAAAAAGAAATAAAATGCAAAATAACGAGCTTCGGCATCACATTATTTTATTTTGACCGCAACATTTTGTTCCATTTCTTCACCGATACTTCAGATGAAGAACATTACATTATATATATATATATTATATATAATTGGCGCGTACACCCTTTTTGGGTATTTGGCCGAGCTCCTTCTCGTATTTGTGATGTGTGTCTTGATGTTGTTCCACAAATGGAGGGACCTACAGTTTCAAGCCGACTCCCAACGGCAGATATTTTTATGAGGAGCTTTTTCATGGCAGAAATACATTCGGAGGTTTGCCATTGCCTGCCGAGGGGCGACCGCTATTAGAAAAATGTTTTTCTTAAATTTGGTATTTCACCGAGATTCGAACCTACACTCTCTCTGAATTCCGAATGATAGTCAGGTAGCAATTGCTTTTTTTTTGTGGCAACCGCAGCTTTCTTCATATTCTCCTTGCTTCCGTCAATGGATATATTGCCAATCAGTTAATAACACAAAATATAACTTCAATGCTTTCGATTTGTATTTTGGAAACTCTAACAACGGTGACTGGAGGCTGTGGTTCAGAAATGCATACCTCTATATAATCGGCCGATTCCTATTTAATGCACGACTTCAAATAAACTTTACAAAGTTTAAATAAAATATATTTACTTACATTCTCCAATTTAATCACCAATTTTTTCTAATTCAGAACTTTGAATCAATTCGCAAATTTTAATTCGTGCTTAGTTTTACTTTCCGTCAGCTGTTTTCTCACTTGCAAATTCTTACTCCAAATTTATCCATTTAAAATTTGCAACTTCCCCTCAAAATGAAATGTAAATTCTCTCTCTTTCCCCTACTTTGCAAGTTTTTTGAATACATGAACACCAAAACTTAGTAATTTGTAATTGTTACAAATTATTTGCTTCATGAGCAGTCCTAAAGTTTTCATTTCCTTTTTTGTTTATTATCACTTAATGTCTTTCCCAGTAAATTGATAGGTACTCAAAAGCTTCACATAAATCCATCTGCGGTTTGTAGGGCAACATAAAATTAGACGCGCACCACACATTATAGGACAAACTTGAAATATCGATAAAGGGAAAATAATCGCAACTACTTCCTAAACATTATTTGCCAACATTTTGTTAGCATTAACAGTTTCAATCCAATGAAGTATTCATTTATATTTAAAATTTCATTCGCTTCGCTTCATCCTCTCCTCACCTCTCACAACTCATACAAATGGAGTTACTTTTTCTCATCCAAGCCACACTACCACATTTGTGTAAAATAAATGCATTCTTGTAGCTAACGGATATTTCTCTGTGTGCGCTAAGTGACAATGGTCGCAATAAATCCTACAGGAACTTAACCAACAAATTCTACTTTTAGCCAGTACAGCACACCGATGAGAGGCAAAACCATATTTTCAGCAACGAAAAGCCAAACTGACTTCATTGAAGGATGAAAAAAAAAATAAATTTGCTATGCGCCCACAAAATGGCGAAAAACGTTTTACTAATTCGATAGTGAAATATTTCGTTGCAGGCGAGTTGAAATGGAAATATTTTCAGTAATTCCCTTTGCAGCAGCATTGCAATTTTTTTCGCTTTTTTTTTGTTGAGTGGGTGGGCATGAGCAAAGAGGGATTAAATAGTTAGTGGAAGTGTCTGTTGGTATGGGTGCAAAGAAGTAAAGAATCCAAAAAATTTATATGAATATATATTTGCTGCACTAGTAAAGGCCATCAACGCCATCTGCAAGTGTGAAATGCTGCTGCTGCTGCTGCTGCTGCATCCCTGCCGAAGGATCTATGGCGCACATTTGGTTGCTACTTTTATGTGGTGTGTGGCATGTGGCATGTGGCATGAAACAAATGCCGGTTGGCTCTGAGGAATCAACGACGATTCGCAGATTTGTTATTGCAAAATACATTTTAACTATTCCACTGTGTGGTGTGCGAGGTGCAACATAACGGGTGAGTTGGTAACGTAGGTGTCGGCGGTTTGGCAACGCGCTGTGGTGCGCGACGTAAAAGTTAATAAATCTTATTTTTATCATGCAGCTATAAATACTGAATTTTTAGCCATTGCCAATTTATGACCATTATTTATGTATGTCGGTGTGAAGAAAACCACACAAATTTGCGTGTGTGTGTAAGTGAAAGAAATTTGTTGCATGCAACATACATATGTTTGGGCATTTTCAGTTTTGAACTTGTGTGTATGTGTGCGTGTTTTTTTTCTCTCTTTTCAAATAATTCGCGGAAACAGATTGTCTTTGACACCTTAACAATCGATTTAATGCACCAACAGCAACACCAACACCAACACTTTCATGCATTTCACAACAATGCGGGTAATAATAAAACTTTCTTCAACTAAACTCATTCGTACTGTGACTGTGCCGCTCTCCGACTCGCGCCTTAATAAACACCTCAAAAGCCTAAAAAGGCTCAAAAGTTCATCGATCGGCAATACAGCGTTGTTGTTGCAAGCCATTCAAGACACATTGCACTTTGTAGTTGCTGTTGCTGTTGCTGTTGCTATTGCTGTTTATGTCTATACCAACTGCCAATTTAATATCTGCAACGATAAATCAGCCAATCTGTGCAAAAACATGCACCCAACAACAGCAACACAATGCCCTCGAGTGGCCGTAATGAAGATCGCTCATAGCTTAAGTATTGTGGATCTGGTTAAGCCTCGTTGGTTTAATTTACCAATGTGTCGGCTGTCTGTCCCCGTCCATTCTGCCATCGTTGCTCATCCGGACGCGCAAGCGCACATCTGTTGCTGTTGGTTGCTGAGGTGCTCTGAAGCGATTGTGAGAAGAGTGAATGGGGTGAGTGGAGTGTGCGATCGCAGCGGTTGTGGCAAAAAATTGTTAGAAACGCCTACAAATCGTTTGGTAATAACGAATTTTCCATTAAATTAATAAATTAATATGATCGTGCAGCTTGTAAAGAAAAATTTGTAATTTCTTGCATCGCTGGACGAGTGAGCCACATATTGGCGGTACGGTGGATGAGCGCGCGAATTGAATGGATTAAAAGAGAAGTGCGCATGTAACCTTTAATTTCGAAGGGTTAAGAATTGGTAATAATGAGCAATAAAAACGAAGAGGAGGAAATATTTATATGTAGATATCGCAACCTATAAAGAGAGAAGCTTGCATTTCTTTTAAACCCACTTACCGATTTTGGGTCAGATCAATTGAATCTGTGGAAAGTAAAGTTTTTGAGTTCCAAGCTCCCAGGCCATTCTTTTGCATCCCATTTGAACATCCAAAATACTTACGGCTTCGATCAAAAATGCTTCCGAAGCAATGATAGGGGAAAAGATTGTGCTCATCAAAGAGGAGCAACGTCACACTGGTACAGTTGCGCGAGAGAAATGTGAAAATGCGAGCAATAATGTACGAAGAAAAAGAAATTACACAAACAACACACGAATAAATTGCACAAACACAAATAAATTGCGTCAAACACACACCGATTCTATCAAATTCACTGAAAGCAATAAGCTTTGCTCCCCTCTCGGCTGAAGGCCTCGTAGGCAGTGCTGCCTTTTGATATTTATAAAGGGTGGTTAAATTCCAAGGGCCGATGTTGAATGTGAATTACACCTAAATGTCAAACTTTTTTCCGCATTTCATTTGAAATTTTTCAATCTCAGACTAACTCAATTTGAACCATGAAAAGATACACAATCGAGCAACGCGTTAAAGTTATTAAAGCTTATTATGAAAACGGGCGTTCAAATAAAAATGCATATCGTAGAAAATCATCTTCAGTGATGAGGCACATTTTCACCTCAGTGGATTCGTCAATAAGCAGAATTTCCGCATTTGGGCGAATGATAATCCAAGAGTGATTGCCGAAAAACCAATGCACCTACAAAGAGTGACTGTTTGGAGCAGTTTATTAGCCGGCGGCACCATTGGGCCGTATTTTTTCCAAAATGAGGCCGGTCAGGCAATTACTGTGAATAGTGTTCGCTATCGTGAGATGATAACGAACTTTTTATGGCCCGAATGGGAAGATATGGATGTGGACGATATGTGGTTTCAACAGGACGGTGCGACTTGTCACACAGCTAACGAAACAATGGCTCTTTTGCGCGAAAAAGTTGATGGCCGAATAATCTCACGTCGCAGCGATGTCAATTGACCGCCAAGATCATGTGATTTGACACCGTTAGACTTCTTTCTTTGAAGTTATTTGAAAGAAAAGATGTACATCGATAAGCCAGCAGCAATTCAAGAGCTAAAAGATGAGATAATTCGGCACATTAATGGCATAGAACCTCAATTATGCTTCAGCGTCATCGAAAATTTGGACCACCGGATGGAGGTGTGCCGCCGAGACAGCGACGGCTATTTGGCCAATATTTTGTTCTATACGTAATTGAGCCATACCAGTATTATCATAATAAAGAGAAATAACAATAATTTCCTAAAAAAATTGTATTCTATTCAAAATCAATGCCGGCCCTTAAAACTTAACCACCCTTTATAATAAAACAGTTTTTTTTATTTAAATTTTATGAAATAAAAAAAAAATTAATTAAAAAAAGTCTCCCCTCTTTATAAATCTCTCCATCGTGCTTTCGAAGTTTGTAATAATGAGAAGACACTCGCACTCTCGCATAAACTCTCATTTAACCTTATTTTCAGACAGTTTTACCACTACATATTTTTTGGGGTGAGGTTACAGCCAAAATCGAAGCTACGCAAGGATGATGAAAAAGAAAATTGTGCCGGGACATTGGTCTGCTACGTCGTTTGGGATTCGCCAGCCGTAATCTGCACGATAATTTCAAACATATTCACACACTCGTCCAATCAGTCGTTATTCAGACGGCAACGAAGTGTCATTAGTTGATTTTTTTTTTCGTATATCACCAACACAATCTCAGTTTTTTTTTTTAACATATCCCAAGTGGCGTCAGCTCATCAGCTGATTCCGTCGAATTCGCTTAGAGCCGAATAACGGTATGTTAAAGAGCACACCTCTTAAAATCTTTTTACCATGGAAGCTCCATTTTAGCTAATTAATCTGATTAATTCTTCTCTCAAAGTGTATTTAGTCAACGTTTGTAAACTCTAAAATTTTTTACAGCTTTTGCTGCTACTTAAACTTATTTATCCGTCGCAGTCGTAGCAAAAACAAAAAACGCATTTAAAAAGCCTGCAAAGTACTTCGGCAGTCGGCAGCTTCGACGACGGAGAAAAAAACCTCCCAAATTAACATCAATGGCTCACATAACGCTCAAACGCGAGACAAATACCGCAAGGGTGACATCATTGAATTTCGGTCCAGTCCAAGAAATCTTCTCTAAATTTGTTAACGAAAATATGTGGACTCCTTATTCATTTATAGCATACGCTTCTACGTCATATAATCCGCAACTATTGCTGCTCATTAGCCAAACATAGGCAATACAGTGGAATAGCTTTTCTCAAATCTAAGGCTTTGGCTATTATTGTACTCAGGCGAGAGTAAAAAGACCCTCCTTTCGCTTGAGTAGTATTCTCGGCAGCCACCGTGGTCAAATGGGTTGGTGCGTCTCTACTACTCGATAGTGGCCAGGTTCGAACCCCCGGACAAGAAGCATGAAATGATAGAAAAAAGTTGTTCCTTATAGCGGTCGGTCCTCGGTAAGCAATGACTGGTATCCGAGTGTATTTTGCCCCATAATAAAGCTCCTCTCTTCATAAAAACCCATCTGCCGTTCGGCGGTGGGGTACAAATGTAGGTCTCCCCCATTTGTGGCAAAACGTTAAGAGGCACACCACAAATGGGAA
Organism: Anastrepha obliqua; assembly: GCF_027943255.1. Lineage (NCBI taxonomy): Eukaryota > Metazoa > Arthropoda > Insecta > Diptera > Tephritidae > Anastrepha > Anastrepha obliqua. The sequence goes on along the minus strand of NC_072892.1, from coordinate 158,637,653 downwards.
AGAAGCTCGGCCATCATTGCACGTTCCGAGAAAATCAAAAAGCTGTACAAAGTTTCGATTCCTATTAGTCAACAGGTATTTGGAATTTCGATACTCTTAGATACTCAAATTGCAAGCAAATCAATAAAGAGTGCAGGTTTCTGATAACTGTTCGAAATACGAAGCCTTTCCCCACTTGATTCAACTCACAGGAGAATTCACCTCAATGCGGGTATGAACGCGCGGATGTTGAGAGACTTAAGAGATTTTAGAAAATCTGTATTTTTTGTGGCGATTGAGAATTCCACTATTCAAATCAGGCAATCAGTTTTTGATGCGTGGATCGGTGTTGAATTTAAAATCTGTCTGTGGTGATAGCTCTCAACTCACACAGATTACTCTCTTACCACTTCGAAATGGTGAATACCCAAGAATGATAGAAAGAAGATTGAGCTTATCAAGAGTGCGTGACGTTTCTGAGTTGTGCAGTGTTGCTAACCATTTGCTCTTCACAATAAATTTAGTGCTTTTTTATACCCAAAATACGAAAATTTGGAAGTTTCGTGTTTGTTTCTTTTTTTTTTTAATTTAAAGCTACCGAAACTTTAAGTTAAAAAAGGTTAAAAAAGGTCACTCTGAGAAGATTTTAGTGCTAATGAAAATTTTTTGACTCTTATAAAATTTGATAATTTGAAAGTGCAAATTTAATTTTTGGCTCCATTTAAGGTTATGCAAGAATATTAAATCTTCTTCTCTCAACTCTTCTTAAGATTGCAAACCTTTTTACACATTTTGAAAAGCGTTTGAACTTACTGAAGCGAATTAAAACCATAGAGGTGTAATCGTTTCTTCCGGCCATCAACCCTCAGTGGGACATAGGGCATTAAGAGGTGTATTCATTGTAAAAATAAGCCACAAAATACCAGAAAATACTAAAAAACCCATACTGACATTTTTACAAAAAGAGTACCTTATCTAGTTACATAACCTCAAATATAGCAAATAAGTCGTTCCCTTAACAAAAAAAACTAATAAATTAAATTATACATAAGCATAACACATTTATTTAAAAAAAAACGCACATTCTAAAGACAATTTGTCACGCATACAAAGTTCTTTAAGTAATTCAATAAAAATTTGGTGGTTTATTTTCTTTGAATGGGCATTTTAGTGCATTTTTTTATCCAAAACTAGGCAACACTGCAGTAGCGAGAGAGAGATTTGACTGCTGAAAGCAGAAGAACACCAACAACAACTTAAATCGCGGGCAATGCTACCAGATGTTAAAAAAAGTAAAGCTAAAAAAACTGAGTTATTGAACTAATTTTTAAAAAATGTATATTTTACAAAATGATAAATATTATATTACTTTTAATTAGAACAGGCTAGAAAAATGTCATGAAGAAAGAACTAAAACTTCGAGACAATAACAAAAAAAAACATGCTAAATCAAGTTACGAAAATTATAATCTGGCCATACTGGAGCTAAAATCACGTAACTCGTTGTCAAATTCGCTGAGAGCAAAGTAACGGGACCACGATAGGCGCCATATCATTATGCTTTCCATCATGGGTGAATACCCACATAAAATGCGGTCTCACAACTTATTTAAAGGAGAAAATACTTCACTTAGCACACTTTCAAAAACAAATTTTGCACAGTACGCGACCACTGTACGCCAAAGTGGTTACAGCCATAATTTTCATGATTCTTTAGTGTCGGAATTTATTAGTTTCTCAAATATAGAATACACATAAACGCATAGCCTTTAGGTTAATTCTTATTATTTACTAGTGAGAGGGCACATAAAAGTGCTTGTATGTATGTATGTGTAAGGATAGGTAGTTATATTCATTCGATTTTGATCATTTTCGACAATTAATAGATGGTTGGTGTTGTTTGTTACATCGCACGCAGCCAATGAATTGAGAGCGATTTAGTTGTATGTGAGAAGTAACAAAAACAAATTACTTTGAAACTCCTCTCGAATAATACATTCAAACACGAACAACAAAGGTACGATTGGATGCTCAAAGCGCACGATAGCGATTAAGGCCATATTGCACCGACCACAACACGATCAAGTGTACAGGCGCTCAAACTCAAACAACACCAAAACGCAAAGAGCGGTCAACATAAAGTGGGGAAATGAGAAGAAAGAAACAACAGACAGGCCAGCAGTGCAAGAAAGCAGCAGCTTCGAAAAAATGGGTGTTGCCCACTTACAATGTGCAGACGAAATGGCTGCAAAAGTTCTGTGTTAAACACCATTTTAACCAAGTCGTCGCTGCCACACTACCCTTTGCCGCACGCGCACCATACGCCAGCTTGCCACCTGGTTTGGCACAAATAATTGCTCTGCGCATTTTTGCGCATATTTTCTTTTTTGTTGTTTTACGACTTTTGCCCGCTGCCATTGCCTTGTGGTGCTGATGTTGTTGTGGTTTTTGCTTTCGACTCTTAGCATCGTTAAATTTTTACAACCTGCACCATTCCACACGTTATAACATTTTTGCCTTCGTTTTACAACATGTTGACTGACTCCTTTGCTGCTCGTTTGCTGCCATTAAAATTGGTCGTTTAAGCGCTGGTGTGGTTTTAATGTTGTTGTTTTTTGCTCTCTCTTTTTTGTTTGTTTTTTTGCTGTTATTGTTGCTGCTGCTGTTGTTTTTGCTGATATTGCTAAATGGTTGTGAGTGGATTCGTTTAAGCACCAATTTTATTGCACCAATGTTGCAGCAGCAGACCATGGCAGCCATCGATATTTGTTGCACGTTGCAAGTGCAGCAAGCCACACCAGTACCAAAGGCGAAAATGTGCAACACAGAAAACAGGCTGATTGTAATACATACTTAAATATATAAAATGGGAAAGAAACGAATTATTCACAACAACTCACCGCAGATCCAATCAGATCGTGGCAACGTAGATTTAGGAGTTGCTTGCAACGGCGAGTGATAACTCGCAAATTTCACATGTTGTTGGGCAAGTGAACGGCCAAAGGTGGAGCATGCGTGTAATGAGTATATAAATATGTAAATACATACATGCATACATACATGCATACATACATACATATAGCCATATATAAAATATATGCGTATAATGGAAACCTTCAATGATGATGTCCTCATATTTTAATATTTTCTTAATTTCAATCCAATCAATATTAGTTTGTTTTTAATACTATTTTAGACTATCAAAGGCATTTTCATATATTAGACTATCAAAACTAATGAGCCCTTCAGTGAGTCAATTTATATAACTTTGAACCTAGCAAAGTAAACCGTACCGGAATTGAAACACAAATATTGATATCAAAAACTGGCTTCAACTTCAGATACTATACTTATATATACGTATGTATCGGGTGTTTTTTAGCTGCATGAGAACTATCCATATCGATGGCTATGGTTTGACCGCTGAGAATGGCAAGCTGCGTTGATATTTCTGTTCAGTAAGGTTTAGCAACTCATCACTAATCGTTTAACGCCAGAACAACGCTTCCGAATTGTGGAAATTAAAATTAAAAAAAAAAAAAATAAGTAAATCTATTCGCGAAGTTCATCGAGCACTTCATGGCGGCATCATCAGTACTTTCTTATTTCGAAATCAAGAAAAAGCTGCCATTAATGAATGCCGAGCGCTATCGAGCCATGTTGACTGAATTTTTTTTCCAAAAATTAATCAGCTAAACATCGACGACATTTGGCGCAATTTGCCATACAGCGCGCCAAACAATCGATTTATTGCAGTATTGACGTCATACGGGCAGATTTATTGGAAGTAGCGAAAATCGGAGCAGATGACAGTAACTTCCCAAGCGTCATGGGAACACACTTCTTCTTCTTAATTGGCGCTATAACCGCTTACGCGATTTTGGCCGAGTTTAACAAAGCGCGCCAGTCGTTTCTTTCTCGTGCTAATCGGCGCCAGTTGGACACACCAAGTGAAGCCAAATCCTTCTCCACCTCATCTTTCCAACGCAGAGGAGGCCGCCCTCTTCCTCTGCTACCACCAGCTGTTACCGCATCGAATACTTTCAGAGCCGGAGCGTTTGTATCCATTCGGACGACATGACCCAGCCAACGTAGCCGCTGGATCTTTATTCGCTGCGCTATGTCTATGTCGTCGTAAAGCTCATACAGCTCATCGTTCCATCGTCTGCGATATTCGCCGTTGCCAACGTGCAAAGGTCCAAAAATCTTACGCAGAATCTTTCTCTCGAACACTCCAAGCGTCGTTTCATCGGATGTTGTCATCGTCCAAGCTTCTGCGCCATACGTTAGGACGGGCATGATGAGAGTCTTGTAGAGTGTTAGTTTTGTTCGTCGAGGGAGGGCTTTACTGCTCAGTTGCCTACTTAGTCCAAAGTAGCACTTGTTGGCAAGAGAGATTCTACGTTGGATTTCAAGGCTGACATTGTTATCGGTGTTAATGCTGGTTCCTAAATACACGAAGTCTTTTACAACCTCAAAATTATAACTGTCAACTGTGACGTGGGTGCCGATACGCGAGTTCGCCGACTGTTTGTTTGAAGACAGGAGGTACTTCGTTTTATCCTCGTTCACCACCAGACCCATTCGCTTTGCCTCTTTATCCAGTTTGGAGAAGGCAGAACTAACAGCGCGGTTGTTAAGGCCGATGATATTGACATAATCGGCATACGCCAGCAATTCTACGTTCTTATAAAAAATTGTGCCTGAGTGATTAAGTTCTGCGGCTCGTACGATGCTCTCCAATATCAGGTTAAAGAAGTCACACGACAGCGAGTCACCCTGTGTGAAACCTCGTTTGGTATCAAACGGCTCGGAGAGGTCCTTCCCAACTCTGACGGCGCAGCTGGTGTTGAGCAACGTCATCTTACTTAGCCTTATTAGTTTTGTGGGGATACCAAATTCAGACATCGCGGCATACAAGTAACTCCTTTTCGTACTGTCGAATGCAGGTTTGAAGTCGACGAAAAGATGGTGTGTGTCGATTCTTCTTTCATGGGTCTTTTCCAAGATTTGGCGTATTGTGAATATTTGGTCGATGGTAGACTTTCCAGGTCTGAAGCCACACTGATAAGGTCCAATCAGTTGGTTGACGGTGGGCTTCAGCCTTCCACACATTACGCTCGCTAGAACCTTATAGGCGATATTTAGAAGACTAATCCCGCGGTAATTGGCACAAATTGCAGGATCGCCCTTCTTATGGATTGGGCAGAGCACACTTAAATTCCAATCGGCAGGCATGCTTTCATCCGACCATATTTTGCATAGGAGCTGATGCATGCACCTTATCAGCTCCTCGCCGCCATGTTTGAATAGCTCAGCCGGCAGTCCGTCGGCGCCCGCGGCTTTGTTGTTCTTTAGCCGCGTTATCGCTATTCTCACCTCGTCATAATCGGGTAGCGGAACGACAATTCCGTCGTCAACGATTGGGGCGTCGGGATCTTCACATTCTCGGTGCCATGCGCAGCTGTCACTGTTTAATAGGTTCGAGAAGTGTTCCCCCCATAATTTAAGACTGTTCTGTACGTCAGTCACCAGATCGCCGTCTTTGTTCTTACAGGAAAACGCCCCGCTCTTAAAACCTTCTGTAACCCGCCGAGCTTTCTGGTAGAATTTTCGGGCGTTGTTCCTATTGGCCAGCATCTCAAGCTCCTCGCACTCACGTATTTCGGCCTCTCGTTTCTTTTGTCGGATAATACGTCTCTCTTCCTTTTTCAGCTCTCTGTAGCGATCCCACATGCGCCCGATCGCAGCGTGGCTCCATAGGCGGCATCCTCTCTTTCTGCGGCAGCATGGCATTCCTCGTCGTACCAATTGTTTTTTGGGCTCGGCGGAATCCGATTTCTTCTTCGGCGGCGGTACGTAGAGAACGAGAAATGTTGCTCCATTGTTCATGCATGCCGGTTTGTTGTGCCGTACTCTCTGAGAGCAGGAGTGAGAGTCGAGTGGCGAATCTTCTGGCTGTCTGTTGTGATTGCGTAGGTAGATGCACGTTTTTTGCTGCACAGAGGCGTGTGCGCAGTTTGGCTGCAACAAGGTAGTGATCCGAGTCAATGTTGGGTCCTCGGATCGTACGTACATCTAATACACTAGAAGCGTGTCTATCACAACATGATCGACCTGGTTTCGTGTTTTTCGATCAGGAGACAGCCAGGTGGCTTGGTGAATCTTCTTATGCTGGAATCTGGTACTGCAGACTACCATGTTTCGGGCCCCGGCGAAGTCGATCAGCCTCTGTCCGTTACCGGATGTTTCGTTGTGCAGGCTGAATTTTCCGACTGTGGGACCAAAAATTCCCTCCTTGCCCACCCTGGCGTTGAAGTCGCCAAGCACGATTTTTATGTCGTGGCTGGGGCAGCGCTCATAGGAACGTTCCAAGCGCTCATAGAAGGAATCTTTGGTCGCATCGTCCTTCTCTTCCGTCGGGGCGTGGGCGCAAATTAGCGAGATGTTAAAAAATCGCGCTTTGATACGGATTATAGCGAGACGATCGTCCACCGGAGTGAACGACAGTACTTGGCGACGAAGTCTCTCTCCCACAACAAATTCGACACCGAATTTGCGCTCCTTTACATGACAGCTGTAGTAGACGTCGCAAGGTCCTATGGTTTTCTTACCTTGCCCCGTCCATCGTCCATCCATTTCTTGGATGGCAGTGATGTCAGCCTTTACTCTCACGAGGACATAAACCAGCCGGGCAGAGGCACCTTCCCCATTAAAGGACGGGACATTCCAGCTGCTTGCCCTCAAATCGTATTCCTTATTTCGTTTGCAGAGGTCGTCATCAGTGTTGGAAGTTCTCATCCGAGGCTTTGTTGCGGTTTTCATTGGGGGGCTTTTTAAGTGGCGGGTCCCAAACCCAACGCACAACCAGCTATCCTGGAATGCTTCGCCTTCTCACGTTAGCTCACTCCCGAACGGGTGTTCGGAAGTTACTCAGAGAATACGTGGGCTAATCCCGGACGATGTGAGCTGCTTGAACCATATGCAGAAGATTCGTCCTGGCCACTCTCAAGTAAATGGCGATCAGTAACTTTCCCCACTTGCGTGGATTCTACACATGGAACCATCCCCCGGGAACCATGGAACCATGGGAACACACGCTGTAGGCGAAATAAATGAGAATGGAGACCTATTCAGATAATTCTGCATTAATAAAGATCTTATCATCGGCGGTTCTTTATTCCCGTACAAAGATAGCCACCAAGTAACCAACATATCATCGGATGGTGGTCAAACCAAGTCTCAAATTGATCACATTTGCATAAACTGAATGTGGAGTCGTAGCGTCGTGCCACCAGACGGCAGTACAAATTAACGAACAACAGTGCGCCACTTACTTGTGATGACATTCAAGGGGCCATCAATAAAACCAAATCATCAAAAGGCATTGGCCCTGACGGACTAAACATGCTGAAACACCTGGGTCCATTGGGAGTAGGATTTTTTAAAAAAGGTTTTCAATCTGTCCTTGGCCCCTCTCATTATCCGCAACAGCGGAAATCAAGGAGAGTGTTTCCCCTACTTAAACCTGGAAAACCCTCCAACCATGAGGAATCTTATCGGCCGATAACTCTCCTTTCCCCAGTAGGGAAGACACTTAAAGTCCTCATACTAACACTTTTCAAGAAACACCTGACCCCAGCCCCACATCAGCATGCCTTTCGACGAGTGCTTAGTACTCATAAACACCCAGATAAACCGCGGGTTTAACCAAAACCGCCCTTACCACATGGATCAAGGAGGTCAAACTGCAACTCAAGGTAAAAGTCAATGACACACTAATTTCGACTGTTAAAAATTCCAAAAATTTAGGTGTATCCTTTGAAGTTTTGCTCTCATTCACTGCGTACACAAGCGCAATTCCCACTAAAGTCCAAAATCGCAACAAGCCCCTCAAATCGCTTGCCGTCAGCACTTGGAGCAAAGACAAAGAAATGTTGCTATCGACATTTAAGGCAATTGGCCGACTGGTTCTAAACTATGCTGTACCTGTCTGGTCGTGAACTGGAACTAGTGACACGCAGTGGATAAAGCTCCAGACTTGCCAAAACACTGCTATTCGGACAGCGACGGGTTGCATCTTGATGTCCACTTTTCAATACCTTCAAAACGAGCCACAGATGCTCCCAGTGAAAGATCACAATAAACTGCTCAGCAAACAGTTTCTGCTCGGGTGCTACCGCAGGCTTCACCCTTGCAGACACCTGTTTGACCCAGAGCAGCCTCCCAGGCACGTCAGGAGACACGTCCTCAATTGCGCCGACGAGATCCAGGACAAAACGAACAGACATCTACTGGACCAGACAGTGTTTAGACAGACACTTAAGGACATTTATCGGCTAAAAAACAACGTTCCGAACTTCATAACATCCACACAATGGCTCTCAAATTCACCAGTCCCGATTCTGATGGATTATTTTCTTTGGGCCAAGGAGCAAGGCCCCAACTAAAAGGCTCACCAATCTCGAGGCGCTAAAAAAGCCATTGTACGCGAGTGCGCCAAAATACGGAAGTCACATTCGGGCAGCATGCGATTCGTTTCTAGACCGTCTCAATCGCCCCAATACTTTTGAAACTTTTGTTTCCTTGCGTGTTTGTTTTTTTATGCCAAAAAGTTTATATATTTAATGAGAATTAAAGATGCACGAGATGCATTAACGAATTCAGTTCAGAGTAAGTGAAATTATGACAAACCAAAAAGAGGTTTACGATTTGATATTTGTAGACAATGCAAAAATCTTGATGGATATTTTATTTATTGAAAGGAGCTAGATTGAGTGAAGCTGAAGTTAAGAGAGCATTCAAAAAATTAAAAAACCAAGCACTAGAAGCAGGGCTCCGCAGAAGCATAGAGAAAAATAAGCATAATCATCAACCGCAATGCCGTTACATCTGTGCCCCTAAGTGGTCCAATATACTCTGCGAACAAAGCAGACACTCTTTAAATCGCAACTGTTAACAAGAGTGCAGATATTTTGAATCATAAGTCGCAAATCAGGTCAATTCTTACGTACAGTTGCGAGGTTAAAGCATTAGACATAACGCAAATATTGGAAATGTCGTATTTGTGATCGAATTTTGGCACTTCATTAAACGTACTTGAATTATCCGATTCAAGTCAAATATGCCCCGTTTTGTTCGCAAACTTGTTGCCCTTTAGAAGGCAACTTCATTATCCTCCCTTTATAAACCCCCCTCCTTATTTGCAAAAAACTCAGACAACCAGTTTTCGGAAGCCTCTTTTGAGGCCAACTTGGTATCACCAAGGGCGTTTTGCATGAACCGGAAGAGACGATAGTCACTTGGTGCCAGGTCCGGACTATATGGTGGGTGCGATAGGACATCCCTTCCGAGCTCCCGTAACTTCTGGCGGGTCATCAAAGATGTGTGAGGACGAGCGTTGTCCTGGTGGAACACAACACCATTCCTATTGATCAATTCTGGCCGCTTCTGGTCAATCGCCTCCTTCAGACGGTCAAGTTGCTCACAGTAGAGCCCCGATTTAAGGGTCTGGCCATAGTTGAGCAGCTCATAGTGGATGATTCCCTTCCAATCCCACCAAACAGACAGCAAAACCTTCCTGGCGGTCAATCCGGGCTTGGCGATGGTTTGGGCCGGCTCGCCACATCTCGACCACGATATTTTTCGCTTGGCATTGTCGTACGTGATCCACTTTTCATCGCCAGTCACCATCCGCTTCAAAAATGGGCAAGTTCGTTCCGTTTTAGCAGAGAATCGCAAGCGTTGATTCAGTCACGTCAACACGTGTGGCACCCAAACATCCACCTTTTTTTGGAATCCAATCTTCTGCAAATAGTTCCAAATGGTTTTGTGGTCTACACCTAGTTCGTGACTAATCGAGCGAATCCTCACATGCCGGTCTCTTTGGATAATTTCAACGATTTTATCAGTCTCTACGACGATTGGCCTACCAGTACGGGGTGCATCTTCGACATCTACTACACCAGAACGAAATAGATCGAACCAACGCTGTGCTGTGCGAATCGTTACAGTATCAGGCCCATAAACTTCACAAATTTTTGCCGCCGCCTTCGTTGCATTTTTACCTCTAAAGTAGTAAAAACGTAATATTTGACGAATTTCTTGTTTGGTGGACTCCATCTTTGACGCGCTATAACTTAAGACTGAAACATACGATCACAACACTGTCAAAGAGACACTTGTAGTACAGATTGTCGTCTTCAAATCGCCGTTTAGTGTGACCCGATGCAATAAGTACAACGCAAGATATGTTTAAATGTCGCGCTCAATTGACAAAAAAAGACATTACTTTTTCCCCAACCCAATATTAACTTTCGAAAGGAAAATACTTCGATCGAAATATATGGTCCACTCCGCTTGGCAGATGGGGCGTATCGAGTAAGATATAACCAGGAGTTCAGTTTAAATGGCACTCAATTCAGAGGTATCGGACTCTAAATTGAAATAAAACAACGAAAATTCTAATTGATTCGGTACTCTTTAATATTTTTATGTAGAGTCATTCATGACATTTATTTTTTAAAGATAATCCCTTTCAAATGTTGGCCGCAACTGCACCGTAATTCGGCCATCCCTAAACCCTAAATTTGCATGACCGCTGAAGGACTTCGGTCGGTATCTCGTGAATAACTTTAGTGAGGGAATGTTGGATTCCAATGCCTTAGTCGAAGATGGTTTATTCACAAAGCATTTAAACTTTACATACCCCCACAAATAAAAGTCCAAAGGTGTGAAATCACACGATCTAGGTGGCCAATTCACGGGTTTAAGACGAGAGATAACAACGACATAGTAAATCCATTTTTTCACGGGCTGGATGGCAAGTAGCGCCGTCTCGTTGGAACCAAATGTTGTGGAAATCACAGGCATCATCAATTTCCGGCATCATAAAGTTTTTTAGGCGCGATGGCGTTCATCATTCACTGTTACATTGACGCCAATATCGTCTTTAAAGAAATACAGGCCGATGATTCCTCCAGCCCATAGGCCGCACCAAACGGGATCACAGAACACCGATGGCAAAAAGAAGCAGAGGAAGACCGTGGAAAAGGTGACTGGATTCTGTCATAAATGACCAAAGCACAATGAACCATGCTAATTGGAAGGAGCTGACTAATGATCGAGTGAAATGGAGGAATGTAGCTACGGAAGCTTTGGTCTGCCAAAGACTGTAAGCTAATGAAGTGAAGATGATGAAAGGAGCTTGAAGAATGAAGCCGGTTTTTAGGAGTGTTGACTCACCGTATCGATCTATGGCTGACACATCCGCAGTGTGAGATTTTTCACCTAAAAAATGCCATTCCACAAAGCAAATTCTTTTCATTGATTCGAACCAAAATTATACTAAAGCAGTCAAGTACTTAAACAGTAATCCATTCGTATGTGCATACATGGCTCCCCCCAGAGGATGGATAAAATGATCTAAATTGTGCAAATCGAAGCGTTGATTTTTCACATATGCACGACCATAGTCCCCTCTCCCTATGGGTATTGCGAGCGCGAATCCTTTGGAGCCACATAAACTATTACTTCGCTCGTGACAGTGTCGCTTTATTTGTAAGAACCCGTGCGTGTGTGTGTGTGTGTGTGTGTGTGTGTGTGTGCGGTAAGAGCACTGCAGCGTCGCATTTACGTGATGACAACAGATGCAGATATGCGCTAATTAGTTTTTGGGCTGTTGAAAATTCACGTGAATTGCGGTCTGTGCGGTCCTCATTAGCGACGCGTTTGCAACTCCGTAAACCAGCCAGCAAACGTCAAATGGTGCACCCTTGGCAAATGTATAGCAGTGCTAGTAGTTGTTGTCGCCGCATGCCACTTGCCACTTGCCACACATAAATGCACTACATTGGTGGCAAGTGCACGAGACAGCTGCTGTTGTTGGTTGGTAGCAAATTTGAATATTGTTGTTGTACAAACGATTTGTGAAATTTATATTTGCATTTCCGTCCTTGGGATTTGGCTCCCTTTCTATTACACTTTTTCTCCTTTTTATTTCACAACTTTTATGCACATCGCAGATATTTTAAGTACCGGCCGTGAGTGGATTTTCGATTCGTGAAATTAATTCTCGACTCGCGCCATCGCATTAAATCGTGGAAATGCAATTTTCCGCTTACATTTAATTCACTTTGTAATTACAGAGATTTCCAATATAAGAATGAAATTACGAGTGTAATCCAAGCCAGAAGAAAGTGTGTGTGTGTGTGTTGGCAGGTATTTGGCCACCTCATTTGCTGTTGGCCACCACGTACTCGCACATATGTACGTATGGGCATACATATAAAATATTCATTGTGCTTCCGTGATAATGGGGAATGCAGTATTTGAAGAAACTTTTGCAGCTCAATTCAAATGGGTACTCCAATTTCGAATATAGTGCATTTGAAACACTTTAGATTGAGTTCAGATGCTTTATTAGTTGTAGTGTATGTACGAGGTGTGTTCAAAAAGTATGTACTAAGAAGCTACTTTGGACCAAAGCAACGTTAATCGATGGTACAAAATGTTCTCAGAAGGCCGAGAAGATGTGAACGACGAAAGGCGTGCCGGACGCCGGATGCCCGAGCACTTCAACAACAGACGAAAAAATTGATAAAGTGAAGAAAATGGTATAGGCTAATCGTCGAATCACCGTTAGAGAAGTTGCTGAGGACCTAGACATATCAATTGGCTCGTGCCATTCGATTTTTTTCAATGATTTGGGCATGAGACGGGTCGCCGCAAAATTCGTACCAAAACTGCTCAATTTCGACCAAAAGCAGCGTCGCATGAACATTGCTAATGAGATGTTGGACTCTGTCCGCATCAACCCAAATTTGCTCAAGAGGGTCATAACTGGTGACGAATCGAGGGCTTATGGTTATGACGTGGAAATCAAAGCTCAATCATCTCAATGGAAGCTGCCGCACCAACCAAAACCGAAAAACGAAAAAAGCGCGCAAAGTTCGGTCGAATGTAAAAGTTTTGTTTACCGGTTTCTCCGATTGCAGGGGCGTTGTGCATGATGAGTTCTTGCCACAGGGTAAAACGGTCAATAAGGAATATTACCTGCAAGTTATGCGCAATTTGCACGAAGCAATCTGCCAGAAACGCCCGGATTTGTGAAAGAACAAAAATTGGCTCTTGCATTACCATAACGCCCCTGCCCACACATCGTTGCTTGTGCGCGACTTTTTGGCCAAAAACATCACACTAATGATGCCACAGCTACCGTACTCCCCAGATTAGGCCCCCTGTGACTTTTTCTTGTTCCCGAAACTGAAGAGGCCCATGAAAGGACGACGCTACGCTACGATTGACGAGATAAAGACGGCATCGAAGGAGCAGCTGTAGAAGATAAAAAGAATGATTTTTTGAAGTGCTTCGAAGATTGGAGAAAACGTTAGCACAAGCGCATAATATCTCATTGGGATTACTTTGAAGGGGACAAAATAGATACTAATGAATAAATAAATAATTTTTGAAAAAACACAAAATTCGCGATACTTTTTGAACACACCTCGTATGTATATGCACCTGCAAAATAAAAAAAAAAATAAAAAATGTTGTCGCTTTTGCAATTAAGCAAAAGCTTTTGTGTGCCTTTGATTTCTTCCTTCAATGAAAAGTTTTCTTTTTTATGGTGGAAAGCCAGTCGAAAGTTTTGCGGTTCGTGCCAAAGAGCAAACATCGTTCTTAAACCTTCAGAGTAGCAACCGATGCCGAGAATAGTTAGATGATTAAATAGATATACAAGTATGAATGAGGTTTGCAATTCGACCTCATAGTCTTTTGTACCCTCTACTCATCACAGTACTCCTTCCAAGCTCAATTCCTACACACATAGCGGCATAGAGCTACGGTAAGCTCCGTCAGGATCGGGAAGGCCCTCTCCGAGCCGTTCGATACCAAACGAGGTTTCAGCCAAGGCGATTCCTTTGGTGTGATTTCTTCAATCTCCCACTGGAAAAAATTATACGTGGGGCTGAGCTAAACCGCCTTTTCACCATTTACTACAAACGTGTCATGCTATTGGCGTATGCTGACGATATTAATATTGTCGGCCTGAACAACCGACAGTCTGGAGAAGAAAGCAGAAAAAGTGTGTCTTACGGTGAATGAGAGTAAAACAAAGTACCTACCATACAAAGATTGCTCGCGTCTTCGACAACACGTCACTGCTGGCATCCGCGAATGTGAAGTGGTGAAGGACTTTGTTTATTTAGGAACGAGTGTAAACAGCCGGAACGACGTCAGCCTAGACATTAAACGAAGGATAACTCTTGCCAACAGGTGTCTTAGGGCTCAGTAGGCAATCGAGAAGTAGAGCCCTCTCTCGAAAAACGAAATCAATGCTGTACAAAAGCGTAATCATCCCCGCCCTTGTATGGCGCAGTAGCTAGGACGATGAGAACAACTGATGAGGGAGCACTGAGAGCGTTCGAGAGAAAATTTCTCCGAAAAATGTGCTTCCATGTGCTTCGCCCACAGAAAGTGGCCCATCATCAGTCCGACCAGCCGTCTGCACTTCCTTCCGCTTAATGACAGAAGGGTGTGCGGCAGTCGATCGGACATGACAGGTAACATCAGTTTAGTCCATCTGCAGCCTCTCTCAGCCTGCCAAGCTCGCTTGTGGGTGGTAGTTACCCATTTGCTAACCGTGGCTGTGATGGCCGCAGCAGGGAGTAGCAAAACGGGCTCTGGGCGAAAGAAATTGGCCTCAGAGCCTATCTTAGCTAAGGAGTCAGAGGCCTCGTTACCCATGATACCTACGTCTCCCAGGACCCATGTTAGCATCAGGCTATTATGTCTACCGACATAGTTCAGCCTGGATTTACAGGACTCGACTACCCCTGATGTGGTTGGGGGGTTGTCTAAGGCCATAAGTGCAGCTTGGCTGTCGCTGCAGACACATATAGATCTGCCTCTCCATCGGTTTTCCACAACAAAGTTCATCGCTTTTTGAACCGCATACACCTCCGCTTGAAACACAGATGCATGCATTCCAAGAGCAAAGTGCAGTTTTGTCCTGCTGGATTCCACATAGACCCCAGAGCCGGAGCCATGCTACGCAGTAACAAAAAAGGAAAGGATTAACAACCCAGCAGGAATTTGACGACTTTGGTATACATCAACTTATCTCTAAGCATCCTAGAACTGGGCAGTAAAAGAAAAATAAACATTGTTTTTACAATGCAATCGACACGCAGCTAGACTGAGATTGGAGACTAATATCTCTTGTCGTAGTTGTAGCTCGACATTGGTTGAATAAATGATAGGCAATCTCATCTGTACCTACACAGCATTGGGGAGGACTAGAGTGATGTGTTTGACTCGCCTTTTTTTTAGTTCGACAGGGCTGAATTTTGTTTTTGATATATAGCTCCGCCGGTTGGACTTCATGGAAATAGGCGGCTTTCTTTATCAGGCAATAGCTCAGGGAATAGCTCGATTCTACTTATTCTAGGAATGAAATCCGCAAAGAGGATAAAGTTCTTGAACCATCAGTTGCTAGGAACTGAGTCGATGTCCAATGATCAGATACAAATATGTAGCTACTGCGGAGCTTAATGCTATCGAATCAGCAAGCACAGAGGGGGAGTTATTCAAGGACGGAGGCAAGAATATGTTGAGATGGGTTCGCCCAGCGGGTGGGTCTATGTCACCTACCGCGGAATTACATAGTTAAAAGACTTAACCCATATGTTTCCAGTATCGCGCACAGGGGAGGCGAGCTTAAAAAATTAGTTTTTAATTCAAAATGATTCTAGTGCAACAAAGATGTAGTCTATACCTTTTATGTTCCTTTATCTAATGCCTATTTTTTAATAGAAAATTATCCCTTGCTCTTATCTGTTAAATTTCAATTAAACAAAGTGGGCCCAAATTACGGATTTAATAACCATTTCGTTAATGTTACTGAAATATATATCGAATTTTCAGGGGTGCAATGGGACATAAAGGTAATTCTGGGTAAGCAGTTACAGTTGCGCGACTTTACTCAGTCCCGAGCAACTTATTTGCGAGGTATGGTAGCCAACCCATATGAAGCCACAGAGCATAAAAGCAAAGCCTGACTCACCACCAGTTAAGAGATGCGATAGACGGTGCATCGAAACAGTCATCTATTCCACGCTACTAGATAATATTTAGCAATGAACTCTGAACGCCTCGATTTTCAAATTCTATGTATCGAAGCTTGCTCAACCATCAGAGCTAGCTTCATTGATCTCATACGCTGACGATTGTGTCCGAACAACTATCTCTGCAGAGAACGACTATGCCTCCAGGGCGAACGAGGTCAAACTACAACTGAAGATCAAAGTCGATGACAAACCAATACCGACTGTCACGAACACCAAGTTTTCTTTGATAGTCACCAACAGTTACTTGATATCTCCCTTACAGAATCTTCATCAGTGAGGCTACTATGTTCCCAGGTGCTGAGAAAGTAATTCCTGTTGCGATGTTACCGCGGAAACAACCCCTGCACGCACTTGCTGAAGATTTAGCCACCTCCAAGGCACGAAAGGAGACATCTCTTCGACTTAACTGACGAAATCCAGGACTTAACACAACACCCGTAGGAGCTGCCAGTTTACAGATAGGCTATAAATGGCATTAATCGGGAAATTTTTGCCACCTTCTCAAACTCCCACCCCCCGAAGACTATCATTGGGGTTCAACCAACACCCAACGCAGACGAAAAGCTTCAGCTGCTCCGTTAAGGCCGCTTCTTTGAACGCCAGGAACGTATTCATAAGCGCTGCCCCTGCTACGACATAAAAATCGTGCTTGGATAGTTCAATGTCAGGGTGGGTAGGTAAAGGATTTTTAGTCCAACGGTCGGAAAATTCAACTTACATGACAAAACATCCGCTAATGGACTGAGGCTGAACGACTCGTCGGGTCCCGAAACATAGTAGTCATAGTAGCAGATTGCAACACAAAAAGACTCATCGATTTGCATGGCTGCCTGCTGATCGAAAAGTGCGAACCAACTCGATTATGTTGCCATAGGTGTATATGGTAGATGTACGTACGATTCGAAGTCCCAACGTAGACTCGGATCATTATCATATTGCTGCCAATTCACTGAGGTGGACCAGGATATGAGGAACTTTATTTCGATTACCTTTACTTTAAATAGCTGTAACACACAACTGGCTACATCAAATACAAAACTGCCAAATAATTGTTTTAAGACATAAATCGTCGATTGGCACGAATTACGGGGAGATATGGTTCTCTAAAGACACCCAGCAGAAAACAAGAATTTTTTAATTCACCTGGAAACGCGTCCGACACCCTATACTCCACTAAGACTTAAAAGAAGGCATTATAATACATGGGCTAAAAAGTCCCGAGCCTAACAAAGAAAACCAAAACCAAAATTTCCGCCATAAACAACGCAATCACTCCAGCTCCGCTCTGGCATTTCAATACCACTTTTGTAGAAGGATTTATTTTTTGCCTCAAAATATTCCTCAGTTTCAGCGATAATCTCCTCATTCGAGCGAAATTTCTTACCGACAAGCATTTTTTAGGTCTGCGAGCAGCCAGTAGTCACTGGGCGCCAAATTTGGCGAAGACGGAGGATATGGGAGCAATTCGAAGTTCAATTCATGTAGTTTTGCCATTGTTTTGATTGAAAGTGAGCAAACGCGGCACCCACTTTGAACAGAGATTTTTCATAGTCAAATGCTCGTGCAATATAAAGCCAAGACGTTCTTTTTATATTTTTGCGAAGTCAGCTGATCTACGCAATTTCACTTTTCGATCATTACGGGGGTATTCTGGTCTATAAGCCTTAATTTTAGGTATTTTTAAAACTAAGATAAAAAAAATGAGAAACATGTTTACTATCCATTTTTTTATGGTTTTTATTAATATTGGAAAAGTATAAAAAAAATGATTAAAAAAAATAAAAAAATCGTGGAATTATAGGCCGGTGGAGTGGGGGCTCCATAAAAAACGGTGCTCCATGGTTGACATGATTTTAACCCTTGTAGTGATCTAACACAAACAAATTAAAAAAATTCTTCATTAGTTAGGATTACGCCAAATCAAAGAAAAAAAATTCACAAAATTCAACTTGAAAAAAAAAAATGTTTACCCTCTTTTTTTACCTTTTAAAATTTTTTAATAATACCTAAAACTTACATTTTTCAAAATCCGAGGTAAGCGCGATAGACAGATGTATAATAAAAAATTCTTATCAAGCTTCAAAGCGATCGGTCAAGTACAACTTGAGATATCATGACGACCATCTCAAAAAAAGTAGTTTTGAGAAAATCGCGTTTGAAGTTGGAGCAGGAATTCCAATACAATAACTTAGATCATAATATTTACTACTCACTCTGGATTAACCGACGATATGTTTCCAGGTATATATTATAGAAGTATAAAGTATATATATGAGACTTAGACATAGCACAGCGAATAAAAATCCAGCGGCTACGCTGGGTGGGTCATGTCGTCCGAATGGATACAAACGCTTCGGCTCTGAAAGTATTTGATGCGGTAACAGCTGGTGGCAGCAGAGGAAGAGGAAGGCCTCCTCTGCGTTGGAAAGATCAGGTGAAGAAGGACTTGGCTTCACTTGGTGTGTCCAACTGGCGCCGGTTAGCACGAGAAGGAAACGACTGGCACGCTTTGTTAGGTTAGGTTAGGTTGTAATGGTTGCCCAGAGAGTAGGGCCCACTTGAACGAAATAGTTTGGTTCGTCCTTTGTGATACCATTGAAGGACAAGGAAGGGGGAGGAAGGGAAGGGATGGGGAGCGATGAGTGTTTGTGGACTATGAACGGTGACTAGTCCGCGGTTGTGTTAACCTCATTATGCTGCTGATGTAGTTCATCAGATTTTTGTTATCAACACCTGCTATATCAGCAGGCGCAGAAAAGAAGTGAGAGCCAAGATACTTGAATCTTAGTCCCGCGAAGGCTGGGCAGCTAAGGAGCAGGTGCTGAGATGATTCCACCTCATCCTCCATACAGCTGACGCAAAAAGGACTCGAAGTAATTCCGAGTCTCACGGCATGTATACCTCGCGGACAGTGCCCCGTGATGATGCCCACGAAATTTGAGAGATGGCATTTTGTCATCCCCAGGATATCCCTCGAACGCCTCCTATCCAGACGTGGCCAGAAGGACTTCGCGACCCTACACGTTCGTGTACTTGCCCAGCATTCACTGAGTTGGTGCATAGCCCATCCTTCCAGGAGTAGAGCGCAGGTTGTCAAAGGGATCCCGATCCTCTCCTTTCGCGGACACATTGCCTCACAGGTCCCCTGTCTGGCCAGCTCGTCCGCTTCGCAGTTTCCTGCAATGTCACTGTGACCAGGTGCGCGCTTTGTTAAACTCGGCCAAAATCGCGTAAAATCGCGCCAATTAAGAAGAAGAAGAAAATATATACATATATATTTATAGAATAAATAAAGGTTGTGTGGGATTCAAAAGATTTTCTGGAAAGAACGAGTCCTCAAGTCGTCCGGTAATATCTGCCGTTCATTGTTGATTTTTTTCAAATTTCTATACCAGAATACCCCTTAAAAACGATTTTGTGGAGTATTCTAAAGTTTTCTGGCCTTCTGTTACCGCTTCATTTGGACGTCCACTGCGTTGTGCATCATAGGTGTCTCTACGACCACACCTCGACGTTGAAGTCAGCAAACCACCATTTAATTGTTATTTCTGATGAAGCGGAATGCCAATGACACTTTTCAAGCCATTTCTGCGCTTGAACGATATTTTTCCCCATCAACCCATCAAGAAGGGTAAAATTAAAACACGAAACTCTTTTGAATAGAAGAATTTTAAAGTTGGTACTAACTGAAAAAGAAGTGAAAGCATTAAAACTAGTGTCCTCTATATGTTAGGCCCGGGACTTTTCAGCCCATGTGTTATATTAAGTATAATTCGTATCCATTTTTGTAATTATAAATAGTTGAAGAATCGGTCACAGTCAGATTTGGCAGAATATGCACATACTTGCGGCAGTCCAAATATTCACCAAAAATGAATAAATAAATATTTATTTTAGAAAAACTCTGTTTCAATCTCACGCATTTTAATGAAGTTTGATGTTTTCAGTTCGCAACATGCCAGTAATCATTTACATCCTCACGGCAGCTTTCAAACCAAGAGGTACAAAATCTCCAACAAAAACTTGGTTTAACAATTAAAATGTTTCGGTAAAAGTTTTACGAATCCTATGAACGAATCCAACTTATCGTCACAACTACTTCCATATGTAGTCGTGCATACGCCAAGGCAATACATACATACATACATACAAACGTGCTACACATGTTTTTGAATGTGGCAAAAACGGCCATTATCTACGGTCTTTGGGACATACCCAGCCACAGGACCCAACGGAGACGGCGTTTCACAATTAGTGCGCGCAATCACCTGGGGGACAACAAACAAGATTTCAATAAGCCACACCAAATCATCGCGAATGCAGTCAGCAACAGAGATTGCAACAACAACAACAAAACAGCCTCAGGCGAAGTATGTTGCATTTGCCATAAAATAATATTTAGTTTCTTGGCCAATGCTCGTAATATTGCAAGCACAAAAAAACAAAAACGTACACACATGCGCACATGCCTATTCACACACATTTTGACCGCCACAACATCAACCAAACGCATTTGCAGCGTAGTGGCGGCAACCGCAAACCAAAAGGTAGACACAGAAATCGATGGGATTTGGTGGCATGGCACTTATTATGGAGCGCATTTGCACTCGACTGCTGCGGCAGCGCGGCACGCAGTTGATTTTAATCAAATTCACAGCATTGTTTACTTGTCAGGCAGAACCGCGCGAGCAGCGATTATCGCAGGACTCGAACACGCTTATTGCTGTTGACGTCGTTGTTAATGTTGTTATATACTGGACTACTTAGTTTTGTTGTAGCTGCTATTGTTGTTGATGTTGTTGTTGCTATTATTCGTGTCGTTAATGTTATTACTGTTGCTATTATTGTTGAGCCATATTTGCAATGCTGCAACGATTGATGCTGCTGCTGGTGGTGTTGTTGTTGCTCATGTTGTTGTTGTTGTTGCTCATGATGTTGTTATTGTTCTTGTTGTTGACACTGCTGCTGTTGTTGTTGCCGACATTGTTGCTGTTGTTGGTTTTGCTGTTTTTGTTGTTGTTCTTGTTGTTCTTTTTTTGTTGTTGTTGTTTTATATATATTGTTGTTGTTATTATTGTTATTGCATTAGCCACAAATTCCATTCGCATTTCATTGTGAATACAGCAACAAGAATGCAGCACAGTAAAGCGCCCAGCAAAACCTCGCAACAACAACAACATGAGCATGAGCATGAGCATGAGCACCTTCAAACAAGGAGGCTGGATAGCTGGCAGGCAACCAGGCGCAGCTGAAGGCAAAAGTGTTTTTTTTTTTTGTTTTCAATTTTTAACAGGGAAATCCTCCTCCCTCATTTTTATCGGTTTTTTTATTATCTGAATTTCTTTTGCCAACTGGACGCTGGTTGACTCGAGAATCCACAAGTGAATACCGTAAATATACATACGTATGCACTTACTTATATATTTGTATGCATCGTGCTGTATGTGTGTATGTATGTAAGTATGTTTGTATATGAGCTTACGTGCGTATAGTCAAAATCTCATGAATCTCATTAAAAAGGGCAGCCATAAAGTTCTTGTAATAACAGCAAATTGAGTTCATCCCATTTTTGGTAGTACTACAATAACAATACCAAACAACAACATCATGCGTGTTTGTGCTATGAATTCAGGCCATCCAGCAGTGCAATGTTCCTGCGTTCTTACGACAAACTTACAAACATACACTTGTATTGTTATTGTTGTTGTGCATTTATGGTTAAGCGGCTCGAATCGAAGTACTTTTGCAATATCATTTGTAAGTGTCATGTCAAGTCGATTGTGTCAGATGAACTTTATTGGTGGTGGTAAATTTGTGCTGCTTCCTTTGGTGGCGCATGCAGCCCTATCCCTAGGCGTATACAGCCGTGAAGGCTCCAAGTGGAGCTTCCTGCTAATAATTCGGAGATACAGGTTAGTGTTTGCCAATTAAAAAAAATGAAGTTGAGTAAAAGTTGGGTTTTATATATTTGTTGGATAGCGCCTGAAACTCTCGTTAAACCCGCGCGCCTTATGCACAAGGCTATTATAATTTCGTTCATATAACGGTTGTTTGTAGCAGCTTAAAGGAATCGAAGTAGATATCTATAAACAAAATGCTCAGAATGATGAGAGAAGTCGATTTTTCAATGAAAATTGGTCCACACTTTGCTCTTTATCAATTGCAGGTTGGTATTAAAAGTGTGCGAATTCGGTATATAACAATGCCCACTTTCCGTACGAGGGCCGCCTTTGCAATACATGTATGTATAAGGTTGTCAAAAAAGTCTTGCAGTATTTTTATTGAATTTTCAATTGTTCATAAAATTGGTTATAATAATGCGATTTAAGTCAAATATGCGCCGTTTTATTCGATGACGAGTTCCCAACGAGATGCCAACTTCATAATGCCCCTCTTGTAGAAGCTCGCTTCCCTATTGTCAAAAAACTCGGAGAGCCAATTTTTACAGGACTCTCTTGTGGACAACTTCCGACTACCAAGCTCGTTCACCATGGACAGAAATAAGTGGTAATCACTTGGAGCGAGATCCGGACTATACGGTGGATGCAAAAGAACCTTCCATCCGAGCTCCCGGAGCTTCTGGCGCGTCACCAAAGATGTGTGTGGCCTGGCGTTGTCATGATGGAAGACAATTCGGCCTCTGTTGATCAAAGATGGCCTCTTCTGCATGAGTGCTGCATTCAAGCGGTCCAGTTGTTGGCAGTACAGGTCCAAATTGAGCGTTTGGCCATAGGGGAGCAGCTCATAGTGGATGATTCCCTGCCAATCCCACCAAACACACAGAAGAACCTTCCTGGCCGTCAATCCAGGCTTGGCCACCGTCTGGGCAGCTTCACCGCTTTTCGACCACGACTGTTTGCGCTTCACGTTGTCGTAAGTGACCCACTTTTCATCGCCAGTCACCATCCGCTTCAAAAACGGGTCGATTTTGTTGCGATTCAGAAGCGATTCGCATGCATCCATACGGGCAAAAATGTTTTTTTGCGTCAAGTCGTGTGGCACCCATACATCGAGCTTCTTTTTGAATCCAAGCTTCTTCAAATGGCTTACAACGGTTTGATGACTCATGCCCAGCTCTTGGCCGATGCTACGGCTGCTACTATGCCGGTCTCTTTCGATCAATTCAGCGATTTTATCGCAATTTTCGACGACAGGCCTTCCGGACCGTGGCGCATCTTCGATCACCTCTGCACCAGAACGAAAACGTTGAAACCATCGTTGTACGGTGGAAATGGAAACTGCATCGGGTCCATAAACTGCACAAATTTTATTGGCAGCATGAGATGCATTTTTGCCTTTATCGTAGTAGTACTGTAAAATATGCCGTATTTTCTCTTTATTTTGCTCCATGTTTGCGACGCTATAACTCACGAACGACTAAAAGCAAACAACAATTCATCAAACACGTGTTAGCACGTGAAAAGAGCTTTCCAAAAAGCTCTAGCGTGAACCGATGCGACGAATACAACTAGAACTACGCGCTTGCAAAGATAAGCTTGCGGAAATACCGCAAGACTTTTTTGCCAACCTTATATTTGTATTTTTGTTGTACACGTTACTTCGTTATATCCCTTTGCTGTGAGTAGTTTTTACCCTTTCCCAAAAAGAGACAAAAGAGATCCTTCTTTTGAACAGTTAGAGAGTTAAAATGTTTCACAAAATTAGTCTCGGTTATTTTCCCCTAGAATTGCCGAAAACATGATACATAAGTGTACATATCTAAAATGTAATGATTACATAGTTTTATACGCCGATTTACCGTAACAATATGCAAAAGAGTGAAAACTTTGACCATCGCTAAAATTAAATTCTTGCATAGACTTACAAATCACCGGTACACGTATTTTTTCTCTCTCTCTTTTACTAGAATCCGTTGTCAGATCACGTGCTCTTCTATGCCGATTT
This sequence comes from Anastrepha obliqua, assembly GCF_027943255.1. Classification (NCBI taxonomy): domain Eukaryota; kingdom Metazoa; phylum Arthropoda; class Insecta; order Diptera; family Tephritidae; genus Anastrepha; species Anastrepha obliqua. The sequence goes on along the minus strand of NC_072892.1, from coordinate 158,613,639 downwards.
ACTATGAGAATGTGCTGGAGGTAGGAACTTTGACCCTCTCTGAAAATACGTTCAGATATGAACTTTCAACTTATAAACTTTTCTTGTCCTCTCTACAAGAGCAAATTGTCAGAATCTTCTTATTTCTTATTTGTGTTGTACTCGGATCACGACTGACGCGATTCGGGCGCACATTTTTTAAACCATTGTAGGCTTGATCATTTTCGGTCATTCTCTACGAGAAACAAAAAGCCTTAATATCCGCACACTCACACATATCTACATCTATATATGCATTTATATGAGCGTTTTACTTGTTGAGCTTCCGCTCTTTAAATATGTGTGTTTGTACGGAGCATGAGCGTAGCTGAACCAGCGAAACTGATATACTACAAAACTCACTAGTACTATGGCACTTTGCACATTACTAGATCTAATAAACCAACTGCCTCACTAAAAGGCCTTGTTTTTAGATCAATAAAATATTTGCATACCAGTTTTTATATTTAATACGCAATCGTCTATCGAATGAATTTGAAAGTAGAAGATAAGTAAATATCTATGCATGTACAATGAGTATAAAATGTAAGAATATACTTTTACATATACTAGCGCATGTAAACACGTACGTGCGCATGCATGCGAAAATGAAAATACAGGAAAGGGAAACATTGCAAAAAGAAAGAAATGTTGGGCAATGGTGGTATTTCTCTGGTGGTATGACAGGAAGGTGTGTGTATCAGCTAAACAATTTCTTGATAGGAAACAGATATTTACAGTACATAAAGAGCAATTTGAGTGTTTCACATATTTGAAACTGCATTGTGTTAAAGATTCGCCTCTCGGAAGAAAATGTTTATAAAAATTGATGTCTTTACACTACATTTTTGTGTTTATCACAAGAATATTTTCCACTGTACTGGTCGCTTTCATTTTATTCTGGTTTGTGTCTCCGTTTACAGTAGCGGACATTTTATGAGGCCAGAATTTTTGTGATTTCTTCCCCCTTAATTTTTATAAGAAAATTTACATTGGTAAATTTAATTTTTATTGTGATTTTATGAATTATTAGGTAATTATGTAGAAGAGCGGCCCTTCAGAAAATCAATATTTTTGTAAAATTTTTTCAATGATATCAATAAAATGTATTGTAAAAGAGTGTTTAAGATCGGGGGAACTATACTTTTATGTAGGATTTACTGTTAATATGAATATCAAATCCGGCGGGCGACACAACAAGAATTACCGCTTGAACATTATATAAGTGTTTTGAAATGTTGTCCAACTCCGGCTACGCAATCCACAGTATTTTTGCGTAGAACTCCTTTTCGCGTAGGCGGCCTTCGGCCGCGCTTCAAAAAAAAAACCCTCATCAGTCCAACTCCGGCTACGCAATCCACAGTATTTTTGCGTAGAACTGCTTTTCGCGTGGGCGGCCTTCGGCCGCGCTTCAAAAAAATAACCCTCATCAGTCCAACTCCGGCTACGCAATCCACAGTATTTTTGCGTAGAACTCCTTTTCGCGTGGGCGGCCTTCGGCCGCGCTTCAAAAAAATAACCCTCATCAGTCCAACTCCGGCTACGCAATCCACAGTATTTTTGCGTAGAACTCCTTTTCGCGTGGGCGGCCTTCGGCCGCGCTTCAAAAAAAAAAACCCTCATCAGTCCAACTCCGGCTACGCAATCCACAGTATTTTTGCGTAGAACTCCTTTTCGCGTGGGCGGCCTTCGGCCGCGCTTCAAAAAAATAACCCTCATCAGTCCAACTCCGGCTACGCAATCCACAGTATTTTTGCGTAGAACTCCTTAAACACTCTTTTACAATACATTTTATTGATATCATTGAAAAAATTTTACAAAAATATTGATTTTCTGAAGGGCCGCTCTTCTACATAATTACCCTTTTTTCTAATTGCAGTCGCCCCTCGGCAGGCAATGACAAACCTCCGAGTGTTTTTCTGCAATGAAAAAGCTGCTCATAAAAAACAATTAAGCTGTTCGGAGTCGGTTTAAAACTGTAGACCCCTCCATTTGTGGAACAACAACAAGATGCACGCCACAATTATTGGTTTTTATTTTTAGTGTAAATGGTACGTTTGTTTAATGTGGTCATCAAGTGATTAATTCAGAGACATCTAAAAGTAAATTAAAGCAGCTCCTTGAATTTTATAACAAAGTTTTTATCGTTTAATTTCAAATATGAATTTATGAATTATCAACTTTTTTATTAGAAGTTTTATATCGAAATAGTACAAATGGTACGTTGTTTACTGTAATTATCAAGGGATTGGTTAGGGTACATCAACGAGTAAATTAGCACAAAATTTATTTTTTATAGCTTTCAACTAGCTACATAGTTTTGGGGCATTTAAATTTAATGAGGAATTATTATAGGACTTTACAAAATAAAACCGTATTCCCCATTAATTGTTTAACTCAAGCTATGGAGTAAATTAAACAGGGTGAAGGCTCGACGCAAACCCTTATTATACAGCTAATGTGTGGATACACACGCGTACCAGCTCGTACATCCTTGAAAGGTGCTTAGCTTCTTCTCCAAATCGAGAAGCCCTCACTTTTATTTTTCGATTGATATGCGCGTCTTTCTGCCGATAGGCTAGGTTAGGTTAGCCAGGTTGCTCGTCTAAGACAATACACTCGAGGGCCTTAGGGCCCAGCTGTGACACCAGCATTTGATTTCCATCCCCTAACTAAGTTGCTTAAGGGGTTAGGAGTAGTCAGAATTTTCCAAAAATAGAATTTTTTTGTTGCATTTTCTTAAAGTATAATATCTTAAAACTATTGTGTAAAAATTTGTAGTGAATCTGACAAATACTTTTCGAGTTCTTCAATAATTAACGAAGGGCGCTCGGGCGCTCCGGAGCGTTCGAGAGCAGGTAGCAAAACTTTAAATGCGTTTTTCTTAAAACTATGGTTTCTGAACTGGTGATAACTGTAACTTAAAACCCGCTTAGTAAATTTCGATTAAATGTATACAACTTTTGGAAAACATAAATAACTCGTGCCTGATTGAAGGATTTTGTTTTTTCAAAATTTCGATTTCTTTTAAACAAATAATTGTCGGTTGTTTTTCTTGAAAATCTGAAAAATGTTTCCTGAGGCCGCCAAATTGTTAATTTTGAAAAAAAGCTTCGATCAAGCACAAAATTATCTATTAATAAAACTAATTTCTTTGTCCGATTGATTTTAGGTGAATCTCCAAGGACTTGTGAAGATCATCGCAAGGACTTCTGAAGAAACAGGCTCCACACAAATAGCGATAACTTTTACAATTCTTAATTTTTTTTTTGTTTTTTTTTTTTTTCAAATTCTACTAAAGTCAATGATGTATTAATGCCATGTGTTTATTTTTGTAAAATAAAGCAATTGACTCATCATCATCAGGTAGCGATTACAGCTCAGGGTGAACTTTAGCTTCATCCAGAATCCTCCTTCAATCTGCACGGTTCATAGCAACAGATCTCCAGCTCCTAACTCGTAGCTTTTTCAGGTCGGCTATGGCTTGGTCAAGCCAGGTTAAACTTGGACGTCCTCGCAATTGACTAGCAAACAAAAAATTCTTGAAAATCATCATTTTTTCGGGCCTCTGACTACCTCTAACCCCTTAAGCCACTTAGATCTTTTTTAGAATGTAATTAGTCCCTCCAGTGAGACATTTTGCAAATTTCCCAGGTCTTTGAAGAAATAATCGCCAAGATATATCGCACCCTAAATACAAAAGGGTCACAACTCAAAATTTTCCAAAACTGAGTTTTTTGCATAAATTAATTCAAAGTACACATTTCTAACTGCTGCAAATATTTCGTTCACATAACTATCTTCTTTAACTGGAAAAATACAGTTATGTCTATTTTTATGTCAAGTGTGTTGCTTTCGCACGATCAAGTAAAGAGAATTATTTTTAGTTGCGTTAATGGGCTCAAGAACAGCTGATTACTTTTATTACACATAAAGAGTTTTATTTTAAGTTCTGCCTCTATAACTGTAAAAAGTGATAAATTTCGTGGTATATTATTTCGCATTGTGCCTCTTTAGTTGTAAAAAGTGAGTTCAATTAGGTTAGGAAACTTATAAAATTAAAACATTTTATCAGTTAAAAAGGCACAACTTAAGATAATATCACTAGTTAATCGAAAAAATTTCAGTTAAAGAGTCATAAATCAAAATTTTGTTTCATTTTCGCAAACATAATATAAAATTGAAAAAAATATAATAGAACCTTCTGCAATGTTGTATATTTTCATGATGGAACAATATTTTCTTTAAATATTACAATAATTTTTACATAAAACGTTTTTCGTCTCTCCTGAAAATCTTAGTATTTTGAGTTGTGACCCTTTTGTATTTAGGGTGCGATATAATATTTCCGTAGGGTTGCGGAAAGTCACACACCAAAAACCTCGAAAGTTAATTATTTCGTATTTCAAATCTTTAGTGAAATACTACTGTGTCCAAAAAATAAGGTGACATTGTATTTATTTTGAAAATTCTTTATTTATTCTTCCAAATCAATTTCATCCCCTTCAAAGTAATCCCCTCCCGACACAATGCACTTATGCCAACGTTTTTTCCAATTTTCGAAACACTGGTTGTAGTCACTTTCCGGGATGGCCTTCAGTTCCGTCTTCGTTGCGGCTTGAATCTCCTCTATCGTGTCAAAACGGTGTCCCCGGAGCGGTCTTTTGAGCCTGCTGAACAGCCAGAAGTCGCACGGTGCCAGATCAGGTGAATACGGTGGTTGCGGAACGATATGGGTTGAGTTTTTGATGAAATGATCACGAATTACGAGTCCAAAAAATTCAATGTTTTCGGTACCAGTCGAGATTTGACGCGCTTGAGGCCCAAAACATCCTTCAAAATGGTATTGACTGAGCCTTTCGATATGCCAACATCATCAGCAAGGTCTCTAATCGTTAATCGACGGTTTTTCAACACCAAATCTTTGATTTGTTGGACGTGAGCTTCGTCAGTTGAGGTTGATGGTCGCCCAGGACGCTCTTCGTCTTCGACACGTTCACGACCGGCTTGGAACTCACTATACCACTTGTAAACATTTTTTTTAGACATAGCCTCATCACCAAAGGCTTTCTGCACCATCCTCAACGTATCCGAAAATTGATTCCGCAAACAAAATTTAATGCAAATTCTTTGCTCAACAAATTTCGACATTGCAAAAAACGAGAAACTCACTTTTAGCAGCTCACAAAACGACGCGTATCTCAAACAGTAAATGAATATTTCACATGAAATTTGACATAGATGTCACTCACAGTACTACCAACCTAAAAAAAAAAAGAATTATCCTAATCCTTCAAAGCGCGCAGTTTAAAATCAAATGTCACCTTATTTTTTGGACACAGTAGTATTATACTATAATATTGTATTCAATAATTTTGTATTCTTTCGCCGAATTCTTCATAAACTTGTCGTCAAATAAAGCGCATCTAAAAACAAAATTTAAATGTATTTGAATTTAAGTTAAACTTTTATGTTAGCATTAAATTTGTCGATGTGGCAGCACTCGGTATCAGGCAGTTTGTCACCAATCGGAATTTTCGTTTTCTGTTGTGTGCTTGCATTTGACATTTCGTAATAAAAGGAATAGAAATTTTCATGGTGCGAAAAGGAGATTTACGTTTAAGAATACGTACCGTTGTAGAAGATATTTTGAAGAAAATTTGACGAAATTTGGTACGAAACTATAAGCACTCATTATAAATAAAGTGTAATCAATGTTATAAATATGTAAAATGTAAATTGAAACCGAATTATTATCAAAGAAGTGATCACTAACTGCAACCAGATAGCACCAACACCAACGCTAGACAACGGATAGAAAGGTGTTATAAGTAAGATAAGCAAGAGGAAAGGGTGGAAAGGTGTTGGTGCACGGGAAAATTTCAGCGAGGAAAGGGCAGCACCAACAGCAGTTCACAAAATTTCGGCCAGGCATATATATTTCCCTATAATCGTGTGCGGCATTAACGGTGTGTGCAAAATCAAAGCAAAAAAAAAATCTATGCAGAACGAAAAGTGTAATCGTAAAACTGAAATTCTTTTCTCTTCCACATACAAATACAATCGTGCTGCAGCCGTTTAGCCCACCGCCTCAAAACGGAATCAAAATCAGGATGTCCGCGTTATTAAAGGAACTGGAAATCTTTGAGCTTCGTCCACTAATTACTAATTTGAATTGCAAATTATCCACGGTCAGCGAGTACGATGTGCGCAAACAACTGCTGTGTCTCGTCTCAGAGGAAAATGACATTGTGCTGCGCTATACGAGCGAAGGTGGACAGGAAGTGCTAAAATTGATTTCTTGGTTTCGACGCACCAATCGAGTAATACATGACGTCTGTTTTGATCCCTCCGGAACGTGGCTTTTAGTGCTATGTAAGTATTATGACCTTGGGGAAACGAATATTATTTGGCAGCGCCTGTTCTACATGGTTAAATTGATACGTCGCGCAAATATCATTAAAATTATTAAACAGCCACATTCTTTAATTCACTTCTGAGTGAATTTCTATGCAATTTGTAGGGAATTTCACTCGCAAGTGAATTACAGAACTTTCCCGATTATTACTATTTATGAGGGTATAAAAAGAAGCTATGAAATCAGGCAAAATAGGGGCGGGGGTGCTCAAAATACGTGTGTTGCGTCAACATGGTGGTGACCAAACGTGTATATTACTGTAAATGTGAATGTGTAGTTGGGTATAGTATAAGCACCGTGATTAAAGCTGCATATTCTCTGATTTAGACCAAAAATTGCAGCCAAGAGATGTGTGTCACATTATTTATTGTATTGCTGAACGTACGCCCCCTACCACCCACGTTTTTTATGCTATTGATTTTCGTTTTTTTTTTTGTTTTTGTTGTTTTTTTACTGTTTGTGTTATGTGTTTGTTTATCAATTGATTTTTGCGGCAGACGAGTGCGCTATCTACGCAAAGGTGTTTGGGTACGTTGAACCGGGAAAGTAACGGGGTAGCAAACCAAGGGGGTGCAGTAAGTGCCAATACTTTGATAAATGCAAAAGACCTACGGCCTCGTCTACGCTTTCGCATGTACTGCCAACGTCAATGCCTTGTGCGCTAATACAACGTCATTGTCGTTGTAGACAGCCTGTCGCTGTAAATTGAGTTTGCACAATTTTCATATCAATGAAATGCGGATTTTTATTTAAAAGGTGGTGATCCCATGAAGTCCCTATATGTATTTATGTACATATCTATATTTAAGTCACTTTGAAATATTTCTTGTTTTTCATTGTATTTTGGTTTGCTAAGTGAAGGCCTTATATAACAAATGCAAACGAACACTAAGTGAAATAAATTATATTGCAAATAAAATAGATTTTACGCAAACATTCCAGTATAAATGGATATAAAATATATTTTATTTCTATTTATTTATTTTTTTATACAGGGTGGGCCATATAGCGTTTGCTTTTTGAGCCAGCTATTTTTTTGAGAATGGTAACACAAATGACATGTCAAATGTGTTCATAATTTAGTTAAAGGTTTGACATTTACGAAATGGGACACTATACGCTTGAACAAAATTGGGAAATATTGAAAACCTATCTCCAAAGTGGTTTTACCGAAAAATCACCTTTTCTGATGAAGCTCAATTTCACTCGGTGTCTACGTCAATAAGCAAAATTGTCGGATTTGGGGCTCAGAAAATCCACACGTTACTGTAGAGAAGCAAATGCATCCACAACGAGTCACTGTTTGGTGCGGTTTTTGGTCTGGCGGCATCATCGGGCCATTTTTTTGCAAATGAGCGAGGGGCCGCGGTTACAGTAAATGGCGAGCGTTACCGTGACATGCTCAGCGAGTTGTTTCCAAAAATTGAAGAGGATGACATGGACGACATTTGATTTCAACAGGTGCAACTTGTCACACTGCCAAAGTTACACTCGAACTTTTGGCTACCGTTTTTGAAAACCGAATAATCAGCCGAAATTCCGATATCAATTGGCCATCTCGGAGCTGTGATTTAAGCCCGTTGGACTATTTTTTGTGGGGAGCCGTTAAGGACAAATGCTATGCGACCCATCCAGAGACGATTGATGCTTTAAAACACGAAGTTGCCATGCATGAAATTGGAGCCCAAACAATCGAAAATGTGCTTAAAAATTGGGTTGATCGAATGACCTACTGTAAAGCCAGTTGTGGCAGTCATTTGAACGATATTATTTTTTATTCATAAATGACAATGTTCAATCTTCAAAAAAAAAAAAAAAAAAGGTTGGAAAAATATTGATTACTTTTTTTTTATAGCCGATTCAAAAAGCAAATTTTACATGGCCCACCCTATATGGCACATCTATTTTTTTTATTTTTTTATATTTAATTTTTTTTTATATTTATTTATTTCTTTTTATATTTATTTATTTCTTTTTATATTTATTTTTTTTATATTTATTTTTTTATTTTTATTTATTTATTTTTATTTATTTATTCAGTTGAATACAAGTTTTCTGAGCTTATTCGTTTACCCAAATCATAACGAAACGAGTATCTACTTCCTTTGAAAGATATAAATAATATTGTTTTTGGGTGATGATTTTAAAATAACATAACTCTCTTCTTCTTCCCAATTGCAAGTATTGTTTTTGGGTGATGATTTTAAAATAACATAACTCTCTTCTTCTTCCCAATTGCAAGGTTTCGACAACACACTGCACATTGTACCAGCCCTAGCTGTGGTGGACAAAACTTTCATGGAGCCAACGAATTCAACGCACCCGCCGCAACAGCCATACAGCACAATACAAATTACCTCGTACATCATCCCATTTGTGGGACCGCATGAGTGTCCCAACTCAAAAAAGTGTCCTAATCAGGCGACACCCTTCGAAACAACCGCAAAACTACTGCCTCCATCATCACCTGCGCCTCCAACGGATAACGCAACACACGAAAGCCAAGACCAGCAAAAGAACGTAGCGGACACCGAGCAGCCCGTAGAGGGTGAAAAACTTTCAAATTCTCGTGAAAGTGTCGTGCAGGCGTCACAATTATTAGTGGAAGTTGAGGTGAATATTGAACCAAAACTGGCAGCCGATGCGAATCTAGAAGCTTATAGCCATGATGTGCCCGCCAGTATGCTTGCACCCACCGCACCACCAAACGTCAGCGAAGATAAGACGGGCAATGCTCAAGTCATGGCTGCTTCCTTCATGGCATCGGTTACTTGCCCTTATCCCTTGGCGGTTGTTTGGTGGCAAACTATTGACGGCGTGAATCGTGCTGTTATCGGCTATTCGGATGGTTCCATATGCTTTGTGGGTTTAAGTCCAAATTGCCCTTTTGTCGCGAGCACCGCAATTGAGACGGGCTCTGTGGTGAAGTTACTCATATGCAAGGATAGCTCTTTCGACAGCGTCATTTTGCTGGTAAGTATAAAAAGCGAATTGTTTTTTTTGTGACAAAAAAATTCCAATTTCATCTTTTTCAAACGCCGCAGATTACTTCATCTTTAAAGCAGCAATTCAAATTACTGCTGGAACAAAAGGCCATTAAATACATTTATCCCGGCGAGCTATCACCGAACACAGTACACGGCCGCGATAGTGATTGGCAAATTGTTATGCCTCTAAAGACCCAAAGTAACTGCTCTGATCCAGCTTCGGACAACAGTCAACTGGATGAGGATGTTTTCTTGAGAAACGACGAGACCCCCAGCACTTCAGCCACGGCAACAACAACTAGTGCAACACAGCCGCAAGCGAGTCACTCACTACGACGTTCGGTCTTTATTCCTGGTACACATACGCAAATGCCCAAAACAGCAATACCACCACCGCCACCACCGTACACTGTAGCTATCAATCGTCAATTAGACACGGCGTCCACGACAAACATATCAGCGTTAGGTGGCAACAATGCTGGTACAACGAACAGCAGCGCAATCCACAGTATTTGTTCAACTACAAGCACTGGCAATGCGAGCTCTTCGTCGGGTGTGCGTTTCACCCAACAACAGCTGCCCGATCTGGACGATGTGAATGCACGTGCTGGCATTTTGCCAGCGGCGCGCGCACGTCTAGCCTCATTGAAGAGCCTGGGCACAAAGAAGCTAAATGCCATCAAAATGCGCCTCTCTGATAATCGGCAAAAACTCGAAGACTGTAAGTAAACAATTTTATTAATACGCATAAGTAATCGCGCATAAATAAATTGAAAGTATCAAACCAAAAATTAAATTCGAACATTATTTCGTATATAAATATACATACTGTATTTTCTAAAACTGTAATTTGCTTTTTATAAAACCTTTTCCTTTCTTAATTTCTCAGTTATAAAATGTATTGTAATTTTATTGAATAGATTGCGTGAGAAACGCGGTGAGTTTAGTCAAAGTTTATGCCACAACACACGAGTTGTTGCCATGCTTACAATCATTCTCGCCGAACAGTTAGTGAAATCAGACATACAAAACTCCAATTTCAATACTCACTTAGCGCGTACTCTTAATTCACCTGCGTTATTGCGTTCTTTGTACAAATATACCCTCCAAACATTTGTTCATCTCCTCAGTTACGTTTCGTTGTAAATTTGAGCTGATGTTATTTACGATCCTACTTGTTGCGCTCTAATGCATTTCTAATCTATGCTGTTTTTCGTTGCAGACATGCCTGAAAATACTCTTGGCAACTTTGCTATCATGGACTCACCGTCGCTCACACCCGAGGTACTTAACAACTCCATTGGTTCCTTTTACACCATTCAGAATCTGCGTAGCACCTACCTGCTAAGCGCGCTACATAGTCATACCAACAGTCTGACCGTGCACAACATTGATATTAGTTTGAAGCCTCTATTTTTATATAAAATCCCGAAGAATTGTTTTGATATTCTGATTAGCTCAAATTTGCTCTACACCATACAATATGTTGATATAAACGGCGATAATTCAAAAACGGCCTCAACGCAGAATATCGAAAAGAATACGGAGAAAAATACAGAGAAGGAGAATCGCGACACAGATGTTGAGAAAGAGGAAAATTATGCTGAAAAAGTGTTGAATGTGACGGATTTTAGCGAAGATAATGACACACTACTCAGCGACATCAACATAGAAGCAGCGGACAGTGCCGATACGAGCGCAGATACGAGTGCGACCACAAGTGGGACATCCAGCAGCGACAGCCTGTCGCCATCTAATGCGGTGAATGCAGTGGGCGTGATCAGCAGTGCCATGGCGTCTTTGCGTACTGGCGAGGAGGATGTGAGTAACTCATAGAACCAAATAATATTAATTGATTAAGACTAAAAATGATAATAATACGCACTTTAAGGCAGATAGATTGGAAATTCTGAATTCGTTATTGTTGTTGTGGTAGCAGCAATAGAAGCCGCGTCAGTGTGGGGTATATCACGGGTCGTCTTCGTCTGGCTCATCTAAAGGTAGGCCCAGGAAACACGCTGTTTCGTCAGCTTCGGACCAGAGTGAGAGGGGTGTTAGATGAGTACGTTTTAAAGGGCATGTGAAAAGGTGGTTAGTATCGTGTGTGGTGCCGGACATATGTTTGGTATGTCGAGGTCAATTCTGGATAAGTAGGAGTTTAACCTGCTACAATATCCAGAATGTAATTGTGCCATTCCCATGGCAGCCGATTCTACGTTACCGGAATGACTCGGGTTTTTCCCAACCAAGGGCTGCCGCCCAAGTAAACTAGCCCTGTCAGTGAACAGTTTGTTATGAATTGATAGAATATGTAGGTCTGTTCATGAAGCAAATAATTTGTAATAATTGTTACAAATTCTCAAATTTTGGTGTTCATGTATCCAAAAAACTTGCAAAGTAGGGGAAAGTGAGAGAGCAAAATGACATTTCACTTTGAGGGGAAGTTGCAAGTTTTTACTGGATAAATTTCGAGTAAAAATTTGCAAGTGAGAAAAACAGCTAACGCAAAGTAAAAATAAACACGAATTAAAATTTGTGAATTGAGTCAAAGTTCTGAATTAGAAAAAATTGGTTATTAAATTAGAGAATGTAAGTGAATATATTTTAGGTAAACTTCATAAAGTTTATTTGGGGTATTAAATAGGCATCGGCCGATTGTATAGAGATATGCACTTCTGAACCACAGCCTCCAGTCCCCGTTGCTGCAGTTTTCGAACTAGAAATCAGAAGCATTCAAGACACTGTGTTTTATGCTTATAGTTCTTGGTTATTAACTAATTTGGCAAGAAATATATGAAGAAAGCCACAAAAAAACAAATGCTAATATAATACAATGTTCTTCATCTGAAATAGCGATGATGAAATGGAACACATTATTGTGGACAAAATGAAATAAGGTTATGCCGAAGATCGTTATTTTACATTTTATTTGCGTTTTTTGTTTTTAATTAATTTTTTTTTTATTTTATTTATATTTCATTTTTTTTTTTTAATTAATTTTTTTTTTATTTTATTTATATTGCATTTTTTGTTTTTTATAATTTTTTTTTTTATAATTTTGTTTTTTATTTTATTGTTTTTTTATTTATTTTTTGTTACTTTTATTTTTTCTTTTGTTCTTTTTATTTATTTTTTATTTTATTTTTTTTTTACTTTATTTATTTTTTATTTTATTTATTTTTTTTATATTTTTTTTTTTGTTTTTTTTTTTAAATAAGATATAGCTGAACTGGAACAATTCATTCCCGCGACGCTTCTTGGCTCACATCGGTTCTGCGTAACCGGAACGACCCGGATTTATATCCGGCCAAGGACTGTCACTTCAGCAGCATTCCCCGTATATGCATGGGGTAATTTTTATGCTGCTACAACAGCAACAACAACTGGAAAAATGTTTATTCCTATTCTTTTTGTTCTTCTTCTTTGGCCGAGGTTAACAAAGCGCGCCAGTCGTTTCTTTCTCTTGCTAACCGGCTCCAGTTGGACCCACAAAGTGAAACCAATTCCTTCTTCACCTGATCTTTCCAACGCAGAGGAGGCATTCCTATCTCTCTGCTACTACCAGCTGGTACCGCATCGAATACTTTCAGAGCCGGAGCTTTTGTAATCATTCGGACGACATGACTCAGCCAACTTAGTTGTTGGATTTTTATTGCGTAATGTCTATGTTGTCGTAAAGCTCATTGTTCCAGCGCCTGCAATTATCCCTGTCTCCAACGTGCAAAGGTCAAAAAATCTTCAGCAGAATCTTTCTCTCAAACACTCCAAGCGTCGTCTCATCGGCCGTTTCCACGGCAGTCGGTTCTACGTTACCGAAACGACCCCGATTTATATCCGGCCAAGGACTGTCACCCCAGCAGCATTTCCCGTATGTAAGTATGAGGAATGTTTATGCTGCTACAACAACAACAACAACGTCTCATTGGTTATTGTCATCGTCCAAGCTTCTACCACATAGGTTAGAGTGGGTATGATGAGATGCTTATAAAGTTTTAGTTTTGTTAGTCGAGAGAGGATTTTACTACTTGATTGCCTACTTAATCCAAAATAGCACTTGTTGGCATGAGAGATTCTCCGTTTTTAGATAAACAAAGTATCTTACAACCTTGAAGTCATAACTGTCAACAGTGACGTGGGTGCCGATACGCGAGTGCGCCAACTGTTTGATGACAGGAGGGGCTTCGTTTTATCGTCGTTCACCACTAGACCCATTCGGTTTGCTTCTTTGTCCAGTTTGGAAAAGGCAGAACTAACAGCGCAGTTGTTAAGGCCGATGTTGTCAATATCTTCCGCATACGCCAAGAATTTTAGGCTCTTATAAAAAATTGTGCCTGAGCGATTAAGTTCTGCGACTCGCATGATCTTTTCCAGCATGGGATTAAAGTTAAAGAAGTCGCACGACAGCGAGTCAAGTCTTCAAATACCCTTAATAAATATCTAAATAAATGAAATGAGTGCTTGCTGTATAACAAGTTTTTATACATTTTTTTCGCTGCCTTTTCATTGAGTAACCTATTTGTTTGTCTACTTTTTTAGCGCTTTAACGTCGCCTCGCAGTTGACCATCTTTCGCTTTGAAAATGAAACCGTGCTTAATCTCTATCAAATGGCCACCTATCGCTCTAGCGATCTTAGTGAAGCCATATCGAAGGAGGACAAGGCCAAAGCATTCGATTTCAAGGACATCCGCTCGCCAATGGATTACGTGCAATTCTATGAGAACGCCGATGTCAAAGAGGAGTACTCATTGCGTCAAATGGAAATTATGAAGCATGAATTCCCCAAAATCAATTACGATCCTTGCTATGTGGTCACCAACAAAAATGTCTACTATATACAACTAAAGTGAACGCAAACATTTTATTTATTCAAAATTGTAAAAATATTCACGCAAAATCTATTGTTTTCACCTATTTCAGAAAGGAGCCGTTCGCCATCTTCCTAGACTCCGCTTTGGCCGGTGAATGGACACAATGTCGTGAATTCTGTAACACTTTTGATCTTGCCTTCGAAGCGTGCATAGAGTTTGCGGGTGATTATCTGTTGCGTCGCAAAAAGGTTACCCAGGCACTGGTCACATACAATTCAGCTCGCATCAAACCTATCCGCACAGCTCTCAAGTTGGCCATGTTCGGCCAGACATGTGCGCTCATGCATCTCTGTGCTATGGCATTGAAGACGACATACCTGCTCAAGTCGAAATATTTTTGTAGCCCCATAATAAAAAGCATACTGAAGGATATTACATATCGTCATTCGGAGGATGTGCGCACAATACTGCCATTCTCTGCAAGCACAAATTCAATAGATGTGGTGAATGAGGGGCAGTCGGCAAGTGACTACACCTATGGCGTCGATGATTCGCTTAGTAATTTACAAATGTCACCATCGTCACAATTTCATTTGGCCAATTTGTTGTTGATAAC